>NC_092878.1:4287500-5725000 GCF_028372415.1 Notamacropus eugenii | reverse complement strand
TCTCACCTTGGCATCTCTCTTTGACCACTTGTAGTATGAAGGACAGAAAGTTTTTAATAGCCAAGTGCTTATGAATTCATGATTGAGAAGAGATACTCCCACAACTTCCAACTCAACTTTCTGTCCAGACAATTTCTCTATTTGATTTATTTGTGTGCCCGTGTGTCTATATGTGTGTGTGTGTGTTTGTCCTTTGTTGCCGAAGAAGACCATGCCATCAGAGAAATAATGACATGACTTGCACTTGACTTTGTTTTGAGTGAGGGAGGGCTGTGCAGGTCACCAGCCTCACTTCTCCTCCAGAGCCATCTGGATCCAGTGACCAAATATTCATCAGGATGACTGGAGATGTCCCAGGATGACGCAGTTGGGGTTAAGTGACTTGCTCAAGGTCACACAGCTAGTGAGTGTCAAGTGTCTGAGGTGAGATTTGAACTTGGGTCCTCCTGACTCTGCACTGGTGCTTGCTCTCTCTCTCTCTCTCTCTCTCTCTCTCTCTCTCTCTCTCTCTCTCTCTCTCTCTGCATATATATATATATATATATATATATATATACATACATGAACAAACAAATATTTATATATGAATATGTGCTCCACCTTAAGTCTCTCTTCTAATTAGTGACGGGCTTCCTGGGCCCATCATTTTAAGAAGTACCCTGAACGTATGCCACTTTACTCACCCCTGGCACTCTTCTTTGGAGTACTCTTCCTCACCTGGTACCTTGTTCCCAGCTGGGTTTCCTTCCTTCCATTCTTTCATTATTTTCCATTTCCCTCATTTATTATATTTTCCTATTATAAGAATTACAAAGTGTTAGTATGATGACTGAAAAAGAAAAAACTAAGAAGAATTCTCCAGATCACTAATAACAGAAATGCAAATCAAAACAACCCTGAGGCTTCATCTCACACTCAGTAAATTAGCCAGTGTGGCAAAATATGAGAACGGTCAGTCATGGAGAGGTAGTGAAGATAGGTACTCTAGTGCCCTGTTGGCAGAGGTATGAATCATTTTGAAAATCATTTTTTAATTGTGCCAATAAAAGGCCTAAAATGCCCATACCTCCTAAGCTTACACTAGGCTTCCACCCTAAAGATGTTAGTGATAAGAAGAAAATACCTACATATACCAAAATATTAATATGTGTGTATGTGCATGTGTGTATAATACATAGTTTCATCAGCTTGAATATTCCATTCTCCAAGCTGGCCAGCTGACTTCTCCATCCCCTCTGTTGTTCAGAAACTTGTGCTTGAAAAAAAATCCTAACCTGGTGGTCTACATCTGGAGATGAACCTCTCAGAAATCATCAAGGCTGCTCCACCACCAGGCCCTCGAGTCAACATCCTTGAAGTTTAGTGCAAGCTACAAGATGTTGTGCTGCCCTGGTTTCCCTTAGAGAAGGCACGTTCACTTCCATGGCACTGTGAACCATTCAAGGAAGATTTTAGGGGCCAGTAACCATATGTATATGAACTAACATATGCAAAACGAAAGAACGAGATTGAGAATCAACTAACGAATAAAAAGTCATAGTGATTATTTTTTCTTGTCTTCAGGTGTGCAGAGGGCTAGTCCAAAGAGACTTCTGGTGTTCATATGTGTGACAGTCTCTTTGTCATCAGAAACCAAAGGAACGAGGTTCATGTGGCACTTCCTCTGTCAAACCTCTCTTGATCTAGGCATTAGAGCTCTTCCAATCTTTTTAATAGTTAGGAGAGGATAGGGGCATGAGATCCAGCTGCTGCGTGTAAGGTAAAGAAAATGTTTTTTTGACTAGAAAGGGTAGGAAAATGAATTAAACTGATTCAAGCACCAACTCTTCAAACCTGAGACATCCACTCATGAGAGTATAGATTTAAAACTCCCTTTTTATGTACACACAGAAGCAGCATATATATATAGGTATGTATATACATACATATGATATATATATACATATAACATGTATACATTTCTGCATATATGTGCATATGTGTAGATTAAATTATATAATGTGAATAATTAAATTTAAAAATAAAGCATGTCCATGGTCTCAAAAGACTGAAACAAAGGTTAAATTTGAACAAATTCTGTCCTTGAAAATGCAAATGCTGAATTGATTTGGATGGTTGTGTCCCATGAAGAATGCAAACGAATATATCACTTAGGAAAAGGAAAGTAGCATCATCAGCTTGGGCCCCATCCTTCGGGCTGTGGCTTAGTTGCACAATGCTCAGTGCTGTGGTTGACACCTTCGACATCTGGGAAGGGAACTCACAGATAGCTTCCTATAGTTTAATTTCTCTGGATTTCCATTTGATCTCTGAAATCTCTATATAGTTGCATATATACCAGGAGGCTGCAATTTTGCGTATTAAACAGAATGGAAACAAATAAACATATAAAGTATGATAAATCTCCCTATCTGTAACTCACAGGCCAGTATATCAGGTTCTGTGCTTAAGATTGGAGGGATCCCCACAATCACTCCCTGGCTTAGTTTTCATCCATTCAGAATTGCCTCTAGGAAATATCAAATTATAGTTGTGTCGAGGTCTCCACATATATGAACAAAAGAGTCCCCAGCTCCCATACAAGCACTCAAATTAATGCATATATCAAATAAAGGGCATCCTTTATTTCATCCATAGAAAATGCAAAAACCAACATAAAGAACTATGAGTAACCCATAAAACATTTTTATAATTCTTCTTCTTCTTCTTCAATAAGTCCCACTTTTCCCAGAGTACTAAAATACTGTAGATTATAGACTATGGTTATAAGGTGGTGCTATAATACCATCCTGTGATTTGAACTACCTTCAGAAGGGAAATAGGCTGAAAGAAGCAACAACCTCAAATTATGGTAAGTCTCATTCATCCTAAAACCCCTAAAGGGATCCAACCTTACAGCATTACCCTGAAGGCATTGAATCTCCACTACCTCTCCAAGGAGGAAAACATACTTGGTCTGGCTAGGTGGCCAAACCCTGACATTTTGCTGAGTTTTATTTTCTCCCCCAGGAATCCATATAACTATTTAGCTTTAACTACTCTAAGTGACCCGGATTCTCCCAAAAAGAAAATGTTCTTGGTGTTGCTAAGCAAGCCATTTCCTTCCCATCAAATTCATACTGTTCAAATAACTTCTAGTCATAGTGGAGGGCAAAGTCCATGTTTTTAACTTCCCCACATGATGAGGTAGACTCTTCTGTTCTTCCAGTTTTGGGGGGCCATGTGTGTCCTCTTCTTTTTCCTCCAAAAATCTGGTACTGCTCAGGAACTTCATTCCTCCCTCACATAGTTTGGATCCACAAACTTTTAAACCTAGGATTTCTAGAGAGACAACTCTGAGCCTGGTACTTCCCCAGGAGTTCTATTTCTTGCTATAAGGTTGGATTCCACAACTGTACTGCCCAGAATTTCCCCTTCTTCTATCCAGGAGGATGGGGTAGGGAAGGAAGGGAGCAGCCTCACACTTCTCCAAAAATCTGAGATCCAGCAATCCCCAACCCTCAGAGTACATGGTTCTCTTGAGAAGTTATGCTACTGTCTTTCTAAGTCTGGGGCTATGAATTTGGGGTCCAGAAGCCTCCTATTGGACTTCCAGGGCTCTCGGGAGCATATGCAGAAATCTCCTGTGTTTCTCTTCCAAAGTAACTATTTACTCCCACCCTCCAATGACCCAGTTCTGCTTTTATAGATTTTGGTCTCTCCTTCAAATAGAGAAATAAGAGGAAAAGATTCCAGAATCAGTAACTGAAGATTCTTTTTTATAGTCCAACAAAAGAAATTACTCCTATAAGTCTCACAAGATATAAGAAAATTAAGCAACTGCTGAATATTAAAAAATGAAATTTTTTTTAAAAAGTCATCTACATTAAAGATTTTTCCAGCAGATCCGGACTTTGACAACATAAAAGGTAGAATATAGACATCAAGTGTAAATTATGCAAATGGAGGGAATGTTACATAAGGCATTAAAGGGAACAACATTTGCTATGTTCAATAATACTGAATTTGCTTTAAAAATGGTTCTAGAGATCTTTCTTAAAGAAGAAAGCAGAGTTTTAAGAGTTCTATACTCTTGAAGAGGACTATTTTGCCAAAAAAAGAAAGAAATCAAAATAAAGTAAAAGCTAAATAGAAGTAAGAAGAAAAGTGAACAAGCAGAAGGGACTGAAACAAAATCCCTGGATGAAAAGCTTGGACACTAGCTGAAAGTTTGGGATAATTAAGTGATTAAATCTGTAGAGATCTTCACACACCTTCAATCATGGAGAAATGAAATGAAAAGGTTTTTCAAAGGAGATAGAAAGAGGTAAGTATCCCATTTAAGGAAAAAAGCAGTCATACATAATGCTAATAAAGCAAATTTACAGAAGTGTATAATAAAGAAGTAAAGTGATAATATGAAGAATATTACAAGAAGAAATGGAAAAAGAAGCAAAGAAATACTTTTTGAAAGGTCAACATCAATACATAGAAGTAGAAATTGAAATTTTAATAATTTAAAGGTAAAGGGAGAGGTTATAAAGCCGACCAAGGAAATACAAGAAAAAGGAGAGGAGAGGATGATTCCAGGGTAAGAAACCAAACTTCGACAATGAAGACAAATAGGAAAATGGTGATGCATTTGCTTGTTTGTTGTTCCTTCGCCTTCATTATCGAAAAGGACCATGACATCAGGGAGGTAATGTTATGACATGCAAGTGAATTGGATTTCAGTGAAGGAGGGCTATGCAAAGTCACCAGCCTCACTTTCTCCTCTGGAGCCATCTAGGTCTGGTGGCCAGGTATGGATCAGGACGACTGGAGATGGCTCAGGATGCAGTCAGAGACCTTGGCCTTTTCAAGCTAAGATCCTTAACAGGTTTCAGTTTGATTTAAGCAGTGCCCATTCTCTGATGGAGCAGGATCACTGCAAAGGGCACCTTTTAGAAAAGTCTGAAAGAGAGAAATTTGATCAAAAATGAAAAAGAGAAAAGTGAAGCTAGAGAGCAGTAGTTTAGAATATTTTAATTCAGTTTAATAAGACTTTAAAATGTTTCTTATTTAAAAGTCATTAAAAGGAAATCTAGTTCAGTATTGATCTGGAACAAAGATATTTATTTTGTTCGATTTATTTTTATTGTCCAAATATGCTTAAGCAAAATAATTTTGTAAGTGCTATCAAAAGCCATCATTTCAATATTGATTCAGATACCTAAAAGCAAAGTTCTTCAGTGAAACTAGGCTTTCCAATATTGGAAGTAACCACAAAGCAAATAAGTTCTATATAAAATGAAGAGACAAGAGAGAGAGAACCAAATTTATTCATCCATAATCACTAAAATCAAGGGACCTGTCCATGTCCTCCATAGAAACATAAAATTAAAAATTCCCTAACAAAGTCTCACCACACTCTAAATTCTTCAAGTTTATTGAACCCTTCAATAAAATCCTAGGAAGCGTTTTTATTCCACTTGAAGAGGTATGTGCATATTCTCTAGAGGGAGAGTCCCCAAATCCCCAAACTTCACTACCCTGTAGTTCATCAAGTTGATCAGTGAACTCCCCTATATATGAAAATTGATTCATCTCTGTGCATATCTGATCTAAATTGCTCTCTGTTGGAAACATGAAGATGAAACAAGACTGCTCCACGATGGCAGACCCTTTCTCCTTTTCTGAAAGTAGTGACAGGAAACTGTCATCCAAGGAGAAAATTAGACTCTGAAATTCAGTTTCGTATAGAAAAAGATCTCATTGAGTTAATGCCCTAGAGAATACTCAAGTGAATGAATTCCTAAGTAAAATGTATCAGTTCAGTGAAGAAATGATCCAATCCCTTGTCACATTATCTTGGTTGGAGGCACTCAAGCACATTTATCCCTTAAATCAAAGACCTTTTATTTCTGAAAACTTAAAAATAAACTTTAAAATAGAAATCTTATAGTGGTCATTCATGTTGAAAAATATACATACAAAAAGCCACAAAAATGCATTTTTGTTCCCAAATACCTTCTGATATGTATCTTGTCTAGCTACCTGAGTTCGTAATCCAAAAATAGTTGACACTCCATTGGAAAAAAGATGGAGGTGATTTCCATAACTATAATGCTGCAGGACAGTGGGAGACTAGAATATATGCTGTGATTGTCCATTATCTCAGTTCTATTATACACATAAATGTTTGATGGACAACATTTTTCCAAAGTTCGCACGTGTTGAGTATAGCAAGATTTAGAAGATACATAAAGAGGAAATGATTCCAGAAGTTGCCATAAATCATGCTCCCATATATAATTTAAATTGGTATAAATAATACCTACAATTCCAATCCATTGGGTGTCAGTTCATGGAAATCTCATAATTCTACCTTTTGGAAACATTAAAATACAAACATTTCCCAGCACATTATAGATTTAGACCCCTTTCCAGGTCCTCATTACCAGGGCTTCTGTCAATAATTGGAATTTCTTGGGTCTGTGACCTTGTTCCCAGGAGTTGCTATCCAGAATTTTAAGAAGTAAAGCCTAGAAAAAATAATAACAAAATTCATCTGGAAGAACAAAAGGTCAAGAATATCAAGGGAAAAGACTACTTGAAATAATAAACAACTTTGACAAAGTTGCAGGTTACAAAATAAACCCACAGAAATCTTCTACTTTTCTATATATTACTAACAAAGCCCAATAGCAAGTGATAGAAAGAGAAATCCAATTTAAAGCTATGTTAGACGCTATAAAATATTTGGAAATCTACCTGCCAAAACAAACCCAGGGACTATATGAACACAATTACAAAACACTTTTCACACAAATAAAGTCAGATCTAAGTAAGTGGAAAAACATCAGTTGCTTGTGAGTGGGCTGAGCCAATATAATAAAAATGACAATTCTATCTAAATTAATTTATTTATTCAATGCCATACCAATCAACCTCTCAGATAATTATTTTGCAGAGCTAGAAAAAATAATATCAAAATTCATCTGGAAGAGCAAAATGTCCAGAATATCAAGGAAACTAATAAAAAAAATGCTAGAGAAGGTGGCCTAACTCTACCAGATCTCAAACTATATTATAAAGTAGAAATTATCAAAACCACTGGGTACTGGCTAAGAAACAGAAGGGCATACCAGTGAAATATGTTAGGTACTCAAGACACAGTAGTCAATGAATATAACAATCTACGGTTTAATAAACTCAAGGACTCCAGCTTTTGGGATAAGAACTCACTGTTTGACAAAAATTGCTGAGAAAACTGGATAACAGTGTGGCAGGAACTGGGCATAGACAAATGCCTGATACTGTACACAAGAATAAATTCCAAATAGGTACATGATCTAGGTATAAAGATTGATACTATAAACATATTAGTGGAGCAAGGAATAGTGTATTTATCGGATTTATGGAGAAGGGAAGAATTTTTGACTAAACAAGAGGTAGAGAACATTATGAAGTGCAAAATGGATAATTTTGATTACATTAACTTGAAAAGTTTTTGCACAAACAAGATTAAGAGGAAAGCTGAAAACTGGGAAAGAATTTTTGCAGCTAGTGTCTATGATAAAGGCCTCATTTCTAAAATATATAGAGAACTGAGTCAAATGTAAAAGAAATACAAATCATTCTCCCATTAATAAATAGTCAAAGGATATGAACAGACAGTTTTCAGAGAAACAAAGCAAAGCTATCTATAGTCATGTGAAAAAATGCTCTAACTCACTATTGATTAGAGAGATGCCAATCAAAACAACTCTGAGATACCACATCACACTTATCAGATTGGTTAACATGACAAAACAGGATGATGATAAATGTTGGAGAAGATGAGGGAGAGTTGGAACACTAATTCATTGTTGGTGAGCTGTGAGCTGATCCAACCATTCTGGAAAGCAATTTGGAACTATGCCCAAAGGGCTACAAAAATGTGCATACCCTTTGACTCAGCAATATTGCTTCTGGAACTGTACCCCCATGGGATCATAAAAATGGGAAAGGGTCCCACATGTACAAAAATATTTATAGCAGCACTCTTTGTGGTGGCCAAAAACGTGAAATCAAGGAAATGACCATCAATTGGGGAATCGCTGTATAAATTGTGGTATATGAATGTAATGGAATACTATTGTGCTATAAGAAATGATGAACAGGAAGACTTCAGAGAGGACTGGAAAGACTTACATGAACTGATGCTGAGAGAAAGGAGCAGAACCAGGAGAATTATGTACACGGTAACAACCACAGTGTGGGAGGAATTTTTCTGGTAGACTTAGAACTTCATTGCAATGCAAGGACTTAAAAAATTCCCTATGGTCTTTTAAGGCAAAATGCCTTCTACAACCGGAGAAAGAACTATGGAATTCGATTGCAGAATGTATCAGATTATTTTCTTTTGTATTATGTTTTGATTTGTTTTATGATTTCTTCCATTCATTTTCATTCTTCCATGCAAGATGACTAAGGTGAAAATGTATTTAATAGAAAAAAAAATAATATCAAGGGAAAATTCTCCAAGTCAGGAGATTCAGTGATGTGTTTGAGTAACAGCAACAAGGATAGGGCTATTGCATTGAAGAATAGATTGTGTGATGAGGGGGAGGCAAGAAGGGGGTAAAGTATAAGAAGACTGGAAAACTAGGAAAAGGTCAAGCAATGTAGGGCGTTAAAAGACAGAAGATTTTTATCTTTGACTCTGGAAGTGATACAGGATGACTGAAGTAGATTGAATAGGGGTGCAAGTGACATTATCAGACCTGTACTTTAGGAAGATCAGTTTGACAAATTGGACTGGAATAGGGAGAGACTTGAGCCAGAGAAACCAACTAGTAAGGTATTTCAGTAGTGTTTACCATTTGTCAAAATCTTGGGATTATTTCATTCAGTGGCTCTCAAGATATTAAGTAAAGTCTCATATTAAAACCTCTTCATAAAATAAAATTGAAAAATTTCTTCAATAGAGGTCTCTCCATTTCTTTTCTCTTGGTGCCTTCTTCAGCTTCTCTCCAGCAACAACAGGAATAAATCTTTAATTTCTCTCAAGGTAATATTCTTTATTGACCTTCATGGATCTATTTCAATCAGCAAAATTGTCTAAATCTCAAAAAGATACCCCTTTATTTCCTTAAGTGAAAAATACAAAGTCCCTGCAATTCAGAGTAATCACTACAACTGAGGATGCGCAAAAGAACACTTGGATATTAACATTTCATCTATTTTACATAGTTAATATATTTAAAATAGATTGAGAACAAGTTATGGGGTGTAGGATTTGTTCAGGGAGGACAAGCACCTTTGGTGTGATGGCTGCTGAGCCCTTTTCGAGGCTCTTTCCACGTTTGGTGTCCACCTGTTCCACCCAACTCTTACCTATGACTCCAAGAAGCTGCAGCATGCACAGTGGACACATCTAGGATAAACCGTTTTTGGCAGATGGACCAAACCAGGTTGAGAGTAACCAAGCAGTTTCAAACCCATTGATGATGTAGGGGGATGTCTACCCTAAACACATGAAGACTTCTCCTGATGGAATGGGAGAACAATTTGAGGACAATTGAGGACAATTGGTTCCAACAGCCATGAAGGCAGCTGAAGCAGGCAACGTAGAACACTTAGACCTTGGTTAGACACCAAAGGCACCAAGGTGATCCACTGCAGTCTGAGCCATCACCAGCTGCCTTGACTCTGTCCTGCCACTGAACTATGATGACCCTGGAGGACAGAGCGAGACTGATGACTTTGTGCCACTCTGCCTCACTTGAATCCAATTTACACACAAATCAGAAGATATCACTCATACCATTTTACTACTATACCTCAAAGTCCTGTGGTGACAGGCAAGTGAGAAAGCAGCAGGTGCGGATACACTGGGAACTGTTGTCATGACCCTGCACACAGGCAGCCCAGGCCATAGGGTCATTTCTCACTGGAAGCAGCAGTGGGACTCAGCAGCCCCCTGAGTGTCTGAGCAGCCTTTTAAGGATCGCACTGTTCTCCTCCTGCTGTGAGGAAGAGGGCCTGAAAAGGTGCATTAAAAATTGTCTACTTACCCAACCCTGGCCCGATTACTGGCAAGTGGGGGATCCCACTATGCAGTCTAAACATAAACAAATGTACAAAATGTACAAAACAATTATCTGCAAAGATAATTCCATTGGCACATGGAATGTGTACACACTTACAGACAACACAAAATCCAGTGGACCTGAAAGATAAACTGCTCTTGTTGCAAGAGAACTCAACGGTTTCACATTCAAATAGCAGTGCTGAGTGAAACAAGACTGAGTGAAACAAGACCAACAAGGTCAGCTTGTTGGAGCTAGATACACATTTTTCTAGAGTGGTGACAGTGAAAGGGAACTCCATGAAGCTGTCATAGATTTTGCAATCAAAACTAATCTAGTCAGCAAGTTGGTATGCCTGCCAAAAAGAGTGATTGACAGGCTCATGACTATGTGACTGTCACTTGTAGAAAAACATCATGCCACCATCATCAGTGCCTATGCTCCCACCATGACAAACCCTGATGAAAAATTTTATGAAAACCTGGAGATCCTTAGCATCAATGTGCCAAAAGAGGACAGGCTTACAATTCTGGGTAAATTTAATGGTAGAGTAGGCTCAAACTACCAGACTTGACAGGGAGTCCTAAGTAGGAATGGAGTTGGAAATAGCAACAGCAAAGGTCATTTACTGCTGAAGACTCATGCATTGCATGACCTTCTCATCACCAACACTGTTTTCCGTTTACCTAAACACAATAAAACTTCATGTATGCACCCTTGTAGCAAACATTGGCATTTAATAGACTATGTGATTGTAAGGAGAAGAGACAGAAAAAATGTGAGAGTAACAAAGGCAATGTGTGGTGCAAAGTGCTGGACTGATCATAGACTTATCCTTTCCAAGCTAAATACTTGCATTCATCAAAAGTGCCACCCCCAAGGTAAAATGACTACCAGAAAAGTTAACGTCAACAAATTAGAACTCTCCCCTGAGTTTGAACAGTTTATTGCCAACTTGGAGGGAAAGTTGAGCCAACAGTCGTCAACAGTGGAACAGAAAAGAAGTGAACAGCTTTCAGAGATTTGGTGTGTAGCACTGCATTTGCTCATCTGGGTCAGAACACTTGCAAACACCAAGACTGGTTTAATGAAAATGATAGGGAAATTCAGAGACTGCTAAATGAAAAATGAGAACTCCACAGGATTTACCAGCACAATAGTTCTTTCACCTCTAAGAAGGCAGCATTTAATGCCATCAGAAGCAAAGTACAAAGCTTAGAGAGAAGCAGGATTCCCGGCTCAGTAAGAAGGTAGATGAAATTCAGTTTTATGCTGATACTAACAATCCGAAGTACTTTTATGATTCCCTGAAAGCTATTTGTGGACCAAAAACCTATGGTACATCACAAGTACTCAGTGCTGAAGGAGCCACATTGATTATTGATAAGGACATGATCCTAGAGAGATAGGCTGAACAATTCCATAAGTGTTCTCAACAGACCATCATCAATCAATGCTGAGGACATTGACTGTTTACCTTAGGTTGAAGTCAGTACCTCCCTAGCTGAACTTCCAACTGAAGAAGAAGTTTTGAGGGCCATTAGGCTCCTTTCATGTGGCAAAGCACCTGGTGCTGATTCTATTTCAGCTGAGATTTACAAGGTAGGGGGACCATTGCTCATACAAAAATTGACTGAAATTTTCCAGGTTACATGGCAAGAGGAGGTTTTCCCCCAGGAGTTCAAGGATGCCTCCATTGTCCATTTCTATAAAGATAAAGAGAATAGATTGTCCTGCAATAATCACGGGGGGAATCTCTCTCTTAGTCATTGCTAGTAAAATTCTTGCTGTAGTTCTCCTTAATAGGCTAATCCTTCACATGGAAGGTGGTCATACACCTGAGAGCCAGTGTGACTTCAGAAAGGGCCAAGGAAAAGTTGATATGGTGTTTGCTGCCCTACAACTCCAGGAGAAATGCCAGGAGCAGAACAGAGGTCTATACACTATGTCTGTAGATCTGACCAAGGCCTTTGACACTGTTAGTTATGAGGGTTTATGTCAAAATTTGGTTGCCCAGAGAAGTTCATCAGTATTGTATGTCAATTTCATGATAGCATATTTGCCCAGGTTCTGGATAATAGATAATGCTCTCATGCCTTCCCAGTCACCAGTGGAGTGAAACAGGGCTGTGTGCTTGCTCCCATGCTTTTTAGCATCATGTTTTCAGCCATGTTGACAAATGCTTTCAATGAAGAGGAACACGGCATCAAGGTCAACTACTGTACTGATGGTAAGTTCTTCAATTTGAAAAGGCTACAAGCCAAGATGAAAGTGGAGGGAGGGCTGGTGCATGATTTTCTGTCTGAAGATGATTGTGCCCTCAATGCAGCCTCTGAAGCTGAGATGCAACAAAGTATGGATCAATTCTCTGCTGCCTGTGCTCATTTTGGCCTAATAATTAACACCAGGAAAACACAGGTGCTCCATCAGCCACCACCACACCATCCATATGTGGAATCATTGATTACAACAAATGGAGAAGTTTTGAGTGCTGTGAATAAGTTCACTTACCTTGGTAGTATATTTTCCAGGGATGTACACATTGACAATGAGGTTGACACATGCATTGCTAGAACTAGCTCAGTTTTTGGGAGGCTCTGAAGAAAAGTTTGGGAGAAAAAAAGTATTAGACTGATTACCAAACTGAAGGTCTACACAGCCATTGTGCTGACCTCATTGTTGTATGCCTGTGAAACATGGACAGTCTACCAGCACCATGCCAGGAAACTGAATCACTTCCATTTGAATTGTCTTAGAAAGATTCTGAGGATCACCTGGCAGGAAAAGGTAGCAGACATTGAAATCCTTGCTCGAACTGAACTACCAAGCATTCAAACTATGCTTCAGAGAGCGCAACTCCTATGGGCTGACCATGTTGTTTGGATGCAAAATGTACGCTTGCCCAAAAGACTATTTTTTTTTTATTTAACTTTTAACATTTATTTTCACAAAATTTTGGGTTACAAATTTTCTCCCCTTTTATCCCCTCCCCCCCCCAAACCCAAGCATTCTAGTTGCCCCTGTGACCAATCTGCTCTTTCCTCTATCCTCTCTCCCTGTCCATGTCTCCGTCTTCTCTTTTGTCCTGTAGGGCCAGATAGCTTTCTTGACCCCTTAACCTGTATTTCTTGTTACCCAGTGGTAAGAACATTACATTTGGTCCTAACGCTTTGAGTTCCAACTTCTTTAGCTCCCTCCCTCTCCACCCCTTCCCCTTGGAAGACAGCAATTCAATATAGGCCAAATCTGTTTAGTTTTGCAAATGATTTCCATGCTAGTTGTGTTGTATAGGACTAACTATATTTCCCTCCATCCTATCCTGTCCCCCATTACTTCTATTTTCTTATGGTCCTTTCCCTCCCCATGAGTCTCGACCTCGGATTGCATTCTCCTCCCCATGCCCTCCCCTTCATCCTCCCCCCCACCCTGCTTGTGCCCCTGTCCCCCACTCTCCTGTATTATGAGATAGGTTTTCCTATCAAAATGAGTGTGCATTATATTCTTTCCTTTAGTGGAATGTGATGAGAGTAGACCTCATGTTTTTCTCTTGCCTCCCCTCTTTATCCCACCACTAATAAGTCTTTTGCTTGCCTCTTTTATGAGAGATAATTTGCCCCATATAACCTCTCCCTTTCTCCTCCCAATATTTCTCTCTCACTGCTTGATTTCATTTTTTATTAAGATATGATCCCATCCTCTTCAATTCACTCTGTGCACTCTGTCTCTATGTATGTGTGCGTGTGTGCATGTGTGTGTGTGTGTACTCCCACCCAGTACCCAGATACTGAAATGTTTCAAGAGTTACAAATATTGTCTTTCCATGTAGGAATGTAAACAGTTCAACTTTATTAAGTCCCTTATGACTTCTCTTTGCTGTTCACCTTTTCATGGTTCTCTTCATTCTTGTGTTAGAAAGTCAAATTTTCTTTCTAGCTCTGGTCTTTTCATCAGGAAAATTTGAAAATCCTCTATTTCATTGAAAGACCATTTTTTCTCCTGAAGTATTATACTCAGTTTTGCTGGGTAGGTGATTCTTGGTTTTAGTCCTAGTTCCTTTGACTTCTGGAATATCCTATTCCATTCCCTTCGATCCCTTAATGTAGAGGGAGCTAGATCTTGTGTTATCCTGATTGTATTTCCACAATACTTGAATTGTTTCTTTCTAGCTGCTTGCAATATTTTCTCTTTCACCTGGGAATTCTGTAATTTGGCCACAATGCTCCTAGGAGTTTCTCTTTTTGGATCTCTTTCATGTGGTGTTCTGCGGATTCCTTGTATATTTATTTTGCCCTCTAGTTCTAGAATCTCAGGGCAGTTTTCCTTGACAATTTCATGGAAGATGATGTCTAGGCTTTTCTTTTGATCATGGTTTTCAGGTAGTCCCAGAATTTTTACATTGTCTCTCCTGATTCTATTTTCCAGGTCAGTTGTTTTTCCAATAAGATATGTCACATTATCTTCCATTTTTCTAATCTGCACGCTATGTTCTGTGATATCTGTCTTTCTTATAAAGTCCTTAGCGTCCATCTGTACCAATCCAGTTTTGAAAGATCTATTTTCTTCAGTGAGCTTTTGAATCTCCTTTTCCATTTGGTTGATTCTGCTTTTGAAAGCATTCTTCTCCTCATTGGCCTCTTGCACCTCCCTTGCCAACTGAGTTAGGCTAGTTCTCAAGGTGCCAATTTCTTCAAGATTTTTTTGGTTCTCCTTTAGCAGGGAGCTGATCTGCTTTTCATGCTTCTCCCTCATGCCTCTCATTTCTCTTCCCAGTCTTTCCTCCACCTCTCTAACTTGATTTTCAAAATTCCTCTTGAGCTCTTCCATGGCCCGAGCCCATTGGGTGGGCTGGGACACAGAATCCTCGATTTCTGCATGTTTGCCTGATGGCAAGCATTGTTCCTCCCCATCAGAAAGGAAGGGAGGAAGTGTCTTTTCTCCGAGAAAGTACCCTTCAATAGTTTTATTTCTTTTCCCTTTTCTTGGCATTCTCCCCAGCCAGTGGCTTGACCCTTGAATATTCTCCTCACACCCACCTCGCCTCCTGGTCCTCCCAGCCAGCGTTTGGGAACTGAGATTCAAATGCTGCTTCCCGCCTTAGGATTTTTGGCGGGGGCAGGGCTGCTATTCAGTGTGGGAATTAAGTTCAGGTGGTCAGGGGCAAGGCCGCCTCTCTGGCTCAGTTCCCTCTGAGGGTTTATGCACAGACCTTCCACAATGGATCCAGGCTCCTGCCCGTTTGGGGAGCCCCGTTCTGCAGCCGCCTGTCAGCTTCTATCTCCTGGGGGGGCCCGAGCCATGGGGGCACCCCACTCCCCTCTCGACCCGCCAAAGACACTCTCTCACCTACCCCCGTCAGTCACCTGTTGGTGGGGGGGCTTGTGCCGCCACTGGGGATCCCGTCTCTGGAGCCTTCTCGGATCTGTACCTCTCGGAGCCGCGGCCGCCGCTGCAGGTCTGGGCTGGGCTCCACGTCTGCAGCGCGACGGACCTTTTGCGAGAGGTTTGCAGGTCCCTCTGTGGGTGGAGGGACCCGCGTGGCCGCTGGAGATCCCGTCCCCGTAGCCCTCTTGGATCTTTTCCTCATGGTGTCGCTGCCGCGGCAGGGCTGCCCTCTGCTCCCCGTCCCGGCACCCAGTCCACGGTGCGAAGGACACCCCGCGAGAGGTTTGGAGGTCTCTCTGGAACAGAAATCTCCCTCGCTCCAATATTCCGTGGTCTCTGGGTGCAGAATTCGCCCTGGGTTGGTCCCCTCTGCCATTCTGTGGTTTGTGGGTTCGGAGCTATGTGTATGTGCATCTTTCTACTTCGCCATCTTGGCTCCGCCCCCCCAAAGACTATTTTATGGAGAACTCACATGGGGCAGGTGATCACATGGTGGTAAAAAGAAGTGATACAAGGATACTCTTAAGGTCTCTCTCAAGAACTTTGGATTTGACTGTGCAACATGGGAGACACTGACACAGGACCGCTCAGCATGGCATGCCCACATCAGAAAAGGTGCTATGCTGTATGAGAAAAGCAGAATTGAGACAGTACAAAGTAAACGTAGGATGCACAGATTTGGAGTATCCAGCCCAAATATTCATACAGACTATCTGTGGTAGAGCATTCTGAGCTCGTATTGGTCTGATCAATCACAGTCGGACACAACGAAACTTCAGTTTATCATGGTGATGTCATTTTGGTCCTCTTTGAAAATGAAGAATATCAACCAAGTACAAGCTACAGTGTTCTTTCTATTCAAAATTCAACATACATGCGATTATATGGCACATAGAGCAACCAAATTTATAATCAGATGTAGCAACCTCACAACTATATGTATAACAGAAGTAAATATCACGGAAGCACATATCAATAGTGTACGTCAAGTATTACCTGCTAATATACATGTTGACGTTGAATCTATAGCTGGAAAAGTTTCAAAAGCAGCACCTGGTTAGTAAAACACATAACAAAATGTATACAGTGTCATCCAAAACAAAAACTACACATTATTAATTTTGTGCAGCTTTATGAGTAATCACCTATCTTGTTATTTTTGCTGCATCATAAATCTGTTTATTGACCTAATAGTCTTGATACTTCTACCATCACCTTCTGAAATTTTGGATGTTTGACTAAATCTTCTTTAACATTAGTTCTGAGCTTATGGTGACCAACACAGTTTTCTATAGGTGCGCTGTTTCCAAGAAACCTTGCCTACTGAAAAATTAAACATAAAAGGTACTGTCTCTAGGATCACTCTTATTTTCTTCTCTGAACTAGGGTCCTCCTTTCTTCTAGATGAAACTAGTGGTTTTATATATATAATGCTTCTTGTTCTTAGTAATACATTTTCCAACAAATCTTTACTGACTGGGAAACAAGCGGATAGTTTACATTCTTGAGTTGTTGCTTAACGCAATAGTTTCTAAGCACCTTTTAATGGTGACGTTATATCAAGCGAAATGCTTGTTAATTTCTTTTAAAGGTAGGTTTTTGCTTTATATCACTTTGAAATGTCTTCAGTTGTGATAGATTACATTTAGGTGTTTCTATCTATTTTTCCCTGATATTTTCTGAATTCTTTGATATTCTCTGAATATTTCGGTATTTTAGTTTTTAGCATTTTTGTACTAGTATTTAGTACTTTAGTTTTAGCATTTAGTTTTCTTCCTCAAAACTTAGTCATTTTGCTTCAGTTATTGAAAAAAAGTTGGCCTCATATCATTGCTTATTTAGCAGCAGTGGTTCCTTGGACATTAACTTCTTCTGAGTCAACTGAAAATTTTTAAGTGCATTCAATGTATTTATGACCATCTTTTCCATAGTTATAGGAGAAAAGAATTTTACTTCTCTGACTTTACCAAGACAGTTGTGTTTCTGATTCAAATTAGTGTGACTGGACTGATGATCAGGTCATTTTTAATGTCTCGGAGGTTTATTATGACCTCCATCCATGTTCCCATCTGTTTCCCAAAGCTGGTTCTTGAGAGTTTCTTTTGCACACCGTTTCTGTGTTCCTCTTTCTAAGGCACACATCATTCATGTGTCCAACTAAGCAACACGTGTAACAAAAACGTATGTCTACTACTTTATTTGTTTTATGTTAGTAGTGATCTTGTATCAGACAGACATGATCTTTTACCATTCTTTTACCAATTCTTTTACCATTCTCCAAGTAGAACGATCTTCTGTGTACTTCTGTCTTTCATCAGCTTTTCTATAGTACCTTGTCCTTGAGTCTGAGTAACCAGAGTCTGTCTTCTTGCTTGGTTTCTGTGGTCCACATGCTATCCTGGAACTAGGCTGAACTGAGTTTGCCCAAATTAAATCATTCATTGCTCCTTGGTTAACATACAAATTGATTTGTTATTTCTAACATTTGATCCTAATTTGGCAGGTTTTATTTATAAATGAGACCAATATAGTATACCTTCAGCTATTGTGGGTATGCCATAACCTGGAAAACTTTATTCAGTCTAACTGTATCTTTTCCTCTGGTTTTATTCTTTGCTCAACAGTGGATTATCTACCTGAGTTACAAACTGGAAGATCCTTTTCCCTTTTCTCTGAATGGTAGACTGAATAACTTTGGCACATACTTACTATGGTATCTCATCACCACCACATTGCCTTTCTGGTCTCTGCAAGCATCTTTGCCATGTGATTTCAGCTTCCCAGCTTCAGTCTCCCAACTCTTTATATATATATATATATATATATACACATACATATATATATATATTCCTTTAAGATTTTCTAAATCTTTGAGACTGAAAATTGCTTCAACTATTTTCTACTTGAGATACCTCAGTATTGTAGTACTTCAGACACAGTACTGACCCAGACATTCCATTCTTCCTTGTGTAGAAATGGGTCCTTCCCTGAGAAAAATCTTAATTTAAGACAGTATTTCCTCCCGTGATATAACAGTGTATGTTTTGAAGTGTGCTGGCCTATCAATATCTCTCACTGCTTCTTGTACTTTGCATGACTTTTTCTTCTAAGGCAAAGTTGATGATGTTTACAGATATTCCCTCATTAAGTAACAGAATTTTAACCCTATGTAGTATCGTCTAATCCCCTGTGAAGTGCCTGATGATCAATTTCCAAGTATTTTCTGAAATATCTATCTCACTAGAAATATTAGAATTTTCCAAATGCTCTTAATATCTTTGTATTTTAATTTATGTAGTTTTCCATTAACTAAAAATGTTCTGTATAAATCTATCTGCAGTGTTAGTCAGAAGTGCTGTAGGAATGCAAAATCCTCATTGCTTATATCAGCCACCATACTTATAGTGGAATCAGTAATAAAACAGATAGGAATACTAAAACATGTAAACAACAATGAGAAGTTATATCAAAGGAACTGGTCTGATTTGTAAAGGAAGTACCCCACTGAAAACTGGTTGCTTAATTGAAGTCTAAGGGAAAAAAAATTACTCCAAGAGATTCTTGAAAAACTAAGATATCTAAGAATGAGTCTCCTGGAGGGAGACTCTCTCCAGTGGGTCCCTCAAATATATACCATATGATGACCCCACAGAAAGCTCAAAGCCTTCTATCTTTCCTTGGTATATATTTAAAAATTTACCCTTAGCAACGCCAAATGACAGTTTAACAGTAGATGAAGATTTCTGGAAATGAAGCTGTTAATGTGTTTTTCAGTGGAGTCATGCATCTTGATGACATCTGTGGACACAAATGATTAGTAAGATACTTTAGTGTGACTAGTATCTTGGAAGCTACTTTTCTATGTAAGAGAGCTGGTAATAGAGTTAAGGCCAACCACTAATGAACTGAAATTGTCGTCAAAAACTTGCCATGCTTTATGTCAATTGATCTGGACGTCATTGTGTTAGTGATATCTTCTACATTTTATATAGAGGACAATTTTCCAGGCAGACGTCAAATATTCTAATATTTTTCATTATATTTAGGTCTACTTTTTTTCCAGGGCATAATTGAACAATAGGTTCAGAACTGAATCAAACGGTTTGTGATAATCAATAATGTTGTATAAATGTTATGGCATTCTTGAGCAGCTTGTTGAATAATTATACCTCCTGGGACTCTTTGATATGTCCTTTCTGCTTCTCAGCCAATACATAGTTTTCTTGTACTTAAAGATTATTTTATGGAGTGTACAGGTATCAGGGATGACTGGTACCTCTGGTGTGAGGGCTGCCAAACTCTTTTCAGGGCTGCTTATCCACCCTTGGTTTCTATCTGCCACTCAACTCTCATCTGTGACTTCAAAAAACTATATTATATACAATGGTCAAACCCCAGTAAACCATTTTGGCAGATGGACTAAACGAGGATGAGGGTAACCAAAGGGCCTCAAACCTGTAGATGAGTTAAGGGGTAAGTATGTGAAGACTTCCCTTAGTAGAATGGATAGATGTGAACAAATTGTTCCAATGAGGCATAAAGGTGGGAGAAACAGGCACTTTGGAACACTTAGAACTTGGTTAGATATCAAAGATGCCAAGGTCATCTACTGCATCCTGAGCCATGACCAGTCATCTTTACTTTTGTCTTGCCACTGGAGTTTGATGGTTCTGGATGAGAGAATGATGTTGATGACTTAGGGCAACTCTGTCTCACTTTAGTCCAATTTTTGCATGAGTCAAAAGCCATCACCCATATCATTTTACCATTTTTACCTACATCAAACTCTTGTAAGCTAAAATTACAACCCTGCACACAGGGCAGACCAGGCCATAGGGTCACATTTTCACTGGACTGTAGTGACAGTGGTATTTGGCAGCGCCTTGGATATCTGAGCAGTCTTTTTAAAGGACCATACTGCTTGCTTCCTGGCATGAGGAAGGGGCTAGAAAAGATGCCCTAAAATTGTCTGCTTCACCAAACCTACCCCTGGCCTGCTTACTTACTGTGTCAGATAGGGATCATTCTCTCTGATCAAAATCCACAAAAAATGTGGAAAACAAGAAATCCAATATACCCGAAAGAGGAACAGCTTTTATTGCAAGAGAACTCAGCAGATTTCACATATAAATAGTAGCCCTGAGTGAAACAAACATGGCAAATGAAGGTTAGCTTGCTAAAGTCAGAGCTGGATACACCTTTTTCTGGAGTAGCCACAATGACGTACAGATGAAAATTTGTTCCAATGGCTATGAAAGCAGCTGAAATAGGTACTGGGGAGCACATGCTTGGTTAGACAACAAAGACACCCACATCTCAAGCTATAATCAACCATTTTGACTTTTTTCTTAACACTGGCCTTTGATGATACTGGAAGAGAAAGTGAAGCTGATGACTTTGTGAAACTGCTTCTCTTAAGTCCAGTTCACCTGCCAGTGAAGACATAACGCTGTGATGTCATTGATGGCTCTTCAAAAATTAAGGATAAACAATAAGTGATTTAGGTCATTTTTTCATGTGACTATGCATAGCTTTAATTTCTTCATCTGGAAACTTTTCATATTCTTCAATCATTTAGTGATTGAGGAATGAATAATATTCTTATAAACTTGACTCATTTCTTTATATATTTAAGAAATGAAATCTTTATCAGAGAAACTTGTTGTAAAAAATTTCCCCCAGTTTTCTACTTTTCTTCTAATTTTGGCGGCATTGGTTTTGTTTGTGCAAAACTTTTAATTTAATGTAATCAAAATTATCCATTTTACATACTGTAATGCTTTCTGTTTTTTGTTTAGTCATAAACTCTTCCATCATCCATAGATCTGACAGGTAAGCTATTCCATGGTCCCCTAATTTATTTATGTTAACACCCATTTGTTTCTAAATCATCTACACATTTTGACATTATCTTGGTACAGGGTTGAATGTTGGTCTATACCTAGTTTTTGCCAAACTGATTTCTAGTTTTTCCCAAAGGTTTTTGTCAAATAGTGAGTTCTCACTCTAAAAGCTTGAATCTTTGGGTTTATCAAACACTAGAGTACTATGGTCATTTACTACTGTGTGTTGTGTACCTAATCTATTCCACCGGTGCACCATTCTATTTTTTGGCCAGTACCAAATTGTTTTGATGTTTACTACTCTGTAGTATAGCTTAAGATCTAGTACAGCTATGCCACCTTCCTTCACATTTTTTTTCATTAATTTCCTTGATATCCTTGACCTTTTGCTCTTCCAAATGAATTTTGTTACTTTTCTTTCTAGTGTTATAAAATATTTTTGGTAGTTTGATTGATATGACACTGAACAAATAAATTTAGGTAAAATTATCATTTTTATTATATTGGCACAGCTGTCCTGTGAGCAATTAATATTTTTCCAGTTGTTTAGATCTGACTGTGTAAAAAGAGTTTTGTAATTGTGTTCAGAGTTCCTGGGTTTGTCATGGCAGGTAGACTCCCAAGTATTTTATATTGTTTTTTTATTTCTTCCTGCTAGACTTCATTGGTAATATATAAAAATGCCAGTGATCTATGTGTGTTTATTTTGTATCCTGCAACTTCACTAAAGTTAATGATTTCAACTAGTTTTTAGTTGATTCTCTAGGATTCTCAAAGAATATACCATCTGCAAAGAATGATAGTTTTAGTTCCTCATTGCCTGTTCTAATTCTTCAATTTCTTTTTCTTCTCTTACTGCTATAACTAGTATTTTTAGTACAATATTGAACAATAGGGGCAAGGATGGGCATCCTTCTTTTACCTCTGATCTGATTGGGAAGACTTCTAGCTTATCCTTCATTACAGATAATGTTTGGTGATGATTTTAGATACACTCCTTTTCATTTTAAGTTCCAATTATTTTAATCCTTTTAAAAAATAGAAATCTCTACTTTTTTAAAAAATAGAAATTTTGGAGGTGGAGCCAAGATGGCGGAGTAGAAAGATGCACATACACATGGCTCCGAACCCACAACCCATAGAACATCTGTATAAAGTAACTCACGGCGAATTCTGGAGCAGTAGAGGCCACAGAACAGTGGAGCGAAGGAGATTTCTGTTCCAGAGGGACCTGCAAACCTCTCGCAAAAGGTCTGTTGTGCTGCAGACGTGGAGCCCAGCCCAGCCCTGCCGCGGCCCCAGCACTGAGAAGAGCAGATCTGAGCGGGCTTCAGGGATGGGATCTCCAGCAGCTGCTTGGGTCCCTCCACCCACAGGTGACAAGGGTCGGTGAGAAGGTCTCTTTGGTGGGTCGAGAGGGGAGTGGGGTGCCCCCATAACTCAGGCCTCCTCGGGAGGCAGCAGCAGAAGTGGGAGCAGACCGAGGCTCCCCAAACAGGCAGGAGCCCAGATCCATTGTTGAAGGTCTATGCATAAACCCCCTGAGGGAACTGAGCCCATGAGGTGGCACCTGAACTTAATCTCACACTGAATAGCAGCCCTGCCCCCACCCAAAGCCCTGAGGATGGGAAGCAGCATTTGAGTCTCAGACCCCAAGTGCTGGCTGGGAGGATCAGGAGGCGAGGTGGGTGTGAGGAGAATATTCAGAGGTCAAGTCACTGGCTGGGAAAATGCCCAGAAAAGGGAAAAAAACCAAGACTATAGAGGGTTACTTTCTTGGTGAGCAGGTTTCTCCTCCCCTCCTTTCTGATGAGGAAGAGCGGTGCTCACCATCAGGGGAAGACACGGAAGTCAGTGCTTCTACATCCCAGCCCACTCAATGGGATCAGACCTGGGAAAACCTCATAAAGAGCTCAAAAAATTTTCAGAATTATGTTAGAGAAGTGGAGGAAAAACTGGGAAGAGCAATAAAAGACTTGCAAGCAAAGTATGAACAAAAGATCAGCACCCTGCTAAAGGAGACCCAAAAAAATGCTGAAGAAAATAACACCCTGAAAAATAGGCTAACTCAACTGGCAAAGGAGGTTCAAGAAGCCAATGAGGAGAAGAATGCTTTCAAAAGCAAAATTAGCCAAATGGAAAAGGAGGTTCAAAAGCTCACTGAAGAAAATAGTTCTTTCATAATTAGAATGGAACAGATGGAGGCTAATGACTTTATGAGAAACCAACAAATTACAAAACCAAAAGAATGAAAAAATGGAAGATAATGTGAAATACCTCATTGGAAAAACAACTGACCTGGAAAATAGATCCAGGAGAGACAATTTAAAAATTATGGGACTACCTGAAAGCCATGATCAAGAGAAGAGCCTGGACATCATCTTTCATGAAGTTATCAAGGAAAACTGCCCCGATATTCTAGAACCAGAGGGCAAAATAAATATTCAAGGAATCCACAGAACACCCCCTGAAAGAGATCCAAAAAGAGAAACTCCTAGGAACATTGTGGCCAAATTCCAGAATTCTCAGGTCAAGGAGAAAATATTGCAAGCAGCTAGAAAGAAAGAATTCAAGTATTGTGGAAATACAATCAGGATAACACAAGATCTAGCAGCTTCTACATTAAGGGATCGAAGGGCATGGAATAGGATATTCCAGAAGTCAAAGGAACTAGGACTAAAACCAAGAATCACCTACCCAGCAAAACTGAGTATAATACTTCAGGAGAAAAATTGGTCTTTCAATGAAATAGAGGGCTTTCAAGCATTCTTGATGAAAAGACCAGAGCTGAAAAGAAAATTTGACTTTCAAACACAAGAATGAAGAGAAGCATGATAAGGTGAACAGCAAAGAGAAGTCATAAGGGACTTCCTAAAGTTGAACTGTTTACATTCCTACATAGAAAGGCAATATTTGTAACTCTTGAAACTTTTCAGTGTCTGGGTACTGGGTGGGATTACACACACACACATGCACACGCACATGCACACACACATAGAGACAGAATGCACAGAGTGAATTGAAGAGGATGGGATCATATCTTAAAAAAATGAAATCAAGCAGTGAGAGAGAAATATATTGGGAGGAGAAAGGGAGAAATGGAATGGGGCAAATTATCTCTCATAAAAGAGGTAAGCAAAAGACTTATTAGTGGAGGGATAAAGAGGGGAGATGAGAGAAAAACATGAAGTTTACTCTCATCACATTCCACTAAAGGAAGGAATAAAATGCACACTCATTTTGGTATGAAAACCTATCTTACAATACAGGAAAGTGGGGGATAAGGGGATAAGCAGGGTGGGGGGGATGATGGAAGGGAGGGCATGGGGAGGAGGGAGCAATCTGAGGTCAACACTCATGGGGAGGGACAGGATCAAAAGAGAATAGAAGTAATGGGGGACAGGATAGGATGGAGGGAAATATAGTTAGTCTTATACAACACAACTATTATGGAAGTCATTTGCAAAACTACACAGAATTGGCCTATATTGAATTGCTGGTCTTCCAAAGGGAAGGGGTGGGGAGGGAGGGAGGTAAAGAAGTTGGAACTCAAAGTTTTAGGAACAACTGTCGAGTAATGTTCTTGCCACTAGGAAATAAGAAATACAGGTAAAGGGGTATAGAAAGCTATCTGGCCCTACAGGACAAAAGAGAAGTTGGAGACAAAGGCAGAGAGGGATGATAGAAGAGAGAGCAGATTGGTCATAGGGGCAATTAGAATGCTTGGTGTTTAGGGGGGGAGGGGACAAAAGGGGAGAAAATTTGGAACCCAAAATTTTGTTAAAATGAATGTTAAAATTTAAATAAATAAATTAATTTAAAAAATAGAAATTTTTCTGAATTTGAGTAATCACATTGTTTTTATTGGTTTTATTATTGATATATTCAATTATGCTGTTAGTTTTCCTAATATTGAACTCTGCCCTATTTTTCCATATAGGGTCATTTTTCTATTTTCTCTTCTGTGAATTTGGGTAATTTATATTTTTATATTCATCCATTTCACTTACATTATCACTTTTATTGGCACATAATTGGGCAAAATAATTATTTTCCCCTTTATTTACAGTGAATTCACCCTTTTCATTTTTGATACTGGTAATTTGGTTTTATTTTTTAAATCAAATTGACTAATGGTTTGTCTATTTTATATTATAAAAGCCTCTTCTAGTTTTACTTAATTTCTTTTTACTTTTAACTTTATTAATCTCTCCTTTGATTTTCAGGATTTCCAATTTGGTGTTTGAGGATTGTTAATTTGCTCATTTTCTAGGTTTTTTTTTAGTTGTATGCTCAATTAGTTGATCTGCCCTTTCTTCATTTTTTTGATATATTTAGAGATATACACTTTCTTTAAAGTATTACTTTGGTTGCATCTCATACATTTTGGGATTTTGTTTCGTTGTTGACATTCTCTTTAATGAAATTATTGTTCCTATAATTTGTTCTTTAACTCACTCATTCTTATTTAAAATAATGTTTATTCTCCCCCAATTACATGTAAAAAGAATATTAGTACTCATTTTTCTTAATTTTGAGCTCCAAATTTCATCCCTCCTCACCATATCCCTCCTTAACATGGTAAGCAATCTAATATAGGTTATACATGTACAATCATATAAAACATATTTCCATCTTAGCCATTTTGTGCAAGAAAACTTGAAAGGAAAGTGAAAAATAGTACGCTTCATTCTGTATTCAGATGCCATCTGTTCTTTCACTTGAGACAGCATTTTCTATCATGAGTCCTTTGAGGTTGTCTTGGATTATTGTGCTGCTTAGAATAACTAAGCCATTCACAATTGTTCATCGTACAGTACTGCAGTTATTGTGTGCAATGCTTTCCTCATTCTGCTCTGATTGTAATGAAATATTATTGTGCTTACAAGAAATGATAAACAGGATGATGTCAGAAAAACCTGGAAATACATAAACTAATATAGAATGAAGTGAAGAGAAACTTTGTATACAGTAACAGCAATGTTGCAAATGACAACTATTCTCAGCAACCTAGAAAGGCTCATGATGAAACATGCTGTAGTTTTCAGTGAAAGAACTGATGGCATCTGAATAAAAATCAAAGCATACAATTTTTCACTTTCCTTCCTTCATCTTTCTTTTTTCTTTCTTCCTTCTTTCCTTTCAGCTTTCTTTTCCAAAATGACTAATAAATGTTTTACATGATTGTATATTTATTACTTAATTCAGATTGCTTTCCATTTAAGGGTGTAATAGAATTTGAAATTCAAAACCTAAAAAAAAATAACAAATGTTTAAAATTATTTTTACATATAGTCGGGGAAAACAAAATATCATTTAAAAAACATAGATATGATACTGAGGCTCTTCTTTTGATCATCATTTTCAAGTAGTCCAATTATTCTTAAACTATTTCAACAATCTATTTTCCAGGTTAGTTGTTTTTCTAGTAAGATCTGTCATATTTTCTTCCTTTTTTTTAATCGTTTCTTGATTTCTCATGGAGTTATTCACTGCCATTTGTCCAATTCTAATTTTAAAGGATTTGTCTAATTCTGATTTTCAAGGAGTTCTTTTCTCCAGGGAACTTTTGTACCTCTTTTTCCATCTGGCCAATTCTACTTTGCAAGGAGTTCTCTACAGTATATTTTTATGCCTCTTTTACCATTTGGCCCATTCTGTTAATAGGTTTTCTTCAGCAATGTTTTTGTGTTTCTTTTACCAAGCTGTTGACTCTTTTTTCAAGATTTTCTTGCATCACTCTCATTTTCCCCAAAGTTTTCTTCTACCTCTCTTTCTTGGTTTGGACAATTCTTTCTCAGTTCTTCCAGTTTTCTGATTCTGAAACCTATCCACATTTTTTGTACATAGCTCTTTTTAATTCAGTTTTCTTCTGAGTTTGTATTTTGAGTTTCCTGGTCATCATAGTAACTGTATTGATAATGCATTTTTGCTTATTGTTAATGTAATTTTCTTAATGGGAAGATCTTTCCCCACCCATTAACAGGCCTGCCCATTAAGGGGAGTTTGATTAGCGAAGATTTGTAGGAAGGCCCACACCTTTCGTTAATTTTCTAATGAGGCACTGGTTCTCAAGGATTGAGATGCCCTCTGGCTCTAAAAAGTGTATAAAGACTCTGAGGTGAGGTTTTACTTTGAGGATTATTCTCTGGAAGCATTTGTTTGGCCAAATGAGATCCTGGGCAGCCACTAAGGAGCCCTTCAGCTTTGAAAACCCAGACGTTGGTGCTTCTCTCTCTAGTAACTTTGTATATATGCAATCATCAGACAGTTGGATCTATCTATTAACCTATGATGTATGTATTGCTTATGTCAGACAATTGGAAGCCATGTCTGTTTATTTTGTTTTCTCTATATTTTCTCTGAAGTTCAGGGGCTGACTTTTTCCCCTGAACTAAGTCAATGATATGTTTTATTAAAAGTGATTGTTGACCCCTTCAAAAGTTGCTTTCCTTTTAGAAAAGCAGACCTAAGAGCCTGTGACAGTATGCCCCCCTATATGCTGGGGTTCTTGCTTTTACAGTAACACTCTATGGTCAAGTTCTTTTTTTTGTTGTTTGCTCATTTTCCAGCCTATTTCTTAACTTTTATGTTAAAGTGGGGCTCTGCTTCCTCAGGTGGAGAAGGCACTATTCTAAGCTTCAGGCTTTTCTTTCTCCTGCTCTTAGAACTAGTCCTGAAGGTCTGTAACTTTTCAGTTCTTCTATGGTGGCATGATCTAGGAGGAAGTGAGGTCACTGCCCTCCGGGTCTGTGGTCTGGTCTATGAGCAACCACAAGCACTGTTTCCTATCCTGGAACTTTGATCATGGTCCCTGCTCCTGCTAGTGCACCTCCTTACCCTGGGACTGCAATCTGGAACCACATATGAGGAGTGTAACCTGAGAGCATCAATGAGAACAAATGCAGTAAGCCTATCTATTAAAGAAATCAAGAAGCCACTTCAGAGGAGAGATTAGCTTCCAAAGAAAGACTGGTGGATCCCAGGGATCAAACCTTTCGGCTATAACTCTCATAATACTTGATCTCAGCCTCTGGGAAAAGAACACTCCCATAAACTTCCACCTAAATTCTACCAGATTTTGAGAATGAGTATAGGAATTAGAGTGGACTAATTTATGGAAGAGGAAGATTAAAGTAAACCAAAGAGAAACAATCCCTAAATTTAGGATGCTTGTCATGCAGTGACTAACATTGACCTGACATGATGTACTTTTGATAAATTCAGGTTGGTCTTTGGTGACCAGTGTTCCCCTGTCTCCTTAATTCCAAAAGGTGAGGGAAGGTTGTATAATCACTGGTTCTTTATAGGATTCTGAATCAGGTATGAATTAGATTAAACAGTCTCTGGGTTCGCTTCTTACTTTGAGATGCTGCAATGTCCAACTGTGATGTCTAACTTGCTACAGGATTCATACATTCTCTTCCAACTTACCCTGAAGATGGCCCAGAATTGGAATCTGTTTAGCTCAAATTCAGATAGCATGAGCCCAATTAATACAAAGCCAAAAAGGTTCCATCCTCAAGAAACAGGAGAGTGGGTGATAAAATGGGTAAGAATGAGCTCTACCAGTTCTTGTTCATTGTTCTCATCGTCCCAGATCATGTTTGAACTAAAAGTTAAAACATCTTAGGTAGAGTTCCATTTTAGAGAAACCAGAAGTAAATGAGAGAATCGTTTTGGGGGGAAGGGGAATAGAAGCTAGAAGTAACACCCAAAGAAAGCAGCCCTGATTCCAGTGGGAGGGCAAACTTCAAATCTGCAGTGAGACCAGAGGAGAAAATGTGGTGATGGTGAGATCAAGATGGTGTGATTTTATGGATATCACAAAAATGGAAATTTTGCTATGACCTTCATGCACAATACCCCATTAGCCAAGGAGAGGAAGAGAGATGTTACCAGGATGGAGCCACTAGAGTATTATCCTGGAATACATCTAGAGATGTTTCCTTCCCACAGAAGTCCTTTACCCAGAGGAGAGGAGTGAAAGAGAGGAAGATTCCAAATTTCCAGCAGATTGGATCTCAAATATTAGGAAGGATAGGAGAGGTATAGCCTTGGATAGAAAAGAGGAGCAATGCAACTTCCAGTTTGCCTAGGAATGAGCTGTGGGCAGGAGTAGGATCCCTGGAATAAATTTCCACCTAAGGAAATGAGACCCTTTAGGCACTTCATTTCTTTGGGGTAGCAGGGGACTTACATCTTTGGATCTCATTCTACCTGGGGAGGAGGGAAGTGAAGCTTCAAGGCAGCCTATGAGTGGGATGTGGGACTCTAGACTATCTTTTGGCAGAGCAGAGAGGGAAAGCCAGCATCCTTGGAGTTTTAGGTCTGGGGTCTCAGCCCCTCAATAGCACAGGATATGCTTCCCTATAGCATGTTCAGTCTGGAATGATAGGTGGCCAAGCTACAGGGCTGCTCTGAGGTGGGCAGTGGGGGGATCTCCCAGACCATGACTCGCAACTCCCCCTACACTATTCCTTGCTCTATAGCCAAATTTGCCCCAGATGCCAGAATTCCTAGTTACAGTTCTGGAGAGGAAGAAGAAAAGAGCAGGGTAAGTATTCCACATTCAGGAAAAAATATGTAGTCCAGTAATTAATGGGCTCACTGAAACATTTTGTCTTGTTTGGGGTTCCAGTTCTACTACTTACTAGCTGTGTAACCTAGAACAAGTCTCTTTACTTCTGTGGAACTCAATTTTCTCATCTATGAAAAGGGATGCTAGATTCACTGATCTCCTAAGGTCCCTTCCATCCCCTACAAATTTTTTACTGTTGGGTAAATCCTGGGATTTCATTCCTGACTGGTACAGTCATCCAAAGATCAAGGGAGACAGGATTCAAGCAAAACAAACGTTCCTGGAAGGATAAAATGGCTTTGTAAAAAGTCCTTGCACTCTTTGACTTGGCATTAGAGTAGGTTTTCTGGCCCTCTAGTTATCACTGAAATGTATCAATACAGGATAATGGTTAGGTTCCCAAGTAGTTCAGGAGGTGCTGACCACATATCATCCCACCTCATGCCCTCCTTTCTCCCCAGACAAACTCTGTTTTCTTACCAGAGTCAGAATGAAGTTTACATTGAAGGTAACTAGGCTCCAACAGCTCAGTCAATGCAGGAGGCAATTTCAGAAATTGTGCAATTCAGTTGGGGGCTGTACAATGTCCCAGCATAGCCAGGACAGTGAAGGGTCTCAAGACCATGCCATACGAGGTTCAGCTGAAGGAAGAGAGATAGTCAGCTTTGAGAAGAATTGTGGGGGAACATGATAGCTGTCTTTAAGCATTTCAAAGTCTGTCACTTAAACAGCGGATTTGTCATGTTCGATTGGGTTCCAGAGAGAAGTAGAAGCATAGGCAGCTGAACCAAATCTGAACCAAGGCAGATTTGGGCTCAATGCTTAGCAATCAGAGCTATACCAGAGTAGAAAGGGTTGCCATAGGGGACAATACATTTCCCTTCATTCTAGGTCTTCAAGCAGGTGATAAATGCCAAGGATGTTGTAGAGAGTTATTGTGGACATATGGGTAAAGAACTTTACAGGCATCCATTTTCTCATTAGAGTCTCACACCAACTCAGTGGTGTAAGTAGTTCAGGTACCATTATATATTTTATAGGACTATGAGGCCAGAGTTTGGAACTGATCACTCAAGTGCCATAGCTAGAAATTGGCAGAGTCGGACCTCAGAACTTCAGAGTCTTCTGCCTCCAAGTGTATTTTTCATTTCTTTCAGTCATCTCAAGACATAAGGAATCTCCTTTTGCAGTTGATGGAACATATCATGAGTATATGGGAACAAGGTTGCTAAGAATGGTCAGAATTGAGGACATAGGAAGATAAAAAATGAGTGGAAATTTAAAGGAGGAGGTGCCCAGAGGACAGAGATTTTGGAGGTTTCCAAGAATCTAGGGAGATTAAATGGGAAAAGAACAAGAAATAACAGTAGGTAATAGAGGCAGCTACCTGTGGGACAGTGTACGATGGGTACCAGGTACACAATTTAACATTAATTTTCATGAATGTATCAATTTTCAAAGTCATAAGATTCTATTCCCAAAGACCTATAAGATATTTTTCTGATGCCTGTTATACCACCACCTCAGTGCTTCTTGGAGATATGTAAGGCCATGACTCTAAAATCTTGCCTAGAACTTATTAAGTCCTTTTCTTAGTTCTAGACAAGAATTCTTGCCAGGGACCTCTCTAGCCTTAGGATGTATTTTCTCTCCTTGCCAGACTTAGAAATGTCTTTGTGGAAGCTCCTGGGACCCCTAAAATCCTGCTGCCTCCGACCACTGTGTTTGCAAGTGACCCAAATCTGCTGATTTGTACAAGATCTCCCTGATCTGGAGATTCCTGGGAGAGCCAGCAAGAAACTAACCTCAGCCCACTGATTCATATTGGAATGATTTTAACTGAGTGAGGGAGCATGAGGGTTCTTTTGGGATCCTTTCACCCAGTTTCACCCTTATATGAGAAGGATGGAGAGACTTCAAGAGGGCCCAATGAGTAGTCCTAAGATTTGAAATTCCAACCTCCCCCTTGCAAAACATATTTTGACAAGGGGGGATTCTTTTCATGTGTCATAGCTGAGCAGGAGCTAATCTGGTTCCTAATTGGAAGAGAAAAAAAGTGAATTAAATTTAGGTGCCATGGTATTCTTTTCAGTTAATCTGCTTCATAAGGATTTTATTGAGCAGTTAACTCGAGTATGCCTAGCATACATTCTACCTAGAGTTCATTCATTAATTCATTCACTGACCACTTGGAGGGGAGCATGACACACACAAATATGCAAAAGCTCTGTGCCATATAATTATCATCTAATTAAACTCCATCTCAGAAAAAAAAAAGGAAATTGGTAGTATAAGAGAAGCATACAGTGTCATATGAGGTCTGAGGAAGGAAAGATTATTTCTACAGGTGGAGCTCAGGAAGGATCCACAGAGTAGGTGACATCTGAGGCCTTTCAAATATTTAGATTTTAAGTCTTAGTCTTAATTCAGTGACAGCTTAAAACTCTTTTGACCAGTAAGAAGAATCCCACCCTGCTAGGCTTCCAAGTAGGTCTCACTAAGCCAGAGTTATCTCTCCAGAGTTATATTCTTCCTTGTAGGACCAGTCCTAAGAAATTAAAGGGACCCAGCATTCAACCCTACGGCTTTCACTTGTCATACTTTACCTTCTTCTGTATATGCGCAGTGCTAGTACTTATTTTTAAAACTGGTTTGAATTCCCTTATGCTGAATCCCAACTCAAGGCACAAGGCTTCCTAAGTCTCCTTGAGTCAGTCACCTTGGCTCCTAAGGACTCTGGGAAGCTACTAAGGACCATCCCCTCCCCCTGGTTTTGAAAATTCAGATGTCAGTGCTTCTCTCTCTGGTAACTATGGTCAGACAGTTGGACTCATCTGTTGAATTCAGGCAGAAGAAGTCATGTCTGTTGATCTTTGATTTCTCTGTATTTTCTTTGAAGTTCTTGAATGATATATGTTCTTGGGTAAAGGAATGATACATATGCTTGAATAAAGTGATTATTAACCCCTCAAAAGTTGTCTTTCTTTTTATGAATGCAGATCTAAGAACCTGTGGCAGCAGACCCCCTGTGTATGTTGGGGTGCTCTCTGTTATACCTACAAAGTAGTCCACACCATGGACTCTTTCAAGGTCATCTTGTCATAGTCAGTAGGCATTCACAAACCTGACAATCATCCAGTGCCACTAAGGATCAGTTCTCCAACCCATAGAGGCCATTCACTGTCGAATAATCTATCATAATGCCTTAACAATATATTTGGCAACACATTAATAAAACATAGTATAAGCCTTTAGCATTATTACATGCTTATTTTTAAATGTATTATATGAGACCCAACAGAAAGGCAATTGGGTCTGTTCTACTACAAACTTCCATTTAAGGAGAGAGCTCAGCTCAGACATCTCATTTCTCACCTGGCTGTACTACTCTGAGATGTGTCTGACTGACTACTCCATGTTCCTGGTGTACCACTTTACTCTCTATAGCTCTTTTTGTAATTTTTAGCTTTTACTTTGAATTCTTAAGGTTATTATGCCATCCACTGAGTATATATTTAAGTATATATTTAACAACTTCATTTTTTATAGTTGCTTTATGAGTAATGTGATTTTCTTATCTCTTTATGTGCTATCTAATTTGACTTTCTACTTCATCAATGATTATAAGTCCCCCTCTAAGTTCCTTATTGGGATAACCTCAGTATCCCATAAGATCTCAGCAGCCTTGGTACTCCACTTTATCACTACCCTCTGCTTCTCTGATTAGAAGGTAGGGCCATATGCATGAGCTCTAAAATTCCATTTAAAGAGAGATTTAGCTCAGCTATTGCCTCATTTCCTACTTGGTTGCAGTTATAATATCTCTGCCTGACTTCTCCATCATGATTCTTTTTCTCCTTTCTTTTATAACCACCTCCCCTTTCAACTTCGTTTTGTGTTTTGATTTCTCAAATAAGATTGTATACTCCCCAAGGCAGGTACTGTTTCTCTGCTTTCTTTTTTTCTTTCTTTATATTTGTATCCCCTGTACTCAAAACAATGTTTATTAAATAGTAGGTGCTTTAATAATAATAAATTATGAGCCTATATCTCAGAACAGAAAGACAAAAAAAAGACCATTCTGGATGGACTCCTACAGAAATTTAAAGAGGTCTCCACATCATCTTTGGGGTTCCTGAAGTATGTTTGAGTTCAGTGTGAGGGAAATGCTTGGCTCAAGCCTAGACTCAGTGCAGACTCACTTACAAATAAATCATTAGATATGAAATAAAAATGCTTAACTGTATAAAATTATATATACACATATATATTATATGTGTGCTAAAACAAAATACAACAATGTTCATAATTCATCATGAGCAAACAAAAACAATTCTACCAAGGAAATCCCTAAATTACTGAGGTAAAGGGAACAAAGCCCCTAGGTAGGGAGAGACCACTTTCTGCTACCATCTTGGTTTCCTCCTGGAACACACTCTTGGGGAAAGTTTCTACCTCCTCATCTCTTCTTTGGTAAGGGTCCATCTTTGTAATTGCCAATTGTAGACAGCCATTTCCAACTTCTAGCTATCATTTGCTTCAACTTTGCATCCCCTATAACTAATCCAAGATAGATTCACTTCCAAAAGCCATCTCTTTCTGTTTGCAATCAACAAAGCCCTACCCCAAACTCAATACCACTCAAAACCTCTGATGACCCTACCTGTCTCAGACTTCTTCATTGATGTCCAATATTTCCAACAATCTGTCTAAGTCTTTAATTTTTTGTTTATCCTCTTATAGTTTTCAATTTCTGAGAGAAGAAAATATCGGTCACCTACTATTACTGCTTTACTCTCTATAGCTCTTTTTGTATTTGTTAGCCTTTACTTTGAATTCTTAATGTTATTATGCCATCCACTGAGTATATATTTAAGGTTAACAACTTCATTTTCTATAGTGGCTTTATGAAGAATGTGATTTTCTTTTCTCTTAATATGCAATCTAATTTGACTTTCTATATCATGAATAATGATTATAAGTCCTCTTTTTAAAAAAATCAAAGTATTGGGGAGGAGCCAAGATGGCAGAATAGAAAGATACACATTAGCTACCTCTGAACCCACAGCCCATAAAATACCTGTAAAGAAGAACTTCCAACAAATTCTGGAGCAGCAGAAGACACAGAACAATGGAGCAGAGGAGATTTCTGTTCCAGAGAGCCCTGAAAAACTCACTCAAAAGGTCTGTCGCACATCTGACCCAGAGCAGAGCCCAGCTGTGCCTTGGCCTCGGGCTCCAAGGGGAGCAGATCTGAGTGGGCTTCAGGGACAGAATCTCCAGCAGCTGCACAGGTCCCTCTACCCACAGGTGTCAAAGGTAAGTGAGAGGGTCTTCTCAGCTCTCCAAGAAAGGAGTGGGGTGTCCCCATAATTCAGGCCCCCTCAGGAGGCAGCAGCGGAGGCAGCAGCAGACAAGGGCTCCCAAAGCAGGCAGGAGTTCGGATCTATTGTTGAAGGTCTCCACGTAAACCCTCTGAGGGAACTGAGCCCCGTGTGGTGGTCCTGCCCCCACCTGAGCACCTGAACTTAATCTCACACTGAATAGCAGCCCCACCCCCACCAAAAGCCCTGAGGCTGGGAAGCAGCATTTGAATCTCAGCCTCTAAGCACTAGCTGGGAGGAACTGGAGGCAGGTGGGTGTGGAGAGGACACTCAGAATTCAAGTCACTGGCTGGGAAAATGCCCAGAAAAGGGGGAAAAAAATAAGACCACAGAAGGTTATTTCTTGGTAAACAGATATCTCCTCCCTTCTTTTCAGAAGAGGAAGAACAATGCTTACCATCAGGGAAAGACATAGAAATCAAGGCTTCTGTATCCCAAACATCCAAAATAAATATTCAGTGGGCTCAGGCCATGGAAGAGCTCAAAAAGGATTCTGAAAATCAAGTTAGAGAGGTGGAGGAAAAACTGGGAAGAGAAATGAGAGAGATGAAAGAAAAGCATGAAAAGCAGGTCAACACCTTGCTAAAGGAGACCCCAAAAAATGCTGAAGAAAATAATATCTTGAAAAATAGGCTAACTCAGTTGGCAAAAGAGATTCAAAAAGCCAAGGAGGAGAAGAATGCTTTCAAAAGCAGAATTGGCCAAATGGAAAAGGAGGTCCAAAAGCTCACTGAAGAAAATAGTTCTTTCAAAATTAGAATGGAACAGATGGAGGCTAATGACTTTATGAGAAACCAAGAAATCACAAAACAAAACCAAAAGAATGAAAAAAGGGAAGATAATGTGAAATATCTCATTGGAAAAACAACTGACCTGGAAAATAGATCCAGGAGAGACAATTTAAAAATTATGGGACTACCTGAAAGTCATGATCAAAAAAAGAGCCTAGACATCATCTTTCATGAAATTATCAAGGAAAACTGCCCTAATAGTCTAGAACCAGAGGGCAAAATCAGTAGATTCAAGGAATCTACTGATCACCACCTGAAAGAGATCCAAAAAGAGAAACTCCTAGGAACATTGTGGCCAAATTCCAGAGTTCCCTGGTCAAGGGGAAAATGTTGCAAGCAGCTAGAAAGAAACAATTCAAATATTGTGGAAATACAATCAGGATAACACAAGATCTAGCAGCTTCTACATTAAGGGATCAAAGGGTGTGGAAAATGATATTCCAGAAGTCAAAGGAACTAGGACTAAAACCAAGAATCACCTACCCAGAAAAACTGAGTATAGTCCTTCAGGGGAAAAAATGGTCTTTCAATGAAATAGAGGACTTTCAAGCGTTCTTGATGAAAAGACCACAGCTGAAAAGAAAATTTGACTTTCAAACACAGGAATGAAGAGAAGCATGAAAAGGTAAACAGCAAAGAGAAGTCATAAGGCACTTACTAAAGTTGAACTGTTTGTATTCCTACATGGAAAGACAATATTTGTAACTCTTGAAACTTTTCAGTATCTGGTTAGTGGGTGGGATTACGCACACACACACACACACACACACACACATACACACATGCACACACACAGAGACAGAGAGCACAGAGTGAATTGAATAGGATGGGATTGTATCTTTAAAAAAATGAAATTAAGTGGTGAGAGAGAAATATATTGGGAGGAGAAAGGGAGAAATGGAACGGGGCAAATTTCTCTCATAAAAGAGGCAAGCAAAAGACTTATTAGTGGAGGGAAAAAGAGGGGAGGTGAGAGAAAAACATGAAGTTTACTCTCATCACATTCCACTAAAAGAAGGAATAAAATGCACACTCATTTTGGTATGAAAACCTATCTTACAATACAGGAAAGTGGGGGAGAAGGGGATAAGCGGGGTGGGGAGGATGGAAGGGAGGGCAATGGGAGGAGGGAGCAATTTGAAGTCAACACTCTTGGGGAGGGACAGGATCAAAACAGAGAATAGAAGCAATGGGGTACAGGATAGAATGGAGGGAAATATAGTTAGTCTTACACAACACAACTATTATGGAAGTCATTTGCAAACTACACAGATATGGGCTATAGTGAATTGCTTGCTTTTCAAAGGGAATGTGTGGGGAAGGAGGGATGAAAAGAAGTTGGAACTCAAAGTTTTAGGAACAACTGTCGAGTTCTGTTCTTGCTACTAGGAAATAAGAAATACAGGTAATGAGATGTAGAAAGTTATCTGGCTCTCCAGGACAAAAGAGAAGATGGGGACAAGGGAAGGGAGGGATGATAGAAGAGAGGGCAAATGCTCGGCGTTTGGGGGTAGGGGAAGGGACAAATGGGGAGAAAATTTGGAACCCAAAATTTTGTGAAAATGAATGTTAAAAGTTAAATAAATAAATTTTTTAAAAAATCAAAGTATAACAAATTTTATTCCTGTCCTTCACTTAGATCTGTAACCATCCCTAGTTTTAAGATGAATTTCCTGTAAGCAAATGCTGTGGGTTGGCTAGAGACTATTGCACTTTGGAAAGAAGACACTACCATCAACTTTTGCCAAAGTGAATAGGGTCATAAATCTCTTCCTTTCAAGGTCTATATCATATTTCCTCCACTCTGCACAAAAATAACATAATGTATCACATATGTCCCCATGGCTACACTTTTATTTGGTGATAGTTTATTTTTCACTCATTGCACTCCAAGGGGAGGTATAATAAATAATTCTCTCCTCCTCAGTATTTCCCCTTCCTTCTCAAGATTATCTGCTTCCCTTTCTCTTTTTTGGAATTTCTCCTCAAGTCCTGGCCATTATTTCCTCAGTGTCCCTAGTTACAAGCCAGAATATCAGAGACAAAAACTTTCCTTTTTCTTGCAACATATAAAACTCTACTTCTTATCCCTTAGTGTAGAATTTTTTGTTTGCTTGGTTTTTTTTTTTACCTTGTTGGGGTTCTGCTTTGTGATGGATTTGAATACCAAAAAGCTTTTCCAAGCTATTTTTTATTTTTTTCCAGAAAGCTGTAGAATTCTTCAATTTTCTCCTTATAATACAATATGTTCAGTTGTGCTGAACTGGTTGGTTGGTGTCCTTTATTCTTGAAGGGGACCAAAATGACATCATTCTGTTGGGATCAAAGTTCAGTGTGTATGACTGTGGCTGATCACACCAACATGAACTCAGAAGGCTCTAGCACATGTCAGGCACAAATAGTCCATATGAACATTTGGAGTAGAGTTTTCTCTAAATTTGTGAAACTCACATTTCTTTTGAGCTACTGCAATTCTGCTTTGCTCCTAGAGAGCAGAATTTTTCTTTTATGTGAGCACACCTTATTGGGCAGTCCTGTGCTATTGTGATGAATAGACAGGGGAAAGAGGTTGAAGGCTGATTTTCCTTCCTTTCAGTATATTATATTCTAACGTCTTATAATTTCTTATCCTCTACAAATATTGTTGAATGATACAATCTGGCCACAATTTATCTTTGATTAGCTTTTCCATAGCTGCTTCTAATATCCTTCTTGTCACTGTAACTCTGGAGCTGACTACTACATTTCTGGCTTAATTTGTGATTGCTTTCTGTAATTATCCTACGGAAACCATCAACCTGAACTTTGCTCTGTATCGTCAGTTCTTCTGAGAAATTTTCCTGTATGATTCTTGTTTTGTCTCACCAACATCTGTCCTCTGTGAACTTTCCTTGCACAAATCTTCTTCCATGTGTATCTAAAAATTTTGTTTCATTTACCTTTCCATGTATGTATTTTTCCCTTACAATTGGGCAATTATGTCCTTCAATAAGAATTTTCCCCACTGTTTCCAGTCTGCCAAGTCTCATGTATTCCTGTATCTCACGTATTCATGTGTCTATTCTGGACTCATTTTTGATGTTCACTCAAGTTTATATTCATGCCTTTCATTGACTTTATGTACTTTGAAAGTTTTTGCAAAAGATGTAGATCTTATTTGGAGTCTTGTGATTGCGGTAGTTTCCCCAAGACTTCTTTCTTTTGCTTCACAATATTTATTCACGGCATTAGGACTGCGTCTTTGTTCATTTTTTTTTTTTTTTTTTTTTTTTAATTTTTTTCCTTGAGGTGAATTTTCCTGTTTTTTCCCTCATTTCCCTCCCATTCCTTTGCTTTTTTTCTTTTGCTTTACCAAGCAAAAGTCTCATTGTTTAGGGTGATGAATGAGAATTGGGCTTATTCACAACCCTTCCCTCCGTCATCTTGCTTAAGTTTCTTGATCAAATCATTCTTTAGTTGGCCAGATAGTATATGAATAGGGCACTGGCTGTGCATTTAGAAGACCTTACATTGTGGCTCATAATCTTATAGTGCCTAATTTTCTTTATCTTAAAATTAGAGGGTTGAATCCAGCCTTTCTGTTTCTAAATCTGTGATCTATGTAAAATAATTTTAAAGAACTTTTTCTGGTACTATCTTCAATGCTTGGTAGTTTTTATACATCCCAAAATCTTAACTTGCTCTAAATGAAAATAAAATTTGTAGTTAAAAGACTTTATATCAGTAACCCTCTATTTGGCAAAGAAAACTACAGTATCCACTTTGACATGCCTGTGTTTCCAGAAATCCCTCTATATTTAATTTTTTTCCATCCAGGTGATATGTAGTGTACAGTCATCACATTTACATATTCTCCCTCCCTCCACTGAGTGTCACCCCAAAACATTTTGTCATTCTTCTTCCCTCATATTCCTGAATTTCCTCACATGAGGACATTTTCTTAGTATAAAATGTAGCTCACAAACATCTTTTATCTATTTTGTTCCTTTTGAATAAGACAAACATCCAGAGCCACATGCCAATAATGTTTTCCTTCCCTGGAAGAGTAATGATTCTGGAGGGATACACCTCTCTCCACTTGGATTCAAAGGTCAGTAAGCAGTTTAGTTTGGGGACATCCTTTGTCTTTGGGGTTTTTATTCCTCTTATCATCTGAGAAAACTGCATTTAGCATCAACAAAGCTATACTGCTTGAGTCTGACTGTAGCATATGATCAATTTTATTCATTAATATCGGGGTGTCTTATTGGAATCTGTCTAGCATATGCTAAATTTTATGAGCCAATTTGTCCTTGAAGTCAGATTTTTTTTTTGCATTTCCTGGGCTCCTATCGATACACTGTACTTTAGAACAGAAAGCAAAGAAAATTTTGTTAGATTCATGGATGTGCAAAAAGTTTTTCTGCAATTTCCTTTTCCACGACATCAAAATTTTCTCTGGAGTCCATTGAAGTCAAGCATTTGAGCCTTCTTATTTTATCAAAAGTGTCACCAAAAAACTTCTTAGATGCTGGGAAGTATCACAGTGTTAATATTTGCAAAGGAATCATTGTGTGTAGAACAAAGTGCAATGGACTCTGTAGTCAGAACTACTACAGATGTGAGTTTGACTTTGCCAGAAACCAAGCTGTGATCTTGGGCAAGCCCCTTAACCATTGTGAGCATTAGTTTCCTGATAAGTTTGCAGCAGAGGTTCTCTAAGCTCTAAGGTCCATTCCATCTGCATGGACCATGAAGCTACGTTTCCTTTTTACCATTTGCAAAAATGTGAAGGGACAAAGTCATATCTTTGGCTGGTGAGGGGAAGGGAGGCAAGTTTTCCAAATGCTTCCAGTTTCTCTCCTGGAGAAATTCTGTTCCTTTCTAGCTTGGGATGTTGGGATTCCACTGGTGCCATGTTTTCATTTAACTTGGGTACCACAGAACCTGTGCCATGACATTGTCAAAAGTTGTAAAGAGGACTTTGTGACTAATTGCTTTGGCTCTTGTAGATTTTAGTGTTTTCTATAGGAAAGGCTCACTTATTTCATATCTTATTGAAACACATAAAAAAAGACACATTACTGCACCAGTGAAGAAACTGGGGTATAAATAATACTAGGATAATGACAAAAAGACCTTTTAGTGTAAAGTCTTCCCAAATTCTCATGCTTTATTGGAATAAAATGTTTACTGTATGGAAAACACATCTTGCCCATTCAGGATCCACAAAAACTAAGAGGTTAATCACCCCAGAAATAGAACCATAATGGAGAAAGAAATTGTGAGTCTATAAGACTGAAGGATTACAGTGAAGCAGAAAAGGTAGTCTGGATCACCCTGAATGAGAGATGAAGGAAAGAAAGCAGAGTACATTGGGGAAGGAAATTATTTTGGAATGCAGAGGATGTAAATTATGAATCTGTCATTTCTTGTGTGATGTGTGTGGTGATGGGAGAGAGGAGGAGGGGAAGTAGGATAAGAGTAGAGGAACGGCAAATTACTTCCCATCATTATGCCTCACATTCTCCACCTGTATAATTGAGGTAGAGAAACATTGATTTGGGCAAAAAAAAGCCTCTAAACTCTTGTCCAGCCTGAAAACCTAAATGTTTAGTTATGAATTCATCTTCCATTATTTATGGTAGGATGGTAGCAGTGGAGGGTAGAGAATCAAGTTTTGTAAAGTCTGAATGATTAACATGTTTTAAAGTTCGTATCATTACTCTGCACAAATAATCATGTTGTTGATTTTTAGAAAGTTTCTTTTGAATCCATGCTAGCTTTATATTTGAAAACTTGCAAACATTTATTTGTATAGTGGTTCTGATCTTGGCCAAGCCACTGACTTCTTGTGATCTTGGGCAAATGAATTCCCTTCTCCTGGCCTCAATTTTCTCATCTTCATATTGAGCTGTTTGGACTAGGTAAGTTCTGAGTTTGCCCCTAGCACCTCACTCCATGGTGTCTCTTGATGACTAACTAGTTAGTCTTGCTCCAGGGAGTGAAAGTATAAGAAAGAAAAAGGGTAGCAGGAAACAAGATCATAGGAACTAGCAAGGAAAAGAAATACAATTCAATTTAGTTCAATGCAGAAGATGTTAGGCAAAAGAGATATCCTTAGCAAATGAAATCAAGACCAGAGGTAACCTGGGTAAAGATATAAAAAGAGGAGGGAAAGAAAAAAAGACAGATGTCAATGGGACCCATGACTTGATGGACGAGGGAAAACCTTGTTCAGAAAAAGAGTGAGCTGCCAGGAATGACTTTACTGTCTCCATCTCTACTGTAATAACGTTTGGTTCACAGATCTGCAGTGAAAACTTTCAAGGGGATATATCTAATCAGCAGAGTCTAACGCCCAAGTGATCCCCAGTCTTATCTTACACCTTCAGAAGGATTACAAAATATCAGAGCTGAAAGGTAGCTCAGGACCATCCGGTCCAACTCAAACATGAAAAAGAATCTCCCTCTGCTCCATGTCATCTGACAAATGGTTATCCAGCCATTGTGTGAGGACCTCCCCTTCTCCCTCCCTAACACCACCCGCCCCCCGTTAAGGAAAACCAAGTACCTGCAGAGGTAGCTTGTTTCACTTAGGAGGTAATTTGAATTGTTAGGAAGTTTTTCCTTAGATCACATCTAAATTTTTCTCCTTGCAACTTATACTTATTGCTCCTATTTCTGCCTTCTTGGGGAAAACAAATAGAAAAAGTCTAACCCATCAACTACACAACAGCTTTGTATGTATTTGAAGATAGTTATTATATCCCTGAGCCTTTTCACTCACAGGCTAAACAATCTCAGTTGCTTCAGCCCATCCTCACATGGCATGGATTTAAAGTCGTTCATCAGGCTGGTTGTCCTATCCTGAATGCTCTCCAGCTTACCAGTGTCCTACCTAAAATATGGTCCCCAGAACCAAATATAATACACAATAACAAATGATAAATTTGGGATGAGGGCAAGGTACAACAGGATTATCACTTCCCAATTCCTAAAAGCCATGTCAATCTTAATGCAGCAGCAGGTCATATTAACTTTCTTGGCTACCATATCATACCATTGACTTATATGGGTTGCAGGTGGCACCATCAAAATAGCCCTGGCTCTAGAGTCTGAGGATTTAATTTTAGTCTTCTGTCACTTACCACCTGTGTGACCTTGGGCAAGACACAACTTCTCTGTGTCTTATTTCCCTAATCTCTAAAATGAACAGGTTAGACTAGATGGTCTTTTTAAATGCCCCTTCAAATTCTAAATTCATAGTTCTTTTAAGCTCAGAAAAAAAAGATGTGAATAGGGAATATGTTGGGGAAAAGAAAGTAATGTTTCTGAAAAGTAGGATCCTGAGATAGCCACCATCCAAAGGGAACTGACCAGCATTGATTCCTGGGGCCACTGTTGGCATCCATATTCCCTAGAAAAAAGTGTGGATTAAACATTGAAAAGGATTGAGAAGTGGTAGAGTGCGATTGGTGAAAGATGAGAATGGTACCTACTATACTTAGGAGTTGCCTAGGCACAAAGAACCTGCAGAAAACAAAAAGAAATTCTGAGTCATTCACAGAGAAACTAGAAAACTTTAGTCTGAGACTAGATAATAATTGAGGAACTTATGAAAATGGATGGGGGTGGGATGGGGCAGAACAGTAAATAGAAATCAGCAGATTCAAAAATTCTCCATGGAATCTTCATTTTATTAGAAATATGTAGCATCCTATTTCAAGGATCTTTACCCTTCACTATTCATGTTTCAGTTAGACCTCTCCTTCCTCATCCTTCTTCCTCCATCCTACTCTTCCATTTTTTCTGTCTTCCTGTATTTCTTTGCCAATTTTTTCTGTACTTTTCTTTCTCCCCCCTTTCCTCTCTCTCTCTCTCTCTCTCTCTCTCTCTCTCTCTCTCTCTCTCTCTCTCTCTCTCTCATATTCTTTCCCCTTTACCTCTTTTCTTTCTCTATTCTCTCAAATTTTCATTCTCTTTCTCTGCTTTCCTGTTCAAGATCTTTTTCTATTCCTTCTTCCCTCTAATCCTCTGCTGGTGATTCAGTCATCTGTATGAATTAATAAAAAGTCCCAGTAAGATACAGTTCCAGAAATTCTTCTAAAATCATCTCAAGGATTCATTGTATATCCTTTGATGGGGGAAGTGGCAAGGCAAGGAAGAAGCAGGGCAGTATCTCCAAAAGAATCATGCAAAAGCTCATAAAGAGGGCAAGAACAAACGCAGTCCTTATTTGGAGTATTGGTTTATTTAGAAATCCTGTTTTTAGCAAAATGAGTAGAATTCTATTCCAGGTATATGGTAGGACAAAATGGTTCCTGGGTCTCAGCATAAGTCATAGTAATAAGTGGTTTATAAGTAATTGTTTCTTTTTTTCCCTGCCTATTTACCAGAATGAAAATATCTGGTTTCAGAGCATTCTACACTACTACTCAAGGAAGAAGGAGGGCTTAGCCAATCTATTGGTCTCCTCCTTTTGCCAGTAAGTGATGCTCAGCTTCTCTCTCCTCATATTCTCCACTCCAGTGAACTCCATCATGTGTCCAGTTCTGACACAAAAGAAGAATCCAAAGTTTCAAGAGAAAAAAGGGGGAGAGCTTCTTGATATCTCCTTTCTTTCTTCCTTGGGTTTGAAATTCCCTTACTAATTCAGTAGAGAGAGATTATGGATGGATGGGCTCTAGCTTAGTTCTAGATCTTCAGGATTGGAAGTTGCATTACTCATCCCACTACTACCCCCTACCTTTGCAAAGTTCCCTCAGGTCACTCTATCAACTTTTCTGCCCTGCTCAAAGGATACCTTCACAGAGAAGGAGAGGAAGCAGCTGATAAGAAAAAAAAATGAAATGGTTGGGATTTTGATTGGCATCTTGGAGGCCTCAGGAACAGAAGAAATTGCATTTCCATCTTGACCCTAAGCAATCAAAGTCCCCAGAACTAGCCTTTCCCTTGTCCTGATCCTGTATGAGGTAGAACTATGATAGAGCAACCAATTCTTACTTTCTAAACAAAGCTTTATGTCTCCTCTAACACCAAAATCAGCTCCGCAGAGAACATTTGAACAAGACATGCTCATCACTGTTGTGTAGGAAAACAAATACCTTTCTATGCATACTAACAAATAAACTTACTTGGTTACTAATGCACATGCTAATATATAATCAATAAAGCTTGCTAAGCATTTAAAGATAAGTCTCAGACTCCTTTTCTCTAGTTGAACCAACTAAGCTATATATATGCGTTGAATTAGGGGTGGGTGGGTGAGAATGCCATTCACTGGCCTATATATATATATCCACCCACCACACACAGCTGTGAAGAGACAGACTTCAAGTCCATTCTGAGGCCAGGGGAAAAGGCCATGGATATATGAGGGGGAGCTGTCAAGGGAAACTAGCATTATGTCCCTCCCGTCTTCAACCCCAGTTGTACCACAGAATTGACATCAAGTCTTCTGATGAAGAAAGAGCCATCTAGATCTACCCCAAAAGGAAAGCAGGTCTTTGTGAGATACCTAGTAAGGACCTCCCAGAACATGGAGGATGAGCCCTGTGAGGACTCCCAAAAGGAAGAAACATCTGGGTTCTCCCAGAGAGAGGAAGAAAAGAAGCCAAGTCCTCCTAATGGCCCCTGGTTTTCCTTTTCTTCCTCTGGGGGGGCTGTTGAGGATGGTGCAGCATGTTTTGACTATGGGATATCATGTGAAGTCATGCTAAAGAACCAAAGAGGGCTAGAAAAAAAATCAGAGGAAAGTTCTTTAAGGCAAAGCTCTGACTTCAAGCCTGAGACTGGAATCATCAATAAGATGGACCCAATTTCTCAAGCTCAGCCTCGCCATCGTTGACTGGAGAACAGCATCATCGTTGTCAGTCTAAGCTGTGGAATGCAAGGCTAGTGCCCTTCCAAGAGGACTTCATCCTCTGCCACCTTTGCTCACCACCAGTCACCAACTACCAGATGCCTCAACACCCATTGAAGCTGAAGAGACACCAAAGAGCCCAAGAACATCTGTGACAGCAATAAAGAACCAGGGTTCTCTAAGGGCAGGAACAGCAGCAGCAGCAGAATCCAAGAAGCACCATCCTCTGGAAGAAGAAAAGAATACCCAGGACCCCCAGGAAGCCAGTCCTAGAGAGTGGCCGAGAGAGAGAATGTGAGGCAAGCTCAGGGCCTAAGGACATCTGGGACCTTGGGCACATTTACTTTTATCTTGGTTTCCTCAACTCTGAATAGACAACTCCAGCCTGAAAGTTGTAAGGAGATGACAGACTTAAGATACAGATCCCCTGGTTAGTTCCCATGAAGGAGCATATGGAAGCCAGGCACAGCCAGGGACACTTCCCTTCCTTGACAGGGGTTAGCAGGCTGGTAAGGGGCAGGGGTGGGGAAGGGTCTTTCCCCTAAACACTACTCTGACTCCCAGAGCTCTGGGGAGAGCAGAAAACTCAGCTTCTCATGCTCATAGCCTGAGATGACCAAGAAGGAGAATGAAACAGGAAGCCAAACAAGCAAAGGATGAGAGAAATGGAATGGCTGCCCAGGAAGTCCAGGCAAGGGGTGATTCTCAAAGTGTAAAACCTTTAAGAACAGTGGATGGTAGTTTCAGAGGGTCAGATTTCAGCCCAATATAAGGACAAACATCTTCAAAATTAGAGTCCAAAAGTAGATCATGCTGCCTTAAGACATAATGAATGAGTTCCCCATTGACTGAAGTCTTCAAGAGAAAACTAGAAGACCCCTGTTCTGGATTCTCTAGAGGGGATTCCTGTTTAGATATGGACTGGATTAAATGGCCTCTGGGTCCTTTCCAAATAAGGGACTTTGATGCTATTGAACCCAGTGGATCCGTATGGGTACCCATGGAGGGATCTTCAGTCAGCCATCATGTCAAGCATAATAGCAACACACAGCCATCAGAAATGCAATAAGTTGACTAAAGAGGAGCAAAGAGAAGAAACAGAGAGGAGGAATGGCAAGATGCTCTATGCCATGGAATATGTAAAAGTGAGTCTAGCTTTTGGGACAGACTTGTGAGGAAACATTTGTCTAGGGGACAAGAGCTCAGCCAAGTAACAGCACGTACACTAAATCTCTACCCCATTGCCCCCAAATTCTTTCCAGTGTATCATGGCTCTTTCTTTCAGTGCTGCTATCTTTGAGCAGTTTTACTTCAATTCATCTGTGACGTGATGTAATGGATACGGGCTCTGACCCCATCCCCCACTGTTTTCCCACTTATCCAGACTGAACAGCTTGGGGTCTGCTCTCGTGACAACAAGTAGTCAACATGTTCAGATAAGGAGTCCCTGAGAGTCGCTAGAGGAACTGGGACCTGTAACTCTCATTCATTTGGAAGAGTCCTAGAATTCTTTGTCAAAGAATGCCTGAGGAAATGTAAGATTGCCCAGGAGGGGAGAGAACATCTGCAATTTTATGCATATAACAGGAATATCTGTACGTCTCCAAGTGGTGGTATGGGCCTTGGCATGTCACCACTTTGCTCTGCAGAGCAGGACCAAGAAGAGAAGGCAGCAGTCCCTAAGGATTCTGTAATGAGCACAAGTCCAGGTTAAGGAAGTATGATATTTCTAGAAGAAACAGTTCAGGGTAGGATGTTAGACATCATGAACTGTTTGTGACTAATAAATAATATTAATTAGTGTTTTGTCAGAAGTCATGGAGTATGTAAGGTACAGTGGAAAGAGCACTGGATTTGGAGTCAAGGGATTTGAATCCCCGCTTGGCTGTTGGTTACCTGTGTGACCTCTGTAAAGTTATTGAAGCTATTTCCAGGCCTCAGTTTCCTTATCTGTGAAACAAGGGAACTGGACTAAAGATTCTTTTAGGTCCCTTCTAACTATAACCTGTAATTCAGTAAGCCTATCAAAGGATAAATAAGTCATTTCAAGTCAGAGTTGTGGAGGCAGGCAAGATGAACTTAGAGGATGTCCTCTCTTTCTTCTGCTCAGATGATCCCCTGGAAGAAGGAAAGTACATTTTTTTTGCTCTGTCATGAAGGACCAAAACACAGGTCTTTGTTCTCCCTGCAGCCTCAAAGGGACAGATATTGACCGAAACAAAGGATGGTTTTTAAATTGGGGCTAGGAGAGGTATGGAGGTGATTCTTATTCAGGTACAGGTTGTACTAGTTGGCCTGTACTGCAGCAGAAAAAACATGATTTGGAAGTCAAATACTTACTTGGAGACTTAGTCTTTGTGAAAACTTGGACAAGTCATTTCATCTCTATGGGCCTCAGTCTCCTCATCTGTAAAATCAAGAGGTTGATTGGACTAGATGGCCTCTAAGCTCTCTTCCAGCTCTAAATCTATGATCCTATGATCCTATGACCTCTGAGGACTCTTCTAGTTCCAAGATTGAAATTTAGTACCATGTACATTGTATGTGTATATGGTTCTCTAGAGTCCTCTATGTTCCAAGGTTCACTGCTTTCCATTACATAGGTAATCTCTTCACAAATTCAGACTCACCAACTCTATTCACACCCCTATAGACCATATCTCCATGAGTTTACTGTGGTCAAAATAGTGGCATCTGTTGACCACTCTTCTGATGATGAGTTTCAGTAAAATTTAATGCTCTGATCTGACACAGAGAAAGTACTGTTTAAGGGAATTCTTGTTCAAGTACAGTTTGGACTAGGCAACCCAGAAGGTCCTTTCCAACTCTGAGATTCTGTGATTCAGAAACATGATCACCAGACCTGCAGTTGATGTCTTTCCAATTTCTACGGATCTAAACCTTAAATGTCACTGGCATACCCCTTGGCAATCACCTCAGTAAGAGGTAAGAAAATTATATATATATATATGCAGTCATGAAATATATATGATATACATATATACATGTATCATATGTATATATATACATATGATACATGTACATATGTCAGGGATGAATGATTTGAAAATTGTGGTGAGGATTTTTTCATTATTTTCAAGTTACCTCAAAGAAACCTACAGCACCATGCTTGTTCTAAGGCACTTTATGTAAAATTATTTTTGAAACCTCTGCTATACAAATATATAAGGTGTTAAATACAGATAGTCTAAAGAGTGAGAATCCTTCTCATACCAGTAAGGAACCTGATGGCTTCCTTCCCCTAGACTGAAGCTTGACCTTCAAATCTGCAGCCTTGGGAACTCCATTGTATTAGCCTGGTCAGAGATGATCAGTGTATGAGGATCAGATTTACATGATTAAAAAAATCACAAAAGGCAGATAATCCAGATGCCAATTTGCTTTTAATCAATGGTAGAAGGTTACTACAGGCATTAGAACTGAAAACAGTTTTTTGTATAAAACACTTCTTTCTCATATAAATCCATGTAAAATGTATATGTTTGAGTTTTAGGTCCTTAAGGGCCATTTTCATAGGGTTGTCCAAAATGGTGAAAAGCCTCCATTCTGAGTTAAGAACTTATGTTGGTTGTATAGAATCAATGCTGAGTAAACACTGACAAATTCTTACTTTGGGGATCTCTCTTTTCAGGTCCATATTTAGACTGCAGCTCTATTGTGATGACGGACTTTATACATGTTTAGGTACTATGGAAGAGATCAAAGTATATTTTACTTTATTACTTGTCAGACTGAGGCCATCCAACTTTCATCAGTAAAGGGAGAGAGCTTAAAGATGAGATGAGGAAATGGTGCAAAGGGGACAAATACACAAGATTAGCCTTGGCAAAGAGAAGAAGCACATTAGCTTTGTCCAGAAGAACCACTTTAACCTCTAAAACTGAAACAAAGAAGGAAAGTGTTGGTGAAGATGTAAAAGATATTGATATATGGAAGAGAAATGAGAGAATTCACAAAGTAGATAGGTACATTTAGACCTGTCTGAATTCCTAGACCCTGAAAGAGGAGTTCCCCAAGGATATGATTTTGGTTATGAAATGTTTAATATTTTTATCTCAGATCTAGAATAAGACATAGAAATATGCTTATCTATCAACTTATCATAATTGCAGAGGATGAAGAGCTTAGAGAGGGAGAATATTAGCATTTAGGATGACTGAATTGGAATTTAAAAGAATGATGAGCTGAAGCTAATGGGTAGAGAGTAATTTCAAAAGTAGAATGGACTTTCATAGGAGGCAAAAGTCTTCCTACTTTCTAGAGGTCTTCAAAGGAAGGCTGGCCAATTACTTGTGGCGTATGTTATAAATGAGGTTATTTTCTTCTATATGTCTTGGTCTAGATGGCATCTGAGGTCTCTTTCCAACTACGGGATTCTGTGATCCTAGACAAGGTCAAGTTCCATCTTGTTAATGTCAACATTTATATTGATTTATATTAGCTGTACATGGTGTAGTTTTTATTTTTACCAAGTTTTGAGGCTCTTGGAAACACCCGCTTTGCAATTTATCGAGTTTTATGCACTGACCAATCAACAAGCATTTTTTAATCAACAGAAACGATTAGTCTCATACTGTATGAGTCAGGCATAGTGCTAAGCTCTAGGGATACAAAGACTTAGGTACAACGTCTCTATACCCTCAAGAAACTGATAGTCTAACTATATTAAAATTAGAAAGGTATACCCTCACAAAGTCTTAATATTATAATTTCTAAGAACTCTTCCTGAGCAATAGTGTTTTCCATTCTAAAGATTATTTTTTCTGGTAATAAGCTCCCCATTACTTTGGCTCCCCCGATGCAAATATCAATTTAATTCAATATTTTTTTCTATAGTTGGAGTCAACCCAGGAAGTAAAAATCTTTTTTTTTTTTTTTTTTTTTTGGAGCTAAGCGAATCACTATGTAGAAAAGAACTTCTGGTTTTGAGAAATTGTGAGGATGAGAGAGAAAATGAAGGACAAGTATATGAGGGTACATGTGATATTGTTAGAGAAAGATTAGAAGAAATGAAAAGGGGATGACTCAGTCTACGATCATTCTTCACCTGATTTGTGGGAATTCTGAAGAGTTCTGGGGACCTCCTCTTGGATTATATTCAGTGGAAGTTCATTACAGGGAAATCTCTTGTCTTTGATATTTCTTTCTCCACCTGATTTGACCTAGGCTAAGTTTTCAAAGACAGGGGTTATGTCATTTGACTCTGACAGAAATGTACAAGAAGTCTTATAAGCTAAGTGGCTCCTGAAGTCCTACTTTAAAAGCACTCTTTCATGCATCAGACGGAATTTTACCCCAGGACCAAAGAACATTTTGACAAATTCATTGTAATGAACAAATCAGAATTCCAGAATTGTCTCATTAAGGAATCCTGAAGTTTTTGCATTACCATGGGATGCAGTCCAACTACTAGTCTCTATTTGTCCTTACTGGACATAGCAGCAACTTCTCTGGTCGTATGAACCATGGCAGCTATCAGTATTTGCAAAGGAATCATATAAGAGTGTGAAGTGGAAAGAAAATTATTTTTGGAGTTCAAAGATGTGGGTCTGAGTTTCTGTTGTACTACTTAATAATTACGTTCATTAGTACTTCTCTCTGGGTCTCAATTTCTTCATATGTGAAAGAAAAGTGGTAGTAGACGATCTCTAAGGTCCCTTTCAAGTATAAAATCTGATCATTAGCTGTGAATTCTAGGACCATTTTGAGGAGAGATTTAATTTTGATGAATGTCTGATATCATTTTTACTGAGAGTCTATTGGGCCATACAGAACAGTCAATTGGCAACTTTCAGTGGCTCATATTTTTGCTGTGAGCAATGGCCTTAATGGAACGTTTTATGAACCTGCCTAATGGAAAGGATATCCCAAACAGTACTACACTTAGATTTTTTAAATTGCAAACTCTTATTTGAGTAGTAGAAAGCATAGTGATATAAGAAAAGTAGAAAAGCTAGTTACTAGCCTTGTCTGTACCACTGACTTCTTTGGAGGAGGATGTCAATGAACTTCTCCAGTACTCTGTTTTCTCATGTATAAAAGAGGAGTTTGAATTTGGTGACCATCTCTTGTTCTATGATTTTATGACCTCTCTTCATAAGAAAGGAAGCAATACAAGAGTGAGAGGTGGAATGTGGCAAGAGAAATAGATGAGGTAATTAATCAGAGTTGAAACCTTACAAGATGGTATCTGGATGAGAGTAATGTTAGATGAACCAAAGGTTGGCAAAAGAGAGGAAGGAAGATAAGGAAGAGGAGTAACCATGTTTTGGTGGACCATGCAACATCTTTAGGCAGAATCAGGATGGTAGAATTGGCAAGAATCATTTCCCCAAGCTCTTTCATTGCCCACAATATCTGCAGTAGAAAATACTGAGAGGCTTGTTCTCATATATCTAGAAAATCAAAAGTCTTGCCTCTTACTTGAGGCATTGAGTATAGAGTCAGGAAGGAAAAGTCTAAATCAGAAATGTGTTTAGACATGGATTTGCAAAGTAATGCTTTAAAAAGAAGGAATCCTAAGGTTTCCATTAACTGTTATTCCAAGGGAAAAGTGAACCTTCGATTCTTAGGAGGTATTTCAGAAAAAGAAAAAAACCTTTACATAAAAGGTATGAAAAGGAAATTGTAGATGCTCTTTGGATATGGTGGATAATGAGAGGTTGGAAATTGCAATCTTTGGAACTTATGGTGTCCCAAATCCCTGAAGGACACATAAAATTCAAGGACATCCATAAAGAAACTAGAAGACTGAGTCCAAGATTGAAAAATTTATGAAGAAGTTAAGATTTTGGCATTGGGAGATAAAAGTTCTGCAGTCAGAGCAGAATTAAATAGATCTAAATGTTTTTTTTCACATTGGCTCTTCAGTCTAGTATCCATAGCAAATAATAGCAAAAGTATTTTTCAAGTTTGCTGGACTGAGGGGCAGGCTTAGGCTAAGGCAGAAAAGGGAAAGAAGCAAGATTTGTTTTGGCAGGACCCTTCCAAATTCCTTTCCTTCTGGCTTTATATTCCTTACTTTCACCCTACACGCTCTGGAAAACTCCATTAACCAATCCATATCTGTGTTCCACTTTCAAAATGTCATTTAATTACTTCAGAGATTTATGATTTTGTCCCTCCACCAATAGCATTTTGAACTACCTTCAGGCCTTTGTGGACCATACATTAAAAATAAAGGGAGCACTGAGGTCATTTTCACCTATCTGAAGCCAAAAGAGGTTAAATGATTTGCTCAATCTATACAGGGATTAGTAAGTAGCAGGTCTCAATTGGAGCCCAGATCTTTTGACTTGAAATCCAGGACTTTCACACCACTCTACTCTCTTCTCATTATTTCATCTGTGATCTTATCTGTTTGAGTACTCTCTCTCTCTCTCTCTCTCTCTCTCTCTCTCTCTCTCTAACAGTGCAAATGTCAGTGGTCTCTTCTCCTCATTCACTGCTCTTCCTGAGTTTTCTGTGGCCTGATAAATTCATCTCTTATCCAACTCTCTGGAAATGAACACTTCTCTGAACTTAACTCCACCATTCTCTGAATGACAGACATTACCTGACTCATACTCAAAAGCCTTTCCAGTTTTTAGTGGTGCCTGTCCATCTCATTGTCCACTGGCAGAGCCTTCAAAATCCCATGCCATGTTGAGATATCAGAATGGAGATTTATTTTGAATATCAGAGGTAAGTAGTATGACTTGTTACTTCAATGATTTTTACACACACGTGACTTTTCTCCAGTGTCTTCCTTCTCTTCCACTCTGCAATCAGCATTCCACAGTAATAGATTTCTTTTTTATCTTGATCACATCTGGAGTTTGGGGTTCAGTTCAGTACTCCAAAGAAAGCAACGAGGATGGAGAGCTCAGTCTGGGTTATAGCCATCTAGTAATGCCTGAAGACTTACTGGTGACACAATTGCATTTAATAGGTTTCCCCCGAGAGGAGAGATTAGAAAGTGTTATTCTTGGTCCTAGGGGGCAGAGGGATAGGAAAACAAAGAGTAGAAATTACAAAGAGGTAAAATTTGGGTTTGATGAAAAGAAAAGCTTCCTAGCAATGAAAACTATCCAAGAATGGGCTGCTTCTTGAAGGAGTGAGTTCCCCACCATTAAAAATCAGCAAAGACTATGCATGTTGTAGAGAGGATTCTTTTTCAGTTAGGAGTTGGACTCGATGACCACTGGGTTCCCTTCCGACTCTGAAATTCTATTATCCTTTTTCTTGACCTTTTGTTCCAATTTCTTGCTTTTCTAACTTCTTCCTTTTACTATCCCTGGCCTTTTCCTTCTATCCTTGTGATCACCCCCAGGAACTTCAGGTGAGATGCAGGAAGAGAGATCCTTACCCAACAGGAAAAGAAACTCATTTGGTTCATGCTGAATGAACAGAGCAGAGGGAGTGTGATATGAATTATGTTAACAGGAAGATGGATTATCTTTCTGTTGTTTCCATTTGACACTAATACTGAGTCTAATCAACCCCACAAAGCAGTCAAAAGACATTCCTTTCGAGAACTGGGATACTAAACTTAAAAACGCTGGGCACAAGAGAATATAGTTAAAAATATTGCAGTGATGAAAAGAATACCTAAAAAGGAATACCTAAAATTCATACAGAATTTAAGCTTTTAAACTTAAAAGTGTGTGTGTGTGTGTGTGTGTGTGTGTAAGAAAGAGGGAGAGAGAGATGAGATGAGATAAGAGATAAGATGATGGAGGAGGCAGACAATAAGAAACCTGGATCTTGATCTTGGTAATGGCACTTGTTACATATATTGGCTAAGCCAACTTTTCTCCTAATTCCTCAACTAGAAAATGAGGTTTGGCCAGGCAACCCTTCAAGTGTCATGAATTTATTGATTCTATAACCTCTGTTATGGATCTCTGCATGTTGGGAATATAGAAAAGGAAAAAAGCTATCAAGACAAGAGTGAACGAATAGAGTGAATGAAATAAATGTAGTAAAAAACTATTGGTATCTGAATGGAAGAGAAGCTGGAGAAGGAAGATGTGGAAAAGAAAAGCTGGGATGGGGTGGAGTTTGGAGGATCAGGGAATTCCTGACTCAGAAGGAGAATAGGGGAACTGTTAAGAATGACTATACCTTCAGGGTTGCCCTCCCCATCCCCCCGCCAAGGGCTGGTGTTCTTCAAATGATCCTCAGTTGTAACTCCTAGAAGCCTAGAATAATCCAGAAGGGTCACAAATCTACGGACTCCCAAATTTCTTGCAAAGAGACCTAAATCCAGAATAAGCTAGGAAAGGTTTGAAAGTCAGTGTTTCAAAATAGTAGAATTCAGAGATCCCCTAACACCTAGAGATAGGTAATTGATGGGATCATTTGAGTTAAGTGCATATGGCGGGGGAGGGGGGGGTGTCCCAGGAAAAAGCTGTGGACACAAAGGAGAAGACAGCCAAGGACTCAGTAGTGATGGAAGGTAAGAGGTTGGAAAATCTAATCTTTGGGATTTGGTGGCTATATTGCCCTTCAGACACAAAAAGTGCAATGATAATTCTTGGAAAACTGATCAGGTCAAGTTTGAAGTGAGTTTCTGAATGGTAATTCAAAATAAAAAGAGAACTGAGTTAAGCTTTACAGGTCTCTTGTTCTGTCATTGGGTGGTAATTACCTTTCAACTTTCCTTATATTTCCTCACCACAAACATTCCAAAACAGGGTCACCTACAAATCCCATTGGAAGAGAAGGATAAAATGAACCAGGACTCATGGGTATGAAAGACATGCGAATTTGTTGCTACTTTGTTCCCTCTCTCCTCTCTTGAATTCAGAATTCCCTTACTAATAACGCTGGAGAGGGAAACTGGGATTGGTTGAGCTCTGGCACTTCTGGTATAATCTGTTCTTGCAGATTGGCTCAGTGGAACCTTGAGCCTTGACTCTGCCTTGATCTTGGCTTCCCTGCCCTGGCTCTCAAGTTTTTCAGGCAGAAGAAAGATAAGCAGCTATTGGAAAAGCAAACTGATGGGGTGGGGCAGAGGGGAGGAAGAGTTCTCAAGAGTATTGGAACCTTCACTCTAGTCTTGACCATCTGAACACAGAGTCCCCAAACATTAACCCTGACAGTTACTGCCCTTTTGAGGCAGAGATGAAGATGGAGGAATCCTCTTCCTCTGACTTGCTTCATTTGTGTCTCCTCCAATCAGAAAGTTGTCTCAGGGGAGGACAAATGGGTCAGGTGTCCATACTACACCTATGTCATGCTATGATTGATGTAGCTGTGAAGATGGAAGCTGATTTGGGCCCATTTAGAAAAGTCCTAGATCTAGGCATCAGAGCTATCAGAAGAAATTGCTATGAGGGCTTTCCCCAGCAGTAGCATTACCATCATGGGACAGGAAATGGACACCTAACCTCCAAAGATTACTTATCAGATTTCCTAAGAGGAGAAATTAATCACTTTACCCTACCCCACCCCCAAAGGAGGAGTTCTGTGAGAAGCCCAAAGAAAAGGAAACAAAAAGAGGGTATAGTCAAACTCAGGTCCAGTCATCAGTATCAGACCTGCCATTGTGGTCCACTGATCTGAACTTCCAAGAGGAAACTTTGGTCATCGACAGGGAATTTGTTGTCAAATCCCAACCCAGAGTAAGGAAGACGTTAGGAATCACTTCAAGGTGACTCACCCTTGAAAAGACAAGCTGTAGAATCTCAGCCAGTTAGCCCAGTGGGGGTGGATTCACCCATTCCATGACAACACCCACTTCAATTCACCATTACCACCCAAAGACCATTGTTAATGCAACATCCACTGCAGCTGAAACAAGAAGACAGAGCCCAACAACCTGCAGTGACAGGAAGAGGATTTAGAGACAGCCACAATCTCAGAGTCCAAGGGCAATTTTATCTGGCTGAAAGGAATGAGTAGAGCCATGAGTGCTAGGAGACCCAGAATGTAACTGAGAGAGGGGGAAAAAGAGCCTGCAGTTTTGAGAACTGAGGGAACTTTGGGTCAATAAATAGCTGAACGACCTCAGGCAAATCAGTTTATTTCTGAATCTCTTGCCTCATGAGCAAAATTGATAGGTTTTACCTAAGCTCCCTTTCAGCAGCTCTAGCAGGATGTCATTCTGATCATCGGGACACCTAGTCACATGGCCAAGCACACACATCAACAGATTTCTTCTGTCATAGGAAGGGGACAGAGATACCAAGCAGTGCCTGAGACACGCTGCCTTTCCTGGTCTAACCCCCCTCGTCCCTCCCTTCTGAGACCCAAGAAGAGATCTGAATCTGGAATGTACTGGGAAAAGGGTTGGAAATCAATATTTTAAAAAGGTAGAATTCTGAGATGCCCATCAACTGCCATCCTGAAGGGTATCTCAGTCCTAGGGATTCTTGGGGTTTATTCAAGGTATAGATAGATAGGTATAGATTTCCCATAGAAAAGCTTTAGACAAAAGAGAAGGAAAGTAGGTGGAGACTCAGTGGGTGAATATGGAGAGTAAGAAAAAATAATACAGGTTTTAGGGATTTTCTGAGCCTAAGGAAGAAGCATGTAAAATGGAGGGTTTCAGGGAAGTTTGAAAGCAAGTCAGTTTCTTCACCTCTGTGTTTAAGGGACATAGTGTCTCTTCGGTAGGTCCATTTTTATGCCTCCTTCTTTCTGAATCCTATTGCCCTGCTCAATGTTGTAACATTTCCTTTACGTGGGTATTTTCACTTAAGCTTTAACTGAAGCATGTAGTATGTCTGGCTTCCCAGTTTGGGAATCTTTTCGGTGCCCCTCCTCAGCTGCCCATTCTTCACCTATCTTTCTTCTACATTCCTGACTCTACGTCCTTAACCTCCAGCCCCTTGGTCTCCTTAGCCATCTCCCTGTATTTCTACTACAATCTTCTCTCTGAAATTCTGCTCTGTTGTTCTTCCAGATTTTTCTTTCTCTCAAAATTTCACTTTCACCTCCTCTTTCTAGACCTTGTTTCTATTTCACTACCCCTCTCTGGCCCTATTCATTTTTTTTCACTCTCATTGTTCTCAATCTCTTTTTGCAAGGTCTTTACTTGGAGACACATTTCGCTATTTTATCTTTGAAGGGAGACAAATTTCAGAATTAATGAAATTTTCCAGTAAATACATTCATTTTGGAGAGGGCTTAATCATCGTTGTCCAAAACAACAGTGATAATCTCTCGAGTCCTTGATAGGAGAACTGTGAAGGGAAAAAAAAGAGAACTTATGTCTAAAACAGCATCCTGGGCCACAGGGATTATAAAATACCTTTCTCCTTCAGTCTGAGTGTCCACATTGTAAGCAGGCTACTCCATAACAGTTAAGTGATTTGCCCAGGGTGACTCAATGAGTGTGTGAATCAGGATTCGAACTCAGATCTCTTGACTCCAAGTAGAGTATTCTATCCACTACACCACCTACCTATTGCTACAACGTCTGTTTTTTTGTTGTTTTTTCACTTTAGTTACACTTTACTATCAACACTCCTCTTCAAATGGATGAATGAAGTAAATACAAAAGTAGCAAGATAAAAATTAGCCGAGGTAACAAGCTACTCTTAATGTGGATTTGCCCTCTAGTGATGCGTACTAGCAGACCATCTACAATATTCAGTCTCTGAGAGTTGCCTGGGCCACTACAATGTACCGTCTCTATCATGTTGGATCTTTCTTTTACCCTCTCAGTGCCCTGAGAAACTAAGACAGTTAGTTAGAAATGAGTTGGCAATCTGCATCATTAGAAGACATTTTTGTACCAGAAACAGCTATTTTATCCCCGATTAAATTATAAGTACAGAACTATATTTACGTATGTGTAAATCCATGTACAGACTCAATACACATAGGATTATTTGTGTATAATACATATGTACATACATATGCATACCACCATACATATGAAACAAATCCTGGAACATATTTTTTAAAACCATATCTGGTTTTGGTAATCTATGATTTGGCTTGCCCATTCCCCATCTTTCTCAAAATATTATTCCCTATATATACATATGCAAAATATACATAATGTATACATACCTATATAGAACATATGTGTGTACACATGTACAGACACACAATACATCACATACATATGTAGAGTTTCCCAAAAGTGTTAGGGCAGTTTTAAGCAGTTAAAAATTAAAATTATACTAAGACTTTTGGGATTCTCTCTCTTTTTATATATGTGTGCATACATACACATATCCACATGTATGTAATAAACACATATAAAATTAGTCTATATATTTTTGTGTATACACATTGCATATGTACATGAATGCATACATCTGTAGAGAGAGATACAGTGATCAATATAATGATATCAAGCCATGTGTGTATTATGTCTGTGTTCCAAAAGAGAGGAGAGGAGACTGGATCTCTGATTTTATTCCATCACTGCATCCCCAAATTATGACCTTTCAGCTTGTGAAGTGCTACCAGATTTTGCAGACCAAGGACATGTCCTTGAGAACCCCTGGCGCTCTCCAGGTTTGGCCTAGTTATTGGAATAGGATTTGCATATTATTTATATGTGCGTATATGTATATGTACATACATACATACATATATCATAGATACATATATACATATAACCTCTCTTCTCTCCTGGTCTCATCAACTTTGCTCTATCCCTCATCCAGGTCATAAGCATTATCACCAATCAGGAGAGTCTCATACCAAAGGGCTTGGGTTATAAATATATGTGTGTGTATACACATATATATTTATGTATGTAAATACATAAACACATGTGTAACACAGGCTTCTCTGGACATGCCCTTCTCTTTTAACATGGAGATGCCCTTAAGGAGACTTCTGAACATGCCCAGTTTGCTTAACTAGAGCTCCGTGAGTACCCAACTCCATAGGTAGGGATAGCTTCTTTTGATTCGTTGCCCATTATCTTTAAAATTGGTGAAACTGAGTCACTTCCTCTTTTTCTACCATGCTCCTTCTTTCTGCTGTGCTCTTTTGAGGCATTCATCTGATGGGTCCAGAAGGTGGAGATCATAAGGGTGCCATGAATTGAACTAGTGAGAGGGGAAGGATTTCTTTTCCCTCTTCCCTCTTTTATTCTGCCTTCAACTCTGAGAAATGGTTCTCTTTGGTTTGACCTCTTCAGTTTCAGGTGCCATTGGTTATCCCCACTGGACATAGGAGTTCAAACCATGGAAACAGTGGAGCCCAGATTAAAGTGGAAGAGTGCAGCCAGTCAGCCCAACAAGGAAGCCCTAAGCAGCCAGGGTGCCTAGAACTTGAGTGCAAGGGAAGCGGGGCGGGGGGGTGGGTGGAGTTGAACTTGCTGCAACTGTTCTCTATGGGCACCAAGCTAAGCTACCCATGTAATCGCTTCCCCTTTCCACAGACTGAAGTGTTGGAAGAAGGTTATTTGTGATTATGCATTCTGAAGTGAATATTTCTGTGTAAAAGTTAATCTATTAAGGGGATAAACGGAACTGGGGTGCAAGGGACTATTGCCCACTATTCAGGGGGGATTATCACTGGTATGGGTTCGAGTCATTTGCAGAGAGACTTAGGTACCTCAAACCTCCTTAAGGGTACTAGAGAATTCCTGAGGGAAGAGTGAAATGTAACCTACCTGGCCTCTAGACAGCACCCTGGGCTCCAGGGTGATCTGTGTTTATATGACATAGACATATTAAGTATATACATACATAAATATATAAATATATTTATCAAATGCATTGAAATTCATTTGTTGGTTTTTTTTTTGAATCATTAAAAATCATTTCAGGTCTGGAGACGGAGGAAGTCAGCTGGAAGAAACAAAATGTCCATTTGTTGGGTATTTTCTGGTGTCAGAAGCAGAAGTAAACAAAAGAGATCAGAAAGTAGGTCTTTAATATTAAACCATTTCAGTGTTACCATGTTTCTGTGAATTATCTGTCTTTGAAATTCCTCTTCAGCTCCTCATTTCTGGAGGGCTGTAGACATCTCCATTAAATTGTGCTAACGGTAAGTATTTGTTTCAAGTTAATTTCTTGTCTTTCCATTTTTCTTCCTGTCTCGCCTCACCTAGGGCCAAGATATATTCAAGTCTTAACCCATGGATTTTATGCATAATTTTATGCATACAACTACTGAAGAGTGGTCAGAAGATGAGTTTCCCTGGTTCTCCCAATTATCATATCCTAAGTGACAAGTCACTAAGATTCAGTTTCATTTTCTATAAAATACCTGTCTCACATGGATAGCATGGGAAACACTTGGGTGACAGGTATTGTGCAGTACACCAGAAAGAGCAGCTGGGTTTGGAGTTAGGGAATCCAGGGTTCCAATCCTGGCTCAGCTATTTCATTTGACCCTGTCATTTAATCTTGTCAAGTGCCCATATCTGTACAATAAACCAAATGACCACAACCACTTGGTTCCTTTTAAAGTTGAGAAACTGAAGCTGAGAGAGATTACATGGTGGAACCAAGTCAATGAATGCAGAACTTAGACTCAATGATGTTCAAGGCCCCTTGCAGGTCTAAATCTGGGATCTCAAGTGTGATCATGTTTGTCAACATGCTTTCTACCATCTCACTACAGACATGTTTGATGCTGAAGCTAAGAGGCCTGCTCTGCAGTAATTAGCTGCCTCTCACTAAACCTCTTTTAGTGACAAAAGTCTAATGGGGTTCACTTCAGGTCAAAGCCTGACCTTGAATTCTTCAGATGCTGTCTGACTTTTCACTTTTTGAGACCTAGGATGGGCTTTGCTTTTCCTTGTCCCCACCCCCACCCCCAGCACTTAGCACAGTGCCTGGCATATAGGAGCTACTTAATACTAGTTGCCTAAACTCTGAGGAGTTCCCTTTTGTCAAATCAAAAGTGCTCAGGGTCTGGGGAACAAATTTGCACTGGCTAAACACACAAGAATCCCACTTGATAAACTGAGATGTCCATTTATTTATTCAAATACATATATCTGTCGAAAGAACTTGGGGTACCAGTTGCTTGCACAGGGTATTCCTTCCTCATGAAAGTAAGGCCACTCATGAGACCAAAATATAAAAAATTAGGTTGCTGCAGGAGTATATCTTTAGAATGCAAGGCATTTGATCTTCTCATGTTTCCATCAAACTTGAGGAGCTTGACAAATTGCCCTTTCCCATTCTGTGTCATTTCTTTCCCAAGAACTGATTGTGGTAATCCAGAATCAATGCTGGCTGAAAATGAAAAATTTCCACTTGAAGACTCTCCTGATTTTTCAGACATGGTACAAGCTGAATCTCTACTGTTATAACATTCTCCTCTGTGTATTAAAATACAATTGAGTAGCTCATAGTAGCTTATAACGTATTGTATGTTAGTACGCTTTAGATTGGTGTCTCACTGTTATAATTTCAGGAGACAATTTAGGACAATCAAGGACTTTATGGGAAGGACACTGCTCTAGCTGGCTAATTTCATTGATCTTATATTGATTTTAATCAGTTCTCACTTTTCACATGGTGACAGTTTATTTTTATCGTGTTTCAAAACCCTTTATTGAACCTGATCTTGGGAAGGTCTTCATGTCCTAATCACAAAACTATTATTATAGTTGCTATTATTAATTACCTCTGAACAATCATTCTCTTGACCTTGGATCATATTTTAATATTCCTATCCTTCATTGCTTTGACAACTCAAATCCAAAAATCATATCATCATTGATCTAGATGTGGGTATTAGATGCTATCTAGTCCAATATCCACATTTTACAGAAGAGGGCACTGAAACCCAGGGTCACTTTTCCAGGGTCACATGATTAGTAAGTGACTGAGGCCAGATTTCTGCTTAGGAAGATGAGTCTTCCTGACTCCAGGCTCAGCACTTTATCAACCTATATCCCCAAGGCGATATTCACAGGACTGAGGGTGACTATGAATATGCTGGCATAGTTCTGAATTGCAAAATATAACAGACTCTCCATATACAAAGCAGAAGAAAAACACTCAGACACCAGAAAGCCATATCTGTCATAGTAACCAAGAAGTCAATACACATTAGCACTGCAGGGTACAAAGCCATTCCCAAGCCTCCTCCCACCCCCACAAACACACACACCACTAACTATGCCTGCCTGTGTCTTCTCTCCTCCACTCTAACTGCTCTGACCAACTTCCTCCCAGTTCTACGCTACCCTTCCTGTTCTACCTGTTCAACAATGTTCCACCTACCACATGTGACTTAGGCTTCCATGTGATTTAAGCAGGTCATATGGGCCTATTTATAAATGGGAAAGATCTTCCCATTTAACTTACCCTTATTCCCCTGTGCCACCTTGATACACACGATCCTATGAACTGGTTTATTTCTGACACATAATATCTGTTTATCTTTGGACAAGTCACTTAATAACCTTAGGAAGTGATTTAACCATGCTAAGCCTCAGTATCTGTATCTGCAAAATGATCTGGTTGAACTAGGTGGCATCTGAGGCCCCTTCCAACTCTAAATCTTTGACCTTATGGCTATTTTTTCAGCTGATTGAGTGGCAGAATTCAAGTCAACTAATGATTTTGAGTCATTATAAGGACAGGTGGGGGATGGAGAATGAATGGATGAGGACAGATGTCATTATTTGCTCAAATGGAAGGAAAAGTACCACTTCAAGGGCATATTCATCCAAGAACATCCTCTAAGGTCTGCATGGTAAGAATTCCGTAGGGGAAAAGACATCTCTGTTTAGATTGTGCAGGAGTAGAGGAGGAAGGTAGTTCATTCCAGAGAAACTTCTTGTCTTTCTATTTTTGACTCATCTGACTCAGGACAAGATTTTCAAAGAACAAGGACAACTCATTTGACCACGATGGCAATATGGAATTTTATACAATCCATATTTCTTTTGGGGTTTCTATTTGTCATACTGAATTTTACCTCTGTATCAAAGAAAGCTGGTTATTTAAAGTGGGAGTAAAGTTATAAAAAATTCAAAATTTCCTAATTATCTGGGATTCCTGAGGAATTTTTATGGTACCCTTGGCTATAATCCAGTTGCTGGTCCTTGCATTTTTCCCTCCTTGGTTGAAGCCCGGATTCTTCTTTGGTCACAGTAAGTGGTCAAAAGATACAAACAGATGGTTTCCAAATTAGGAAATGTAAGTTATTCACAACATGAAAACATGCTCCAAATCAGTAACAGTAAAGAAAAGACAAATGAACTCTTAGCCAACAAATTAGAAAAGATGATAAAATATGGAAACAATGCTGGAGGAGTCGTAGGAAGTAAGGCACAAAAATACACTATTGATGGAGCTGTTCATTGATCCAACTCTAATACGAAACAATTTGGAATTGTGCTATCAAAGGAAATAAATTGCTTATACTCTTTGACTCCATGATACCACTATTCACCATATACTCCAAGGAAGTCAAATGATAGAGTGAAAGTTTCTATGTGTGCCAAAAATATCCATACCACATTTTGTAATCACAGAAGATTATAAATGAAAGTGTTGCCTATCAGTTGTGGCATGGCTGAACAAATCATGGCATATAAATGCAATGGAATATTATCATTGTCCATAAGAAATTATCATTACGTGGAACAAAGAAACTGAGGAAGAATTATACAGACTGATGCAGACAGAAGTCGGTAGAACCAAGATAACAGTGTACAAGGTGATTACAATGATGTAAAAGAAAACACAGATGTCAGAATACAGATCAGTTTAATCAGCAATGTGACTTCAGAAAACTGAAGACAAAACATGCTTCTCTCCTCTGGGTAGGCAGTGGTAAAGTTTACAAGTATAGAATGAGACAGACATACGTTGCCAGACGCTATCAACATGCTATTTGTTTTAACTGTGGGGTTCTTTGTTACAAAGAAGAATTTTATTATAGGGACAATGGAATAGAAAGTGACTAATATTAAAAAGTCAATACTTTTTAAAGGCAATAACAAATAACCAAATCTATGTTTTGCTAGACCAGGGCATGTCTGATGACTGAGAAAATTTGATTGGTTTCCAGTAAGAAATAAATTTTCATGTCTGCTGCTGCTGTCATTCCAAGAGTCTTTGGACCCTAACATTTACTTTAGAAACTTCTGGGAGGCTTGCTCTTGCTCATCGAGCCCTTAACCCCAAGAAACCTCAAGTCCTGTCTTCTCCCTGAAGCTTTGAGTCTTGTAGAACTGGGAAGGAGATCCAAGCTGGTAATATGCTGAGAAAGGGTCAGCAAAACCAATGTTTTAAAAAATGCAGAATTCTATGTTTTCCTTTAACTCTTATTGACATAGAGATACGATTTGGGTGGTAATTGGAGGAAGAGATAAGGGTATCCTGAAGAAAAAAGTTGTGTATAAAATATGGGGAAGATGAAAAATAAAAACTCAGTGGGGATCATGGAGAAGAGAGGTTGGTAATCATCTTTAAATGACTCTCAATGGAACAAAGTTACTACAGGAATTGGAGAAGATACAAAGTTCCAGTTCCAGAGGAACTAAAAACTTCAAACTGAGATTGAAAAGTAAATGCAAGAGGTTTGAGGATTTGAAGAAAGAGGATTAGTGGTGTGTGAATAGGAGTAAGATTGAACACATGCCAAATATTTTGCATGAATTTACTCCATTGAGAAATCAAAAGTTTCTGAGACCAGGCTTAAGCATGAAATCTGAGGGAAGTAAACTGATCAATCTATGGCAGAATATTTCCTCATCTCTTCTTCCTGCCTTAACTCTCCTTGGGAAAATTTCCTGATCAGCCCATATCTTGGTCTCATTTTGAAATATTTTTTAGCAACTCCAAGATAGATGGTTTTTAAAATTCTAATTATTCCCTCTACCAATAATGATTGTGGGATGATGGGCAGGGAGGGGTGAGAGGTATGTAGAGCCAAGACCATGGGGTAAAGACAGGGTCTCACCTTAGTTCTCCCAAATTCCCCTGCAAGTAACTTAAATGACACCTCAAAATGAATTCTGAAGTGGCAGGACCAACAAAAGAAAAAGGTAAAACAATGTTCCATCCCAAGAAAACTTAGAAGGTTGATAGGAAAGGTCTGTCTCATTGGGTTGAGAGTAGAGCACAGTCTAGTGCCGGCACCCTGGCAAGTCAGCAGCAGACAACATCCTGGAAAACCAGTGCAGGCATTGGGGCGTAACTGAATCAGCAGTGGCAACTTCCATATGGGGATCTAGGTTGCAGGCCAGGGTTGCAGTCCCAAGGCAAAGAAGAACACTAGCACACTAGCACTCACAGCAACAGGGGAGGAAAGACCTTGGTTACAGTTCCACGGTAGAAAAGAGTCTTTGTGATCACTCACAGATCAGAGCACAGGCCACAGGAAAGCAGTGATCATACTTCTCCATAGATCATGTCCCCTGAAAAGAACTGAAAACTTATAGGTCTCCAGAATTAGCACTGAAAACATTAGCATGAAAAACGTGAAAATTGAAAGTGTCTTCTCCACCTCAGGAGCAGAACCTAACCTTAGCATAAAGTTAAAAGTTAAGAAATAGTCTGGAAAAATGAGCAAACAATGAAAAAATAACATGACTATAGAAACTTACTTTGGTGACAGGGAAGATCAAAACACAAACTCAAAAGAGCACAACAGTGTCAAAACAGCTTACAAGCAAAGCCTCAAAGAAAAATGTGAATTGAAATCAAACAAAAAAAATTCCTAGAACAAGCTCAAAGAGGACTTAAAAAATAAAATAAGAGAAGCCTAGAAAAATTGGGGAAAGAAATGAGATTGATGCAAATAAAATCATATAAAAAGAGTCCACAGAAAAATAAGAAAAGATGTACAAAAATTCAAAGAAGAAAACAAATTTTAAAAAAGTAGACTTAGCCAAATGGGAAAGGAGGCACAAAAGCTCACTGAAGAAAATAATTCCTTAAAAATTAGAATTGGGCACGTGGAAGCTAATGACTCCATGAGATATCAAGAAAAAATAAACAAAATCAGAAGAATAAAAAAATAAAAGAAAATGTGAAATATCTCATTGGGAAAACTACTGACCTGAAAAATATATTGAGAAGAGATAATTTAAGAATTATTGGCCTGCCTAAAAACCATGATCATAGAAGAGTCTTGACATCGTAGAAATTATCAAGGAAAACTGTCCTGATATCCTAGAACCAGAGAGTAAAATAGAAATTGAAAGAATCCATTGACTTCCTGAAAGAGATGAAAACTCCCAGGAATATTAGCCAAATTCCAGAGCTCCCAGATCAAGGAGCAAATACTGCAAGCAACCAGAAGGAAACAATTCAAGTATTATGAAGTTGTAGTCAGGATAACACAGGATTGAACAACTTTAACATTAAACGATCACAGAACTTAGAATATGATATTCCAGAAGATAGGAGAGATCAGATTACAACTAAGAATCACCTACTCAGAAAAACAGTATATTCCTTCAGGGGAAAAATAGAAATTTAGTGAAACAGATGAAAAGATCAGAACATTTTTGGAGAGCAATTTGGAACTATGCCCAAAGGGCTATAAAAATGTACATATTGTTTGATCTAGCAATACCACCTCTAGGTTTATATCCCAAAGAGATCAGAAGAAAAGGGGGAAAGACCAGTTTGTACAAAAATATTTATAGCAGCTCTTTTTCTGTGATGGCAAAGAAATTGAGGAGATATCTATCCATTAACTGAGGGATGGCTGAACACATTGTGGTATATGATTGTGATATAAGAAATGATGAGCCAGATGCTTTCAGAAAAATTTGGAAAAACTTACATGAACTAATGCAAAGTGATGTGAGCAGAACCAGAAGACCACTGTACACAGTAACAGTAATATTGTACAATGACCAACTGTGAGTGATTTAGCTATTCTTAGCAATACAAAGATCCAAGACAATTCCTAAGGTCTTATACGAAAAATACCATCTACCTTCAGAGAAAGAACTGATGGAGTCAGTCTGAATGCAGGTCAAAGCATTTCCATTTTTTACGTGTGTGTGCATGTGGGCACACGCATGTGTGTGTGTGTGTGTGCATGTGTGTTTGGTCTATGTTTTCTTTCACAGCATGACTAATAGAGAAATATGTTTTGTGTGACTACACATTCATGACCTATATCTCACAGGAAGAGGGGGTTACGGGAGGAGAGGAAAGAATTTGGAACTCAAAATTTTTTAAAATAAATTTTTAAAATTGTTTTACATGTAATTGGAAAAATAAAATATTATTAAACAAAAAACAGTGATTGTGACCTTCTCTCAGTCTTATTACTGGGACTTTTAATCTTGTTTTATATGTGTATCATGGACCCCTTTGGCAGAATGGTGAAGTGTATGGATCCCTTCTCAGAATAATGTTTTTAAATAAAATAAAATATAAAGGGTTATAAAGGAAACCAATTACATTGAAATATAGTTATCTGGGCAGTTAGATGGTACAGTGGATAAAGCATTGGCCCTTGAGTCAGGGGGACTTAAGTTCAAATCCAGTCTCACACACTTACTAGCTGTGTGACCCTGGGCAAGTCAATTAACCCCAATTGCCTTCCCTCTCCCAAAATAAATATTGGGGAAAAAAGAAATACAGTTATCAAGTTCTCTAAAATTCATATACCCCAGGTTAAGAATCCCTTCCTTATTAGACAATTTATTTAAAACTAAAAGAGACCGCTGAGGTGATCTCATCTTATAGCTGACAAAACAGAGACTCATAGAGATTAAGTATTATGCTCAAGGCCAATTCACTCTGAATGCTAAATGACACACTTTCTCCAAGGGGCTGGAAAAGAAGGGAGATCCTATTATCAGAATCAGGAGAGAAGGTCACTCTGATTGGCATCCAAGCATGTACCAATGAGGAGCCAAAAGAAGAGCTTAAATGAAAACCAAACCATTAAATCAATAAGGAAAACCTTCTGACTCTGATGATGGCTGTAAAAGTCCCCAGATAACCCAGGGACAACCCATTCAACATCCAGATTTACGGGAAAAAAATCAAAACATCTACTATAATTCACACACTGGATAAAAATGTTGGTGAGTTCGTCTGGATAGCGCAACTCATCAAGAGATGACAATCTACTGCCAGAGTTCAATTTTGCAACCATACAACAATAAGCTCTTAAATTTCTTTCTAGAAGCCATTAAAGACAAGGAAACTTAGGTCCACTGTCACAGATAAGAAGTGATAGACCACTATTCCAATGGACTTCTTTGTTCCATATCCAGGGCTATTTCCATTATACCATGCTGATTCTTCAGTCCTGATGCCAACAATAAATACTGCAAAAACATGTCAATTTTATACTTCTGTTACATCCGAGACATCCTCCAGGTCATATAATTTACACTGTTTTCAAGTATTTCTCATCCTTCATCTCTAGTGTTGGCCCTTTACCAGGATGTGACCACTCTGATGGAAGGTAATTTGCTCTATGTGCTCAAATCAGTTGGATGTTCCCTTAGGCTCAGACACAAAATTCCTAATAAAAATAAGAATTATGGAGGGAAGGAAAAGGACAAAAGCATTTAAAAGGCACTTAGTGCCTATTCTCTCATAATTCTAATGTGAACCTACCAGATTGCCAACGGCATTTTTTCATGATCCATTTTCCCACATAGGTACGGATATTTTCTTGCGTACATATGATCTAACCTTCTTCTGCTCTGGGTACCGTTATGAATATTTAATTTCTCCATTCCCTTCCAGTTTTGTTCTGCTGTTCAAGTGTTTTTTAGGCCAAATCAGTTATTAAAAAATTCTAGTAGCACATTTCAAAAAAATCTTAATGCTAGTACTCATAGTACTCATACTTTCTCCCCATATAAACATCTTATTCAGCTCCAATATATTACAGCCCCAGATACAAAAAAGAACCACAAGTGACATGCGTGAAAGGGGTGGTTATCATATATCTTCTTCTTGAGTTCAGAGTTCCCCTACTAATTCAAAATAGACAGATAACAGTTAGCCTAGATGAGGTCTTCTTCCACCCAGGATTACTCTGATCATTTTCCTCCTTCTCTTCTACTCAGGTTCTACCAAACCCAGCTGAAGGAAATCATACAAACATACTGCCTGGGAACATTATAAATTCATGTTATCCAACATCAACTGATTCCCTACTGGAGAAAGGCAATTTTTTAAAAGTTTTCTATAACTGATTATCACTCTCAACAGAAGTGATGGTGTACCTCTTCTCTCCTTGTGTCCCATCTCTCTCTCTCTCTCTCTCTCTCTCTCGAACTGAAGATCTAAATTCTTACTATACTGAGCAAATTGAGGTCATTCAACATGGGTTCTTATTCCTTTAAATTCCTTTAAAAACCTCATCACATCATTCCCCATTCTATCCTTTCCTTCAGGCTTCTGAAGCAGTTCTTCTCGTGCCTTTGATCCTATTCCCTCCTGAGTTCTCCAGAATATTGCAATCTCAAGAATTCTACCTCTTTCCCCCCAACCTTTAACATCTCCTTATCTACTGGTAACTTCCACATTTCATTCAAACATGCCTGTCTTCCTATCCAAAACAACCACCACCCCCTTCCCTAAATAATCTCCAGCTATAATCCTTTATCCCTTCCTCCTTTCTCGAACTCTTAGAAATCTTCTACACTCACTAGCTCCACTTCCTTTCCTCCCATCTATTCCTTACTTCTTTGCAATCTGAATTCTAATTTCAACCCTCAGCTGAAACTGCTCTCTAAAAAGTCACAAACGATGTAATGGAAAACTTTGATTTTTTCCCAGTATTGCATCATCTTTATGTAGATGATCCATAGATCTGTAACCAGCCCCAGTTTCTCTCCTGAGCAGCAGTTTTGCATCACCGATTGCCTACTAGACATTTCAAACTGGATGTCTCACACATCACAAATCCAACATGTCCAAAAACAGAACTTTCTCCAAAACTCACCTCCTTTTTCAGTCATCCCTATTTCTATTTAAGATGCCATCATCTGAACAGTCTCTTAGGTTTTAACCTTGGTATTGTCCTTGACTCCACACATCCAATAAGTTGCTATATCTCGCCTTTTCTAATGACGTCTAATTTCTCCCTTAGAATCTCTTCTTTCTACTCATACAGTCACTACCAAAGGTCAGGCCCTAAGCACGTCACCTAGACTATTTGGCTTCATTTGTCAAGTCTCTCCCTACTTAAGCTCATCCTCCACACTATTGCCAAAGTGATTTTCCTTTAATACAGATGTGACTACGTCTCTCCTCTATGCCATAAATTCTAGCAGCTCCATATTGTCTCTAAATAGAAAATCTTCTGTTTAGCTTTGAAGGACCTTCATAACTAAACTTCAACTTATCTTTTCAACCTTATTGTACAACTCTCCTGCCTATACTATGATATCCAGTCAGATTGGCCCTCTCTTTCTTATGCATGAAACTCCATCTTCTGACTCTGTATGCTAGCCATTTCCCATGCCTGGAATATACTTTCTCCTGACCCCCACCTCAGAGATTCCCTCCCTTATTTCAAAATATAGTTCACCATCTTCTACTTGAAGTCATCCCCAATTACCCCAACTATGTATGGTTCCCTCCCAAACTGTCATGCATTTGACTACTGCTTTATTCTGCACATATGAATTATCTCTCTAGCTCATTGTCAGAAAGAATTACTTCATTCTTTTTGATTTGTATTACCAGTGCCTAACACTGTGCCTGGCACATTGTAGGAGGTAAATACACGTTTATTGATTGGAAAGACTGCAGTCTGATTTTAAGACATATGAAGACATGCTACTCTTTTATCTCTCAAGCTTTGCTTTTCCTCAGACATCTTCTGCCTATCCAAGTAACATTAATACCAACAAAGGAGGACACATTAATACCAACAAAGGAGGAGAAAAGCAATGTCAGCAAATGAGTTTCATCAAATTCGACCTGTGAGTAGAACCCAGAGCCCAGAAACAGAGGTGAGTTCTGAGATGGATAACATTTTTTGCTTTGTTTCCATTTAAGATTTGTCTGAAGACACCAATCATGTTCTTATGGATAAAGTATTCAATGTGACCTGTATAGAATGAATTTCATGTCTTACTCTCCTTTAACATGATCTTTATCTCAGGTCCTAAATGTTCGTGTTGTTCTTGGCATGTCTAAGCATAAGCCGTAACTTTTAGGGAATGAATAGGTTCCATTCAAGGATGCTTGTAGAGGGTGAGACAAAATTTTTGAATAATGAAATAACTGCTAGGTTATAATCTGCTGCCTTTTGTGGATAGGATGCTTTTTGCTCACAATTGTAACACAACAACTGGATAAACAAATTCTCTTAGCAGAAATATAACTAGCATGGGGAAGGTTCCATAAAAGGACAGACTAGAGGGTGCCAGCTAGGAGGCAGTAACATGATCTAGATCAGAGTTGTCCTGCTTAAAATAATTTGTTCAGACCTGTGATTTCATTGATACAGTGACCTCTCACTGAGAAAACTCCCAGAATTCATACAGATTGGCAACCTTTTGTCTTGAGAGTTGCCTAAGGCACCAAGAGGTTAAGTGATCTGTCTGAGGGGAATATATTGAATATACTTCAGAGGCAGGACTTGGAGCATTGTCTTCCTGTCTGAGGAAGACTCTCTACTCTCTACCCACTACATCATTCTGCCTCTCAGTTTAAAAGTTTCAAAAATCTTTTACTGCCATAGATGAGATTTTTATTGAGATTTACCATCTTCAAAATACTTTTAAATACATTATCTCATCTTGTACAGCACCCTTGTGAAGTGAGGGGTATGATTTATTGTTCCCATTCAACAGATGAAGAAACTGAGGCCCAGGAAAATTATGGCTTGCAAAGATCACAAGTCACTGAAGCAGGATCTGGAGCCCTCCTCTTCTGGTTCTTGTCTACAATTCACTTCATTCATTGGAAAGGATCAGTATCCTTCTCCTTCATACTCAGCTTTTAGAAAGTGATTTTTTAAAAATACTTTCATCTCAGGCATTCCCAATCATGTGATGTGATAACGAGGGTAGTTGCCTAACTGTTAATCGCTCTAATATAAAACTGGGAAGATCATAAAAGGACCTAAACTGGAGACCTGATTGAGAAGAGTTTGGGAAATCTGGAACAGCTGCAATAAATAGCCTTCTTACTGACCTATCTGCCGTGACTGCCTTCACCTCCTCCAATGTGTCCTATAGGCTACAGCCAAGATGGTCTTCATCAAACTGTTTCCTGCTTAACTAAATCTTCAAGGGCTCTTTATTGCTGACAAAATAATATTCAGATGCCTCACTCTGGAAATCACTGTGGTCCCAACTTACCTCTAACAGCCCAGAATTCTATCCAAAGGGTGGTGCTCCATTGCTCCTAGAAGTCACTCTATGTTTCCACTTTCTCTCTTTTCTCCTGTCATTCAGTCAAGGGATTCTAATGCTTGAAGGCCAAGTTCCAGTTCTGCTTTTTCCCACAAAACCTTCTATAACTACTTATCTCTAGCCACTTACTGAAGTTTGGTGGCTCCTTCTGTCCTTTAACATTGAATTTTGGGGGTGGGGTGGAGGGAGGGCAAGAGAACAGCTAGGTGGTGCAGTGGATAGAGCACCACCCTTGGAATCAGAAGGACCTGAGCTCAAATTCTGACTCAGGACACTTACCAGCTGCATGACCTGAGCAAGTCACTTAACTCCAGTTGCCTTCCCACCCCCAAGCGTGCACACACACACACACACACACACACACACACACACACACACACACACACAAAACAAGCTTTAATTGGGATTTATTGGGCAAAGTGATATAGCAGAAGGAATTCTGAGAGCAGAAACCCTACATCTGAATCCTGCTATGAATCCACAAATGCCTCTCCTGCCTTCAATTTCCAAATCTATAAAGTGAGGAATTAGTCTTGAGGATCTCAAAGTTCCATCCCAGCTTTAAGGCCTCATGGTGCCTTTATCTGTATTTGTGTGTGTGTGTGTGTGTGTGTGTGTGTGTATGTATGTGTGTAAATTCTGTTTCCCAGACTAGATTGTGATATTCCTGAAGACAGGACTAATATATTTTCTCTCCTAAGAACAAAGCATGGTATTTTGCATTCACTCATGACAATACAGAGGAATTTTAGTCATTATACAGATTTTTTTTAGATGTATACTTATTATAGGAATATAACATCTAAGATGATTGAAAAGATTTTTCTGTGTTAACAGAATCAAGGACTGCAGTGGTGTAGTCATAGCAGTAGAAATGCTTTTGGGCTCAGAGGTTTGCAGTGCCTCTCATACGAACAGTTCCTAAGCTCTGGATTCATGTAGACTGTGTTCAGGCCTGGGTCAAACTAGCCTCTAAGACTCAGAACCTTTTCTATTGTTGTCTTTGATTTGTTTATAATATCCACCCCCAAGTCTCAGGGAAAATAACTGAAAGCTTGGGTTTGGATCATGTCTAGGATTTCCCCACAAGACACTAAAAAGGTATTCAATGTCTAACGTAGGTCAGGGGTATGATAGTTATTTGTTTCCTTTACAAAAGCAAAAGAAATGCTTAAAACACAGAAGACTCATAAACACATGCCAAGAAAGCTGAATTATGAAATAGTAACCTATAGCCTCTATCATCCTCTCTCCGTAGGCTGATACTTAAAACATTCGATTGGTTTAAAAAAAAAATCAATGAAATTGGCTTCAAAAGCTTTCCAATGAAACATTTGTGAGTGACTATTGAATATTCATTTCACTTTCACCTCTGCTCTGCACCATCCATATTAACTCCCTCAAGGTCCATGTCTTCTGATTAGCTTGAGCTCATTACCCTATTAACGGTCATTTTCTACAAAAAAACAAAGAAGTGTTAGTGCCAAAAACCTTGCTTGCTACTGAGGAGGCCAGGAGCACCCAAACTCTCAAACACATAAGGTTTTTTCTAAAGCTGGGAACATGTATCTCAGGATCATTGTTCAATCACCTATACTCAGGGAAAGAAACACAAAGAAGCAGAGACATTCAGGAGCTTAAGATCTAGGCTCAGGCTCAACTAAATAGCACATTTATCCACTGCCATGTGGGAGAAACCAACAGGGCTGCCAGGAGTAAAAGGAGTTCTTCTCCCATGACTACAGGACATACAAGAAAGCTTCCCAAAAGTCTCCATACACTTAGTAGAGGGGAAAAGAGTACCAGAAGGCAAAGATATTTTATAAAGGTCTACTGAATGGCCCAGTCTGCCTGGTTCAGTGACCAATACTTGATGCAGCTCCCTTCCCCTGGCACCCTAATGAAGACAAAGATATTTTTACATTATCTCAAAGTCTTAAACAGAATAGGTGAATGTCAGAAGTTGCCTGGGCAATTCAAGTCAAGTCAGCTCAGTTATTTAACCTCCTTGTGCCTCAGTTTCTTTTTTATGTAAAATGAGGGGATTGGACTTCTGGGAGCCAAGATGGCAGAGTGATCTGTAAATGATCTACCTCTCCCCTTGTTGACCTTGAAAAATCCATAAAATATTTCCCCAGGAAAAAATCCTGGAATACTGGGATCAGTCAAAGGGGCAAACAGGCTAGGAAAATCCCAAAGGTGGGGTCCCTCTTGTTGTGGCTGAAGAGGATCAGTGCAGGATCTGAGCTGTCCCAGACAGTCCCACTTCAGCAAACTGGGAGGAGGTTCTGAGCCCCAGGAGAGTGGAGCCCTCAACCACCAACACCAGGAGCCCAGGTATGCCTCAGCACCCCAGGGGAACAGGGGAGACACTAGTGCAGAAGGGTTCATCAATCACTGAGCTTGCCTATGCTCTAGCTCAGCAGAGGAGACCTCATTTAGGCAGACCAACCCTCCCCTCCACTTAATAGAATTAACTCCAGGGAAACTCTGGAGAAACCCAGAAAGACTTCACCTGGCCTCTGCTTTCCAACACCAGCCAGCTCAGCACCAGGTAAGCTGCAGCATTTTACCTTCTACCTGAAAGAACCAAAAGCTACAAAACACAAAGCCTCAAGCTGTGGGCACAAAAACTGTGGGATAGAGCCTCCTGAGCCCCAGAAGCAGAGATTTACTTTAAAAGCCAGGAAAAGGGTGAGTTAAGTGAGTAAGAAGCAAACCAGAAAAGACCATAGAATTTTTCTATGAGGAAAAGGACCAAAGCACAAATACCAAAGAAGTCAACATTGAGACTACTCTTATCTGAAACTTCAGAAGAGAATAGGAATTGGTCTCAAGCCCAAAAACCACTCTTAGAAGAGCTCAAGAAGGATTTTAAAAGCCAAATTAGAGAAACAGAAGAAAAACTGGCCAATGATTTTAAAAATATGAAAAAGAATTCACTGAAGAGAACAGTTCCTTAAAAAAGAAAATTGGACAAAAGGAAAAAGGAAGTATACAAAACCTGACTGGAGAAAATAACTCCCTAAAAGGAAGAATTGGACAGATGGAAAAGGAGACGCAAAAGTTAACTGAAGAAAAGAATTTGATAAAAATTAGAATAGGGCAAGTGGAAGCTAATTACTCTATGAAACATCAAGAATCAGTCAAACAGAACTGAAAAAATGAAAAGATAGAAGAAAATGTAAACTATCTAATTGGAAAAACAACTGACCTGGAAAATAGATCCAGGAGAGAAAAATCTAAGAATTATTGATCTACCAGAAAGCCATCATGAAAAAAAACAGCCTGGACAATATCTTCCAAGAAATCATCAAGGAAAAGTACCCAGAAGCCATAGATCCAGAGGGCAAAATAGTCATCGAAAGAATCCACCATTCATCTCCCAAAAGGCAACTCAAACTAAAAACATCAAGGGATATTGTGCCGAATTCCAGAACTACCAAGTAAAGGAGAAAATACTGCAGGCAGCCAGAAAGAAACAATTCAAATATCAAGAAGCTACAGTCAGGATCACATATGACCTTGCAGCTTCTACATTAAAAGACAGAAGTGATTGGAATATGACATTCTGTAAGGCAAAGGAGCTGGGACTACAACCAAGGAAGAATTACCCAGCAAAACTGAGCATAATATTTTAGGCAGGCAGATGAACATTCAATGAAAAAAGGCATTTCCAGACCTTCCTGATGAAAAGGCCAGAGCTCAATAGAAAATTCTATCTTCAAATACAAGTCTCAAGAGAAGCATTAAAAGGCAAACAGGGGGAAAAAAACTTGTTATTCAATACAGGCAAACTGTTTATATCCCTATAAGGAAAGATGATACTTGTTAATCTTGAGAATTGTATATTTATTATGATATATAAAAGAAATATACAGAGATAGAGGGAGTGGGTATAAAGTAAATGATGTGATGATAAAAATGTGATTTAAGGGTTCAAAGGGATTGTAACTAGAGACACAAAAAGGAGAAGGAAGTAAAAGGTAAATTACATCACAGGAAGAGGCAAAAACATATTACAGTAGAGGGAAAGAGGGGAGGGAGATGAACATTGTTTGGGATTTACTTTCATCTGATTTGCTTCAAGGAAGGAACAACAAACTCAAGTATAGAAATTTAACAAGCTCTACAGGCAGTAAGAGTGGAAGAGGGAAAGGGAGGGAAGAAGTAGCAAGGTAAAAAGGGATTAAAAGAGAGAGGAGGTGAAAGAAGGGAGGAAAGGCTGAGGTAGGCCGTGGTCAAAAATTAAAACTCTATTGGGGAGGGGAAGGGAGAAGGGAGGACTAAAAGCATAAACAAGGGGAAAGAGGATGGAGGGAAAGACACAGATAGTAATCCTAACTGTGAATGTGAATGGGATAAATTCTCCCATAAAACAGAGACAGCAGAATGGCTTAAAAATCATAATCCAACAATATGTTGTTTACAAGAAACACATTTGAAACAGGGGGATATACACAGGGTAAGGTAAAAGGTTGGAGTAGAATATATTGTGCTTCAGCTGACGAAAAAATCAGGGGTAGCAATCATAGTCTCAGACAAAGCAAAAGCAGAAATAGATCTAATCCAAAGAGATAAGGAAGGAAACTATATCCTGCTAAAAGACACCATAGACAATGAAGTAATATCATTACTGAACGTATATGCTTCAGGTGGTATAGTATCCAAATTCTTAGAGGAAAGGTTAAGGGAGTTACAGGAAGAAAAACTGTACTAGTGAGGGACATTAAACTCCCTCTCTCTGAACTTGATAAATCTAACCTCACAATAAACAAGAAAGAAGTTAAGGAGGTGAATAAAACTCTGGATGAGGTTGATATTATAGATCTTGGGAGAAAATTAAATGGGGACAAAAAGGAATATTCTTTTTTTCTCAGTGATACATGGCACATATACAAAAACTGACCATGTACTAGGGCATAAAAACCTCACAATACAGTGCAGAAAGGCAAAGAGAGTCAAAGCATCATTCTCAGATCATAATACAATAAAAATTATACACAATAAAAGGCCATGGAAAGATAAACCAAAAATTAATTGGAAACTAAATAATCTAATCCTAAAGAATGAGTGGGTTAAACAACAAATCATAGAAGCAATCAACAACTTCATTCAAGAGAATGACAATAATGAGACAACCTACCAAATCTTATGGGACACTGCAAAAGCAGTTCTTAGGGGAAGTTTTCTATCTTTGAATGCCTACATGAATAAAATAGACAAAGAGGAAGTCAATGACTTGGGCATGCAGCTGAAAAAGCTAGAAAAAGAACAAATTGAAAATCCCCAAGTAAATACCAAATTAGAAATACTGAAACACAAAGGAGAGATTAATAAAATTGAAATTAAGAAAACTATTGAACTAATAAATAAAACTAAGAGTTGGTTTTACGAAAAACCAATAAAAGTGATAAACATTTGGTTAATTTGATTTAAAAAAAGAAGAAAACCAAATGATCTCTATCAAAAATGAAAAGGGTGAACTAACCACCAATGAGGGGGAAATTAGAACAATAATTAGAAATTACTTTGCCCAACTGTATGCCCATAAATTCAACAATCTAAATGAGATGGATGATTATTTTAAAAAATAAAAATTGCCCAGATTAACAGAAGAGGAAGTTGAATACTTAAACAACCCCATCTCAGAAAAAGAAATTGAACAAACCACCAATGAACTCCCTAGAAAAAAATCTCCAGGGCAAGATGGATTCACAAGTGAATTCTATCAAACAATTAAAGAACAGTTAATTTCAATACTATATAGACTATTTGGGAAGACTGGAGAATAAGGAATCCTACAAAATTCCTTTTATGATACAAATAAGGTTCTGATACTTAACCAAGAAGAGCTAAAACAAAGAAAGAATATTATAGACCAATTCCCTTAACGAATGTAAAAGTTTTAAATAAGATTTCAGCAAAAAGAATACAACAACTTATCATGAGAATAGTACATTATGATCAGGTATGATGTATACCAGAAATGCAGGGCTGGTTCAATATTGGGCAAACTATCAGCATTATTGATCATGTCAACAACAAAGCTAACAGAAACCACATGATTATATCAATAGATGCAGAAAAAGATTTTCTCAAAATACAATACTCATTCCTATTGACAACACTGGAGAGCATGGGAATAAATGGAACTTTCTATAAAATAATAAGCAGTATCTATCTAAAACCATCAGCAAGCATTTTATGCAATGGAGATAAGCTGGATGCATTTCCAATAAGATCAGGAGTGAAACAAGAATGTCCATTATCGTCAGTCTTATTCCATATTATACTAGAAATGTTAGCTGTAGCAATAACAGAAGAAAAAGAATGAAGGAATTAGAATAGACAAAGAAGAAAGTTATCACTCTTTTCAGATGATATAATGATGTACTTAAAGAATCCCAGAGAATCAAGTAAAAAAGTCTTTGAAATAATAAACAACTTTGTCAAAGTTGCAGGTTACAAAATAAACCCACATAAATCATCTGCATTTCTATATGTTACTAGCAAACCCCAACAGCAAGGGATAGAAAGAGAAATCCCATTTAAAGCTAGGTAGACACTATAAAATATCTGCCGTCTCAGGGAGGGAGTGAAGAGGGAGAGGGGAAAGAGGGGGATGGAGGGGAAAACATCTAACATACATGAAAGTGATTGTACAACACCAAGAGCAAATGAAATAATTTTTAAAAATGAGGGGATTGGACTGATTTAGTGGATAAGGCCCAGGAGTCATAAAGGCTTAAGTCAAATACTTACAAACTGCACCACCCTGAGCAAGTTACTTTGTTTATCTCAGGTTCTCCATAGACAAAATGAAGATTTGGACTCAATGGTCTCTAATCTTCCTTCTAGCTTTAAATCTATGATTCTATGAAAATAAGGGAAGTTACAGAAAGCTTATGTAGCTATAAATCAGGAAAGAGGAGAAAAGAAAGGTGCCAATGAGTTCAGCAAATCAGCAATTCTGGAACACTGTACGTGAAAGTACCATAAAGTACCATGAAGATGCATTGGGTAAGCCAAACACCTTTTGGACATTTTAGAGCATCGAGCTGACCAGTGGGAATTAAGAGAAAGTGCTTCTGTAGCTGGAAATGGTTAGTAAAATAAAAACATGAACAATAGCCCTAAATATCTTGGCAGCAAACAGAAGGATGATCTTGTATATGTTAGGGAATAGTGAAAGAGAAAGGAGACAAGATGAACTGCTATGTTGCGAGAAGAAAAACCAGTGAGTATAGCTAAAAGAAAAATAGTCTCAAATTAGTTTTGGATTAAGGGAACGATACTCAAGAAATATTTACAAAATGCCCCTCTGAGCCTTTCTAACAGGATTTCCAATTCAGTGCCAGTGGAATGTGGGACTCTAAAAGAGAATCTCAATTATATTTATCATCCACACAGTTTCAACACATTTGCCATCTGAACCTTCTATAGTTGAGACTTAAAGCCAAGTCTTAGATTCTCCAATCATTCAGGAAATGGGTAGAAAGTTTCTCTCCACATAAACCTTAATGTCAGGGGCTACAGGGCTCCCTAAAGGTCTGGCTAGCAGTCTGTGAAATTCCTCTGGAGCTCCTATGAGCCACTTGCCATTTTCATTGGTTTTCTGGGCATAAATATCTGGTACCAAGAGATTAACATACACAAAATAACAGAGGAGCTATGAGATCACCAAGAGTTATGCTAATATAGGATAAATAATTTATGCTTTTTGAACAGACTATATTGCCCTTCAGTCAGTTTCTAGTGTTCTCTATTGCTCCATGTCCTGTGTATCTTTTCTTTTCATTTTTAATGCACAAAAATCTTTTTTTTTGTTTTTAAAAATTATTTTACTTTTAGTTTTCAACTTTCACTTTGACAAGATTTTGAGTTCCAAATTTTCTCCCCATCTCTCTCATCAACCCACCACAAAACAGCATGTATTCTGATTACTCCTTCCCCCAGTCTGTCCTCCCTTCTATCAACCCCCTTGTCTGATCCTCTTCCCTTCTGTTTTCCTGTAGGTCAAGATAGATTTCCATACTCCATTGCCTGCATTTCTTATTTCCCAGTTGCATATAAAAACAATTTTTGTCATTCATCTTTAAAACTTTTAAATTCCACATTCTCTCCCTTCCTCCCTCCCCACTCACCGTCATTAAGAAGGCAGGCAATTCGATGTAGATTATACATGTGAAGTCATGCAAAAGACTTCCATAATAGTCATGTTGTGAAAGACTAACTATATTTCCCTCCATCCTATCCTGTACCCTATTTCTTCTATTCTCTCCTTTGACCCTGTCCCACCTCAAAATTGTTTGCTTCTGATTACCCTTCCACCATTTGTCCTCTTTTCTATCATTGCCCCCTCTCTCCTGTAGGGGAAAATAGATATCCGTACCCAGTTGAGTGTGTTATTCCCACCTTCAGCCAAATCTGATGAGAGTAAGGTTAACTCATTCACTCTCACCTCCCCCCTCTTCCCCTCCACTGTAAAAGCTTTTTCTTGCCTCTTTTATGTAATTTATTCCATTCTACCTCTCTTTCTCCTTCTCCCAATACATTTATCTCTCTTTTATGTTTTAGATACATCTTAGTCAACTCACCCTGTGCCCTCTGTCTCTGTCTCTCTGTCTCTCTTTGTCTCTCTCTCTACATATATGTATGTATATTCCCTCCAACTACTGTAATATTGAGAAATAGCCTCCTGAGTTACAAATATCATCTTTCTATGTAGGAATGTAAACAGTTCAACTTTATTAAGTCCACTATGATTTCTTTCCTGTTTACACTTTCATGCCCTCTTGAATCTTGTATTTGAAAGTCAAATTTTCTATTCAGCTCTAGTCTTTTCATCAAGAATGCTTGAAAGTCTTTTATTTCATTGAATGTTGTTTTTTCCCCCCTGATGTATCATACTCAGTTTTGCTGTGTAGGTGATTCTTAGTTGTATTTTCTTCACTTATTTTCTTCAGTAGTCTCCTTTAACAAGCTGTTGACTTATTTTTCATGATTTTCTTGCATCACATTTCTCTTCCCAACTGTACCTCAACTTCTCTTACTTGATTTTCATGATCTGAGACCAATTCAAATATTTCTTGGAGGCTTTGGATGTGGGAACTTTGACTTTGTTGCGTTCTTCTGGTTGTATGTTTTGAATTTCCTTGTTAACAAAGTAATATAAATATTTTTTGTACTGCTTTTTCATCTTCCCAGACAATTACTTGACTTCTTAGCTCTTTGTTAAGGTAGGACTTTGCTTCCAGAGTGGAGAATGAATTGTCCCAGACTTCAAGGGTTTTGTGCAGTTGTTTCAGAGATATTTCTTTCTAGGGACCTGTAAATTTTTAGTTCTTCCAAGGCTGTATGATCAAAGAATTCTCTCCTGGCATGTGCTTTGGTCTGTGGGTGATCACAAGTACTCTTTTCTGCCTTGAACTGTGAGGAAGATTTCCTCTCCACTGCTGCCAGTAGCTCTACCACCCCAGAACTCCTTGTTGCCTCAGGACTACCACCCAAAACTTTGACCCAGATCCAAGCAAGGGCAAAGCAAGAGAATCCTGGCTCAGTGCCAGCAAAGAGATCTTTGCAATCTCCTTGTGATCAAGCTACTCAATCCTCCCACTGTCTGTGGGCTGAGAGCTCTGCAAGAAGATGCTACTGCTGTGGCTGCCACCACCACCACCCCAGGGCTGGGGCCTGACCACTCTCCTCTCTCACCAGGTCTGATAGACCTTTCCAACTGACTTTCCAAGTTGTCTCCAATGTTTTGGGGTGGAGAAGACGAAACAGCCTCAGCTGCCAATGATTCAGTCCTCTGAGGTCTGTCCAATCGATTCTCTACTGGAGTGGCCCATGCTGGACTTTGCTCCTCTCCCAGCTTGGTGGTATAGACCTTACCTATCCACCTTCCACATTGTCTTGGGCTGGAAATTTGTTCCACTCTGTCATTTTGTGGGTTCTGCTGCTCTAGAATTTGTTTACAGTCATATTACAGGTATCTGGAGCTGTTTGGGAGAAAACTCAAGGAAGCCCCTACATTCACTCTGCCATCTTGGCTATGCCCCTTCCCTGTGTGTCTTTTTCACACCCCCCCCCCCATGTTTTCCTCTTCATAGATTATCCCCCTACTTTTTCTTATTTCTACCTTTGCCCCTGTCACTTCAGTAGAACATATGGACATTGGCATGATAAATCAAGAGATTTACGATTTTTTTTTATCCAAGAAGTGAGAGAATGGGAGTAGAGGTGGGTTACGGAGCATCAGAAATAATACTCATAATTTAACTCAGGGTGAGGAGTTGAAGTGACTTAATACCAACTGAAATTTATATAGTGCCTCAAAGTTTGCAAAGGACTTAAAATATATTATAAAAATTAAGTTTTATTGGTAACTTTGTTTTAGATCAATCTAGTTCTAAATGTTTTAGGATTCATCAAATAAGTTATTGAATTGGATTTTCTCTAATTCTTGCCTATTTAGTCAATTCCAATGGTCTATTTTTTTAAATCTCCTAACCACTACCACAGAGGTTCCCAAACTTATTTGGCCTACTGTCCCCTTTAAAAAATTTACTGTGTCCTACTTTCTTTGACCCTTTAATGATTTTTTTGAAATTTGCATCATTTCAAATATATATATATATACATATATGTTAAGTGATGTACCTTAAATGTAATAATTTATTATAAATTTGCAGTTTTTTCCTGCATTGAAATTTTGATGATGCAATATTATGTCATGTAACTATATAGTATCATATCATAAGCAAGTCCATACTTGCACATATGCTGGAGTTCTGGACAATGTATGACACGCTCATGTGCCAACACTTGCTTGTTAAGACCAGTTGACAGACTTGACTACTGATCACTTATAACTTGTGTTTGTGTTTATTTGGAAAATAATGTAATCCCTATGACTTTAACTCTATTACACAACAGACGAAACATTTACAAATGGTGTGTATATGTATACAATATATGGATAGTATGTATGTGGGTAGAGCATGCACACATAGACCTATGCACATACATGCATACGTTCATGCATGCATATACACATATTGTTGTAGTCCATTTGGTAGGATTCTATTTAAATTTTTTCATCAGTGATATTGATCAATAACTCTTTCTGTGCTTTATCTCTTACTAGTTTAGATATTAGGAACATATTTGTCTCAAAATGGGAGTTGGTAGATAAAGTGCTTTCTTTCTCAATTTTTGAGAATTTATATAACATAGCTCCCAATAAATTTTTTCTTTACAATCAACTGCCAATTTGTTTACTGGTTCTTCCTTTAGGGGATCTTCAATTTCATTTTCTGATATCAATAGCTAGCATTTGTATAGTATATATGGCATTTATATGGCATATACGTAAAAAGTGTAACTCTAAATTATATATACACACGTATATGTATATTAAATATAGCTTATCATGTGCTTTTACATGTTAACTCTTTTAATTCTTATAACTCTGTGAGGTAGGAACTATTATTGTCTCCATTTTATATATGAAGAAATTGAAGCACAAAAGGGTGAAATGACTTGAGTGTCTAAGTCCAGATTTGAACATAGTTCTCCCTAACTCCAGGCCCAGCACTCTATCCGTGGGGCCACCTCATTGCAAGATGGAATGTCATATATGGGCTAAGCAAGTGGGCCAGTTTTACTGGAATAGAGAATGTCCATGAGGGAGTACTCTATATTCTGGACACGCAGATTGGAGCCAGACTGAGCAGCCCTAAATCAAGCCCGTACAACATATATCCCACAAATACATGCAACCCACCAAAGCAGCCATGAGTGGTATGGTGTACAGGCCTGCCACTTCTTCTTAAAGGGTCAGTGAGCCCTAAGAAGAGCCTTGGGGACTGAGGATGACCTGAGCTGTAGTTACATCCTCTGCATTTTTCATGGGCTGCCTGAAATTCTTGTGTGGGTCACAAGCATGCAGGCCTGCTTTAAATGCTATACAGAGAAGTTTGTATTTCATGGTACTGGTGATAAGGGACCTCGGCAGTTTCCAGGAGAGGGGAGTTGCATTGTCAGATGCTGCACTTGAAGAATGATCACATTGTGACAAATGTGAGAATATAAATTGTTTGAAGAACAGCTCCCTTTTTGATCAGAACTGCTGAGAAAGCTGGAAAGCAGTCTGGCAGAGATTGGACTTAGACTAATATATTACACAACAAACTCGGAAAACATAAGTGACTAGAATATTAAAGGTCATATCAAAACAGCAGTGCATCAGAGCAGATAATTTCCATAGCCGTGGCTAAAGAGTTCTTAGTCAAACGAGGGATGTAGCTGATGAAAACAAAGAAAACTAGATTATTTTGTTTGGATGAAAACTTAAAAGTTTTTTTCCCCCTGCAAACAACATCAAGGCAACTGGTATAAAAAGTAAAGCCAACAACTGAGAAAAAAACTTTGCCTCAAATAACTCTAATAAGGATCTGATATCCAAAATATATTCAGAACTAGCATGAACATATCAAACCAAGAAACATTTCCTAAAGGATAAGCAGGACTCAGGAATTGATAAACCATTAGCAATTTTTTGAAAGATTGACCCCCCAAGTCAGTAATAACAGGAGAAATACATGTCAAAATAACTCTCAGGTTTCATGCACGTAGAAAATTGGCAAAAACTATAAAAAATGAAAATAGTCAATATTAGAGGGGCTTCAGAAAAACAGATACACTGCTGGTGGACCTGCAAATTGGTTTATTTGATCTGGAAAACAATTTGGAATTAAGCTCACAGGTCACTTTTATAACCTTTGATCCAGAGTTTCTATTACTAGGCATATATCCTGAAAAAGACAAAGAAAGAAATAAAGGTCTTATGTACCAAAATATTCATCATAGCATTATCTGTGGTAGCAAATAACTGGAAACAAAGTAGATGGCCATCTATTGGAGAATGTCTAAACACATTGTGATACGTGAATGTAGTCAAATATTATTGTGTTCTAAGAAATGACTCTGATCATTCAGATATATATATATATATATATATATATATATATGATTCCTTCTATTAAATGATGCAGAGTTAAGTAAGCAAAATAGAGGTGTGTGTGGAATTAACACAAAGACTACAGCAATGTAGATGCAAAAAACAAAAATAGAATTGTACACTCCCTGAAGAAGAGATGAGAAAATGTAAAATAGAAGGTGGGCTGTGGGTATAGAAAGTCCCATATGTTGTCATGCTTATGTAATGGACTGATCTTTTCTCAGCTTTTGTTTCTTTTTTTTTTCTTTTTAAACTTCTTACTATAAAGGGTGTCCTGCTGGATAGGAGAGGAGAGGCATATATTTAGAAATGAAAGTACCATAAAAACAAAAAATAACTATGCATTTTTAAATGAATATCAATTTGGTAATTGTGCAGTGCATGGCTTGGGAAGGAGGACAACTGGAGGTGGATTGGGACACTATTGCAATAGTTGAAATGTAAGGTTGCTGTGGTATGAAAGGAGAGGAGCTAGATTTAAGAGATGTTGATTCATCAGGTAGAATTAACAAGGTAAAACCAGAAAGACTTGGGAATTTATTGACTATAGGAGTTGAGGGGGACTAAAATATTGAAATTCCCTTCCAAAGTAATGAGCCCTAATGGTGTAAATGTGTAACAGCATAGCATAATTAAAAAGGAATGTATCATGGAGGATCAAAAGAACTGTGGAGAGGGGTGTAGAAGTGAGGAGATCCCAAAATTCTCTATGCATTCTTCAGTTTAGAAATGCAAGCAAACAGTGTGCCCCGAAGTGTCTTTGGTGTCTTTGCTATCTGACCAGGCTCTAATTAATGAATAATTAAAAGGGTTTAAGTGTTAGGAGACATAAATTCTAATTCCAACTCTTCAGCTCACTGTGTGATCTTTACCTCTCAGACTCTAAATTTCATCCTTTGAAAACTGAGAGGATTGCTTTTTTTTCTAATTTATTTATTTTAGTTTTCAACATTCATTTCCACAAGATTTTAAGTTCCAAATTTTCTCCCTATCTCTCTCCTCCCCTCACCTCAAGACACCGTGCATTCTGATTACCCTTTCCCCCAATCTGCCTTCTCTTTTATCACATGCTTTCTCCTTCCCTTATCCCCACCTCCTCTATTTTCTTGTAAGGTAAGACAGATTTTCTATACCCCATTATCTGTATTTATTATTTCCTAGTTGCATGTAAAAACAATTTTTATCGTTTGTTTTTAAAATTTTGAGTTCCAACTTCTGCCCCTTCTTCCCTCCCCACCCATCCCTACTGAGAAGGCAAGCAATTCAACATAGGCTATACATGTGTCGTTATGCAAAAGACTTCCATAATAGTCATGCTGTGAAAGACTAACTATATTTCTCTCCATCTTATCTTGCCCCCCCTCCATTTTTTCTATTCTCTCTTTTGACTCTGTCCCTCCCAAAAGTGTTTACCTCTAATTACTCCCCCCTCCCATTTGCCCTCCCTTCCATCATTCCCCCACCCTACTTATCCCTTTGTCCCCTACTTTACTATAGTGAGATAGATTTTCATACCAAATTGAGTATGCATGTTATTCCTTCCTTAAGCCAAATATGATGAGAGTAAGCTTCACTTTTTGCCTCTCACCTCCCTGCTTTTCCCTTCTATTGAAAAATCTTTTTCTTGCCTAACAAGAGATAATTTGCCCCATTCCATTTCTCCCTTTCTCCCCCCAATATGTTCCTCTCTCACCCCTTAATTTTATTTTTTATATTTCATCCATTTCTATTCAACTCACCTTGTACCCTCTCCTATATGTATATAATCCCTCCAACTACCCAAATACTGAGAAAAGTTTCAAGAGTTAGAAATATTTTCTTTCCATGTAGAAATGTAAACAGTCCAACTTTACTAAGTCCCTTATGATTTCTCTTTCCTGTTTACCTTTTCATGCTTCTCTTGATTCTTGTGTTTGAAAGTCAAATTTTCTATTCAGCTCTGGTCTTTTCATCAAGAATGCTTGAATGTCCTCTATTTCACTGAATAACCATTTTCCCCTGAAGTATTATACTCAGTTTTTCTGGGTAGGTAATTCTTGATTGTAATCCTACCTCCTTTGACTTCTGGAATATCATATTCTAAGCCCTTAGATCCCTTAATGTAGAAGATGGTAGATCTTGTGTTATCCTGATTGTATTTCCACAGTACTTGAATTGTTTCTTTCTAGTTGCTTGCAATATTTTCTCCCTGACTTTGGAACTTTGAAATTTAACTACAATATTCCTAGAAGTTTTCTTTTCAGATCTCTTTCAGGAGGTGATTGGTGCCTTCTTTCAATATTTATTTTACTCTCTGGTTCTAGGATATCAGGGCAGTTTTCCTTGATAATTTCATGAAAGATGATGTCTAGAATCTTTTTTTATCATGGCTTTCAGGTAGCCCCATAATTTTTAAGTTGTCTCTCCTGGATCTGTTTTCCAGGTCAGTCATTTTTCCAATGAGATATTCCACATTGTCCACTATTTTTTCATTCCTTTGGTTTTGTTTTATAATTTCTTGATTTTTCATAAAGTCATTAGATTCCATTGGCTTCATTCTAATCTTTAAGGAATTATTTTCTTCAGTGAGCTTTTGGATCTCCTTTTCCATCTGGCCACTTCTGCTTTTTAGGGCATCCTTCTTCTCATTACTTTTTGGATCTCTTTTGTCATTTGGGTCAGTCCATTTTTAAAGATGTCATTTTCTTCAGCATTTTTGGGATCTCCTTTAGCAAGCAGTTGAGGTATTTTTTATGGTTTTCTTTCATCTCTCTCATTTCTCTTCCCAATTTTTGCTCTACTTCTCTTATTTGATTTTCAAAATCTTTTTTGAGCTCTTCCATGGGCTGAGACCAATTCATATTTTTCTTGGAGGCTTTGGATGAAGGAGCTTTGACTTTGTTTTCCTCTGTTTGCATGTCTTGGTCTTCCTTGTCACTAAAATAAGATTCTATAGTCTGATTCTTTTTTTGGTTTTTGCTCATTTTTCCAGTCATTTACTTGACTTCTGAGCTCTTTGTCAAAGTAGATCTCTGTTTCCAGTGTGTGTGGGGGGGTACTGTCAGCTGCTCAAACCCCCCCCACACACAATCTGCGGGCCTAGAGCCTCAAAAATAGTCACTGTCTCTGATCCTGCTGCTGTTGTGGCTGCCACGGATTCCTTCATCCCCTCCCCGTCTGCTGGCCTGGGACTGGAGCAGGACCACTCCACTCTCCTGCACTGGTCCCACAGGCTTTTCCCACTCCCCTTCCAATTTATCCCCAGCATTTTGGGGTCATGAAGTCTGGAAACCACTATAGGTTGAGAGATTCAGTCTCCCCAAGGCCTGCTCAGTTTCTGTCTGTGCCAGCAGGCTGAAAGGATTGCTTTAGGTGATCTCTAAGGTCCCTTTAGGTTTAGTGATTTCCATAAAGAGGAAGTTACATAATTTTGTTGATGCCCATTGATGGTACAAAATTAAAATAGATTATAGAGTCAACAAATTTTTAATCTGTCTAAAATTTCAGAGATCCTCCAGTCTGGTTCCTCCATTTTATAGAAAAGTTAGATTACTGCTGAGGTTCACAGGCCGTAAAGGACATAGGAAGGACTTGAAGCCAGGGCTTCTAATTTTTAGGTCTAACTTCTGAATCCATTATGCCACACTTTCTTTGTTCAATCTTCTGTAAATTTTGGTTATTGTTTTCCCAAACCCAACTTTAATATAGTCTTGTGTCTTTAAAAAGCCAAAGAAGGACAGGGAGTTCCCAGCTTTGTCACTAACCATTAGTGTGACCTTAGATTAGGTGCATTATTTAATTATTCTGTGTTCTCATTTCCTCATTTGTAAATAATAATTAATTCTGCTCCACAAAGTTAAAATGATTTATGATCTCTTTTCATATCCTAGGACAGTGGAAAAGAAAGGCGTTATGGCATAGAAAATGGTATAAGATGAGGAAAACAGATGAGGTAGTCAGAGCTCAAAATCTCAGCAAATGGTATTTGGACAAGAAGGAAACTGGATGAGCAATTGGGATGGGGCAGAAGAACAGGACCTATGGTTTGTGGGATCCTTTATTTTTCTTCATCCTGACAGATGACTGAAGTTGAAGGCATTTCCCTAAGGCCTTTTGTAGAGTCTACTCCAAGAACTTCTGGGATGCTTATTCTAAGCAAGACACACTAGAACTGAGAAATTGGGGAAATGGGTCTAACTACAGAAGTGCGGGGAAAAGAATTTGAAAATCAAAATTAAATAAAAGAGGGATATAGAGATTTCCCACAACTGTTAACTCTTGAGTGACAACATAGTACAACAGTTGGAATGTTGTCGTCAGGAATACTTGAATCCCACCTCAGAAATAAACTAGCTGTGTAACCCTGGATCACTTATATGTACATCCCTGAGCTAGGTCTCTCTGGGCCTCAATTTTCTTCTTTATAATATGAGGGGTTTGGACTCAATGACATCTGTCATTTATTCAAGTTCTAAATCTATCAGCTATTAGAAGCCAAAAAAGGTTTGCAATAGGGAAAAACAAAGCAAAGCAAACAAACAAAGGACAATCAACCCTGTGTATAAAATGTGACCAGGGAAAGATGTAGGCAGGGCGTCCATGGAAGCAGAGTAGAAGCAACAGAAGCTGGTAATTGTGATCTATGGGACTTACTGAACCCAAGATATCTTTAGAGAAATGGTTGCTGTTGTTATGCATCTCTTTTTCTGAAGAAGAACAATGATATCATGGGGTCAACTGGATGTAAGTGAGGCAGAGTTGCACGATCATCAGCCTCACTCTCTCTTCTGGAGTCAGTGAAGTCCAGTGGCAAAACAAAACTCAGGATGACTGGCCATGGTCCAGGATGTAGGATGGAAGGGATGACCTTTGCATCCTTGCTGTCTGACCAAACTCTAAGCACTCTGCAGTGTTTGCTATAGAAACAACTTGTTCTCATTTGCCCATCCTTCTGGGGGAAATCTTCACATGCTTGGGTAGACATCCCATCTAACTCACCAATGGGTTCAAGACCTGTTGGCTACCCTTAATTTGGTTTAGCCATCTGCTGAGATGGTTTTACTAGGGTGTGGCCACTGTGCATTCTTGGACCCACAGGTGAGAGTTAGGCAAATCAGATGGACACCAAAGGTAGATGAGCAGCCCTGAAAAGGGCTTGGAAAAACCTTACACTCTAAACACCCCGTATACTCCTCTTCAGATGTTACAGAATGGACAGATATCCCTAGGAGAACTTACAATTTCAGTCTAAGGTTGAAAAGTAAATGAAGAGTTTATAAAAAATATATCATGGAGGGTCCAAAGAACTATGGAAAGGGGTACAGAAGTGAGGAGATCCAAACTTCAAAAATGCATTCTTCAGTTGAGATATGCAAGCAAGCAGTGCCCCAAAGTGAATGACCTTCATGTTTGCTGAGGGCAGGCCTGGCCTCAGACAGAAAGGTGAAGGGAATAAAGTCACTGTTGGAACGGTTCCTTGTCCTATCACCTCCATGTCCCCTCTCCTACATCCCACTCTCTGCTCCTTCCAGAAAATTTTCATTAAACATTTCATTATCTGGTTCAGATTTTCAATATGTGTCTCCAAGTTCTTCATACATACATCAGGTCTATTATTGTGTGTGTTTATCTCCCACAGTCCTGAAACCATTCCCAGGTCTTAATGAATCATAGATAGAAGCAGAAAGAGAACTCAAAATCACTTGGTCACATGACCTCTTTTAAAGGTAAGCAAACAGAGCTCCCGAGTGACTTACTCAGGGCCACACACAGAGTAAGTAGTAGATCCTGGATCCAATCCAACTCTTAGGACTCCAAATGTTGAACACATTCTTGTGTGGTTTGTCTTGCATGGAGTGCTTGTCTATGATTTAAAAGGTGATGCTGATTTCATCAGTATGAGTACTTTCTCCTGTCTCCCCTCCTTGCCAACCACTTCCCCTCTTCTTCATACATGAAGAGAAGGGCTTCATGAAATTGTTATAACCAGAAAAAAAATCACCTGAAGACCTGCTGCCCAGTAGAGTTATAGCAACAAGGCAATTTAGACTTAAACAGGTTAGGTTTGAATGACAGACATAATCAGGCCCATTCTTTAAGCCTTTCCTAGCTTGGTAGCACCTGCCCTAGAGCTTATGCTTTATCAGCAAAGCTTTTAAAAACTTAAATTCATCTTTATACCAAAAAACATAACTGGTTGTTTACTTTGAATGTCAGAGACTTGGATTATAACTTCCCAGTTCTGTGATCCTAATCCCTCTCCTTTTCACCTTGACTCTCCTTCTCACCCTCTTCTACTTCCCTCTTAGACCACCCCTTTCCTCTTCTTGTTTCGTCTGACTTCTCAAATCTCCTTTCTTATACAATTTCTTCCCTCTTTCTGCTCCTGGCCATTCTTTTGTACTGTTGTTTCTGTCCCAAAGGCTCCACATGAAACACTGGAAGGTCAATTTCTTCCTAAAGATCCTTGATTGGACCCAAAGCTTGTTTTGCTTATGCATAATAAACAAAACAGGGAATCTGTGGCACTCGGCTATGATTCTATAAACTCTCTTCATCACTAAATGTTCCATGTTGTGAGAAAGTAGGAAAGGAAGGAGTTCTGGGATGCAGGATTGTGAGGCCAATAGCTGAAGTATTCAGAGACTGTTAATATCTAAATGAAAGAAAAGTTAGGTGAGAAGCAAATGAGAGAAGGAAGAAAATATGTTGGGAAAGAGCCCACATTCTTTGGAGGACCAGAGAATTCTTTGGGACAGAGATTTAAGGAGGGAGCTATCAGAAATGAATATACTCTTTCTGCTGTTAGTTCCCCCAGGCCCTGTCAGTATTATCTTAGTAGCAAGTGACTACAGACTCAGGAAATCCAAGGTCTTGTCCACATTTTGAGTCATTGGGTCTGATGGACTATAAAGAGGTCTTGAATGTGGAATTAGGACAAAAAAGGTTTTTTTAACTGCAATTCAGAAATTTCCATCACCTGCAGAGCCATAACTAGGACTTTTGGCACTTGGGGAGATGGGGAGTCATAAAGGGACTAGTCCACCTTAGAGAAGTGCCATCTTTTTATGAGGCATGGCAGATAGCTACCCATCACTCAGTCTTAGGGAAGAAGTAGAAAAGGGAAGGGAAAGATGAGGAGCCTTGTAGTAGAGGGGGAAGGTAGGCCATGGGAATGTCATAAGACTCTTAAAGAGGTGGTTCTGTATAGCACACGGGCAACAGAAGACCAAAGAATGCAGGGACAATGAGCCAGATGTTGGCTGAGGAGAGAAAAAAGAGTCCCCTGTATGTTAGTTGCCAGAAAGAAAGTCCTTATTGCCCCCACTCTAGTTCTGGTTCTGATCAACTATCACCCAGAGGACCCTTGAGGCTATTGAAGACACAAATAAGGGTGTCTAGGACAGGAGAAAAACTCTGAACACAGAAGAGAAGAAAATGAGTAAAGACTCAATTTGTGTATATGTATAGTAAGGAAGAGGAGATATGAAATGTAATCTCTGGGAATCGTTGAACCCAGGGGCACGGCAGGCCATCAAAAACAATGTCAGACACTATTTAATGAACTGAGATCATCAGGCCATCTTTTAAAGGAAATAAGGTACTGTTAGAGGTATTCTATGGGGTATGGGTAATAATTTATGTTTGGCAGGTCCTTCCCTTATCCCATTTCCTTAGCCTCTCTTGTCCTCTTCCTCTTTCTAACTCACCATCACTTTTAAGAAAATTTCATTGAAAAACTGATGGCTGGAGCAGGCTTTGTCAAGCTTACGGAAATCATGACCTATGACTCCCTGGCTTAGAATTTCTTCCACTATCTCTTTCCCTTCCCCTATCCTGCTTCTTCATCACCAACTCTCTGCCTTCTGCTCCACCATTCTTGTCCTCCATTTCTTTTGCCTCTTTTTCTTCCTACCTACCTTTCTCTCCCCACCTCTTTCTCAAATCTTATCCTTTCCACCTCCCCCTTGACTCTGTTTCCCTGTCTTTATCCTCTTCCTTTCTTGCTTCTGCATTCTATTCCTCTTCCTCTACTGCCCCTCTCTCTCTTTTCTGTAACAAGAAATTTTCTTGGACTCCTAGAGTTCTCAAGTCTTAGCTTCAAGGTTTCCACATAGAGTCAAATGTCTTTGATTTATCCAAGGCAGGAGCTTCATAAGAGGAAGCAGGGGTTTTTGTGGATTAATGAAATGCCCCCCCCCAAGAGATTCATTTGCAGAAAGCCCTTAATTGTCTTCTAATGCAATGCATACTTTAAAAGCAAAACTGGGATAGGCCAGAAGGGCAGGACTATTTCTGCGAGAGAATCTGGTAAGAACTTCAACAAATAGATAGTGCTAATGCTTTTAGCACAATTCTTGTTAGGAATACAAATGTTACCCTCTAAGTTTTCTTCTTTTCATCATACCCATATTTGCCTTAAGAATATTAATTTGTTTAGAAATTTCTATTTTCTGGATTATTGGTGGCATCCTGTTCCAAGAGAACTCTACAACAATTATCTCTATGTTCCTGGAAGTGTTTCACAGTAATGCTACTTTCTAATTGATGATTTTTCTTTTCCCTTTTTATTCTAAAGAAAGAAAGTACCCAATTTTGTAGTCTGGGGATTGTAGCTCAAGAAAGAGAAACAACTGGGTCATGCTAGATATTTTCTTTACTCAGCCACTAAATTGTAATTCAATGTAGCTTCTCATTATACATCCCCACATCAAATATCCCATTCAACCCTAACATAGGTTTCAGTAGAATACAAGAATGATCTACTGTAGACCAGGAGAGGGCTGGTTATTGGCCTCATCTTTTGCTCCCCTCTTGGGGTTCAAAACTCCCTCACTAATTGTAGACACTGACTAAGGAAGGCTGAGCTCTGGTCCATCTCTGGGTCCTGCACATTGAGAGTTAAGATTGGAGCCCCACTTCCAGGACCATCCAGAGTGTCTTGTCTTTCTTTTCCTGGCCCTGACCTGCTCAGGTGGTGAACAAGTGGTAAGAGAAAACAAAGAGGAGAGAGAAGAAGCAGAAGCAGAAGCAGAAGCAGAAGCAGAAGCAGAAGAAGAAGAAGAAGAAGAAGAAGAAGAAGAAGAAGAAGAAGAAGAAGAAGAAGAAGAAGAAGAAAGAGGAGGAGGAGGAAAAGGAGGAAGAGAAGGAAGAAGAGGAGAAGTAGAAAGAGGAGGAGAAGGAGGAGAAGAGTGTGTGCTTGAAAGCTTTCCTTCTTCTTCCTAGAGACTTTGGGAAAAGGAGAAAGTCTGAGCTAGCTCAAACTATCAGTACTCAGAGACCCCAGTATTAGCTTTACCTCTGTCGTTCTATTGTAAGATACTGAGGTAAGAACACTGAAGGCTTCTTCCTCAGTCACTATTTTATGGATAAGATCCCATGTCTTTTCTCCAATCAGAAAGATAGAGGGAGGAAAATTGGTTTGAAGGTCTCTCTGGAACTTCTGTTCTCCTCCACTCTGTTGTTCTGTGGCTTTTGCTGCTCCAGAATTTGTTGGGAGTTCTTCTTTACAGATATTTTATGGGCTGTGGGTTCGGAGCTAGCATATGTGTGTCTTTCTACTCTGCCATCTTGGCTCCTCCCTGAGGGAGGAAAATTGGATCAGCTATACATTCTACACCAATGTGAGGACCTTGAAGGGTGTAACTGTTTAGTGGGAGAGTAAAGCCACATTCCAGTCCATCTGGAAGAAGCTTTGGATCTATGGGATAGACCTATACTCTCTCCAATCCTCATTTCCACCCTCCCACTCCAACAGCAGCAGCATTGCCCACACCACGCACACTGAGCTGGCTGATAAAAAGACCCCTGTGAGGAGTTCAAAGGGGAGAAATAGCCCTTGACCTTCCAAGAAGAATACATAGGAGCTCTGTGAGGACCTATTGAAGAAATACTAAGCTATCCAAAAAGCAGGAGAAAGAAGGACCAGAATTGCTGGTCATCAAGCAGAAGGTTTTTCCTTCACTGACCTGTTTGCTCATTCCTCAACCTGGAGCCACCTGTCTACTCTAATTAGGTGGGGGAGTGGAGCGAATGAGGGTTTAAGCTACTGGGTGTCTTTATGAGCAGACACTAGAAATGAGGCAGGATCAGGAAAAATCACAACACAAGGCACCCTCAATCTCACTACTGGCATCCAGTTTGAACACAGTGTCATCATACAAGGCCAGCTATCACAGAAAGACAAGACTCAACAGAAGACCTCAAAAGGGCCTTCTGTTCCTGTCTCAGCTCAGAGACACAAACGCACCAGGAATCATCCTCATGATGATCAACCCTGGAAAGAATAAAGCACGAGCTGTGGAAGACCTAACCAGATTACAGTGAGAAGAGAGGAGGGAGAAGTGGGCCCCTTCCATGACAGAACCCATCTTAAATGAGCAACTACCCCTAAACACCAGCTGAAGCTGAATTAACAACACAGGGTCCAGCAATAGCTATGACAGGAAGAGAACCAGGAGACAGACACAATCTCAGAGTCCAGGGGCAAGAGGGCCCTGAGCAACCTCATCTGCCCCAAAGGAATGAAGAAAGCCATGAGCACCAAGAGACCCAGAATGTGACTTGGAGAGGAACAAGGAGCCTACATTTATGAGAAGGGAGGTGAGTTTGGGTCCCTTAGACACTAAGTAGCTGTGTGACCTTAGGCAAGCCAATTAATGTCTCTACCTTTGCATCCTCAACTATAAACAGACTTGGACTAGATGTTATCTAAGATAATCTCTAGCTCTAAAAGTATATAATTTGATTACTTTGGACATGTAGGCCAACACATGACCCAGTAAAAGCAAGCAGATTCCTTAGGATGAAAGAATTAGGTAGTGTCTGGGTACTAGGAACAGACAAGATGGTTCCTCAATTTCTGGGGTTGCCTCATTCCTTCTTCTTTGTTTCTTCATTCCTCCCTTCCTTTGTGATTCTTTTCATGTTCTATCTTTTTTTAAGCTTTCCTTCTCTTCCACTTTAAAAAAACAAAAAGCTCTTTCTTTGCCTCAGTTTTGCCAGTGAGATTCAGGGTTCAAATATATGGCAGGATATAGAGAAATGCTAAGGAGATGGAATAGGTGAGTCACAGCAAATTCAAAATCATTCCCAGAAACTTCAACCCCCCCAAAAAATGAGTTGTGTGCTAGACGAGTTAGCAATCTGATTGCTCTAGGTCTTACATTGCAGTGGCAAACTTCCTACCATGACACCTCTACCTCAACTCCATGACTGGTGTTTGCTTTATGAAAATTCCTCCCAGTCCTATATAAAGCATGTGGACTGATCCATTCTAATTATAATCGTTCATTTGTGTTGCTGGAGCACTTCAGTAGTAAGAGAGGGGAGCCCATAAAATCCTTTTGATCTCCTTGACACAGAAAGACAAGTTAAACTCACACTGAAAGAAAGGCACTAAGAGAAAGTGTTACTTTTCTTTCTATTTATAATGATCAATAGTTGGGACTTAGTCCCTCTTTGGAATCTTTAGGGGACCCTTTGATTCCTAAGCAAAGACCATCCTCAATCTTGGTTGAGGGGATGATTTTTTTTCCAGGGAATTCAGGGTTAACTCTGTGGATGCAGTTTCTATATGGTTAATAGTGCTTCATTCCCTTGAGATTTCTAAGTTGAGATCTATAGTTTGGGAGAGGGGAAGACAGCAGTGTCTTGAAAAAGGAGAAAGATCTGAGACTAAATAGTTCCTAATGGCTTGCTGGATCAGAAGTGGGTACTATAGACAAGTCTTATCGTCTTGTTTGTTTGTATTTTGGAGTTCAGAAAGTCTGCAAGGTAAGACCAGGTCACTGCCACAGAATCAAGTCACAGGTTCTCAAAAAGCAGACACGATCAGAAATGAGTTTTTCAGATGAACCCACAGGTCTCTTTGAAGCTGAGACAGGATACAGGCAGAGGACAGGTCTCAGCCATAGAACTAGGACTTGAGATTTGGGGGGAAGAGTTAAGGTCACAAAATTCATAACCCTTTTCTGTTCAGACAGATCTTAAAGTGTTAAAAAAGAGGCCATCTGAGAGGACATAGAGGGGAGAGGCTAGGATCTATAAAAACAGTATACTGACTCATGCAAAGAATTGTTTATATTTTAATAGCAGCAAAACAGAAAAGAGATCTCCGGGTCTTGGAAGAGGAGACAAATGGTATCTTACGGGAGAAGCACTCCACGGTGCCCAGATGTACAGATAAAGGATGATGGCATTCTCTTTAGAGCATGGTGTTACTAAATGGAACCAAAGATACTTCTTGGCAGCATTTAACCAGAACATCCTTTAAAAGAGAAAAGAAGAATTAAAAGTCAAGGTCCTAGAGAAAAACAGGTTAAGAAAAAGGTAGGTCATTTACTTGTTCTGAAAGGAAACTTGAGAAGCAAGAAAGCAAGATTTTTCTGAAGTTCTACCAGGTGAGAGGAAGCAGTGATATATGGTAGATATGCCATATAGGGAAATATATTGTACCAAGGAAAAAGATATTGAGGGTCTAGTGTGTAGTAAGCCCTCAATAAATACATGTTGAATAAAAGAATGATCTCTGATTATTTCTAGTATTTTATCAGGTCTAGAAGAGGAGAAAATTAGTCCAAAGCAACAGCCACTACATATGGGGTCACTGTGGTAATAGGGACAAATAAAGAACTCACGAGTTGGGAATATGATATTACAGTAGTGGTTACAAGGCTTTTAAACTTCAGTTACTTATTTCCCTGTCTCTTTAAACATCTCCTTTCCCTTCCACTCTTGGAAAAATCATGTTCTCTTTATTCACCAACTCTGTAAAGGAGGCTGGGGAGAGCTCAGAGGTTTAGGAGACAGACAATGGGGGTTTTTGTTCTAGTTCCACCACTTATCAGGCAAGTATTGATTACATCACCTTACCTGTCTTGTGCCTCAGTTTCCTCATCTATAAAATGAGAGCATTGGACTAGATGGCCTCTACCAATCCCTTCCAGGTCTGACTCTATGATCCTATGATCCCACAATCTTTACCTCCCTTGCTTCACAGGGACATTATGAGGACTAAGTGCAAATAAGGGATGTGAAAATGTCTAAAAAGTGTGTCAAGCACAACAGAAAGCATACTGAATTGGGAGTCAGATTACATGAGTTCAAATCCTACCCCTGTCACTTAAATCCTTTATGACTTTGAACCATTTAGTCCTTTCTGGGCCATGATTCCTAATCTGTAAAATGAGGCAGTTGGACTGAGTGGCCTATGAGGATTTTTTTAGTTCTAAATCCATGGACCTTATGGTCCTATGTTGTGAGAGATGGTCTGGAGAGGGAGGCTGCTTTGTTACCAGGTATGGTTCTCAGCTTCAAAGAATTAGGAACAGTTATGCTGGTGCCACCAGAGATGGTCTGGCTTTAGAAATGCAATCTTTGCTGAAGGAACTTGCAAGAGACAAGTCTGTTAAACAAGGATGTCAGGGTTTTTTTTTATATATATATATATCAGGAAATATGCTAGGCAAGAGAGTCGGTACCAGTTGTCTGCACAGGGTGCTCCCTCCTGCTGGGTAAATCCACTTAGGGAACCAAACCTCTTAAATTCACTATGTTTGCTTAGTGAGTGTAGACTTGGAGTAGGATATTTTTAAGATATGTTTCCATCAAGCTAGAGGATAGCCTGGAGGTAGCCAGGACACTGTCTCAATCTAAAGATATTTCTTCCAAAAGAATTTTTTCTGGGGTAGTGGAGTCAAAGCTGTAGAGCATAACCTGGGAGCAGTTGGCGCTCTCCTCAAAAAACCTGTAAAAATGACTCTAAACAAATTCCAGAGCAGCAGAAGCCACAAAATGCCAGACTAAAGCAAATTTCCAGCCCAAGGCAATCTGGGAGGTTGACAGGAAGGGTCTATCATCACATCAGGCTGGGAGCAGAGCGCAGTTCAGCATGTGTTACACCAGCTGGAACAGAGCAGGAGCAAGCCTTAGGGGACTGAATTGTGGGCAGCTGCTGCGGATTCCAGACTTCTCAACCTACAAATGCTAAAGATATCTTCAAAGGTCAGTGGGAAGGGTCTTTCACCTGGTCAGGTGGGGAGTGTGATCCAGCCCCAGCTCCAGCACCAGCCCCTAGGGCAGCTGCAGTCACTGCTGAAGTGGAGGGTGCTTCTGGAGACCTTCACTTAACTAAGCTCAAAATTCAAGTAATCTGGCTGGGAAAATGAGCAAATGGGGGAAAAGAAACAGACTACTGATTCTTACTTTCTCAGTGAAGAGGTAGTTTCTTACATCATTAGCGATGAGGAAGAGCAAAACATATAGCCAGAAGAAGACAACAAAGCCAAAGCTCCTGTATCCAAGAAAATTATGAATTGGTCTCAGGCCACAGAGGAGCTCAAAAAAGGATTTAGAAAATCAAGTAAGAGAAGTAGAGGAACAATTGGGAAGAGTAATGAGAGGGATGCAAGAAAATAATGAAAAATGAGTCAACAGCTTGCTAAAGGAAACCCAAAAAAATGCTGAAGAAAAAAAAAAACCTTTAAAATTAGACTAACCCAAATGGCAAAAAAGATCCAAAAAGCCAGGTAGGAGAAGAACAGGACAAATGGAAAAAGAGGTCCAAAAACTCACTGAAGAAAATAAATTCTTTCAAAATTAGAATGGAGTAAATGGAAACTAATGACTTTATGAGAAATCAAGAACTTATAAAACAAAACCAAGAGAATGAAAAAATAGAAGACAATGTGAAATATCTCATTGGAAAAAGAACTGATCTGGAAACTAGATCCAGGAGAGATAATTTTAAAATTATTGGACTACCTGAAAGTGATAACCAAAAAAAGAGCCTAGACATCATCTTTCAAGAAATTATCAAGGAAAACTGCCCTTATATTCTAGAACCAGAGGGCAAAATAGAAATGGGAAGAATCCACCAATCACCTCCTAAAAGAGATCCCCAAAGGAAAATTCCTAGGAATTCCAGAGTTCCCAGGTCAAGGAGAAAATATTACAGGAAGAAAGAAATCAAGTACTGTGGAAACACAATCAGGATAACACAGGATTTAAGTAGTTTCTATACTAAGGGATCAGAGGGCTTGGAATATGCTATTGCACAGGTCAAAGGAACTAGGATTAAAACCAAGAATTACCTATCTAGCAAAAGTGAGTATCATACTTCAGAGGGAAAATTGTTATTCAATGAAAGAGAGAACTTTCAAACATTCCTTTTTTAAAAATTAATTTATTTGTTTTCAGTTTTCAACAATCACCTACATAAGTCTTAAAATTTTTCCCATCTCTCCCTGAGACAGCATGCAATCTTATATGGGTCTACACATACATTCTTATTAAACACATTTTCACATTACTCATGTTGCATAGAAGAATTAAAATGAATGAAACAAACCATGAGAAAAACCAAAACAAAATAAAACATGACACAAGAGAAAACAGTCTGTTTCATTCTGTGTTCCAATTCCATGGTTCTTATATAGAAAACTGAGTCAAATTTATAAGAATACAAGCCATTCCTCAACTGATAAATGGTCAAAGGATATGAATAGGCAGTTTTCAGAGGAAGACATTAAAGCGATCTAGTCATATTCCAAGCATCCTCATTGAAAAGACCAAAGCTGAATAGAAAATTTGACTTTCAAATACAAACAAGAAAGAGAAACCATAAGGGATTTATTAAAGTTGAACTGTTTATATTCCTATGTGGAAAGATGATATTTGTAACTCATGAGTTACAATATTAGGATATGATATAAATATTAGGATAGGGAATAAATATGTATATGTGAATGTATATATATGTGTGTGTGTGTATAGAGACAGAGAGCACAGGATGAACTGAATACGAAAGGATGATACCTAAAAAAGAAAATTAAGGGTTGAGAGGAATGTACTAGGAGAAAGAGAAAGGTAGAAGGTAGAAGGTAGTTAATCATCTTACATACAAGTGGCAAGAAAGAGTTTTTACAATGGAGGGGAAGAAGGGGAAGATGAGAGGAATAAGTGAGCCTTCCTTTCACTGGATTTGGCTTTAGGAGGGAACAACATACACACTCAATTTGGTACGGTTTATCTTACCCTACAGGAAAGCAGGGGGAAGAAAATAAAAGAGAGGGAATAATAGAAGGGATGGCAGATTAGGGGAAGGGGTAATTGAAAGCAAACACTTTTGTAGGGAGACAGGTCCAAAGGGAGAACTGAGTAAATGGAGGGTGGGACAGGATAGAGGGAAATAGAGTTAATAGGAAATATAGTTGGTTTTTCACATGACCACACATGTATAACCTAGATCAAACTGCTTGTTTTCTCGATGAGGGTGAGTGGGGAGGGGGGGGAAGGGTGAGAATGTGGAATTCAAAGCTTTAAAAATAAATATTAGAGGTTGTTTTTACATGCAACTAGGAAATAAAGATACATAGACAAGAGGGTATTGAAATCTATCTTACCCTATAGGAAAATAGAAGGGAAAGGGATGGGGGGTTGATAGAGGGAGGGCAGATTGGAAGAAAGGGTCATCAGAATACACGCTGTTCTGGGGTGGGGGTATGGGGAAGATGCGGAGAAAATTTAAAATTTTGTGGAAGTGAATGTTGAAAACTGAAAAGAAATAAATTAGAAAAAAAGAATTGTTTATGGTCTTCTGGAACAAATGGCAAGATCAGGACTCTTTTAGCTTCTTTTTCTCCTGACTCTTTTTAAATTTCCACCTTTAATGACATTTTGGAGGGTATGGATCCAACATGGCCCCTGAGGAGAGAGTGAGGCAGTGACTTTGCACACAGCCCTCCCTCACTTAAAATCCAGTTCACTTGTAAATCATAACATCACTTTCCTGATGTCATGATCCTCTTCAAGAATGAAGGATAAAACAATGAACAAATAGAGGGCATTATAATAAAATTAAATAACTCATACATTGTTTTGCTTCCTTATAGTTTAGAACTTTAGGCTGATTTCTCCTTATGAGAATTTCAGAAAGCACATGAGATTTATTTTTAAAATAGATAGATAGATCAAGATCAATAGATAGAGAGAGAGAGAGAAAGAGAGATAGATAGATAGATAGATAGATAGATAGATAGATAGATAGATAGATAGATAGATAGATAGATAGACAGGTAGATAGATAGATAGATAGATAGATAGATAGATAGATAGATAGATAGATAGATACCATTTCCTAGGAAGAGTCATGTTTTTAATAGAGAGGAGACATATTCTATTTAATTCAATCAACACTTATTTCATAACTTTCATCTATAAGCTTCACAGAGCCTGAAGAATGGATATTTTTTAATTAAAAGAGCACCACGGATGGTAATAGATCACTTTTCTGGTTAAAGCCAAGCTGCTAATTGGGCAGAAAAAGGAAATGAGTTCTAGATACAAGCCTTCATCAACCAGATCAAATAGGTTAAGAGAGGACCACTGAATCAGGACTGGCTTTGACTTTAGGTCACTATGGTATTGTTTGAAGGACACAAAAGCACCCCAAGACAGGATTACTTCTCAGTGTGGCTAATTTCATTCATTTCATTTTGATTCTTAGTAGCTTCCATTTCCCAGGGGATGACATTTCCCCCCCTGCTCAGAAATCTATAGGATGGACATCATTTGGGACTAATACGCACTCCTGGCACTGGTTATATAGGTATTACTGGTGTAAAAGTAAGTAGTATTATTGCAGTTATGTCTGAGCTCTCCTCCTTGGGGATGGTTGTCTGTATTCTGGCCTTTGGGAAGTGAATTCAATATTAGTTTGTATGTCCACATTTAAAATATATTTAAGTTTGAATCCACTTGAGTAATTTTGTCCTGAGTTTGACATTAAGAACTTTCTTTTGAAGCTAGTTGAGAGACTGAAAATTTCATGATTCTAAACATTGAACAGGTAAAATTTTAAATAAGGAAGTAACAATATAAATATGAAACATCTTTCCAAATTTGTGCTAGTAAAAATTCTGGGATGCTTCAAGGCTTCTCTACTTACATTTCAGACAATGGGCGATAAACAGTTTTCCCAGGAATAATCTTTGGATTTTCCTACTCAAGAAGTCAGTGAGATGTATGATGAAAGATAAATAAACAGATATAGAGCCTGGGTGCTCTCCATATTAAAAGTTCAAAATAAAAATAATTAAGAGAAAAAGCTTCAGTGCAACTTTAGATCCTTTCTGGGGAATTTATGGGGGGCTTTGCAAGACAAGAATAGCTTAGAAGGTATGGATGGACTGAAGTCGCCAGAGGGACGAACCTAAAGAATGAAACCAGAAGTTCCCCAGTGTAACTCTACTGACACAGGCCACCTTTGTCAACAACAGGAAGAGTTCTTAAGACTGATTGAGATATGTTAAGCATCATTTTGCTGATCAACCCTGCGAGAAAGTATCTGCCAGCACAGAAGTCTTGCTCACGTTGTTCCCAGGGCCCATCAGCTGGGGAATGGCTGAATAAATTATGGTGTATGAATGTAATGGAATACTATTATTGTGCTGTAAGAAATGATGAACAAGAAGACTTCAGAGAGGCCTGGAAGGACTTATATGATCTGATGCTGAGCGAAAGGAGCAGAACCAGGGGAACTTTGCGCACAGCAACGACCACAGTGTGCGAGAGTTTTTTCTGGTAGAACTTCGTAACTACGCAAGAACTAAAAAAAACAAAAATTTCCCATTGGTCTTCTAAGGCAAAATGCCTTCCACACTCAGAGAAAGAACTATGGAATTCATTCGCAGGATGGAGCAGATCATTTGTGTGCATGTGTGTGTGTGTGTGTATTATGTTTTGATTTGCTATATGATTTCTTCCATTTATTTTAGTTCCTCTACAAAGCATGACTACAGTGAAAACATATTCAATAGGAAAGTATGTGTAGATCCCATATAGAATTGTATGCCATCTTGGGGAGGAAGGAGGGTGGTGAGGGGTAGGTAAGGGGGAAAACAATCTAAATTTTATGGTAGTGATTGTAGAACATTAAAAATAAAACTTAAAAAAAAAATAAAGTTGTTCCCAGGACGAAACAAGACTGTGATCCACTCATGCTAAGGTGCCCATATTCATAGCTTCGAACTGAAGTCCATTCCTCAGTACCAATATTTCATAAATGATCACAGCTGAGCATCTTCTCTAGTGCTGTGAGCTATGGTAAGAGAGAGTGAATCCTTTTTTTTTTAAAATATGTGGATATAGGATCAGAGCTATCCATGTATTTCAGACAGTCCTCAAAACCTCTAAATAAGCATTTAAGCAAATAGATCCCTAAACAAGCTTTTATTAAGTGCCTACTATGTGCCAATAATTGTGCTGGAATTGGGGGTACAAAAAATTCAAATACCTGTCATCTGAGAGCTTACATACTATAAGGGGAAATTTTATACACACACACGTATACACATACACAGTAAATACAGGATACTTTGGTGTGGGGGAAGGCATTAGCATCAAGGCAGTTCAAGGAAGGCTTTATGTGTCACATGAGCTAACTAATCCTTGAAGGAAATGAAGGATTTTAAAAGGTGGATATGAGGAGGGTACATTCCAGGAATTGGAATGAACCTGTGCAAAAGCATGGAGAGAGGAATTTAAAGCTTATATGTGAGAAGTAGCTCTTGCTGCTCTCCATACCTGTTCCTGAGCCCCATTCCTTCCTCCAGAATCTTGTTCCATCAAGCATTTCCATACCATCTTGTTGACTTTCAATTTCTCCATCCCCACTGGTTTCTTTTTTTGTAGACTACTTACAGTTAGTTCAGGTCTACTTCAAAAAAGACTTTTCCTTGATCTTTCTACTTCCATTCAAATGTTGCCATATTTTACTCCTCCCAATCACTACAAAACTTCCAGAAAAAAACTTTCTCCTTCACTTCTTTTGCTTACGGAGTCACCTATGTTTGGACTCCTTTTCTTTCCTTCTTTTCTTTCTTCCTTCTTTTCTTAACTAATTGAATTGCTACCTTTCTTTTTAAGTTCAATTCAAATAAAATCTTCTTCCTCAGTAAAACTCTTCCCCCTTGAACCTCTCATAGTACTTTTTGTACCTCGCATGTTCACTTATATATTATTGTGTGTCATGGTTACCTATGCTTTATAGGCCAATCAAAAGGGTAAGGACATCACATGGTGGTTAGGACTTTGCTTCATTTATTTTACTTTGCCTCTTCTCCATGAGTACTTCCTTAACATTCTATAAATCTATTTCTTGAATTATCTACTTAAAATGATAAGACAGGAAAATAGTTAAAAGGACTGAAGATGGTTCCAGGGCCCAGCCATGGAGGGAAACCTATCCCTTCCTGACTCAAGAGGCATAGATTCCCTCATTTCCATTTTAACTCTTTGGAATAGAAGGCAATAGAAGAAGGACATATTAAGCAGAGAAATGTGGAGGGGGAGATGGACAAATGAAATAGACAGAGCTCTTAGGTTAGAGATGATTGATGTCTAGATAGGAAGAAAGTCAAAGAAAAAGAAGGGCCAAGTGTTTCTAGAACAAGTGAATCCTTCAAAAGAAAGTATGGGTTGAGTAGCTGGCAGGAATGATACCATATCTGCTATATCCTTTTGTCCCCAATAGTTGGATTAGTGACTACAAGGAGGAAACTCTTCTTAATTGGACCCAAGATTCAAGGCATGTTAACTCTTGTCTGAACAACCAGGCCTTGACGCATAATTAACAGAAAGAGGTGTGTCTCTGGAATGTGGTGGGGAACAGTTGAAAAGCAGTGTTTCAAAAAAAGTAGAATTCTAAGATTTCTACCAACTGTCACCCAGAGGGGTAACTGAACTCCAGAGGTTATGGAGATAGACCAACGAAAGTCTAGATGAGGTTACAGAGAAAAAGTGGCAAGCAAAACAGTGAGGAAGAAGATGGACAAGTGGAGGTTGGAAGAGGTCAATAATTATGATCTCTGTGACTCAACTGTGCCAAGTGACTATAAAGAAAACTGTATAAATTACACAGCTGTAACCCCTAGGAGAACTGGGAGGCTGTAGTCTGAGAGTAAAAGGAAAACAAGGAGTTTATAAGCATACAGAAGGTAGAAGGAAGAAAGTAAAATTGAAAAAAGACTTAGAAGGGACCATTAACCCAGGGCCATTTGGCTCAATTGTTCAAAAGAGGCTCTTATTCTCTAAAAGCAGGGTAGGTCACAGGCAGAAAAGCAAATTAATTTACCTTTGCTTGATACCACACTAGCACTTTTCCAAACCATCCTTGCACTCATCTTTCTTCCATCCCCTTAGTTTATTCATGACTTGTGTAACAAGTTTCCTGGGACTTGCCGACCATCAGAGCATTTGTAAAAGGCTCTATTTCCCCTTCTCTCCCCATTTTCCATCTCTGAGTATAAAAGAGTATAAGCTCCAATGTTAAGAAACTATCCAAGTTAGTCATCAGACCTGGCACAGCTGATTACTATCCCAGGGGAGGACAACAGGGCAAACCTCTGGATGGCAATGTTACAGACTGGCACGTCTTCATCACATCCTTTATTTTGTCAACCATCAACTATATTTAGATGAATACTCTGTAAGCACAAACTGTCTTTCTCTTCTTGAGATCCAGAGGGAGGAGATGATTCTTAAGTCACATTCCTATCTGTCACTGGGGAGGTTTAGAAAAGATTATATCAGTAAAAGTAGAATGCTGGTGTTTGGGGCATATGTGTGTGTGGTTGTTTAACAGTCTACCAACAGATCTGACAAGAGGAACTTGACACTGGCTACAGTAAAACACAGCGGGGCACAAAGATTTAAAGACAGAAACTGGAGAAAAAAAAATTTCAACCAAATCCATCATGACAGTTGTTATGATCTCAAGAAAGAAAGAAGTCATAATAGCTTCAAGATAAATCACACACACTCACACACACACACACACACACACACACACACACACACACCATTAAAGCAAACTCTGAATGCGATAGCATCTATATCTGAAAGTGCTAACTGAAATTTTAAAAAATAAAAGTAAAAAGACTCAGACAATGAAGCATTAATACCAAGAGTAGTTTAATATTGCTCTCAGAATTTGACATACCTAATAGAAAGATAATCTATAAGGAAATGAAAGACTTTCAGTGGACACAGCATCTTATGGAAAGAACTGAATGGAAATCATAGAGAATATACTTATTTTTCCATTACAAGTGGAACTTTTATAAAAAGTGATCATGTTCTCGGGTACAATAAACTCACAAAGAAATTCTGAGAGGCAAAAATATTAAACACATGATTATGGGCCAAATGTCAGCAGACATAATAACCAATAAAGAAAAGTAAGTAAAAGCCAAAAGCTAAAATGGATAAAGAAAAATCCTAAATAATGGCTGGCTTCAATTGCTTGAGAAAGGTCTGTGCCCTTGGTGCTTTCCACTTCTGCTCTTCTCGATTGATTCAAACTCTTCTCACTCGGATTTCTGAATTCATTATTCTATTAAAACTATTTAGTCACTGATCAGTTATTCCTTACGTCCAGAACATAATGGCCTTTCTCTCAGTTCTCATCATTCTTGACCTCTTTTAAGGCAGTTACTGTTGATTACTCTTTTTTCCTGGAGTCTCTCTTTTCGACATTTTCATGACACAACTCTCTCTCAGTTCTGTTCCTACCTATCTTATGCCTCTTTCTCGGTCTGTTTTGCTGGTTCTTTATTCAGGTCATTCCCACTAAGTATGGATATCCTCCCAAATCTGTCCCATATAATCATAACAACATTGTAAAGAAAAACAACAACTTTGAAAGACTGCGTCCAATGCAGTGACCAATTGTAACTTAAAGACAGTCCATGAGGAGGAGCGCCCCCCACCTCTTGACAGAAGAGATGCACCCAAGGGACGAAATCAGACATACAATTTCAGACATGGCCCATGTAGGAATTCATTTTCCTTCACTCTATTTAGTAAAAGCATTTTTATCTTTGGTTTTTTCAGGGGAAGGCATGACAGGAGTTGGAAGAGAGAGATTGGCTAGCAATAAAATTGTCCCCAAAAAAGAAGTGAAAGAAGAGGGGTCACTGAAGCATTTTTAAATGCACAAAAGAGAACCTAAGGGAGGCTAGAAAGGAAAGCAGACACTCTATGTCTATCATTCTGACACTTCTGTCCTTGTAATTGTTTGCAAATCACAGATAGCTGAAGCAGCCTGGCATTTTTTCCTTTCATTTTGCCTGTGTGTTTTATACTACTCCACATCTTAGATTCAGGCATTCTCACCTCTCCTATTTTAGTTACTATGACCATGTTCATGCCATTCAATTTCATCAAATTTTTGTTCTAATGGAATAACAAGCCTCCTCTTCTTTTGAACTAGCATTGTTTCCATCTGAAGTATTCTTCCTTTTGTCCATTTTGTTAAAGGAAGGCTCTTAAAAAATTAACAGCCCTGTTGTTAATATGGTACACCGCAGCACATCATTGTCATGGGACGGCAAGCAAGTGCAGACTGAAGGCATTGCAATGAATTAAAATCCTCACTCGACATCACTTTAATTAAATTTGGGCTAACAGTAAATGTGACTTGGTGGTATCATTTTCTAATTCACACTAATGTGAATTGCACATTTTTTGAACTTGGACTAATCATCACCTAGCTGAATCCTAATCTTCACTGGAAACATTAAAATCTTACATTTGAATATTTTAAATTATTTTAAAGGCCATTTTTTTTTTTATTTTCTAAGATCCATTATCAAACCTGAAGGTTCAGGAATGGGCACCACATGTGGCCTTTAGGGGGATCACTAATGATGCTATTTCACGTCTATAGAGTACAAACAGCTTTACATACATTCGTTGATCCCCATCATAACCCTAGTCTATTGTGCAAGGTATTATTATTATTCATTTTACAAATGGGTAAACCAAGCTCATAGTACTGAAGTAGTTGCCAAAAGTCACATGGTCTTGAAAGAGTCAGGACTGCAATCCAATTCAACAACTGTGATGTTCTAGGCCCTAGAAGTACAAAGACAAACATAAAACAGGATCCTCAAGGAGTCTGCATTAGGGTGAAGGGGGAAGGAATTGGGAGGAGAAAATAGGATCTTCACAAATAAGGGAACAGAAGTTATACAAGGAGGGAGAAAGCTTTGAGGACTTTTGGTTACAAAGACTAGACATTTGTTTTGTCAACACAAGGCACAGGGGGGACAAAAATCTCTTCTTTTTCCCAGTTAGGATCCATGTCACCCAAAGCAGTTGGTGCATATAGTTACATAGCAGGTTCAAGTTTTCATAGTGCTGACTATGTATCCATTATCTCCCATAATCCTCACAACAATCCTGTGAGGTAGGTAGTAAAAATATTATCCATTTGAGACCAGGGAGCTGTAGTGATTGCCCAAGGTAACATCCCCAGGAAGTGGCAAAGCCAGGAATCAGATCCAAGCATTATGAGTCCAAGTAGTTTCGGGGTTTTGGTTTTGTTTTGTTTTTAGCATTCACTTTACAATATGTAAGGAAACTATTTCCTGTTTTAACTAACTGAATGACCAGACACATAAGTGTTCATGATTCTCAGGGTTAGTGGACTGTCAAAAGGGAGGCTGGGAGGAAATTTACAAGAGAAGATGAGAGGAAGATGGTTGTCTCTGGGAATTTCCATTTGGATTTTGGGAGATTAATTGGTGACAGAATGAGGGTTCAGGAAAGAAGGCAACTGCGTATGGCATGAGGAGGCAGGTGCATCAAGGGGACATTTGAGCATGAATTTCCACGATGGCATGCATTTTCAGAATCATAAAACTTCACTGTCCCATGCCTACAGGGATGCATTTGGTGATGTGATTCAGCTTCTTCCCCACTATTCAGTATGTAATTTATATGTACCTATTTCTGCTTGCGCTGTCTCCCCAACTAGAATGGAAGGTCCTTGAGGGAAAGTACTTAAAAACAAACAAATAATTTTGCTTTACAAGCCCAGCACTTAGTAAGGTGCAAGGGATTAACAGTCATTTGTTGATTGATTACACTGAAGTCTCTGGGGAATATTATGGGATAGGGAATTCTTTCCACCGACATCCCTAATTGTTAGATTTCTTGGCCTTTCTTGTTATACCTAGATAAGTGCTGGTGAAGGCTCCTAGAATCCCTTGTACCCTAACTGAGGTCTCCGGCCCCTGCATTTGTTAGGGTTCTTAGAGGAAGAGCTCCACGTTCTGTGGATTTGCAGGAGCTTCCCCTAAGAGTCAGAAAGAAAGTGACTGCTGGGGCAGTGGTCTGGACAAGAATGGTAGATTCAATGCCTCCTTTGAGTCCTATTAGGGTTCGTTCTTTCAGATTCTCGTTCATGTCAGAAGGACAGAAGGTGCCTGAGGTTCATCCCCAGGTTAGGGGGTGCCCCAGGGTTCCCTGGGAAATTTGAGCAAGGGGAAAAGCTGCTCTGGTTTCAAATAGAAAGTGACAGTGGGAGAGATGGCTTAAATTCAGGAACCACCCAGAAGATGTTTCCTATGATATCTATCTGATGCGGGGTTTATTGAGGGGCTGCCTAAAGCAGTCATTCACATAACCATTGGCCACAATGTGTGTGTGTTTGTGTGTGTGTGTCTGTGCATGTGGTGAGGGGGGGTAGGACCAACACAAACACACAAAATATAATCACTTTGTGGTATATGTTGACCATAGAATAAATGACACCACAAAACAGAAAATGGTGACGGTATAAGAAAAATAGAAAATGCCCTGTAAGGTCTGAGGAGGGAAAAGAAGGATTAATGGGAATAAGGAAGGCTGCAGGAAGAAGGCCTTTCAGTCAGAATCCTTTAGATTTCTATCTAAATCCTAGTTTGCTTAAAGAGACAATTTTAAAAATATCTGAGGATATGAAGATTCTTCCCAGCCCTTAGACATTACTATTCCAGAGTTCCCTAGAGTACCAGGGTTTGCCCCATTTCACTTCTTTCCAAACTTACAGATGTGTATAGTGCCTTATACAGAGTAGATCCTTAATTAATGCTTTTTAAATTCCATTGATTTTATCACTCTTTTGGCACTCACACAGAAGTGTAGAACACTGCTACATTCCTGGGTATGGGGGCAGAAGCGTAGCACTAGTTACCGATATAATTTTGAGTATGCCGTTTTAGTTCACTAATCCTCGATTTCTATATCCGTAAAATTAGGTGGCTGTCACTAATATAAACAAATGAGAATTCATACAACTTTGAAAAGCTATCTCAAGCCCATCAGAGCTAGCAAAAATAATTAAAAGTAAGGAAACTCAATGCCAGAAGGATTATAGAGGACAAGATCCACTTATTGCTGGAAGAACTGCAAACTTGTATTGAATTTTGGAAGGTCATCCGACAGTTCACAACATATCACAAAAATTATCATTTAAACCAGTAACTCCACTGTTGAGAATTAACCTTAAAAGTGTTATAAAAATAGAGCTATCTATTTAAAATGTTTATATCAATATTATACGTAAATACAAAACTAAAAAGGAAATGACCCAAACATCCAACAACAAGGGAGTATTAAAATGAATTTTGGTAAATTGACATAATGTTTGTTGGTTTGATAATTTTCAGTCACGTCTGACTCTTCCTTGACAGGGAGACTAGAATCATTTGCCATTCCCTTCTCTTGCTCATTTAATATATGAGGAACTGAGGCAAACAGGGTTATGGCACTTGTCCAGGGGCCACACAACAAGCAAGTGTCTGAGGCCAACGTTGAATTCAGAAAGATAAGTCCTCCTTATTCCAAGCCCAGCGCTCTATCCCCAGCATCATCTAGCTGCCCTGATTGATATAACAGAACACTTTAATGAGATTGAGAGCAATGTATATATGGAATTTAAGAAAATATGGAAAAAATTGAATGAAATGATGCAAAGTGGAAAAAAACAATTAGAAGAATTTCTATGCTACATTACTCTACATTACATACTACAATTATTTAAGAAGAATCATGAATAAGAATGAATGGAAACACAAGAAATTCTTGTAGCAAACAAAAATTTTTATGCTTTATGCATTTAAATAAATTAAAATGTCAATAGTTACTAAGCAAGTTTAGTTGGTTATATAGATTTATAAGGTTATTAATAATAAAACATTAACATTTTAAAAATTAAAAATAAAAGAACAGGGAAGTACTCAATGACCTCTAAATTATACTTAAGCCCTCTATCTTATCTATGTCACCCTATATCACCATTTAAAATTTTATGTGATTTTCCTGTTTCCCCAAATAGACTATAGTATCTTGAAGGACAGGGTCCTATACCTTATACTACTGTACCTCAAGAACACAGTGTGATTCATTATCCACATTCATTAGGACATAAGGAATTTATAAAGATTTGAAAGCAATAGGATGTGGTGGATTTAAAGTCAGAAGACTGAAATCCAGGATCTGAAATTTACCAAAGACCTTTGGGCATGTCAGAGCCATTGCTTCCTAATCTGTAAAACGTGGAAGTTGGTCTCAATTACCTCTAAGGTACTTTCTAGTATAAAGTGATGATATGATGACTTATTAAGACATATATCAGGCATCCGGATATAACATCTGAGGGAAAAATTATTGATAAGGTTTCTCCCAGTGAAGCCAGAAGAAACTAAGTACTTCTATGAATAGCTTTTGGGGGCATGGGGTGGTAAGAGCTCTACAGGGGGAAAAGAAAGTGAAGCAGAGAGGAGTTAGGTCCAGATTTTGAGGAGTTCAGTAATGCAGGAAAAAAGCACTAGAGTGTTCTGGCTCGCATGACCAACAAGATGGAGGATTAGATATTTCCTCCAGTTTTCATGAATCCCTGAAACTCCCCCAAATATGTCTTGTATACTAAAGGCAAAGCAATTGCAGCAGCTTCATAGGTCAAGACACCAAGAATCTGAACAAGGTAACAATATAATGAATTAATAAAAGAGAAGGTGAATCACTAAACTGTACTGGGATATAATCTTGAAAATGACTGAACGATGTGTGTTTGAATCCAAGGCAAACAGCTCAGTATCACAGTAATACAAGTCTATGCTGTAACCACTGATACCAAAGAGGCCAAAGTTGATCAGTTCTCTTAAGACCTACATCTTCTAGAAATAACAACAAAAGATGTCACATTCATCATAGGGGACTGAAATGCTAAAGCAGGAAATCAAAAGACAATTGAAATAACTGGCAAGTTTGACCTTAGAATACAAACTAAAGCAGGGCAGACACTAATAGAATTTTGTTGAAATAACTTCCTGGTCATAGCAAACACTCTTTTTGAACAACCCAAAAGGCAACTCTGCACATGGACATCATCAGATGGTCAATACTGAAATCAGTCTGATTATATACTTTGTAGCTAAAGATGGAGACATCCTATACAGTCAGTTAAAACAAGACCTGGAGCTGACTGTGGCTTAGATCAAGAGCTTCTTATTGCAAAAATCAGATTTAAACTGAAGAAAGTAGGGAAAACCATCAGATCATACTGTGTTTGTTCGTCCTTCATTGCCAAAGAAGTATGCTGTCACAGAAATGATGACATGACCTACACTTGACTTTGTTTTGAGTGAGGGAGGGCTGTGCAGGTCACCAGCCTCGGTTCTCCTCCAGAGCCATCTGAATCCAGTGACGGGATATTCATCAGGATGACTGGAGATGACCCAGGATGAGGCAGTTGGGGTTAAGTGACTTGCCCAAGGTCACACAGCTAGTGAGTGTCAAGTGTCTGAGGTGAAATTTGAACTCAGGTCCTCCTGACTCCTATACTGGTGCTCTATCCACTGTACCACCTGTCTGTCCATCAGATCATAAAGGCATGATCTAAATAACATCCTTTTATGAATATGAAGTAGAAGTGATGAAGATTTAAGGTATTAGATCTGCTAGACAGAGTATCTGAAGAATTACGGACAGAGGTTCACAATATTACACAGGAGTCAGCAACAAAAAACATCCTAAAAGCAAAAAAAGGATCAAGAAAGCCAAATGGCAGGCTGGTGAGGCTTTCCAAAAAGCTGAGGAAAAAAGGAAAGCAAAAAGGAAAGAAGAAAGGGCAAGACATACCAAACTGAATACAAAATTCCAGAGAATAGCAAGGAGAAACAGGCAGGTTTTCTTACATGAGCAATGCAAGGAAATAGAAGAAAACAACAGAATGGGCAAGACAAGAGATTTTTTCAAGAAAATTAGAGATGCCCAGGGAAAGTTTCATGAAAAATGGGCATTGGAAGAGACAAAAATCGTAGGGATTTAACAGAAGCAGAAGAGATTAAGAAGTACCAAGAATACAAAAAAGAACTATAAAAGAAAAGTCTTAACATCACTAATAACCAGGAGGGTGTAGTTAGTGATCTAGAGTCAGATATCCTGGAGAATGAGGTCAAGTGGACCTTAGGAAGGATTGCTGACAATAAGATGGAATCCAAGCTGAGCTAAAAGATGATGTTAAAGTGCTGTACTCAATGTGCAAGCAAATTTGGAAAACAGGACAGTGGCTACTGGTTTGGAAAAGACCAGTTTACATTCCAATCCAAAAGAATGGCAATGCCAAGGAATGCTCAAATTACTGAACAATTGGGGTCAGTTCCCATGCCAGCGAGGTTATGCTTAAGATTCCTCACTATAGGCTTCCGCAGTATGTGAACTGAGAATGACCAGAACTGCAGCTGGGTTTCAAAGAGGCAGAGGAACTAGACACTAAATTACCCACATTCTCTGGATTATGGAGAAAGCAAGAGATTTCCAGAAAAACCTCTACTTCTCCTTCATTGACTAACTAAAGCCTTTGACTGTGTGGATCACAACAAAATGTGGCAAATCCTCAAACAGATGAGAATGCCAAGTCATCTTGTTTCCTGAGGAACCTGTAGGTGGCCCAAGAACCATCAGTTAGAACGGAACAAGGTACAACTGATTAGTTTTAAATTGGAAAAGGAGTATGACAAGGCAGTATATTTTCACCTTATTTATTTGACTTCTGTGCAGAGGACATCATGGAAAATGCCAGGCTGTTTGAATCAAAAGCTGGAATTAATGTTGCATGGGAAAATATCAACAATCTCAGATGTGCACATGATACCAGTCTGATGGCAAAAAGTGAATAATTAATAAGCCTCCTGAGGGTGAAAGAGGAGTGTGTAAAAGCTGGCTTAAAGCTTAACATAAAACAACTAAGATCTTGGCAACTGCCTGGCAAATAGAGGGAGAAGAAATGGAAGCTATGTCAGATTTTACATTGTTAGGCTCCAAGATCAATGCAGATGGTAACTGCAGCCATGAAATTAAAAGAGACTTGCTCCTTGGAAGGAAAGCTATGGCAAATTTGGACAGCATACTAAAAAGCAGAGACATTGCCTTGCTGAAAAAGTCTGTATAGTCAGAGCTGTGTTTTTTCCATTAGCAACGTATGGCTGTGAGGATTGAACTGTGGCTGGAGGAGACTTTTGAGGGTCCCTTGAACAATGAGATCAAGTCAATAAATACTTAAATTAATTCAGGCTATTTACTGGCTGATCAAATACTGAAGCTGAAGTTTAAATACTTTGGCTGCATAAAGAGAAGACAGGACTTATTAGAAAAGACCCTGATATTGGGAAAGATTTATAAGGCAAAAGGACAAGGCGACAGCAGGAGACTAGATAGACAGTATTATGGAAACAATGAACTTGGAGAGAAAGTGGAAGATAGAAGGTCTGGCATGTTACGATCCATGGGGTCATGAAGAATTGGATATGACTGAACAACAAAAATGCTCATTCAAAAGCCCCTTCCCCACCAGTTCCTATATAGTCTAGCAGCAGAACAACCCATCTCAACTGCTTGTTTTCTGAGATCCACTAGGAAATTTCATTTCTATAGCTTATACCAGCACACCATGTCCTTGCCCTTTCCCCACTATTCTATGACAACAAGCAATATACCTCAATTCTGCCCTCTCTCTTGGAGATGATGGGGAAATATGGAAAAAAGTGACTCATGCTCTTCTTTGGGGCAGGGGGAGTAGAATGCTGCAGCAGCTCAGCCAGAGAACCAAATGTATAGGGCTACACTATAGTGGAAGAAAGGGCAGTGGTATCTAGGTGAGTTAGTTCTGTCACCTCAGAAATCACTTGGGGCAGGGACTGAAACTGGTAAATTCCCCAGTATGGAAGGAGGCTGAGAGTGCTTGGAAATCTACCCCTAGGGGATTCACCTTTAAAGCTGGTGAAGAGTCCAAAAGTGAACAATAGGGAAATAAAAGGAAGAAAGATAGAAATTACCAAAGATCTCAGTATGAAGAAAACCTAGTTAACAACCTTGAACACAAGCAGATAAACCAACAGGGAAGACATTATAACCGTGGACAAGACGGCCACTAAGACATCTAAACTATTCCAAATATTTCTAAGTAAAAGTTCCAAGACAAAGAAAAAGAATTTGAACCAATACTCTGAGTCAAAGAAATCTGTTTATTCCCAATGGTGCATGGAGCCATAGCCAATGTTCAAGAAAGAAATGAGAATCTTGAAAACTGAAGTTAAAGGAAGGAGAAATGGCAGAATGCATGATCTGAACAACAAGAAAAAATAGCAGAAGGGAAAACTTAAATCCATGGGGGCTCATCTCGCTATAGAAATAAAAAAGAGAATGATTGATTAGGAGCACAATTACACGAAAGTGAAGGAAACAAATAAAATGCAATAATATTAAGAACATTATTACTGTATGTATAAAGACAATGCATAGAGAGACAATTTAAGGATTAGATGTCACCCAGAAGAATATGACAAGTCAAAAAGTTTGATCACCTCCATGTTAGAAATATTACAAGAAAACTGCCCCAAGCTTTGAAACAAAGAAAACAAAGTGCCAATTGAAGTAATCTAGATCGTTTCCAGAAAACAAAACAAAACAATCTGATGCAAATTCAACGACACAGGGTAGTTAAATTTAGACATTTCAATAAAAACAATAAATTCCACAACTGACTAAGATAAAGAAGACCTTCAAGTGTAAAGGAAAGGAAATTTAAATAACACGTTTGTTCTGCACATTCCAAAAACCACAGAAGGGAATGGAATGTATATTCCAAAAGGCAAAAGATTTCTAGATACGATCTATAATAACATACCCCGAAAACCCAAGTCTGGTCATCAATAAAAAGGACTGAGTCCCAACAAAAGAGAGGGACTTGAAGATTCCTACAAAAAAAACTGATCAGACCATTTGATTTACAAATGCTTTAAACAACATGGGCACAAGAAACGTAAATAAATAAGTCTGCCAAGGAAAACACAAGTAACAAAATAAACTACCCAATCTCTAGAGACTATTAAAAAGAAGGGGGTTTTAAAAGGCAGAAACAGAAAGGCACTGATTAAACAAGAACAATGACAAAATAACAACAGAGAGACCTTTAAAAGGTTTCTTTCTAAAAGTACATAAGGGGATGAAGATGAAAGCAGAATTTTAATAGAAATGATGGTGGAAGGATAGACTCAAAGCACCATCCACACACCCCACAGGTGAATCAATGATTTTTTTAATGAGTCTAACATGTCAAATTAGAGCATACATAAAAGGGAAAAGCAGAAGAAAACCTAGCCTAAGTGGACCCAAAGTAAACAACTATAAACAATGAAGGAAAAATAACTCCTCTAGTCTCAAGAAGGGAGGCTGTAAGGAAAATTAGTGAGTAACAAAGGGAGTGGTTAACATAAAAGTAAAGGAAGGTGGAAATGTCAATTCAGTAGTAAGGGGGAGTCCCACTAAAGAACACTCAGCAATGAAAGATGGGAACGTTAAGATGAGTATAACCCTCAGGGATGTGGCTCCATGGACCCATCCCGACTCAGAAGAATGAGGCTCAGAGTTCCTGGGGGCAACTGACTTCAAGATGGATGAGAGGGCATGGATCCAGTTTTCATAGACATCAGGGAAAAAATATCATGGAGAAGGCAGGGAGAAGAAATGGAGCTCATTATCAGGGATGTGAACATTCCTACCATAGGGTGATATTTCAATTTTCTCTATCTCTTACAGGAACTGATACTTCTAATAGTGAGATACAACAGGAAAGAAAAGGAGGGAGCAAGATCTACAAGGCAATATTACAGAAACTGTTTAGAAGAGGGCACTAAAATAGATATTTAAAGGGCATAATTTGAAGTGAAACATGAAAACTAGAGAAGGAATAAATAAACACAAGGACCATGCATCAAATAATAGAAGTTTAGACTAGAGAAGAAAATTAATGAAGAGAATGTGAGAAAGACATGAAGTTGTTTTTTAAGGCACCAAAATGAAAAATAACAAAAGTTCAGGGAGAGGAGAGGAAGAAAGATTTTAACTAATAATCTAAATAATTAAAAAAGAGGGAAAAATCAGATACACAGAAAAAGAATAAAGGAATGCCTCAAAAATCCAAATTCAGAGAAGACCAAATAATGTCTTAAATCATCCAGTCTCAGAAAGAAAAAAGTTGTGCCAAAAAACTGCCAAAGATAAAAATAAATTCTCATTCGGATGGATTCATAGGTGAATTCTCACCAATGTTTAAAGAACAATTAATACCTATACTAGACAAAGTATTTTCAAATTTTGAGAAAGACAGCATCCCACCAGAATCATTTTTATGAGAGAAATATAACTGAATACCTAAACCAGGAAATAACAAAGCACACAGAAGAACCATAGACTAATATTATTAATGAATATCAGTTAAAAAACTATTAATAAAATCTCAACAGGCTATGGCAATTTATCCAAGAAAGCAATGATTATGACCAATTTATCTTGTATTGGATACAAGAATGGTTCAACATTAAGAAAGCAATCAACATAATTCATCACATTAAAAATAAAAACATCCTAAACCACATAGTTATTTCAACAACAGCGGAAAAACCCTTTGGGAAAAGTACAGTAAGCATCAAAATCCTGTGGAGTCTTGGCCCAGAGGGATCTCTTTTCTTTTTTTTAACTTCACAAAAATAGAGCTGTGTGACACTAAAAGCAAGCATCGCACAAGAAATTTTCCCAATAAAAACACAAACAAAGAAAGGATGTCTACTCTCCCCACAATGATTTAATATAGTTCTGGCAATGCTCACAATTACAGTGAGATAATAAAAATTAAAAGCAAAAACATAGGCAAAGAAGAGCTAAAACTATATAGCCCTATGGGCTGATGGTACTGTTCCGCTTTTAAAAATCGAGGAAATCAGCAAAGATACTAATGAAGACATATTAGCTAACAATAAGGTAAACTAAAAGAAATTTCTGTGTAAAATAACATAATTCAAGAGGCAATAATAAACACCATCCAAAATAACTAAAAATATATGGAAAGAACTAGGAGCTGATATACAGTGAAGTAAGCAGAGCCATGAAAGAATACGTGCAAGTCAAGTCAGTAAGCATTTATTGAGCATTTTCTTGTGCCAGGCATTCTGTTGGAGATACAAAGAAAGGCAGAAGACGATGCCTGCTCTCAAAGACCTCAGTCTATTGGGGAGACAATACGCAAGCAACTGCAAACAAGGTATATGCAGGATAAACTGGAAATAATCAGCAGAGGGAAGAAAGTAATATGAAGATGGATCAGAAAAGGCTTCTTATAGAAGGTGGGATTTTAGCTACAATTTGAAGGAAATGAATAAATGGAAATAAAACGTAAGAATTTGGGATTAGGCTCCAGGCAAGTGAAAGAGAAGAGGAGCAGGGAGTACCTAGAACACTGACGCTGATTACATTTTAAAGCTGCCATCCTCATTTTTTCAAAGAGGGAAGATGTGGAAAAAAGAGGAGAAAAAGCACAAGGGAGCAAATGGGGGAAATATATAATGATTATAACTGTGAATGAAAAAGAGACGAACTCACCTAGAAGGCAGAATCTAATAATTTGCTCTTGACAAGAAACATATTTGAAATAAACATTTATATAGAGTTGAAACAAAAGGCTGGAGTGAAATCTATTAAGCTTCAGCTAATTTGAAAAAGGCAAGTATAGGAATCATGATCTCAGGCAAGGCAACAGTAAAAATAAACCTGATAAAAGAAATACATGGGAAAACTGCAATGTCTGAAGGGTATCCTATGCTAAATCAGATATCAGTGCTAAACAGAAATTCACTAAATGGCATAACATCCCTATATTTAAAGGAAAAGTAAAATTAGTTACAGGGAAGAACAAAAATTATAATAGTACTCCTTTTAGACTTAGACAAATGTGTCAGTAAAATAAGAAAGGACATGAATAGAATTTTTAAAAAATTAAATATGAAAGATCCCCAGAGATTATAGGAAACTAGGTGGTGTAGTAGAAGGTACACTTGGTTTGGGGTCAGCAACACCTGAGTTTAATCTGGCCTCAGGTACTTAATAGCTGTGTGACTCTGGGCAAGTCACTTAATATCTGCCTAGTTCAGTTTCCCTGACTGCAAAATGGGGATAAAAAAAAACACCTACCTTGAAGGATTGTTGTGAGAATAAAATGAAACCATCTTTGAAAAGCACTTATCACAGTGCCTGGCGTATAGTGGTACTCAATACATGCTTGTCTCCTTCCTTATTGAATGCGAATACAAAGGAGTACGCAATTTCTCTGGTGTACATTGCCCATTTACAAAGACTAGCCATGCATTATGACATAAAAACCTCAAAAACAGATGCAGAAACATAATAAAAACAAAAATTATATTTGATAAGAGTCATAGGAAATGACAGGTAATTTCATTGAAGATAATAATAAGTGGTGATAACACTGAAACAAACCAAAACTTTGGAGGAAAAAACAAAGCAATTCTTCAAAGAAATTTAAATCTTTCTACAAAAGATAAGAATACAATAGTGAACTTGGGCCTGAGCCCCAAACTTGCCTCAAACACTGACTAGCTGAATAACCATAGGCAAGTCACGAAACCTCTTTGGGTCTCCTTCTCCTCATTTGTAAAATGGGATTACCAGTGGCACTTACTCGATCAGGTTGTGGCCAGTATCAAGTGAGATAATCTAGATATAACATTTTGAGAACCCTTAAAGGACCATGTAGATGTTAGCTATTGCTATATGTTAATAACAAGAAGAGCCAAAATATGATTCCATCCAGTGATGCAGAAAAAAGCTTTTGATAAAATACCCATTCTTTTTTAACACACTAGAAAACATAGGAATAAATGAACTTTTCCTTCATAACTAATATCTCTCTAAACACAAGAGCCAAAGTATCTTTAATGGAGAAACAATAGCTATAGGGAAAAGCAAGGATGTCCACTATCTTCACTACTATTTTATAGAGTTCAAAATACAGTAGGTACAATAAGATAAGACAAAGAAATTAAGGAAATAAATGTGATCAAAGAGGAAACATTATTGCTTTCTGAAGATAATATGATAGTTTACTTATATCTCTAGATTCAACCTGAAATTAATTGAAACAATAACCTCAGGAAAGTTGTAGAATATAAAAATAAAAAAAAATCAGAATTTCTTCATGTTACCAACAAAACCCAACAGGAAGAATCAGGCAGAGAATTTGCATTTAACATGACTATAGAATGTGTAAAATACTTGGCAGTCTATCTGCCATGACACAAGATATATATAACTATGACAAACAAATTCTCTACACAGAAAGACCCAAATAATCGGAGAAATAGTAATTACTCATAGCTAGTTCAAGATGACATGATAAAACTGATAATACTACATAAATTAATGTATTTATGCAATGCCATATCAAACTAACTTTATAGAGCTAGAAAAAAATGTAAAATGCATCTGGAGGAACAAAAGGTCTAGAATCTGAAGGGAAATAATTTTTAAAAATGGAAACAAAGGAGACCTAACAGAACCAGATCTCAGACTACAAAGCAGCCACCAGCGAAATAACTTAGTACTGGTTAAGATATAGAGAACCTGATCAGTGGCATAGCAGTATCTTTGCCAAGAAAACCCCAAGCAAAGTCATGAAGAGTTGTACGTGAATGAGTTGTATATGAATGAAATGATTGAAGAACAAAAATAAATGGCAAATAAATAGAAGCTAAGTGTTCAATAAACCCAAAGTCCCCAGCTACTTGGGTAAGAAATCACAACTCAATCAAAACTACTAGGAAAATTGGAAAGCAGTCTGGCAGAGCCTAGGTGTAAACCAGCATCTCCTAATAGGTACAAAAGATAAACTCGAAATGGACACAGGATGACTCAGTCATAAAAAGTAACATAAACAAATTAGAGGAGCAAGGAAAGAATTACCTTTCAAATCTATGGAAAGGAGAACAATTCATAACTACATCAGATCCTGAGAGGATCGTAGAAGACAAAAAAGCATAGTTTCGCTTATGCAGAATTAAAAAGGTTTTGCACAAATTAAATGCAGCGAAAATTAGAAAGGCAGTGACCAAACAAGATTGCAAAGGACCTATGAGGAAACATGCTACCCACCTCTTGATAGGGAGGTCATGAATTCATAGTGCAGATGGAGACATATATTTTTTGCACATAGTCAGTATGGAAATTAGTCTTGCTTGACTTACAAGTGTCTTTTCCTTTCTTCTCTACTGGGAGGTGGGGTTGGGGGGAGGGACCAGAAGAGGGAAAGAATGTAGATTTTGTTCATAAAAAATTTAAATTGAACCTAGAAAAAAAAAGGAAAGCATTTATTGAACTATGTGCCACGCACTTTACTAGGTTCTGAGTATACAAAGACAAAAATGAAACAGTTTTTGCCCTGTGGGAGCTTACATTCTACAGGGAGACAACATGGACACAAATAATTACATACAAAATTATATAAAATAGAAGTACAAATTGAATTGGGTGGAGAGGGCACTAGCAGCTGAAGGGATCAGGACAGGCTTCCCGTAGAAGCTAGTATTTTGAGGGAAACAAAGCATTCTAAGACGTGAAGATGAGGAGGAAGTGAATTCCATGTATGGGGGGATTGTGCAAAGGCACACACTTGGGAGATTAAATGTCATTTGTAAGGAGCAGCAAGAAGGTCCATTTAAACCTCTAGGTTAAAGATGAGTTTCAGATGCCTAGAGTCATTCAGAAGATAGGTAGCAACTCATCTGACTCAATGTCAGAGGTCTGCATGCATGTATTTGGATGGCTCACAGTGTGTGAAATAGATCAAGAGCAGGAGAGTGGCCTAGAAGTATAGTCTCTTAGCTTTAATGATAAGAAAATAGAATATGTATTTCTGGTTCTAGAAGAACCATGAGAGAACTGTAAGAACAATTCTCATGGGGGACCCATGAGAACAGTCAATGAGCTTCTAAAAGAGGACACACAAGAGAACCGTTTATATGGTCCTTGCACCTGATTCTGGAGTCCTCTTACTATGGTTATGCTACATCAGTTGTGCTTCACTTCTTCTCCTTTTCCATTTTTATTTCTTTTATTACTGTGCTCCTTTTTTCTCCACTTGCTTTTTAAGTGAGTTAGGGGGGAAGGGCACCAGCAGCTGGAGGAATCAGAAAAAGGCTTTTTGTAGAAGATAGTCCTTGTTTGTTTTCCTTAGAATGGAATGGTGTCTTTGATGGTGTCTTCATACGACCACGCACATTGGAAAGGAAGAACCAAGAGATGATTGCTCTTGAGGGGGCATCTCTAACCCTAAATGCTTTGACGTTCCAAAACGGAGTGGTTGGGTTTAGAGTATGGGTAGCTTTAACCAGAAATGCACACTGAGCATTAAAGGCATTGACTTATTAAAAGTCAGTGTTCTGGGGATACACATAAAGATTAAATGGTAGACTCTCTTTTTCCTGTCCTGAAGTTCTGTCCAGGAAGCAGGAGGGTAAACTTTTTGGAGGGGTAAGAAGGCAGGGATAAGGAGGAATGTTCTTCCATAAAGGAAGTGGTAATGACACCTCTTTTACACTCTTCCAAGGGTATAGTGACCAAAGTAAAAATTAGTCTTCAAGTAGAGACTGTTGATACAATAGGGGTGATTCCTATTTGAGTACAGTTTCTACTAGCTGATCACTGAGGTCCTTTTCAGTTCTGAGATGCTGCGATTTAGTACCTTAGACATGTATAAAATACTTGTATAAAATAAATAGCAACATACATTGCAAGCATATATATGTACATGTAGTATCCTCTCTGAGCTATTCTCTTCACCTCCAACCTGCACCTAGAAGTTGGGTTACTAGCCTTCTTAGACTATGCCCCAGACTAGAAATAGTCTCCACTCTTCTTTCTTCCATCAATTAATCAGTAAGCCTTTATTAAGTGCCTACTTTGAGCCAGGGTAGGTGATCAGCTCATGTTGGCTTTCTGTGTTGAGTTCAAATGAGTTTTATGAGTTCCCCGCCTTGATATTGAGCCGAAAGACACAGAGAGACAGTAAGAATGGGAATAGATTAAAGCTCTCTTCTTTGTGATGGGATATTAGGAATGGTTGTGAACTGAATACCCACGGCAGGAGAGTGGGGTGGTCTAATGCTGGGGAAACTGCTCCTGGCATAGAAAACATGGATGTATCACATTTCTTGTCAACTTAGTAAAGAACACAGCCTTAGTGGGTGCTGGTCCTTTGCATCCTGTCTGCTTCTATCTAGATTACTTTGTCTTCCCTTCATTACTTAAAGCAAGGGGCCGCAATCTCACAATCCCATTAATGTCAACAAGTGAATCAAAGACAATGAAGGAAAAAATGGGAGAGAGGAAAATTAATGAAAAAAGAAAAGAACAACGTAAGAAGGATAAAGGAGTTTTAAAATAGGAACAGGAACTGAAGAATCCAGAGTGTGCAATATTAGAGGTGCCACCAGAGCATAACTGAGGAGGCTGCTCTACAAACCTCTTCTAATTCTACCAATGCCAGGATCCATCTTGGGGGGTATAAGACTGGAGGAGAATAGTAAGCCTCTCAGGTTCTCAGTAGTTCCCTCCTTTCCCTTCCTGTGAAACCAAGAATCTTCAACTAGCTGTTCTTAGTCAGGTGTTCAGATGTCCAGATTATAGAACTGAAAGCCATCATATATGGCATCTGGTCCAAATCCATCATTTTACAGATGAAGAAACAAGCAGAAAGAGAGATGGATGATTTTCCTTAAAGTCACACTGCTATTTAACGGGTCATGCCGTCTCTACTTCTCACAAATGTAGACTCCCTTTCCCTCTCTCTGTCACTCTGAATCTCCTGGCTCTCCTCATTCCTCCATAGGGGATGATGATACCCAAGGGCCTGTTGCCCCCTGGACATTAGACTGACTATGGCCATCTCTTGATTTTCTTCCTGCCACAGTAGTTGCTGGGCCCTGTACTACATCCATTCACTTTCAGTGGTAGTGTTGGGTGGTGGTGGTGGTGAATTGAGGTAAATATTGTTGTGAAAGGGGCTGAGCCAGTCCCTAGGCTGGATATGTAAGGCTCTCACATTTCATAGCTTATTCTTCTGAAGGTAAATCACAGGGCAATTCCTGGTGCTTTTCTGGAGCCTCTTGTGCCTCTAAGTGGGATGTTGACAACAAGGTCCATGTTCAGGATTCAGCAGTGCTTCTCCCTTTTACTGTCTGTGATGCCAGCACTCTAGTTCAGAAAGGATCTGACTGTGATGACATTGGGCCTGAGCTTGGTGCTGCCAGAATTCAGCTTGATAAGGCCAACACTTTGGCTTTGTTTTTCTCCTAATCTAATTCTTCTTCATCTGTGGTTGGCCAGGAATCATCAGCCCCAGGTCTGTTAGAATGTCTGCTTATAGATTCTTCTAACGAACTTTCTTCCACTAGAGTCAGCCTGGAGTTCACTCACCATCATGATCTAGATTTACATGGATTTTTAAGAGCCTTTATCTCTTATCTCCTATACCTACTCATAACAAAGCAGTAGCTGAAAGCCTAACTCACTTCCACATTACATACACTTGACAAAGGGAGAAACTACAAAGCAGTGAGTCAGATTGTCTTTTGTGCGTATGAGGAGACCTCCCTTGGTATCTCATCCTATTCTTTTGGGATTGCCTACTGTTTTCTCACCTATGGCCACAGAGATCTTCTTATGAAATACTGAAACTATAATTTAGTTTGATTACTTCAAAAATTATCAAAGATGATTAAAGCAATTATTAAAGGGTTATTGGACCTCTAGAAATGGAAGCCGTGATCATAAACTAGCACGTTTTCCTTCCCCCCTTTTTTTGACAGTTGATAAGAGTGGTAGATCATTAGCAAACCATTCAACAAAGTTTCTCATTTAATTTTTGAGGAAATGATGTAGAGATGGGTGCTAAATGGAGGTAAAAGTAAATGCATTAAGAATGGATTGAATGGGCCAAAAGAGTTCTTAATAATATTTGTACAAGTGTTTAGTACAGTTCCTGGAACACAGTAGGTGCTATATAAATGTTAGCTATTATTGTTATTCATTATGCCTATGCCGATGATGTTGTTGTCTCCGATGTAATTAACTAAGGATCCATGGTTTGCCTGGTGCTGTTAAACAACTTTTGTCAATATCTTAGCTAAAGGCAGATAGAGCCCATTTATCAAATTGTGGATCATACAAAGTTTGAGGAGAGCTAATACGCTGGGTGATAAACTTAGGATTCCGGAAGATTTTCTAAGTTTAGTTTCAAAGTCCACTGGCCCAGTGTGGACAGAGCTAGATCAAAATTTAACTGGGAAACAATAAAATAAAAACACAAAAGAACACAATTGTGTTTAATAAGTGATTTTCTGAACCGACATGCAGCCCTCAGGGATCCTTACACAGAGCTTAGAGACTCCTGTTTCTGAGTTTAAAATGACTGGTCTAGAACACTGGACCAAATCCAACAAAGTAAAATTTAAATGGAGAAGGTAGATAGAAGATTTATGTGGATTTTTTTTTAAAATAAAAAGGATATATTTTTTATTTAAAATTTAGATCCAAACCTCACAATATATACCATATTAAATTCAGGATGAAATGTAGACAGAAAAAAACTATAATAATAGATAAAGAATGACAGAATCATTTCTCTAAAATGTACAGGGGGATACACATTGTTATTAAATAAAATTAATTATAAGTAGATGTAGCAGTTTGCTTAAAAATCAAAAACCTCTACACAGAAAAACAATAAAATAGAAATAAAAAACTGGGGAAATATAGCAAATATACAGGTAAAAGTAGACGAAGAATTTTTTTAAAAAAAGTTTTACTTCTCCTTTTGGTTTTCATATGTCAGTCACTTCTGGATATTTCTCTGCTCTGCTTCTTTCAACCTGAGAATTAAACCTTCTTCTTGGAACAAGCAGCAAATTAAGAAACATAGGACAACATAGTTACAGTGTCCAGTAATGTCTGCAAACCTCTAAATCCATGGTCAGCTCCCTCTCTGATGCTTCATTATCTTTTCTGAGACCAAAATTTGTTTAACCACTACTTAGAATCCAGGTGTCTTGTAGTGTTCTGTTTACACCGTCGGGTTCAACCTGTTCTCTTGTACTATTGTTGTGATCAATGTGTATGTTGCTCACTTGGTACGTTTTCTTCTGCAGGAGCTCATACGGATCTTTCTATGATTCTCTGAATACGTTTGTCATTTCTCATTGCACAGTAACGTTCCATTAGATTAATAAACCAGAGTTTGTTCAGCCAGTCCCCCAATGATGGGTAGCCAACTTTGTTTCCAGTTCTTTGCTATCACTAAAAGTGCTGTTATTAACTTTTTTTTTTTTTTTGGCACATACGAAGCCTGTCTTCTGTCTTTGACCTCCACTGGTATATGTTCAACAGAAAGACTGCTCTGAATCCCAAGGTGATTCTGCATCTTCTTCCTCTTCCAATCCCAATGCTGACATCATCTCTCTTCCAACAGCCTACTTCCCTGATGTACTGTGAGCCTGAACTTCATTGGGGAGACTGGGAGTTTCAGGAGGTGTTTGTTTTCTAGTACCATTGTCAATTAATAGGTCATCTTCCTTTCCTTCCTCTGCTGATTCTGTTGATTTTTCCTTATTAATGCCCACAAGACTGGACAACACCTGGGAAGACCTTGAAAAGGAGCCAAGTGAGGGCTGGCCAGGATGAGGGAAGCGCTGGGCTTGGGATGAAGGCTTAGGAAGGGTATCTGTCATATCTTCCTTCTCGCTCTCTGATTGATTGTGTCCAAGAAAAGTTTTTGGTTCCTCACTGACAAACCTGTTTCGCTTAAGGTTTTCTTTATTTGCTGAGAAGCATTTGTTATTTTGGTTAAGTTCTACTTGGGGTGTCTCTTAGTACTAAAATCTAATTCTTCTTCATCTGTGGTTGGCCAGGAATCATCAACCCCAGGTGTAACACTAATGTGATACCCATAGCAGCTGCTATGAATACACATGTGTATCTCCATGGTTGGCTTGAAAAATATAACAAACTCTCCTCTAATACAAAATGAAAATATTTATTTGAAACATCCCTATTAAGATACCAGAAGGCAAGACTTAGTAAGGTACTCATCATCAATCCAGGGAGCACCGACATTTCTCTCCTTCAAGCCTCCCCAGGAGCAAGTTCCCCTAGGCAAGTTCTTCCCTCAGCCTCTCTCTTCTCTCCTCGGCTTTCTCTCTCCACCTGCCTCTCTCTACCCACACCTTTCCCTCCAACCAATACAATACATGCTGCTTCCAATCAAAGACTCAGCACTTGACTGGCTGAGAGCTGAGAAGCTAGGAAAACAGCCCTTAATTGGGAAGGTGTAGGAATCCCTGGAGCCCAGAGCCTAACTGGTTCCATGTGAGGCCTTTTAATGGGCAGGGAAGATCTTATATACATTAACTTTACACCAGATTTGTCAGAATGTCTGCTTATAGATTCTGCTAGGAAACTTTCTTCCACCACAGCTAGTCTAGAGTTCACCCACCATCGCAACCTAGATTTACATGAATTTTTAAGAGGCTATATAAATAGGATAGTATAGTTAGCCAGAAATTAATCTGAAAAAGATTGCCAGAGTTTAAGAGGAATTCCAACATAATATGAGGATAATAATTACAACTGACATTATACAGCACTTTCAAGTTTGCAAAGACTCATACTATAGTATTAGTCAACAATGCATCTTGGCATCAAAGAAAGTTAATGAAGTATTTGACTGGTTTGAGAAGCATAAAGTCTAAGACTTAGAAGGTGATGATCCCCCTGTCATAGTGAAAGGTCACATGGAGAGTACTATGTTCAGTTTCTCATGGTAAGTACTTGAAAGATAAATAACGAAACTAAGAGAAGGAAAGCAAAAGGGTCTGAACTTCATAACAAATATTATTTGAAGGAATCTTTAGCCTGGAGAAGAAAAGATGTAGAGAGGGTCCAATCTTCAACATGTCTCCAAGTATTTAAAGGGCTGCAATACAAAACAGGGACTGCATATGTTCTGCTTAATCAGAGATAGTATAGCAGCAAGGAGTGGAAATTGCTATGAGACAAACTTAGATTTCATTTAAAGAAAAGTCATATAACAATTAGAACTAGTTTAAAAATACAACAGGTGATTGACTTGCCCTCGCTGCAAGTCTTTACACAAAAGCTGGATGGCTACTTGTGGGATGTGGCATAGAGAAGGCTGGCAAAGCACTGATTCAGCTAGGTGGCCTCTGTGATCCCTCTGAGCTGAGATTCTGTGATTCTGAGAGAATGAGGAAGGCCTGAGATGTTGACAAGGACGCAAGGATCATTAACAGTAAGATACAGTCATCACTATCAAAGCCTGCTGGTTGTGTTCTTAAGATCTGCCAAGGTTGAATTGCATCCCACTATGGCGAACTCTTTTCTCAGAGAAACAAACCCAGTGAGCAGATTCCAAAAGGCTAGATGGCTGTCACAGGAGTTCTCCCTTGGGGCCATTCGTCATCTTGGTCCTGATGAGTCAATGTTTCATGATCAAAGGAAGTATAAAAATACTGCTTCATATGCCCTTTGACCTAGGGATACCAATGAGGCAAATACCTCAAGGTCAATGCTAAAAGAAAGGTCTCACATACTCCAAAGTACAGCAGCAGGTTTATAACAAAGAGCTGAAAGCAAAGCAAATGTCCTTTGCGTGGGTAACGGCTAAGTTATGGTACATGAATATAATGGAATTTTCAATGGACCAGTAAGACCCAAAGAATATAGAAAAGAATGAGAAGATTTATACGAACTGACATAAGGGAAATAAACAGAACCAGGAACATTAGACACAATGGCTACAGAAATTATAATTCATACTGATGGCTAATGTCAGAGACAAAACTGCTTGTAGGGGGTAGCAGGGGGATGTTGGCTGCCTGAAAATCAGCATATCTACCACTTTTCTTTTTTCTGAGAAGGCCTTTTCCTATATATCAAAAGAACTGCCAGACCAAGTGTGGTTCACAAAGGAAAAAAGACCCAGTCTTAGATAATGAAAAGTTTTTGTCAGTTCTCTTAGCAAGTAAGAAAAAACCCTTTTTCATGCTATCTGATGCAGACAAAAAGGGAGGAGACTAGAAGCATTTGGGGCCTTTGCTTTATTTTATAAAATGATGAAAAGGGGGGATTGAAATGTGGAAGTCAGAAGATGTAATGAAGGGGTGGGGTTTAGTGAACCCTAGAATGCTGGCCAATGGGGTTCAAGGTGTGAAATTTGAATATGGATGAATTATAAAAGGGCTTTTGTAATTATGTTAAGGTGTGCTTGTGCCTGACTCTTCTTTACAAGGGCCTAAAGGCCAAGGCAGATAACGACATGAAATAAAAATCTTTTTTTTTTCTAAATTCACTTGTGGCTAGGTAGAATTCTTGGTAAGACAGTTATTTCTAATAAGGGCTACAACAACGTAAATGGGAAAGACAAAATAATTGAAAATTTAATAAAAAAGCTAGGCATCATGTTACATTCTAGGGATACAAGTACAAGGAGACAAGACAGTTCTTACTCTCAAGGTACTTATATTCCAAAGAGGGAAGACAACATAGAAAGGGGAGCTGGAAACTGATGCAGGGAAGCAGGAGTTGGACATAGAAAAGGTACCTACTTGTGGCAAGGAAGCTGGTGAAAAGGCAGATGATTCCAGAGATTTGAGCCAGAAGTGAAGCAAGAATGGCTATGGTCTTTCCTAAAATGGTAGAGTTGATGACTCACCAATCAGGAGAACTGGCCCTCAGGGTGGAGGGAATGATGTAAAATTATAATGTCCCTATTTTAGATTGGCTACTATTCTTGACCAGGCCTAATTATTCCAGTCTTATAATTCAGGTCTGTGAGGCTTAAAATGCAATAAACAATTATGGATTATAAAATCCAATCAAAAACTATTTTTACTAATAGAAATTTTTCATGAATCTTCTTAAAACGATATAAAAACAATATTCCCCTTCTGCTACAGGATCAGTACAGCAGACAGGAAGGTATCACCTCCCAGAGGGTAGTAAATGCTCAAGTGAGATGTATATACTATTTCCCCTCAGGCTAAAAACCTCTACTATTTCAAATAGCAGAAAAAAAACCCAACCCATTTTCTTACATAGTGATCCTAGTTCACCTTGTGAGAAATGAGTCCCCAACAATCTCCCAACTTCGAGAAACATGCTCATCTTAAACAAAGAATAATACTTGTTGTGAAATAGGGAATTTTTGCGTTCATTCCCCCTGAACAGCAACTCCCACGGAAAGCTACTGGAAGACTACTATTTGTTCAGACCAATCAAGCCCTTTATACTGTTCTAGGTTTGAACTTCCCGCCACACGATCTGTTGGCCATGTGACTTCGTGTTCTCCTTTCTGATAGGCTTTCCCTCAAACAGCTCATCAAGCCAATGCACAAGTTTCTGACCTTTTATCTGACCATGCTGGGTCACAACTCTGATTAACTGCTGTGACTTCAAGTTGGGAGGAGTTTTAACCCTGTGGAAACAGAACTCTTTCCTTTGTTTCCCACAACCTTCCTCTAGGACAGAGGTTCTTAACCTAGGACCCATGAACTTGTTTTCTTTAATATTTTTAATAATATTTCAGTGTAATAGTTTTCTTTGGAATACTCTGTTTTATGTGATACATTTAAAAACACTATTCTGAGAAGGGGTCCATAGGCTTCACCAGGCTGCCACAAGGGGTCAACAGCACAGAAAAAGGTTACAATTCCCTGCTCTAGAGCACGTGTTTGGTATGCAGAAGGCTAGGCAGGGCCAACCACTGAAAAACTGAAAAGACGGGGGAAGGGATTGAGGCCTAAGGAATAGTAAGTGAGAGGTTCTGGCTGTGGCCATGGGAAAGGTAGAGATGCCACTTTGCTCTTAACAGTGCACAAATAGAGAAACCTGGCTGCATCTCACGGATACTCCCTGCCCTGTAGAAAAACGTAATTCGTATCAAATCTCACTTCTTGTTGGCAAGATTTATAGAATTGTTTGTAGGGGTCCTCCCACATTTAAAATACTCTTAAAATTATCCCAGCAATTTGAGGAGTAGTATCTTTAATGTAAATTTTAAAAACATAGCAGAATATGAACAATCTTCTAAAACAATGACATCAGAGCAGTTTGTAAAAGTAAAAAATAATCATAATGGTCAGGAGCTGCAAATGTAACCTCGTCCTTAGTAGGTTACAAGCAAGCATAGTATCCTAGCTGTGGTATCCCTGAAGATAGTTCCCAGCACCAAACAAATCCTACTCCTACTTCAACCCCAAGGAAGAGACTGCAGAAGGCATCTCCTTCTTTTCTTTGCAAAGGTGAAGGACTATGGAGGTGGAAGACTAAATAAAAAGCCTTTTTCTTTGTGTTGACTAAGGTTGCTAAATAGTTTTTTCCCCTTTTAAAATCTTTATTCCAAGAGAAGCCTTACTGGATAAAGAGAGGGAATAGATGTATCTGAGGGAAAAAGTGATATAAACACCAAACTCAAGAATTAAAAAAATAATAATAAGATTAAAATGCTGTCGGGGATTCCTATGTTACATCTGTGAAAATAGGCTGACTGCAGGTCATCCAATCTTCCCTGGGTCCTGGTTCAAGTTAAAAACATGCTCTCAAGCATAATTATGGAAGAAATCTTTGCCACACACCAGACTCTTCCCCTGTCCTAGGCAGGCCATCTCCTTCAGTTACTTGTTTCTTAACTAGGTAACAATGGCCACTTAATTAGAAAATGTAGACCATGAAAACTTGACGTGATCATACCCTAAGTCACTAGAAGGTCTTTAGGCGGTCATCCCTCTTCCAGTCATAGGCTTCCTTGGTCTTTCTAAAGGACAGAATTACTGGTACTGCTTGGGGTAGTTGGTTTCTCAACCTGTCAAATGTCAAAGATATATCACAATGGCGGCCTCATAATTTTTAATGCTTTGGAAGAGTTGGTGCTCCTGAGGGTAGCAATCAACTCTAGTTAACAATGAGAAAATGAGTAGTACAATGAAAGGTGGGTTATATTCCAATGAAAGTCTTGAGGTCATCAACTCGGATCACCCAAATATTGGTCAGAGACTTATCAGTTTCCATATAACTTGTCTTAACAAAAGTGAGAATCCACATTTTCCCAGACCTATCTGAATAAACACAAACAGCAGCAATCTGCCCGTTATAGCTGTCTTTGATTAGGTCTTTAGTCTGGGTCAACCTTTGAGAAAGATTTCCCACACTGGTTCATCTCTGGATCAGGAGGTAGAAAAAGGGAAAATCATTGGTCCTGATTCAATAATCAGTTATTAATACAAGAGAGAAGTAATATTTTTTCTCAGCTGCATGATGCTATTAACTGAGAACACCTCTCTATGCCTAGGATGACCCACTAAATTGGTTCTTTCAGTACTTATTTAAACCCTTACAAAATATTTCCATCAGTACCTCTCCTTCAAGTCAAAGAAGGCTCTTGGTGAACAACCTGACACACAGCATAAAAACAAGTCCAGAGTCCTCTCACCCTCAGTATGTCTGTGGCTAAATGCCATCTGTAGTCACAGCAACTGAAGTAAGTCAGAAATTCTACCTTGAAATTCTGGTATCTTTACACCAAGAATATTCCCTTATGCAAAAACAAAGGGGTTTACAGCATCTTCTTGTTTCCCCTGAGGCTACCCTGGGACACCAACCCCGGTACCCTTTTTATCTCCCCTAACCTTACCCTGCTAAGTCCTTGCTGAAGCATCTATCTAGAGCAAGGGTGGGGAACCTGTGGCCCTCTAGGTCCTCAAGTGTGACCCTTTGAGTGAATCCAAACAGAATAAATCCCCTTAACAAAAGGATTTGTTCCGTAAAACTTGGACTCAGTCAAAAGGCCAAATCCGAAAGTCACATGTCAAGTTTTTATTTCACAAGAATTCTGAATCCTTCCAGATTTTCCCTAGGACATAGGTACTATTCTAGGTCCTTGGATATAAGGATAAAAGTCAGACTCCTCACTCTTAAGGGTTCAAGCAAAGCCTCTTTCAGACTTTGCCCTTTTAAAGTTTTACATGTGGTTGAGAGAACTGTGGGCACTTCACAATCATATCATTTTGATCCTTAACGACAACCTGGAGAAGTGGCTACCACTGTTGTTTTCTCTTCACAGATCAGGAAACTGGGAGATAAGATAGCTTGTTTAAGATCACACAGCTATTAAATTTCTGAGACCCCAGTATAACTCAGGTTTCCCTGATCCATGCATTTTTCCAGCATTTTTTTTTTGCATTTGATACCACAGTTAATAGAACACATTTCATCACATCATAATTTAGTTACAGAACAAACCTCAACCAAATCAGATCTGGATTTATAACCACAAAACCAAAATCTCAGTTTTCAAGGGCTATTAGGCACCTGTGCTTTAAAATGTAGAGCCCAGAGATAATAATTAGTTCATTTTCAAAGGTTCATGGTAGCACCTTTCCTTAACCTTTTTATCTTCTTTCAAAAATCACCCAAAGAGTCCAATCAACTCCTTTGGTGTTCATAACTTAGCCCCACTCTCTTATCCTGAAGCTTGTCAGTTTTTGTTGTTATTGTGAGTCATTTCAGTCATGCCTGACTCTTCCTGCTCACATTTGAGATTTTCTTGGCAAAAAATATTGGAGTGGTTTGCTATTTCCTTCTCCAGTTCACTTTTAGAGATGAGGAAACTGAGGCAAGCAGGGTTCACTGATTTGCCCAAGGGCACACAGCTAGTTAGTGTCTGAAGTCAGTTTTGAACTCATGACTCCAAGCCCAACTGTGCCACTTCAATGCACGTTTGTTTGAACTCTGGGCAAAAGATGGAGCCAAGTGGCAAGCTCTTGTTCCCATCCCCTTGTTCTGGGGCTCACAAGATTCTAAAGACTGGGGAATACGTACACCCCTGGAATGGTCTTTCAGGGCCAGAGCACTGCATTTTTCAGCCGTGTCCCAAACTATGTAACTAATCTTTATTCCATGGAATTTCTCTTTGCAATTCAGCATGAAATTTTATAGAAGTCTAATTAATTGCAACAAAATACCCTTTTGAGCTTCTAACAATTTATACAAATTCATTGTTTCTTTATAATTATTTTTGGTGACTTTGCTTCTAATTTACCTAAATAATTAATCGAGAAAACTGCGTGAACCAAACTGACTCCATCTTGTAAAAATGACAATTTTGAAGCTCAAGCTTCATTTTCCTGTAACTTCTACCTGTTCACTGCTCATGGGAACTGAGTGACACCCTATTTCACACCTGCAAAAGTCTACTTGCTCACCTTCCCCCTTCCCAGTTCTTGACACTCACTTATTCCCCTCCCAACTCAGAAAGCCCCTAATCGTTCCTCCAATTAGAAATGAATTCTCTATTTTGTATTGTTTATATCCTGTTCTTTTCTTTTAATGCGTAAAAATGCCTCCCCCTTTATTTGGGGTCCAGTGCCAAGCTGAGGACTGCTCCCAATTTGTTATGCCTTTGGCATACATTACTTGATAAACTGATATGCTCAGAAGTTCAAATCTTCATTTCCTCAGTTATTTCAGCTTTGCTTCCTGTTCTTTCACCCATTACAAGGCAGTATTTGCAGATGGAAAAATCGAAGACTCACTGAGCAGTCAGTGGAGACAATGTACTTACCTCCTAGGTGTAGTTTCCCACTGTTATCTTTTGTTTCTGTCCACACATATATGTGTATAAGTGGGAGAAGTTCATAAGTAGACACTGAGAGAACATTTAGGGTTAGAGCTTTCTGGTGATTGTTGAAAAACATTACCACTGTCTAGACTATGACCTGGCCTGCAGATGTACTTATTTAAGAAATATGTTGGTTAATCACCTGGCATTAGGGTAAGATCTTGGGTTTGCCTGTATCAGGAAAGGACTAGGGGGTAGGGGAAAGAAAGGAAGGCCAAGCCCGAGGGCAACAGCTTCCTGAAATGCTGCTGCTTTTTGTTATAAAGGACTTGGTACCTAAGGCTGGCTTGTAAATCTACAAATTTAGAAACTTTAAAGTTAGAGTGAGATCTTGGACTTGCCATACAAGGAAAAGTGGGCTGGGGTGGGGTGGACAAAATGAACCCAAGGATAATATGCTTTCTCGAATGACATTATTCTTTGTCATAAAGGGATTGGTACCAAGAACTGGAGATTTCTACTCATCAAGATTCTGCGGGAGCAAAGCCGGGAAAGCTCCTCTGGTCCTGGGTGAAGGGTGTCTGCTTTTTCTAAAACAGCTAACTTAAAGGAGATAGCAGAACCCTAGCCTAGGATATCTGGAGAACAGCTCCCAAGGCCCAGCAGCGTCCAGAGGAGGTAAGATCAAGATGAATGAGAGCAGCACAAAGGCGTCTGGAATCCAGCAGCTGGAGAGGTAGGGTCTCTCATAAATAGCATGTTCCTTGGGCCATTCAGTAAATGCCTCACTTTAAATAGACTGTTTCACTGCCAAAAGGTGGGGACTTGTGAGCACTTTGTAGGATTATAGATCCACAGGACACCTTGACACAGGGAAGCTGTCCCTCAAGGAATTCAATTTTTATGGACAAGTTGAAGCAAGTTCCCAGGAGCGGTGATACACTTAGGTATATATGATACAGATATGAGGTGAGCTTGAGAAGGAATCACGAAAAGGCCTAAAGACTGCATTTCAAATGAGCTTTGAAGGAAAGTGGGGATTCTAAGAGGTGGAGGTAAAGAGGGTAGAATTTCCAGTTTTTATGTTCCTATAGTCTTTAGAAATAAATCTTTAATAATTACCTTCACTTTCAGATGTTTCATTCCTATAGTAAATGACATCTCAAAGCCCTTTATAGCAGAAGCTGGCAAACTGGCCTGAGGGACAACAACTCACCAGCTAATAACGGCTAGTACATTTTTTAATGCAATAAAACTTAATTTGAAAATCTAAACAACAGTCCAAAAAAACTGGCTGTGGACTAGATGTGGCCTACAGGACGGAGTTTGCCAACTCTTGCTCTACAGCCAACTAGGAAATCTTCCATTCTGATACTCTCCTTTACATGATACTTTGTTTTGAAAATACCCAATACATTTATCATAAAATATTATGTATTTCACTTATCTACGTGCACATCATAGAATCAAAGCAACTTGGAAACCTTCTAGCCCAATGCCTATCATATATCCCTAAAAACTTAAGTTTCGGTAGATCAAGAGCCATGTCTGTCATAAGCATTCTATCACCCGCTATGCTAGCATAAATTCGAAACCCAGTTCATACCATGGACCACTTCCACACACCCACCCTCCAGCAGCCTTCTAACACTGTCAGTTCTCTGTTGAATTTTCATTCTCTTTTGAAATCATCCCTGGAACCTCCATTTGAAGAGCTACCCACTTGCACCATGCTTATTTCAATCCTGACTCAGACCCTAACTCTCCAGAATACTTTCCCATCTTCCCTCCTACTTTTTAGCTCCCCTACTAGAATGAAATTCCCCCTCAAAGGAAGGACCTTTCTTTTTGCTTGTATTTGTATACAGAACCATTTAGCTCAGTGCCTGGTATATAATAAAATGGTGCCAGGTGCACCCACTCCTTTGAATTCTCCTCTATTTTCTCCCTTTTCTTTGTTTCTCTCTCCCTCTTTCTCTCTCTTAAGTGATAAACCAATGTACATATAGTTGACTCAATCATCGGTACCCCCATAATTTTGGAGATTCATAAGGATTAAGATTGCTGGACAGTGTTCTAGTGGGGAGTGGGGATGGAGTAGGGAAGATGAATGAGGACAAAATTAAGATCATGTCTTCATGGACAGATTGACTAGAGTTCAAAGTCTTCAGTATCAAGAGGTTGGAACACAGGTTTGGTAGAAATCCCAGAGGCTAGAAGATCCAACAATAATACTCTCTAAAATACATACTCTAGCAGGTAGTAATCACTTGACAACATGGAGTAATTGAAAATCCAGTAGAATGAAACAGAAATATTGTATTCTAGTTGAGGTTCCAATTAACTTTAAACCAAGTCACTCAATTTATTTGAAGCTCACTTGCCTCATCTGTAAAATAAGGACACTGTCTGCTTTTCAGGTAATGCAAAGATGTTTTGAGGAGTAAATGATATAATTTATGTGAGAAAACCTTGAAAACATTAATATGTTACATAAATGTCATGATATTATAAAAGCTAATAATAAGAGTTCCAACTTGGACGTGATCAGGACATGGGTTAGGATGACTGTATTGGATAAGGGTCAAACAGAGACAAAATGAAAGAAATAACAAAATTTTTGAATGATTGCGTGGCTTCAAAAAGGGGAAAAAATAGAGGTTTTCAGGTCGGACTTGGTAAAATCGTGGTGTCACTGACATAAAAAAAAGACAAGAACAGAAAGGAAGATAGTTCTTGGCCATCAATTATCAGAGAAGCTTAATGCAGGAGAGCCTTTATCAGGTAGGGATCAATGGTGGTGTTTTATGAGCGTCTCTCCCCCAGATATCATCACAACCCCCCCCCCCCCAAAGTTTAGACTCGCATTTCTTACCTTCAGGTTCACCTCTTCTCTTTTAGGGAACTGAATCTTAGATGACAACAATGTTGAACTCTGTATTACCATATTTCATCACATAATCATCACCACTGCATAATTGTTGCACCCTGTTTTTTCAGTCCAAAAACTGGTTTATAACCTTTCATTACATAATCGTCACAAAGCATAATTCTGTTTATCATGCCACTTAACAGTAAACAGTGCAGCAATGCATTCACCAGTAGCATATGGATATGCATTTATCTCTCATGCAAGTTTAGTAATAAATGACTTTTAAGTAATACCAGCACAGTTCTTAAAAACTTCACATAATGGTTGCACCCACTTTTTTGCAAAAGAATTGATATAAATTCTGCAACGATTATGCCGTGAAGCACGGCACTTTATTGTTTGCGTAAGTCCCTCTCTAACTCAACTGCTGTGCTACCCAGAAGTATCTAGCAGGTAGGTCTTTGTTGAGATGAAATTTGCAATCTCCTCTAAAGGGTACAGCTAGAGTCCCTGGCATCTTGGCAAAAATGGTCTAGAGAATAGTGCTACAGGGGAAAGGAAAACAGGAGAGCCACTGTTCACTCTCGTGAGGATGACTTAAGCACAGGAAGGGTTACCCCACAGAGGGGCAAGCCCTCTCTAAAAATACTATCTTTGTCAAGCATCAGGGCCTAACTACTCATTCCATAAAGCCTTTGGGACTGCCAATATGTATGACCTCATCTGAGAATGATGATGCTCCATTATTTCTCCCTATTGCAAAGATGAGTGTCATTTTTCTTCCTCAGTTGACCCTTTTCTTAAGGTGAAATATATTCCCTACTTGTTCATTCAGCCACTTGCTCATTCAGCCTTAGTTCCAGGCTCCTCCCCCTTCTTGCTATAGCTTATCTTGAGAAAAAAAATTTCTGTATTCAAATGTTCTCTCCTAAGGTATGTAAGTTAGGTATGTTCTGCCAGTCTACTGATCAATCCCAGGAAAACTAGACCTGTTCACATTCCAACAGTTAGCCACTGGACAGAGAGTTTCAAATCCCGAGTATCATAAGCATTTTACATACAAGACAGAGCTCAGGCCAAAAGGAAGTCCAATTTGCAGTGCACTCATTAAAGATCACACTGAACCCCACTTTCTTAGGCACATTGTTGGTGTTCCCCACAAACTGTCAGTACATAAATACTGAAATGAAACAAAAATAAAACATATCAAAATAAAATACAAAAAAATTCTCAGGCAGCTTACATTTTATTAGAGGACAGAACATACATACATTAACAATCCTTCTGCCTCTGTATCTTTATACTGGCTGTCAGTCTATGGAAAAAGAACAGCTTGGAAGGATTAAGATAAAAGAAGATACAGAATAAGAAGTCATGATCAGACAAAGAAAAGTTCTATGTTTTTGATCATGGAAGTGGAACATGTGTGGGTGATGATGAGATGGAGGGAGTGGTGACCATGTCTATCTGAGATCTGTGGTAGAGAAATATGTCATGGGAGCTGAGGAGAATGAGGAAGTGGGAGGCTGGCTTGTTTAAAGCACTATTGTCTCCTATGTTGAGGTCCCACAGCATAGGGCAGGAATCAGGGTGGAGAGAAAGACTGAAAGTCAAATACTGAATTCCTCAGAAGAGAGGAAGAATGCCTTGGATGCCAGGAGGTTGCTGCCATTGGCGTCTGAGCTGGATGGTATCTTTGGATAGTCATCCTCGCTAAATGAGGGCAACAAAGGGAGCATCTGGAGGGAAGGGAGCATTCCAAGTGCTCCTCCAGGAGGAGGGTGTCAAGGAGCACAAGACAAGGTGCAGTCAGTGCTGGCAGGAAAGTCTGGCATGGCCAGTGTCTGGTGGAGAAGCGGGAGGGTCAGGGAAGTTAGGCTTCTGTGATACCAGAAGAAGGAAAGCATGCAAGGGGAAAGGATCTAATTAAAGAGATTTTAAAATTATGAAACCACAGAGGATAGAGCCAGATAATTACAAAGGAGAGGTAGGACTGAGGTAGATGCAGACTAGAAAAAGGAAAGCAAGGTTAGAGAGCAAAAGCGGCTTATCCTTAGGCAGCTGGCACTCAGTAGCACAAGGATTAGGCTAGTAAGAGGCGGTGAGAACTTGCTAGGCACAGGACATGTGCCTGGTCAGAGTAGCAGAGGATGGGAGTAATTCCTCTGAGTATGGGGCGAGCGGAATACTCCCTGTCTCAGGGTCTTAGGTCCACTCACAGCGATCAGGGGCAGGGGCTCTATGCTTACACACAAAGGGCAGAGCAGGGCACTGTATGGTCAGTCCATCTGCAAAAACAAAGTACATTTATCTCTCAGTTTTTGTCTGGGTAACTTATGCACGGCGGAGCCAGCTCAGAGCACCCAGAAATAAAAGAGCTTTTAACTAGTAGGCCCTTCAGCTTGTTAAGGACTCTTGACTTGTGCATGGGAAAGCTGCATTTTTTTTTCCCCTTTTTAGTTACGTCTCATGTCCACCATGTTCTTATCAAAGAATTTCCTTTTAAAATCCTCCATTAGATCACACTGCAACCCCCCCATAAGAAGCCTAGCTAAGGATCACATGGGCAACAAGACAAAGTGGAAAAGTCTTTCACTGTTTCTTCTTTGTCCTACCCTCTGGCAGGGTTCAAGAGTACTTCACACTCTGGGCTTCTCCCAGGGTTGAATTCTCCTCAGTGGATTTGGCCCAGGATTATCCGCTAGATTTGAGGCAACTGTACTTTATGCCTGGAGCTCTGTCTGAGGAATCCAAACGTTCTGACTTCACAACTAGGCCCAACTTTGGTCGGAGTCTCCAAACGTGTCTGTACCATCACTGTTCTGACATGTATGTAGTATGCACAGCTAACTCATTTTCCTCTTTGGAGTCAGTCTTAAACTTGGAGAAGATTCCTTGCTTCCTCTTCTACCTTGCACTAAGGGCAGGAAGGAGAGATTGAGGATGCCAGCAGGAGCAAGGGTGAGGTTGGCATCCCCCAGGGTTCAGATGATTTCTCTGGAGAGCGTGGCTTAAGTCTCATCTCCGTCAGCCATCCTCTGAAGAAAAACGGAAAATCCTCATACACTTGTTGGTTCCTCACCAGCTGTTCATTCTCCTTCTATCTAGAAAAGTTAAAATCACAGCAAAGAAAGCAAAAGAAGGTAAGGCAAGGCAAGGCAGTTCTTTACGAGGGGGTGCCCTGTCACAGGAGACCAAATTCCATTCTGCTGACTCATCTCCTTCCACTTGCCCTCCAATCAGCAAGGGCTTAAAACAAAAGTATTTTGTAAAGACAATCAGAAATTAACTTCCTTAGCACGCTTCTGGGGACAAAGTCTCTCCAAGTATCGACTAGGTCAGGACTTCTTCAACCTTTTCCACCTGCGACTCCTTTTCACATTTCAGCAGCATTTATTGGTGCTACATGGGATGATGGCATGCACAGTGGAAACTACCCATGCTATGTGTTCAGAACTAAGGCTGCAGTGAAGCTGTGCAATCACTTCCAGATGGACCTCAGATTCATTTTGCATTTGATTTTTAATTAGTTTTTGGTTATTGCATTTTCAGAAACCTTTTACTGTTGACAAATTTTTTGTGACTCCATATGGGTCACAGTTCAAGAAGCACTGTACTACTCTGTCTTATTTTCCCCACAGATCTTGACTGGATGGAGGACCTTCTGGAGGAAGATTGTGCAGAAGAGTCTGAAAGGCTAGAAGAAGTCAGTTCTAACTGAATCTCAGATCTCCAATGGACTTTTGGGGGGGGTGGAGGATGGGGCAGGAGACAGAAGCATGGGTTGGTCAGATCTGTTCCCATCTGAGGCCTCCACAGTTGTTCTTGTAGGACTGGGCAGGTACCAGAAGTGTATGTCAGGTAGTTCCATCCTTGTCCAAGTTCTCCAGAACCTAAAGCTTGCAAGAGCTACAAAAGGAGCCAAACAAGGAGAAAAGAGAGTGGTTAATGCAGGGAAGATGGCATGGAAGAGAACAGAGAGGTCAAGGGACTGGAGGTCACAATGTGGATAAAGAAGATTTTGTAAAGGAAGGAGAAGGAAAGGTGAGAAGTCAATATATTATGGTCAGATAAGGGGATTTTGGAATTCTTGAACATGCAGGTAGTACATTTGTAGGAGATGTGGTGGAGGTGAAGTGGATAAGCAATTTGCCAGAAAAAAGGTTAAGGAACTGGGTGTTTAGGGTATTGGAAGTAAGAGTCAATTTGTATGCGGAAGTCCCCTAATATGAAGGCAGGAGTTGAGGAGGAAAGAAAAATTGTGAGCCTGGCAACAAACTCACTGAGAAAAGGAGAGTGACCTGGTGGTCTAGAGATAAGTATGACCAGGACTTTGATTTGGTGGTAGATATGAACAGCATGAATCTCAAAGAGAGAAAACTGATGGGTGGAAATGAGGGAAGGGAGATCCTGGAAGCAGCGATAGGGATCAAAGAGTATTCCAACTCCTCTGCCTCAATAGTAGATGGGTGACAAGCATAAAAAGAGCCCCAAGTCAAAAATGGTTTCATCACAAGGTCTATAAAGATGACTAGAAGAGATAAAGCAAGTCTGAAAAAATCAAACTAGAACTGAAATAAGAGTTCTGGGGAAAAAATGGCAGGAAAAGAACTTAGAACAGAAAGTAGAAAATGTTACACAAGTAACAGACTCCATAAAAAAATTAAAAAATAGAACCTAACAATGAGAATTCAATCACTCCTGGAAACAAAAAAGGAGAAACAAGATCAAAAGATTTAGAAAAAAGAAAAATATATGTTGTTTAAAATCAGTGAGTGACACAGAAAACAGGTGAAGGAGGGCCAAGCTAAGACATATCAGATTCCATTAAAACTAAGATCAAACTAAAACACCCAGAAAACTAATCTTAAGGGCTTATAAAGAGATTTGCCCAGATCTACTGGACTCAAAGAGCAAAATAAAGCTAGAAAAGATCCACTGTTCACCTCCTGGAAGGCACAGTGAACATCCAGTAAGGTTAAGTCATTCCAAAGTTCCTAGGCTAAAGAAAAATACTGCAAAAAGCCAGAAAGAGTTGGAATACCAAGGAACTTTAGCCAGGACAATTCAAGACCCTGATATAACTAAACTAAAGAAAACAAAGTCCTGGAATGTAACGTTCTAAAAGGCAAAAGATAAAGGCAAACATCCAAAAATGGCTGACTCAGCCAAACAGTACAAATCCTCTGACTGGGGCAGACTGGAAACGGACCTTTAATAGAATAGAGGACTTGAGCACTCCTGATTAAAATAAAAAAGAACCAAAGGGAAATTCTGAAACACAAGCATAGAAGAAGTCAAGAGAAACCTAGGAAAGTATTTCAATTTGAGTAACTGTAAGGGGCTAAATTATAATGTGAGAAGAAATTAAGGTCTCTACAAAAGTAAGGATTTTCTAGGATCTTAAAGGGAGTTAAACATAGTAACACAGGGACTGAATGTGGTTATGTTCTTTCTTAGATTTAAGGAAATAAAAGGGTCAAACAAAGGAATATGCCAGTGAAAAACTAAGAAAGAAGGGTAAGAAACTTAGTATGCTATAAAACTGGAGTACGTGAAAAGACTGTATGAACATTACAGAAGGCAGGGGGAGCAGCCATCTCAGGATCCTCATCTGAAACACACTGCAGATAATAGAATGATGTCAGTGCTTTAATATGGGTGTGTATACATATACACATACACACACACACACACATATGCACCAAATGATACAGCATCTAAGTATTCAGAGAAAAAGTTAACTGGAAAAATTGGGAACAATGAGAAAAGCTGCCAAAATTTTGGGAATGCAGTCAAAGAAGTCCTTAGGGGAAAACGTATTTCACTAACCACTTCCATCCACAAAAACAAAGGACAGATCAATCAATTTTTCATGAAACTAAAAAAAGAAAACTAGCAAAGTAATAAATTTTAAAACCATAACTAAACACATAATGATTCTAAAAATCAGATCTAACATAGCAAAAAAATTGAATCAATGAAATACTAGTTTTTGAAAAAAATTAATAAAATTAATAAATGTGATAAAAGAAAAATAAACTCCCTTTTCACAAAATAAATAAGAGTAAACAAAATAACGAGAAATTATTTTGTTTGGTTACATGCCAGCAAAACCAATAATTTAAATGAAATGCCTGAACATTTACAAAAATATTAAATGTTCAAATTAATGGAGTAAAAAATAGAAAACCTTAATAATAACCCAACCTCAGAAAAAAATTGAAAATCCATAAAGGAATTCCAAAAGGAAAAGGACCACACGAATTCACAATTGAATTCTATCAAAATTTTAAGGAACAATCAATTCTAATATTACATAAAATACATGAAAAAACATGCAAATAAAAGCTCCTACCAATCTCCTTGTATAAAACAAATAAGATCTTGATACCAGGAAGAGACAGAGTACTGAAAGAAAACTATATACCACATCAGTGCAAAAACATTGAATAAAATTTCAGAAGAGACTTAACAAAATATAAAAATGATTTTACACTATCACAAGGTTAGATTTATTCTAGGAATGCAAGGTTGATTCAACATAAGAAAAATGTTAAAAGTAATAGGTCATATTAATAAAGTCACATCATTACGTCAGTAAAGGAAAAAGGAGGTTATTCATAGTGATCTCAAAAAAAGAAATGAGCAAATAAAAGAGCATTAAGTCATTTAACTGAGTATTCACAAAAAATACCCATAAGAGAGCAGGAGGAAACTAGGAAGAGACGCAAACACCTACCAAGACAAAACTGGCATTAGGATGTTAAGTTTATTAAGTGTTTATAAATCTATCCATACCTGAGGATTGAATTTCACATGCAATTCTTTTTTTCTATTCATTGTCTATGGAAATGACCAGCTCTGCTGCTGTCTATAAAGTCTGTAATAAAAAAAATTAGTTCTATAATATCAGGATAAGCAACCGATTCATTCATCACTTTTATCCTTCCCTGGCCCAAATACAAGAATTACCAAAAAAACAAAAACAAAAAACTGATACGAAATGAAGTAAGGAAAACTGGGAAATTAAATATGCAACGGTTACAGCAATGACAGTGACCATCTCACCAATACGAAGACTGCGTCACTACAATGCCCAAGTTTGTCCCTAAAGAACCAAAGGGAAGGACAAAGCTCTCTGCAGGAGGGTGGCACACGCATGGACAGTCATACCAACCTGATGTCTTCATCAGCTGGGCTGCACAGTTTTCTTTTATCTCCTTCTTTCCTCATTGTAATAAGGGAGGGAGGCACTCTAGTAGAGAAATGAGAGATGTCTGAAAACAAAGGCAATATAAAAACCAATGACTGCCAGTATTTTTTAATCTGTTAAGATGAAATTTACTAGAGAGAGATGGAAAGTTTTACCTTTTGGTTTTTTGAAAAAAATCAACTTTACAAACAGAAGATGGTAACATCAAAGGTTCTGGCCAAGCCCAGTTCCCCAGAAAAACCACTTCAGGAACAATGAAGAGGGCCAGATGAAAGCCAGACATAAGCAGCAGGGCTTTTCCATCCAAATCCAGAACCACACCAGAGGATGGGAATTAAGCTGGCTACCTCATGGCTGGGGTCCAAGAGGCAACAAGGCTAGCTAAAGTCTCCAACTTCTCAGGGAACACAGGATGGGGAGGAGCGCAGGAGGCAAGGGTTGGCTATGGGAAGCCACAATAGTGACAGGGCAAAAGGTATGTAAAGGGGACAAGATCTAGCACTATAGTGCAGCGATGGCCCACCCAGCAACTGATGCAGGCAAAAGGACCTGGGCATAGCCACCTCCCCAAATTTATAGGGAAGAGAGGAAAGCCTAGTCCTGGCAGTCCAGGAACCAAAGTTAAAGGTATTAAGGAATTTTCTCAAGAGAGGAATAGGATATCTTGGGAGAGGTGGCCGATGGGTCAAAGAAAGGAAGCCAAACTGAAAGAAAAAAAAAAGTATTATTCAAAGGAAACTATGGATAACCAAGACATTCCATAGTTAAACTGGCAGGAGGCAAGAGGAGGTGACCCAATACTTTTTTAGTTGTGGAAGATCTTTTAAATAAAACTGCAAGGTTAAGATCAATGGTGTACTTAACAATTAGCTCTCCAGAAAAAAATGTTTGCATGGCATGCTTTAAATTTAATCTGAATTATTAACATTTTCTCCTATCACTTTCTTAGGTCTAGACTAGTAGTTATAAAGTAAAATAAAAACATCCCTATGGTTGCATATTGACTTAGAAAACCACACATCAACATCATATGTTATGTATGCTATATATTGTGATTCTGTTAAACATTTTCCAATTACATTTTCATCTGGTTGGGTCACACTGGGCCCAATTTGACACTTCTGGTCTAGACGATCCACAAAACAATAAATCAAGCCCTGTTTTGTAGCCTTTTGCTGATTTCCAAGGTATAAATACTAATAGTGAAAATTTAAATGAGTTCAATTTAAAAATAAAGCCTTGGCTTCAGGCCACCCTTGGTCGAATTAACTAAATTATTTAGACAAGACTGCGTGTGTCTCTGATCCAAGGACAACAAACAGTTGTTACAGTAGTGTTGAGAATATTTATTTTGCTGGCTATATTTAGTTATATTTTTTTTCCCTAACTTCCCACTTTTAAGTCACCAGGTAGTCTGGGAATTTCTACATTATTATTCCATCAAGATGTTGTAAAATGATTATGATTTCAATTTTTCCCCACAAAAGCATTAATTACAAAAAGAATGAAAGTTCCTATTATAATGAAATATTATGACCTAAGAAAATCCCAAGATAAAAACCCCAAATGACAGTTTTCTCACAGTTACAAGTAGAACCCACCAAGCAAGAATGAACCTGCCACAAGACGTACAAAAGAAACAAAGAAGAAGCTGAAACAAGAGACGAAAAAAGAAAATCATAATCCATGGAAGAGGAATTAACAACCACAAAAAGTAGAAGACCTTACCCAATAGCGGACAACTTGAAAAACAGAATGGAATAAACAGAACACAGAAGTTCAATGTTCAACAAGAAATAGAACAAAATCAAAACTAAAAAATTTGAACAACTTGTTGGGTGTCTACTATCGAAATCAAATTACCTGAAAAACAGGACAAGAGCGATAACTTAAAATCATTAAATTTCCTGAAAATAATGACCAAATAGAGCACTATATTTAATGAAATAATGAAAGAAAGTACTAATCAAAAATACAATAATAAAAAAGAAAATAAAATAAGAACTACTAGACCCAGAGGGCAAAACAAAAATAGGAAAAAAAATCTACAAGTTACTATCTGAAAGTTCAGATTGAACATGTCAACATATCTGATACGTGACAGCTGAAATCCAGAATTCCCATGTCAAAGAAAAAATACTGTAAACATCCAGAATAAATCCAAGTACTAAGGAACCAGAGTCAGATCACATCGGATCATTTAGCATTTATTATAAAGCAAAAGAAAGCTTAGAATACAATAGAGAATAAGGCTTATATTATTGGTCAGGCATCACTTAGATCAGGTCTATTGATTCAGGCTTTGGGATTAAAATGCAATGAATCACTTGTGGACTATAAAATAAAAATTTTAATGACTTTATTAATCACAAGCAATAAAACTCAAGGACTTCTTTTTAAAAATACACAATATATTTCTCCCCACTTTCCTCCAAAGTCATAATAAATAGGAAGACATTTTCCAAAGGCAATAAGTAAGCTTGGATGAAACTTTGGACAACAATTCCCTCCACACCCCCAAGGCTGAGCCTCTTATAGTTTAAGTGGAAAGCAAGCCACCCTTAAAAGAAATGAGCTCAGTATAAATGACCCCAGATATACTGCTCAATACTGTAGGATACTGGACACAGGTGCTGCTGAAAAAGCGTAGTGGAGAATAAGGGCTAACAGGAAAGGAGGAGAAGACCTGGACATGATGGACATGCAGGCATGAACCCAGTCTCAGCAGTACTTGGGCAGGGCAGCCTAATGTGTCTTCCCCACCTGACTCATCTACAAAGCACAACAAAGCTCCTACCACATCCTTGCTAGCTTAATGACAAAGTGCCATAAGTTTTCTAGAGGACATCCCTCCACTAAAATGATCTTAAAACAACTTGAACAAGCGCATGAGGGGCTCATTACACAAAATACAAACAGAAAACAGTATTATTTTAAAAGAGAAAGAAGGATGGCCAGAAGCTACATCAGCAACAAGAGGTCAATGGCATAAAGGTTGCTAGCTTAGAAGACATCACCAGTCCTGAGCACGTCTGAATCCTGGGCATCGACATAGCTAAGAGACAATAGGCATGCAATCTGTTCAAGGGCTTGAGCTGGTACTAGGGTTTATCCTACATCAAGGGGAGGATCTGTTCCAGGGTTGAAGTTGTGTGAGTAAGAAGAAGGGGACATATATAAGAAATGTCAATTTAGGAACCACGAGACTTGGCAAGAGATGGAATATGTGCAGGAGTGGGGTGAAGCATTGAAGGGGACCCCTAGGCTATGAACTAACCCCAAAAGTGGTTGTAAATTTCAGAAGACCAGAAGGGGATGGGGCAGGGAGAGGGATGAATCTGTGGAGTCTGAAATGACTATGGGGACCTTCAGTTTGAGATAGCCAATAGGAAGTTGGTCACATAAAAATGGAGATCTTAGAGGTTAGCTCTGGCTTCTATGAGAATCACGGAAGAGATGAGGGCACAGAACTGACTCTTGGAGACACAGCAGATTTTATGTTACATATATGTATATATATATATGTATATTTAAATACTGATGATTTTATGGCATTATCTTTTGTTTTGCTGAACACACATATACAATTTATTTTGGGGGGAATCTCTTGAGGTTCCTGTATGTGTAGAATCCTATCAATTGCCATTTTATGTATCTTGGCTTCTCTGACAATGATGTTTTAATTTCTTTTTCTTGCCTTAGCTGTTACTGCTACCAATTTTAAAACTAAGTCAGATAAAACGGACCTAGCTGTCCTGATAAAAGGGACTTAATTGTGTTTTTACCACAGTTGATAGTGGGAAAACTTCAATCTTTCTTTTTTCAAATAATGCTTATTCTAAGGTACAGATAAATACTTTTTATCACATTAAGGAAAAATTCTTCATTATATGTACTCTTCATCTATAGATCTTATCAAATGATTTATGGTTTTTCTTACTACTAATTATACCAATTGTTTCATTGATTATACAGTTTATTTTCCTAATATTGAGCCATTTTTGCATTATTGTTATAATTCCATATGATCATGCCACTAAGAGATAAAAAAGCTCATCTAGTTCACCCTCATTTAACAGAGAAAGAAACTGAGACCTCAGGTAACTCATTTAAGGTTACACGGATACTAATCGACCAAGCTAGGATTTAAACCCAGTAGCTAGGTACATAGTGGATAGAGTGCCAGACTTGAAGTCTGAAACTCATCTTCCTGAATTCAAGTCTAGCCTCAGACACCACTAGTCGCATGAGCCTGGGCAAGTCTCTTATCTTGTTCGCTTCAGTTGCTCATCTGTAAAATGAACTGGAGAAAGAAACAGCAAACCTCTCCAGCATCTTTATCAAGAAACCCCCAAGTGGGGTCATGAAGAGTTGGACACAACTGAACAACAACAGCACAGCCCTAAATCCAGGCTTCTATTCTACCATGTCATGAAATTTCATTTATTTTTTATTTTTTTAATTTATTTGTTTTCAGTTTTCAACAATCACTTCCATAAGTTTAACATTTTCTCTCCCTCCCTCCCCGAGATGGCATGCGATCTTATATGGGTTCTACACTTACATTCTTATTAAACACATTTTCCCATTAGTCATGTTGCACAGAAGAATTAAAACGAGTGGGAGAAACCATGAGAAAGAACAAACCAAACCAAAACATAATACAAGAGAAAACAGGCTGCTTCATTCTACCTTCTGATTCCATATTCTTTCTCTGGATGTGGATGGCATTTTGCCTTAAGTCCTTTGGTAACGTTTTAGGTCCTTGCATTTCTGCAAAGGGCTAAGTCTATCAAAATCAGTCCTTGCACACTGTGGCTGTTACTATGTATAATATTCTCCTGGTTCTGACCATTTCACTCAGTATTAGTTCATATAAGTCTTTCCAAATTTTTCTGAAGTCTGACTGCTAGTCATTTCTTATAGCACAATACTACTCCATTACATTCATATATCATAATTTGTTCAGCCATTCCCCAATTGATGGCATTCCCTTGATTTCCAATTCTTGGCCACCACAAAAGAACTGCTATAAATATTGTTGTACTTGTGGGATCTTTTCCCATTTTTATGATCTCTTTGGGATATAGCCCCAGAAGTGGTATTGCTGAGTCAAAGGGTATGCACATTTTCGTAGCCCTTTGGGCATAGTTTCAAATTCCTCTCCAGAATGGTTAGAGCAGCTCATTGGGATCCAGATGGCTCAGGAGGGGAAAGTCAGGCTGGTGACCCACATGGCCCTCCCTCACTCAAAACAAAGTCAAGCTCAAGTCATGTCATCATTTCTCTAATGTCATGGTCTTCTTCGAAAATGAAGGACGAACAAAGACCTGTGAGTAGACCAAGCTGCCTGAATGGGGACCCAGCTAGCTGGGTAACTCAGCTCATCTGCTCCCTTCTTTCCTCCCCCCTTCCTTCTCCTCTCCAAAGGAAGGCAAATTTGGATAGCCAGAGGGTATCCAGTTTAATTTGGAGTTTATGGGCCAGATTATTTTTCTTTTTCCCTTCCTCCCTCCCTCCTTTCCTTCCTTCCTTGTCCTTCCCAAAACCATAAACCCAGTGCACGCTAAAATCCATACACTGCACAACAAGACCTCCCTGCCCAAACTCCATTTAATGGCTCTTTTCGGGACCCTCTTGGCTTCCAAGTGATTATCAATAATAACTGTTGCTCTTTCCCTCCCAGTTTGATTTACTTGTTTTTTTATTCTTTTGCTCATTAAAGGGGCCATTCCCTGATTACTTCTTAAAGAGGCCTACTCACTGAATGGGCATTACCTCATTCTAAGTGAGTACTTGAATAGGTCAAGGTCTCCCATTGCATCCTGGGCCTTCTCCAGTCATCCTGATGGCTCAGGAGCGGAAAGTGAGGCTGGTAACCTTGCACAGCCCTCCTTCACTCCAAACAAAGTCAAGTGCAAGTCATGTCATCATTTCTCTGATGTCATGGTCTTCGAAAATGAAGGATGAACACAGACAGACAGGATCAGCTCACAGCTCCACCAACAATGAATTAGTGTTTCAACTCTTCCACATCTTCTTCAACATTTATTATTTTCTTGTTTTGTCAATCTGGTAAGTGTGATGTGATACCTCAGAGTTGTTTTGATTTGCATCTCTCTAATCAGGAGTGATTTAGAGCATTTTTTCATATGACTATAGATAGCTTTAATTTCTTCCTCTGAGAACTGCCTGTTCATATCCTTTCACCATTTATCAATTGGGGAATGGCTTGTATTCTTATAAATTTGACTCAATTCTTTATATATTTTAGGAATAAGTCCTTTACCACAGGCACCAGTTGTACAAATTCTTTCCCAGTTTTTTGCTTCCCTCTTATTCTTAGTTGCATTGGATCTATTTGTGTAAAAACTTTTCAATTTAATGTAATCAAAATTATCCACTTTGCACTTCATAATGTTTTCTATCTCTTGTTTGGTCATAAATTTCTCCATTCTTCATAAATCTGCATGTCATGAAATTCTAAAAATATATTGCTAGATTAATTTCAATAGTTTACATAATGTTTTATTCATATTAGTGTGGGCTGGTGTATAGGGGAAGACTGAATGGGTGGTGAGGTCTATCACCTCATACCTGGACTACTGCAACAGTCCTCTGGTCTGACCATGGTACTACCTTCACTGCTCAATAAACTCCAATGGCTCCCTATCACCTCCAGGATCAAATGTAAAAGTCTCTGACTTTAAAACCCTTTCACAACTTAGTTCTTTTCTACCTTTCCAGGCTTCTTAAACTTTGCTCCTCTCTATGTATTCTATGATCCAGTGACCTTTTCTGCTGGCCTTTTTGCTCTTTCTCACACATTACAATTCAATTCCTGACACTGTGTGTCTTTTTCACTGCATGTTCAACAATACTTGGCAGTTTATTCCTCTTCACCTGTGCCACCTGGTATACCTGGCTTACTTCAGACATGTCAAATATCACCTTGTACACCAGGCATTACCTCCTGTACCCCCTCCCGCCAACTTTTAGTGCCGTCTCTTTAAGATAATCTCCCATGTATGTAGCATATATCATGTTTGAACATGGTTGTTTGCATGTTATATCTCCTCAATTAGACTGTAAGCTCCTTGAAAACAGGGCCTACATTTTTGCTTTTGTTTCTATTGCCAGTGCTTTGCACAGTGTTGGTGCGTAATAAGAATTTAATAAATGCTTATTGGGGGAGGAGAGGGCGTATCCAAAATGGCTGAGTACAGGGTGGGACTCAGCTGAACTCTTCCCAAAATCCCCTCCAAACAACTTTTAAAAAAATCACAAATCAAATTTTGGAGGAGCACAGCTAACATAAGATCAGAAAGAGACATTTATTCAGCCTAAGATAACTTAGACGGTTCACAGGGATGGTCTGTGACCCTGGGGTAGATGCAGTCCAGGAGTGAGGCATCTGTAGTGTGCCTTGAAGGTGATTAGGATGATAACAGTAGCAGCAGTGGGCATGCTCAGCCCAGAGATGGTAAGGGGGTCGGACAAATGCTCTAAATCACTATTGATTAGAGGAAAGTAAATTAAAGCAACTCTAAGTCACAACTTCACACCTATCAGAAATGACAAATGGTAGAAAAGATGAGGGGAACTTGGTACATTAATGAACTTTTGGTGGAGTAGTGAACTGGTCCAACCGCTCCAGACAACAATATGGAATACTATGCTCGAAGGTCTATAAAACTATGCAGACCCTTTGAATTCTGCAATAGCACTACTAGGTCTGTACCCCAAAGAGATCAAAGGAAAAGAAAAAGGACCTACATGTATAAAAATAATTATAGCAGCTCTTTTTGTACTGGCAAAGAATTAGACATTGAGTGGATGGCCCATCAATTGGGGAATGGCTGAACAAATGGAAGCATATGATTTGCATGGAGTTGTGTTATAAGAAATGAAAAGGGGTGGTTTTACAAAAACAAGCAAGACCTGTAAGAACTAATGCAAAGTGAAATGTGAAGAATGTAGAAATCATTGTGCACAGTAACAGTAATGTTGTAATGATGGTCAACTGAGAAAGACTTCGGGTACTCTGACCAATGACATCAACTCTGACCCAAGACAATTTCAAAGGAATCATGATGAAAAATACTATTCATCTCCAGAGGGAGAACTGAAGAACTCTGAGTTCAAATTAAAATATAATTTTCTCATTTTAAATTTTGCGTGTGATACAACTAATATGGAAATGTTTTGTATGATCTCACATGTATAACAGATGTCTATTGTTTGCCTTCTCACTGAATGGGAGGGAGGGGGAGAATATGGTCATCAAAATTTAAAAAGAAAAAAATGTTTAACATAATAAATTTTAAATGCTTATTGACTTGCTGAGAAAATGTTGTGTATGGCTAAGAAAAAACACAGGAAATAGTTGTGCATCAATCAATAGTATATACAAATATCTTATGTAAAATCAACTATCATACATTTTTAACAGAAATAAAGGAAAAAGTTAAATAACTTTACAGATATTCTATGTCAAAGTTGGCCATACTAGACAAATTACGTTACATATTTGATGCAATGCAAAATTCAAATATCAGTATATTACTTCACATAAATAATAAAATTCTTATTATGAAATAACACATTATTTAAAACATTAGGGGGAGAAGAGTGACTTGAATGCTAGATATAAAAGCTAAAAAGAAATTTTTAAAGCTGCAATGATTAGAACAGAAAAGATATAACTGAATTCCATAGAATAGACAAGGACTGGATAAATTTAAGACCACAAAAGATTGGGGAAAGATTGTATTATTCAATAAAAACCGTTGAGAAAATCAAAAAAGCCATATGGCAAAAACTGGGATTAGATCCAATTTTCACACCATATACTCATCATAAATTCCATATGGATTCAGCCTCCAATGTTTTTAAAGTTATAACAAAATGGAATCTCTATTTTAATTCTAGAATTAAAGAATATTCTCATCATTTAACAAATAGAGATGATTTCACAAGAAAACAGATGAACTGGAGAACATAAAATAGTTTTGTATAGGAATCAATTCCTCCAGAATAAAAGGCAAAAAAACCTAACAAGTTTGGGAAACTGTTCTTTTAAATGATTCTGTTAAAATTCTGACAATTCCAAACTGGTATTAAGGAACTGACACAAATTTCTAGGAGGAAGAGCCCCTGTTTAGTAAGTACAAAAGGGCTGCGAGGATACAAACACAGTAACTTTCAAAAGGAACACAAAACAAATGCAAGATATAACTGAAAAGTTGTTCCAACATTCTAATTAATAAGACAATTGCAAATGAAAACAACTGAGGTCCCATGTTAAATTGCCGAAGATAATTAGAAAATTCAGAAAGGTGGTGGAACTGTGATGTATGGACAGATGGGAAATGGTATCATCTTTCTGGAGATCTGAACACCTACAAAAGCATTTCTACTTTTTGATTCAGTGAATATATACCATACTGCAATTGCATCATTAAAAGGAGAGGATTACTGTATTTATAACAAAAATAATAACAGCAAGCGATTGGGAGCAGCCCACAGAAAGGTAATTGGGCATGTGATGTAGGCCCTAGATGTACTGTCACAAAGACCTGGGTTCAAATTCTAACTCAGAGCTGCACATATGCACATATGACCCTGAGCAAGTCATTCAACTTCTCGGTGAATCAGTTTTCTCATATGTAAAGTAGGGATGCTGAACTTGACTAAGGATGCTAAATCAATGACGCTCAGCCGTCACACGCTCCATGACTGCGGAACAGTGAAACAAACGGTGGAATGGAAATGCTACGCACCGCTGCAGCAGCATCAGAAATAAGCAACACACACGGGAAAACGTTAGCAACGAGGCAGGATGAAAACAGAATCAGCATGACAAGGAACACGCCGACTACAACAACTTAAAAGACTAACAGTAAAAGTGAGGAAAAACTTCCAACACTAAGGAACAAATACAAGCATGGTGCAGCCTTGGGCCGGACGCATGGAAACAAACAAGGAAACAAATATGGAAACAAGCCAGAGTCGTCATGGATACATTTCGCTACACAACCAGTAAATAACACACGTGACTGCTTTGTATCTTTGCCTGGGTATTACATTGTTCGGGTTGTTTTGTTTCTAAGATGGTTACAGTAACTGCAGTGGTCTCTGACTATGTAGGAGACAGAAAGCCAAGCAGGCTGGAGGGCTGGGGAATCTCCAGGAGACCCCGGGTCCAACCAGGAAAGCCTTCCTCAGGAACCTATTCCGCCCCAGGCACCTCCATCCGATCAGAGGAGGGAAGGGAAGCTAACGCCCATTGCCACGACTGTTAATTTTCTTACCTTGAAAGTGGTCCCTGAGAACAGGCTGGGCAGCACGTGGGATCTTGGGGAACCGGAGGCCTTGAGGCCAGACTGGCTGCACCCCCCAATATTCCGGGGGCCTTTCTCACACGCTGGTTTCCCATTTCCTTCTCTACCTACCCTGGGGTTGTCAGACAGCTACACAACCACTGCCTGTGTGTGTTCGCCCCACCCGAAGGGCCGTCAGTGAGCACAACAGGTACATGAAGACATTAATTCCTGTTCTAGGAAGCCCGCTGTCCAACACAGAAACCTTCCTGGAGGTGGCACCCAAGGTTAGCCCTCCGGCCTCCCAGGCCAGAGCCCCACCCGGCCTACCCCACCCCTTCCTGCCCAGAAGCATACAGGAGACTCGTGGCGGAGGTGGGGGGCTGGGTGGGGGGTTCTTAAGGAGTCCTGGGGAGGCCCCTCCTGCCACTTGGCCCCTACCACCCTCTGCCCACCTCCACGCCTGCCTTCTCGTTGGCTCTTGTGGCAGCTCCGCATCCGTGAGTCCCCTACAAACCAAGGGATCAGGGCTACCCTTACTTTGGAAGGTCCCTGGGAAGGCTGGGGCGCTCAGTAGGAGGAACCCCCAGGGTTCTCTCTGGTTTTCTGGCCTTGTCCTTTTCAAGTGATAGGCTGTCTCTGCCCTAGTCCCGCCCCCTCCTCTTACATGGCCCCAAGGGATAGGCTGCTTCTGCCCTGGGGCCGCCTCCTTCTGCCTGACGCCCCTCCCTTTTCTGAAAGCCACTCCGGGTGTAAATTTCTATGCTGGAATCTTCCGTGTCCCATGTGCAGGCAGCATGACCGGCGGGCTGCTTGGGACACGAGGAGGGGGAGGTGGTGCTGGAAAGAGACCCCTCTGCATAAAAGCCCAGTGGGGTGGGGGCTACCCTCGTGCACGTGGGGAGCCACAGTGAGCCACTTGGGCTGGGGTGGAGAGGAAAATACATATATGTATAAAATGTGTATTATTAAAATATGTAACTTGTGTCCCCTAGAAGAAGTGCCCGCCTTAGCTATCTGTAGTTCCAGCTTACCCCCCAAATTCCCTCAGACCTCCAGAATTCACCTCCTCTACACATCTTATTTTAATTTCCACCCTTCTTTCTTCTTAACATTTCAGTAACCTTAAAAATCATCCTACCAAGGAAGATCCTTGCGCTGTCCTACATGTTTTTTAGGGTAAACTGGCTCTGCTAGTTCCTCATTGAAACCGTGGCCCATAATAATTTCACTCTCTGTAATCTCATTTTCCCCATCTATAAAATATATGATAAACTTGGTTGGCTCTCAAGTGTCAAGGCTACACAGAGGGTTACTTAGCCACTTTGGGGGCCCTGGCAGGGAAAGCCAAAACTTCATTCCCAGGTCTGCAGAACTTTATCCAAGAACTTCGTTAGTAAATTATGATTGTTGGTGTGGATATCACTTCTGTTGTACCAGTTTTAATTTTCGATTACTTGCTTAAATAATTGAAAGTTAATTTTCATTGTATTCCATATCCACTTCCTTTTCTTTTTTATTGTGAATTTAACAATCACCAATAATCACAAATGTCTCAAAATGGTGAGGATGAGGATGAGAACTGTCAACTTATGCAGTGGTTTGTTCATTTTTATTATTCTGATTTTGAATCCCACAGTGCTTTCTCTTCCTTCTCTTTCATATCTATATCTATATCGATATCTATTTCACGTTGTTATTCTTCCTATTTACATGTTATCTCCCCCCATCCGACTACAAGCTCCTTGAGGGCAGGGACCTTCCTTTCATTCCCAACACTTGACGGAGCCTGGCATGGAGCAGGCATTTAGTGCATAAGGGTCCACTTTGTTCTGATTCTCACTGTTGCTATCACTTTATTAATTCTAATCTTAGCTTTCGTGACTGTACTTAACTGAGACAATTTTCAGAATGGGTCTTTTCCTTTTCTGTTAAAATATAATCCATTATATTCTTCATGGCAATATTGCATGTTCATCATATCAAATGCCTAGAGATTCTTTTTGTAAAGTATTCATACCATAAAGGCGTGAAGCTCCTATGCAATTAACAAGTTTTTAGCTTCTCTCATCTTTTGCCCTGAATCATACTTTCCCATACATTTCTTACGATTATTACTTTCTCCTACCTTTTAATGAAGTCGTCAATTATCAGAGAATATGCTGATCTGACCTGGAAGGACTTAATAAGTTCTTCAGATGCTTTCTACAACTTCAGCAAAATGAGCAAAACATAGCATATTATATTTTGTTATATACAGTCATATTTATAATTATGTATTATGCTTATATATTTATGTATTATATATTCATATAATATAACCATGGCATATAAGTCTGTAGTGTGATTATAATGGATATAATTATATGTTTGTAAAATACAATCATATAAATAATATCTGTGTGCATATTTTACAACTTTGAAGCATTATAGAAACACTAGCCATCAGGTGGTACAGTGGATAGAGCGCTGGACCTACAGTCAAGAAGAGACTAGTTCGAATGTGACCTCTGCCACTCACTATCTGTGTGATCCTGGGAAAATTACTAAATCTCTCTTAGTTTCCCTGTTTGCAAAATGGAAATAATAACACTACCTACCTCTTTAGGTTACTGTGAAGATAAGATATTTATAAAGTGCTATGTAAACCTTATGAGTATTATAGAAATGTTATTATTATGTGGCACATATGCCTCAATTGCTTTAACTTATTTCACACAATCCTTTTTCTTTTTTCTTCTTTTGAGACTGGGTCTTCCTTTCTTGCCCAGGCTGGAAGTACAGTGACCATGGGTCCCATACAACATGGATCAGCATGGAAGCTTTAAACTGCTTTATTATTATTATTATTATTTTTTAGGCAGCCTAGTGGCTTGTGCTTCTAGGAGCCCCACTATATTGGTTCCAGACATAAGGAGAATGCCCCTTTCACTTTAGCCCTACTACATCTGAGAACTCCTGAACTCAAGTCATCTACCAGCTTCCACCTCCCCAGAAGCAAGGGACTTCAGGCATGTGCCACAATGCCTGACTCAAATTCCAATGACATATTTTGTGCTTATATTGATACTGAAATATGTAATGACCAAATATATCATGAAATATTCTTGTTGACTCTGGGCACATAATAACATTCCAGCTACCAATTCCAAGGAATATCCGTGAGAGAGTCTTCTATCTCATTACAACTTCCAGGTGAAGTATAACAAAAATGTCAGACTGATGCAATTCACCTCTTGTAGCAACATGTTTCCTTATTGGTCATTGGATAAGGATTTTATATTTAGGGTTCCAACAGTCAAACAAAGGTTGTAAGTGATCTAAAATGATTAACTGTTAGTATTCTCTATACTTTCCTCACCAATCTGCTTCTGCTGATTTTTTATCTACAATATCTATTGAGAAAAAAAAAAGTTTTTGTAAAGTTTGTCATGAAACTGCTGTCAGATTGTCCAAGAATATTTAATCAAGGAAGAAAAAGGAAATAAGACATGAAAAAAGTGGAAAAGATCTGTTGATAGTTTTATAACAAACTAAATGACTATGGAGGAATCATATTTGCACTTTAATATCACTGCCTTCCACCAACCTTTTTGCTACAGCAAGAGCTAGAAATAACAAGTAAGAGAGCATGAGAGAGAAACACAGATTTTTGTAGAAGATGTTGTATACAAAACTGCTCTGCAGCCGCACAGTGGATTGAATGGAGCAGAAGACACCAGATATGCTCAAGAACCACTGCAAGAACTAGAATTCCCATTCTCACACATTTTGTATCATATTTCTGAATGAATAACCCCTCATGTAAATTTCTACCAGTCATTTTTCACATCCAATAGCACTGGTGTATCCATTCAATACGCAAGCTTCAAAGGAGATTTCCAGCATCTTGTATGAACACAAGCTTAGGACAAATCTGATTGAAATTCATATTTCAAATATGGACTGACAAGCCAGATAGAATTGAATTGACATAAAGTGGCACTGAAAAAAGCTACCCACTGTGCCTGAGTAAAAGGAATTTTCAGAGATAATGGTAATGTTAGTAATGATAACAGTAACACATTATGTAATGCAGTGCTCGGGGCACAGCAGGCTAAAATCAGGATAACCTACATCCCCAACATTCTCCTGCTCTACACTTAACTAAACCTGTCAAAAAAAGGAAATAAAGTTAGTCTGGTAAGACTTCTTAATGAAATCAAGCTGGCTTTTTTATAATCACTGCTTCTTTTGCTAGTCACGATTGGGGAACTTGGGGCCTCAGAGTCACATGTGGCCCTTGAGGTCCTCGAGTGTGGCTCTTTGACCAAATGATTTATTCTAGAAAGTTTGGATTCAATCAAAGGGTGGTGCTTGAGGACCTCAAGGGCCACATGTGGTCTGTAGGCCCCAGGTTTCCCACCCTGTCCTTAGACATTCCCTTTAGTATATATTCTAGAAGTTTGCTAGGAATCAAAGTCTTTTGTCTTTGGACTCCATTCTCCTATTTTATTCAAATAAACTGGGGCAACATTTCAATTTCTCCAACTTCTCCAGAACTTTTCCTTTATCCTTTTCTATGATTTTTCAAAAATTACTGATAGTTTATTGACTAATCAATAAACACTGATATGTTTATGGATCGATGGTGCCTCAGCAATCACCTGGGCTGATTCAGTACCAAAGAATTTGATTTATCAGAGTATGGTGACAGGAACTCATCAAGGGCATCTGTCAATCTTTTTACTTTTCTTTTTTTTTTGCATACTAACTCTTGGCCAAGCTGGAGTCCACCTTACAAGTCAAGACAACAAACACTTGCTGAATGCCTACTTTGTGCCCAGACACCGTGCTAAGTAACACGATTTGGTTAAAAATGTATTGCCTGGTATCTTACCAATCAAGTCAAAAGAACTTAGATGTGAAAAAAAGAGGGGAGGAAGAAAACTACCTACATATATCTAACAGTCTAGATAGAAAGAGAAACTATAACTTTGGAAGCATAGCTATTAAAAAGTTAAAAATTCACAGGAGACAAAAATCCAAAGAAGGGACCTGTAAGGAAAACCACAAGCATCTGCACATGAACACGTCACTTGTTACAAGGTGGATGAACAGGAAATCCTATTTCAGGGAGGCAGGTATCACCAAGAATGTGACTCTTGCCTGAAATACCCAGAAAGAGTCTAAGAAATAAAAAAGAGAAACAAGAGAGGGGCTGGGGTAGGGGGGAAGAGTGGAGGGGGAGGAAATATGGAAACCAAAGATGGAAACCCTATTGGAGCCCACCAGGGTAAAAATCAGTGGGAGAAGAAACAGAAGTGATGTCAGCATTTATAAGAGCTAGCGTTTATGTAATTCTTCAAAGTTTGCAAATGTTTTCATTTGATTCTCCAAAGGACCTCAGGTTTTTGTTGTTTTTCAGTGCTACCAAGACTCTTTGGTGACCCAATCTGGGGTTTTCTTGGCAAAGATGCCATTTCCTTTGTCAGATGAGGAAACTGAGGCAAGCAGGGTGAAGTGACTTGCCCAGGGTCACACAGCTAGGAAGTGTCTGAGGTCACATTTGAACTCAGGACCGTGGGAGGCGGGGGCTCTTATTATCATTTCTATTCTACAGATGAGGAAACTGAGGCTGACAGGTTATGTCACACACTACTGTGAGAGCAGGATTCGAACCCAGGTCACCAGGATTCCCAAGTCTAGCATCTCTTCTGAGCCCTATTACTGCACAGTTATATGTAACATTATATAATATACATTAGACATATTAATAGTACACATCACAGGGACCTCCCACAACCAGAGCAGCAAGCATTGGGCTCACCTCTAAGCGTGTGACACCCTAAGGCAAGGGCAGCGGACGATGCTTGTCACTCCACACCCTTGAGGAGACCCAAAGCAGTTCACCACGTGCGACTGTAAGGGAACATTTGGGATGGGAGGAGGGAAGAATTGTTAACGTCATGGGATGAGGTGAGGCAAGAGGAAGGGGCGGGCCTAAGGCAGAGCTAGCCTATCACATTGGGATGAGGTAAGAGCAAGGGGCGGGCCTAAGGCAGAGGTAGCCTGTCACATTGGGATGAGGTAAGAGCAAGGGGCGGGGCTAAGGCAGAGGTAGCCTGTCACATTGGGATGAGGTAAGAGCAAGGGGCGGGGCTAAGGCAGAGGTAGCCTGTCACATTGGGATGAGGTAAGAGCAAGGGGCAGGCCTAAGGCAGAGCGAGCCTATCACATTTGGATGAGGTAAGAGGAAGGGGCGGGTCAAAGCCAGACACAGCCTATCACATTTGGATGAGGTAAGAGGAAGGGGCGGGTCAAAGCCAGAGACAGCCTATCCTGCTTCACCTTCAGTCTGCACGGATCCTCTACGGAGCTCTTGACGTATCAGCTGTCTGTGTTGGCTCCTGGCCTCTTGGGGGGGAGGGGAGGAAGAGTGGGCTGGGAAGCTGACGTCATGGTTTTTCCCAAGATGCCCCTGCCCTGGAGTTTCCGCCGGCAGCCACGAGGGCAGCCTTTGCAGAGCGGCCTCCAGAGCCCTCGCAAGCTCCGGGCTTGCCCTTCCTACGCCGTCACGTCCCCAGTCTCCAGTCATTGAACACGTTAGAAATTCCCATTTTTTGCTTTTACGAGGACATCGCTTCTTGTGTGCGCGCATGACATGTTTTTCCGCTCCCCCAGCTGGTGCGTGTGCCTGCTGCCAAGGAACCCTTTTGTGCCTTTTTAATGCCCCATTGCTAATGAAGACTTCAGCTAACTTTCTATCCTTTTTCGCTTCCCTATCCTGTAATATCTCGGAATTGCTTCGACGTCCGCACCTCATCGGAACGATTCAGCTACTTCCTGATCGATCGTTTGCGTTTCACTTTTAGAAAATGGCTGGTTCGTCCTCTCTGGGCGCTTATCTCTTGGGATCTACATTTTCTACAGATGTTTGTCCTAGAGCCGCATTATCAGACTGTTACCAGCATCGTTTTTGAAAGCCCCCATCTGTTTATTTCTCATTTTTCCTTGATTCATTGCTTCTTTTGCAGAAAAAGATATTTTATATCACTTAATCTAACATTTTCTCCTGTAATTTTTTTTCTGAAATTAAAAAAGTTACTTTATTTTAATTTTTTAAGACTTAAAAAGAAACAACTGGATCCATATGGAATTTATTATAAGTAAAAGTGGTATGAAATGAGTTTCTAATCCCAGTTTTTGCCACATGGCTATCCAGTTTTCTTAGTGGTTTTTATGGATGAATATATTTCCTAAGTGTTTTGTGATGTTAGATTTATTTTCTCTTTGCCTTTTTTTTAAATTCTGGGTGATATTCGGTTCCATTGTTCCATTTTGATTTAATATGGGTAGTTTTAATAATTACCGTCCAGCCATCGAAGTCATCCTTCTTCCTCTTCCTCAATCATTCTTGCTCTCTTGTTCTTGTATTTAGCTTTTGTCGCTGTCATTCTGTGAAGTGGCCAGCTCCTATTTTGTTTGGTGTTCCATTTCTAAAATAATTGGGCTAACAATGCTAATCCAGTTTTGATGCAGCTTGCTGCTCTTCATAACTTCATACACAAACTCAGAACAGGAAAGGGATGCGGGGCTCATTCTGATGAGTCAGGGGAGGGACATTGCATGTGGGGCTTGAAGGTGGCACCTAGACAACTTTAGGGAAATGGTTGGGGAAAGAGCTTCTGTTTCTTTGTCTTTTAGTTCCTGTTTACAGGTATCAGGAAGATCTAGGACAGCATCGGCCAGAGTGAGGAGGAGCCAGGCTACCCCCTTGGGGATGGAGCCTGGTGACTGAAGGCTTGTGTTCATGACCTGTCCAAGGGCGCTCTGATTTAATGAGTCACTGAGCCAGACTTTCCTCTTGAAACTACTCTGTGGGTGACGTGAAAGTATATATTACATATGTGTGTGTGTACGTATATGTATGTAGTAATGTGGCTGAGATTTTCTGTTGCTTTGCTATTCATTTCTGCCTCCAAATATGTTTTGCTACTTTTTCATTGCTTTGACTCTTAGGATGGAGAGCCACTGCGTATATGACTTGAATTAGCTTCATATGGTTGCAGTTTGGGGGGATGGAGGTGGGGAATCAGTTAGAGAGGTAAGATAAATTATCATGGACAATTTTAAATAAAGACCATGACAATCCTGAGCAGTTGGGACCTTAACGGTTTACTTAAATACTTCAAGAATCTGTCATTTCATTGCTGTGAATACTCACTCAGCCAGTTCAAGATGCAGGTACTTTTGACGCAGCTAATCTGGTCCTTTTGGGGACACTGGTGGCACAGTGGCTAACGTGCCAGACCTGGAGGCGGGCAGCCTTATCATCCTGATTTCGAAGCTGGCTCCAGAAGCTTAATAGCATGAGACCCTAGGCAAGGGTTTTTCATCTGTAAAATGAAGTGGAGAATGAAATAGCAAACCACTTGAGTATCTTTGCCAGGAAAACCCCGGATAGGGTCATGAAGAGTTGGGCACAACCAACACTACTGAACAGCAAGGCTGGTTCTTGAAGAGTACATAAGTCCATCGCTGAGCCTATATTCAAAGTCTTTCAAGCCTGGATCTACCAGAGATTTTACCTTCTGGAATTATATATTATATTATATATAATATATTACATATATTATACATGATATCTTCTGGAATACATAATATATACCTATGCATAATTCATGTCTCTCTCATATCCCTAGGTTTGAAGGTGGCGCACTGGGTAGAATACTGAACCTGGAGTCAGGAAATCCTGAGTTCAGATTCAGCTTCAGATACTAGCTGTGACCCAAGGAAATTTACTTAACATCTGTTTCCTCATCTGTAAAATGGGGATAATAGTAGCCTGTACCTTTCAGGATTATTGTGAGGATCAAGTGGAATGATATTTTTAAAGAGCTGTGTAAATGCTAGATCATTACATAGCTGCATCTGTCAGAATCAGGTCCTTTTGTTTGCTGAACATCTCCCCTTGCTTTCCTTTTTTTTGTAATTTTTTCACACGCATCCTATGTGATTACATTGGTGAATGTTTTAGCAATTCTCTTGGTTGTTTCAAAAGCACTGGATCTTTATTTTATGGACCAAGCTAATTTGTCTATATTTTATTGACTTATTTTAATAACTTTCTTTCCTGATTTTGTCTTGTTTTTACTGTAGCCAAAGGTATTAATTTGTCCCAGGGCTGCCTTGAATCAGATTAAAATATAATTGGGAAGTGTTTTACAAAATAAATAAAAATACGATGCAACATAAATAATGTTAATTTGATGTTTTCTATGTGAACATGCAGTTTTCTATTTGAGTTCAACACCGCTGCTTGCATCTGTTTAACTAGGAATTTTATTTTCTGTTTTTCTCCCTGGTAATATAGGTGTTCAGGAATATAATTTTGATTCCCAGTATTGTTTTGGCTGCATTCCTATATATTTTGACTTGGTGTATTCCTCATTGTTTGTTCTATGTAACACAAATTATTATTTCCAGAGGGAGGCAAAGTATAATAAATTGATAGTCTGATTGCCCTGTAGCACAGGGAAATGTTTTGTTTTTTTTTTTAACATGTGTGCTCTGTGTAGGGTTTTTGTGAAAATGTGGACAAGAAATAACACATGATGGGAAAGTATGACCATATTATGATCTGTACTAATGCAGAAAATAACCACATCAGTGACACTGTGAATGATCCATCAAGAAAAATGAATTTGTTGTTTTGCCTGAAATTCATTCAATAAGTCATTTAAAAAACTTTATAAAGTTTTGTATTTTTCTGTCATATTTTCCTTATAATGCTGTTTTAATCCATAAAGGAAATGTTTAGAATATGTGATTTTCTACATTCATAGGATGTGATCAATTTTTGTAAACATTCCTTGGCTCTTTTTTTCCATTAGTGCTTTAGATTTTACAAAGCTCTTCCTGTCAACAACTCTGTTGGGTAATAAGCTAAAGTATAGTTATTTTTATTGTGCAGATAAGTAAATGGCATCTTCTAAAGTTTATATAGCTTGAATAGGGTCAGGTAGCTAGTGTTGGAAGCAGACTTCCATACTCAGTGATGGAATTGAGAGATTATTCAAGGAGGTAGAAAGTACAGAAGAAAGATCCCTGGTCATGGAGTCAGAAGACCTGGATTCCGATTCTGGCTCTGGCTGCTCACAAGCTTTTTATGTCCTTAAACAAGTCACTCAAGTTGAAAGAGTCACAGCATCTTCACCTGTAGAGTAAGAAAAAAATAATACTGATGCCTGTCTATTTTAAAAAACACATATCCTGTTTTAATTTCTCCTTACATATTTATCCAATTATATCTTTCTGCATTCTAACTAAATCTATGAATTCTTTCTTAGGTCTATTTTTATTTATAATGTTCTGCTGCATTTTGGGATGTTTAAATCACTCATTCTTATTGATTTTCTATTTAATTATTGCACTCAGTTAACTTTTTTCTTTATCACTATTCCATTAGATGCATAGATGCTTGATACTGATATGCTCACATAGAAATAGATTTTAAGCATGGCATAGTAATTTTATTATTTATTTTTCTTAATATTTTCTACTTTGAAATTGGCTTTAAAGTGAAAATCCATATTTTTAAAAATTACATACTTCCCATATAGACAGCTTGTTTTTAGCTTGACACACACCTATTCTCTCTTACCAATGGCAGTAACTACAATTCCTAACTTATTAATGTTTTTAATATTGTCATAGTGGGACTACATATTTCCTTATGCCTTTCATCTTATTTAGTAGTAGTGATAGCTTTGCAGTGGACTTTATTTCTTATCTCCTTTGATAACAACTCTGTGAGACAGGTACTGTTGTCCCAAATTTTACAGATGAAGAAACTGAGACAGAGAGAGGAGAGGTTAGATAATTTTATCAATAATCACATGAAATAAGTGTCTGAAGCAGAGTTAAAAGTGGAATCTTCTTGACTCAAGTCCACCCCTCTACCCACTAAGATATTACTATCTGCCTCTAATAACTAACTTTTGGTGCCCTCTTTCCCCTATTTCTTCATTTATTTTGCATTAATAGGTATATAAGTAGTAATTCTTGACTTATTAGATTGTTTAATAAATTGTCTATTCCTTTTGTGACCTTGAAATGTTAAAAAATGCTGGTGGATATTTATTAATTGTCAGTCTTTGTTGCGTTGATATTGGTTTCCGTGTGTTGTAATGGGGTAAACATACCAGCACTTCTCTCATTCATTCTGAGTCTCAGCCACTATCCCCACAGTTGAAAATTACGTTTGTAGTATGTATTTGCTCTGGAGTCAGAAGACTTAGGCTTGAGGCCTTTTTTGATCATTTGCTATCCCCATGTTACCTTGAACAAATGACAACCTCTGGGCCTCAAGTTTCCTGACTTGTCTAATGCTGAAGGTAGGGCAGGATAGCTTCCAAGGTCCCTTCTTAGCTCTTAGCGGATATCCAAATAAAAGCTGACAGTTGTTATTTTACTTTTATGAATTCCGTTCCAAAACAGCATGCTACCCCTTCTTGCCATTTCACATCCGAGCCACCTCAACTTTGTTTTACTCCAGTGGCGTAATATTATTTGAATCTCTCTCCTAGATCTGTCTGCCTGTATTTGATACACTATAATATCACAACTATGTGGTGAATTCCCTTTCAGTGATCTGACATTTTTAAGTTTGTGGCCCACACTTTTAACTTGTTAGTTTGCAAATCTAGGTTCCTGCTAGCTTAGACTCTGGAATAAACGTACATATTTAAGTGAAACACTTTTAATGAGCATTTATTTCTTGTAGACCTACATGAAAATATTATGGAGAATCAAAAACCTAATTTCTCTTTATTATTCCTGGTTGTGGGAAACAGGCAAGTTCTGTTTCTACAGTGTCATGACCTAGGCCAGTCAGGCAAAGGTCAGAAACTTGTGTGCACGCTCCATGAGCCATTTGAGGGAAAGCCTATCAGAGAGGAGAACAGGAAGTCACATGACCAGGGCATGGTGCCAAGGGAGATCCAAAACTCAGAAACCAGTGTAAGAAAGTTCCATTTCTCTGAACGTGTTGTCGTCGTCATATAACCTTACCAGGGAGGCTATGGTCCATTCAGGGGGATGGAGGTAAAGATCAGTAAAAGCTTCCCTGATTCCACAACAGGTGCTGTGCTTTGTTTAAGGTTGGAGGCTTGTTGTTGGGCTCATTTCTCACACTAGTTCTTATGAGTAGAAAATTTTAGAAGAGTCAGATTTTCCTTGATTTTTTAAATTTTTTTTCAATAAATCATGTTCTAGCTTCACCTTGTTTTTCTTGTCATTTGGATAAATAAGTCTGTGCATTTTAAATTGGAATTCATTCATAAGAGATATCATTCTTTTTACTTATTTGAAAAAATTCGTTTTAGGAATTGGAAATGGCATTAATTTTTGTTGGCACACAGTAGACTGTTCATCTGTCTGACCTTTGATTTCAAAGTTGTCTTGTACAATTTCAGAAAAATGGCGGCCAGATGTTTTGTATTTTTCAAGGACAGTGACTTTCCTATCTCCTGGCATTATTGCTTGGTTGTTTAGCTTTGTTACTTAATTGTGTGTTTGCTTATAAGCTTTATTTAGTCCTCCCTCTTAGCCATTATTGCTTTCTTTGCTAATAAAGTTCTTAAGTAAGCTTTTTCAGTTTATTTGATCTTTGACATTCTTTTTCTTCTTGTCCTTTAACTTCTGCCAATTTGTTTTCCAGCATAACTTTTTTCCCTGTTGCTCCCATGCTGTTAGTTCATATCCTACACCGATTGTTATTTATTTGTGCTATTTTTGTCTTGCTCCATCTTAGCGGATGATAAATCTGACAGAATTATAGCGTTACAGCTGAAATGGACGTTAGAGTTCATCTAGGCCAATCCCATCGCTTTACAGAAGAACTGAGGCCCATGGAGGTTAGGTGACTCACCTAAGGATATACAGCTAGTAAACAGTTAGAGCCAGGATTTGGAACCATGTTCTTGGATTCTAAATCATTATCAACTCTTTCTTTATCAGTGATATTCCCACTTTTGTTTCCTTTTATTTCCAATACAATTTGACATGTCTTTTTTTATGTTAATTTATTTTTAGTTTTCAGCTTCATTTCCATAAGTTTTAAATTTTCTCCCCCTCCTTTTTGTCCCCTGTCCCCAAGATGGCATGCATTCCTGGTAATCGTACTTACACATTAGTCATGTTGCATAGAAGAATTAGAACGAATGGGAGGAACCGTGAAAAACGAAACAAAAAAACTGAAAGTAGTCTGCTTCAGTCTCCAGCGTTCTTTCTCTGGATATGGATGGCATTTTCCGTCATGAGTGTTTTGGACGTGTTTTAGGTCCCTGCATTGCTGAGAAGGGCTAAGTCTATCAAAGTCAGTCACTGCACGCTGGGGCTGTCACTGTGTACAATGTTCTCTTGGTTCTGCTTACTTCACTTAGCATCATTTCACCTGTAAGTTTTTCCAGGGTTATCTGAAGTCCTCTAGTTCATCATTCCTTAAAGCACAATAATATTCCATTGCATTCACATGCTATAACTTGTTCAGCCATTCCCCAATTGGTGGGCAACCCTTCACCAGTTCTTGGCTACCACAAAAAGAATTGCTGTAAATATTTTTGTACATACAGGTCCTTTTCTCCATTTTTATCTTCTCTTTTAGATACAGCCCTAGAAGTGGTATTGCTGGGTCAAGCAAGGTTAAGTGACTTGCCCAGGATCACACAACTAGTAAGTATCTGGGGCAGGATTTGAACACAGTTCTCCTGACTCCAGGCCCAGCACTCTATCCCCTGTGCTACCTTTCTGCTCCATTTGGGGTATATCTAATTCAAGAATTCTTAATTTAGGGGTTCATGAATTTATTTTTTGCAATATTTTGCTAACTGCAGTTCATTATAATTGTTTTCCTTGGTAATTATCCTTTTAAAAAAATTTATGCCCTGAGATGAATGAAAAGTCCAAGAGAGAGAGTTTCTGGGCAATTGGTGATCAATTTATTAATTAGACTAGTTGATAATGAATTGATGGTCAGTGGTTTCTACCAGTAATTAAAGGCAAAACCATGGAGATCCCTAAATACTTAATATCTTCAGAAAAGGAGGTGGCCCTGACTGGTGAAAATCAACCCTGAATAGTGAAATGAGGAGGTGGGCTAAAAGTCTTTAGCTCTTCCTGCTGAGAATGTGACTTGATCATGAGACTCAGCTGCCTCAAGCAATCTCAACAAACATATCCATTTCTACCCAGACTACTCTGGTTGATTTTCTCCTTCATGAGCTCACTTCCCCTATGCTGCAATGGAGGGGTGCAAGGACATGGACTCAGTCCTTTAGGGATGGAATACAGCTAGATTAGATTCTGTAGATAACTCTAAACAGAACTAATGCCGTGTAGTTGGGTAGGGTTCCTCCCAAGATCACAGAGCATGTACGCAGAGAGTTTGGCCAGTCTCATCTGTCAACTTTGTTGTTCAGAGAATGACTGGTCCCTGAATGAGGAAATAGAAAGGAAAAGCCTCAATCCTAATTTAATAATTGGTTATTAACATAATAGAAGTATAATCACTTCTCTCAACATTTGAAAAACATTCTGCAGAGGGTTCTCCTTGGTTCACCAGACTGATGAAGGGGTCATTATTGGGAAGATTGTCCTTACATCTCTCTTTCAATTCTCTCCATTGCTCCTAAGTTCTATCCTGTGGCCAAGCAGAACAAGCCTAGTTTCTCTTCTGTCTAGTAGAATTTGTGACAGCTATAATGCCTCCCTTAGTCTTCTCTAGGCTAAATGTATTTATTCCATTAGGTTGAAATTCTGGCATGATCTCGAGATTCTTTACTGTCCTTTATATTTTTATCAATATCTTGCCTAGAATGTGGCATTCAGGATTTAATACCTTACTCCACATGGAGTCTGTCACCACAGAAAGCGGGACCAACAACTCTCTGGGCCTGAAAACTCAACCTTTGTGAATCCTATGTTCTAGACACTGTGCTAAGTGCTGGGGTACTGAGAAAGGGAAAAACAGTCCCTACCTCCAAGGAGCTCATGTTCTAATGGGGGAGGCAACATGAATAAATTAACTGGAAAGGGTTTTCATTCGTTTTTCAGGGGAAAAAGGAAGAAACTTCAACCCAGTCTGCCCAGAGAAACCGTATAGACCCAGAACCTCAACATCATGTTTGTCCTTTCTGTACTCCTTTAACTTCCTCTATTTTAGCCTGTAAGAGGCTTTTGTAGAGGACACATTGAGTGTCCTCTAATCCCAAACAGACTCAGAAGAAGAAAATAAGTTGGTTGTTCAGTCTATGCCCATTACATAACTGTGAAAGTATAAAGGGTCATTTGGAGAATTGGGACGGATTTTGGCATATTTTAAAATAACCTTGGTTCCTTGGGTAGAACGACAAGAATAAAGTGCTACTGCTTTTAATCCGAGCAGCACTGCCACACTTGTGCCTCAAAACAATGACAAAATATTCACTGAGGAGCCAACACTGCAAGGAGCCCAAAGAGGATGAAACATACCAGGAATCTGCCAAAAGGAGAAAGAAGGCAGAAACATGGAGCATGGAGATGCTTAACTGCATGTCCTGCTGTGGGACATGTGCAGTATGAGGTGAAGAAAGTTTTCAGTATCTTAGTGAGTGAAAGATAGAAAATGCGAGACAAGTAAGAAAAAAAGGATGATGGATTCCTCATGCATAGGTCCCAACAGACTGTGAGGCTGCTATGCTTTTACTTGCTCTGAGAGCAAAACATCAAGGAAATCCCAGGTCTTTTCTCTACACATCATATGGTTAACACCGTACTTCCGTACTACCTTTCACTCATGTTCTCCCATGAGCCACCAAGAGAGTCTATCACAAGAATTTACCTAAGAATTTTGTGCATAAGAGAATTTGAGGATGTAAAGAATGTGATTCATGCAGTGCATACACTCCTTGCCTTCAATGAAAGGTTTGTCTGGCTGAGATTTATTTTTCTTTAAAAGAAAATTATATAGGTTGGTTTTCTAGCAGGTCCTTAATGATGTGTAAGGTACCAAAGAAATGATAAGAGTAATAGGAGACAGTTTTATAAGTAGAACTTCCCCTTCTCCATATATGAATTTGGCTTTCCAGCCCCATTGGTATATTAATTTTATTCCTGAATGCCATGAAATTTGCCACATGTCTCTTTCCAATTATGTTCTCTCCTTTCGTGCCTGTAATTGTATTCACTGCCCTTTCTGATTACCTAAATTTCAGTTTCTGGTCATGATTGAAAATGAATTCAGCCTCTTTCCTACACCCTACGTAAGCATCCTAGGTGACAAAATTTTCCTCCTTTTATCTCTCATTCAGATCAGCATAGTTCCTTTAGGAAGTGATTTGGAGAGAGAGTATGTGTGTGAGTGAGTGTGCCCCTCATTTCTTGGCAATAAGGATAGAAATGCATCAATGGGAGATGAGTAGAGTGAACAGACATGTAGAAGAGCACATCTTTTACTTTGGATTCCTACCTTTCTCCCTCTAGACATGTACTGCTTTCCTCAACAAGATTGTCAGCAACAAAAGAGTAGTGATGAGCCAAACGCGTCTTCTTGAAACCTGTGGTAAGTCAACCTCAAGAAACCTAAGAGAATCTGATGGGTAGTCTGACAATTCTGAGAATAAAATAAATAAAAAACCAAAACCAACATTTATTATGCAGTTTTTATATGTCAATCATTGTGTTAACCATGGGGATACAGAAGGAAAAGTGGGCAAGAGGGGTCAGCTACATGACAGATGTAAATTCCCCTTGATCTGTAGGTTGTGTTGGCAAGAAAGATGGCAATATATTTTCTTTAGTATAATTTTCATTAATTAAAATTCATGTCTGTTTCCAATGCTGAACTATTCAAAAGAGCAACAGATTTTAAGAACTTGCTTTCAAATCCCAGCTAAAATTCTACTTTCGACTAGAAGCTTTTTCTGATCCTTCTTAATCCTAGTGATTTTCTTCCTCTGTTGGTCATTTCCAATTTATTTTGTTTATATAGATAGATAGTTTGGATAGTTACTTGAATATTTTCCTACCCATTAGACTGTGAACTTCTTGAGAGCCTGTCTTTGTATCCCCAGGGCTTAGCCTAAGGTAGGCATTTCTTGACTGACTGATTTGGCTACCTGTCAATAGCAGTAATGGCAGATTGGTAGATGGTACTGAGGATGATGGTAGAACCCTTTTTTCAGAGGAGTTGCTCTTCTGGACAGTTGTTGTAGCCCAAGAGAAGAGGCTAGTTCTCCCTTGGGGAGAACATTTAAGGGTGTACTCAGGACAGCAGTAGTATGTCTAAGGAATTCAATGTGATCTTTACTGAGTGCAATGTAAGACTGACTGATTGCCATTTGATCTGAGTTTGACTGTTATTTTATCCTGAGTGTTCATGGTGTTCTGAGGATGAATCTGTGTCAAGGGAATCAGTATAAGGGCAGAGCTGAGAAGCTGGAGTGACTTCTTAGACAGGAAGAGCTGGCTTCTAAGTCACACTTACTTTGCATCTCTTTAGAGAGAGTGTCTGAAAACCATTCTTTTGTTGAGGTGTAACCAGAAAGATGAAGAGTCAGGGCTTGGAGCTAACACAGTATTGGGAAAATTAGTGTACTAGCTATGCTGAGTGATGAGCAAGGAACAGTGCACATCAGCTCAGGAAAAAGAATTCATTCTTATGCAGTCAAAATTGTGCCTTTTTAGTGCAAAAGTGAGAGAGAATTGAGCATCAGTCAGCCTCAAATGAGGTCCTATATTAGCAATATGTCTTTGTCAGCCTCTTAGAAATCCATCTGAGGAAGCTCTCAGACTTTGGGTACTTTCCAAAGACAACAAGTTTTTGTTTGTTTGTTTGTTGGACAAATAAAGACCTTATCTCTCTGGGCAGAAATATTTTCTCTACTTGAACTCATAAAAATGGTAGGCAGTGGCTTCCATGTTGTTAGGGATATTTTTCCTCCACTGGAAATTCTCTCATTTTCTGTCACTGAAGAATTTGTTTGCTGGTTATAGCTGCGGTGATAGGATCTCCAGCTTTACCTTTTAAAAGAAATTGCATATCTTTCCAGCAAGTACAGCCAAAATGGGTAGGGGTATGAGTGCCACCAATAGGTAGGGATTCTTAACCCTTTTTATGTGTCATCAACCTCCTTGGCAGTGTGGTGAAACCTGGGAATAATGTTTGTTGTTGACTATGGTAACTGGAGAAATTTCAGTTAGAAGTAGAGAAAATAAGATGTAACTTTTTCCCATCTAAGTTCACAGACTTCTAGAAATCTGACAAGATCTTCATCCTTTCCCTTGCTAATAGAGCACCAGTGCAGGAGTCAGGAGGACCTGAGTTCAGATGTCACCTCAGACACTTGACACTCACTAGCTGTGTAACCTTGCGCAAGTCACTTAACCCCAATTGCCTCATCCTGGGTCATCTCTAGTCATCCTGAGGAATATCTGGTCACTGAATTCAGATGGCTCTGGAGGAGAACTGAGGCTGGTGACCTGCACAGCCCTCCCTCACTCAAAACAAAGCTAAGTGCAAGTCATGTCATTATTCCTCTGATGATATGGTCTTCTTCAGCAACGAAGGACGAACACACACGCTATCAGCAGCACCACAGTCTATCAGTCAGCCAGACTGGAAACCTCTGGATTTTTTTAAAAACTTTTTCTTTTGGCCCCATGGTTAATCTGCTGAGTGAATCTTTAGTTTTTGTTCATTTTTTTCCTCATATCACATTTCCTTTTCTTTCCCTTTTTATCTATATTACTATTTGTCCTGGTCACCTCAAACTTGATTAAACATGCTAATAACTTACTCTTTTGTATGATGCTGTAAAACTTTCAAAGTTCTTTTACATAGACACCTTTACTGCCCACAGGACTTTTGTATTTGTCATTCCCCCTTCCATTTTACAGTTTCTAGAAGTATTGACTCTTACTCATTCTTTAAGCTTCTATTCTGATGATCCATTATTGCAGCTGATAAGTATTAAACACTTGCTAGGGATGTAGAAGTACTTGTTCAGCTATGATTTAGATCAGATGGTTTCTTGGCCCTGTCCAAATAGAAGTTGTATGGTCTAGCTTATTCTCTCACTTTATGGATGTGCATGCTATTCAGACTGGTGTTTTGTATTCATTACTGTCCACTTAAAAACTCTTCCCTAGTCACCTTAGACTATTTTGATCTCTCCTTGAACCCCTAGATTTCTACCCCCCAACATTTAGTACTTAACTAGGCTGGTTGGTATTGCTTAATGTTCTCAGCTACATTATAATCTTTGAGAGCAAGGGTTGTGCCTTAAACTTATCTGATTGTTCTTGATGATTCAGTTGAGCAAATGTAATTAAGTACTTAAGGCATGAAAAAACTAGGCTAGTGAAAAGGGAGATAGAAAGTTTACATAAGATGTCATTCTTGTTCTTCTGAAGTTTACATTCTATTTTGGGGGAGATATGGTACAGGGTGGACCAGAGCAGAGGTATGAAACACCTGGTCCATTTTAACCAGGTTAAAATGTAATTAGGAAACATTCAACAAAATAAAAATATCACATAATATTGTAATATAACATTATAATTACATTATGTAATATAATTGTATTATTAATATAACAAAAATGTAATAAAACATATTAAATTTTAATACTAAAATCATGATGTTTTCCTTGAATACAGTTTTATAATCATAAAATGAATAATGTAATACAGCCATTAGCATGGTAATGGTTGATCTTAAAAGAATAAGTTTCCACTCTCAAATATCTAGTTATTTTGGAGGAGGCAGAGAGGAGAGAGATGTAGGAATTGAGAATGTGGTTTATGCCAAAATTTGGTGGTTGGGCAGCCAGGAGGAAACTCAGAGTGGGTTGGTGGCCAGAGAAATGCTAGGAAGCAGGCCCTGCTTTGGCGCTAGTAATGGAAATTGGAGATAAGTTTGTGGCACATGGAAGTCAGAAGTCAGAATCTTGGGTATGAGCAAAATGGCAAAATGAGCCTAGAGGATTTTCAGTTTACAGCCAAATTCCTGTCTATTCAAATTGTAATCAATTTTCAATGAAAAAATGCAGAAAAATATAAAAAAACTTTGTAATATTGCCAGTATTTGAAGGGCCATTAGTGGAAGAAAAATAAAATTGTTAATTTTCCTTTGCATGGTAGCTATAAAGTCTATATTTTCAACTGATTAAGTGCCCTGTAGCATAGTAAACATTTATCCATACTGTTCATTTCTGTGCACAAGCACTGATTCTTTTGCGTAGCACTGAAGCATATAATGGGTTAGGCAGCCTTCACTTTTAAATTAAAGTTTGACACAGGACTTGGTAGATGCAACATGAAAAGATCAGAGATCATGGAATATGATATTCTGGAAGGCAAAGGGGCTAATAGTCTACAACCAAGAATTACTTACTGAGAAAAACTAAGCATAATATTTTAAGGGGAAATATGGTTATTGAATGAAGTAAAGGGATTTCAAGCTTTCATAAGGAGAAGACCAGAATTAAACTAAAAATTTTATCTCCAATTGTAAGACCCAAGAGAAGCATAAACAAGTAAAAAGTGGAAACAAAACATAAGGAATTCAAAAGAACTAGACGTTTTACATCTCTACATGGCAGGATGATACTTGTAATTCCTAAAAATTGTATCACACATAGTACATATAGAAGGAATATAGAGAGACAGAGCATATAGGTATGAGGTGAATTTGAGGGAATGACATAAAAAAATTTAAGGAATGAGAAAGAAGAGTGCAATGAGTGCAGAAGGAAGAGAGAGAAAGAATGGGGTAAAGTATCTTACATGAAGTGTTGAGCAAGACCTATTACATTAGAGGGAGAAATGGGAGAGTGGGAGATGAGCATTGCTTGAGCCTTACTATCATCAGTGTTAGCTCAAAGAGGGAATAATATACACAATCAGTTGAATATAGAAATCCTTCTTACCTGACAGGGGAGTAGGAGGGGAAAACAAGAAAGAAGAGTGTGTGAGGACTGAAAAGGGAGGGCAGATCAGGGGAGGGTGGTAGACAGGAGCAAAACCCTGGTGAGGAGGGAAAGGGTGAAAGGGGAGAGATAAACAGAAGGAAGAATAGGATGGAGGGAAATGCACAGTAATCATAACTCTGAATGTGGATGGGATGAATTGTCCCATAAAACAGAAATGGATAGCAGAGTGGATCAAAAACCAGAATCCTACAATATGTTATTTACAAGAAACACTTGAAGCAGAGAGACACACGCAGAGTAAAGATAAGGGGCTGGAGCAAAATATTATGCTTCAGCTGACTTTAAAAAAAAAATGGGGAGGCATCCTGATTTCAGACAAGTAAAAGCAAAAATAGATTTGATTAAAAGAGATAAGAAAGGAAACTGTATCTTGTTAAAAAAAAAAAAAACAAACCCAATATCAATACTAAACATATATACACCAAGTGGCATAGCATCCATATTCTTAAAGGAAAAGTTAAGGAAGAAACACACTAAAACTATACTGGAGGAGGACCTCTAGTGTTCCCTCTCACAACTTGATAATTTCAATGAAAAAAGGAAGAAAATAAGGAGTAAATAGAATATTATAAAATTTAGATATGACAGAGAAAACTAAATGGGAATAAAAAGGAATGTACCTTTTTCTCACTGGTATACGGCACCCACATAAAGATTGATCATGTAGTAGGGCATAAAACCTTGAAATCAAACACAAAAAGGCAGAAATAGTAAATTCATTCTTTTTGGATCATAATGCAATAAAATTATATTCAATAAAGCACAATGGAAAGACTGATTAAAAATTAATTGGAAACTAACCCTAAAGAATAAGTGGGTCAAAGAACAAATCATAGAAATAATCGATAATTTCATAAAGAGAATGACAGCAATGAAACAGCATACCAAAATTTATGTGATCTAACCAAAACAGTACTTAGGAGAAATTTTCTCTAAGATGTTACAGCAACAAAATGGAAAAAGAATAGATCAATGAATTGGGGATACAGCTAAAAAAACTATAAAAAGAACAAATTAAAAATCTCCAATTGAACAAGGAATTGTAAATCCTGAAAATCAAAGGTGAGATAAATAAAAATGAAAATAAAAAAACCATTAAGCTAATAAATCTAGGAGTTTTATGAAAAAACCAATAAGATAAATAAACCACTGATTAATTTGATTAAAAAAAAAGAAAACCACATCCAGTATCAAAAATGAAATGGGTGAAAATCACCAATGAAGAAGAAATTAAAGTAATCGGGAAATATTTTGCTCCTTTATATGCCAATAAATCTGACAGTCTGACTGAAATGAATGAATATTTACCAAAAAATATAAATTATCTAATAGATCATGAAATAGAATGCCTCAATAACCCCATCTTAGGAAAAGAAATTGAATAAACCATTAATGAACTCTCTAGGAAAAATTCCCAGAGCCAGATGGGTTCACAAGTGAATTCTACCAAAGAACAATTTAAAGAACAATTAATTTGAGTACTATATAAATTATTTGAAAAAGTAGGTGAAGGAATCCTACCAAACTCCTGTTATGATACAGATATGGTGCTGATACCTAATCCAGAAAGGGCTAAAACAGAAAAAATGATAGATCAATTTCCCTAATAAATATCAATGCAAATATTTTGAACAAAATATTAGCAAGGAGATTACAGCAATATAGCACAAGGTTACACACTAGGTGGGATTTATACCAGGAATATGGGTTGGTTCAATATTAGGAAAACTATCAATATAATTGACCATATGAATAACAAAACCAACAGAAATCATACGATTATCTCAATAGATGGTGAAAAAGCTTTTGACAAAATAGAGCATCTATTCCTATTAAAAACATTGGTGACCATAGGAATAAAGAAGCATTCCTTAAAATGGTAAGTAGGATCTATATAAAACCACCAATATTATCTAAAAAATTACTTGAAATAATTAGCAACTTTAGCAAAGTTGCAGGATGTAAAATAAAACCCACATAAAGCAGCATTTGTTTATATGACCAATCAAGCCCAGTAGCAAGAGATAGAGAAAGTCCTTTCAAAATAACTGTAAGAAATATAAAATACTTGGGAGTCTACCTTCAAAGAGAAACTCAGGAACTACATGAATACAATTACAAAACACTTTTCATGCAAATAAAGTCAGATATAAACAATTGGAAAAATATCAATTGGTCTTGGGTAGGCCAAGCTAATATAAAAACGACAATTCTGCTTAAACTAATGATATCAAATTGCCAAAAAGAAATGTTATAAAGCTAGAAAAAATAAAATTCATCTGGGAAAACAAAACGTCAAGAATATCAGGGGAATTAATGCAAAAGAAATGCAAAGGAAGGTGGGCTAGCGATACCAGATCTCAAACTATATTATAAAGCAGTAATCATCAAAGCTATCTAGTACTGGCCAAGAAACATAGTGATGAATCAGTGGAATAGATTAGGTGCAGGAGACACAGTAATCAATGACCACAGTAACCTAATGTTTAATAAATCCAAGGACCCCAGCTTTTGGGATAAGGACTTACTACTTGACAAAAACTGCTGGGAAAACTGGAAAACATAAGGACACAAACTAGGTGTTGATCAATATCTCACACTATATATCAAGATAAGGTCAAAATGGGTGCATGATTTAAACATGAAGGGTGACACCATAAGCAAATTAGAAGAGCAAGGCTATGGGGAGGGAAAGAATTCATGACCAAATGACAGAGCATAATAAAATGTAAAATAGATTATTTTTATTATATTAAAAACCTTTCGTACAAACAAAACCAGTGCAACTAAGAATAGAAGAAAAGCAGAAAGCTAGGAAACAATGTCTATAGCCAGTGTCTCCAATAAAGGCCTCATTTCTCAAATCTATAGAGAACTGGGTCAAACTTATAAGAATACAAGCCATTTCCCAATGGCTAAATGGTCAGGGTATGAACAGGCAGTTTTCAGATGAAGAAATGAAAGCTGTCTGTTGGCATGTGAAGATGTGCTCTAAATGACTTTTAATTAGAGAAAAGCAAATTAAAACAACTCTAAGGTACCACCTCAAATCTATTAGATTGACTACTGTGGCAAAAAAAGAAAATGGTATATGTTGGAAAGGATGTAGGAAAATTGGGACCCTGATGGACTGTTGGCATTTTGAACTGCCTTTTCAAGAGCGCTTTGGAACTATGTCCAAAGGGCAACCAAACTCTGCATCCCCTTTGATCCACCAATACCACTACTGCATCTGTATCCCAAAGAAGTCATGAAAAAAGGAAAAGGACCTACATGTGCAGCAATAGTTATAGCAGACCTTTTGTGGTGACAAAATATTGGAAATTCAGGAGATGCCCACCAATTGGGCAGTGGCTGAACAATCTGTGGCATATAAATGCAATGGAATGATATTGTGCAATAAGAAATAATGAACAGGTAGATTTCAGAAAATCCTGGAAAGACTTGTACAAACTGATACAAAGTGAAATTAGCATAACCAGGAAAACATTGTCCACAGTATCAGTAACATTGGGTGATGATAAACTATTAATGACAAAGCTCTTTTCAAGAATACAGCGATCCAAGACAATTACAAAGGACTCAAGAAGGAAAATGCTGTCCATATCCAGATAAGGAACTGATGAACTCTGGGTGCAGATTGAAGCATTTTTTTTCGCTTTATGTCTCATGGTTCTTTTAATCTGTTTCTTTCACAACAGTGACTAATACAGAAATATTTCTTACCTGATAGCATTTGTATAAACTATTATCAAACTGCCTACCTTTTCAGAAGAGGGGAGAGGTCTTTAAGAAGGGAAGGAGGGTGCAAAATTTGGAACTCAAAATCTTGTAAAAAATGAATGCTAAATTTTTTTCTTGACAAGTAATTGAGGAAAAAATAAAATACTCCTAAAACATTTTAAAAAATAAATTGATCTTGCATTTGTTTTGGCAAAGTACCACCTATCAGTAACCAACAGTCTAGTGGAGTTCATGAGGAAATAAACAAATGAGAAGCTGTTATAGCTGAGAAAGGAAGAGAAACCAAAATGCTTAGTGTGGGACAGCCCTTCATGTACTCTAATTGCTGTTTTCCTCATAGCATGGTCTGTCTGTTTTGTACCATGTGTAAATGTCTATCATATTTTGAAATTTTTCTCCCTATCTTTTGTCTAGTGGGAGAAAGCTTCATGCTACCTGTGCAAGTAAATTCTGCCCTTGAAGTGCTTTAAGTATAGTTTGTGCACTTGTATAGTTTTGATCCATGAGCCATTCAGATTCATTCTGTGTTAAATGGTAGGCAGGAAACATGATATTTTATTGCTTTCATGTTGAATGAGTCTTTAGGTAAAAGAGGCTAAGAGAAAGGAGTCTTTACTGTAGCTTACACATTTTTAACTAGAAATATAAAATGATAAATTTCTTAAAACATTTCATAGGAAGGTGGTCATAAATTGTCACATTCTGCAAGTTGTAAAAAAAACTCTGTACAAGAACACAGAATTTTCAGATAAGATGGGGGCTAGATTACTTCTTTACAGAATTAAAGTCCAAGATTTTACATTTAATTTGTAAACACAGTATTAGTGTCCCCAATGAGTATAATTTAAAATGCCATTATGACATACACTGCTGTGATATAATACTTAGCATAAGGTAAATTAAGAAATTTGAAATAACTTCAAAAAAAACTAAGTATTTACAAAAATCCATAAAGACAGTGAAAGTGTAGTGAAAGCTAATTGCACTGTTTCTAAACTTGTAGCTAAACATTCATTATTTTAGTGAAGGTGAATTTGTGGAGTGTATAGTGAAAGCCATTGAAATTCTTTATCCTGAAAAAATTTTCAGAATATTTCAGCATGAAACACTGTTGCAGAATTAACAAAATTGTCCCTGATGTCAATGGAAAACAAATGAAAATTGGAAAATTTCTGACTTTTGATTATTGTTGATGAAAGTATGAATGTTAATGAAGTGACTCAAGTAGTTGTATTCATTTGTGCATGTGATGAAAATCTTACTGTGGGTAGAGAATTGCTAGATATTTTTTTCTCCTAGTTATACTACAATAAGTGAAGATTTTTAAAGGAAGTATATATAGACTTTTAGAAAAGTATAATTTCCATGATCAAAACTAGTATGGTTGGTGCACTTTGTACAGCAGCAATTAGAAGGAAGAGAAGGGAATTTGCAGCTCAATTATTGGCTAAGGAGAATGAAATTGCTCCTGATGGTATGTTTCATGCATTATATGTGAAGAAATATTGTTCTCAAAAGCAGTGAAAGTGGAACATGTGCTGAATTTTCTTAAGAAAACAGTGAATTTTATACATTGTCAAAGATTAAATCAATGATAATTTTCTTTTTTACTCTCTGAAACTGAAAGTAGGCAGGAAGGTTTACTTTCTTATAAGAAGTTCTGTGGGTTTCCTGTCATAAGATTTCTTTAAAGTCAGTTTTTATTGATACTTTCTGTTTCTTACATTGCCATAGTTATCCCAAGTATCCCTCCCCTTCCTCATTCCCTCCTAAAGAGCTCTTCCCTATAATAAATCATATTTTTTTAGCAAGGAGAGAAAAGTCAGCACAACTTAACACTGCATAGGAATAAAGTCCAAAAATGTGCAACGTGTGTAGCTTCTCTGGACCTCCCACCTTCAGCAGTGACTAGTTGGGGTACTTTTCCATTATCTCTTCATGCTAGTTCTGCTTGATCTTTAGCTTTGTCATATTTGCTTTTGCTTTTTAGTGTATAGTTCTTAAAATTTACATAGTTGTAGTTACTGTGTATGTTTTTTTTAGCTGTGCTTACTTCAGTCTGCATCAGTTTGTACAGATTGTTTCATGTATTTCTATAGCCATAGACATCATTTCTTAAAGCACAGTAATATTCCATTACATTCCTGTACCATATTTTGATTATCCATTCCTCAATTGATGGGCATGTACCTTGTTTGCACTTCATTGCTATTACATAAAGTGCTGTGATATATACTTTGGAGTATATGGAGAGCTCTTATCAATGGCTTCATTTGAATATAAGTCTGGCAATGGAGTCTCTAGTTCAAAAGAGTGTGGACAAACACCTATTCCTGTTGAAAACACTAGAAAGCATATGAATAAATGGAGCTTTTCTTAAAATGATAAGTAGTATTTATCTAAAACCAATAGCATGCATTATCTGTAATGGCGATAAACTAACAAGAAAGTCCATTATCATTATTATTATTCAGTACTGTATGAGAAATACTTGCTGTAGCAATAAGACAAGAAAAAGAAATTGAAGGAATGATAAAAGGCAGCAAGGCTATATACAAAATTATTATTCTTTGCAGATAATATTATGAAATATTCAGAGAATCCTAGAGAATCAACTAAAAAAACTAGCTGAAGCAACAACTTTTGCAGAGTTATGGGATATAAAATAAACCCACACAAACCATCAGCACTTCTATATATTAAACAAAACCCAGCAGAAAAAGACAGAAATTCTATTTAAAATAACTTCAGATGATATAAAATTCTTGAGAGACTCACTACTAAAACAAACTTAGGGATTATGTGAACACTTTTCACGCAAGTAAAAACAGATTAACAATTGGAGGAATGTTAAATGTTCATGGGTAGCCTGAGCCAATATAATAACAATTTCACCAGAATTAATTTGCTTATTTAGTATCATACCAATCAAACTACAAAAGAATTATAGAGTTAGAAAAAAAATAACACAATTCATTTGGAAGATCAAAAGGTCAATAATATCAAGAGAATCCATGAAAAAAAGTAAAAGAAGGCAGCCTAGCAGTACCAGATTTCAAGGTTGTAATCATCAAAACAATCTGGTACTAGATAAGAAATAGAGTGGTAGATCAGTGAAATAGGTAAGGTACACAGTATGAAGTAGTAGTCTAGTATTTGATAAACTCAGAGATTCAAATTTTGGGGGCAAGAACTCATTGGGAAGCTTCTGGGAAAAATAGAAAACAGTATGGCAGAAACTAGGTATAGACCAATATATCCCACTGTATATGAAGATAAGATCAAAATGGATACATGATATAGACCAAAATGGTGATATAAGAAAATTAGAGGAGCATAAAAAAATTTACCTCTGAGATCTACGGAGAAGGGAAGAGTTTAGGAACAAACAAGACAGAGAGGATTGTCAGAAGTAAAATGGATAATTTGGTTTGCATGAAATGAAAAGACATTTGCAGAAACAAAACCAATGCAGCCAAAATTCAAAAGAAAAAGCAGAAAACTGGGGGAATATTTTATATTATGTTTCTCTAGTTAAGGCTTTATTTTTTCAGTTACATAGGGAGCTGAGCCAAATTTACAACAACATGAGCCATTCCCCACTTAATAAATGGTCAGAGGATATGAACAGGAAATTTCCAGAGGAAATCAAAGCTTATCAAAACTAATATGAAAAATACTCTAAATCACTAATAAGTAGAGAAATGCACATTAAAACAACTCTGAGGTACCATTTCACACCTATCAGATTGCCTGTCATGACAGAAACAAAAAATAACATGTGGGAGGGGATATGGAAAAATAAATACACTAATGCATTGTTGGTTGAGTTATGAACTGAGCCAGCCATTCTAGAAAATGATTTAAAACTATGTCCAAAGGACTATAAAATTAAGCACACTCTTTGATCCAGCAATGTATCAAAATATTCATAAAAGCTCTTTTTTGTGGTGACAAAATTGGAAGTTAAGGGAATGGTCATTTGGGGAAAGGCTGAACAAGTTATGAAATGATTGTGATGTGATACTATAGTGTTGTCAGAAATCATGAAAGGTATTGGTTTCAGAAAAACCTTCATCAGAGTTAAGTGAGAACACTGTACACAGTAACAGCAATATTGATCAACTGTAGAAAACTTAGGTACTCTGATTAGTACAATGATTCATACTCATTCTAAAGTACTCTTGATGAAAAATGCTATCCACCTCCACATAGAGAACTGATAACCTCCAAGGGCAGATGGAAGAATATTTCTTTTGTTTTTTGGTTTGGTTTTTTTTTGCTGTTTTTTGAAAATGTTTTACATGACTTCACATGTATAATGTGTATTACATTGCTTGCCTTCTCAATGGGTGAGGAACTGGAGGGAGGGAGAGAATTTGGGGTTCAAAAAATGAATTTAAAAAATTAAATTAAATTTTTTAAAAAATTAATGTTTAGTCTCTTTAATTATATAATTCCAGATTTCTTTCCAAATGGTTATGCCATTTTACAGCTCTACCAACAATGTATTAGTGCGCATGTCTTTCTACAACCTCTCCAGGGTTGACTATTGACATTTTTGTCATTTTTGCCATTTGCTGGGTGTAAAATAAGCCCTTAGGATTGTTTTGATTTGTATTTCTCTTATTATTACTGATTTGAAGCATTTTAATGTGTTGTGAATACTTTACAGTTCTTTCAAGAACTGTTTGTCCACATCCTTTGGTCATTCATTTGTTGAGGAATGGCTTTTAGTCACATACAGACATATATACAGACATAACATATCTTGGATGCCAAATCCTTATAAGAGAAATTTGATATAAAGACTTTTCCCATTTGACCTTCTTATCCGAGATGTATTAATGTTATCTGTGCAGAAACTTTTTAGTTTCAAGTAATCAAAGTTGTCTCTTTACTTTTTGCAATGGTTTCCATCTCTTGGTTGGTTCAAAATACATCTTCTACCCGTAGCTGTGAGAGTTACATAATCTATTTCTCTTCTAATTTTTCATAGTATGATCTTTAATATTAGGATCACAGATCTATTTAAAATGCACTATGGAATGTGATGTAAGTTGGTCTAAGTCTAATTTCTGCCAGATTACCTTCCAGTTTTCTCAGCAGTTTTTTTCAAATAGGGAGCTTTTCCTGTTATTTTATGTTTTTTATTTATTAAACACTGAGTTATTGAGTTCTATTATTTTTAAATCTCCTTTATTCCCTAATCTATCCAATTTCTATACCCATTGATCTTCCTCTCTGTCCTTTAACCAATGTCAACTGGTTTTCTTGACAGCTCTATTGTTATATAGTTTGAGTTCTGGAAGTACTATTCCTCCTTAGTCCTGACTTTTTTCATCATATCCCTTGATATTCTATCTTTTGTTTTTTCAAATGAATTTTGGTATTTTTTCAAATGTTGTAAAGTATACCCATGGTAATTTGATTGAGATAGCAGTAAAATTGTAAATAAATTTTGGCAATGTCATCTTTATCACTTTTTGGCACAGCCTAGCCATGAACACTGAATAATTCTGTTAGTTATTTAAGTTCTTTGTTTCTTTTTTAAAAAAAATTATTTAACTTTTAACATTTTCACAAAATTTTGGGTTCCAAATTTTCTCCCCATTTGTCCCCTACCCCTACCCCAAAATACTGAGCATTCTAATTGCCCCTATCACCAATCTGCCCTCTCTTCTATCATCCCTCCCTTCCCTTGTCCCCATCTTCTCTTTTGTCCTGTAGGGCCAAATAACTTTGTATACTCCATTACTTGTATTTCTTATTTCCTAGTAGCAAGAAGAGTACTCGACAGTTGTTCCTAAAACTTTTGAGTTACAACGTCTCTTCATCCCTCCCTCCCCACCCATTCCCTTTGGGAAGGCAAGCAATTCAATGTAAGCCATATCTGTGTAGTTTTGCAAATGACTTCCATAATAGTCATGTTGTGAAAGACTAACTATATTTCTCTCCATCCTATCCTACCCCCCATTGCTTCTATTCTCTCTTTTGATCCTGTCCCTCCCCAAGAGTGTTGACTTTAAATTGTTCCCTCCTCCCATTGCCCTCCCTTCCATCATCCTCCCCACCCCGCTTATCCCCTTCTCCCCCACTTTCCTGTATTGTAAGATACGTTTTCATACCAAACTGAGTGTGCATTTTATTCCTTCCTTTAGTGGAATGTGATGAGAGTAAACTTCATATTTTTCTCTCACCTCCCCTCTTTTTCCCTCCACTAAAAAGTCTCTTGCTTGCCTCTTTTATGAGAGATAATTTGCCCCATTCCATTTCTCCCTTTCTCCTCCCAATATATTTCTCTCTCACCACTTAATTTCATTTTTTTAAGATATGATCCCATCCTATTCAATTCACTCTGTGCTCTCTGTCTCTGTGTGTGTGTGTGTGTGCACGCGCTCGTGTGTGTGTGTGTGTGTGTGTGTGTGTGTGTAATCCCACCAACTACCCAGAAACTGAAAAGTTTCAAGAGTTACAAATATTGTCTTTCCATGTAGGAATGTAAACAGTTCAACTTTAGTAAGTCCCTTATGACTTCTCTTTGCTGTTTATCTTTTCATGCTTCTCTTCATTCTTGTGTTTGAAAGTCAAATTTTCTTTTCAGCTCTGGTCTTTTCATCAAGAATGCTTGAAAGTCCACTATTTCATTGAAAGGCCATTTTTGCCCCTGAAGTATTATAGTCAGTTTTGCTGGGTAGTTGATTCTTGGTTTTAGTCCTAGTTCTTTGACTTCTGGAATATCATATTCCACACCCTTTGAACCCTTAATGTAGAAGCTGCTAGATCTTGTGTTATCCTGATTGTATTCGCACAATACTTGAATTGTTTCATTCCAGCTGCTTGCAATATTTTCTCCTTGACCAGGGAACTCTGGAATTTGGCCACAATGTTCCTAGGAGTTTCTCTTTTTGGATCTCTTTCAGGTGGTGATTGGTGGATTCCTTGAATACTTATTTTGCCCTCTGGTTCTAGAATATCAGGGCAGTTTTGCTTGATAATTTCATGAAAGATGATGTCTAGGCTCTTTTTTTGATCATGGCTTTCAGGTAGGCCCATAATTTTTAAATTGTCTTTCCTGGATCTATTTTCCAGGTCAGTTGTTTTTCCAATGAGATATTTCACATTATCTTCCCTTTTTTCATTCTTTTGGTTTTGTTTTGTGATTTCTTGATTTCTCACAAAGTCATTAGCCTCCATCTGTTCCATTCTAATTTTGAAAGAACTATTTTGTTCAGTGAGCTTTTAAATCTCCTTTTCCATTTGACTAATTCTGCTTTTTAAAGCATTCTTCTCCTCATTGGCTGTTTGAACCTCTTTTGCCAATTGAGTTAGCCTATTTTTCAAGGTGTTCTTTTCTTCAGCATTTTTTGGGGTCTCCTTTAGCAAGGTGTTGATCTGCTTTTCATGCTTTTCTTTCCTCTCTCATTTCTCTTCCCGGCTTTTCCTCCACCTCTCTAACTTGATTTTCAAAATCCTTTTTGAGCTCTTCCATGGCCTGAGCCCATTGAATATTTATTTTGGATGTTTGGGATACAGAAGCCTTGACTTCTATGTCTTTCCCTGATGGTAAGCATTGCTCTTCCTCATCTGAAAGGATGGGAGGAGATATCTGTTTACCAAGAAAGTAACCTTCTATGGTCTTATTTTTTTCCCCCTTTTCTGGGCATTTTCCCAGCCTGTTACTTAACTTCTGAGTTTCCTTTCCACACCCACCTCTCCTCCAGTTCCTCCCAGCTAGTGCTAGGGGCTGAGATTCAAATGCTGCTTCCCAGCCTCAGGGCTTTTGGAGTTGGTATTCAGCGTGAGATAAGTTCAGGTGCTCAGGTGGGGGCAGAGCCACCACATGGGGCTTTGTTCCCTCAAGGGGTTTATGCTGAGACCTTCAACAATCCGAGCTCCTGCCTGCTTTGGGAGCCCCTATCACCTGCTGCCTCTGCTGCTGCCTTCTGAGGGGGCCTCAGTTATGGAAACACCCTGCTCCCCTCTGGCAAGCTGAAAAGACCCTCTCACTGACCATTGGCACCTGTGGGTGGAGGGACCTGCGCTGCTGCTGGAGATTCCATCCCTGAAGCCTGCTCAGATCTGCCCCTTTTGGTGCCTCATGGTCAAGGCAGGGCTGGGCTCTGCTCCAGGTCCAGTGCGCGGTGGACCTTTCATGTCAGTTTTTCAGGTCTCTCTGGAACAGAAATCTCCTCTGCTCCATTGTTCTGTGGCTTCTGCTGCTCCAGAATTTGTTGGGAGTTCTTCTTTACAGGTATTTTATGGGTTGTGGGTTAGGAGCTAGCATATGTGTATCTTTCTATTCCACCATCTTGACTCCTCCCCAGAGCAAAAGATTCTTAAGAGCAGGAAATTCTTTTTGTGTTTCTGTGTAAAGATGATCATGTGAGTTTTGCTCATCAACTGTGATGAGTTTAGTGGGAGGTGAGCCTTTGTTTGGAATCTTTGTTGTTTCTATGGTGATCAAGTGATAATGACTGTGACAGTCCATTGAGAGCCATCAAGATCAATACATACGTACAGAGAGAGAAAGAGATCCTGGTCCTCCCCATCCTGTTTCTCTCAAGAATTGGGCTCTTTATTTCTAACTCAACCCACGCCATTCATAGTTGATTATAACCAAGAGGGAGAGCAAGAAGAAGCCTAGTTAGCTGGGTGACTATCTATGGTATATGTGTTAGTTACTGAGAAGAAACTCAGGAGTCTCTTTTATAACATGCTTACATAAAAGACAAGGCAGAAACAGTGTGTCCTCAAGCTTACATTTTAATGGGAGAGAGAACATGTAGTAAAATAGATACATAAATGATAACAGAGTACATGGAATGTACCTTTGGGAGGGCACTAGCCCACATAAATGATTTAGGTGATAAAAAGGGGTCAAGAGGACAGCAACAGCTATGTCCTTAACCACATAAATTCTTACCTATTCTCAAAAATGCCTCTGCCAGAAGTCCTGTAACAGTGTCAGTGAGATAATGACATTAATGTTGATGTGTAACAGACATCTTCCTTCCTCTTGTATCCTAGAGCTTCATGCAGAGGTTACATGTGGCTTTGCCAACAAGATATAGGAACTACAGGATCTTATTAGCTTGTGCCTTAAGAGGAGCACACCATACAAGACAGCAGCCCAAAGGGACTTGTCAACAACTTCATATGTCTTCCCTGATCGACTGCTATATTCCTCAAAGTGACTGTATAAGACCTCTCCTCTCTCTGTCTCCTCCCTCTCAACAGAGGATCTCACCTCCTTTACTAAGAAAATAGAAGCCATCTGTCAGAACATGATGGAACAAGAGCAGCTACAAAAGAGCTTCACTTGACTCAACTGTCCTCTCAAGCTATTTTTCTGTATTGCTTAGAGGCAGTTAAGTAGCACAATGGCAAAAGTGGAATCAGGAAACCTGAGTTCAAATTGAACATCGCCCACTTCGTAGCTGTGTGATACTGGGCAATTCACTTAACCTCTCTGACTTAGTTTCCTTCTCAGTGCAATGAAGACATTCTTAGCTCCTACCTCCCAAGACTGTTGTGAGGATCAAATGAGATCATGTTTGTGAAGTGCTCTCCTAGCCTTAAAATGCACCATTTCAGTGCCGGCTGTTACCGTTATTATAATCCCTGCTCCCTTTCAAAGCCAAACTCCTAGAAACAGCTGTTTGTTTTCTCATATTTCTCCCATTAACTTCTAAATCACTTTGTCTTCTCACATCTCTGCTGAAACTAGTTTCTCCAAGGTAACTGATGTTCTTAATCACTGAATCTAATGACCTTTTCTCAGGCTCCATTCCTCTTGATCTCCCTGCAGCATTTATTGATCAACTCAACCAATATTCTCCTTCCTAAGGCTTTGAGATACTACTCTGCTGGTTTCCCCACCACCTGATAGCTGCTCATTTTTTCATCACTTTCTCATTTACATCCCATTTTTTAACCATGATTATCCTTCAGTGACCTGTCATAGGCACCCCACCTTGAACTTCACCCACAGCTCCTCACATATTGATCTTAGAGAGGGAGATTCAACACTTTTTGCTCCCTACTTTACTTTCTGACTCTATCTTTACCACCATCACCCAGTAACCTTTCTTCCTTTGAAATTTGCAGTATCAAAGATTTCCAACCAATTCAAATTATATATATTGACTGCTACATCATTCTGTTTTCTAAAGAAATTCAGTACCTGGTTCACCATTTTCCTCTCCTCCCCAACTCCTGCCCTATAATAAACTCTTTATCCGTCCAATACCTCAGTTTCTTTCAGTCCTGTGACCTACTCCTTCATCCCACCTCAGCAGTCATTCCCAGGACCTCATCATTGCCCATAATATTTCCATTTCCTTAATTAAAAATTCTGACATTCATCTATCTGACCATAATTCTATTTCTTCCCTATGCCTCAGCCTTCCTAAGCTCATTCTTTTCCCTCATCAAACTTCCAGTTCCTCTACCCCTCCAGCTTCTTGGGCCATTTTCTCTCCTCTGACTTCACTTACCTCTTTCAGTTTTGAGCTTAAAGTTGGCCAGTTAAACCTGCATAATCTTCTACTCCCGTGTCCTGTTCTGGCTATTCCCTTGTCAAACCCGGGTTATTTTCACTATATACCCTCTATTCGTAATCACATGCTGCTGAATGGACCTGGAGGAAATCATACAACCATTTTGAGTGACATCTCTCAAATTCCATTGACCTCATCCCTTTTCTCTGTCACTGAGAGTGGAATGGCCCTTCTCCTTGCCAAAGTCAGCCTTTCTAAATGTGCTGCATCTCACATCATTCAGGCATCTTCCTTACTTTTTCCTTCCTTCCCTGTATCAGATGAAGATGTAGTCTTCCTTGCCAAGTTCAATCCTTAATATGTATCCTTGATCTCATCCACTTCTGTTTTCTTAAGCACATTATAACCTTAAACACTCCCACACTCCTCCACACAGCCTTTAATATTTTCCTATCTACCAACTCCTTCTATATTGCCTTGAAATATGCCTAAGTCTCTCCACACCCTTTAAAAAAAACCTTCACTATCCTGTGTCTTCCAATTCTCATCTAAATGCCTTAAAAAGCTGTCTATGCTCACTACATCCTCTCCTCTCCTCAGCCCTTTGCAATGTAGCTTCCACACATCACTCAAGTGAGCTGCTTTCTCCAGACTTGTCAGAAATGTTTTTATTACCAAATTTGATCTTTTTTTCAGTTCTTGTCCTCCTTGACCTTTCTCCTACATTGGACACTGTTGAATACTCTCTTCTTGAATAATTTTTCATCTCTAGAATTTTGTGACATAGCTTTCTCCCAGTCCTCTTCCTGTCTGTCTGACTGCACCTTGTTTTGGAGGCAAATGACAGTAACAGATTCCTACTATATGTGCTTATTACTCTGGGCTGGGTAGCTTCCTGCTGTTCTCTCTGTTCAGTATTAGTCTCAGAAGAGAAGACTCGAGGAGGTGATAAAATAGCTGTCTTCAAGCACTTGAAAGGATTCTGCTTGCTCTTCTTGTCCCTGGAAGACAGAACTAGAAACCGTGGTGGAAATAGCTAAGGTGATTATGATAATGATGATAGCAGAAACAATAATAATAAATTTGCAAAACACTTTACATGTTATCTCATTCAATTCTCACAAGAACCCAGTAGTAGTATCCCCATTCTACAGATGAGGAAACACAGTTAGCTGTGTATCTGAGGTGTGGCATTTGAGCTCAGTTCTTCCCGATCTTGCATCCATTGAGATGAAGGAGAGCATTCCAGGCATGAGAAAAACCCAGTGAAAAGCCTTAAATTGGGAGATGAAGTTTCTTGCGTGAGGAACAACTGGATCATGGAGTTCCTGATGGGGTCTGAGGGAGTGAAATGTAATGAGACTGGAAAGGTAGATAGCAGTCAGGTTATGATTGTCACTGAATCCATGGCAGCTGGTGAGATAACCAAGTAAAATATATTGAGGGAGAAGAGAGCCCAGCCAGGAGAGACATTGGGGAAGACACCCACAATTAACGGTAATGACTTGGATGAAGATCCAGCACAGAAGACTGAGAAAGGGTAGTCAGATAGAACTAGGAAAGAGTAGTGTCACAAAAACCAAGAGAGAATCAAGAAGAGGGTGAAAAGCAGCATCAAAGACTACAAAGAGGACAAGAAGGATGAGGATTGAGAAAAAGTCATGAAGTTCGACAATTAAGGAATCATTAATAACTTTGGGGAGAATGATGAGGTTAGAAGCAAGACTTCAAAGCATAGAAACAGAGTAAGAGTAGAAGATGGATAGGTACCTATTGTAGATTCAAAGAGTTTAGCCAAAAAAGGGAGCAGACAATGGGATGATAGTGATTAGGGATGATTTGATGACTTGTGCATGTAGAGTAACTTATTTTACCTCCAGTAATGAAGACAGTAATGAAGAAAGAGATAATATCAAAAAGCATCTGGATGATGTCTGATGGGGAGAAGAAGGAGCTTTCAGCAACTGACCTCATTTTTTTTTCAGTAAAATATGAGGAAAGCTCAAGGGAATACTCACAGACAAGGAACAAAATTATCAGAATTATAGAAGACAAATTACTTGAGAGTGTCTGGCAAGGCATGATCTAGCAATAGTAATGACAGTTACACGGCTCAGTGGATAAAGTGCTCAGCCTGGAGTCAGGAAGGTCTGAATTCAAATCCATCCTCAGATTCTTACTGGCTGTGTGACCCTGATAAATCATTTTATCTCTTTGCCTTCATCTGCTGGAAAAGTAAATGACAAACACCACTACCGTATCTTTGTCAAGAAAAGCACATGGACAGTATGGTCCACAGGATCACAAAGAGTCAGACACAAGTAAATGACTGAAAAACAAGCAAGGCATACCTAGGAACTAATGTGAATCCATCTTTAAAAGACTTTTCAGGAAATATATTTAAATAATTAGAAAAAGTAGAGAAATATCCATTGCTTTTTGATAGGTTGAATCAGCATAATAGAAATGACATAATGAAATGAAATGCTACTTAAATTGCCTTTTCAGATTCCATAACCTTCTGTAAATCATCATACATTGGTTCTATTTCCTTTGACTTGTTAAATGTATTTAAAGAAATTTTTAGTCTTTTTGACATTCTCAAATTTCTATCTAATTTCAATATTCTCTCTGTTGAATTATCTGATCATGATCTAAGTTTTTAATTGAATTTTCTTCTTGAAATCTTTGGTGGTTTTAGTCATTTCCCCAACCCCACCCCCCATTATGTTTCACTTTCTGACTTCTTTCCTTTTAATGGTGGGTGTATTTCTGGGACTGGACTACGTAGCTGCCTTGGCCTTCTACCACAGTGGGGAATTTACTTTTTGTTGAATTTTGGTCTTGCCCCAAGTTGCTTCTAGGGGGCAGGACTGACCCTACTTGCATTTCAGTCCATTTTCAGGTTAGGTGCAATCATTCACATTGATTCCTCTAATCCCGATTTTCATTCTTCTTCAGATGGACTGAAAAGGTTTTGCTGATTTTTTTGTAGGGTTGGAGGAGGGCAGGGTGGATACCTTAGGCATATTCTCTGAATGGAAGTTTGATAGGGGAGGACCACAGAGCACTTTAAGGATTAGTGTTCTCCAGTGCTAATTCATCATACTAATAACTTGTTGGACTATTTGCTTTTTTGTCCTGTGGGTTCTGTTCTAATTGCTCTACTTCTTAGAGCATCATTCCTCTTTTGAAGTGGAAGGTGTTAAGAGTTAGTAGGGGCAGGAGAACATTTCTAGTCCACCATCTTGTTGGTGGTCATATGACCCACGTGGGTCTGCATTGGCCTTTAATCTGAGATTCAGGTTTCTGTTTCCTTTTAGAATGACTTTGCACTTCATATCTCTTCCAGGTTCATTGAGCCCCAACATCACAGTCACCAAGCTCTTTTATTCCTCTGCTACATCCATTGAGTCATTACCATTTTTCTTTACCTTTTACATGCATCCCTTTGATTGAGACAACCACCAGAGGGAAGTTGCTTCTTCCTCGGAAAATCAGTTAGTGGCATTTCAGGATCCTGCCTTTTTGAAACGCTGGTTTTCAAGTCTCTTTTTCAGTACATTCCTAATGTATATATCAGGTTCCTATATCTTCTCTAGTGAGCCTCTAGGTAAAAGGCAAAACTTGATATTTCCCCGATTTTCCTAGATTTCCTGATAATCAGGAGAAATCATCAAGCAGTTCATTCAGTACATGATCAGGACTCCAGCAACAGCAGCCCCAGTGAAGCCATCCTTGCCAGTACCTTCACTTTCTCTGCAAACTACAGGTCCTATTCTTCTCTGTTTATCTTCTCTCATAACTATCACTTGCTTAGTCAGGTTTCCTCCCATCCAAATACTGTATATTGAGGGAATCATCTCTAAATACTTACTGTTCTCCTTTCTACCTTCCATGCTCCTATATTCCAAAACATCTTTCTCATTGCTGCACCACTTGGAGCAGAAGCTAGCTATGCAATGAACAGAGATCATAGAGTCCTTGAACTGGCATTGTCCTTAGAGCTTCACCAAGTCCAAAATTCTCATTTTACCCATGAAGAAACCTAGACTCAAGAATAGGTCAGCTATTCAAATAGTAGGAGGCAGAGCTAAGGCCACAAACTAGGTTTCCTGCCTACTGCCTCACTATGCTTTGTACTACACTAATATTTGTAATTTAAGACATCTAAATTCAGTATAGATTTGAGGTATCCTGTCCATAAGTTATCATCGTGAAATGTTGTTCAGCTTTTTACATGCTACCCAAAACAAATGCTGGAACCCCTGACAGGCATATGTTAATGTTTCTAGGCAACGCATCAGTAAACACATTGGCCATGGCAAGACAGATCTCTTTAGTGCTACCAGAATTCATACAACATCACCGAGTTTTTGAGCTGGAAACAACGTTAGTAATCATCTAATATTCTGGATTCTTCCTAATACGTCTTGATTGTGTTGCAAATATTGACAGCACTCAAGCCCCTCAATACTGGGATGTTAGGACTGATAGGAACCAGGGGTCAATATGCAGTCAAAAACACCCTACGAAGCTGTTGAATCCTCAGATGAAACAGTTTGGTAATTCTGATTTTTCCACAGCCATTCTTTTATCAAAATTTTCCTTTTTTCTTTGTTAAAGTTTAACGTGACAAATGATACACTAATAGAAGGCATTTGAAATATGGCCCAGCACCAAATTCCTCCTATATTTTAGTTAAGTTAAATGGCATGCATCTATCTCTGAGAAACTTGACTTTGGTCAGATGAGGAAGAGACAGAAAATGCAAAGACAAAGGATTCTCTGGAACGAACTTCCATGCACTAGAACAATCCTGATGAATTTCTGCAAGTGCCCTCCAGAATTCCCACCACTCTGGTCTTGGAAGATGACAGAGTCATGTACACTCAGTCTGTTCATCTTTTATTTTCTCATCTCTCATTTTCATCAACACTTTTCATCCTTAGAATCCTAAGTTGTTTTGTATCCAGTCTCTCACAACTGCAAAAGGAAAGTTTTCTACTTGTGGGTTAACTAAAACTAATGAACAGTCTAAACAGAATGGAATCAGCTTGATGTGTGAATTTGGGTTGTCAAACCTGCAGGGAAGGAATTGGAATGCCAGACAGCAGCTTTAAGAATAGGAACCATTAAGAATGGAAGAGTGCTTAAGAGTTATAATAATAGTACTTCGTGCAGTCACTATATAGAGCAAAACAAGGTATGCAATCACAGTTTGGGAACATTTTAAAATGTAACCATATGAACAATGAAAGGTAACAGAAATTAACATAAAATAGGTTAAATTAACCAGCACAAACCCACCCCAAGAGATTGCTTATACAAATTGTTCATACTAAGATATCCTCCACAATTATAACAGGGAGGCATCAATATCAAGTATTGAGTTGGGATCAAACAAGATGGTAGAGTAGGAAGAAGCAGTACAACCCAGCTCTCCCCAACAATTACTCCAACAGAAATCTAAGTGCCAGGCCAAATGAAGAAATCCAAGCAGAAAATAATGGAACATTTTTCTATTGGGGGTGGGAATTAGAGCCAGCAGTATTTGTCACCCCAGAGCTGTATTGTAGATCTAATGTGGACTTTAGAGGAGGCCAAATCTAAGTATGAGCCAAATTACAGTTGTACACCAGAGAGAAGTGAAGTCACAGATCCAGCAGGGACTGGGTTTGGGTGTGTAGGTATCAGTAATAGCAGCCAGCTACCAGTTATGTCGCTTTGACCTGAGTGTTGTCTTGTGGAACCAGTGTGGTTTAGGAGGGAACCTTCCATTAGAATTCTAGCTGATCTGTGGCTGTGTTTCCAGAGCAAAGAATAGTTACCCAACTCACAAATCTAGCTTGGACCTGTCTTGAGACATGTACTGGGCAAAGAGAAGAAAGAGAAGTAAGCAGCACCTGCTTGGCACTGACCCCAGAAATTAAATTGCAGATTCTGTTCCCAGGCTGTCTGAGATCTGCCACTCGGTGATTAGAGCACAGATTTCAGACCAAGGGGTTCTGATCTTCTCAACCTGCAGAGCTTTTTAGCTAGATGACAGCAGCTGGGGTTAGCAGCTGTCTACTGATGCTCTACCCAGGGCTAAACCTACAGTTGTGTCACTCAAGCCTCAACTAGGGTCAGGAGCTTACAGAACTAAAAAGAAGAGGGTAGCTATCAGACCGTCTTGATCAGATTGCTTAGGCCAGAGGTGTTAGACATGCAGTCAGGAGGCAACATTTCCAAATATAGATAAACCAGATTAAAATATAATTGAAAAATATTTAACAAAATAAACTCAATAGAACATTGATAATTTTAATATGTGGTTTTCTAGGTCAGTATAAATTTATAGGGATCCTCATATATGGTTTAGTGGTCCATTTGCTTAGGTCATACTGAAAGTTTGCAGGTCTCTGACCTGAGCTACCCCCAAGATGATCGAAGAACACAGAGTTCAACATCCAGAGAAAACAGGAAGCAGGACCTCGTAAAATATGTATCAGGATCAAACTTGGTCCAGATATTCCATCCAGAAGTGAACAGAAATTGACCCTAAGGCATCAAGGTGGCTCAAAGGATAGAGCACTGGGCTTGGAAGACCTGAGTTCAAATCCAGCCCCAGGCACTTACTAGCTTTGTCACCTTGGACAAGTCACTTACCTTCAGTTTGCCTGTTTCCTCAACTTTAAAGTGGGGGTGGTAATAGCACCTATTTCATGGGGTTGTATCAAATGAGATAGCTGTACAGCACTTAGCATCATGCCTGGCTCATATTAGATACTTTATAAATGCTTATTCCCTTACTTTATTCCTTTCCACTTCTCCCCAACACAAAATTACCATTTTGCAAGTAAAACGGGAAAAACAAGTAAAAAAAAAAAACCAAAAAATGAAACTATTGTGGTGAGGCAACCCCAGAAGAAAAAAGTGAGTTCAAAATACCTATTTATAAATCTTCAAAGAAACACAACTTAGTTATGAGGTCAATTTAGAATTTCTGGACAGAATGAAGCAAGAGATTTTTTTTTAAGTTAAAAATTATATAAATGAAAATGAGAGTGTCAGGAAAGATTTGGGGAAAAATAAGATCTTTGGAGGAAAGACTTGAAAGGAGAATTAACATTTTAGTTCAAAAGGTACAAAACCTTAACCAAGTAACAAACTTAAAGAAATTGAAATAGACCAAGTAGAAGTTAATAAAACAAGAAATATTACAACAAAATTAAGACTGAAAGGCTGGAAGAAAATGTGAGGTGTTGCATATCAGAAACAACCTAGAGTACTGACTTGAACTAAGGTAGTGCCCTCGTAAATAGATATAGAAGTAAAAAGGTTGAGAGATCAAATTAACAAAATTTTGCAACTGATGATACATGGATAAGGGGAGTAGATTGTGTAAGGAATGAAAAATTGAAGCTAATTATGAACCTGAATCTGGGTGACTGGAAAGATGGTGGTACACTCCATGATAAGAGAAGTTATGAAGAGGAGTATATTTTTCAGGTGAGGGAAGTTAATACCATTTTGAAAATAATGAATTTGAGAATACTATGGGACATCCAGTAGATGGAAAAGTCTAATAGACAGTTGGCCATCTTGAACCAGAGCTCAGTATAGAGAAGATACCTGTGTTGGTAAATTTTGGATGTATTTTCATAGAGATAACAGAACTCATGGGAGATAACACAACTTAGGAAGCAGATGAGACCACTGTGAGAAATTCTAGAGAGAAGAGAGCTCAGGACAGAATTCTGAAAGGGGGAAGAAAAGGGAATAAACATTTATATAACACCTGCTAGGTAGTCCCTGGAGTACATCCATACAAAGTGGAGGGATATGCATGATGACTGAGCAAAGCAAGGGTCAGAGAAAGATAAGAAAAGCTAAAATTCAAAGACAAGGAGTACGGGTTTGAAAGTAACATGCTCAATTTATTACGTACTTTTTTTTAAGAAAAGAAAACTGTACATAGTAGAAATTCAGTTTCATGCACAATCCCCCCTCACCTTCCTTCTGTTCTCCTGGGTATCTGGAAGTGCTTATTTTAGGTGATGCTTGTTAAATTCAGAATAACAAGAATGGAAAAGCAAACCACCACCAGTACCCTGACTCTTTATACTTCATGGTGCTTTTCAGTATATGTTACATGTTATAATATTATATGTTATATATATGTTATAATATTAATCTTAGCCAGAGGCATTTTGGTGAGGAATTCAATGGGTATGCATACCCAAATTTAAGGGAAAGAGAAGAATACATATTTATTAAGAATCTGCTATGTGGCAGGTACTGTGCTAAGTATATGCCAGTTTTATCTCATTTTATTCTCACAACAACCCTGAGAGGTAGGTGCTATTGTTAGCCCAATTCTAAAGTTAAGAAAATTGAGATAAACAGAAGTCAAGTGCTGTCCTGCTGGTTTAAAGCTGGATTTGAACTTGGATCTTCCTGACTCTAGGCCCAGAACTCTGTTCATTTCACCACCTTCTACCCTTAAGAGATCATAAAATATTAGAGTTGGAAGGGGCCTTAGAGATTATTTAGCCCAATAGTTTTCAGAAATTTTGTTCAAGACATATAATTATTTTTGGTGAGAAATTAGGATGTGGCAGTTAGGATACTTGTGCAGCCTCATATAATTAAAAGTATTAATTCCATACAATCTGGACACATCTAGTGAAACAAACCCTTTGAAAACTACTGATAGAGTATCATCACTGCATTTTACAGGTGATATACCTGAGCTCCAGAGAAGTGATTTTCCTGGTGTCACACAATTTGTGGAATAATCAGGACTGACATCCAGGATTCCTAATTCTTTACACTATGTTATCATGCCTCACCCTAGAAACTCCAAAAAATTATGTTGCAATTGTGCTTTAAGAAAACCTGATATGGGGGTGGAGCCAAGATGACAGCACAGAAGCAGGGACCTACTTGAGCTCTTCTCCTAAACCTCCCAAAAAGCCTGTAAAAAATGACTCAAAACAAATTCTCCATCAGCAGAAGCAACAAAATAATAACAGACTGAAGCAAATTTCCAGCCCAAGACAATCTGGAAGGTCAACAGAAAAGGTCTCTCACACCAGGCTGGTAGTGGAGCTCAGTTTGGCCTGGGCCATGCAGGCACAAACAGGGTGGAGCAGGCCTGAGGAGACTGAATTGCTGGTGACTGCAGCAGTTTCCAGACTTCTCAATTCACAAAAGCCAAAGACAGCATAGAAGGGTCTCTCATCTGGCTGAGACGGGGAGCATGGTCTAACATCAGCCTCAATACCATGGCTATGGCAGCCACTGAGAGCCCTGCACTTAACAAAGAGCTCAAAAGTCAAGTAATTGGCTGGAAAATTGAGCAAACAGGAAAATACAGTAATATAGATTCTTACTTTCTTGGTGAAGTGATAGTTCTTAATGTAGATGGTGACAAGGAAGATCAAAAAGTACAACCAGAAGAAGACAACAAAGTCAAAGCTCCTGCATCCAAACCCTCCAAGAAAAATGTGAATTGGTCTCAGGGCATGGAAGAGCTCAAAAAGGATTTTGAAAATGAAGAGGAGGAAAAATTGGGAAGAGAAATTAGGGTGATGCAAGAAAATCATGAAAAGTGAGTCAACAGCTTGCTAAAGGAGACCAAAAAAATGCTGAAGACAATAACACCTTTAAAATTAGACTAACCCAAATAGCAAACAAGATCCAAAAAGTCAGAGAAGAATGCCTTAAAAAGAGAATGCGCCAAATGGAAGAAGAGGTCCAAAAGCTCACTGAAGAAAATAATTCCTTAAAAAGAAAACCTGATATACATGAAACTGAGTTTACAAAACTGAAAAACAAGAGTTAAATATTTATACTATAAAAGGTATCTTCAGGGTGGATTTCTCCCATAGCTCAGTAAAAAAAAAAAAAATTGACTTATGAAGAAATTTCTATTTATATAATCTTATCTATGAATATCATTGCTTCATCTCCCTTCTATTTTTCCAGTTATTAATGTATTTCAATTAACTAAAAATTAAGTCATCAAAATTTTTCAACAGTAATACTACAATACCATTACTAGTATCAAAGCTTTCTTCTTTCCATATGATCAGGAAGCACTATGGGATGACAACAAATGAATGCATATAGATATAATATCTAAGTAACTAGTCCATTTTCTTTTTTAAAATCATCAAAAAATCTACTAGAGTTGTATCTAATAAATGTTCTTCACTAGTAAGTTGGTACTAGAAAGTATAGACTCTTGACTTTATCTTTTATATTCAGCAGAATGTTGGCACAAATCCTCCCAAAATCAATTTATAATTTTTTTTAAAGAGACCAACTCTGTAATAATGTACGCTGCCATAGTACTTAATAAATGCTTGTTGAACTTAAAAAAAAAAAAGCTAGAATACAGCATCACCAAAATAATGTCTTATTGTTCTACATACATGCTTATGAAGGAACCTGATTTTCTCTAGTTCAAATCTCCTAAGTAGACTTAAAAAGAGAAAGGTGGACACTACTGGTGAAGATACAACTGGTACCAATTCTGCCAAAGATATATCTCTTAATGTTCTTATATTGGGAAGGTTTTCACAGCCTTCATGTAGCATTATCCCACTAATTACCCACAATAGGCCTATCAGTTATGGACATTGGGCATTGTAATGTTCATTTTGTGTATGAGGAAGCTGAGCTCAGAGAAATCAAAATTGATTTTTCAAGAACTAGGACTACCAGTCATTCAACAATAGTTTATTGTACAAGGATAGAGAATGAAGAGACAAAGGTCTCTGTCATGAGGAAAATGGAAGATATTTTCAAAGAATTCCCCTAATGTCAAATGACAAGCATTTTCATGTCTAGTTTGCTTCTGACATCATAGATACTGCCAAACAGATGAACACCGCAGGATCATTTCATCTGATCTCCATGTCTTTAAACCTGAAAAGATGAAAAGTGATCATCACGATTCTCCATTCATTTTTTCCAGAATCTTTAAGTTGGAAGTCATTTTGTCCCAACTAGGACTGCTTTCATCTGGCCTTCCCTCTGCCACATGGATCAACAGTAGGCCCCATCTCTATTCTTACCCGTTTTCCCTTCTCCCCAGGGTACCACCTGTCTCTTTCTTTTTGAGAGCATTTCCTAATCTGTAATTCTCAGATGCTCTCTGGGAAGCCCAAGGAAGTGGAGGAAAATTTACTACATTTCACTTACATTTCAATAGCTAAACCCTGAAACACACAGACACACACACACATAAACAGACAGACAGACACACACACACACACGCACACTTTCTGTCTCTAAAATAAAAAGTCTTCCTCTGAAACTAAGAGATTTCTTCATGGTGGTCACCACGTGACATGCCTCAAGTGACCATGACCCTAGACTACTCTTAGATTGTTCCCCAGTCTGGAACTGGTTTCTGCCTCCTTTGCTAAGCCTCGCTCAGGCCTCTGGGTCTGTGAGATAAATGAGCTCTGTGATTTCCTTGCCGTTCTACTGGGCTTTCTGGTTCTGTGATGCGGAGATACAATAAGGACGGTTTCTTTGGGAAGGGCTGTCAGGAAGTCTTGTTAAAGAGGTCTCGCGGCTAGCCAAGGGGTGTCTGGTTTCCACAAGAATGAAAATGACAACTACATACTGACCTTGGGTTAGGAAAAAGCCACATTCAATGGGTGAAACTTTTGGGTCTTGTTCCCCATCATCCCAAATCACCTCCTCTTCCTTCTTGTAATTCCTCACATGAGAAATCTGGCATCTCAAGTTCTGAGGGCAGTACTTGCTAGGTCATTAGCAGGCAGGTAGGCAACAAGCATTTTTGCAGCATTTACTATGTGGCAGGCACTGTGCTAAACTCTAAGGATACAAATACAAGCATAAATAAATACAGGGCAGCTGGGTGGCACAGTGCACAGGGCCTGCAGTCAGGAAGACTCATCTTCCTGAGTTCAAATCTGGCCTCAGATAGTTACTAGCTGTGAGACCCTGTGCAAGTCACTTAACCCTGCTTGCCTCAGTTTCCTCATCTATACAACAAACTAGAGAAGGAAATGGCAAACCACTTCAGTATCTTTGCCAAGAAAACCCTTAGTGGGGTCACAAAGAGTTTGACACAACTGAAAACAGCTGAACAAGAACAAAGAAATATAGTCCCTGCCCCCAAGGAATTTATATGTTAATGAGGGTAGACAGTGTATAAAAGGGCACTGGGAAAGGGGTAGGGGGACGGGCAGAAGCATAACTGGGAGAGAAATGGAACCTGGCCTGAGCCTAAGGTCGTTCCTCATCTTGTGAGTACCTTCACTCTTGGTGGGTTAGTCCCTCACAAAACTCTCCTGCTGCGTTGCTGTGTTCCTGGGGCTCTGAGCATTCTGCCCTCCTCTTATTTCCCCCGATTCCCAAGCAAAGCTTGGCCTTTGCTGACTCCAGGCATTTGATGTTAATAGAGAAGAACCTTATCAATCATTTGCACATTCAGCAGTAATAGTCCCATGTCTTGTTTATGTCTGAATAAATCCTCAGTAATCCTTGTGAAATCCCCTTATGTCTCTGTGTAAGTCTCTGTTCTGCTTTCAAAGATGCAAAATAGTATGAAATGTAGGACACAGATCTCAAGGAGATCAGAGTCCAGTTGGGAAAACAGAATTTAGACAAAGTTGCATAATATTTCAATATGGAACAGGATCTAGAATTTAGAGGTAATGCAGACAGATCACCTAGCATGACCCACTCATTTTACAGATGTTGGAAACAGGCTAGACAGTCAAGGGGACTTGACCAGGATCACGTACATCATAAGGGGAGAGATTTGGATACAGGTTCTCTGCCTCCATAAAGTGCTCTTGGTTATGCCATGCTGCCTAAGAATCTGCAGACATCTAATATAGATAGCAAGTGCTGCAGGTATTGGTAGTGATGGTGTAGTGGATGGAGTGCTGGATCTGGAGTCAGGAAAATAAGCTCAAATATGACTTCCCACATTTGCTAACTGCGTGACCTTGGACAAATCATAAACCTCTGTCTGCCTCAGGTTCCTCATCTATAAAATGGGGATAATAATAACACCCAACTCTCAGGATTCTTGTGAAGATAAAATAAGGTAATGCTTATAAAGAGGTTCGCAAGCCTTAAAGTGCTTTATAAGTGCTAGCTGCTGCCACCACCACTACCACCCACTGCTGCTATTACAGGTCTTTGCAGACTAGCTAAGAAATCACAGCAGATACAAAATTGGACCAGGCTCTCCATTAAAGCAAGAATGGCATTTAGAAACCTAGAGACACCAGAAGAGAGCAGTCCAAGCAGAGAAATGAAGACCGAAGGTAAGAGTTTACATTGCCTTCCAGTGACAATAGAATAGTTCACTTAAGCTGTAAATTCAGGAGTTTAGGAAATAAATTGGAGACACTGAATTCCAGCCTAAGAATGTAGATTTTTCCCTTTAAGCAGTATGGAGCCCATGAAGATTCATTTAAAACAGTGAATGATTATGCACAAAGCAATCTTTTAAGAATAACATTTTGCAGTTGTGTATAAAATGGACTGGGAAGTGGAGAGACCAATAAGGAAACTATTACTGTTAGAAATCTCCAGGCTCCTCCCCACAAAGAAGACCTAAGTCCTGCCCCATCTCAGACATTATTTCCTTGTGTCATGTGTGAATGGAATTTGACAACCTGGACATACCTGCATAGGTTTCGCTAATGAAGTCTCTGGAATGGAGCATCCACCCTACGCAACAAGTGATAGGACTAGAGCCATCTGGAAGAGAAATGAAAGCATTCTAAAGACTGAGCAAATGGGAGGGTAACCAAGGAAAGTCAGTGAAGTGTAATATAAAAAAATATCTCAAAACAAACCATGAGATGAAGGCTCAAGAAAAACAAGGTTCTTGTACCCATTCCTTCACTTGGTGATCTTTCAAGTCTCTTAACCTAGTTTCCTTATCTGTTGAGTAAAGATAAGAAATGGCCTCCTTTCTTTACTGGGATACTGTGAACATCAAAGGAACCAATGTATTTGAAAATAGGGAAACTGTGCAAATGCAAGCTGTGCTCACCATCATCATCGTCATTATCATCATTATTGTTAATTGCAGCAGAAATGATAACAATGAGAAAGATAATAGGGTTAGAGTTTACGATACGACCCTGATCTGAAGCCCTGTCTTTGGAATTTTCAAGGAAGGGATGGATATGAAGGGAGGCTATGAAAGATGAAACAAACCTTGGTGACTGCTTGGTGTGGAGAGTGAGGGAGATGTTCAAGTTGACTTTGACCAAAATACTCCATCTCCAAATACTATGCATTTCCATTGGCTGTTCCTCATACCTGGAATGTTTTCCTTTCTCATCTCTGCCTCTCGATTTCCTTGGCTTCCTTTAGGTCTTAGTTAAAATCTTATCATTGACAGGAAAACTTAACTGCTTCCCCCTTAATTCTAGTACCTTCCTTCTGTTGATTGTCCCCAGTTGATCCTATATGTAGCTTACTTATAAATGGTTGTTTAGCTATTGCCTTTCCCATTAGACCAGGGGTGGGAACTGTGACGTTGGGCATGGCCTTTTGACTGAGTTCAAGTCTTGTAGAACAAATCCTTTCATTAAGGGGATTTGTTCTGTGAAGTTTGGATTCAGTCAAATGGCAGCACTTGAGGACCTAAAGGGCCACATGTGACCTCAAGGCTTCAGGCTCCCCATGTCTGCATCAGACTATGAGCTCCTTGAGGGCAGGGGCTGCTTTCTTTCTCTCCCCAGTGCTTAGCATAATGCCTGGTATACAGTAGGTACTTACAGCTTATTGACTGGCTGCCTTTCCCCTCCCCTCCTCTTCCTTCTCCTTTTATTCCTGGGCAACAAAGGATATTCCTTATACCTGGGTTAACTCCAACAATGATCGAGGTGTACATTTGACTGTGTTAGCATTCCCTAGAATCCTTCCCAGCTTGTCCCACCTGGAAAAGCATAAATATTCACTGGGATTGGACATCACAGACTCACCAAGTCTCAGAAGAGACCATATGCAGTCTGTATATAACCTATACAGGAGCCCTCTCTGCAACTTGCAGGAGAAGTGAGCTTCCACTCTTCTCTCAAAGACCTGTAACAAGGTAGATACTACTGCCTACAGAGGCAGCCCATTCCACTTCTGGCAGCTGTTTAATATGAGGAAGCATGTCCTTACATCAAACTGAAATTCACCTATCTCAGCTTCTGCACATTGGACTTAAGTTTATCCATCTGGAAATGATCCCATCTCTGGAGGTCATAGATTAATAAATTTAGAGCTAGAAGAGATCTTAGAGGCCACCAAGTTCAACCCCCTCTTTTTACAGGTGAGGAAACTTAAGACCAGAGAAGTGAAAGGACTTACATAGAGACACAAAGAGCCTGAGGCAGAATTTGGACCCATCCTTCTTGATTCCAAGGCCAGTTCTCTGTCCATTGTACCACGTTGTTCTATCCCTACTGTCAGGATCCATTCCTATCCTCTTCTTTCTTTTGGCTTCCTTTTCATGAATTCTGCCTTCTCTCTTGCTCTCTGCTTTGATCATCTCTGATGAGAAGTTCAGCTTTCTGTTCCTCCATAAACCTGGGATTAAGAATAATGTTTATGGAGATAGCAGAGAGGTGTGGAAAGGAAGAGTCCTGGGGTCTACCTGGTTACTCCCCTCCCTGTGTCTTAGCATGGTATCTAAGGCTGCTGGTTCTTGACATTTGTCTTTAGACCTCCAAATTATTACATGTGTATGTTCATATGTGTGTGTGTGCTTTTACAGCTCAAGTGGATTTTAAATTATAATTTATAATCCAAAACAATCCTTTTAGAGATGAGGAACAGAGTATAACAAATAAAAATTGACCCAGTACCTTATTGTAGAGAATAAATAGTGTAGGGAATAAATGTTTTTTGAACTGGACTACACTGTCCAAAGTGGCACAATTGCTAAGTGTTTAAGGGACTTGAACTCACCTGTCTTCCTAGAAGTACAAATTCCCTTTTCCTCTTGAAGGTGCTCTCTGGGTCTTCTGGTCCTCATAGCACTCCACACTCCTTCTAATAAATGATGTTGCTCAGAGCTCCTGATGACTTCCTTTCCCCTGGACTCAAATTGTGTTGATTTTCTCATTTTCATGTCACAGCAGTTAGAGTCCAGTTGCATCTTGTCACCTTTGATAGGTGTTGTGGTAGTTAAAGTCAGAGGGGATGGTGAATTGATATGATTCAGGGTAGCTGGGGCCATGAAAGAGTTGAATCTATCCATGGGCTTGGTAGGACTTCTTAACATCAAGACTTGCTCCTCTTTGGAGAATGAGCCATCATGGGGTGATTCCTGGTGCCCTGGCATCCCTGGACTAGAGATTAGACAGCAGGTTCTCTTGGGTAGTTTCTGGGCTACTTGTCAGCGATGCTGGCCATGTGGTTGATGATGCCGTATTATGGTTCTGCGATGCTGGGCCCGGGCTTGATGACGATGAGTTTCTCTAGCCCGATGCTGGTCCTCAGTAGCTTGATGAAATTGGGCTTCTCGTTGATCACGCACAGTCTCTAGTCTCTGGTGCTGGGCTTGCACTTGATGAGGACACCGAGTTTCAGGTTGATGATGCCAGACACCACTTGGATAAAGCTGGGGGTCTCGTTGATGATGCATAGTCTCAAATGGACAATACCGGGCCTGTGCTTGATTAAGCTGGGTGTCTTGTTGATGATGAACACCGTCTAGTTGATGGTGCCCAGCTCGTCCTCGATGGTGCTGGCTTTCTCGGTGATGGTGCTGGGCCTCAGCTACATGATGGGCTTCTTGTTGATGACGTTGAGCCTCCAGTCTGAGACGCCGGGCCCGTGCTTGATGACACCAGGTTTCTAGATGACGATGCCGGGCCTCGGCTTGTTGAAGTTGGGTCTCTCGGTGACGATGCACAGCCTCCAGTCTGTGGCGCCAGGCCTGGATTTGATGATTCCACGTTTCCAACTGATGACACGTGTTCAGACCTTGCTGAATCTGGCTCTCTCGCCAATGTTGTATGGCTTCTAGTCGGTGATGCCAGTTCTGCACTTGATGATGCTGGGGGTTTTGGTGACGATACTGGGCTCGAAGTTGATTGAATTGGGCCTCTTGCTGGTGATGTTGGGATTCCTGTTGACGGTACTCAGCCCGAAGTTGATTAAATTGAGCCTGCATTCGGCGACGTCGAGCCTGTGCTTGTCGATGCCAAGTCTCCAGGTGACGACGCCGGGCCTGAGCTTGATTGAATGGAGTTTCTTGATGCCCAGCGTCTCTTCCATGGCGCCAGTTGTGTGCATGGCGTTGCCAGTTCTCTAGCTGACGACGCCGGACCTCTGCTTGTCGCCAACGAATCTCTCGCTTTTTCTCCTGATTACACCTCATTTCCAGCATCGCTTCATTAAAGACTCTGCAGCTGAAACCCTCCTTTACCCCAAAACGAGCATGTTCCATGAGGGCCTCCAGAGTGAGGAATACCCGGCAACAGGCCAGGCAGCGGAAGCCTTTATCTGTGGTGACCAGCCAGTCGGGGGTGGCCACCCTCGGCCTCTCTTCCTCCCTGTGGGAGGGCCCAGGTACTTCCTCCTCACTGGGATCTTCGTAAAGCTCTTCCTTCACATTCTGGGAGACTTGGAGAGTTATTTCATTCATTTGGATCTCACCAGGATCTTCCTCTGAAGAATGAGTTTCAATGTCCTGGCGCATGGTGGTAACGCTGCTGGTGGGAGGGGACCCGATGGTGGTTTCCCCTGACACCTCTGCTTCATACATCTGGGGCTTCTTTCCAACAGCCCGAAATCCAGCTGAAGTGTGCCACTTCACAGCTACTCCCTTTATAGTCCTGACACGGGCATAGTAAGCACAGCTGTAGTAGCTGTCTTCTGCTGAGCTGACTTTACGACTGGAGGTCGCCTTCGGCTTCTTATACACAAAATAGGGAGAAGATGAGGAAGAATCCTCTCTCCTTTCTGCTTCTTCCTCATTAATGATAGGGTCTGGGTCTACGCCTCTTGGTGCTGAAGGTCCAGGTTGGGGTGAGGGCTGTTCTGCTTCTGAGATTCCTAGAAACCAGTGAAAGTCCAGTGAATTTAGGTGGTCTCAACATAAAGGTCATGCCATTAAAAAATTCAGTTAAAAGGGACAGCCAGTTATTTCACAATTAGGGGAAATAGTTTTAGCCAGACACGGGAGAGTCAAATCAAGAAGCATTTAGCAAGCAAAGATCAGCTTGGCATTGTTGTGTCTCCTCTCCATTTTTTTCACCCTCTTAGTCTTGGGGATGGGTGAATACAATGCTTTTCCCTCCTGTTTTCAATTGTGTAAAATTAAAAAATGTTTACCAATAAAACTTTTAATAATTTTTTGCATAAGTTTACATTGGTCTTTTTATTTCATCACAGTTTTCCCCAGTATCCCTTTTCCTGTTCTTCCAGAAGGCCATCCCAAGTAATAAATTATATTTTTTAAGAAAAAAAAAAAGAAGAGGAAAATCAGATTAACTAAGCAGTACTTTGAAAAAGTCTGAAAATATGTGATATGTGCAACACTTGTTGACCTCTTTCCTCTGCAGAGGGGTCACGTAATAGCATCTTGTTATATCTCATCTTTCAACCTTTGCTTGTTCTTTATAATTTTACAATATTCCTTTTTAAAAAAATTCCTCCTCCCATTTTGTTGTTCAGGCATATTTTAGGCATGTCCAACTCTTCATGACAAAGGTGCCGAGTGGTTTGGCCATTTCCTTCTCCAGCTCATTTTACAGATTAGGAAACTGAGACAAACAGAATTAAGTAACTTGCCTAGGGTCCCACACTAGTTTAGTGTGTGAAGCTAGATTGAAATGCAGCCTGATTCTAGGATCAGAGCTCTATCCACTGTGCCACCTAGTTACCTGAGACCTCCTCCCATAGCCTCACATTATAGCGGGCTCAAAAATCCCAACCATCTCTTTGTCACCTGTTGCTCTACTTCACTTCTATCATCTTCTTTATGCCCAACCAGGATAAACTCACCACTCAAAAACTTATCATCATAGAGATTGCTTCAGTTTTGTTATTCGCACCTAATCCATATCCTTAGGTGTTCCCGCCTCTCTAATTAGAGGGCTGGAAGGTAGAGCAAAAAATCTTCCTATAACCTCCCATTACAGAGGGTCCAAAACCTCAGTGATTTCTTCATTTGCCACCAGCTGATCTGCTTGGTTTCAACTCCCTCTTCATCTTTATGCTACCTCTGAGCCGGGTAGCCTTTTGTACTTCTCTCTGCATTCAGCTTCCTTTTGTGCTTTGTCTTCCCCCATTTCATTGTAAGCTCCTTGAGGACAGGACTGTTCTTTTGTTTTTAATTTGTATCACCAGCACATAGCACAGAGTGTCTGGCACATTGTAGGTACTTAATAAATGTTTATCATATATTGTATTTATTATTGTGGATGTGTATAGAGTTTTCTTGGCTTTACTTCACTTTGCATCAGTTCATGGAGTTCCTTCCATGCTTCTTAATTTTTATAACCTTTGTGATTTTCTTTGCTTTAGTAGATTGATCCCCATATACTTTAATGTATTTTATTTTTATTTGGAATGGAATTTCCCTTTGTATTATTACCTTTTGGATTTTGTTGATTTATATTATTATATAGAAATAATGTTGATTTTTGAAGATTTATTTTGTAACCTGCAATTTGCTGAAGCCATTAATTGTGCCAGTAATTTTGATGTTTCCCTTGGATTTTCCAAGTATACTGTCATATCATCAACAAATATATATAGTTTTATCTCTATTTTACTAAATTTTATAGCTTTAATCTCTTTCTCTTGTCTTGTTGTTGCTAGCATTTCTAAACTATCTTAACTAATGGTGGGGAGAGTGGGCATCCTTGTTTCACTCCTATTTTTTTTTTAAAGTTCTAGTATATGTTTGTTGCATATGATGCTTATTTTGGATTTTTAGATAAATGCTTTTTATGGTCTTAGAAAAGGTCCCTCTGTATTTATACTTTGCAGGGCTTTCAGCATGAATAAGTGTTGTACTTTGTACAGAAAAAAAAAATTTTTCTGTATCTACTGAGGTAATCATATATTGTTTTTAATCAGAGTAATTATGTGGATTATTTTCCTAATGTTGAACCATCCTTTTATCTGTCATAAAAACATAACTTGATTATTAATAAATGATTTTTCAGACTAATTTTTTTAGATTCTGTGACAGTGTTTTAAATTTTTGAATCAGTATTATTAAGAATATTGATCTGCCATTCTGTTGTTCTTTATTCTTTCCTGGTTTCAATATTAAGACTATATCTCATACGTGCAAACTGGTAGGAGGCCTATATAAATTTTTAAGAATAATTTTTGTTGTATTGGTATGAAATTTTTCTTTAAAAATTTATTAGAATTCTCCAGTGAATCCATTAGGACCAGAAGGTTTTGTCCTCCTCTTTGCTAGTTCCTTTGAAGCTTGTTCTACTTCTGACATTGCCAGAGTAAAATTTATGTAGCTAATTAAGAAGAGAAGCTCTTGTTTGACAGAAAAGAATTTGCATCTGCTAAAAATTATGTTATGTAAAATCTATAGGGAATTAAAATAACAAGACTGGGATAGATAAGTCATAAAAGGATATGAACAATTTTCTAAAGAAAAACATGAATAGGACTTGGAAAATGTATGTTGGTTTTTAGCAGAACTCTCAAATCCTCCTTCCTCCAGTTATGTAATGTGTCCAGGTATATGGTGATTGCTATTTCAACAGGAAGAGAAGATGATGGACACAACCTCATTTCAATATAAAACTTTCTGAAATTGTAGCAGGGGCTGTGAACCTTCATTACTGGCTAAGCCTTACCCTGCCATATTTTGTGCAGCTCACACATGCACGCTGTGACTGTGTGACATAACATACAGGTTATGAGTTTTGACTGGGTGTAATTTCTATCGCTCCCCTTTGACGGTGATTCCATCCGACCCCTCACACCACTCCTTAACAAGGGAGAAAGCATGTAAACACAGAGCGGAAGACCCAGGAATGCAAAGCTGGTGTTCTGTGTGAGGGAAAGAGAGCAAACCAGTGAAGCCTCTTATTCCCTGAGAGATTCCACCAAACAAGGACCTGAACAGACGCTTCCATCCCTCAGTTAAAGGAGCATCTGAAATCACCAAGGTCTGGTGGTCTGGGCTTACTCAGTGATGGAAGGAAGGGCCAAACAGAGTTAATACCTGATGAGATGATAACGTATTAGAAGAGAAGGAGCAGGAAAGCCCATAGAGAAAACTTGAGCATAGTATTAAATTATCAGTTCTTTTGGAATTTTACCTCTGTTGTTGCTGTTTTTTAACTTTCAAAACTTAGCACAGGGCCTGACACATATGTAACAGCAAGGACCCCGGCATACACAGGAGGGCCTGCTGTACAGGTTCTTAGATCTGCTTTTCTGAAAGGAAAACAGCTTTTGAGAGGTCAACAATCTACTTTAATCAAGCACATAGATCATTCACTTCGTTCAGGGAAAATAGTCAGCACCCTGAACTTCAGAGAAAGTAGAGAAACAAAGATCAGCCAACAGACAAGGCTTCTGACTATCTGACCGTAAGCAATACATACGTCACAGATCAACAGACAGATCCACCTATCTGACCATAACATCTGGGTTTTTAGCAGCTACCAAGAGGCTCACCTGGCCAAACAAACACTTCCAGAGCAAGCCCCAAAACAAAACCTCACTTCAAAGTATTTATACACTTTGTAGAGCCAGAGGGCATGGCAACCCTAGAGAACCAGTGCCTCATTAGAAATTAATAAAAGGTGTGGGCTTTCCTACAAAACAGATCTCCCCTAATCGAACTTCCCTCTATGGCAGGCCTATTAATGACTGGGGAAGAGATTTAACTCTTATAATTACCATTACACTATAATAAGAGCTTAATAAATACTTAATGATTATTGGCCAAATTCTCAATAATAAAGACTCATAATTTTAAAAAGAAGGAAGATGAGTATAGAACCAGAAAATGTCATAACACATGAAGAAATGTGTATTAAAGAAAATAGCACAAAACTCAGAATAAAAAACAAATCAGTCAAAAGAGAAAAATTAAGAGAAAAATGAAAATTAGGACTAAAATCAAGGTAGAAATAAATACTACCAAATACTCAATGAAACAGAGAGGAAGTAGTTTAAGATATATGTTAACATGAATGGAATGAACTCTCCTAAAAAAACAAAAGAGGATAACAGAGTAGATCAGAAAGCTGAATCCATATATGTATGTGTATATTATAATATATATATTTGCGTAATGTTACATGTGATATATAGTATACATTATAAGAAACATTTGAAAGATAAAAATTCACCATTTACATAAGGAGCTGGAGCAAATCAAAAGCTCTTAATATTTTATTTTAATGAAATATTATTGTGTTCAAAGAAATAACAAAAAAACCAAGAAATTTGTATTTAATTTAGGTCCCAGAAAGCAAACCAAGAGGGCAATATAAATAATATGAATACGTTCATTTGTCATAAGGATTGTTAACTTTTTATTTTATTTTAATTTAGTTAGCAGTGTGTTATATAAGAACTAAAAAAATGAGGGTCATTCAAATATCTTTAAAAATTCACAGAAAGGAAACAAATAGAATAGATTTGAATGTGACATGATGAATATTTTATATGTATATATATGGTTTATAATATATATATATGTATAGTTTAAAAACCAAGATGGACGTAACAGTTTCATAGGTTTCTTTACTTCTGTTTTGTATGTGGAAATGGTCCCTTTGGGTGTTTGTTAACTTTGGAATAAAAAAAGAAAATAATAATACAATAACATTAATGAGGAAAACAAAATTCATATGAAATACCAGAGCTGACGCCATGTGACAAATGTGAGAACACGCTTCTTCATCTCTGTTAAGAAATTCTAAAGGTCATACTCCTTCTCTCAGTCACAGCACTTTATCAGATCATATTTTATTTAGTTTTTATATTTTTAATTAAATAAGGGAAAAGACAATGTGCCCATGTGTGTATACATATGGAGGAGGACTACTAGGAAGTAGTTTTTGTGTCAAAAACATTGTGTCAATAAAATGTGTTTTTTATAATATTCCTATCAGTTTATTTTTTTTTATTATTAGCAACTAACTCTTTCCTTCTGTCTGGAAGTGCCAAGACCAAGACAGGGAAGTCAGGGAAGAAAAGGAGACAGTGTAACTTCAGGAGACCACAGTAAGGGAGACTTCATCTTATTTCTAATATTCAAGGGTTCTTAATGAGGTCTGTGAACTAAAAATAATTTGATTACTGTATTGAATATAATTGGTTTTCTTTGTAATTCTATGTCTCTTATTCTATCAGGGTGTGGGGTGGATTCTGTGGCCTTGAGGCCACATGTGGCCCTTTAAGTCCTCAAGTGCAACCCTTTTACTGAATCCAGACTTCATAGAATAAATCCCCTTAATAAAAGGATTTGTTCTGTAAAACTTGGATTCAGTCAAAAATCTGTGCTCAAAGACCTAGAAGGTCACATGTGGCTTCAAGGTCACAGGTACCCTACCCTTGTATGCATTTAAAAAATATATTCTTATAAGGAGACCAATAGACTGGTAGACACACAAAGGTTTAACATCTCTTTTATAGGCACCCTACCCTAGCATCTCTCTATCGACTAGGAAATATTGAACTCAAGATGGGAAGAAATAACCTACTTTCACAACTGTAACACCTTGCCTTTTTGTGTATAAATGAGGGACTTATATTAGGCATGGAATATTCAATGTGGTTATAAACAGAGATGAAATGTAATTTTAAACAGAATAAGAAACTTCTAAATTTTGGCTCACACCTCCTTCCTGAAATACAGTTCAAACACTCCAAAACTCTATATCTTCTTTCTGTACATTAGACAGGGAAAAGAGAATGCTTTATTTTTATCCCACTCTTATTAATCATCCGTGGAGATACACAAAGTAGTTATCCGATACACTTGGAAGACAATTTTACCTGGTTCAAATAAACTAGGATTCTCTAGGAAAATTAATAATCTTAACAGGACCCAGCTGATAAAATCTAGTCTCCCAGAAGTTTCTACTTTTGATATTGTGGAGAAAAAAAAGGAATCAGACTCAATAAAGTTATTTTCAACTGTATATTTGCTCTAAGACATTACCTCATCCCACTAGTTAAGGGCCCTAGTCTTCCCTCTATTAATTTCTTCGTCATTTTCCACCTTCCGTCCTCATCCCTTCACCCAGCTTTTCTACTATCATGATTATAATGAGAATGTTAACCACTGACTTCTTTATCTGCTGCTGCCAACTCCTCCACTTTGGTCTTTATTCTCCCACAACTTGGAAGAGAAAGGTTATAGAATTATAAAATATAGAGTTGAAGACACAGTTAAAGTATTCATCTACTCCATTTGATCCATTTTACAGATGAGTAAACTGAGGTCAATTAATCAGGCATTTATTAAGGGCCTGTTGTATGCCAGCCACTGTACTAGGTTCCGAAAATAAAAAGACAAGTCTTTGCCCTTACAGAGCTTATGTAATGAGTGACAGAGGCAATATTAAAACCACTACAGAAATTTCTTTGAAATTCTAAATCCAGCATAGATTTGAAATAACTTTTCCAAAGGTCAACCTAGTAAAACATTGTTAAAGCTTTCATTGAACATTCAGTAATAAGCTAATCCGCTGAAAACATCTCTTGATGCTTTTAGGAAGCTCTTATAATTTTGAGTGAAAATGGCATCAAATAAGTACCACAGAAAACAGACTCTCCAAAACCATTAATAATGGCATCTGAGTTCATTGGCATATGTCAGAGTTTAGGGATAAAACGAACCTCAGAAATAATGTAATTCCATCTCCACATCCATTCCTACTGTATACACAAGAAAATAAGACTCAGAGAATAGGAGAACTTTCTGTAGTTCACTTAACTAATAAGTGGCAGATTCAGAGTTTCAATTTGGTTTCCTGATTCTGAATCCAAAATGCCATGCGGCCGTTCCTTCTCCTGCTGCCATTTTAACCGAACCAGACCAGCTCTCTGCTAAGACATAAACCTCAGGACAGACATCCCTCTAGTAAGCAAACCTGAAGTTTCAGCTGCAGCTCTTTTTTCTTGTACTTCCTTCATTGGATGTTCACAGCGTTGCTTCTTCCTTCACAGATAAAGGAGAATATGGGAGTAAGAACTCTAAAAAGTCTCTAGCATCCTTATCCCAAGGAAGTTGGACATCTGAACTTCTTGACCTGCAGGTGACCTCACTTTTTCCCTGGTTTTCACACACACAAAAACCAAACCATTAATATCTCTGAATAGGAACATTCAAAGCCACAACAGCCAAAGGCAGCAGTTATGGTCAGAATGGTCAGAGTGGCCTCTGCCCAGTCTATGATGTCATCAGTGACATGGCACCAGTTCTGTAGTACCCAAGTTAAAGTCAAACATAGCAACAGGGGGATCCTTGCATCACAGATCAGGGAGATATGGAGTTGTCAGGGAGGGTCATGCCCTTGCAGCATTTTAAGCCCTTTCATGCTGTTTTTTACTTCAGCATTTGAAATAGAATAGGTTTCAGGTGGTCTGCACAGACTGCTGCTAACCCACATGAATTCCTGCGAAAAGAAAAGGAATCAAGGATTCGTAGACAGCACCAGCTGGATGAACCTTAGATGCCATCCAGTCTACCCCCCTTCATTTGATAGATGCACAAATCAAAGCCCACAATGGCTAAGTGACTTGCCAAGATCACACAGCTAATTACTTATTGGTAGAGCCAAGGACTCAAATCTTCCTGTGATTCCTTTACGTCCACTGCAATCACACCTACGAAGTTCCTCAGTGCTGGTGAATTGTAAGGAACCATGGGTAGAATTGCAGTAGCAAGAAGATATTATGTGTGTGCGTATGCATGTGTGTATATCTATATCTATATAACTCAATGAGATAATTACAAACTCTTTTTTTTTGTCAGAACCCTTCTTGATTTAGAGTGTACCAGTCAGTAATAGCCCAAAAGCAGTCTAATCACAGTCTGATCCATCAGATGGCAAACTTCTTGAGAGCAGGGGCTATCCTTTGCTTCTTTTTTATCCCCAGCACTTGATGCAGTGCTTGACACATAGTAGGTGCTTAATAAATGTTTTTTGATTGATTGCTCCCAAAGGAATATCCAGCTCCAAAGACTCCTCATATAGTTCAGTTACATTCAGTGAGATATTCCTGTAAGTGAAAAACCTAGGCTGGTCACATAAGAAGAGGGAAGAAAATCCAGAGGCAAGGAAAAGCAGACAGTAATTTCTGGAGGAGGGAGGAGAGGGGAAAGTATAGAAATAGGATCCCCCGAAATAAAATGGAGCAGCTGTAAGAACTATGGAATCACAGGCGCATAGATTTGGAGCTAAAGGAGACATTAAAGGCCATCTAATCTAACGCTCAAGAGCAACAAAATAAAGGAAATAAGGGAGGGAATTAGGAATGAAACAAACTCTTGAATACATTGATTAGAGAAAAGCAAATCAGAATTTAGAATAAATGATGGAAAATCAGAATAATGAATCCAGTTCAACATCCATTTGTAAAACACCTACTGTGTGCCAAACACTTTCCTAGACACTTAGAATACCAAGACAGAAAAGAAAACTTCCTGAGCTTCTGGTCATTAATAAAATAATAGTAATGGACACACTAAAAGATAATTGACTTTAGTTTAATCCTAACAGCCAATTGTGCTCCCAGGACGTAGGCTCTGAAACACCTCTCTGTTGTAGGGAGAGAGGTAGGGCATCATTGGGGTGGAGTGTTCATACACACGTCACACGTGGTCACTTTGTTAGCCAGTTTTGCTTAGTGTTATTCTTTGTCACATGGGAGGGTTCAGTGAAAGGCTATTGGGACATAACTGTGGTGTCAACAACAGAGGTCATCTCTAAACCATTCTTAAATGAAAAGGCAAAAAAGAATAAAAATAAAAACTCACTAAAGGAATTTGACCTTTGACAGGGTAAAGGGAAAGACGGAGGTGGAAGAGCAAGTTTATCGGCAAAGATTGGCAATAGATTATTGTAGACCAGGAAGTTAGCCTGGAGTTCCTGAACAGATTTTAGGGGTCTGTGAAATTAGATATGAAAAATTACATCTTTTTTTTCACTAATCTTTCACCAAAACTTAAGCTTTCCTTCAGTTATTTAAAAACATGATTCTGAGGAGTCCATACATTCAGCCAGACTGCAACAAGCATCAGTGACCTCCCTCCAAAAATTAAGGGACCCTTGTCAGCAAAGAAACATAGGTACTAAAAGCCATATTTTTAAAAGAAAAAATGTAAAAGAATTTAATAGAAGAAAACATACAAAATGATTATAAACATAACTGTGAATCTATTTTACTCTTCAATAGAAGACAATGGAAGACTAAATAAGAAAATAAAATACCAAAAAATTGCTACACACTTCCCTTTATACTGCCCCCCTCCCTACATTTAAAGGATATTGAGCAAGAGCAAGGTTGGTACAGAACTTACCCTAATTTCAAGCAATTCTAGAAAAAAATGAGTTATAATCATGATTTCACTTGAAGCAACAGTAAAAATTAATAATGCCAAAAGAATGCAACATGGACAGTGATATAGTAGCATTATTAAATATATAGAGTGTCCCAAAGTCTTAGTGCAGTTTAAAATTATTAAAGCTTTTGGGACATCTTGTATGTGTATGTAACAAACTCTGTGACATGTAAATTACTAAAAGAACTGCTGTCTGAATTGCAAAAGGGCATTAATAGTAACACAGTAATAATAGATTTCAAAATTCTTTTTTCAGAATCGAATAAATCCACCAAAAAGATAAACATCATGAAAAATAGAGATCTAAGTAGAATTTTATTCAAAACTTAGACTTGCAAGATTAGCGATGGTCCATGTTGAATGGAAAAGTCAAAGAATATACATATTTCTCAGTTTCATATGGAATCCTTCCAAAATTGATCATCTGCTGGGCCATAAAGAAAACAATATTAAAAAGCAATAAATAAATCTCTTTTAGAGGCTATAAAGCAATAAAAATAGTAATCAATAAAAGAAGCAACCCTCAGAGCATAAGAAAATTTGTATGTCTGAAAACAAACCAAAAAAAAAAGGGTGTGATTAGTAAGCTAAGAATGTACTTCAAAATTTGAAAATAAATAGACAAGGGTATTATATAGCTTATTCTTTAGTGGCACTGCTGACCATTACAATTAATCTGAGATCAGCTACCTTACAGTGTTGTTCTCATTAACCTATTTTAGTAGTAACTAGAAGCTCAGGAGCTTTTCTTTTCTTTTTTGTCTCCAGTAACTTAAGTGCCTAGCATAATACATGTCACATATAGTAAAGGCTGAAGAAATGCTTGTTGGATTTAATTGTGTACATTATTTTGGTTTTTCATCATTTGTTCTAAATTCTGAAACATGCATAACATATTTATTTTGAAAATTAGAGGAGAAATAAAACTGAAAATAAAAAGAACTATTTCAAAAAACTGAAAATATTTCTAAATGGCTTCACAAAAAGAAGGAAAATCAAACTTTGAAAATCAAAAGTGAACAGTCAAATCACACATATCAGATAGTGAGGAAACACAGAAAATTATCAGAAATTATAATACACAATAAAATGCCAGAAACAAGAAAATTCAAAGAAGTGCATTATTAGTTTCAAAGAATATAAAATGCACAAATGAAATAAAATATAGATAACTTTTTAAAATTAATTTCACAAAAAGTTGAGAAAACAATAATCTACCAAAGAGAATGGGAGAGAAACCTTGTCCAGGCTAGCTCACTGATTTTTATAAAATGTTTAAAGAATAAAATTAATGCCCACAAAAACTGTTCTCAGTAACAAAGAAAAATGAAATTTATATCTTTTTATGAGACAAATGCAATCTTGCACACAATCCAGGGAGGGAATAAAACAGAGGAAAATATCTATGGACCCATCTCATTAATGACAATCAATGGAAATTTTTTAAAGCTCTAGGAAAAAAACTCGCATATATTCAAAAACTAATTGAGAGGTTCAATAGAGTAATAAGATAAAAAAAAAAATCTCCCCACCCCCTAAAAATCATCAGCATTTCTGTACACTACCAAACCAAGAAGAATTTAATGAATTCTAAGCATTGCTTTGGAAGACTAGAATTAGACCTTTGAAATGCAGAAACACTGGATAAAAGAAAGCGAAGAAAAGCGAACAACTTTAAATCCATAGAAGGGGTTATGTGAGGATCTGCTGCTTATATGCTCAAAAAGGGAGAAAAGACTGATCTCCACAGGGAGTTGCACGCTTTGTAAGGGTCACTGAGAAAACAAAGAGAGATGATGTTCAAAAAGAAGTTGCGTAGAAAAGGAAGTTCCTTCAGGAACTCATTTCTTGAAATTGAAAAAGAACAGGTGAAGATCATTCAGACACAGAGCTGGGGAATGAAAGAAAGGGGATTTCGTAAGCTTTGTCCTTATACAGACCAGTAAAAAAATGACAAAAATAAACTAAAGAAGGGGATGGACCTGGTCGCACAGGGAGGGAAAAGAGGAATGTCTGATACTAAGATCTGTTCTAAGAGACTGCCTCAAACAAAATAAAATTTGACTTAAAAAAAGAGAGACAGAACATCAGCGAATTGAGTCTGTGCTAGGGGAAGAAGGGAGAAGAAACTGGATTTGGTTTTATCATAAGCAAATTTGCAGAACCCCAGTGATGGTTTATTTATTTTTCAGAAATGAGGAGAAGAAAATTTTGTAACATGACTTGAAGGGAAAAACAGTGTGAAAAACTGAGCCATATAAAAGAGGAAGGTGGAAGAATGGATTAGAAAGAAAAGCTCAGGAATTTGTTTTATGAAAGAACATCACAAAACACAACATTTAGACAGTTAAAATGCAGAGTTCCAGTGGAATTTAAGTTACAATAGATATGACAAAGAGAGGCAATCAAGGAAACTGTATTGTGCTTAAAGATACCAAAACCAAAATAATATCATTTTCAAATATTCACTAAACAAGTGACTCTAATGTACCTCTTCCAGACTTAAATCTCTCAGAAAGATGAAAAAGAAAGAAATTCAATCTGGAATGTTAGGGAAATCTAAATAGTACAGGGATCTAGGTGATACAGTAGATAGAGCACTGGACCTGGTGTCAAGAAGATCTGAGTTCAAATGTAGTCTCACATGCTTACTAGCAGTATGACCATGAGGAAGTTACTTAACCACTACATGCCTCAGTTCCCTCATCTGTAAAATTGGCATAATAATAGCATCTTCTGCCCAAGGTTATTGTGAGGATCAAATGAGGTAATATTGGTAAAGAATTTAGTACAGTGCCTGGTACATAGTAGACCCTATATAAATATTAGATATGATAGACTTTGGTAACTATTGAATGAGAAATGGAGGTACATGCCTGCTTTTTGAAAGCATTGTGTTGCACTTTCACAAAAATTTCCAAGGCAAAAATAAGAACATAATTACAATAACAGTCAAACCTGTCAAATTCAGAAATGTGGAAATATCCAAGTACTTTATAAACTTTGACAACAAAGTTGAAATTAGTAAGAGAAATAAGAAAAAGAAACAGATTTACCTGTTTTGATAAAACCATTTTAAAATGATATTTTAAAAGAAGTGACCAAAATTAAAGTGTAGAAATAATTAATAATGATTTATTTTAAAAGATAGTAATGAAACAATATACCAGCTTGGATGTAGCTACTTAGAAGTCCTAAATCATTCTAAGAAGAAAATCTCTCAGTCTATTATTTATTTCTATTATCTATCTGACCATTATCAATCTGATTGTTATTCATTTATCTATTATCTGTCTGTCTGCCTATTATCTATCAATCAATATACCTGACCATTTATATTTAAAAAGACAAAGATCAATGTATCAATAGCTATTGATATTCTCTTGATAGAAGGGTTAATTTCCCCCCCCAACTCTTTCAGAACTTCTCTACTTTCAAATACTTTGAGACTTTATCAGTAAACAACCTCAAAATAATGTTCCCATGAGAATAGATCTCCTCTGTGTATATTTTGTCTAGTTCAGTTGTCCTTCATATCTTTGTTTTCTTCAGTACAATTTCTACTTCTTCCTGCAGTAAATTTGGGAATGTGATGTTAGAAATCAAAGGTGATTGTTCTACTGTCCCTGATGATGAAAAGACTTTATTAAAAGTGCTAACAAATCTCTACCATTTTTCATCCGTTGGTTATCTTTCATCTAGTTTCATCCTTATATGCCCTCAGGATTGCTTTGCCTAGTAAAGTCTTTTACAGAGCTTTTTAGAAACTTGTTTTTTTCCTGCCATTACATCTCATTGTTTTATGGAGAGACATAGCATATAATCCTCCATCATCTTCTTTCAGAAGATTTTACAAACAAATTTGTATTCTAAACCAGCATTTTGCCCTTGGCTATCATACACCCTCCTTTTGTCAAGGAAATCAAGGAAACTGGCATGGTTTTAAGGTTCTTTTGCTCACCTCATTATGGCAACTTAGTTACAGTGGTTAAACTTCTTTAGGAAATGGGTATAATTTGTGTCTGCTCATTTCTCCTTTCATTTCCCATTTTTAGACATTCACCACTTACTTAAATAAGTTTGGCTGGAGTTACTTTAATTGCATTCATATCTTTTTCTCATATTGATTCTTCTGTTTTTATACAAATTTTTCTTTTTTTGTGAATTTAACAAACACCAAAAATGTAACATTTCCATATGCAAAGCAGAACAGAAAAGGATTATGTCTGAAAATTCAAATACATACAGATTTGTTTTAAAGTATGTAATTAGTTCAGACTTTTTACTTTCAAATTCATCCTGAATTCTGTTTTTCTTTTGAATTTTCTGCAGTTCTCTTTAGTGTAAAAATTGCTTTAGTGGCCTGTTTTTCTCTTTTTCTTTTTTAAGCTGTCCCATAACTAGCTCTCCTTTCTCTCTCTGAATTTCCTCTTCCAGTACAAGAAGAAAAAAGAAAATATTTATAAGAAAGAAGCATAGTCAAACAAAACAACTCATCACGTTGACCATATCCAAAAAATGTGTATCTCATTTTATACCTCGAATTCATTACTTTTCTGTCAGGAAATGTAGAACATGCTTCATCACAGGTCCTCTGGAATTGTGCTGACCATTGCAGTGCCCAGAATTCTTCAGTCTCTCAAAATTTTCTTTACAATATTCTTATTGTATAAATTGTCTTAAATTAATTTTGATCTTAGCTCTGACAAGTTAGTGCTATCACTATAAAGACATTTAACTCAGGAATGATTCTCAAATTGCTCAACAACTTTCAAATTTCAAATTTTCCAGTACTCTTCTCCCTTTTCTCCATGAACTTACCTCAGTTCCTCCTCATTTCTTGGAGATGACCTTAGGTTCTCAAAGGATATGCCAGCAGATAAAAGCTCTTGAAGGTTCTACCATGCTGTCAGTCCTGGCCACAAGCTGTGACTGTTTTCTGATGAGTTTTTTGGGTCTGGAATTCCATGAAGCCAATAAAAACACAGAATGGCCCTCAGCAACATGTGGTTTGCTAACAGTGGCAAAGACAGAGGATCCTAGGGATCCCAGTTGTGAGATTGTATATAAACATTAAAGGTGCTTGGCACAACAGATATGAAATTCTTCTGATGATGAATGAATGAGGGAGTGAACTACTGGAGAAGCTGGGTTTTAAAAAATTCTTTTTAACTTTTTAATAGCCCAAAACTGGAAGTCAAGGGGATGCCCATCAATTGAGGAATGGCTGAATAAATTATGGTATATGAATGTAATGGAATACTATTGAGCTATAAGAAATGACAAACAAGAAGACTTCAGAGAGGCCTGGAAAGAGTTATATGGTCTGGTGCTGAGCAAAAGGAGCAGAACCAGGAGAACTTTGTGCACAGCAACAACCACAGTGTATGAGAGTTTTTTCTGGTAGACTTGGATCTTCATAGCAATACAAGGACATTAAAAAAAAAAATTCCCAATGGTCTTCTAAGTCAAAATGCCTTCCCCATTCAGAGAAAGAACTATGGAATTCAATTGCAGAATGTAGCAGATCATTTGTGTGTGTGGTGTGTGTGTGTGTGTGTGTGTGTGTGTGTGTGTGTATGTATTATGTTTTGGTTTTGTTATATGATTTCCCCCATTTATTTTAGTTCTACACAGCATGACTATAATGAAAATGTATTCAATAGGAATGTATGTGTAGATCCTATGTAGAATTGTATGCCATCTTAGGGAGGGAGGAGGGGGGTGGAGGGTAGGTGGGGGAGGAAAATCTAAGTTTTATGGTAGTGATTGCAGAGCATTAAAAATAAATAAAATGAATATATTTTAAAAATTCTTTTTAAAATTGTTGGTGTGTATCCCTCTTTTTGCTGTTCCCCCACTTTCACACAGAAAAACATTCCTGATAAGTAGTTTCACACATGCACGCACACACACAGACACACACACACAGACACACACGTTATCCAAAACCAGCTGCCACATTAAAAGTCTGAACATGTTTATAATTGCCCACCTCTGCAAAGAAGGAAGAGATGCAGTTTCTCTATTTTGAAACTAAACTCAGCCATTACAATTATCCAACCTTCAATTTCTTTCTGTTCTTGTTCCTTCCACTTACATCGTTGTTATCATATGTATAATTTTCCTAATTCAGCTTGCTTCACTATACATGAGTTCACCTAATTCTTAACACGTTTCTTTGATGAATCATTGTTCCTGTCTTTGGAAAGCTATAGCTAAATGGAAAGATAACTCACAACATTGTTTAGCTTTATTTTTCCTGGTAGAGGCAGCTAAGTTAACAGAGTCTGTTTTGTGATGTCTTCAGAGACAATGAGAAATATTAATCCGTGGGACACTTGGAAATCTTATATTACAGTCATTAGTCGGCTGTCATATGTCAAGGGCTTACCTTGTGTCAGTCACTGTGCTAAGTTCTAGGAATACAAAGAAAGGCAAAAGACAGTCTCTGCTCTCAAGGAGCTCCCAGCCCAATGGAGGAGACAATGTGCAAATAACTGTGTACAAACAAGATACATTCAGGATTAAGTGAGAAAAATCCCAGAAGGAATACAGCAAAGATTAAGGAGGACTAGGAAAGACTTCTTGCAGAGTGTGAGATTTTGACTGAGACTTTGAAGGAAGCCAGGATGCAGAGAGGAGGAAGGAGAGCATTGCAGGCATAAGGGACATAAGGTGAAGATGGTCAGTCAGGAGATGGAATGCCTTGTGTGAAGAAAAGAAAGAAAGTTGAAATCAGTGCATTTCAGAGTGCATGAGGGTAAGTAAGGCGAAAGGTAGGCAGAGACCAGGTTATGAGGGCCTTTAAAAGCCAGGAGGTGGAGCCAAGATGTCAGAATAGAAGCACATCCTTGCTGGAGCTCTCCCCCCAAAGTCCTTAAAGTATCAGTAAAAAATGTCTCTAAACAGATTCTAGAGCAGCAGAAGCCAGAAAATGACAGAGTGAAATAAATTTCTAGCCCAAGACAGACCCAACAGGAAGGTCTGTCACAACAGGCTCCAAGAGGAGCACAGCCCAGTGTGGGCTGCACAGGCACAGATGCGACTGGAGCAGACTTTAGGGTGCAGAATCATGGGCCCCTGCTTCAGTTTCCAGATCTCTCAACTGACAAATGCCAAAGACAGCTTCAAAGGTCAGTGAGAAAGCTCTTTCACCTGGGTGAGAGGGGAGCACAGTCAGGCCAGGCCTCAGCCCCAGAGGTATTGCAGCCACTGGTTCAGCAGCAGCAACTTCTGGAGCTCTAAGTCTTCAGACCTTCGGGGAATCCAACTACTGATCTGGGTCTCAGTCCTCAGTGGTGGTCCTAGGGCTGGCCTGGCAGAGCTGGTGGTGGCTGTGGAGAGGGAATCCTACTTTCAGTTCCAGGGCAAAAAAGAGTGCTCAAAGACCAGAGTGCAGGCCAGGAGAGGAGTAAATACTTCTCTCCTGACTATGCCACTTTGGAGGAACTGAAAACTTACAGGTCTCTAAAGATATCTTGGAAAACAGCTGCACAAAAGCTCTTAAGCCTGGGGTAGTATACCCCGCACTTGACAAAGGACTCAAAAGTCAAGTACTTTGCTGGGAAATGTCCCAAAAGGGGTAAAATAAGAATATAGAAGGTTACTTTCTTGGTGAAAATGTATTTTCTTCCATTCTTTTGAATGAGGAAGAACAAAGCATACAACTGGAGCAAGACAGCAAGGTCAAGACTCCTACATCCAAAGTCTCAAAAAAATATATGCAATGGTCTCAGGCCACAGAAGAGCTCAAAAGAGATTTGAAAATCAAGTAAGAGAGGTGGAGGAAAATTTGGGAAAAGAAATGAGAGCAATGCAAGAAAAATCATGAAATACGCATCAACAGGTTGCTAAAGGAGACCCAAAAAATGCTGAAGAAAATAACACCTTTAAAAACAGACTAACTCAAATGGCAGAAGAGGCCCAAAAAACCAATGAGGAGAAGAATGCCTTAAAAAGCAGAACTGGGCAAATGGAAAAGGAGGTCAAAAACTCACTGAAGAAAATAGCTCTTCAAAAATTAGAATGAAGCAGATGGAAGTTAATGACTTCATGAGAAATCAAGAAATTATGTGAAATATCTCATTGGAAAAACAACTGACCTGAAAAATGGATCCAGGAGAGATAATTTGAAAATTATTAGTCTACCTGAAAACCATGATAAAAAAGAAGCCAAACAGAGGATTTTGTATCTAATCTAATAGGTGATTAGAAGGTCCTGGAGTTTATTGAATAGAGATATGATGCAATCAGATCTGTTCATTAGAAGCATTAGCCTGACAGATAAGTGGAAGGTAGAGAGGGGAGAAACTTAACAGGCAGAGCCACCAGCAGGCTATTGCAGTAGTCTAAGCATGAGGTGATAAGGACCTGTGCCACAGTCCTGGCAGTGTCACAGGACAGGAAGAGGGCATATATGGGAGATGCTGTGAGGGTAGAAATGGCAGGACTTGACAACTGATTGGATGGGGGTGAGGGACAGGTGGCAGAGAGGATGACACCTAGACTGTGAACCTGAGTAACTGTAATGGTGGTGGTACTTTGATGGTAATAGGTAAATTAGGAAGAGGGAAGGGTTTTTGGGGTGGGGGGAGGAAAATGAGTTCAAAAACGAGTCTAGACATGTTGAGTTTAAAATGGGTATGAGACATCCAGTTTGATATGTCCAAGAGGCAGTTGGACATATAGTACAGCAGATCAGGAAAGAAGTTAGGGCTAGACAACTAGATCTGATATTTTTCTGCATAGAGTCAATATTTGAAACCATGGGAGCTGATGCAGTCACCAAGTGCAAGAGTATATAGTATGAAGAGGACACAGGACCTCATGATAAGCATTTGCAAAATATTGCCATGAAAATGATTGTAGCTTATCTACCAACATATATTGCAGAGGATAGGGAGGTAAAGAAAGGAAAGAAAGCCCCCCAAACATTGGATGTCTCCCCAGTTTTTATTTATAAGAGGACATGGATAAGAGTCTTACAGGTTTGGCAGTAATAGTATGTGATTGTAGTAATTCCTAAAAAAAAATTCTGTTCAGTATGAATTCACTTTGTTCATTTTTAACTTTTGATTTTTTAACTTTATTTTCCCTCTCTCTTTTTAAAAATCAAGTTATCTTTATCTTGATATTTTAATGCTATCAGTGGAATACATGACCCATACATAATTTTTCTCTTGCATTTTTCCACATATTCAGCCATCTTCTTTGCACTCTTGTATTTCTTTGGGGCATCCTTTATTCTGTTTCTCACACTTAATTGTTACTTATTTAATGTGTCACAGTCTGCTCATGCAAACAATGCATCATTACAATGCCCTTTGGGGGGCAATTTAAATTCTTGAGGGAATGTACTATTCCATAATTTGCAGACATACATCAGAAACAGTAATAACATATTAATACAATTGTCTATGTCCAAGTTAGATTTGTACAAAGTATGCAAGGATGAGTCAGCATTAGGAAAGTAGCACAACGATACATATGAATAAGAAAAATTTAAAATCACATGACTATAACAGTAGAGGCTAAACAAATCGTTGACAGAGTAGGGAAGAGGGGAAAGGAATAAGCATTAGAATAATGTCTGCTGTGTTCCAGGCACTAGGCTAAGTGCCATACAAATATTATCTCATTTGATCTTCACAAAAACCCTATGACATAGGTGCTGTTTATTACCCCCCTTTTACAGTTGGGAAAACTGAGACAAACAAAAATTAAATGACTGGTCCAAAGTCACACAGCTAATAAGTGTCTGAGGTGGAATTTGAACTCTGCCACTCAAGTATTCAGTGCAAATTTAAGTTAAAGAGTCCTAAGAAGCATAGACAAGGAAGGGCCTTTCATTAAAGACCATTGATTTCATATATATTGTACAGCTAAGTAGCTATACTGTTTTACCAATAATTACAAGAAGGTAAGGATACCTACTGAACTCACTACTATTTGATAGTTTTACAAATGCTAACTTGCATTAAAATGAAAGAGAGAGATTACATGAATAAAAAAAGAAAATTATCAATTTTCCTGACATGAATGTTTATTTAGAAAACCCCAGAGAATGAGCAAAGAAGAAAATCAAGAGAATTAATAGTTTCTGTAAAGTATCAGGATAACAAAATCAGAATTTCCTTATATTATTAAGAAACATAAGGAGAAAATGAAACATAGGAATCCCATTCAAGATGACTTCAAAATTAATACAATAATGACATCTTATCAACTAATACACAGAGGACATATAAAACTACAGCTAAAAGACATCTTATACAAAAAGGAAGACAAATAAGTTGGGAGATCCATTTTTCATGATTGTAAAATGTCAATTTTTATAAAAATAATTTAAAAATTTTATAAATTAATTACAGACTTAGTCTTATACAAATTAAAGTACCAAAAAGTTATTTTATAAGTTTTAGTTCCACTCATACAATTTGGGCCATTTTTCTGGGGTAACACTATGAAACAATGCTGTATCTGAGGAAGCAGAGATGCCTACAAGAATATTGAACAGTGACTTGGTATAACTAAGTAAGTCAAGGAGGAACTTTTCATAGTTGGGAAGAGTATGGGAGAGACAGACCAAAGGAGCCAGGTGTAAACACTGAATTATAAACTGGAGCTCTAGAGCTGCAAACATATAGAGGAAGAAGGCCCCTGATGTGACTTTTGATTCTCAGAACTTGGAACCATAGAAATTGCAAAGAATGGACTCCCCCAGCAAGATCATATTTTATCAGCTTGGTTGAGATGAATTATTATCTCATTACTGCTGAGCCAGCTAGGTGACAGTGGATAGAACTGTGGGCTTAAAGTGAGGAAGATCTGAGATTCAAATCCAGCTTTAGACATTTCCTAGCTGACCTTTAGCAAGTCATTTAGCTTCAGTTTTCTCAACTGTGATGCAACTACTCTGTCTTGCCTTCTTTTTCCTGGCCCTGACATTCTTAGACCTAAGGAGAATAAGTCGTAAAATTGAAAGAAAAAGAGGAGGAGAAGAGATGGGAAGGAATGAATGAAGGAATGAAGAAACAAAAGTATGATGGAAGGAATGCATATTAATAAAATCATAGATCTAGGCCAAAAAAGCAACAAAACTCAGTGCTGGCAGAGTTGTGAAGAAATCAGCGTACTCATTCAGTGCTGATGGTCAGCTCTGTGATCCAGTGATTCTGTTGTTGGGAAATTGCCCTCCAAGTGTTGTCTAAAACAGAAACCAAAAAGGAACTGCTCTGCTTAAAGAATCTCCTAGCAATGTCATTTGTAATAGGAAAAAGTAAACCTATTAAAGAAACCTTTGGAAAGCAATCTAAATAATCAATAGTAGAAAAAGGTTAGAAAAAATGATAATTATTATAGTTAACATTTATATTGCACTTATTATGTTCCATGCACTGTGCTAAGTACTTTATCATCTTAAAAAGAAATGAAAAAGAGGGGGTACTGTGAAACAAACAAACAAATGATCATGTTCTGATAAATGTGGCTATATAATGATCACTAATATTTATATTGGACAGGTAACAGATTGACAGAATGCTTTGGATGGCAAGAGAAAGAAATGTCTGTTTCAACTCACCTAGATATGTTGTGAAACTCCAAAGATTCATTAATGAAATGAGGATTTGCTTGTAGCCAAGAGGAAAAACGTCAGTCATTAACGAAGTTGAAGTCAAATTGTACAGGATTATTCATCTTCTCTGAGAAAATACAGAAAAAAAACAGAACATGATTTGTCAAAAGTCAAATGAAATAATATTTTTTCCAGGTAGATGCAGAATATGATTTAGATAAAAGTGTATTTTTACTCTGCATAACATTTCTGAGCATTTCTACAGGAAAAGGAAAAACTGGATGAGACCTTTGCTATATGAATAATCCAGGTAATATTATGAGGGGGTAAACCAGCTTTTGATAAGTAAACCAAAGGCATACTTTAGTTTGGTCATCTTTAGTTAGGACATATTTAAGACACTGAATCACAAACATGGAATTAAAATGTAAATGTGATAATATAATATTATCACAGTCACAGCAGGGATATTATGACTTGAAAATGTTTAAAGTAGGACAAAATCAGGAGGAAAGTTGGTAGAAACACTACATAGCAAAATATGTACGGGGTTGTTCTGGCCTTCAGTGGGCTGAAAGAATCTGGGGTCAGGCAAGAGAAAGAGAATTCATTTACATTTTATACAGGAAGAGAGAAACTATGCAGATCTTTGGGATCTTCAGTTTTTCTGAGAGTGAAGGCTTGAAGGACCACATCTTTGTTTTGTTTTTCTTCTGGTACTGCTATAACAGAACATGGCAACAAAAGCTATGACTGGATTGATAAGTGTCCAAGTAACTTTGATTGACAAGGATCACAGATGGGTTTGGAAAGCAGTATACACATACAGATATATACATATGCATGTGTGTATGTATATAGATATACATATAGATGTAAATTGAAAACAAATATAACAGTCTACAGTTTTTTATATCTTAATGATTTTTTTAATTGAAGTGTTGGGTGATGGTTATTAAGGTCATGATAAAGAAATAACCTACAGAGGCAGTAGAACTAATTGTTGCTTTGTCAAGGTCAGTGTCTGTGTATTTGTTAAGATGGAGTAGAGCTGTATCTAGTCTAAAGATAAATGACTAAATAGATGTCTGTTTGTGTACAAAAAAACTGAGCTTAGACGACTTCTAGGGAAATAACTGAGTGTACTTTTTGATGGGAAGACTAGTAGAATAGATGAGTATGTTAAAAGAAAGATTAGATTAAACAATTGTAACCTTGAGTATCTATAGCTTGACTTCCCCTATAAAAAGGAGATGGATTTAAATGGATTAAAAAACAAAACAAAACCTACTAGCCATTAGCAAGTTGTTTCCAGGAAATGCATGTGATTCTAATACTAAAAGACACACACAGATTTAAGACTCTTGGATAGACCTTAGTTGATAGCAGAGAGTCTCTAGCTATTATGATATACTCTCAATGAAAACTGAGCCCAAATGAGAAATAATGTAGTGACAAAGAAATATCATTCTAAAAAGTGACAGAGATTGTAACTATCTGCCATTTAGGCATTTAATGATAAAACAAGTAAACTTTTAAAGAAAAAAATAAGTAGAAATTCAATTAGAGAACCAATAATAATGAAAGATTGTAACACCAAAATATTTTAGTTTTTTAAGTTTAAAATTAAGCTCCTTTTTAGATTATTCAAATTTACCATTGCTTATTAGAATATGAATATAGATCACCTGACATAGGAATTGACAGTCCCACCCTTGTTTCCTCCATAATCCAAACAATTCTCCCATTGGCCCAGCTCTTTGAGTTCTCAGCTTTATATTCTTTAAGGGATTTAATTTGTTATTCTGTCTCTCATCCACCATCTTTATTAACCAACTTACTCAATGTCTTTGACATGATAGATTGTTTCTAATAGATCGGGAGCCTTTGACTTTCTGTGGAATAATTTGGGTTTTCTTGACTCTGAGTCCAGCATTTTATCCACTGTGCTACTGCCTCAACAAAAAATAAAATTCAACAACAACAACGCCATTGTAGCTGCAGCAACAATAGAAATAATACCCAATATCTGTATCAGCTAGATGTTATATATACATAGCTGAAATCAATCCATCTATCTTAGGGTTCATCTTCCTTCCTATGACACTTGCTTGTGGCAATTAGTGAATAATGATCAGGTGCTCCATTACCTTTTAAACCTCCAAACTCTCTATTTCATACTTTATATGTGGTTTTCATTTCATGTTTACTGTGTTTTATCTAGGTTCATTTCTGAGATGCTCCCTGTAGCTGTTGGAGTTATATTTAGAGCTCTGGGGCAGAAATTACAAACTTGCCTCACTTAGATCTTCCTGAATGTCTAGTAAATAATAGCTGTAATGATCTTTTAAAGCTCACTTATTGTCAAAGGCAGGAGTGAAAGGAGAGGAAGAAGAGTGAATGGCAAAGTTTTATGCTCACTTAGAAAATTGTTCTCTACTTAAAACTGCCACCAACATAATGTCAAGAACAATTGATATAAACTATGTCATTTTTCAGGGAGACAGTTTAAATACATTATGGTTCTAACTTTAAATCCATTATCATCTCTCTTAAATAGAACTAAGTATGGTTTCCAGATTAAAGGAGTTGAACCAAAACATCTTATTAACCACTTAATGTATATAGATGACATCCAGCTATATGACTCCACTAAAAACCAAATTAAAAAACTCCTTCATCTCATGGAATCTTTCCCCAATAATATCACAAAGTCATTTGAACTCATTAAGTGTAAAATCATTAACTTAAACCAAAGAAAAGAAAGAAAGAGACTGAAGGCTTTAAGTTTGAATCTGGAGATAACATTGGACAAATAATCGATGAAAGTGATACACATATATGTATACATATATATATATGTGTGTGTGTGTGTGTGTGTGTGTGTGTGTGTGTGTGTGTGTGTGTGTATGTATACCTTGGTATTCTCCAGGCAAGAAGCATCAAGAATAGAGATAGCAAAGAGGAAGTTAGAATATACATGTTAAGAAACTTACTTGCTCCCAGAAATCAAAGATGTATGTGAAGAACAGGTTTACAATTAAATTTATTGTTAAGTCCTGTTAATCCTGCCTTCTCAATATCTCTTGACACAGCCACTATCCTGGTTCAGACTTTTATTACCTCATGCCTAGACTGTTGCAAAAGCCTTTTAACTGATCTGTGCAAGTGTCTCTTTATTCCACCCTGTCCTTAACTTAACTGCCAAAGTGATCCTCCTTATGTTACTTCCCTATTCAATGAACATTTATTATATCCAAGGATGAAATATTAAATTCATCAGCCTCACTCTGTCTTACAGAGTTACTGAAGTCCACTGGCAGAACAAAAGTCAAAACAACTGATGATGGCCCAGGATGTAATGAATGACCTTGGCATCTTTGATGTCTGACTGACTCTAAGGGTTCCACAGAGCCTGCTTCAGCCACCTTCATGGCCATTAGAAAAAATTCTTCTCATTTGCCCATTCAGTATAGAAACCTGACTGAAGAAATCAAAATCATATTGGAAAAAAATGAGATCTATATCATCCCCACAATTTTGTCATAGGACTTGTACCAAGAGTACTTTCAGGGAATCTACAGAGGATGAGCTTACAGCCTAAAGCTTTTATTCAAGTGAAAAAAAATAATTATTTTATCTACCTCTAACAGTCCATAAGTAATAGAATAAACAAAGAATAGTGACTTGTTGCTGATTTTTTTCCTGAGATGAAAATAAATGAGATGAACAAGATGAAGGAAATTATTTTTTCCAAGTCACACAAAAATTTATTGATAACTAGTATCACGTAATCATAAAAAATATTTTTTATGCGTAAGCCCAGATTAATAAATTAAAAGACAAAATTGATGAATGACTAAAATCTAAAGGAAGAAAAAAATGAAGACCTTGAAATCATTGAAAATCATCACATACAGCAATCTTTAGGAATCACATCTAGTTACAAAATTAATGACAGGACTGATCTCAAATTATGTTTAAAATGAGATACGTATGCTTCAACTGGGATTCTGTAAGGCCCTTTGTAAGTATAATGGCATGAATCCAACTAGAAAACCAATTACAACAAAAGATAATAATTTTAAAAGTACTGTCATCTACTATAATCAGCATGAATGAATATATCTTCTCATAGTATTGGACAGAACTGGAAAAACATTCAGGACCTTCACATAGTGCTATCTGTGTGAGACAGCCCCTGTGATTAATGAGATAATATTTGCAAAGTGCTTAACATAGAGCATGGCATGTAGTAGGTGCTTAATAAATGCTTGTTCCCTTCCTCAACCTTCCCTGTGCTGTGCTAAGAACCACAGAAAGGTGAAAATATCAAAGAATTCCCCTAACATAAGAGTTAAATGCAAGTATCACCAAAGTAACTTGGGAGAACTGTTGAAGATCTATGGAAAGGCGTTGAAAGATTTCAGAAATTTCTAGCTAGTATACACTGTACTAGTGTATAATATGCATACATAGTAGAAAACTGGAATTCCATGTTATCTAAAGACAACAAAAAGAAATATACAGAAAGAAAACTGGGCAACCCAAGAATATCAAAATTTCTAGATTCCCTTAATCAGCAATTAAACCAAAGTCAATGCAATATAAATGTCAAAGTAGCACAAGGAACAAAATTTAAAAAACCATTCAAAAACTCTACAAAAGGGACTTGGAAAGCAAAGAAATCAGAGAGAAGAGAGAACTTTCCAAGAAAAAGGATGTAGATAATTTCTTGCAGTCTCAAGAAATCCAACACTACAAAAATTCAAGTTGGATCAAAAAAAGAAACAAAAAGGCTGAACGTTATCAATAAAATTAACAACAGAGAGACTGTACCAAAGGAGGTGACTAAAATTTCTTTTTCTATAACACTGAAAAGTGAGGGGATCAGATAAAAGCATTCTTGATCAGTTCAAGTGCTTCATGGTGACCCAAGAATTGCAGCACATATTACCAGTGTCCATTTTGATCCCACCTCCTAAAAGAAAGTTTTGCTTGTTTATTACAGAGAGAGAGAGAGAGAGAGAGAACACGTAGGGAATCCCTCCAAATATGGTCCAATTACATGTTGATGCACATTATACAAAACACAGCTTGTATCAGTTTAAAAATTTGTAAACTTACAAGAAAATAATATATTTGCTTTGGAGCAAAAAGTGCACCAAAAAAAAAAAACTCAAGGGATACAAAGAGAAACTTACTGACTCAGTAATTATTGAACAGGCTATCCAGAAACACTCTAATTTTTTATATTGCCTTTATTATTGAAAAGGCTTTGACTCAGTTCCACATTCATAGATTAGTTATGTCACTTGAATATTTGATGTGCACATGGAAAATATTTTGTATTTAAAATGTGCCATAAAGAATCATTGGTATAAAATGTGACATTTTTTTCAGAAAGATAGTTTAAGCCTATTATAGTTCTGTCTAATCTTAAATCCATTATCATCTCTCATAGACGGAACGTCTTCCAAATTTAAGAGTCAAAACAAAACACTTTATTAATCCCTTGATGTATTACTCCCTTAATGATGTATTAATCTTTTGATGACATCAAGTTCTATAGCTTCATGAAAAACAAATGTAAAAGTCTCCTTTTGTACAATCTTTCTTCAGTGTCATAAAAATGTTATTTGGACTCAAAAACTGTAAAATTTTCGACATGCACCAAGGAAAGATAGATACTTAAGACTTTGAGCTTGAATCTAGAGGTCACCTTGAACCTGATCGAAGGCAATATCTACAAATACCTTGGTCTCCTCCAGGCAAGATTTATCAAGCATAAAGATATCAAAGAGAAGGCTGTGGATGAATACATTAAAAGTCTTACTAGTATCCTGAAATAAGAGCCTAAATGGAAGAACACCCTGAAAGCAATTTCCACCTACACAATACTAGTCTTAACATACACTTTGAGAACTATAAAATGGACCATGGCAGATTTAGATAGCCTAACAAAAAACCCATACAATATTAAAGGATACCCAGGACTAATATCCTTAAGGAATTCAAAGAAACATTGACACTTGCTTGACAAAAAAATAGAAGGAAGAAAATTGATAGAATGCTTAGAACATATGATAAACAGGTAAAAATGTATAGAAATACTCATTTACTAGTTTGTTGATTTGAATTTTTGCCCCTTTTTTAAATATGTTGGCTAAAAGTTTATCAATTTGTTGCTTGTTTCCAAAGAAGCAGCTTATAGTAGTATTTCTCACTGCTATAGTCTTTTGGGTTTCTAGTTTATTTATTTTTCCTCTAATTTTTAATATCTTTTGTGGTTATTTTGGATTTGATTACATGTTGACTTTTTAAAATGCATTTTTGATTTATTATCTTCTTTTCTAATTTATTCATATATATATATCTATATATATATATATTTGTGGATATATAATTTTTCTCCTGGGACTGCTTGACCTACATTCTAGAAATTTTAGTGTTTTGTTTCATCATTATTTTCTTTTGCAATTATTAAATTATTTGACTAGTTTTTCAAATCTACTCATTATTAAGGATTTCATTGTTAAGTCTCCTTTTGGGTCTATTTTTGTTTCTGTTCTTTGAACTGATTACTATTTTTGTTGCATTATGGTTTATAAAAGATGTGTTTACTAATTTTGCCATTATATATTTATTTTCAGTATCTCTGTGCCCTAATATATGGACAGTTTTTTGAAAAGTTTCATGTGGTGCTCAAAAATGTATATATTCTTTAGACATACCATTTAGAAGATGCCATAAATCTTTTAGCTCTAGATTCTCTAGCAGTGTGTTTAATTTTACATTTTCCCCTTTTGTTTGTCTCTCTGCAAGATTTATCCAGAACTGAGAGAGGGATATTAAAATCTCCTGCTGTCATTATATTACTATCTACATCTGCTTGTAATTCAGTTAATTATTTTTGTATGATTATAGATGCTAAGGGACTTGATCCATACAAGTTCACTGTTAGTAATGATTTGTTGTCCAGTGTTCCTTTCAGAACTAGATAGTTTCCTTGTTTATATCTTTTGATGTTATTATTATTTTTCCTTTGTTTAATAGCATAATTACAACTCTTGCTACTTTGGTTTTACCAGGTGCACAATAGGTTTTGTTAAAGCCCATTGTTTTTATTCAATGTATAACTTTCCCTTTTTAGTGTATTTCTTTAAGCAACAAATTATGGGGATTTATTTTCTTACCAAAACTATCACTCTTTCATTTTATTGGATTGTTTAATCCATTCACGTTTAAAGTTATGAGAATCAATTTATATATTGTCATTTTTCTCTAATTTTTTCTGAATTAAGATTTTTGTTATTAGTTCTCTTTTCATGAAGAATGATTCTTTGATTAAGTCAAATTTCTAAGAGTACAAGTCTTTCCCCAATTAAAAAATGGTCAAAGGATGTGAACAGGCAGCTTTCAGACGTAGAAATCAAAGCTGTCTGTAGTCATATGAAAAATACTCCAAATCACTATTGATTAGAGAAATGTAAAAAAAAAAAAAAAACAGCTCTGAGGTACCACATCATACCTATCACATTGGCTAATATGGCAGAAAAGTAAGTGACATATGTTGGAGGGGATTCAGAAAATTGGGACACTAAAGCACTCTTGGTGGAGTTGTGACTAGTCCAACCATTCTGGAAATAAATTTAGAATTTTGCCCAAAGGTCTATAAAAACTATGCATAAAAAACTATGCATAGCCTTTGATTCAGCAATACCACTACTAGGTCTGTATTACAAAGAGATTTTTAAAAACAAAAAGGACATATGTGTACATAAATATAGCAACTCTTTTTGTGATGGCAAAGAATTGGAAATTGAGGAGATACTCATCATTTGGGGAATGACTGAATAAGTCATTGAATACAAATGTAAGGGAATACTATTGTGCAATAAGAAATGATGAGCATGCAGGTTTCAGAAAAACCTGGAAAGATTTACATGAACCGATGCAAAATGAAGTGATCAGAACCAAGGCAACATTGTACACAGTAAAAGCAATATTGTATCATAATCAACTGTGAGTAGCTCAGCTATTCTCAACAACACAGTGATCCAAGACAATTCCAAAATATGTGTGATGTAAAATGCTATCCACTTTCAGAGAAAGAACTGATGGAATCTGAATGTAGATCAAAGCATCCTTTAAAAAAACCAAACATTTTTTTCCCTTGGTTTGTGTTTTGTTTCACAACATGAATACTATGGAAATATATTTTACATGAATATACATGTATATAACTGATATCAAATTGTTTGCCTTCTCAATGATGGAGGATGGGAAAGAATGAGGGAGAGAATTTGGGACTTAAAATTTCTATTAAATGAATGTATGAAGTTGTTTTTATATGTAATTGGAAAAAAATAGTATTTTAAAAATGGTTCTTTGCCTCTTCAATTAATTTTGGTCACCTTAAAGTGACCCTTTTCCAGTAGAATCTCTTCCCCTTAACTTGAAGCACCTCCACATTCCCGTGTTTTGAAGTTTTACTTAAGTTATTGATTTCCTTTTCTTCTTTTAATCTTGCAATTTATATTTTTCCCTCTTTTTCTCAATTAAGTAAAATAACTCCTTTTTCTTTCCTCAACTGTTTTTTTTCATTTTTCTCTTTTTTTCTAAAAAAGAAAGGATTTTCATTTAAAATAAAAGTCTATACTGTATAGTAGACTTTTATTCATTTACCATAGACTTATTTATAGGAACTAGTAAGTGGCATAGTGGATAGAGCACTGGGCTAGAATCAGGAAGACTCATTTTCATGAGTTTAATCTGGCCTCAGACATTTACTAGATGGCTGGCCTTGAGCAGGTCATTTAACCCTGTTTATCTCAGTTTCCTCATCCATAAAATGAGCTGCAAGCAGTTCTAATGTCTTTGCCAAGAAAACCCCAAATGGTGTCATGACTGAAAAACAACTGAACAGCATATTTATTTATTCCTTACATAATTTGTACTCATCATGGAATTTAGGCTTCTATTACATATATTTTGACTAGTCTCTTCTAAATGGTTGCTATGTTATTGCCTTGTAGATTTTGTCCTGCCCTCCTTTTTTATTATTGTCCCACCATTAGAAGCATTTATCACTGTAGGTGATAGAAGACAAAATTATTGCCTCATAGTAGATTAGGATGAGAAATATATTATCCTTGTTATCCTGTCAGCTATTACAGTTATACCAAGGATGTTTTTATTGAGCCTCTAGGAGATGAGCTTAAATCCTAATACTTTTATTAATAAAACTACACAAAGCAATTATTTTGTCCACTTGTTCCATAATATTAAAACATTAAGTACAAAAGAATAATTACTTGATAACAAATTGTCCTAGGACTATTTCTATCCCAACTCTATCAAACAAAATAAAAAGAGTAAAAGAATTATGAAAAGAACCAAAATAATTTCCCTTTGTATATGTCTTTACAGTTACAAAGTACTTTGCATAAATAATTTTTTCTTTTTTATTTTAAAATTTTCACTGATTCCTTTTTTATGCCAAAGATATTTCCTGAAATATGAAGGTATTTCCATCCCTGCCCCAGAATGGTGATGGTGGTGGTTTCCAATTCTTTACCACCACAAAAACAGCTGAGATATAGAGATATATTTGTACATGTAGGCCCTTTTCTCTTTTTTATGCTCTCTTTCAGATATAGACCTAGAAGTGGTATTGCTGGGTCTAAGGATATGCACATTTTTATAGCCCTAGGGCATAGTTCCAAATTGCTTTCCTGAATAGTTGGATCACTAAACAACTTCACCAGCAATGCACTAGTGTTAGTAGCATTCCAATTTTCCCCACATCTTCTCCAACATTTATCACTTTCCTCTTTTGTCATGTTAGCCAATATGATAGGTGTGATGTGGTACCTCAGAGTTGTTTTAATTTGCATTTCTCTAATCAGTAGTGATTTAGATAACTTTAATTCCTTTCTCTGAAAACTGCTTGTTCATATCCTTTGACCATTTATCAACTGGGGAATGACTTGTATTCTTATAAATTTCACTCAGTTCTCTATATATTTTAGAAATGAGGCCTTTATCAGAGACATTGGTTGTAAAAAATTCTTTTCCAGTTTTCTACTTCCCTCCTGTATAGTAACCACTCCTGGACATACACAGGTGGGGCTGCTATCACAGGTTCTTAGATTTGCATTTGTAAAAGGAAAGGTAACTTTTGAGGGGTCAACTTTAGTTACATTCAACATACAGGAACCACCAGGCTTCCAATTGTCTGACCATCACATACATCCTTACATAGTTACCAGAGAGAGAAGAATCAACATCTGGGCTTTCAAAGCAGGCAGGGTGGGGAGGGGGCTGCTTAGCAGCTTCCCAGAGTCTCATCTGACACACAAATCTTCTTCCAAAACTAAGCCCCAAAGCAAAAACTCCCTTTGGAGTATATATACTCTTTTCAGACCCAGAGGGCAGGATCACTTGTGACCCAGTGCCTCATTAGCAATCAACAAAAGGTGTGAGCCTTCATGGGAAACAAGCCTCCCCTAATCAAGCCTCTCTCAATAGTACCACCTGAGTCCTATCAAAGGGTGGGTAAGATTTTTAACTCCCATTATACCTCCTAATCTTGGTTGCATTGGCTTTGTTTATGCAAAATCTTTTCAATTTAATGTAGTTAAAATTACCTATTTTGCATTTCATAATGTTCTCTATCTCTTGTTTGGTCATAAATTCTTCCTTTCTCCACAGATCTGACAGGTAAACTATTCCTTGCTCTCCCAGTTTTCTTATAGTATCAGCCTTTATATCTAAATTGTGTATCCATTTTGACTTTATTTTGGCATATAAGATGTTGGTGTATGCCTAGTTTCTGCCATACTATTTTCCAGTTTTCCCGGCAGTTTTGTCACATAGTGAGTTCTTATCCCAAAAGCTTGGGTCTTTGGGTTTATCAAACAGTAGATTACTATAGTCATTGACTACTGTGTCTTGTGTACCTAACCTGTTCTACTTATCTACCACTCTATTCCTAATTAGTACCAAGTAGTTTTGACAATTGCTGTTTTATAATATAATTTAATATAATATAATAAATATAATATAATAAGTAACAATTTAATATAAGATCTGATATGACTAGGCCACCTTCCCTTGCATTTATTTTCATTTTTGTGTTCTTCCAAACACAAACTTTTTTCTAGTTCTATAAAATAATTTTTTGGCAGTTTGATTGGTATGGCATTGAATAAGTAAATTAATTTAGGTAGAATTGCCTGTTGTCTACAGTTACTTTAAATGGAATTTCTTGTTATATCTGTTGTTGCTGGGCTTTGTTGAGAATATATAGACATGCCAATGATTTATGTGGGTTTATTTTCTATCCTGCAACTTTGCTAAAGTTGTTTATTATTTCATGTAGTTTTTACTTGATTTTCCAAATGTATCATCATATCATCTGCAGAGAGTGATAATTTGTTTCTTCATTGCCTATTCTAATTCCTTCAATTATTTTTTCTTCTCTTATTACTAAAGCTAAAATTTCTAGTACAGCATTGAATGACAGTGGTGATAATGGACATCATCATTACACCCCAAATCTTTTTGGAAATGTTCCTAGCTTATCCCTATTATGTATAATACCTGCTGATGGCTTTAGATAGATGTTACCTATCATTTTAAATAAAACCCCATTGAGTTTTATGCTCTCTAGTGTTTTTAATAGGAATGGATGTTGTATTTTGTCAAAAGCTTTTTCTGCATCTATTGAGATAATCATATGATTTATGTTAATTTTGTATGGCCAATTATGCTGATAGTTTTCCTGATATTGAACCAGCCCTGCATTCCTGATGTAAATTCTACCTGGTCATAGTGTATTATTGTCATGATAAATAGCTGTAATCTTTTTGTTAATATTTTATTTAAAATTTTTGCATCAGTATTCATTAAGGAAATTTGTTTATACTTTTGTTTCTCTGTTTTAGTTCTTCTAGCTTAGGTATCAGTACCATATTTGTATCATAAAAAGAATTAGGTAGGACTCCATCTATTTTTTCAAATAGTTTGTGTAATGTTGGAATCAATTGTTCTTTAAATGTCTGATAGAATTCTGTTGGGATTGGAAGCTCAATTTCGTGTGGACAGTCTCGGGCAGGTAAAGGTGGGAGCTTCTAAATCTTAGAGCTCTCATGAGACCCTCCCAGGAAACGGCAGGGGATCGAGGTGAACCGAGCTATCTCGAGTAATTCCGCCTCTTCCCGTGAGAAACGTGATGGGAGAGAGATCTCCCCGCCCTCGAGATTGTCCTGGATCTGGGCACACCTAGTTACCTAACAGCACGGTATTCAGATGCAAACTATGCGGCTGAAGGTTAAGGAGGATTGAGGAAGCCTGAAAGCTCTCTTAGCACGTGAGGAGCCAAGAGGACAGTAGGCTCCGCTTTTCTTCTTTCCTCTCTCCCTTCCCCCTCTCTCCCCACTTGTATTTCTACTTCCAATCCCTTAAGATCCTAGCCTCCTTAGGAAATCTCCCCCTCTTCCTCCTAACGAAGACCCCCCTGCACTTGTAACCGAGACCCTGAAATAAAGCTCAACCCTTGTTCGACTCTGGAACGTCCTTTCTCTCATATGAGCATCCGGTTTTGGCCAACTGAAGACCTCGGAGGTGAGGTAAGAAGACTCGGGTAGCCCACACAGGCCTCTAGGCCTGGCAGAATTCACTTGTGTATCGATCTGGACCTAGGGATTTTTTCCTAGGAAGTTCAATGATGGCTTGTTTAATTTGTTTTTTCTAAGACTGGGTCATTGAAGTATTCTGTTTCTTTTTCTGTTAATCTAGGCAACTCGTATATTTTGTTAATATTCATCTGTTTCACTTAGATTGTCAGATTTATTCACATACATTTGGGCAAAATAGTTCCTAATTATTGTTTTAATTTTTTCTTCATTGGTGGTGATTTCAACGTTTTCATACTCACCTCCTCCTCTTCTCTTTTCTCCTCTCCTCTTTTTGTCATGCCCTTGCCTGAGGGTACTTTGCCCAAAAGAAGATAAAACTTGACAGATGAAGCCTACTTTGATATCTTAGGGTTTACTAGCTAGATTGCTTTCTTAAAGACCAAGACTGAAAAAACCAATTTACTCTAGCTCTCACTAATTGGCCAATAATAGCTCCCAGCCCAAATACCACTTAATGGTTATATTTTGGGACCTGATAACTCAGAGTGAATGTAAATAGTAATTGTTTCTCTTTTGGTTAGAAACAACACTGAGGGTTTCCCCCTCCTAGTTTGATTTTTTTTTTTTTTTATTAAAGGGACTATCCCTTGGCTCACTCCTTAAACAGCCCTAATCACTGAATGGGAGTTGCCTAAGTCAAAATGAGAACTCTGATAGACCTTAGCTTAAGAAGGCTAAGGTCTCCCACTGTATACTGGGCCATCTTCAATAGTTCAGATCTATATCTGGCCACTGGACCCAGATGGCTCTGGAGGATAAAGTGAGGCTGGTGACTTTGCACAGCCCTCCCTCACAGTAATCTAATTCACTTGCAAATCATGACATCATCTTCCTGATGCCATGGTCCTCTTTGAAAATGAAGGACAAACCACATCCATCACTCTTTTCATTTTTGATACTGATAATTTGATTTTCTTTTTTTAAATAAAATTAACCAAAAGTTTATCCATTTTATTGCTTTTCTCATAAAACCCAGTCTTGCTCAGCAGAGCCAGGATGACAGGGTAAAAAAAGCAGGCACTTGCTTGAGCTCTCCCCCAAAGCCATCCAAATACTTGTTAAAAATGACTAACCAAATTCTAGAGCTACAGAACCCATAAATGACAGAGTGAAACAAATCTCTAGCCCAAGACAACCTGGAAGGTCAACAGGAAGGATATGTCATACTGGACTGGAGCAGAACTCAGGGGACCGAATCACCGGCAGCTGTGGCAGTTTCTAGACTTCTCAACACACAAACACCAAAGACAGTATAGAAGATCAGTGGGAAAACTCTATGGGACCTGGGTAAAAGAGAAGTGTGTCATCTAACCCAGTTTGGCCTGAGCCCTGGGCTGGTGGAGGCAGTGGGAGTGGTGGACTCAGTGGTGGTGGCAGCAGCAGCAGCTGCTTCTCAAGCTCTGGTCCCACAGATGGTGGGGGATCAAGTCGCTGATACAAAACCCCTGAAGCCTGGAACATCCACCTCCATGCCCACTGGAAGCAGAGTCCTACCTTGATAGAATTAGAAAGTTAAGTATTTGGCTGGGAAGATGCATAAGCACTGTAAAAATAACTCAGACTATAGAATCTTACTTTGGTGACAAAGAAGTTCAAAATGTTCAACAAGAAGAAGAAAATAAATCAAAGCTCTTACATCGAAAGCCTCCAAGAAAAATGTTATTTGGTCCCAGGTCATGGAAGAGCTCAAAAAGGATTTTGAAAATCAAGTACGAGAAGCAAAGGAAAAATAGGAAGAAAAATGAGAGTGATACAAGAAAAATCATGAAAAACAAGCCAACAACTTGCTAAAGGGACTCAAAAAAATACTGAAGAATATAATACATTAAAAAATAGACTAGCCAAAATGGCAAAAGAAGTCTAAAAAGCCAATGAGGAAAAGAATGCCTTAAAAAGCAGAATTGACGCAATGGAAAAAGAGGTCCAAGAGCTCACTGAAAAAAATAATTCCTTCAAAATTAGAATGGAGCAGAGGGAAACTAATGACTTTATGAAAAATAAAAAAATTATAAAAGAAAACCAAGAGAATGAAAAATAGCAGACAATGTGAAATATCTCACTGGAAAAACTACTGACCTGGAAAATAGATCCAGAAGAGATAATTTTAAAATTATTGGACTGCCTGAAAGCCATGATCAAAAAAAGAACCTAGACATCATATTTCAAGAAATTATCAAGGAAAACTGCTCTGATATTCTAGAACCAGAGGGTACAATAGAAATTGAAAGAATCCATTGATCACCTCCTGAAAGAGATTCTGAAAGGAAAGCTCCTAGGAATATTGTAGCCAAATTTCAGAGTTCCCAGGTCACAGAGAAAATATTGCAAGTAGCCAGAAAGAAACAATTCAAGTATCACAGAAATACAATCAGGATAACACAATATCTAGCATCTGCTACATTAAGGTATCAAAGGACTTGGAATATGATATTCCGGAGGTCAGAGTAGGTACAATTAAAACCAAGAATCACCTGCCTAGCAAAACTGAGGATAATACTTCAGGGGAGGGAAATGGACATTCAATGAAAGAGAGGACTTTCAAACATTCTTGATGAAAAGACCAGAGCTGAATAGAAAATTTGACTTTGAAACACAAGAATCAAGAGAAGCACAAAAAGGTAAACAGGAAAGAGAGATCATAAGAGACTTATTAAAGTTGAACTGTTTACATTCCTACATGGAAAGGTAGTATTTGTAACTCCTAAGACCTTTCTCAGTATTAGGGTAGTAGGAGGACATAAAAAGATGATTGATAGATAGATAGATAGATAGATAGATAGATAGATAGAGGGCACAGGGTGAGTTGAATATGAAGGTATGATTTTAAAAAATAAAATCAATGGTTGAGAATGGACTATATTGGTAGGAGAAAGGGAGGGATAGAATGGGGTAAATTATCTCACATAAAAGAGGCCAAAAAAAGTTTCACAATGGGAGAAGGTGAAAAGGAATGAGTGAACTTTGCTCTCATTAGATTTGGCTTAAAGAGGAAATAACATAAACACTCAATTGAGTACCTAACCCCACAAGAAAGTAGGGAGAAGTGGATAAAGGTGAGGGAGGCAGAATGAGAGAAGGGAGGGTAGATTGGGAGAGGGGACAGTCAGAAGCAGACACTTTTGAAAAGGGGCAGGGTGAATGGAGAAAAGAGAATAAGTGGGGGATCAGATAGGGTTGAGGAAAATATCGTCTTCACAACATGACTATTATGGAAGGGTTTTGCATAAATATACATGTATAACTTATGTTGAATCACTTGCTTTCTCAATTATGGTGGGTAGAGAGGAAAAAAGGGAGACAATTTGGAACTCAAAGTTTTAAGAGCAAATGTTAAAAAATTGTTTTTACACGTAACTGGGAAATAAGTTATACAAGACCAAATGACTTCCCTGAATAAGGGAATTAGAGAAGAAAAAAGGAAACTAGATGTGAAATTGTTGTCAAATTGTTTAGAAGTACTTAAAAACCATTAATTTTTTAAGGGGGTGTTTATGAGGAAAGTTATAGCAAATAGCTCAAAAATCAAGACTGAGAATCTCAGTCAGTGTGAAGAGCAGTGACTTGGATTGAGTATTGCATTGTTTGTATTTATGCCATATTCAGATCACTGCTGTCTGTGTTCTAAGATCAGGATAACCTCTCTACTCATGTTAAGGTTAAAAATTCTTGTACAACAAACTGGAGACCATAGGATCACAGCTGGTGTTTTCCTCATATTGACCCATTAAAAGAAAGGGATAAAGAATGAAAAATTGATTTAGCAAGTGAAAACCTGGGGAAAAAATATGGTCTAAGGATGTAATTTGAATTTACGAACCACAACTTAAATTAAGAAATTATCACTAGGGAGGGGACAAAGGGGACAAAGTATTTGCCTGATGTCTTGCCAATCTAATTGAGAGGGATTTAAAATAAAGCAGATGGAAAGGAAAGAAATGCCTTTGCACATTTCTTTTGCTAGATATCATACAACAGAGCTACAGCTAAAGAAAAATAGCAGGTGAGATGCTCAGCAATTTGCAGGGACAGAAGCTAAGAAAGGAGCCAGCAGCAAAACCCATGACCTTAGATGCTTATACACAAGTGCCAAAAGTTGAGGCAACAAACAAGATAAACTAGACATCTGAACACAGGTTGGCAATTTGACTTCATAGGTATAACCAGGACTTGGTGCCCATGACTAGAATCTGACTCTGGTTGAATCTACCCTTATTTAAAAGATGACATATGGGTAAAATAGGGGTAGAGGCTTAGATCATATCCTAAGAATATATACTTACATGAGGAAGTTCAGGAACTGGGTGCAAGTGGTGGTGATACATGTCAGAGACCATGGAAATAAGAATTGAGGGAGAAAAAAGCAATTTTGTTGTTGGCATATAATATAAGATCAATTGGATATGAAGAAGGAGTAGAGAAATTCAGGAAGCTGATTACATCAGGCACAGTTATAATATAGTATTGATGGGAGATTTCAATTATTCAGACATCTGCTTGAACTCTCTATGTAGAGCAGCTAATAAATTCTTGACGCTTCTTAATGATAATTTCATCATTTGAAATATGGAGGAACTAATGAGGAAATTCTATCTTGAATCTGATTCTCATTAACAGAAAAGAATCAGTTACTGAGAGGGATATGATGGAAACTTTTAGAGTAAGTGACGACTGCTTATTGGAGCATATGCTAGAGGAAAAGAAAGCTGGACACAGTCTAAAATACATCAAAGATGTGGGGAGCACAGATATCAGTGTTCAGCAGAAGGATATGTAGATGTAGGCTAGTGAAAAATGGTGTGAACCATTTTTCAAACCATTTCAAACCATACTGGTTTGACCCTATCCATCTGCATAGCTCGTAGAGCATGTATGCTAAGGCTTAACCAAACTGGAAATTAATCATTATCCCAACATGCCTATTTGCTATGGTATAGTTTTAATTTAGATTCCATATTCTATACTCTGTGGCACAGCAAGAATAAGGCTTCCTGGCTCCTTATCAGGTAATCTCATGAACATAATTGCTCCATTGCCTTACCCCATTGTCAGTGTGACGATGCCCCATCAGCTCCTTGTCCAGTGGCTGTCTATCAATTTAAGCTGTTAGTGGCTCTAGGCTCTTAACTTGAGTGCATATCTCACCGTATATCTGAGCTACCAACTATGTGCTTCGTGGGATCATGAAGCAGAGAGGGCCATGCACCCATACTGCTCCCTAATGACCTACATTCTTTTCATCCCTCCATGAGTAGAAAGAAAGCCTCGTTAACCACTAGTCTTCAGCAGTAGTATTGTTATTCACCTGAACCACTCCTTCATGTTGCCTTACAAATTTATCCCAGGAGTGAGGTGAACAGTGCCCTCACCAAAATGACCTCTTTGGGAAGGCGACCAAAGTGACATGAAATTGGGAATTGTACCAGTGAACAGACACCAGAAAGATTTAAATTATAAGAGTATTCAGTGATTGAGGGATGTTATCCCTCAGATCTCTCAAGATCTCAACAATGTAATAGGAAATTGTTAATCTGGACATTTTTCTTCCCTGGGTGGCCAAGGGGACCAGAAGGGAAAGAGGTAGCAGTATTTTGCCAATAAAAAAGAAACCCTAGAGAGGAAAGGATGGAGGCCTTACAAGAAGTGACTTTAAAGGTAGAAAGTCAAGAAGTTGCAGTGATCAACAGCAAAGAAGTCTTCTGAAATCATTTTTTGGATGGTCAGCTGGTTGTGGCTCTTTGACCTAGAGTGTCATGATATTCATGGGGTCTCCAACTCTGTCCTTTGACAGAAATATACAGATGCTGGAAGATCTGTGACAATTCTGAGAAAAGGACATGCTCTAAAAAGTGATCTAGGTGATTATACAAGAAAAGTAGGACAAGCTGAAAGATTGACATAAGGATGACCCTAAGCTATGCAGCAGGTTACCTGTAGAACAGACTGAAGAGGGACTCCTTGTACCTCAGAGAATGATGAAGGGAAGGGAAAGGAGCTAATCTGGAAGATTCATACTCTACTGGACAGAGACTCCTGGTTTTCATTCCCACCCTCTTCTTCCAAGGTAGAAGATTTCTCTTAGATAACCACCCTTTACCTATACCTCATCCCTTTCAAATTTGGCAAGCAGAATTAGGTATGGGATATGATTCTCAGGCTGACTTTTCCCTGGGGCATCCCAAGGCAGTATCTAATGGTCAAACATTTCATTTGGTGGACAAATTGTAAGATTAGATATTACTTGGATGTCAAAGACTCTGGAATCCAAATGACTGTTGTACTGGAAAGCCCTGCAAGGAGTAAGAAAATTCCTGTCAGTGGCTTTACCTCTTTTGCACCATATGGGGCACACAAGTGACTACTATGGTTACTGGGGAGCTGTTCCAAATTATTAAGTAAACCATAGTTGTACTCTCCACAGAGGAATATAGTATAAGTATAGGCATATTAAGCTGTTTGACCAGGGTGGACTGACATTCTGGTTGGCTGAAATCATTCGCCATTGCCTATCTCCTCCTATTAATAGTGGTATAAGTAGCAGTTTATGATTCTTCCCAGTTGCCATCACCCACCAAGGTGGGTCCAAGTCAAGCAATATAGAATTCCAGGGGAGGAGGGAGAGAGCATGGTCCTAATCTTAAAAAGAAACTATTAGATGCTGGAGTGTTGTGTAGGGCTACCTTCTAAGTCAACAGTCTGGTGTGGCCAGTGAGAGAAAGGCTAATGGCACTTCCAGAATAGCTATTGATTATTAGGGGCTAGAACCAGATTTAGACATGATGCTCCCCCTTTGTCAGATGATCGTGACCATAATTTTGGTAGATATGCATGGCAAATGGTACACTGTGGTAGACTTTCTCTTCTGTTCCCCTGAAAGAGAAAGAGATCAAAACCAGTTTACTGTTACTTGGTAGGGGATGCAATACACTTGTACTGTGCAGTTCCAAGAGTATCTCAATAATCATTCCATTTGACACCAGTAGATGGGATAGATGGTAGCCATGCTTCAGCCGAATTCTGACGTTATAGTCCTCCACTGTGGAACCACACAAAGTAGAAGTGGCCACCACCCTAACTGCCCTCAGGGCTCAATGAGTAAAGGATATTGTGCAACTAACCCAGACTAGATACAAGGTCCATTCTGGTAGGTCAAGTTGTTGAAGGCATAATGAGTTTTAGCACAAAGGGACATTCCAGAAAAGATCAAGAGTTAATCCTAGCCCTAAAACCCCCAACAACCACTTAGGCTGTTCCTAATTATGCTTCCTGTGGGACTGTGATGGAAAGGTCACACATGCCAGAACTTTATTTGAAGAAAATACAATAGTTGATTTAGAAAACCCCAGGGATTCAATGAAATAATTAATTGAAATAGTTAATAGTTTTCATAAAGTGGCAGGACACAACTCATAGAAACTATCAGTTTCTCTATTGATGTATAGAATGTATTTCATCCTCAGGATAAAGAGATACAAAAAGAAATTGAATTGAAAATAATGACAAGATGGATATATTATCTTGTTAAACCATATGAAACAACTTAAGATTTCCAAAACACTACAGAAATGATTGCAAGAATAAAATAAATAATATTAACTTGTAAGCTTAGTGCTATACCATTAAAATTATCAAAGGGTTATTTTATAGAATTTGATAAAATAGTGACAAAATTAATTTGTAGGAACAAAAATTCAAAACTTTCAAGAGAAACAGGAAAAATGTGTGAATGAGGAGCCTCATTTATTTTTATGAGGTCTTAAATTATACTTAAACTAGTGTAAGTAAGATCTTTATTAGATCTTAAACTATGCTCAAACTAGTAGTCATCAAAATTATTTTTCTTTTTTTTTTCTTTTTATATATATATGTATATATATATACATATATATATACATATATATAATTATTTTATTTGTTTTTCAGTGTTCTACAATCACTTCCATATATCTTAGATTTTTTTCCCCTCCCTCTTCCTCCTTCCCCCCTCCTTCCCCACTCTTCCCCAAGATGGCATGCAATCCTATATAGGTTCTACACATACATTTCTATTAAATGCAATTTCACCTTAGTCATGTTGAATAGAAGAATTAAATGAATGAGAGAAGTCATAAAGCAAAATATAATACAGAAGAAAATGGTCTGCTTCATTCTGTGATCCAATTCCATAGTTCTTTCTCTAAATGTGAAAGGTGTTTTGCCACAAAAGTCAATTGGGAATTTTTTAGGTCCTTGCTTTGCTAGGAAGGAGTAAGTCTACCAGAAAAATTCCTTGCATACCGTGGGTATTGGGATGTACAAAGTTCTCCTGGTTCTGTTCCTTCAACTCAGCATCAGTTCGTATAAGTCTTTCCAGGCCTCTCTGAAGTCTTCCTGTTCATCATGTCTTGTAGCACAATAGTATTCCATTACATTCATATACCATAATTTATTCAACCATTCCCAAATTGATGGGCATCCCCTTGATGTCCAGTTTTTGGCCACGACAAAGAGAGCTACTATAAATATTTTTGTACATTTGGAACCCTTTCCCATTTTTATAATCTCTTTGGGATACTCTCCTAGAAGTGATATTGCTGGGTGAAAGGGCATGCACATTTTTTGTAGCCCTTTGGCCATAGTTCCAAATTGCTCTCCAGAATGGCTGGATCAGATCACAGCTCTACCAACAATGAATTAGTATTCCAACTCTCCCACATCAGGGAACTCCAGTCTTGAAGTTCCTGTACCTCTGTTTCTCCAGCCCTCATCAGAATGGCTGGGTGAGAGGGAGAGAAACCCAGTATGAAAAAGCTATTAATAAGTCCATTTAAAAAAAAATGTTTGTAATTGGACCTATGATAAGATATAATTGGATATAAGAAATATTGCAAAAATTACAGTGGTGAATGCCACTGGCAAATGCCAGATGTCAAGGAGGAAGAGGACAAAGAAAAGGTGACTGGACTGGAAGATGAAGTCATTAATGATCCTAGAAGAAAGCAATTGCCTTTTCCATAAAATTAAAGGGGAGGAAGCCAGTCTACAAGGGATTGAGGAGTTGGTGGAATGTGAAATGGACTTCTCTACCTTTTCATTTCTGCTTCTTGGCTACTGTATCTTTCTTGAGATCCCAGCTAAAATCCCACTTTCTATGAGAAGTCCTTACAATTCCCTCGATTATCCCCATTTTTTTTTGTTTATACACTGTTGTTTTGTATATACATTGTTGTTTTGTATATATACTGTTGTTTTGTATATACACTGTTGTGTGCATAGTCTCCCCCATTATACCTGAAATATACTTGAGCTCCTTGAAAGGCAGGACTGTTATTTGCCTTTCTTTGTATTCCCAAGGCTCAGCATAATGCCTGGCATGCTTTGTTGTTCAGTCAAGTCAATTTCTTCCTTCTATCCTCTACTATCTCTCAAAGTCTGTACAAGTTAATGTTCATTGTTTCCATCTCATCCATCTCACATCCATCTCATCTTCTGCTGTCCCCTTTTCCTTTAGCCTTTGTCTTTTCCCAAAACAGGTTTTTTTTTCCAATAAGTCCTTTCTTCTCATCACGTGGTCAAAAAATGTAAGCTACAGATTCAGTATTTGACCTTCCAGTGAATAGCCTGAATTAATTTCTTTAAGTATTGACTAATTTAATCTTGCTGTCCAAAGGACTCTCAGAAGTCTTCTAGCACCACAATTTGAAAGCACAGATTCTGCAGCTTCAGCTTTCCATATAGTCCAACTCTCATGGCAATACATTGCCACTTTTTATGATTCTCTGGAGACCTGCATTTGAAGATCAAATTGTCTATTGAGTTCTGGTGTTTTGGTCAGGAAGCTCTGGAAATCCCTTATTTCGTTGAATGACTTTCTCCTTGCCTGAAATGTTATGCTGAACTTTGCTGGGTAGTTGATCCTTGGTTGAAGTCCCAACTCCTTTGCCTTACGGAATATTGGGTTCCAATTCTTTCGATCTTTTAATGTAGAAGCTGCAAGGTCCTGTGTGATCCTGACTGTGTGTCCTTGATATTTGAATTGTTTCTTTCTGGCTGCTTGTAGTATTTTCTCCTTCACTTGATAGCTCTGGAATTTGGCAACTATATTTCTTGGGGTTTTGAGTTTGGGATCCCTTTCGGGAGGGGAACGGTGGATTCTTTCGATGACTATTTTGCCCTCTGAGTCTAGTACTTCTGGACAGTTTTCCTTGATGATTTCCTGGAAGATATTGTCCAGACTCTTTTCTTCATCATGGGTTTCTGGCAGGCCAATAATTCTTAGATTTTCTCTCCTGGATCTATTTTCCAGGTCAGTTGTTTTTCCAATTAAATATTTTACATTTTCTTCTATCTTTTCATTCTTTAGATTTTGTTTGACTGATTCTTGTTGCCTCATTGAGTCATTAGTTTCTACTTGCCCAATTCTAATCTTCATCGTAGTGTTTTCTTCAGTTAGCTTTTCCATCTCCTTTTCCATCTGACCAATTTTTCCCTTTAAGGAGCTATTTTCTCCATTTAATTTTTGTACTTCTTTTTCCATTCGACCAATTTTCCCAGTTAGGTTTTGGGTTTCCTTTTCCATCTGATCAATTTTCCCAATTAGGTTTTGGGTTTCCTTTTCCATTTGATTAGCTCTTCCTTTTAGGGAATTATTCTCTCCAGTTAATTTTTGAACTTCCTTTTCCATTTCTTCAATTTTCTTTTTCAGGGTGATGTTCTCATCAGTGAATTCTTTTTTTATAGTTTTAAAATCATTGGCCAGTTTTTCTTTTATATCCTTCTTCAGACGTTCCAGGTAATCTAGTTGTGCTTGCAAGAAATTCATAGTCCCATCTGAGGTTTCAGATGGAAGTACAGTCTCAGCTCTAACCTCTTTGGTGTTTGTGTTTTGGTCCTTATCCCCATAGAAAGATTCTATGGTTTTTTCATTTTTCGTCTGCTTTTTCCGATTCATGATGTTGGCTGAGTGTTGTAGCTTTTGGTTCTTTCAGTCAGAAGGTACAGATCTTTTTTTCCAAAATTATTTTTCTAAAAAATAGAAAACTAGATTAAAAAGACAAGAAAACTAGATTAAAAAGACAAGACCTAAAAAGAGATAAGACTCACTAAACTCAAGGACACAATCTTTTGGGGGAAAATTTGCTTGGGATTCATTAAGAACTGCTGGAAAAATTAGAAAATAGGTTAGCCAGAAAAATTACTTAGACAAGCATCTATGCTATATACCACCATAGGCACATAAATGCCTAATAGATCAACAACTTCAAATGTTTTTATTAGTTTCATTCAATAGTTCCCAATTATACATAAAATAAATTAACAATAATTTTAAAATTTGAGTTCCAAATTTTCCACCTTCCATATGTTCTTTCCCCCCTCGAGAGATAAGCAACTCGATATCAATTATACATGTGGAGTCATACAAAACATATTTTTCTATTAGCCGTATTGCAAAATAAAATATCATCAGTTCCCTCTCTGGAGGTGGATAGCGTTTTTCATCATGGGTCCTTTGGAATCATCCTGGAGCTTTGTCTTGATCAGAGTATCTGCATTTTTCTCAACTGGTCATCCTTACAATATTGCTGTTACTTTTCTGGGGCAGGCGGTGGGAAGGATGGGGGAAGGACTTTTGGGGAATTATGTGGTTTAGAATTGGGAGGGTGGGGGAACTCTCGGAGAGGTGAGTGGGATCAGGAGTAGGAGGTGTGGGGGGAGAAAGTAAGGTAACAGGGATAGGGAAAAAAGAGAAGTGGAGAAAGAAAATAGGAAAAACAAGATGGTGGGAAATTCACAATGGTGGCCATCCCCATCCATTGTGGAATGGCTGACAGTTGTGATGTGTGGTTGTGATGGAGTCCTGCTGTGCTGTGAGAAGTGGATTCAGTGATCGTAGAGAGGCACGGAAAGAGGTGCACAGAATTGAGGAGTGAAGTGGGCAGAGTTAAGAGAATATTGTATATGGCAACAACAATATTGTCTTAAGAACAACTCTGTACAACTGAGTCATTTTTACTACTATAAATACACAAATGAAAATAAACGACGTGAAGATGCTTTCTCCCAAGAAAGAACTGATGTATATAGACATATATATGTCTATATATAGAGAGAGAATAATTATATGTATATATATGTATGTATATACATACATATATATATATACACCTATTTGGATCTAATGGTAGCTATCTCTAGGGCAAGGTAAAGAGGAGGGAAAAAAAGGATTAAAAAATTACATGAAGAACTTATTATATATGTAAAAGGGATCCAAGTTGTACATAACATATTTGCAGGTTCGTGTGCAATTATCTTTTTTTTTTTTTTTTGCTATACTATATTATGGAAATGCTTGTTTTGTTCCACGAATTAAAAATAAGATAAACCCAATATTGCTCTTACTTTGTCCAATGTTCTCCTGGTTCTGCTCACTGCACTTTGCATGCGTTACTATAAGTCTTTCCAGGTCTTTCTCAAACTACCCTCCTATCATTTCTTATAGTCCAATAGTACTTTATCACTGTCATATACTACAGCTTGATCAGTCATTCTCCAATTGATGGACATCCCCTCATCTTTCAATTCTTTGTCACCACAAAAAGAGCTATTATATTTTTCTACAAACAGGTCTTTTTTTGCTTTGATCTCTTTGGGAGTGGTATTACTAGGTCAAAAGGTATGCACAGTGCTGAAACTTTTTGGACAGAGTCCCCAGTTGTTGTATAGAAAGGCTGTACTAATTCACAACTCCATTAATTAGTATACTAATTTTTGCATATTCCCTTCAGGGTTTGTAAATTTTCTTTTCTGTCATATCAACCAATAGGTGTAATGTGGTACTTCAGAGTTGCTTTAATTTGCAATTCTCTAGTCAGTAGTGATATAGAGCATTTTTTTCACGTTATTTGATCAGTTCGGATTCTTCTTCTGAAAACTGCCTATGCATATCTTTAGTCCATTTATCAAGTGGAGAATTTATAAATTTTGCTCAGTTCTGTGCATATTTGAGAAATGAGGCCTTTATTAGGAACTTACTGTAAAATTTTTCTCAACTTCCTGTTTTCCTTCTAATTTTGGCTGCATTAGTTTTGTTTATTCAAGAACTTTTTCACTTTATGTAATGAAAAGTATTTTATTTCCCACACTTCTGTCTCTGATTGGGTCGTAAACTCTCCTCTTATCCATAGATCTGACAGGTACATTTTTTTTCTATGCTCCCTTAATTTACTTATGACATCACTTTTTATATCTAAATCATTTATCTATTTTGATCTTATTTTGTTATACAATGTGAGATATTGGTCTTTGCCTAGATTCTGCTGGTCTGCTTTCCAGTTTTTAACCATTTTTGTCAGATGTGGAGTTCTTCTCCTCCAAGCTAATATCTTCGGGTTTATCAAACACCAGATTACTATGGTCATGTACTGCTCTGTGATGTGTAACTAATTTATTCCACTCTATTTCTTGGCCAGTATTCAGTTGTTTTGATGATTACTACTTTGTAATATAGGTGGAAATCTGGGACTGGTGGCCTGCCTTCCTTCCAGATTTTTTCATGGATTTCTTTGAGATTCTTGATCTTGTGTTCTTCTAGATAAATTTTGTTGTTTTTTTTCTAGCTTTATAAAATAATTCTTTGGTAATTTTATTGGTATGGCACTGAATAAGTAAATTAACAGGTAGAATTGTCATTTTTTTATTATATTGGCTATCCATGAGTGATTAATACTTCTCCAGTTTTTTAGACCTGTCTTTGTATGAAGAGTTTTGTAATTGTGTTCATATAGTCTGAGTTTGTCCTGGCAGATAGAAGCCCAAGTATTTTATATTGTCTGTGGTTATTTTAAGTGGAATTTTTCTTTCTATGTGTTACTACTGCATTTCACTGATAGTACATAGAAATGCTGATGTTTTGTGGGTTAAAATATCTGCAACTTTGCTGAAATTGTTGCTTTATCTAGTTTTTAGTTGATTCTCTGTTGCAGCTAGGTGGTGCAGTGGATAGAGCATCAGTGCAGGAGTCAGGAGGACCTGAGTTCAGATCTCACCTCAGACACTTGACATTCACTAACTGTGTGACCTTGGGCAAGTCACTTAACCCTAACTGCCTCATCCTGGGTCATCTCCAGTCATCTTGATGAATATCTGGTCACTGGATTCAGATGGCTCTGGAGGAGAAGTGAGGCTGCTGACCTGCACAGCCCTCCTTCACTCAAAACAAAGTCAAGTGCAAGTCATGTCATTATTTCTCTGATGGCGTGGTCTTCTTCAGCAACAAAGGACGAACACACACACACAGGTTGATTCTCTAGGGTTCTCTAAGAGTACCATCATATCATCTCCAAAGAGTGATAAGTTTTGTTTCCTAATGCCTATTTTTATTCCTGTAATTTCTTTTTCTTGTTTTGTCGCTATAGCCAGCATTTCTAGAACAATATTTACTAGTAGTGGTGATAATGAACATCTTTGCTTCACTCCTGATCTTACTGAGAAGGCTTTAAATTTATCTCTGTTAGAGATGATGTTTGCTCTTGGCATTAGATACCACTTATTTTTTTTAAAAGGCCCCATTATTCCTATGCTTTCTCATGTTTTAATAGGAATGGGTGTTATTTTTTGTCAAAAATTTTTCCTGCATGTTATATTAATCATATGGTTTTGAGGTTTTTTGTTATTGATATGATAGGCAGATAATTTTCTTAATATTGAACCACTCCTGCATTCTTGGTATAAATCCGACCTGGTTATAGTGTATGAGGTTTGTGATCTGTTGATGACGTCTCTTTGCCATTACTTTATTTAAAAGTTTTTGCGTTGGTATTCATTAAAGAAATTGCTGTAGAGCAGGGGTGGAGAACCTGCAGCCTTCAGGCCACGTGTGGCATTCTAAGTCCTCAAGTGTGGCCCTTTTCCTTAATCCGAACCTCACAGAACACATCCCCTTAATAAAAGGATTTGTTCTATAAAACTTAGATTCAGTCAAAAGGCTGCACCCAAGGATTTAGAAGGCCACCTGTGGCCTTAAAGCTGTAGGTTTCCCACCTGTGTTCTAGAGTTTTGTTTTTGTTCTCCCTGATTTAGTATGAAAACTATATTTGTGTCATAAAAGGAATTTGGCAGAATTAATTCTTTACCTATTTTTTCAAATAGTTTATATGGTATTGGAATTAATTATATCTTAAACATTTGGTAGAATTTATTTGTAAATTCATCTGGTCCTGGAATTTTTTCTTAGGAAGTTCATTGATCCTTGTTCAATTTCTTTTTCAAAGGGTTATTTAAGTATTCAGTTTCCCTTTCTGTTAATTTGGACAGTTTATATTTTTCTAAATATTCATCTATTTCACTTTGTCAGATTTATTAACATATAATTGGTCAAAACAGTTCCTAATCATTGCTTTAATTTCATCTTTGTTAGTGGTGCATTCACTTTTTTAATTTTTGATACCAGCAATTTCATTTTCTTATTTTTTAAAAAAATCGAGCAATGGTTTATCCATTTTATTGTGTTTTTGTCCATGAAACTAGCTCCTAGTTTTATCTACTAGTTCAGTGGATTTTTTACCTTTAATTTTATTCAGCTCTCCTGTGATTTTCAGGATTTCCATGTTGTTGTTTAATTGGGAATTTTTCATTTGTTCTTTTTCTGGTTTTTAGTTGCATGCCTAGTACATTGAACTGCTCTTTCCTTTATTGACATAAGCATTTGGAGATATACAATTTCCCTTAAGTACTGCTTTTGCTTCATCCCACAAGTTTGGGAATATTATCTCATTATTGTCATTCTGTTTAATGAAATTATTGTCCCTGTCCTTTGTTCTTTGACCCACTTATTCTTTAGGACTAGATTTTTCAGTTTCCAATTCATGATCTATGCTTCCACAACTCTATTTTTTTCTTTTTCAAAACAATATTTTTCCTCCAGTTATATGTAAAAAATTTTTAATATTCATTTAAAAAGTTTTTTACTTCCAGAGTCTTTCCTTCCTTTTCTACCCCCAACCCCACCATTGAAAAGGTAAGCAGTTTGAAATAGGTTATACATGCAAAGCATTTTTCCATGTTATGCAAGTCATGCAAAACATATTTCCATGTTACTCCTGTTGTGAAAGAAAATGGACCAAAAAGCCAAGAAAAATAAGGAAAACATATGCTTCACTCTGTATCCAGACTCCATCAGTTTTTTCTCTGGAGGTAGCATTTTTCATCACAAATCCATCAGGATTGTCATGGATCATCAGAATATTGCTAAGAATAGCTAAGTCATTCACGGCTAATCATCATGTAATACTGTTATTACTGTGTACAGTGTTTTCCTGCTTCTGCTCTCCACTCTGCATCTGTTCATGAAAGTCTTTCCAGGTTTTTCTGAGAGCATCCTGCTCATCATTTCTTATAGCCCAATTTATGGGTTTCCCCCTAATTTCTAGTTCTCTTTTACTACAAAAGAGCTGCTATATTTTTTTCCTCATGGATTATATTCAGTTTTTCTAGGTAGGTGATTCTTGGTTGTAATCCTTGCATTTTTGCCCTCTGGAATGTCATATTCCAAGCCTTTCAGTCTTTTAATGTAGAAACTGTAAATCATATATTATCCTGACTGTGGCTCTATGATATTAGAATTTTTTTTTCTTTTTGGCTGCTTGTAATATTTTTTCTTTGACCTTAGAGCTCTGGAATTTGGTTATGATATTCTTTGGAGTTTTCATTTTGGGATCTCTTTCAGGAGATGATCAATGGATTCTTTCAATTTGTATTTTACCTTCTGATTCTTTAATATCAGGGCAGTTTTGCATGATAATTTCTTGAAAGATGTTATCCAGGCTTTTTCTTTGATCATGGCTTTCAGGTAGTCCAATAATTCTTAAATTATTTCTTAAAATTATTTCTGTTTTCAGTTCAGTTGTTTTTCTAACATGATTATTTCACATTGTCTTCTATTTTTTATTTTTTATTTTATTTTATTGTTTCTTGATCTCTCATAAATTCATTAGCTCCCACTTCCTACTTGCTCAACTCTAATTTTTAAGAAATTATTTCTCCCATGAATTTTTACACCTCTTTTTCCATTTGTTCAATTCTGCTTCATTGGATTTTTGTGCTCTTTTCCCATTTGGCCTATTCTAGTGGATACTGTTTCTCAGAGTACCTGATCCCTTGAGATTGGAAGTATTACTATTCCTCAGGGTCTCTCATCCCTTGTGACCAAAAGCAGTACTATTCCTCAGGGCTTTCATTCCCTTTTAACCAAAAATACTTCTTTCTCCCCTTTGACTATGACTCAGATGTGGGTAGAGATAATGGAGTTGCCAAACAGCATCTGATTCTATATCTAGTGTTAGCACTGGGGTCCCCTGTGATCTTCTTCTGACCCATTGCCAGGTCCCCTTACCATCTTTGGTTGGAGAGCTCCTGAAGCAAGAGCTACTTCTCTTGCCACCACCTGTCCTATCAATGGTGTTTCATTCATGTGGGCTCTGGGCCAGTCTCCATCACCATGTTACAGATCTCTTGTGAACTCCTAAGTTGTCTTGAGTAGGAAGAATATCTCACTCTTACCTTTTGTTGGCTCTGCTACTCCAGAATTTGATATGGGGTGTTATTTGGGGTGGAGGGGAATGTTGGAAGAGTTCAGTTGAGTACTTTCTCTACTCTTCCATTTTGGGTCTGTCCCCAGAAGTCCCTAGTCATATAATTTTAAAAAAAATCATAGGTAATGGGAGAAACCCTTAAGATCTTTGATTTCAGGTAGAATCCATAATCAAACAAAAGATATATATCACAAAAGATAAAAGTAAATTTGAGTTATGTGAAATTAAAAAATTTTTACACAAATGTTGTGGAGTTGGTGTCTGACCAATGGTCACAGTTCAGTAAGTAATTACAAAAAAAGGGAATATGATGAAATGCTAAAATATGTATAAAGATATTACTATCCCCAGGATCATTTACTTAATGTGAAATTTTACCTGATTGAATTCCTAAGGAAGTCTGAATACTGACCAGTAAAATATTGGTTATATAGCTGATGGCCCTTCAAGAGCCAGCTCTGGTAGTCAGTCCAGACACAAGCCAGCAATAAATAAAGAACTCAGTCCTTGAGAGGGAATTGTTCTTCACTTCTTTTGGAGCAGGAGGAAGAGGGGATATTCTTGTTCTCCACATGTTACTTTGAAGTGGAGCTGCTCAACCAGTAAGAGATACACATTCTATAAATGGACAGAGAGAGGCATTCACTCCAAGCTAGAAGAAGCTTGGAGAGCTAGAAGGAGTAGGACCCTTGGCAACAAAGACAAGAATTGACTGTGAACTCAGGAAAGAACTAGTCCTAACCATCAGAAGTTGAACAGAGAAGACCCAGGCAGTCTAGCTAAGTGACTTGACAGAAATGATACACCTGTGGAGGAGTAGCATGAGAACTCCATGAGGAAAGAAAAAATAGGGAGGCTGTTCAGCACCAGAGGCATGAATTTCTCTGGGCATATGTTCTCTACACATGTATACCTAACCACCATTGTGCTTGGTTCCTAGTCTTCCCAAAAGCATTATGAGAGACAGAGTACCCCAGAATGATGAGGGATATACTTTTTAGCTATGGTTTTTGCTATGCCACTTTAGTAGGCACCTTTTCTTTGAGTAATTGTGGCTCTTGGCTTGGAAAGCCCACTAGAGGAAGATCATAAAGGAATATTTTGCTTTTTGTTTTTGTATTCTCATTGCTAAGCTGAGTGTCTAGAATATAGCATGTACTTAACACTTATTGATTGAATGAATTCTAGTTTTTGGTGTAAGGATCCACAGACTATCCCAGGACTTGGGAGCAACAGGTGACCTCTGGAAACCCAACCCAACTCATGAGTATAATTGCAAACTGGGGGAGGTAGTTAGAAAATGTGTTGTAAATGGTAAGAAAGATATGAAGGTTAGAATATTTCAGTCAAGTAGGGGAAATGTTTCTATAAAATATCTACTATGAAGGATAATGGAGGCACAATGAGACATTCCAGAATGGAATATACACAAATATACAAGACTGTGATTCTATAATCAGCAGTGTTCAAAGGACATGAACAACTTGAGAACTATATAAATGAAAATCATCATCGTTATAGCTGACATTTCTGCCACACTTTGAGGTTTGGAATAACTTTACATATAATCTCATTTGATCCTCACGACGAGCCCAAGGGGTTTATAAACTACCTAATGGAAACCATTGCTTTATAGGAATTGGAAAAGAACTTACAGAATTAATTTTATGGAACAAAAGGTCAGGAGCATACATAGAAATAATAAAAAGAAATTGGAATTAAGGGGACCTAGAAATACCAGATTCCAAACTATATGGCAAAATGGTAGTTATTGAAACTGTTCTGTATTCATTGTTCAGTTATTTCAGTCATATACAATTATTTGTGGCCCATTTGGGCTTTTCTTGGCAAGGATACTGGAGTGGTTTGTCATTCCTTTCTCCAGTTCATTTACAGATGAGGCAAACAGGGCTAAGTGTCTTGCTCAGGGTCACACACCTGGTAAGTGTCAGAGGCCAGACCTGAACTCAGGAAGATGAGTCTTCCTTACTTCAGGCCTGGAAATCTATCCACTATGCCATCTAGCTGCCCCTAAACTGGGAAAACTAGAAAAGAGTTTGGAAGCAAGTAGGTTTAGAACTATATCCTACAGTGTACATCATGATAAGTTCTGAATGGCTAAATGACCTTAATATAAAAGTTCTTATTTCTTTTTTTAACTGAAAGGCAAATGGGACTTTAAAATCAGTGGTTGGGGAGGGAGGATTATAACCACATCAAAGATAGAGAAGATAACAGAAGATAAACTAGATAATTTTGATTATATAAAATTAACAAGCCTTGGCATAAACAGAATCAATGCAACTATAAGAAGAGAAACAGTCAAATTGGGGGAAAAAAAGATCTTTGAATGAAATATCTCAGATAAAGTTCTAATCATCATCACCAATACGGAACTGACACAAATTTTTAAGACTAAGAATGCTTCTCCAATACTGAGAGCTCAAACTATAGGCACAGTTTTTAGAAGAAAAGAAATATAACTCATTCATAGCAATATGAAAAGAAAGCTTCAAATCGACAAGAGCAATGCAAATTAAAAGCACTGTGGTAATTATGTCACTCTGTGTTTTTGTTCTGTCTGGTTCTTTGCCACCCAGCTGCTCCTATGAGGGTATGCATTGAAATTAATTTAAATGTAACTAGTTAATAAATAAACTTTAGTTGTTTGTATTAATACTGAATGTTAGAACTTTTAAAAACACTTTTCAAGAACAGTAATGGTAAGCTAAGGCTTTGACTGGTCCCTAGGTGGTGCTGGAGAGGATACAGGGCCAGGACTCAGGAGCTAAATCTAAATCCAGCCTCAGATACTTACCAGCTGTGTGATCCTGGGCAAGTCACTTAATCTGGTTTGCCTCAGTTTCCTCATCTGTAAAGTTAACTAGAAAAGAAATGGCAAACCATTCCAGAATCTCTTCCAAGAAAACCCCAAATGGAGTCACAGAGGGTTGGACATGGCACCAACGATTCAGCAACAATAAGGCTTTGTTTACCTGATAGAGAAGGAGGGCTGATGTTGGTGGCTCTGGGTGCTGATGGTCTGGGCTTGGATGTAGTCTCTTTTCTGTTTCTGAGGCCCTTGGAGGGGGGGGGGGGTGAGGGAACAAACCGCAACTAACCTATTTCTTTTTTATTCAGACTTAATTGACATTCTAATCACTTGTGACAGTAGGATCTAGAGTATGTATCTGGGTGGTTGAAGCAAAGTGAAAAAAGGTTATGGAATTTGAGGAAATGGTGGATTTGGGAGATTCAGATGTTTGAAACAGCACAAATGTGAATGTCAACGGTCTATTATAAGGGTAGGAATTGGCAAGGAATAGAGTGAATCATTTGCTGAACTCCTTGAGAGTAGACAGAGAGTGTTGATAATGTGAACTTCAGAGAAGTTACTTAGCAATGGTAGCCTAGGGAGAAAGTCTGGAAGTGGCAGTGGGTAGCAAGGAATGTTTCAGATTCCCTTCTCCCTCCAGGACCAGCGTGATAGGGAGGTTATGAGAGAAGGTATAGTTATTACTGGAGAGAACAGTCAGGGATCTGATGTGATTTGATGGGAGTCAGATCTGTGAATGCTAGAGGATGTAAGATCTAGGAAGACCCAGGAAGAGATCTCAAATGAAGGGGTTTGTTAGTTATGAAATAGTAATTCTATAGGACATAGTTTGAGATGTGGGCAGAGTTAGGATAGATAGGGGTAGTAGGACTGAGGAAGAATACAGATGGATGACAGAATGGGAGCTTGAGTTTGGGAAGGGATCTGTTATTTCCTGAAGTCAGCACGAATTAAGTGTCATAGGGATGAAAAAACTAGAAGTTGATGTTGGATACGGGTAGTTGCAGCGGTTGGAGACAGCTCCACTGAAGGTGGAAGACGATTAGAACATAATCTCATCAATGGCTCCATCAAGATAAAGAGCTGTTTAGGTCAAAATGCACATTCTCATTTTACTGCTGTTCTATCCATGAACCTGACTTTGGGCACTGCTATGCTTCTCTTAAAGATACAATATTTAACTCTGACCTATGTGTCTTGTACTGAGTCAATTTGGAACTGGAAGAAGACTTAGCGTATTATTTATAAAATAAGAAGAGGCTCAGGTTCTGTCTCATACAGATTTAGGGAAGGGACAAAGGTGATTTTGGGAACATGGAATTCTTATCGTCCAAGATGGAGTAGGGTTCTCTGTTGCTAAGGCTTTGAAAAAAGCAAAGAAAATCCAGTTTGTGTATTTCTTCTATATTTCTTCTGTGCTCTTGAGACTAACTTTCTACCCTGAAACTTCTTTCTGCTCAATCCTATGATGATACTACAAGGGTACCTTAGAATGGATCCTATTAAAATGAAAAGAACAGGGACTGGTATTATGCTATAAGAGGTTTGCTCCAACCTGACTGATCTGCTGAGGCTTCCGTAGCTCTTTTCCTTTCAAGAGCACAGTGGCATGCACTGATTATAATGATTTCCTGTCCCTGACTGTCTAAGAGACTAGGATGATTGTTGGAAACCCAAGGCTGCCTAGCCATGACTCCAAGTTAGTACTTTCCTTTCCCTCACTTTCTTTCATCTCCATTACCTGCTTATAAAACATGGGCAACTTGACACCTTTTTTCACTGTATGTCATATACTGTAGGAAGATCTCCAGCATGACTTAGCAGGCAGCAGGCCAGGCTGAGGAAGCTACTGTTTTTTTATGTACAAGTAATGAACAGCTTAGCCTCTTTTACTCCTTTGAATGAGAAGGCAAGAGGCAAGGGGTTGGGGTCCTCACAGGTATTTCCCTCACTGAGATGTGTGTTGGTGTATAGGGCTATGTGGGGACACTTTCTAGAGAGAGACCTGAAAATACTTTCTTCCACAACTCCTTGATGTAAACCTATTTTGCCTAGAATTTAACCTCTGCCTCCAGATCCAATCCAGTAAGTATCTATTAAGTATCTTTTATGTGCAAAGCACTCTACTTGTACTAGAGACACTGCAACATAATGAAAAGCAGTCCCTATCCTCAAGGAGCATACATTCTACTGAGAGGATTCAACATATAAACAAGTGGTTAAGCACACGATTGAGGAAGATGAGAGCAGTGATTGTTAGGGATCTCAGGAAAGGCTTCCTATAGCACATGGCATGTGAACAGCCTTAAAAGAAGGCAGGGATTCCCATTGCACTGCTACAGCTTTCACTGGCTTAACGAGTGTAGTATGTGACCATGACACATTTCTGTTTCATTACATCAGTTTTAGTGCTGGACAACACATCTGGCATCTTCTTTAAAAACGAGGAGATCAGTAGAGCAGGTCATAGCTATTTTACTGATCTCCCTCCCTCTCTTCCTTTCTTTTTCCTTCTTTCTTCCTTTTCTTTTTTCCTTCCTTCCTTTTCCTTTCCTTTTTCCCCTTTTTTTCTTGTATTTCCCTGTTCTCTCCTTCCCTTTCTCATTCTCTTCCCATTCCTTTCCAAAAAATTCTGAGCCTCCTAGTTTTCTTAAGGATGGCAGCTTTGGGTTTTGTGCTTTCCCTCAGGTTCCATTAAGTCCCAGAAATCATAATTATCAAACTTAGTCAGCTTCTATATAGTTATCTCTTTCCCCATCATTTTTTAGATTGAGGCTTTTTATTTTATATCATATTCATTTTTGAGTGAATGCATAACACTGACTAGCCTGGCCCTCACTGATAATGTTCCCTCTGATTGTAGGGCATGTTGCCTGTACCTAAGTTTCATTTAGCCACTAACAGATTAGCTCAAAAGGTATAATCATAGCAGCCTAGATGTCTTAGCTGAAGTCATTGGAGCAAAAATGAATCAAAACAAGCCAAGAAAAATAGTATAGGGACAGGCCAAGAAAAGGATCTCAGAGAACAACCACTTTTTTTAAAAGGCCAGGTAAAGGAAGAGGAGCCTGGGGAGATGAAAAGGTGTAATTTGTGAGAAGAGAGGGAAGTCAGAAAAGTAATGTTACTGGAGATGGAGGACAGTGTATTGCCTGGGGAATAGGATGGATTAACAGTGTCAAATTCTACAAAAATTAACAAGGAAACTGAAGGAAAAAAGACTTCTGGATTTAGCGGTTAATAGATAATTTGTCATCTTAAAGAGTAATTTCACTTTTTGAGAAAGTGGTAAGTAAGATTGCAAGACAATTGAGGAGAAATGAGGAAGTCAAGGCATAAGATGTAGACTTTTCTAATGTATTTTCATGTCAGCAGCAAGTCACTAAACATTTCTGAAGTGCCTGTTATGTGTGGGGCACTGGGTATGCAAACAAAAAGAAAGCAACCCTTCTTCTCCTTCAGAACTTTTTCTTATCCTGGGGTGATTCAACATAAATACAGGTAATGATAACACAAGGTAAGGAGTGACGGGTCCAAACAGTGGACAAGACAAAGAGCTAGAGGAGTATTTGAGAGGGAAAGAGCAGTGATAACTGTGGAAATCAGAGAGAAGCTGACATGTAATACTGTAATTGGAACTTGATAAGTGCTTAATAAATGCTTTTGCATTCATTCACATTCATTTCAGTGCCTTCCCTCTGTTATTATTTCCAATTTGTCCTGCACATATCCTTCTTGTTGGTTGATTGGTTGGCATCCTTTGTTCTTGAAGAGGTTCAAACTGGTGTCACTATATTAGGGCCAAGTTACAGTGCATCAAACTGTGCTGATCAGATCAATACGAGTTTAAATTGCTCTACCACAGGTCAGGCACAAATCATCCATGTGAACATTTGGGGTGGATTCTCAAAATTTGCACATCTCACATTTCTTTTGAGCTAATTTAATTCTGCTTTGATGTGGGTACTGCACATTGGGTAGTCCTTTGCCTTTTGGTACATAATTATTTGCATGATGTCTCCTCCATTAGACTGAGCTCCTTGAGAGCAAAGACTGTCTTTTATCTTTTTTCGCACAGTGCCTGGCATATAGCAGGTTCTTAATAAACGTTTTTGACTGACATTCAGAAGGGTATATACATTCAAGGTTTAGGGAATGGCTTGTGCAAATGCATGTAATTAGGAGACAGTATATTGAATGGGAAACATCTGGTAGGCTAAATAGGATGTGTGCCTGGAGTTCAGGTGAGAGGTTAAACTAGATAAATAGCTCTGGAAGGTATCTGCATACAGAGGATTATTGTTTCCTGGAATTGTGTTTGTCCTTCATCCTGGAAGAAGACCATGACGTCAAGATGATGACATGACTTGCAGTTGACTTTGATTTCAGTGAGGGAGGGCTGTGCAAGGTCACCAGCCTCACTTTCTCTTCCAGAGCCATCTGGGTCTAGTGGCCTGATATTCATCAGGAGGACTGGAGACGGCCCAGGATGCAATGGGAGACCCTGGCCCTTTTAGGCTAAGGTCTTATCAGATTCTGTCTTTGAGTGAGATACACCCATTCATTGAATAGTCCTCTTTAAGTAGTTACTCAAGGAATGGCCCCTTTAAAAAAAAATCAAACTGAGAGGGGAAAGCCCTCTGGGTTCCTGGATAAAAGAGAAACAGTTACCTTGTAGTATTTGGATTGTATACTGATGCAACTCCAAGACAGAGGCCAGAGAGAGAGAAGAGAACCTGTAAGCACAATGAAGGGCAGGGCATTGATAGAATCCATTGTTGTTTGTCCCTCATTCTCCAAGAGGATCATGACATTAGGGAGAGCTGTGCCGTGTCTCCTGCTCACTCTCTCTTCCAGAGCCATGTGGGTCCAGTGGCAAGAGATGGCCCAGGATGCAGTGGGAGACCTAAGCCTTTTTCAATAGACAGAAATCTAACAAGAGAGGTTGAGGAGCAGTCAGACAGGAGGAAAACCAGAACAACTTAGGAAAGAGAAAATAAACATGAGGACAGTGTGGTTCACCACATCAGGAATAGCAAACAGCTTGGAAATAATAATAACTAATGCACTGTATTAAGTGCTTCACAGTTACTGTTTTATTTGATTTTCACAATAATTGTGGGAGGTAGGTGCTATTATTACCCCCATTTTACAGGTGAGGAAACTGAGGCAAACAGACATTAGGTGACTTCCCAAGGTCACATAGCTGGGTAAGTGTCTGAGACTATGTTTGAACACAAGTCTTCCTGACTACAGGCCCAGTGGTCTATCTACTGTACCACCTAATTGGAAGAATGAAGTCTGATTAAAAACTTTCAATTGAGAAATTAAGAGACTTTCAGTAACCTTAGAGAGAGTAGTTCTAGCCAAATAATGAGAGTGGAAGTCAGATTGTAAAGGTTCAAGTGATCAGAAGAGGAATGTAGTGTGTGTGTGTATGTGTGTGTGTGTGTGTGTGTGTGTGTGTGTGTGTGTGTGTGTGTGTGTGTGTGTGTGTGTGTGTAAAGATATTGGGACAGCATGTGATTTAAGTTTGGAGGAGAATTGAGACAATGAATGTTGTCTTAGAGGGGACCAAACCCACCCTTCTGGGACTGTCTCTGGTTTCAGCAACTCTAGCTTAGTCTTTCACATTTGTGGAACCATGGGGGTAATCCTTCTGGGCTGGGATTTGATTTGGTTGTCTCAGCGCCTATTATGGTTGTTAGACTGACGGACACAATATCCAGTCCTGAGTGATGACTTTCAGCCCTGGTCTGGACTATATGGGTCTTTTTTTGGTTTTTTGTTTTCCTTTTTGCCCTGTTCATGGGAATCTTCTTTTGGGAACAGCAGGAGCCCAGCTTCACCTTACTCTAAGCATATTCTACGAGAGCCTCCAGGGTGAGAATGAAGTTGCATCAGTATACAATCCAAGCTGTAGATACAATTGTCTGTTGTGATGAACTAGACATCTGTGGTCATCCTTGGTCCCTTCTTCACTTTTGGCCTCCCCTTTCATAACCACGCCCTCCACTGTCTTGATGGGAGTTTAATTTGTTCACCTAACCCATTTGTTTTCTCTCAATTTTTTGACTGGAAGAGACGTTGTTTTTTGGATAGAAAATAGAAGGTGAGGAGTAAGTGTTGGAGAGGAGTAAAAGGGCAGTGCTGATGACGGGGAATTTGGGTACTTGTAGTTCAAGTTGGAGGGTTTTTTTTGTTCCCAAGGCCCTTGAAGAACCAATGAAGATGCCATGCTAATTTTTTTTTTTCTCTCCTGCTCCTCTCCCTCCTCCTTAACAGAGAAGGCAAAGCAGAGCATGTTAGACAGGAAAGCTAAATTCCGATTATTCTCAGTCAAGTCCAGCTACCCTAGTTTCCCTCCCATCTTTTGGGACATGAAAATTATTTTCTTATGCAGCACTCTGAATAGGATTTTACCTTTCTCAGTGAAGCAAAATAATATTCAGGAGAGAAAGCATTAGCTTCTTGAAAAGTGAATCTTTTTACCAGTAATATTTGTATTCAAAATAGGAATCATGCCAATAATGTGCTAAAGTCCTCCCAAGGTGTTCTTATGGAAACAGTCACATTTTTATTTCCCCTGTAGAGGTCTTTACTATGATTATGTGAAAATAATATAAGCTTTTTCTGGGAAAAGTTCCACTTTTCTGGACATTCATTTAACTAATAGTTCATAGGGTTTAGAAGGAGAATAAACAGAATCTAGTCAAAGAATCCCAGAATCCCAGAGTTAGATGGGCTCTCAAAAGTCACCTTGTCCAATATATAAAGAAAGAAGTCCTTCTAAAATAGTCTGCAGATGTGGTCAGTCTTTGTCTGAAGAGAGGGAAACCACTGTCTCCAGCAGCAGCTCTATTCCTCTTTTGGATAGCCCTAAATGTTAGCAAGTCCTTCCTTGCACCAAATCAAAATCCATCTCTTTGCCCCTCTGACCTTTTTGCTGAAATGAACTCGAAGAAGTCAGCTGATAAACCACAGAGATTATGATTATCCTCATTTTCATGATCTACACACAGGTTAGAATGCCAGAAATTCCTTAGGCAAGTTAAGTTAGGTTCTTTTCTCTTCCCTAAAGTTGCCTCTCCCTAGGAACCCAACTAAAACCTGAGCACAAGCTAGAAAGTCCAGGCAAAGGAAGTTGGAGCATATTCCCTGTTTTAAATACCGGAGATGGAATGTAGGTAAGAAAGTGAGAATAGCTTAGGGTAGACCTTCCCCACCATCTGTCCTTCTGGGCAAGAAATTTTATATTATTTGTACTTAGTGAGTACTCAATAAATATTTTTTTAATGAATGAATCAGTCTCCCAGTCAATAAATCCAATCCCCTCATGGAGGGTCAGAAAGATTGAATGACTGACTAGGGCTTCCATGAGCAGTAAATGGTAGAGCTATAAGTTGAATCCCTATCCCTTGATGGCAAATCCAGTGTCCCCCAAGAAGGCCAGTGAATGAAGTCTGACTATATAGGACAACCTTGCATCCAGAGACTGAAATCTCAGGGAATCAAGAAAGGAGTCTTAGCAACAAGGGGTTATCAATAAATGAAGTCACAGGTAGGAAGAATGGGGAGATGAAAAGAAAATTACGATAGGAAAGTGAAAGATGAGAAGAAAGGAAAAATCCAAGAGGAGGGAGAAAGGTTGTTAGAAAGAAAAAGACATTGGGAAGGAAAATTTGGGGAGGAAGGAAGACCATTTAAAATAATGAAGATCATCGATCAGGGAGGAGGCTGGAAAAACAGAGAAAGAAGGCAAAAAGGACCACTGAATTCTGAAGCCATGCCTCATGACTCAATTGAATATCTTGAAAACAAAACCCCAGACATTCGCTTTTAAATGAAACTTTTCCCCCAACCCCCTAAAAATAATGATTGGCCCAAGGTGATAGTGCATGACTGTCATCCCAGCCATCAACAAATGAGTTTTGGAGTTCTCCACTGCAGTGGGCTAAGCCAAATGAGGGTCAGTGCTAAGTATAGCATTAATAGAATAAGCCCCCAGAAGCAAGGGAGCCAAATTGCTCAAGGAGGAGCAAACTAGACCAAGTCAGAAACAAAGCAGGTCAAAACTCCCAGACTATTGATTGGGATTGGGCTAGGAGAAGCCCCTGCAGTTCCAGTCTTTCAAAAAAAAAAAAAAAAGAAGAAGTACCAGGACAGAGTAGGCTCAGAGATGGGTTGAGAAGGGACCCTGAAGCCTGCCAAATATATAAACTATGCCTCTTTTGACTTTCCACCAGCTCTGGCCTCTGCAAATCAGTTACCCTGAAGTACTGTTGGCTTTGTTTATTACAAATGTTTACTACACAGTTACTTTGGACTGTATCTAGAGTATTTTAGCATCCTTGGGTTCTCTTATCCACACCAGATACTCCTTAATTTATTTAACTTATTGACTTTAAATCTTGGCTTGTGGATACCACTTCTCTAAAGGGTGGCCATCTTGTATTTTGTGTCCTCGGTAAGGTCCTTGGCCCCAGCACTTTCCAAGTTCACAATGATCATCTCCTCTCACTCCCCACATGCTCTCACTGAGTATCTGTTCATCTTTCTCTCCTTTACAGCTGTAATCTTTTCATTTTGGACTTCCCCCATCTGTGACTTAAAATGGGCCCAGTGAACACTGGGATTCAGCTCTTCAGTTAGGTGACAGTTGCTGGGCATCTCAGAATTCTAACTTTGTGAAATATCGATTCCCAACCCTTCCCCAGCTCATTCCAGATTCAGACCTCTTTCTGGTCCCTTGGCCCCAAGGTCTCAGGCTTCAGACAACACTTGGGATCCCCAGATTCACTGACCTGCTAAACAGACTGTATCTACCAGCAATCAGTAATGAAGATATTGGGGGGAAAGAGACTAGGCAGTGGACTGCAGCAACAAAGGAAAGTAATTCCTGTGCCATAGCATTCCCTGGTCCCCCAAACCATGGCTCCCTTTTTCTCCCATTATTTTTTTCTTTTCTCCAATTTATATATCTTTCCTCCCAACTTAAAGACCAGCTGCTTCTCTTTCATTATCTCAGAACTACCTCCTACACCCTTCTGTCCCACCACATAGAGCAGTTAGTAATGTAGAATAATGAACACCGGAGGCAAATGTAGTGATCATCTAAGCCAAGCTCATTCAATTTATGGATGAGGAGAAGTAGGCCCAGAATGCTAACTGTCCCAAAGGCAGTAAGGGCCAAGCCTAGAACCCAGGTTTCCTAACTGCTATCCCACTGAAAATTTTTGCAGTTTTTAAAACCTAAATCCTACATAAAAACTTCAGTATTCTTATTGTAACTTATCTTAAAGTATTTTTTAAATCTAACTGAACAGTATTCAAATTTGAGATCTGAATGTTTGAATGTCAGTTCTCTAATAAAGCACATGCTATCTATACAGAAAAAAACCAAGTACTCGAAACTCTGATGGGAGAGAGAGAATATAAAATGCACACGCATAAGTAAATAATGTGAAGGAAGAAAGAGAGGGTAAATATTTATGATTAGATACTTGGGAAGGCATCATGGAGGAGATGGCATCTCAACTGAATTTTGAAGGAAGATCAAAATTCTAAGAGGAGAAAATGAGGTGGGACTATACTCTAGGCATGGGAGATGGCTTGTGCTAATAGAGATGGGATGTCAAGTTTGAAGAATGACTGGAACTGATTTTCTCAGTAAAGTAGGAAAGGTCATCCACAAAGGAAGAAGGACTATAGTACTTGACAACAGAAGGTGTGGAATAGTACTTGAAGCAGAGAATGAGGGGTGGGGGTGCCATAGTCAATCAGAGAAGATAAAAGCTGATCACCATACAACACTGAGGGGTCAATTGAGGTGGGATAAGATTAACTTTTAAAAGACCCAGTTGGCCTAAGGGGATATGACTAAACCATAGAGAAGTCAGGTGGTGAGGGTGCCCAGATTGAAGACTGGCAAGGCATGAATAAAGGCAAAGGACATTATAGAATTGAAACCAGTTAACTATAAGGTTATGACTAGAAGAGAGGAAAATTAGACCTGAGAAAGGGTAACATTTTGAAAACAGAGATTGATGGAATGACTGGTAGTTACTATAATAATGAAGAATATGCTTAGGAGGAGCATTTAAAGTTTATAATGAAAGAGGAGAATTTCAGAGTTTGATATCATGGAGATGACGTAGTTCTATGATGGGGAGATCTAAATGATGAGAATCTCTCTGGATGGCTGAGGGCAAAATTTTTTGGCAAGTTTGGGTATGCCACCAAGCTACAAGTCAACCAAGAACATTCTTTTTTAAACTTGTTACTTGAATGCCGTTCATCCCTCTCTGCTCTCTATATTTTGGGTGAACTAGAGGAGGATCTTGCCCAGCTGTGATCCACAGAGAGAACATAACTTCCAGACTTTCCCTCTGACAGCCCTGGAATGATCCTGCTCTGTTTGATCTCCCTCTGTAGGCCCCATGTGATATTTTTTCCCTCTCTGTAAGGGTAAAGCTAAGAGAGAAGTTCCCATAATGTCTCTAGAACCTTTTTCCAATTACAAATGTTTCATAACTTTTTCATTAGTTAGGTGATGTCAGTTTTACTTTGGTCATTCCAGGATTCAGGAGATCAGTGAGATTTCAAAAACAGCTAGAGTATCTGACCCCAGTAGAGACAAGATATATTCTTGAGGCCCCTAAGTTAAACTCAAAACAAAGCAAAAACACAGTCTAAACTTCTTAGATCAAGGAAAGACAAAGCTGTCTAGAAGAAGCTCCTCACCTTTCCGGCTTAACTTGTTTATTATTTGAATGAGGCCATTCAGCAATTGAGTTCACTTCAGATATTAAGCAGCTGTATTAGGGATGCAGGATAAGTGAGACTGGATAGCTTAAGGTCAGAGTTCACATAAAATATACTCCTTGCTCTTATGATACTTACATTTTAGTGTCATTCGATTAACAACAATAGAAAAACACATTAGAAAACTGTACAACCCAGTACAGGGAAAGCCTGGAAAAGGACATGTCATTTGAGAGAGGCTTGAAAGGAAGGGGATAGGAATTTAATGGGTGAAAAGGGGGAGGGAAGGAAGATATCCACGGCATAGTGAGCAGCAAAGGGACAGGGAAGCTAGATAACAGGGCAGTTTGAAAGGATAGAGTATTCTAAGTTTGGCTGGAGCATCAAGTTCATAGAAGGAAGTAATAAACACACTTTAAAAAGTAAAGCAGTTTCAGATTATAGGGGGCTTTGAATGTTATAAAAAAGTATTTTAGCTTTACTTAGTAGGCAGTAGAGAGCCACTGAAAAATATTGAGCACAGAAAAGACATGACCAGACTTTGCCTAAGGAAGATTCATCTAGTAGTGATGTGAAGAATGAATTGGAAAAGGAACAGGGTGGACCAGACCTTCTGTTAGAAGCCAATCGTGGATACAAATATGGTTCTGATACCTAAACCAGGAAGAGTCAAAACAGAAAAAGAAAATTATAGACCAATTTCCCTAATGAATATAAATGCAAATATTTTAAATAAAGATTACAGAAACTTATCATGAGAATAATACACTATGATCAGGTAGGATTTATACCAAGAATACAGGGCTAATTCAATATTAGGAAAACTATCAGCATAATTGATCATATGGACAACAAAACTAACAGAAATCATATGATTGTCTCAAAAGATGCAGAAAAAGCTTTTGACAAAATACAACACCCATTCTTATTAAAAACACTAAAGAGCATAAGAGTTAATAGAGCCTTCCTTAAAATGATAAATAGGCATTGCATGTAACGAGGAAGCATTTCTAATAAGTTGGAGATAAAACAAGGATGTCCATTATCACCACTGCATTTCAATGTTGTATTAGAAATGTTAGCTTTAGCAATAAGAGAAGAAAAGGGAATGGAAGGAATTAGAATGGGCAAAGAAGAAACTAAGCTATCACTCTTTGCAGATGATTTGATGATATAATTAAAGAATCCTAAAGAATCAAATAAAAAGCTACTTGAAATAACAAACAGCTTTAGCAAAGTTGCAGAATATAAAATCCATATAAATCATCATTTCCATATATTACTAACAAAGCCCAACAGCAAGAGAGAGATAAATTATAGTTAGTTACTGTAGACATTATAAAATATTTGGGAGTCTAGCTGCCAAAAGAAATCCAAGAACTATATGAATACCATTACAAAATGCTTTTCACACAAAGTCAGATCTAAATAATTGGAAAAGCATCAGTTGCTCGTGGGTAGACTGAGTTAATGTAGCAAAAATGACAATTCTACCTAAATTAATTTACTTATTTTGTGACATACCAATCAAACTATGAAAAAAATATTTTATAGAGCTAGAAAAAAATAAGAACACAATTCATCTGGAAGAACAAAAGGTCCAGAATATCAAGGAAATCAATGAAAAGAAAAATCCTAGGGAAGATGGCCTAGCCATACCAGATCTTAAATTGTATTATAAAGCAGCAATTGTCAAAATTACTTGGTACTAGCTAAGTAATAGAGTGGTGGGTCAATGGGTTAGGTTTGGTACCCAAGACACAGTAATCAGTGACTGTAGTAATCTACTGTTTGATAAACCCAAGGACCCCAGCTTCTGGGATAAAAACTCACTATTTGTCAAAAGCTCCTGAGAAAACTGGAAAATAGTATGGCAGAAACTGGGCATAGACTAACATCTTACACCATATACCAAAATAAAGTCAAAATAGATACACAATTTAGATATAAAGGCTGTTATTATAAGCAAACTGGGAGAGCAAGGAACCTGTCAGAGTTATGGAGACTGGAAGAATTTATGACCAAACAAGAGATACAGAATGTTTTAAAATGCAAAATGGATAATTTTGATTACATTAAATTAAAAAGGTTTTGCACAAACAAAGCCAATGCAACCAAGATTGGGAGGGAAGCAGAAAACTGGGAATGAATTTTTACAACTAGTGTTTCTGGTAAAGACGTCATTTCTAAATGATATAGAGAATTTGATCAAATTTACAAGAATACAAGTCATTCCCCAATTGATAAATGGTCAAAGGATATGAACAGGCAATTTTCAGAAGAAATTAAAGCTATCTATAATCATATAAAAAGTGCTTTAAATCACTATTGATTAGAGAAATGCAAATCAAAGCATATCTTAAGTACCACATCACACCTATCAGATTGGCTGGTATGACAAAACAGGAAAATGACCAATGCAGGAGAAGAAGTGGGAAGATTGGAAAGCTAATGCATTGTGGCGAACTGCTGTGAACTGATCCAGTCATTCTGGAGAGCAATTTGGAACTATACCCAAAGGACTATAAAAAAGTGCATTAAAAACCCAGCAATATCACCTCTAGGGCTATATCCCAAAGAGACCATACAAATGGGAAAAGGACACACATGTACAAAAGTACTTATAGCAAGCTCTTTTTGTTGTGACCAAGAATTGGAAACTTAAGGGAATGCCCATCTATTGGGGAGTGGCTGAACAAGTTGTGATCTATGAATATAATGGAATACTATTTTGCTATAAGAAATGATGAATAGGCAGACTTCAGAAAAACCTGGAAAGACTTAGATGAACTGATGCTGAGTGAAGTGAGCAGAATGAGGAGAACATTGCACACAGTAACAGCCTCATTGTGTGATGACTAACTTTGATAGATTTAGCTTTTCTCAGCAATGCGAGGATTTAAGACAGCTCCAAGAGACTCATGATGGAAAATGCTATCCACAGAGAAAGAACTATGGGGTCTGAATGTACATCAAAGTATACTATTTGCTTTCTCTTTTTTTGTTTATTCTTTCTCATGTTTCCTCCCACTTGTTCTACAATATGATTACTGTGAAAATATGTTCAATAAGAATGTATATGTAGAGCTTATATCAGATTGTACACAGTCTTGGGGAGGGATACAGAGAAAATTTAAAACTGAAAATCTTATGGAAGTGAATGTTGAAAACTAAAAATTAATTTTTTTTAAAGAAAAAGTCAAGAAAGTTTAAGAAATGTAGAAATTAGGGCTTGTCCTAGATGGCAACAGAAGGAGTAAAAAAGAGAGCCATGAAATTGAAGTAATGTCAGAGTGCAGGAGAAAGAAGCCAATAAATTTTCAAACTTTGTATTTTGGATAAGTGACCATGCCCTACATAAACATGATGAAGTAAGCAGGAGCAGGTTTAGATAGAAAGATGTTCAAATTTGGGGATGTTGAGTTTGAGGCCCTGGAACATACAGGTAGAACTACCCTTTGGGAAGATGGAGAGGCAGGAATAGATCAGAAGAAAGACCACATATATAAGGTAGAACTTTGGGAGTTAGCCACCCAGAGGTGGGAATTGAAACTATGGGAAAAATGAGTTTGCCAAGGGAAAGGGTATGGCAAGAGAAACATAGAATCTTAGAGGATATCCCTATTGAGGATGTAGATTTACCAAAAGGGAGATAAGGAAGTGGAGGAAACACAGGCAAGTGTGGCATCTCAGAAGCCAAGGGAAGAAAGAGATTGTCCATAACAAAGACAAATACTAAAGAGAAGTTAAGACTTAAAAAAAAAAAAAAAAGACAAAAATAGCCACTGGGGACCTTCCCGAAAATATCTTTAATAGAGTGGTAGAAGCCGGAATTCAGTAATTGAAGGAAAGGAGCAGAAGCGGGGAAAGTGGAGGTATATAGTAAACTAATTTTTTCCAGAATTTCACTAAGGGAGCAAGGAAGGAAGGGACAACGAGATGGCGAGATAGTTCAATGAACTTGAAGGATCCAAATTTTTTTTTTTTTTAAAGAACTGGGGAGATCTGAGAATGTTGCTAGATAAATGCTAAGGAACTAATATAAAAGGCAAAGGGAGAAGATGCATGAAACCGTGAGGATGTGGTACAAGGTCCTAAGGAAAACACAAAGGAATGAATCAAGAACACTGATTGAGTGATTATCCTTGACAAGCAGTGATAGTTATTGTGTGACCAGAGAGGAGTAGAGCCCATCCCTATGCACTCTAATCCAGATAAAAGGACCTTACTATACCTTATCTTGTCTCATAGCTAGAGAAGACAGTTTGATCAGTTACGACACAGAGAGCAGGGACTGGGCTGAAGCCATTGGTAACCCAAGAAATCAGAGGAATGACTTAGTTGAGAAGATTGAGGACAACTTAATTGCTCAAAACCATCTTTGCCCCTCAGGGCAACTTCAGGGAAATAATAGAAACCCAGGCACAGGACACAGAGATTCCCACTGCTTAGAATCACAGTCTTCTAAGATTCTTTAGTACTTTCAATCAGAGATACAGGAGTTCTTATTGCTGAATATCTTAGTTTGTGCCAAATGAGAATAAGGTAACTTGGGATAATGAAATTTCTAGTCTCTGGAAATCTTTGGAGAAAAACTAGATGACTACTTATGGTCAATGCTATTGATTGGATTCATGCTTTGGTTGGGATTAAACTCCTTCTCTGGACACTATTAGGTTATATGTCAAAGTTTAGAAGTATTTATTATTAAGCTGCTTAGGCCATCCTTCAGATAGTGTGGAGCACTGCAGGATGCCCATTCCCACAGGCACTGTGTTACTAGATACATACATATATGTAGCTAAGTGGTGCCAGGGACAGAGCATTGAACCTGGAGACAGGAAGACCTGGATTCTAATCTGGTGTCAGTTACTTAATAGCTGTGTGACCCAGGACAAGTCTCTTTATCTCTGTCTGCTTCAGTTTCCTCTTCTGCAAAATGAGGACAATAATAGGACTTACCTCCCAGGGTGGCTGTGAGCAACCACTGGGATTACATTTGTAAAGCACTTTGCAAACCTTAAAGCATCGTGTAAATGCTAGCTGTTATAGGCCCTTACTTAAATCCCCTCCCTCAAACAGTCATTCATCCACTCAAAATCTATTTATTGAGTACCTACTAGGAAGTAGGCCCTCTTTAAATTTTTCCTTGGTATAACATATGCCCCCATTGGAGGAGTTTTAATCTACATAGTGTCCATCCCTCAAGATTCTCTTCCCTGAACTTGGAATGGTCTTTCCTGGAAAAATCTGCCCCCACCCCTCCTTTCTGGGCAGCTTCTTAAAACAGGAAGATCACTTACCTTCTCCTCATCCTGTTTTTCCCAAGAAGGCCATCTTTTTATTCCTCATTCCTCTCTTAAAGAATTCTCCGGCCAAATGCAGCTGAGGGGTGTGAACAGTCCTGGTTAGTGCCAGTCACCATCTTTTCCCCCAATTCCACACATGTGTCCTTCTCCTGCAAATGGAATGTCTGACCTTTATTTGTACCTCTGGGCTTTGAAGAATATTGTTGCTGTCACAGACTGGTACCTTCCCTTCTTGGAGCTTCCTCTTTCATGTAGTTGGTAACACACAAATCTAGTTTTATCTCTGTCACCCATGTAATGGTCCAGTAGGTCATACCCTTCAGATGGTCTCCTTGGAAGCATTTCAAGATGATCCACATGGAAGAGGGTGATAATTCTGGCATCTCCAGACCTTGCCTGAGATCTTACTACTCTATTTCTGTTTTAGTCTGCCTCTGATCACTGTCTGAGCTCCAAAGAGCCTAGTGGAATTCATCTGCAGTTCCCACTTCTAATCCTGCCAACCACACCACCCCCCATATTTGTCCCTCCAGGTGCTACTAAATTCTTCTTTCTTGTCATAGCAATGCTGTGCTCTCCTCAACCATAGTCATGATGGTTACTTGATGAGACCCCAAGTGGAAGTAGCCTGTCCACTTAAGACTATATACCAAATTGGAAGTACCCTTCATTCTCTTTTATTTCGAGAATGGTCTGGCTTTATTTAGCTATCTCTGCCAAGGATGTCCATTGAAGCCTAGGGGTTTCTCCCCACACTGTTTGGACTAATTTGGTTCAATGACACAGAAAAGTAAGAATTAGGTCAACGTACCCAATTTATTTGTGGGGACTGATAGTTCTTTTGACAGGACATCATTGCTGGGGGAGTTATGTGTGATGCTAGGAAAATTGCCAATAGAATATGGACTATGAGGGTATAGCCAGTCAGATGGGCTCTGAGTAGAATAGGAAAACCCATCCTCAGTGGGTGCTATTTCTCATTCTCATTCTGGATTCTCCCCAAGCTCATCTTTTCTTTCTTCCTGTCATTATATCAGGAGTTGAGCCTCTGAGTGCCACTTGCCATTGGTGGAGAGGGAGGGGGGAAAGAAATGGAACAGCAGGAGGAGAGGGAAATTTAAAAATAAAGGACAGTAAGTGGGGTTCATTGACAGAGAGATGCCACCAGAAGCTTATTGCCATAGACTGTACTCTAGAACTCAGAAATCTTTTCCTGGGGATTTTGTTATTTTCATATGTTCTGATATGAAACCAAAGAAAAACTCTGGAGAAACCCATAGGAATATCCAGAAGCCCAGAGAGTTGTCTTTAGGATTTCTTTGCCTACTGTGGAACTAACACTTTAAGAAATTCAGTAGTCTTTGGCACTGGCTTCCCACCCCCTTCCTAACTGGGGCAGCTAATATCTGCTTAAATCCCAGCTTTAAAGAGGTAGGCTGAATTTAAATCACAAAAGACCATGGATAGTTTGGTTCTCTTGGCCACTCCCTTCATGATCTTCCATCACTTAGGAAGAGCTCTCTGTGGACATAGGGAGTGCTGAGTTGGAACAGTTCACTGATGTGTTTTTTTGAGCGTCTTTTATATTTCCTAGTACTATCCCCCAAATTCACCGCTTTGGGTAGACATACCTCCTGTTCTGAAATTGAAGACCAGGACTCTCTTTTCATGCCTCCTCATTTCATAGTATCATAGACTTAGAGCTGGAAGGTTTTTTGGATGCCATCTGGCCCAACTTCCTCATTTTACAAATGAGGAACAGAGTCCAGAAGAAATTAAATGACTTGCCCAAGGTCACATGGTTCTTAAGTATCTAAAGCAGAACTTGAACCTTGATCAGTCCAGTTATCTTGTCTCTCACACTTTCTTCCTCACTAGGCAGTATGGACTCACACCACAATCTGTGTGATGCTGTTAACCAAGAGTGATATCTCGACTGTTCTTCACTTCATTGTGTCCAGACTCTATCTGAACACTGTCTTCAACTCCCAGGAGTTGTTGAGATATCCTAAAATGTCTGTGAGGTGACTGTTGGACAGATCACCCTCTGCACCTCTATGGTACTGCCAGGAGTGCCTTTGAGCCTCACAGCATTTAAATGAGGCATTTTCTTGCTCTATTACTAAGATCACTTTTTAATTCTTGGAATATTAGGTGCCACCCTTCCCTTCTTTTCTTTCCTCTCATTTTATTGTAGCTCCTGATGATCCTGTGGCTTCATCTCTATTGTAGAAAAACCTTATCCACTGTCATTTGTACACTCCAGATGGGCCTCCACAAGCCCTCTGGAATCTCTGGGAATTCTCCTCTTGCTAGAATGCTAGCTTCAGATAGATAATATAAAGAAGCATTAGACATACTACTACTCTTAAGAAACTTAACATCCAGTAGAGAGAACATGACTTCCAAGTGAAAAGATAAGTAACCATGGCATAGCACAGCAGTCAAGGGGTGGAGAAAAAGTGCAAGAGATCGTAAGATAAGATCATTTACTGTAGGCTGGGGTGGTCAGAAAAATCTTCTTGGAGATGGAGAGGAACATGAGCTGGGCTTTGGAAAAATGGGTAGAATTTAGACAATGGAGGAACACAGGAGAAAGCATATTCAACCAAAGAAACAGACCATGAGCACAGGCAGGAAAACAGTAGTGCAGATGACAGGCAAGGAGGAGTTTGAGGCAATGTTTTGTGAAGATTTTTGGTTTTTGGCATTGGCATATAGAATGGGTTAGAGGAAAGAAGAGACTGGAGGAAGACAGATGAGTCAGGAGAATTCTATAGACTGTCCTGTAATAACAAAAACTAAACCATATAAGTAACAAAAACAGTATGATTTAAGTAAAAGTCCTTAATGAAATACAACTTATTGATGTTAAAAAAAACTTTGAAAATGATTAGACATGGAAGGGAACCTTCTATATGATCAGAAGTTCATGTATAATATAATGTGTATATATATGTGCATAGACATAATTTACGAATTAGAATATTTGTATGGAGAAGTACTGGCGCCTTTCCTATCAAGTATGGAAATAACCGAGGATGCTCCCCTCCTCCCTCTTTGGTATGTTTCGAGAAATGCCAACTGTAGCAATAAGAAGATAGGAAAAAAAGTAGATAAAAATTTATGAGCAGACATGAAAAACTTAAAAATTAACTTTAAAAAATTGACAGAGCTACTTAATAGCTTGACTTCAATAAGGTAACAATATACAAAATAAGCCCACAAAAATAATAAAACATCTGTAACATAGTATAATATAAAACTGCTCAGAAATATGGCAAGGAAGTAGGATTTTTAAGCAAATAAACAATAGGTGCATTCAGAGAAAACAATCATTGGATTGTAGGTTCACAGATGGAAAGAGACTTAGTATTATCTTGTCAAACCCTCTTGTTTTATTACGAGGAAACTGAGGTTTAAGTGACTTGCCATTCAAGGGTGTCACCGTCAGAATTCAAATCTAGTTTCTCTAACCCCAAAAGTAATACACATCCTACAGAATCGGGTTGCCAGATAGATGATCTTGGCTACATAAAATTAAAACACTTTTCATTAATAAAATCAATGAAACTAGAAAAGATATTAAATTGAGGAGAAAATCTTTGCATGAAATCCCTCTGGTGACAGTCAGATATCCAAGGTGTATAAGGAATGGGCCAAAAACTGTTAGACCAAGAGGCATTTATGAACAGATAAGTGATCAGAGGACAGTATCAAACAGTCTTCAAAGGAAGAAATAGAAACTGTGGACCAGTGAATGAAATAAATTTTGAATTTTTAAAAAATGCTAAAAAAATTTTTAAATGAATCACATTTCTAATAACAAGAGAAATGCAAATTAAAATAATTGAGGATTGATGTCATATCTATCAGATGATTATGAAGACAGAAACAGCAAATATTAGAGCAGCCATGAGAAGGCAGGCACACTAGTACTCTGTTGGTAGAGGCATAAATTAGTCCAAATGCTTGGGGAAATGATTTGTGGACGATGTGAGGAAAGTTACTGTTTTTCTTTGGGAGTCTCATACTAGGACTATATACCAAGATGGTCGAAAGACAGAAAGAAAGATCTCATACAATCTCGGGGTAACCAAAAACTGACAACAAAGTGAGTAACTCGCTTTCCTCTGTGCCCTTCCCTCCTCTAAGCTGTGCCTTCAATGAAGGAACAAGTTATAATGGATATTATTGCATCCTAATAAATGATCAACATTAGGAAATTCAGGAAAATGAGAAGATTTGTATGGTCATGCAAAGTGAAATAAACTGAACCAGAAGAAAAATATAAACAGTGACTAAAATAATATGAATGAAAATAAGACAAAAGGCAACCAAATTCATAGCCATTTCAGTGACTGATCGTAGATTCAGAGAAGAGAAGCATATATCTTTTTCTCCTCCTGGTAGAGAGGTGAGGAACTATGATAGAGAAATCCTGCCTACTTCGATCAATGTGACTACCCTTTTCTGGTCCTAATGTGGGATCCGAAATCTTGAGAAGTCCCCTTCAGGTATCTCCAGGAAGTAGGGCACATAGCCTACTCACCAAGGAAGCTCTTGGAGGAATTAAAATTTTTTTTTTTAATTAGTCAATATGCAAAATAACTCATCAAAAAGAGGCATTTTGGTTTTGCAAAAAAGATGACTAGATCAGAATTGAATTCTAGCTGAGACTCAAACAATCAATAAGTATTAAGCACCAACTGTGTGTCACACGTGATGGCAGGCCTTAGTGATACAGGGACAGAAACAATCCTTTACTTTTCTGGTCCTGTGAACTTTGGCAAGTCACTAAATCTGTTTTCCTCAGCAAGCATAGGATAATTACCTAAGTGGTCTGTTTCACAGATATTTAGGGGGGAACAAATGGAATGTTGAAGATACTTGAAAATAGCAAAATACTATTCAAATCATAAAGAATCCTACTTGTTAATAACCATTGAGGCTTGAGGTGATTAAAAACCTGGACTGGGTAGAATATTTGGGAAGTCATGGAACTTGAAGGCATTATGTTCAAACAATCAAGATTTGGTAACAGACAGTGGAAAATTGAGAGGAGAGAAACCAAATATTTTAATGGAAATGTATTCAGTTGCCCAAGGGAAAAAATTATTTAACTGATAGCAGGGCAGGTTGTGGGAGGAGAGGAAAGAATGACATGGCCCCTGTGTGTCGTTATGGGACAACATTGAGAGTCATATAGTGCCCTGTGAAGCCCTTACATATGGCTCGGGAGAACAGGACCTAGGAGACCATTTCCTTGACGAGTCATACAAAGTAGTAAAAAAATAAAATTCCACCAGATACAAACATTGTAGCATTTGAGTTACTATATTTTTGTGAAGTGGGAGGAGGATGAAGGTAGTTGATAACAGTGACTGTCAAAAACAAAGAGAAGAGAGAAAGAAGAAGCTTTTGGGTATCTGTTGGGAAATTGTCCATAAATTATTTTCTAGAAGGTATGTGAGCCATCTTTTTTTTTATCAGACCTGATTTCACCATGTGTGGAGAGGCTGTGGTGAAGCACCACCTCTACCCCATAAAGTCTTAGTAGCTGTGCTGATTTCTGGTCTTAGACAGTTACCTCAGGGCACTCAAAGGTGAGATGTTTTTCCCCACAAAGCAGTATGTGTTAGAGGTAGGATTGGGACCCAGGATTTCTGGACCCCAAGGACAGATTCTTATCTGCTCTACGTTATTGCCATTTAAGGAAATGTGGTATATATAGTCACATTATATTGTGACGTGTATATTATATATAATACAAATATAATAAAATATATAATATGCGTCTCAAATATCATGTGTATATAACATATATGTTATATGCATTACATGTGTATGCTGTATACATGTTTTATATGCATTTGTATAGTTACATATATAATATACACATGTATATAATATGTATATTTTATATACGTTTATGTGAATACACATCGTTAAATGTTCTTTGACTTAGACCCATGTTATCTCAAAAATCCACCTTAAAAAATGTTCCAAAATTTATTCTTTAGTATCTCCTGACTCTCCTCTTTTTATTTCTCACCTTCACTATGGGCAAAATAAGACTTTTCCTGCGAGAGTATCACTATTAGCCAAAGACAGTATTGGGATTATTCATTGCATTAATATTTCTATCCCTAATCACTGGATGCTTGCTCCCCATATCCCCAAATACCCTGCTGAGCAGACAGCCAAGACCTAGCCTACAAACATGGAGGCCATCGTACATCTTTAGGACAGTTAGGGAATTTGTCTGCACAGGTAGGACAGACTCCTCTGATTATTGTCGTCATTTATGTCAAGTGCAATGGGACTGGTGGCTGTCTCTGTGTGGTATAATTAATCCAGTCCTGCTCTTGCCGTTGCCTTATGATGCTCAATATTTTTGCCTGGATCGTTGAAAAGCTTATTTCTTACCACAGAAGAAGTGATGAATAGCACCTGAGTTGGCCAGATTTCCTTTGGACCCTCCTAGTCACTTTCTGGACAAAGGTTCATCGTTCCATGTATAATAAATGTTCACTGTTGGGCTACAGCCCAGACCAAAGGAAAAACATAGTATTTGGTTTTTCTCAGTCAGTATAAAATACAAAGTACACTCCTCTCCATAAAGAAATTCCCCCCTGCTCCGGGGCCAGTTTTTTAGAGCTGAAGCATTCCTTTCCCATAGATGACAGGATGGGATTTGCTGGCTCTCATTCATCTTCAGTTCCATTCTCTTGACGCTAGCAACTCTTTCGAAGCAGGGAGTAGATATCTAAGGAAGATGGAAGGTGTGAACTTGGGGGGTCAGTGCCTGACTTGGAAGAGAAATAAATGAATGAATAAAGCATTTATTAAGTGCTTACCATATGCAAAGTACTGTGGTTAAGCACTAGGTACTCAAATAGAAAAAACAGTCTCTGAACTCAAAGAGCTCACATTCTAAGGAAGAGGATAATGCATAGGAAGGTTTCCGCTACAGGTCAGATGTAAAGGTCCCATAATCCTTAGGGTGCAACAGCAAAGCTGAAGGTGTTCTATTGTTTAATGTCATTTCCACTGATAAAATCATATGTTTCTGATTGAACCATTTCTCACTGGATATTTTAACAAGTCTCTCCTCTCTCTCTCTCTCTCTCTCTCTCTCTCTCTCTCTCTCTCTCTCTCTCTCTCTCTCTCTCACTTTCTCTCCCTCCCCATTTTTTCTGAAACACGTTCTCTCCTTTGTCCATATTAAAATGGAAAACTTGTATTCCCCCCCCCCCATTTAGATTATAAGTTCCTTGAGGACAAGTATTGTACTGGTTTACCATCATAGACACTTGCTAGTTATTAGATTATCATTGAATTGAAGGTATATGAACATGCTCCTAGATGTCTGTTAGGTCATTTTATATCTTTTGCTGGTATATTTCAGCCCTAACTCAGAAGCCCAAGGGATGTATTATGTAATGCCAAATCAAATCCCATGGAAATCTTTAGACAGTTTCTGTGGCCAGCCATGATCACAGGAAGTCTGTCCTGTTATTCCCTTAGCCCCTCACATAGTATTAGAGATTACGAGTTGGAGACATAACCCAAAGGATTTTTTTTAATCATTAAAGAAAACGTTCTGTGGAACTGTGGGGAAAATATGGAGTGTCACTGAACTTCAGGTGTGAAATTACTCATGACATGAGCCTCTGAGGGATTCATGTTTTATGTGTAAATAATTAGCAGGTGTTGGTGGACATTTGTAATGGTGGATTAAAGGTATGGCATGAACTTCTCAACTTAATCAATAGATTAAACCAAGCACTGGTTCTCTCCTAGTTCTCTTTAGAGGATACCTGAGGCATTGAGTCCATCTGAATGGACTCAAAGAATCTAGCTAAACTACGGTGTGTTTGTGAAATATGAGAGCCATCTAAATGTGTACGCAAGGTAGATGTACGTTGCACATCATTATTTCTTTTGACCTCTCTCTTATCTATGACTTTCCTTTTGTCTTTGTTAAGTATATTCTCTTGCTCATTTTCCAGACCAAAATCCAATTCATATACTAAACCTGAGGCTGGTGTTACCTGTGAGAACAGGAAAATAGAACTCATTGAATGTAAGAGTTTCCTAATCATAGACCTGGTTTCTATTTTGTGAGATCTACCAAGACTAGTTGTGGTAAGAGAAGCAACTGGGATTCACTCCAGTAATGCCATGTCTTTTCCAAAGAGTCTTACAACACCTGAACCTTTCCTGTAGTTGGACAGGTCTATGCTTTAATTGAATTATCTATTGAAATTAACACTTCTTTGTTGAATGGGAGATCCTACTCTCATTTTTCTTCCTTTTTGTCTGTATTGCAAAAAGCAAGTTTTGTGGTCTACAGACTCCAGTATATAAAAGCAAATATGGCTATACTTTATCCATCAGGTCGTATGTTGAGGGAACACCCCTTGGTTCCTTTTCCTCACACGTAGCAGGCCCAGATAATTATTCTCACAGGGATCAAATCTGTCTTCCATGGATTTCATGTCTATAATTCATTTTTTTTTTTTGCTGAAATTTTTACATTCACTTCCAATTTCCTTAGAGTGGACTGAAAAGTCACAAGTCCAGTGGAGTCTCTGAAGAACTCTGGGGGAAGAGACAATGAAGGGCAGAGCTGGTTCTAACCATCTTTACCACACGGTGCCCTGTCTGCAGAATTGACCCTGTTCTACTTGCCATTGACTTAGACTTAGATTGCTTAGATATGAGTGACACATAGATGCCAACTCAAACCTTTCTCTGATGTCAGTGGGAAGGGACAGAATGAAGCATGGTAGAAGCGACAAAAAATCAGATAAGGGAACAACTGGAAAATTAGATAAGCAACCTGAGTCTGTTGGCATTGAAATTAGCTTCTTGGGGCTATTTTTTTATTGCAGAGTCTATATATATTTTTTTTCATCTACACTTTTTCCTTCTTCTTCCACACTCCAGGGCTCTACAGTTTGTACTACCCTACTGGTCTTCTTGGGACAATCTGAAAAGATACAGTAGAATTTGTTGGTCTGAAAATAAAATCAAGTGGAATAATTTACCCCAGACCTAAAGGTTAAGAACTGAACCTACACAATTCTTCCATTATTACTATGGGCTATTGACAAGGACATGAAAATAACTTTATTTTTTTAAGACAGGATTTTACCTGTATCGATGAAAATGGGAGTTTCTAAGCAGGTCAGTTTATACTAATAGATTTATGGGCTTTTAAACTCAAGAAGTTGGTCTAATCCAATATTAGCATGAGTTTATGAAAGATCTTCCAAGATTTCCTTATAAAACCACCCATTTTTCCTCTTTTTTGTGCCAGTTTTCCTGTGAAAGTATGCCCTGGGGCACATACTTGAAAGTAAAGCAAGCTTTGCTGGGAAGAAGCTTGTTTTTTATAGGTTTTTTTCATTCTTCCACACAAATCTCCATTCAACCTCCTTCTACCAAAGCAGCATGATCATGACTAGACAAAGACTTTAACCCATTGTCCTTTGTGGAGGCTGGCTGATGAAATGCCAAGCCCATTCTGTAGGTCAGCAAGTCTTCTGTTCACTTTCCTGATTGCTTCTTATCTCCAGTAATCACCTTGTAAACCAGCAGCAGAAGAATTTGCTGCCTTGTTTCACAATAGACAAGGTTCTCTGTGGTGAGAAACGCAGCAACACAATCCCTATGAGGGTTAGTCATCTTTTATTGGGATGAATGGCTTGGGGATGGCCATTCTTGGTTTCTTCCTCCCCTCCAGGAAGCATTTGAATGTTTCCTCCTCTTGGGACACCTCACAGAACTCCTCTTCCTTTTGGGAGTGCTGGGTCAAGTTTTTCATTTAACATCAGGATATCAAGGCCCAGCAAGGTTCTGTGAGTGGCAGAATCACAGGTTTAGATGGGACTTCAGTGCCATCTCATTCTAATTCATACCTAGCTCTTTGGGGACCCTCTTTGGGCCCCCCCTAGAGTGGTTTTCCTTAGCAGTGAGGTAGGTATTCTTGCGCTGGCACACAATGAAAGTAAAGCTCCTGCTAGAGGGAAAGCAGAGGATATATTCCCCTGCTAACTCTGTGTCCTAGATCTGTGTCTTTGTCCAATTGTATCAGAATTCAGCCCCTGACTCTTAACTTCACAGACAGACTCGTCACCGCCCTAACAGGGTCTGCTTGGTGCACTTGACTTACTTGTCCTCTTCTGAGTTAACGTTTCTAACAAACGAGAAATAGGGTTTCTAGTATGTAAAATAAGGAGAAGTTGAGGAAGAAACCTTTCTCTTCAGTTTTGTCTCATACAAAAACCGGTTTAAAAAAAAGCTAATATCGGCAGCTCTGAGAAGTGAGAGTCTAGAGTTTGGGAGGCCATTGAGAAACCACTGAAAATTCTGTCAACTTGTTTTTTCCCTACCAGATACTCACTTTCCTTATACCTAAAGCTTTTAGGGCTGGGTCAAAAAAAAAAAAAGGTTATACAGAATAAGTAGCTGAGTTTGCTAAGGGATATTTTGATAGGGAGACCAAAGTCCTATTCCTAAGCTTCAATATCTAGAAATGAACCAGGTTCATCCCTACTCCAGACTCACCTACTACATTAGTAATGAAGTGTTGAATCCAAGAAGGGAGAAAAGGAGGAAGAGAGGAAGAAGAAGTCTTACACAGTCCTAACCTCTTCCATACTTGTAGCTCTTTTGTGTTGCTTTGGAAGTAGTATTGGGGCTGATGGGTATCTTTGCTATATAATGACAATTGAAAGGCAATGACTATTTGATGGTAAGAAAAAGAACCTGCTAAGCCTGACTGTTCTCTATCCTTCCCTAACTACATGTCCATCTATAAAATCAGGCATTATTTTCTGTAGAATGGGAAAGAAACCATTCATTATTATGGGTCATTGACAAGGACAGGGAAATAATTTAAGACTTGATTTTGCCTGTATCAATGAAAATGGGGATTTCTAAGCAGGTCAGTTAATACTAGTAGATTTATGGGCTTTTGAACCCAAGAAGTTGGACTAATCCAATATTAGCATGAGCTATGAAGGACTTTCCAAGATTTCCTTATAAAATTATCCATTTTCTTCCTTCCTATGCCAGTTCTCCTGTAAAAAATATTTCCTGGCAGACATTGAAAGTAGAGCAAGCATTGCTGGGAAAAATTTTGTTTCTGTAGGGCTTTCTTTTCATTCTACCAAACAAAGCTCCATTCTTTTTTTTTTTTTAACTTGGAAGGTGCTTTAGAAATGATCTGGGTCAAGTTCTTCATTTAACATCAGGATATCAAGGCCTAGGGAGGTTCTCTGAGTTGCAGAATCACAGGGTTAGAAGAGACTTCAGTGCCATCTCATTCTAATTCATACCTAAAAACTAAGTAGCTGTTTAGACTTTGCTGGATCTCTAAGGAGGTTTTCTCCTACCCCTCGGAGCAGCCCATTTTCTTTGAGATAACTCTTGATTTTTTAATATTAATTTTCTTTATTTTTAGTGTTCTACAATCACTACCATAAAACCTCCCCCCCACTACCCTCCTCCCTCACCGAGATGGCATACAGTTCTATGTAGGATCTACACATACATTCCTATTGAATACATTTTCACTATAGCCATGCTGTGTAGAAGAACTAAAATAAATAGGAGAAATCATATAACAAACCAAAACATTAAATACACACAAAAAAATTATCTGCTATATTCTGCAAATGAATTCCATAGTTCTTTCTCTGAATGGGGAAGGTATTTTGCCTTAGAAGATCATTGGGAATTTTTTTTTAAGTCCTTGCATTGCTATGAAGATCCAAGTCTACCAGAAAAAACTCTCATACACTGTGGTCGTTGCTGTGCCAATGTTCTCCTGGTGCTGCTTCTTTCGCTCAGCATCAGATCATGTAAGTCTTTCCAGGCCTCTCTAAAGTCTTCTTGTTCATCATTTCTTATAGCACAATAGTACTCCATTACATTCATGTACCATAGTTTGTTCAGCCATTCCCCAGTTGATGGACATCCCCTTGATTTCCCTTTTGGGGCACTGCAAAGAGTGCTGTTATAAATATTTTTGTACATGTGGGAACCTTTCCCATTTTTATGATCTCTTGGGGATACAGTCCTAGAAGCAATATCCTGGGTCAAAGGGCATGCACATTTTTGTAATCAAAAGTGATTTTGATTTAAAAAAGAGCATTTTTTCATATGATTACAGATATCTTTAATTTCTTCCTCTGAAAACTGCCTGTTCATATCCTTTGACCATTTATCACTTGGGGAATGACTTGTATTGTCATACATTTGACTCAGTTTTCTATATATTCTAGAAATGAGGCCTTTATCTCCAAGATTAGATGTAAAAAAATTTCCCAAATATACTACATCCCTCCGAATTTTGGTTGCATTGGGTTTGGTTGTGCAAAAACTTTTCAGTTCAGAGATGATTCTTTTTAGGAAGGTTTTCCTTACATCAAATCTAAGTGTGTCTCTTTACAGCTTCTCTTTCCATCCCCCCATCCCCTAGGTCTTTCCTCTGGGGTCAAACCTTCCAGGTGGCAGCCATCCAAATACTGGATGACAACTATCGTGTTCCTCTAAGAACTGATTAGTATTCCAGTCTTATGATCATAATAGCAGCCCATAATTCTTTATCTCTTTTGTTTGCAAATTAAATAAGCTCATCCCCTGTCTACCTGTGATCTATAGAAGAGACTCATTGGGATGGATCTCTTAGACGCTTGTATTGCACCCTCCTATTAAGTACCTCACTTGTGGTATGGAGGGGGCCTTAGGAAAGGTTTCTAAAGACTTTTCTCCAACTTTAATTTGGTGTCAGCCTTTTTCATTAATTGAAGGATATCACTTTTTCTCTGGTTCTTCCAGGAATCAACAGTTAAGTTGTGTTCTTCACTTGTCTTCGTGACCCCATTTGGGGTTTTCTTGGCAACCATACTGAGTGGTTTACCATTTCCATTTCCAGCTCATTTTGTAGATGAGGAAACTGAGGCCAACAAGGTTAAGTGACTTGCCCAGGCTCACACAACAAGTAAGTGTCTAAAGCCAGATTTGAACTCAGTAAGATGAGTCTTTCTGACTCTAAGCCCCACAGTCTATTTACTGTGCCACCTAGCTGCCCTAAGCTTAGTAAAGTCTCCCAAGAGTTAGCAGATCAGGAAATTCTATCATGAAGGCAACTCATAACCATAGTACCTAGTGACAAGGGATGTTGTGAAATTCAAATGAGGTAATGGATAGAAAATACTTCTCAAAGCCTTATATGAATGTTTGTGTTCATTAATATTGTTACCAGTAGCCTTCATTGACCAGGTCTCCATTCTGGTGATGATTCATTCCCTACGTCTTCTACTGCAGTCTTTCTGAGTCCAAGCGGTATTTATAGAATAATATAGGTGTGCTAGTAAATGTTTAATAAATGAGCTGCATGAGAAAAAACACACAACATATACAGGTATCCTTTTAAGTTTAATCTGAATTATTAACACTGTCTTAAGGCTAGATAATCAACAAAATAACAAATCAAGCCTTGATTTGTAGTGTTTACTGATTTCTGGGATTTAAATTTAGCTCAGACTGAAATTTGAACAATGGGCTCTCAGCCAGCTACAGCTCCTGTTAGAGCTGTCTCCAGCACACCCCTGCCTCTAGCCAGCATTTACAGTATGAGCATTTATAGATATTTCTGTAGCATCAGTAATCTCATCACTCGTATGACACAGGTTTCACAGCTGCAGAATTAAATTCAATGTATAATTTAAGATCATGGAGATCAGGGACCATTCTTTTTTTTTGTCCTTGAAACCTTAATAATTAGCACAGTACTTAGCAAATAGTAGGAGGTTAAAAATGAGTGTTGAATGAAGGAATGAATCAATGATGAACAAAAGAACCTTCCTACATGAGGCTAAGGAACAATTATGTACCCTCAAAGAGATCCATGTAAAGCCCTTTGTCTTAAACATAATGTGTTTGAAGTAGCCTAGAACAGAGATCTGATTCTGTGCCCACAAATTTCAGGTCATCACAAATGAATCTCTCTGCCTGTCTCTTACCAAAACTTAGGGTCTACCATAATTCACAGGATTAGAGAAGATGCTAACCTGGGAGCAGTGAGTCAGTTTAGGAACTAGTATTGATCCATGACCAAAGAAACCACCGAATATTCAGTTGGAAAAATTTGGCATTAGACATAGTTCTCATAGATTATGTCTTGTTGGCTTCTGAGTTTCAATACATCCAATAAACTGAGTTGTCAGAGGCACTGCTGGCAAAGTGGCTCAGTGAGAGGTCTTATCCAAACCCATGTTTCCTCTACTGTCTCAAAAAAGTAACAAGTTTACCAAATAGACTAAAGGAATAATAACAAATAGCAAAGGGTAATAAGAAAGAATTGAGCATGGAAGGGCTTTGGGGGAGAAAAAGGAGACAAACTTATGAAGAGAAACTGAGTAAACAAATAAGAAAGGATCTGATCAAATGAATTGATATTGGCATGAGATGGAAATTGAGTTGAAAATAGCTGAAGGAAAAGTATTACTGTAAATTTTATAAGGTCCCCAGAAATACTCTTTTATATGAAGGACATATAGATAATAAAGAAAGAATTAGCAAATAGGAAACCTATGGATGAAAAATTAGATTCTTGGAAAAGGAAAGAAGGAATGAAGGTGGGAAAAATACTTCTTAGAAAAGGATACTTTGAATGTTGTTCAAGCCAAGAAACTAAATGATGGGGAGGAGAGGATGGAGGGATTCTTTTCTGCACTCTTATCTGGACTGTGAAAGAGAAAATAATATCAATAGTAAACTCAGTGACTTCTGAGCAAGATGGCTGCCTGAATGGAGGAACAGTGCCTAGGTCCCACATGGCTGCTTCAGCAAAAACCTGAGATTTGCCCCCAGACTAAATAATGATCAATAAATCTAATGAAAAAGCACAGTAAATGGCCTCTCCCACCTCAGAACACCAAAAGTCATCCAGTTCAGGACTACCTAGCACTCCGTCCCGAGATGCAACAGAGGCCCTTGAAGAGTCAGTACTCTTTTTGTCCTTTGGAATATTTCATGCCAAGTTCTTTCTTGTTTGTAGTGGAAATGACCTCAAAGAACCTCAAAGATTCAGAGAGGCCTAACTCCAGGAGCCCAAAAATCAAGCTAGAAGGAGAAAGTAGTTCCAAAAATGCAAGTGGAGTCTCAAAGGAAAATGTATTTTTCAAAAGAACTACTTATGTACATTGAGGAAATGAAGAAATTTTTTTAAAAAAAGAAAAAAAAACACTAGAGGAAAGAATTAGAAGGAAAATAAATAGCCTGGAATTGTAAATCTTAACCAAATAACAGACCAGATAGAAATGACAATAGCAAGAAGTGTTCAGACAAAACTAATACAACTGACCTAGAATCCTTGCCAAAGAGAGTAAGATTAAGAATCTTTGGACTCCCTCAAAATTCTGATTAAAAGACAAAAACCTGGATACTATATTTCAATAAATCATAAATGAAAACTATTTAGACCTACTAGAACAGGAAAGCATAGTGAAATAATGAAGTATCAATCACCTCCATAAAGAAACTTCAGAAGAAAAACCCTCAAGAATGTCACAACCAAAATGTAGAGTTTCTGTTAAAGTACCACACTTAGGACCACAGAACACATGGCAGTTGCTACTACAAACCAGATCTTGAAACATAATATTCCAAAAGATAAAAGATTATGAACTTATAACCAAAAAACAAAAACTTGTCCTGCAAAGTTAAGTATGATCTCACAGGGAGTAGAAATAGACCTTTAAGTGAATGGAGGACTTTGAAGCATTTCTGATGCAAAGACCAAAACTAAGTAGGGACTTTGAAATACAAAGAAATCTGGAAAGATAAATATATTTGAGCAATTGGAAGAGGCTGTCTGATATCTAATATTAAGAAGAAACAGTTGTATCTTCAGAGCTGTGGTGGGACAGGGGTGGTTAATTGGTTTTTGTCAGGATTTTAGAAGGGGAAAGGAGAAGTGATAGTAGTAAAAGAAGGAAGAATGGGGTGGAACTTGATAATGTCTCATTATTTGGAGTACAGAATTGAAGAATATAAAAACATGGAGGAAGGGGCAGCACATCAACCTTTTTATCTGAAATGGAGAAAGTAAGTTTGATCACACACACACACACACACACACAGAGTTTGTTGTAAAAATGCATCTGAAAACTGGAAAATAGGCAAGAATGGATTGAGGGTTAAGCAGGGTAATACTGGGGAAGGAATAGTTTCAAGAAAAACCAACTTGCTGATCATAAAAGGGGAGACTAAAAGAGGAAAAGAGAAAAGAACTGGAATCTCATAGTTAACCCACCAATTGAAGAATATCTGAATAAATTGTGGTACATGAATGAAATACGGAATATTATTGTGTTTTAAGAAATGATTGAGGAAATAATTTCAGAGAATCTAGGGCAGCATGAAGTGATATAGTGAACAGAGCTTGTATAATACTTTATATGGGAACAAGCAAAGCAACATTGAAAGGAAACTAGAAGCAGGACCCAGAGAGAGAAGACAGTGAGTGGGATAGGTTTAGTGAAGACTTCTCAGATTGTAATTCTTCTCCCAGGGGTGAGGTAAGACCAAGAGGCTCAAGGTTACAATATTTTTAGAGTGGAATAATTCCATATAAGGATATAAAACTGTGTAGTACATTAGGGTCTCAGTGATTGGATGAAACTTACATAGTTCTTCGATGTCTTCATTTCAAAAGGGATTGGTTAGATTTCAGGTCTAGAATGTAAGATCGTATTCTCAGCTAATGAGGATAATGGTCAGTGGAGAGGGAGGGACTTGCATTAGAGTCTATATATATTCTTGCTTCTCCTTCGTCTTCAGATTTTCTTGGTAGAGGAATTCTCGATTCTTGAGAATCTAATAAATAAACTTTCTGTCATCACTTTGAGAGGCCTCTGAGTAATTTAAGTAGGAATCCGAGCCATCCCACACAACAGGAATGGAGCTGGCGACAGGCTGAGGAAGGAATCTGTAGGCAGTCGATGATGCAGGGGCCTTACCCAGAATGCCTGAGCGGAATCTAGGTACCCCATTATCCCATTGAAGATAGTGAAAAGGAAATGAGCATGGAATCTGGGAGTGGGGTGGGACATTCTAGATTCCCTTAGTTATTAAAAGCATTTTGAGTCAGCGTAACATGCAGAATGGAATAATTCAAAATACGTCAAAAAGTTTGCTACCGAGACTTGTATGCAGTTAAGAAACCAAAGGAGAGAGAGAATGTATAAAGAAAAGGGAAGTAGAAAATTCCCAGTTGTCTGAATGGACACAAGAAGTCTGACACAATGAAACTGAAGTTGGATCAGTCAGGAAATAGAAAGCTCACACACCACTGATATAAAGAAAACAGAACAGTTATGTCAGTTATGCGGTGGGTGACTGAAACTCTAGGTTCTCTGCAAAAATCAGAAATCAGTAGAGCTTTATAACTAAATGTTTTATAAACTTCATGTTCCACAGAGGCAGAGCACTTTACCCTTATCCTTCCCATACGCAACCTTGATCCCATCTTAACATCACGTATCTGCTGTCCAAAGATGAGAACACCAGAGGTCTCTCCAAGTATAGAGCAGTTGCATATCTCTGTACTTTATAAAAAGCGATCACAGCTTGTGAATCTGTAAACATTTGCAAGAAAATTATATAAGCTGAAGAACAAAAGGTCCAAGGTGTAAAGAGAATCCTGTTTTTTATTCAGAAATGATTGAATAAACCTTCCCAAAATACAATAACTATTAGCTTGGTTTGACCAAAATCAAAGGCCTTAATTTATGCCTTGTTCTTATATTTTTGTATATTTACTCGCAAACATACAAAATAGAACCAAGTATAGTGAGAACACTAGGGAAAAGCTGTAGCGTCCTAGGGGCCCATAGAATGCCAGAGTATCAGGAAATCAGATTGAAATGTATGGGAAGTTTATCAAATGAAAATACAACATAGATAATATTAATTTGTAGTTTTCTAAGTCCATTAGTATTTGAGTTTGACAACATTACTCTACTGTATTTGATGTCCTCAGAGAAAACCGTGTGTTTTAAAACGTCACCCACACAACATCAAGAATTAATTCACATAAAATATGGCCTTTTTTTCAGGGAACTATTTTTAAGTCCATCATGGGCTAGCTACAAATCCATTATCTACTCTCTTAAAAAGAACTAAACATGGCTTTAGAGTTAAAGAGGTAATTAATCCCTTGGTCTATATGGAGGATGTCAAGCTATGTATCTTCTCCAAAAAAAATACACTAATTCCCCCATTACATGGCATCTCTCCAATGATACCAGCAAGACATATGGACTTGATAAGTGGGACGTTCTTAATGTATACCAGTAGTGAAAATGGTGGTGGTGATAATAGCATTTATATAGGACTTAAAAGTTTGTAAATCACTACAGATAAGTTATCTATTTCAAGGAGAGATAGAGACTGCTGATCTTGAGTTGAATCTTGAGCTTGACTTGAACAGGTAGATGAAGGCGGTAGCTACAAATAATCTTTGCCCCCTTCATGCAAGATATATTGAGCATAAAGCTATCAAGGAAGAAGCTTTGACTGAATACGTTAAGGAAACATATTGGCTTAATGGGATGAATACTTTAAAGCCATAAATTCCTCTAGTCTACTAGTCTTAAAGTATGATTTTAGAACTGTAAAACAGACCCTTATAGATTTGGAAAATATACTAATAAAAATCCACAAAATATTAGCAACCCAGAGATCATGTTAAAGGTAGCTATAACAACATTAACATTCTCATGCTGAAAAAGATTGACACAAGTTCATAGAGCATATGATAAATGGGTCAAAAACCTACAGAAGTACTTTAAAAATAAGCAGACCCCACCAAGAAATAGTAAAGACTGATAAGAGGAATATGACACTGTATTTGTCTAATGAAGAGGTGTGTCACACGTGCTTACTGGCCTCCCACAACACTCCTGAGCATGACCTCAACCATATTTAAATGTAATTGGGAAATATTCAAAAAAATAAGTAAAAATACAATAAAGCAGAGATAATATTACATTTAAAACCTATCAACATGAGGCCCACAGGAATCCTTATGCATAGATTATTGCCCCCCAGTTTCTCTTTAAGTTTGACCCCAGCAGTCTAATGTAACTTAAAGTGACTTACCTCTAAGCTACAGCTTATTAAACAACTTATGATCCAAGCATGGAATCAAAAAGTCTTCCATAGGTGATATTTAAATGAAGGATGTATCAACCCAGAAACATTGAACAAATGACTTAGTTGTGTAGATTACCATAGCAACTAAGGGCCAGATGATCCCCATCAGAAGCTATAGAAGGATGATCATGAAGGAGTCCATATTTAACAATCAATACAGATTGCACAAAGGAAGAATTGTAACTGCATAATACAACATTTCAGGCTGTAAAAATGTAGTACCTACCAGAGACCTAGTGAGACATGATTTGGAGGGTAGAATTAGATATCAGAAGCCCACTGCTTTTGATGGAGAGACAAACAAATCCTCATGTTATAAAAATAGAATTCAAAATGTCCTCGAAAACGCTATGCTGAACTGGAAGTCGTGAATCACCACAAGCCAAACTGTTTACAATCACTTCTACATAACATTGTAATTTAAAACAATATTTTGAGTGGATGTCTTCATGGGGAACTATAAGGAGTGTGAAGGCCCTTGGGGACATCCAGAGCTCAAGGATGTGGAAGGGGACATATTTCCAGTGCATTAGAATATATTACCCTAAAGACAGAAAAGTAATGAATGTAATGGTGTAGAAGAGATCTCATTACTCAGAATATAGAGTGTTTTCCAACATATCCCATTACCTCCTTCATGAGTTGATTGAGGATCATTGTAAGAAGGTCTTTTAGAAAACAAAACAAAAAACTAAATTAAAACACAAAAAAGAGGAAGTGAGAACTTTGTTTTTCTTTAAGATGAAAGAAACAAGATAGAAGAGATTTTTTTCACAATGTTTTGTATGAGGACCATAGCATTAAAAAAAATATGTAAGGAGTCCATGAATAACTAGATTTCAGAATAGACTAAAAGGAGAGCAAATAAGAGGCAGTGAAGTAAATCTACACTTCTCTGTCTCTGAACAAAACACCACAAATGTACCAAGTCATGTCAACAAGGATTTATTAAGCACTTACTGTGTGCCAAGCACAGTGTTAATAACAAATGTGTGTTATTCGAGATAAGTGGATAGATGAGGGGAATGGATGACAAGTATTCTGAACCATATTCTATCTGGGTAGGGAGAAAGAAAGGGAGGGAAAAGTAATTTTAGTAAAACTCAAAGAAGCTGGCAAAAGGTAGGAAAAAATGAGTTGAAGGGGTTGGGTGAGGTGGGGATGGTAAAGGGTTATATATATATATAGACAGGAAAAACTTGTTAAAGAAGACTAAGATCAAATTAGTATAAGTAAAACTTATACTATGATAATGTTAGGTATTAAGTATTGGCTGAAAATAAATGGGAGATAATTTTCTTTAAGAATTGAAGAGAAATACAGCATAGCAGATACTAGCACATGCTCAAAAATGCCTCTGATGACATTTCCCCAGTGCCCTTTGGAATAAAGACCCAAAGGAAATTTGCCTAGACCTCTAAGGGGATCACTTTTGTACCAGGACCCCTAGAGAAATTTTGGTGTGCCCTGTATAGAAAGGGATGCTTAGAAAATTTTGTCTGGACTATGTTGAGAAGATCACAGAAGACTTTTCACCCAGGACTGCTGGTACTAATGGTGAGAAGATGAATTCTAGTCAACTCCATGTCCTAGATCCCTTTCAAGGAGATCTCCACATTGTCTGAGAACTCAGAAACTCAAAATTCTTTCCAAGTTATGATGCTAATTTTCTTTGCTTTTTCTTTTCTTTGTTGCCTTTGGGTTAGAGAAGGCTGTTGAGAGCAGTGATTATGATATGTAATGAAAATACCTTGGGGGGCTTGCCCATATGTAGAAATTGGTTCCAGTCTGCTAATCACACAGTTCGGAGATGCCTGTTTCATTGCAAGAACTTTAGGTGCCTTCAAAAGGTACCAGCAAGCAGAGCCTCGATGATTCCCATTCTTTAGGGCTATTCACTCTTGGTTTGATTTCTTTACTGATGACCTCTGGTGAGAGAGAGTGCTGTGAAGGGAAAGGACCTCAGGCCTTCTACACAATGAGGTCCCATAAAAATGGGTAAATACCTCAATGTATGTTCTTTTCCATTTGGGGTGATTTTGTGAATTTCAGGAGGTCAGGAGAACAAGTGTACCAGTAATCCCAACATTCTGGATCAGCATCTATATCCTAAGGAGTAACCTTTGTCAGTGCACACTCACATTTAGATGACCACTCCATTGGTCACTGAGATGAGGACTGGACTCATCCTGAAGTCATAATGCATCTGGATGACAATTTGGTGAGAATATTATATCACAATATGCTAAGAAAATAAGCCCACTCTCCCCAGAGGCCCAAAATACAATAGAGGAGAGTTTAGCCCCAAACTATTGGAGGGAAACATTAATGCATTTGTTATTGCTTATCTTCAAAATAAATGCCTCTTTGTAAAAGATAATTGTTAAGTAGTCAAATGAAAATGGAATGCTAGTTAGTTACTGGCAGCTGACAGTGGTGGGAAACACAACTGGTGGGTGCTCAAACTGATTAGAGATGACTTTATGGTACTCCTAGAACCTTAAGGAAGGATCTTAGCTGACTTCTTTCTCTCTAGGAGGGATAGGCCAGAGAATATTTGAGACATTAAAATTATAATATTAAATATGAATGGATTAAATTAATAAAATGAAAGGAAGTTTCAAAATGGATGAGAATGAAACTGAACAATTTGCTACATATAGTAAGTACATTAAAAATGAAAACATACAGATTGAAATGATGGACTAGAGCAGAATTTACTGTGCATCAGAGAGTTCCAAAAAGTAGAAGCTGTAATCATGATTTCACACTTAATAATTATAAAAATTCTGTGCTGTGAGAGAAAAAAGTACATTATGCATAAAGGTACCATAAATAATGAAACAATATTATTATTAACTATACAGGCATCTGGTGACATAGAATCTAAATCTTATAAAGGAAAATCTAATCAAATTACCAAAAAAAGGAGTAATTTTAGAGCATGTAAGGTTCTAATTTCAGAGCTGGGTTAGATTGAACAGAGATAAACAAAATGGTAGGAAGTCATAGACTTGAACACTACAGTCCGTAGAATCAGTTTCAAAAGACTTATGACATCTTCTCACTGGGAGTAGTGTGTGTGTGTGTGTGTGTGTGTGTGTGTGTGTGTGTGTGTGTGTGTGTGTGTGTGTGTGTGTTTCCTCTAGCCTACCTTTACAAAAATGGATCATATGTCAAGCACAAAGCATAAATGTTAGAACCACACACCCTTTACAGACCACAATGACACAAACAAAAAGATGAAGACCCAAATGGAGACTGAGGAACAAATTAGAGAGACAGCAAATAAACATAGGGTTTTCTAAAAGTCTTAGTGCAGTTTAAAGTTATTACAGCTTTAAAACTGCATCAAGACTTTTGGGACTACTATAAGTGTAAGAGAAAGATAACAATGAAATGATGTGCCCAAATTTTAAGGATGTAGGTAAAGTGATCATGAGCATGGGAGGTCTTGGTCAGGTCTGTACACATTATAAAAGAAGAAGAAAACCTTGTGTTACAGATAAAATGTCAAAGAAACTGGGCTGTAGGCTATTGCACAGCCAGAAAATCCAGGCATTTGGGAACCTGGGAACCCTACATTCCAGTAGTACTTGCCATGAAAGAACACACTATTTCCTGAACAAAGGAAATCTTTGCCTTGGTAACATAACCCTTGGTATCCCCACAAGCATATCAAAACCATTAGCATGGGAGGAGGGAGCTTTACCCCCTCAAATTGGGTTCCTCATTCCATGTGGGCTGCCCTTGACACTTTGAGAGTGTCATTTCTGAAGAAAAGGTAGATAAGAGATCTAGGTGCTTATCAAAATAAGAAAAGGAACTGTGTCCCTAGGCATCCTTGGCTTTGTGTTTGACAACTCTGTCCTTATAAGCTAAGTCAACCTACTTTTACATTACTTTCTTGTGTGGGGTCAGTCTCTTAAACAGCTCTAGAATCTAGGTTCAAAATAGCTGCCAGCAATCTTCTAAAACAATAATCCTCAGGAAAGATTTTAGGTATGAAAACATGATAAGAATATAGGAAAAGAGAATTAATGAACTGAGAAAATATCTATCCATACATATATATAGATATATACATACCTCTATAGCCTTATTAAAACCTAGGAATTCAGGAAATTAACAACCTCAAAGTATAAAAGAAATATTGAAAATAATTTTAAGCAAGCTAACAATGAAAAGGATATGTCATAGAGACAAAACAGGAAAATTGCCCTATGATTGTATGCACCATAGATAACGAAATATTAAATATTTATGGTCAAAGGGTGTGGCATCAAAATACTTAGAGTAAAAACAAACTGAATGCAAGAAGACCTCAATTTAAAACAATAATTGTAGGAGACTTCAATGTGCTTCTTTCAGACTTAGAAAATCTACTGTATAATGATTTTTTTAAAAATGTAGTGAACAAAATGTTGGAAAAACTAGATATAATTGACTTTTGGAGTAAAAAGTCTGAGTTCAGATCTCAATTCTGGTAGCTACTAGTTTTGTGACCATACTCAAGACACTTAACCTTTTTATGCCTTGGTTTGCTGTTGTTGTTCGGTTATGTCAGTTGTGCCTGAGTCTTCATGACCCCATTAAAGTTAGTGTAATAAAAATCTGTCTTGTCCTCAATAATTCTTTTTATTTGTAGAATGACAAATTTATCCTTCTCCCCAACTGATATTTTAAGTGTCATTCTCCTTTCTTTCCAACTCTTTTTGAGTGCATATATTTGGGGTTTTTTTCTTATTAGGTTTAAACTTCTTTGTTGCTCAGTCATTTTTTGGTCATGTTCAAATCTTCATGACCCAATTTGAGGTTTTCTTGGCAAAGATACCCATTTCTTTTCCATTTCCTTCTCTAACTCAGTTCACAAATGAGAAAACAGAGGCAAATAGGGTTAAATGACTTGCCCAAGGTCACATAGCTAAATAGTAAATTTCTGAAGCTGGATTTGAACTCAGGAAGATGAGTCTTCCTGACTCCAGGCCTGGCACTGTAACTATTGTGCCACCTAGCTGCACTTAAATTTCTTACCCAGCTAGAATTTATAGGAGTACATGGTATTAAGATTCCAAATCCTTTTTATGCCAGATTATCAAACAGTTTTTATGTACATTTGTTAAATAATGAACCCATTTCTCAGTTTTTATATTCTAAAAGTATATCACATACAAAACTCTTATATACATTTGATTGGATGTCTGGAATACCCATTCCATACTACTATTCTACCCTATTACATTATTTTGCCTTATCACTGATAATTTGAATAGTAACCACTTTGTCATATGTTTTAAAGTCTGGGAATACAAGATCGCCTTCATCAAGTCAGGCCAACAAGAATTTATTAAATGTCAGCTACGTGCCAGGCACTACATGCTAAGCACTGGCAATACAAATAAAGACAAGAACAACTTCTGCCCTCAAGGAACCAACATTCTAATAGACAAGGCAGCATGCAAACAACTGTACATGTATAACATATAGTTATAATGTGCAGATATCTATATTATCTACATCTCTCTATGGCAAATTGGAGGTAATCTGAAAAGAAAGAAAGGAATTAGCATTGAGTATATTGGAAAGCCTTTTGGTAGAAGATGGGATTTGAACTGAAATCTGAGAGATGCTAAGAAATACAAGAGATGGATAAGAAGAGGAAGAATATTCCAGGCATGGAAGACAGCCAGCAAAAATCATGGACTTGGAATCTGGAGATAGAGTATCTTGTGCAAGGAGGCCAGTATCACTGGATCATAGAGAGAATGGAAGAAAATTAGTTGTTAGGAAGTATTTTTGTTTTTAAAACTGGGTCTTAATATAAAGAAGACTGGAAAACTAAGAAGGGACCAGGTTGTGAAGGGCTTTAAAAGTGAAACAGAAGGTTCTCTATTTGATCCTGAAAGTCATAGGTCACTAGATTTTGTTGAATAAGGTGGCAACATGATCAGAGATGTGCTTTAGGAAGATCAGTACAACAGTTGAGTTGAAGGTAGACTGGAATGAGGAGGGACAGAACAAGGAGACTTAACAAGTAGGCTATTGCATTTGTCAAGATATGAGCAGATGAGTGTTTGTACGAGGGGATGGCAACATCAGAAGCAAGAAAGAGCATAGGAGAAATGTTAAAAAGCTAGAAATGAGAGGACTTGACAACTGATTGAAATGGAGGAGTAAGAGAAAGTGAGGAGTGAAAAATGGCATCTTGGGGCAGGCAGAGCCAAGATGGTGGAGTAGAAGGACAGACTTGTAGAAGCTTTCCCCCAACAGCCCATAAAATACCTGTAAAAAATGACTCTAAACAAATTCTAGAGCAGCAAAATCCACAAAAACGACAGAGTGAAAGAGATTTCCAGCCCAAGACAGCCTGGAAGGTTGACAGGAAAGGTCTATCACACTGGGCTCAGAGCAGAGCACAGCCCAGCCTTGGCCACACAACATGGCAGGGACAGGACCATAGCAGGCTTCAGGAACCAGAATCACGGGCAGCATCTGTAGTTCCCAGATTACTCAACCCACAAACACCAAAAACAGGTTCAAAGATCAGTGAGAAAGCTCTTTCACCTGGGTGAGAAAGGAGCAGGTTCTAGCCCTAGCCCCAGATGGCTCCAGGCTGCAGCAGCATCCATTTTTGGAACCCTTGGCCTAAAGACCCTGGGGTAATTGAGCTGCTGATCTGGATCTCAATCTTTAGCGGAGGTCCTGGGGTGGGGAGGAGCACTGGTGTGGTGGAGCTGGTGGAGGCTCTGGAGAGGTAATTCTATTCACAGATCCTGAACAGAAAAGCTTGTGGTTGCTCCCAGACCAGAGTGCAGGCCAAGAGAGGAGTAAACTTTCTCCCTTGATTGTGCCACCTTGGAAGAACTGAGGGTATACTATAGGAACAGGTCCCTAGAGTATACCCACTTCTTGACAAAGGACTCAAAAGTCAAGCAACTGGCTGGTAAAATGCCCCAAAAGGAGGAAAAAATAAGACTGTAAAAGGTTACTTTCTTGGTGAACAGGTATTTTCTTCCATCCTTTCAGATGAGGAAGAACAATGCATATCATCAGAGGAAAACATAAAAGTTAAGGTGTCTGCATCCAAAACCTCCAAAAAATATATGCAATGGTCTTGGGCCATGGAACAGTTCAAAAAGAATTTTGAAAGTCAAGTATAAGAGGTGGAGGAAAAATTGGGAAGAGAAATGAGAGCAATGCAAAAAAATCATGAAAAGTGAGTCAGCAGCTTGCTAAAGAAGACCCCCCCCAAAAAAAAATGCTGAAGAAAATAACACCTTTAAAAATAGACTAACTTAAATGGCAAAAGAGGTCCAAAAAATCAATGAGAAGAATACTTTAAAAGGCAGAATTAGCCAAATGGAAAAGGAGGTTCAAAAGCTCACTGAAGAAAATAATTCTTTAAAAATTAGAATGGAGCAGATGGAAGCTAATGACTTTACGAGAAACCAAGAAATTACAAAACAAAACCAAAAGAATGAAAAAATACAAAATAGTATGAAATATCTCATTGGAAAAACAACTGACCTGGAAAATAGATCCAGGAGAGACAAATTTAAAATTGTGGGACCACCTGAAAGCCATGATCAAAAAAAGAGCCTAGACATCATCTTTCATGAAATTATCGAGGAAAACTGCCCTGATATTCTAGCACCAAAGGGTCATTCAATGAAATAGAGGACTTTCAAGCATTCCTGATGAAAATACCAGAGCTGAATAGAAAATTTGACTTTGAAACACAAGAATCAAGAGAAGTATGAAAAGGTAGACAGGAAAGAGAAATCTTAAGGGACTTACTAAAGCTGAACTGTTTACCTTCCTAGATGGAAAGATAATATTTGTAACTCTCGAAACTTTTCTCAGTATGTGGGTAATTGGAGGGATAATACACATACACACACACACACACACATAGACAGAGGGCACAAGGTGAGTTGAATAGGATGGGATAACATCTAAAAAAATAAAATTGAGGGGTGAGAGAGAAATATATTGAAAGGAGAAAGGGAGAAATGGAATAGGGCAAATTACCTCTCATAAAAGAGGCAAGAAAAAACTTTTTCATTGGAGGAAAAAATGGGGGGAGGTGAGAGGGAAAAAGTGAAGCTTACTCTCATCACATTTGGCTTAAGAGGAAAGAACATGTACACTCAATTGGTTTGAAAATCTTTCTTACATACAGGAAAGAAGGGGAGAAGGGGATAAGTGGAATGGGGGGATGATGGAAGGGAGGGCAAATGAGAGGAGGGAGTAATTAGAAGTAAACGCTTTTGGGGAGGGACAAGGTCAAAAGAGAGAACAGAATAAATGAGGGGGCAGGATAGGATGGAGAGAAATAGTTAGTCTTTCACAACATGACTATTGTGGAAGTCTTTTGCAAAGCTACACATATATAGCCTATATTGAATTGCTTGCCTTCTCAGTGGGGATGGGTTGGGAGGGAGGAAGGAAGAGAAGTTAGAATTCAAAGTTTTAGGAATGAATGTTGAGAATTGTTTTTACATGCTACTGAGAAATAAGAAATACAGATAATGAGGTATAGAAATCTATCTTGCCCTACAAGACAAGAGAGAAAATAGGGATAAGGGAAGGGAAGGGTGTGATAGAAAGGAGGACAGATTAGGGGAAGGGATAATCAGAATGCACAGTGTTTTTGGTGGAGGAGATGGGGAGAAAATTTGGAACGCAAGGTCTTGTGGAAATGAATGTTGAAAACTAAAGATAAATAAATTAATTAAATCAAGTGAAAAAGAAAAATGGCATCTTGCTTTGAGCCTGGGTGACTGGGAGGATTACCCTCAATAGTAATAGAAAAGTTAGAAAGAAGGTAGGGTTGGGATTGGTGGTGAAGATAATGAGATCATCTTTGGAAATTTTGAGCTTAAGATGTCTATGGAACATCCAATTCAAGATGTGCAATAGGGAATTGGAGCTACTCAAACTGGAGGTCAGGAGGGAGGTGAGGTCTGAATAAATAGATCTGAGAATCATATGCATAGAGAAAATTGAATCCGTGAGAACTGCTGAAATAGCCAAATGAAATGGATTAGAAAAGGAAAAGAGCCAAGGACAGAAAGAACCATAGTTTGGATGAGGATCCAGCAAAGATCTGAGGAATAGGCAGTTGAGGGAACCAAGGGAGATCGGTGTTCATAAAACTATGAGAGGAGAGTGTAAAGGAGAAGAGGGTGACTAACAGGGATGTCTAAAAGAAGGGGGATTGAAAAACATCTCATTAGATTTGGCATTTGAGAGATCATTTGGAGGGTGTAGTCTCAATTGAATGAGATTGGAAGCTAGATTTCAAACAGTTTAGAAGAGAGCAGGAGGACAGGGGGTGGAGACAAATTACAGATGGCTTTCTCAAGGAGATTATCCATGAAGGGAAGGAGAGATATAAGACAATAGCTAACAGGAATTGACTGATGACATATTAAGGATGTTAAAGGACAGTGGAAACATTGTGTGTTTGTAGTTCAGGTAGCCAATAGATAAAGACTGAAAATTAATGAGAGTAGAGATAATAGATGAGGCAGTATGCTAGAGAAAAATGGTATAGAATGGAATCAAGAATATATGTGGAAAAGAGTTAGTCTTGGCAAGGAAGTCACCTCATCATACGGGATGGAGTAAAGATCAGGGAAAGATGTCTGACTGATACAAGATGATAAAGAAGGGAGAAGAGGTAGCTCTTCCAGTGTAGCTTCAATTTGTTCATGAAGTATGAAGCAAGGTTCTTAGCTGAGGGTTGGGAAGTAGATAAGGGTGCCATGAGAGGGATGGAAAAGTTTGAAAAAGCTTCTGTAGTTAAGTGGGATAGTTAGTTATGGAAGTCTTGCCTTACTGCAAGTCAAGGCTTAGCCCTGACCAGCTAGGGCCACTTAAAAAGTAATCCATTTTACACATTGCTAAAAGACACGCTTCTCCAAAGACAAAAAAAGCTCCACATAAGACAGTAATAAAAACGAATTTTATTTCTTCCACTTTTTACTTCAATTTTTTAAAAAGTTTCTCTTTCCCTGACTCTGACTTCTTGTGGGGTCAGAGCTTAGGATCTCTTACCCTACTGTGGTATCATAAAGCATCTTATAGACCAGGCCATGGGCCCACCTGAGATTATATAACAGATCTTAATGGACCCAGTCGACACACTTGGAAGATTTTCTATAACTCTTGTAGCAGTGTGTGAGTAGGAGTGAAAACAGAATGATGTTTGGAGTAATCCAAGGTTGAGGCTTGGCTAGGCATGAGTAACATTAGGATAAGGGAATGGTAGACTCTTAGACAATAGGGAAGAGTCCAATTCATTCACCACGGGATCAAGATAAGGAAGGAAGGAGAGTGTAGTCAATGAATTTCATTTGTTTTCTTTTCAGTGAGTCTCCTAATATTTTTGTAGCCTTGTTTTCCATATAAATTTCATTATGATTTATAAAGAAATCTTTTCATGTGGCATTAAACATACAAATTAGTTTGGGAAGTATTTTCATTTTTACTGTGTTAATCAGGTCCTTTCATCACCATTGAATCTCTTCTGTTTAGGTCTTCCCTTTACTTTAGCTATTACAATTTTATAGTTCTTATAACCATGCATAACTAACTCCTATGTATTCCTAAGTAAATTAATTCCCAAAAATCTGATGGTTTTGTTATGAATGAGGTTTATTTTTTATTATGTGTCCATGATCTTCACAGCTAGTAGATTAAAATGCAAATGGTTTTTGGAGGTTACTCTTCTATCCTTCAACTTTAATGAACTAATTTATTATCTCCTTTAATTTTAGTTTGAAGAGGTTAGATTTTCTAGGAATGTGGTCATGTTATCTGCACATGATATTTTAACCTCTTCCTTTACAATGTTAATACTTTTTAACATCCTTTTTCCTGTCATATTGCAATTGCATTAATTTCCAAACTTCTGTCAAACAAAAGTGATGAAAATAAGCAAGCTTGCTTTGTACCTTTTCTTTAATGGGAAAGTTTCTACTGTCTCTCCATTGCATAACATACGGGCTCTTGGCTGAAGGCATGTGCTTTCCATTATGTTTGAGGGGGGAGAAACATATCTATATCTATATATATCTATATCTATATCTATATCTATATATATATACACATATATGCATATATATGTATATATCTACATATACATATAATCTTTTTATCCTTTTTATCCTGAATAAAGGTTAAATTAAAAGGCATTTTCTACATTTGAGGGGTTATTTTTCTTGATTTTTGATTTCTATAACAGTGCCTAATACATAGGTAATTAATAAATGCTTTTTGTCAGATTAATATGTGTTTTATTATATTAGTCTTTACTAACCTTTTAATTTTAAATTAAATTTACATGCCTGACCAGATCTTTACTTGATCATAATAAACATTCTTCTTCATGTAATGTTATGTTCTATGGCTAACTTAGTGTTTTTGCATCCATATTCAGAGTGTTGTCTGTAATTTTTCATCTTACCATTAACTTTCCCTGCTTGTTGACTGTCTTTGCTAACTTTGAACTAACCTTGCATGCGTGATACAATGCTTAGCTGGTTGTGATTAAAAAAAACCTTTTCCTAATGCAATGTTATTTTCTATCGTCCAATACTTTATTTGGTGTTGTTTCATCACCATTCATTGTCATAGTTTGTCTCTAATTTTCTTTTTTCTGTTATCCATATTCAGTTTCTAAATCAACACCATATTTCTTTCATAAAAGGTGTTAGGTAATATTCAACTTGTCTTCATTTTTATGAGTAATTTATGCTACATGTGAATTCATTTTGCTTGAAAAGTTAGAAAGCAACCTTTGAAAACTGGAAAAGATATTTCATTGTATGGCAACTCTTTGTTACTATTGAATTTATTAAGGCATATTTCGGGGTGGGGGAGCGTAGGGGGGAGAAGATGGCATTTGTTACTCATTCCACCATTTTTACTGACTGTCCCCAAAGCCTGGAACTTCTTTCTTCACCTGTTACCTCTGACTTCCCTGCCTTCCTTCAAGTCTAAGCCAAAGTCCCATCTTCTGCAAGAAGTCTTCCCCAGTCCTCCTCAACCTTAGTGGCTTTCCTCTGAGACTACCCATTCATGTATAATTTCTACATAGTTGTTTGTGTGTTTACTTCCTCGTTAGACTGTGAGCTCCTTGAGAACAGGTACTGTCTTTTACCTTTCTTTGCATACCCTGTGTTTAGCACGCTGTAGGCAATGAATGAATGCTTACTGACTTGATGGAGGAAAAGAAGTGCCTAGAGCTGATCCGAATCCCTAGGCAAGAATGTGGGGGACTCAGAACCAAGGAGACCAAGAGATTTTCAGACCATGGTGCTGCTGGAGGAGGAGAAGAGTAGTGGAGGGTTTGAGGATGAGGGTTCCCCACTAGTGCTGGTAGAAAGCTAGCAAAACAGGTAGGTAGTACCCCAGAAATTGCTCAGGGTATAGGAGGAGGGCAGGGTATTCTAGTCTCAAAGATCCTGTGGCACCCAAGAGGTGGGAGGAGGCTTCTAGGGTAGCAGCTATAGTTAAAAAAAACTTTCTCAGTTCTTAAATTACATTTTGCAAAGTCTCCTCCCCTACCCAGTCACCCTTTTTCCTCTCTTTTTTTTTTTTTTTTTTGGTAGACCAGGAGAGGATTAGGCAGAGTTTGGGTTTTGATTTTTTTTTTTGTTTCTTTGGTTTTTGCTTGGTTTTTAGTAAGGTAATTAGGACAGATTTGACTCTCTTGGCTCCCCTTCTACACTTCCTGGAAATCTCATGGCAGAATTATTTGTGGTAAAAAGCTGGAAGCAAGATACATGGCTAACAATTGGGGAATGGCTGACTGAAAGGTATTGCATGACTGAAACAGAATATTACTACACTATAAGGAGTGAGAAGTATGAAAAAATAAGAGAAACATAGGAAGACATGCAAGAAGTGATATAAAGTGAAAAGAGAATGCCATACAAATGACTAAAAAAGATTAAGTGAATCTTGAGAGGCAATATGGGTATTGTTCTATCAAGAAATACATCCTTTATGTTGGCAGTCAGAAAAGAAAAGTGATATGTGCTATCTATCAGTTGAAATTGTTTTGTAGGACAGTTTTTGGTTAATGTACTTGGCACAGGGATTTGTGTGTTTGCTGGGAAGTATGATAAAATATGTAAACAAATTAGTATGGTTAAGTAAAGAGCGCATGGCCGAGAACAAAAGAAAACTTACAAGGAAGCAAAGAAAAGATGGACAATGTGTAGTATTGGCTTTTTTTAAATGGAAACGTATTGCGTATATTCTGAATCCTCTCTGCTGGGCACATGCCAGTTTTTTTCTTTTTTTGTATATAAGTTTATAATTGTTTTTCTTATTGTGTATTTAAGTTCTAGTATTTAATTTTAAAATGAATTAATAAAAAATTAAAATAATTAGAGGAAGAGGAAAAAGCTTTCTTCTCTCCATCCCTCCAAACTCTGCCATATACAGTAGAATAGGGCAGAGTTGAGGCCGTTATCGGAAGGTCTGTGTGGTGATGTTTCAGAATGAGGTATCAGTAAATAAGCATTAATTGGATTCTTATTGTGTGCCAGGCACTGCGAAGTAATGGGGATACACAAAGAGGCAAAAAACCAATCCCTGACCTCAGGAAGCTCCAGTTAATGGAGGAGAAAACATGAAACTAAATGCATACATCCATAATTTGTTCAGAAAAATGAGAGGATGTAGGTCATCTTAGAGTGGAAGGTTGTAGCATCAGGGGGACCAGAAAAGGCCTCCTTCAGAAAGTGGCATTTGAATTGAGTCTTGAAGAAATCCAGGAAGACAGAGAGGCAGACTTCAGAAGAGAAAGCATTCCAGGCATAGCTAACAGCCAATGCAAGGACACCAAGGCTGGAGATCGAATGCTGTGTGCAAAGACCAGCAACCAGTATGACTGCTTCCTAGAGAGTACGGAGTGAAGTGAAGTGTAAGGAGACTAGAAAGGGAGGAGTAAGAAGTTTGTAAATTCTCTGTATCCAAGACTCCTAGAAACCAATGAATAAGATCCATCACCATTTGTTCTTCGTCAACCAAAGCAGGCGGACATTTTGTCCTGGAGCAGCCCGACAGGGAGACAGAGCCAAAATCATGCTTTTGGTTCGCAGGATCTAAAGAGGGATCCAGGCATCCCTGTGTTGAATTTGCAGATGAGTATTCTGAACCCAAGAAGGGAGAAGAGGAAGGAATTGTTCATCATGCTTCACCTTTGTTGCACTGTAACTCCTGATTCTTTCATGCATATTGGATATATGCGTGTATAGTCATTTATGTTACAGAAGTTGTGTTAGGGCTGATGGGATGTTTGCTGTGCAGATATAAGAAGAGTTAAAGCGTAATTGGTATTTAATGGCAGAATAAATAACCTGAAATGTCTAGCTCAGTTCTTCTTTCTCTTTCCCGAACTAAAATGCAAACGCTACAAAATTAGCCATTTTCTTTATATAGAATGGACAGAGAGATCATCATTTGCAAAGCACTATTACCCTGAACTATCCACTGGGGCCAAGAAATAGCTTCACTATATACTACTCTTTTTATATGTATCAGTGAAAATGGGATTTTCTAAGCAAATTGATACCCTTAACTCTAGAAATGTTAGCCTAAAGTGAAGGACTTCAGTAGTAACATTTGCATTCAAACCAAGATTGAGATCCTTACAAAGAAGCTTTATTTGGTGAAAAAGGGTCTTCTAAGATTCTCTGACAAGATGTAGTTTCTCTTCCTTCTCTGGTCTGCAGTGTCACTGTGTGGATACTTGAAAGTACTAAAACTGACTTCCCTGAAATATTCTCTTACTAGGACTTTAATTCAGATGGCCTACTTGAATGGGGCAAATTAATGAAATCTGTCTGAAAATACTGATGTCATAAATGGAACCCAGGAAGATAATGTAACCTCTTGCTGCAGCAGATCCCAGATGCTCAATATTTACCTGAATTCCTCCTTGAATTTCCCAGCTCTTAGGCACCAAAAAAAGAGACACTTATCACAGGATATACTATAACAGGAAGCTAACAGGGGCTCTCTCTCTCTCTCTCTCTCTCTCTCTCTCTCTCTCTCTCTCTCTCTCTCTCTCTCTCTCTCTCTCTCCTCTCCCCCCATGTCTGTCTCTAAGAAAGGTTTCCCTAAGGCCAGTCTCCCAAGGGTCTGAACCCCCAGAATGGAGCTATGCAAAAGGGAAGTAGGCTGCCTCAGAAAGTAGTGGGCTCCCCCTCACTTGAGGATTTGAAGCAAAGGTGAGATTGCACCACATTAGAAATGTTTGTTAAGGCATTATTTGAACTACCTGGTCATCGAGGTCTCCTGAATTCTACGATTTTATATCTTCACAGAAATCTTTAAAAGGTCTAGATCAAACTATGCTTTTTTTTAGTTGATTTTAAAACAAAAAGCTTTTTACTGGTTGCACAAATGTGTCCCTAAAAGCCCTTTCCCAAGAAGGTGTTCTCTCATGCATAAGTTCATATCATACAAGATTTCTTCATAGATGCAACCCCAGGGGTAAGCTTTGTTCAACAATAATCTGTTTATCAGCATCAAGTGATGGATAAAACAGACAAACATATGTTTGCCAAACGTGTTCATCATCATTATGGAGAATTTCCTGTAAAGAATTTGAGCAGAAGAAAGGCAGTGTGACTTAGTAGATAGTGAGCAGGCCCCTAAGTCAAGAAACCTGGGTTCAAGTGCCACTTCTCATATGCTATGATACCCTGAGTAAAATAAATACTTAACTGCTCAGTGCCCAAGGCAAACCTTCAAGTCTATAAAGTGCAGGATAGTTCCTCTCCAGGAAATCCTTAGATCAATGAAATCACATGTGCTGACTTAAAAAAAAAGTGTACTGCTAGTTATAACATATGGATATATAAATATTAAGCATGTAAATGCCTAAACACTTCATATTTTATGATGTACATAATTATGCCTTAAAATGAACACACTCTCGGTATGTATGTGTATATATATGTATATGTATGTATGTATGTATGTATGTATGAGGCAGGTACTGAATATGGATAGTGAGCTGGGTCCAGAGTTGAGTAGGAGGAATACATTGGGCCAGGTTGCATTTGGAAAATTATCTAATGATTTCAACCATCTTAAATTATTTAATTTTTTTTTAAAAAGGGCAATGTCTTTAAACACCAATGTGTTCTTAGCAATGTTATATGACTGAAAATCATGAAATACCAAGTTCTCATAGGGATTGAAATTTCCCATGAACACTGATGACTATGATAATAGTTAGCATTTTTATGGTGCCTTAAGGTTTACAGAGTAGTTTACTTATGTCATCTCACTTGATCAAAATGGTAGATGTAAACAAGTCAAGGGGTATTAACAGTGATGACTTTAATTTGAGAAGGGGTGGAAGACCTCACCAAGAACTCACACAACCAGAACAGGAGATAAGCTGGTCGTGTATTAAGAAAGTACTTAGAAAACCCAAACACCACACTGGTACTCTCTGAAGACTGAAAAACCGCAGCAGTGCTTCCGATGCATTAGGCAGTTCCCCTATGAAGGCTTTAAGGAAGAACACAGCTGAGGAAGACAGAGGATGCATCCCTTGTTCCAATAAATCAACTGTTGGTAAGTCCATTGTTTAGAAATTAAGACACATTTTCCCCTAGAAAGAATGTAGTTGTAAATTCATTGGCACACCCGCAAAAGTTTGTCTAATTTATAATGTACATAAAATATATGTTTATACTGAAAAAATGTAGAAGAAATGCTACTAATTAAAACAAAGGGAATAATCATGTGTATATAAAAAGTAATTTTTTATTTGTCTTGAATGCTAGTATTTTGAGAAAATTGGATTCTGTTAGAGAATGAGCAGGGAAATAGAGACTTGGAGAGTCTAAAGTGGACTTCTGGGAATATTCAAGAGCTATAGTGGCTGGTAGCATTGGGTTTTTATCATGGCTAATTTCACTTCAAAAAGTTCTGGTTTTTCTTCTCTTTGATACTGATTATCACTTGTACTACCCTTAAGCTGGTCATCCATGATTAGTGTTTGTTTTATTTGCCTCCCTGGAAGCAGAAAAAGTCTCCAGAGGTAATCAGTTAAGAGTTGGAATTTAGGAGTAAGAGAGGTGAAAGAGGACTTGGGATGAATGACAAAGATTGCCTGGGGAGAAATCAATTGAGCTGGGAGTGGTAAAAAAAACAAATGAAAGAGGAAAAGGTTGCTGGGACTTTCCACAACTATTTCATAATAGCTGACATTCGAATATTTTTAGGTATTCAAAGCATTTTACTGGGCCTTTTGGTTATTCCCCCTATGTGAGAGGCAGGCAGCTAGGTGACCCAGTGGATAGCATGCTAGGCCTGGAGTCAGAAGAACTCATCTTCCTGAGTTCAAATCTGGCTTTAGACACTAACTGCATTTAACACTGCTTGCCTCAGTTTCCTTATCTGTAAAATGAACTGGAGAAGGAAATGGCAAACCACTGTAGTATCTTTGCCAAGAAAACCCCAAATGGGGTCATGGAGAGTCCGACATGACAATAACATGAGACAGGCACAGCCTGTGCCCAACTAACTTTCTTAGGGACTCAGCTCAAGTGCTGCCTCCTTCAAAACACTTTTCATGAAGTTACTGTATTATTTATTTAATATATATCCTGTATTATTCATCTGTGAACATATTGCATCCCTCCAGCAAAATGAAATTCCTTAAGGTCAGGCCTATCTATCTTTTGTAATTTTACCTTTCTTCCCTAGCATTTAATAAATGATTATTGATTAATTATTTTGTTTGCTTCTCAGAACAATCTGATAAGGTGAGGTCCTACAGAGGCTATTGTAATTTTACAAATAAGGAAACTGAGGCTTTTTGTAATGGAGGAACTCCCCCATGGTTATACACCTAGTAAATGTCAGAGGCAGGACTGGAACCCAGGTTTCTCCTGACTCTGTCTAATGCCAAGCCACCTCTCTGTGACAGTTCTTTCTAGGAGGAGTAGAAGTAGGGATGAGAGATGCTGAATACAAAAGGTCCCAGGACCATTTGCCACAAAGTACCATCATCCTAGGACTTCTTGACTGCTGACCAAACTGAAAGTGAGGAAGGGAAGCTTCAGGGGTCACTGTACATTCTGTGCTTACACAAACTATAGGAAGTACTTGTAGACTTAGAAAGATGGTGATTTCAATTCAATTCCCTTCATTTCAATTCAGATTTGTAAAAACAGATTTTCAGTCTTGAATAAAAGAATAATCTCCCTGGGCTCCATTTTCCTCATCTATAAAATGAAAGCGCTAGTCCAGATAATTTCAAAGGTCACTTCCAGCTCACATCCTATTATCTAGGGTGACTGAGGATTAAAAATCATGTGCTAATTTGTAGTCTGGGAAGACTGGGTCATATGGGAATCGAAATATATGTTTTATCATCAGCATTAGCAGATGAACAATTGTTTGCTTGGTTTTTTTTTTCCCTTCTAACATTTATAATATTTCCTGGAATCATGTTTTCCTCCCTCTTTTCTTTGTCTCTCATCTTCCTAATAAGAATTCTTTGTGATCTCTGGGGTCCTTCACTGGGGGAAAAATCATTGTGAATTTCCTGGACTTCAATAGTCCTTTTTTAAGCCTCTGATCTCTTTCTTCCCAAAGATCTTAAGTCTTAAGAAGCCTGAGCAAAGCAAGGAAGGGAGTTAATTAAGCAAAATTTTTGTTAAAAAAAGAAGGAAAAACACACAGAGTCAGTCATCATCAAAGTTCAAAGTTCCAGGTGTGAGAACACTGAACCTGGTTATCTGATCCCACACTCCCAGAATTGAGTCTTTCCAAACAGGAGCAAGTGGCTGGATGTCTAATACTGTCCTCCACTTGGTTTCCTAAATTCAGTAAATGAAACCTGGCTAGCCATCTAACCATAGATAAAGAAGGAAGGGGCATGGAGAAGGTGCACTGCCACCTACAGGTCTGAAAAGGAGCAAGATTATAAATTAATACTTAATTGGGGGGAGGGGTCCTATTAACATCATATTGTCTTGTCTTTAAAAGTTCAAAGTTTATTTAGTTTATGCTTCTGCCTTGAGGCAGATCTGTGCTTAAACTAGTCCAGGTCTTTGGCTCAAATTGTAGAAACTTAAGCCTTGAACAAATTGTACCAGTCAGATTAGCTTAATAAGAAGTCAAGCACTGGCATGAATTATTCTGGTGGTGGTGGATGGGTAGGTGGGTGGGGATCTAGAGAAGTCTATATGGTCATCTGACAGTCTTCCTTTGTCCAGTGAAAATAATAAAAATAGCTGTTATTTTTATAAAGCACTTTGTCCAAATCATCTCCTATAAACCTCATAACAGCCTAGGAGGTAGGTACTACAGTCCATTATTTTCCTGTACTCCAGATAAGGGAATCTTATTCTAAGAGAAATCAAGTGACTCACCAGTGGTCACAAAGATACTAAGTGTTGGAAGTGGGGTTCACATCCTGGTCTTTCCTGATTCCAAGTGTAGCACTGTTTTCAATATACTATGATGCCTTTCACATAATTCATAATTCAGAGATTAGTGATCCAATGAAGTCCTATTCCCCACCCCTCAGAAGTGAGCAGCTTAGTGGAATGACAGGTTGGTTTTCCACTAGAGAAAGCCAGGCTGCCACTAACTGTGACCCCAGACACATTCATTCAGCAAATCCTGACCACATATAAAATAGAATCATAGGATAGGAAGTTAGATATTTAAGATAATTTAGTGCAAGGGTTTTTAACCTGGGGCTCATAGATTTTTGATAGTACATGAACTTGGAACTTTTAATATTTTGATAACTATATTTCAGTATAATTATTTTCTTTTTGAAATCCTATGTATTCTATTTTGTGCGTATAACATCATTATTCTGAGAAGAGCTATACAGAACCATCAAAGAGATACATATGCAAAAAAAGGTTCAGAACCCCTGATCTCCTCCAACCTTCTCATTTTACAACTTGAAAACTGAGGCCCAGAAGGACATTTTTGTCCAAGGTCACATACTTCAATATTGATATTTCAAGTCTCTCTGGAACAAATGAAGTCTCTTCAAACACTTCTGCCAACAGATGCCAAACAAAATCTGCATCTCCCTCCATTCCAACCACTGTCCTATTCTGACCTCCTCTGTGGCAGAGCAGAAAAAGTTGACTCCCTTTTCCACAGGACAGCCCTTGAAATACTTCAAGATAGCAATCATGCCCATTCCTAGTTTTGTCCTTTCCAGGCTAAATTTCCCTGTGTTCTTGCATTTATATTCACATGAAATAAACTCTGGGCTCTTCATGGTCTTCAAGATACTTTCTTGAAAATCAATGTTCTTAACATATGGTACCCAAAACACTGCTCCCAAGGTGATCTGGCCAAGGAAGAAAACAGAGGATTACTTCCTTACTCCCTGGGTGCTGTCTATTCATCTTCTTTCTTACCTGCCTTATCCTATTGTTGGCTCATGTTAAGTTCAAAATCCCTTAAAAACCCCAGATCTTCAGACAGAACTTGGTGTAGCCACACTTCCCCCCGTCTCCTACTCAGGGAACCCTCCCAACCTGGGAGCAAGAATTTCCTATTGATCTTTTGGTTATCTGAACCTCCATAGCACTTGTAGCCTGAACCAGATCATTTATTTAAATGCATGAAAATAGGAAATTATTAGTATTAGTGAGGATGGACCAGTTGATTGATTAAGGTCAGTTCTCTGGCACAAATTCAGAATACACAGAGGTCTTTGAAGTTGAAAAGATGATGAGAAGCCTTCAGCAGCCTGGCTATTCAGGACTTCCCATGAAAGCACACATCAGTATGACCCCTGGTTGAAGTCAACAAGAGGGCAGTACAAACTCAACACAGAAGCTGATGAAGGATAGAATATTATTGGGTTGCCTGAATTTTTTTAAAAGAAAAATCACTGAGCCTGTTATCATCCTAAGAAGACCAATCATCTTACAAAATAAGCTAATACAATGCCCATATTCTAGCTCTGAAATGCATGTTTATCACAGGGTATTACAAGAGGATTTGCTCAAGCCATAAAGGTGAAAAAAATATATAAATTTAAAATCTTGTACTTGCTATATTCCCCGAAATGGAAAGAAATACAGCCATCTGAAACATGCCCCTTCATCTATATTATGACATATGAAAAGTCTGAGAGACATAATTTCTGGGTAATTAACAATCATTTTATTAATTATGGTTAGCAGATAATTAATAAAAGAATGGTCATTTAGCTTTCTCTCATAAACCAAAGATGAATAATGGAGGCTGCTCATGTTTATATATCCTTGGAGAGTGGATGTTCCCAACAGGTGGAAATCAATTCTTAATTGGTTAACAATTAATAAGAGAATGAATACTATAATGAGATGTGATCCTGTTCTAATGAGTGGCTGGGGGTCATGACTGTGGTTATGTCCCTCTTACTTATCTCTACCCAGACCACCCCCACCTCGGGCAGTCTAGATGAAGGGATGTATCATCCACTCAATCCTGCCAGAGTAGAACACAATGGGCCAGAATTCACCTAGATTAGATTCTCTTTTTTATGGTTTTCTAGTTGGATGGAGTCCCATCCAAGATGAAAAAGCATGTACCAGGAGGATTTCGGCAACCTCATCTAACAACAATGTCCTTCGGAGATTGGCTGAATAACCTGCAGGATCTGGTTTCTGAATGAGGAAATAGGAAGGGAAAAATCTTAATCCCAAGCAATAGTTGGTTATTAACATAAGAGAGAAATATTCATTCCTCTCAATAGTGTAATAGTTGCCAGGCTCCACTCAGCCTACGTCAGTCACTTTTTGAAATTCAGAGAAAAGACAATTTAGTGCTAGATCTGGAGTCAGGAAGACTGAGTTCAAATCCAGATTTAGACACTTGCTAGCTGTGTGACCCTGAGCAAGTCCCTTAACATTGGTTTGCCTCAGTTTCTTCATCTGTAAAATGGGGATAAAAGTAGCATCAACCTCCCAGGTTTTTGTGAGGATAAAATGGCATGTTTGTAAAGCACTTTGCAAACCTGTGATATGTAAATGCAAGCTAGAATTGTTGGAGTTGGAGAAATGGAATAGAATGTGTTTGGGATCACTCCCAATTCACTTCCCTATAATTATTGTCCCAGTGGTGCCCATCTGCTCCCCATCCTCACCTCCCAATTCCCCACCTCAGCCTGGAAACGGTCCTATCCTGATGCATGATCGTTTAGAATGAGACCTGAAAAGCAAGCATCATCTTCCTGTCTTAACCTCCAGCTATGCTGCTGGTTGCCCATGCCCCTTTAGAGGAGGGCGATTGATTGATAGGGAGGTCAGTATTTCTCACTTAATTGCACAGCATTGTCAAACTGTAATCTTACTTACTGCATCCTTTTCATTTCTTCATGAGTAGCTGGCAGGCAGGTTGTTCATCATTCTTATAAAAGCAGATTTTCTCTGTAACTTGAGATGTATGATCACAAAACTTTCATCAGCTTATGACATTTTATATAGACAAGAGTCATGTAGAGCTTTTTGCACACCAGACATCTGTCCTGCAGCTGTACAGTGGAGCTGGTGGCGTTTCTACGGGGCAGTCCAGTGAAGTAACCTTCATTGTCCTGTAGTTGTAGACAGAGTTTAAGTACATTGTGTGATTTGGGATCCTGTAGGATGAAAGGGACAGTTTGTGCATGAAGAGCTCTGTTCAGTTTCATGGGTGAGGAGATAGGCACAGTGGTAACAGAGACCACGTTCACTGGGTTGGTGTCTTCAGAGAGCACCATGGACGTGTGCTCTAAGATTCAGAGGGGAGACAGACCCTTCCATTAATCTCCATGATCATTCTCTTTAAGTGTTTCACTTGGTTGTTGCTTTGTCAGCAGTGTACGCAGCTACCAACTGGAGGGTTCTAATGCTCCAGTGAAAAAGGTGTTGGCAAAAATCCAGCTGGGCTGGCCTCAGGATTTTGCAAGAGATCTTAACTCTCGTGCAAAAGTACACATTTTTTTTCTTGTTTGCTTATTGTTTTGTTGTTACTGGACCAGAGATTTTGTTGGCCTCTACCAAAGTGATTGGCACCTTTTTTGCAATTTGAGGTTTTAGAGTGGGGGAGAGATCAAGTGACAATATGCGGCAGAGGGCAGACTTCGGCCCAGGACTTCCTAAGTCAGTGACCAGCTCTTTTCTGCCATGCCATAACAGTCTCACATGTGCACACACTCGGCTATAAAGGCAAAAGTAACTTTACCCAGTCATAGAGATAATGGAGATAGGGTTCTCTTATAAACAGCAGCAATCAGCCATCACCAACTGCCCTTGGAAAAGATTAATGTGCAGTTTCCCCTGTTCTGTGTGTTTATCCCAACATTTGTCCCAAGAACATCACAAGATGATCTTTCACTAGCCTCGTGCCCCCTTGTAGATGAAGGGCCTAACCCAGTACAAATGTACTTGGGAAAAGTCATCCATTCATGAAAAAAAGAAAAGGCAACTGAGTATCTATTGCGCATTGGTGGTTGGCAGCGATTGAAGGATGAGCATGAGATGGCCCCTGGCCTTAAGATTTGTTAGAGAATGGGGAGTGAAGTAGGGGGAGAGATAATTTTCCTAACAAGTTGCACAGTTCTATTAATACAAAGAAAAATAACCAAACTAAGCTAAAACCCTTTTCTTCCTGTGAATTCCAGTATCGTCATTTGCACTTCTCCTAGGGTATCCATTGGCCTGTCTTATGTAGTAACTGTTTGTATACAAGTTTCATCCCCCCACCAGATTATTAAGCTGTTTAGGGGCAGGTCCCATATACAAGGTGTCCCAAAAGTGTTTAAAAGCTTAAGACGTTGTCAGTAGATGAGAAAAAGCATTGAGCATAATCTCCAATGTCCATCTCTTGTTAAGATGCATAAATCAGAATTTCTGGTTTAATAGAAGATATTAAACCTGAATGAGTTTATCAAAAAGGGAACCATCTGACAAGCTAAGTGACTTCAAATGAAAATTATCCTTGTGTGCTGATAACTGTTTAACAGCTGGCTCTCTAAAAAAACAAAATGTACACATCACACTTTTAAGTTTGATCTGCATTACAACTTTTTCTCTATCACTTTTTTAAAGTCTAGAAAATTAAAAAAAAACAATAAATCAAGCCCTGATTTGTAGCATTTGCCAGTTTCCAAGGTGTAAATGCTTACCCCCAGAATGTAACAGTCAGCACTCAAAAGCTGTTCCCTGCTGGTTCCAGTACATCCCTGGCCATATCCTCCTAGTAAGGATCCAGGCCTCATTCCAGCAGGGAAGTGATGAAAGAAGTGGAAGGTAAGGGAAAAGGAAGATCACCATTCCATAGAAAAGACTTCACAAACCTATGTCATCATCCTCTCCTTCTGTTAGTGCAGCCCTCTTTGATGGCTCCCAGGCCAGACTTGACCCCTCCTCTGCCTAGGGTCATTCAGTTTAGAGAAGATATCGTGTGGCTGGGACTCACCCAGTCCACACTGGACTCTCCAAGACTGTGCCAGGCCTAAACCAAGGCCCCTTCGATCAGGAACAGAGTCGGAGAAAATAAGAGCTTACTCTGCTGCTCATTTGTGTAGAAAAATAGACAATCCTTACACACGAAAGATTCAAAAAGAAATGGGGAAAAAAAAAGATTAATCTGGTGGTCGTAGATGAAAACCTTTTACTCCATACTTACCTTGCCCCTGGGAATCTACTTCTTTTCCTTTCCTTATTATGAGCTTCCTAAAGTACTCAGTTCCATTGAAACTCTGATGCAAACCTGGAATAATGGATACACTAAAGCCCAAAGTAGAATTCTCATTCCTACCCTCTCTCCCTCAAGGCCCTTCCGGAACAGGAAATGAGGTGCTCTGAACCATCCCTTTAAACACAGGCATACCTCAGAGACACTGCACCACAATAAAGCCAATACTGCAGTAAAGTAAGTCATATGAATTTTTTGGTTTCTCAAAAGTTATGTTTACTGTAGTCTGTTAAGGATGTAGTAGTATTACGTCTAAAAAAACAATATACGTACCTTAATTTAAAAATAGCCTATGCTAAAAATAAAAAATGTTAGCCTTCATCTGAGCCTTCAGCAAGGGCTGGTAGAGAGTCTTCCTAGGCGCTGATGGCTGCTGACTGGGCAGGGTGGTGGTAGCTGAAGCTGCTGTGGCTGTGGCAAGTTCTTAAAATTAACAACAAGGAAGTTTACTACACTGATTCACTTGAACCCTTAGGGGCTATTGCAGGTTATTAACTGGCCTGAATTCAATATTGTCGTGTCACAGAGAGGCCAGAGGAGAGAGAAGAAGACCAGAGCACTGGTCAGTGGGACATTCATGATTAAGGTCACTGTGGTATCCCAAAACAAGGACAACATTCATGTCAAAGATCGCTGATCAGAGATCACCATAACATATGATAATAATGCAAAAGTCTGAAATATTGTGAGAACACAGAGACACAAAGTGCACACATGCTATGGGAAAATAGCACCGATGGACTTGCTCCAATGGGGTTGCCACAAACCTTCAGTTTGTGTAAACAAAAATTGCATTATGTTTGAAGCGCAGTGAAGTGCCATGAAGTGTGGTATACCTGTAAAAACGTAATGGAGCATAGTCACCCACAGCCTTGCCTTCAATCTGCCAAAACCAATCAGTGGGACTTTTCTGATAGAGCAAACTAAGGACTACTACTTTGCCAAGGAGAACTAAATGTCCTGAAGACCTCACACATCGGTCCCAGCATGCCACACATAGCTGGGCCTGACATGATCAGGACAGACTCAGCATATTAAATTAACACAGAGAGACACACCAGGCTAATCCGTGAAAATATAGCCTTGATTCATGTCAACTGATGCTCCTGTTTGTGGAGTTCAGAATTCCCACACTGGAAAAAGTGATGCTGGGGGAGGGGAGAAGGTGGGTGAAACAACTAGGTGGCACCACAGGTAGATCACTGGACCTGCAGTCAGAAAGGTCTGACACCAACCCCGTGGCCTTGGGCAAGTCACTTAGCCTCTGTCAGTCTCAGTTTCTCCATCTGTAAAATGGGGGTTAATAAAAGCACCAGTGCTGTGAGGGTCAAATGAGATATTTGTAAAAGCACTTACACGACAGCCCCAGCTGGGGCTTGGGCGGCCGCAGCAGATGGACACAGAGGAGAGGGTGGGTGTTCACGCCAGTCATCTCCCCAAAAGCCAGCATGATGCAGGGGAAGAGCACTGGCTCTGGGGTCAGAGGAGCTGGCTTGAGACCCTGCCTCTAATGCATCATCATCATCATCCCTAATACTTACATAGCACTTACTATGTGCCAAGCACTATGCTAAGTGCTTTATAATTGTGGGACCTTGTGTAAGTCACTTAATCCCCATGGACCTCCATTTCATCATCTAAAAACTGAGGGTGCTGGGGACAGGGGCCAGATGGCCTCTGAGGCCATTCCAACTTTTAATCCATGATGTTGGCTCTTCTTTCCATCTATACACCAATTACAGGAGGGGTGGAAGAGAAGCAAGGGAGAAAAATACCTAATCAAACAAACTAAAAATGTTAGACCAGGTGGAATAGCTTTGTCCCAGTCAACCATTCAACATGCAATAAAGAGATAATCGTACTTGATTAGGAGACGGGGATGCTGGGCCTGCTTCCTTGGATTTTATTTTTTTAATTTCTTATAAAAGAAGGAAAGGATAGTCTCTGCACAACAGGAGCATAATCCTCTTATGGGAGGGGAGTGTATGTGGGTGTGTGTGTGTGTAAAAACATGGGGGTGGGAAAAAACCAAAGGGTCCAGAAGTACTATGCAGTTTAAGTAGCTCTAATTAATGGTACAGACACAATTGTAAGAATGAAGGACAAAGATGCAAGGCTGGGAAAAAATAGCAAAAGGAAGTGAATGACAGTCTCCAGACCTTATAAACATAATCTTCCCATTTAGAAGAATAGGTCAGATGACCTCTTGAGAAGGAGAGGGAGGGAGGAAAGCATGCACATCCATAACCATGTGACTTAAAGGACTCGATCTTCATAAAGGTCATTCCCTAAATTAAATTAGCCCCACTCTTGGAGGGCTCCCCATGTGACAATGAGGACAGCCGTTTCTTCCTTGTGGTTTAATTAGTTATCCAAAGGGGTGACTGGCTAAGAGCCCACACTCCATATAGGTTCTCTCTCTGCTCTGTGGATTCAATCTGGTCATACCTGGTGTTCTTTCCCACCCTGTTCCTGCCCTTGCTCTGGAAGGGTAGAGTGAGCCTGGGGCAAGCTGGGGAGTCTCCAGTCCTTATCACGTGCTTTACTTCTGCCCTTCAAGCTTGGGGCCCACCGTTGACCTTCCCACTCCCTACTTTTCGACTTGACTCATGCCCAGCATCTTTCCACTCAAGCTAATGCAGGTCAGAGCAGGGCAGCTGGGCAACATTCTTGGGGGGATTTGCAGGGAAGGAGAAAGAGGGTGAAGTTAATGATCCATGACCAAATTTTCTCTACTGGCTAGGTCAAGGCTAGGTTCTTTCTGTTTCTTTTTCTTTTCTTTTTTTTTTTTTAAAGTTATATTCATTTCTTTTGATTTTATAACAGTCACTTCACTGGCAGATACGTCCCTATCTTCTGCACAGCCCAATCCTACTCTTCCCTTGAAACAACATAAAGTCCTATCTTCTTGGTTCTTCAACATGGAGGCCCCAACGCTGGTAAAGAACCAACTGGTCTGTTCCTACAGGGAAGCAGTAGGGCTCAGTGGGAAAAGTACTGTCTTAGAAGTCTGATGCTTTCCACTCATGTGATCTAGAGCAGGTCACAGCATCCCTGGGCTTCAGTTTCCTCATGCACAGTTCATTCAAACCGTAAATCTGTAATGTTCTGAAAATGACAAAAATCACTAATATACATTGGTAGAGGGAATTTCTCCACTGGGAGTTTCTCCTACCAGTGATATCACAGGCCTAGATTTAACATTTTAAAAAAAAGTAAAAATAGTGTTATTAGTCATGAAATTATTTGTTCCATAATAGGCCACCTTGGTCTGAGTAAGAAGGAATTTGTTATTTTGGATAGAATGAGATTTCAAACATAGTCTACAACATGCCCCCCAACTCATGACAGTCATGCAGATAAGTGGATGTGTGTATTAGGTGTTTCTACCTTAGCATGGTACAGTGGAAGTAACCGTAATAATAACTGACATATATATTACTTACTGCCTTCCAGGCACTGTGCTTTACAACTGTTATCTCATTTGATTGCAAAATAGGAGCTATTATTATCCCCATTTTACAGATGAGAATATGAGGCAGACAGGGGTCTAAATAACTTGCCCAGAGTCCCATGACTAGCAAGGACCTCTGTCTCAGGTCACACTTGAAGTCAGGTGTTCCCAACTCCAGAACCAGCACTCTCTCTGTCACATAACCTCACTGCTCCTGAACTAGACCCAGACACAGGAGATCTGAACTACAGTCCCAAGTCATTATACATTCCTGCCTTTACTCCTTTCTTCATTCATAAAATGGGGATTTATCCTATCAATTTTCCCAGAACTGTGAAAACCAAAGTGCTCTCTGGGATTTCATCTGTCAGGGAATCCAGCAATGACTGAAGCTGACCAAGGTTAAGTGACTTGCCCAGGGTCACACAGCTAGAAAATGTCAAAAGTACTATTTGCCTTCAGGTTTTCATGACAGAGTCCACAGCACTCCATCCACTAGGTTACAACCAGAATGTTAAAGAAGTTAGGCTCTGTGCCCCTTTGAAAAGGCCCAGGGACATCACCTCCCCCTCCACACACACATATACACACATATGTACGTAACCACCCCAACCTCTGAAGACTGGCAAGTGCTTTAAAATCAAAGGCTAGAAGAGGGTTAGGGGCCCTCAGTCTCTGCAGCCTGAGCCTGTGCCTTTCTTACCTCTGTGTATATTCCCCCCTCCAATTTTTCCTTTTGCCCTCTATGCTAAAAAACCCTATTTGAAGGAGAAAGCGGTGATGAAATCATTTTGGAGTTGGAGAAGATAGTAGAGAACAGATGCCTCATCCCTACCCAGTTCCCATAATTCCATGTACATAAATGGTGTGATCTTTGTTGTGGAAAAAAAAAGTACTTAAGCTCTAAGTAAATGTGTAAAGATCTCTCTTGGGCCCTGCTTCCTCCTTCCCCTTGGCAAGTCCCCCTTTATAACTGGTGTTGCTCAATACCATATAGTGGAAGCCACATTCATTCTGCTGCCTGTCTATAAAGAGGAAAGGAAAATGAATTCACAGAGAGTTTGAAAGGAATTATAAAACTGGAAATGCCACCTTTTCCAACGGTAGTGTGTGGTTATTGTTTAATTTAGAAAGACTTCGAGGGAAGTCCATTTGCAGATCAAACTGGGCAGAAGGAATTTCAAGTAAGGCAGTTGATGCATGCCAAGTGAGGAGAAAGCGTAGCCTTCCAGCAAATGCCTGCCTTCCAGATGCCTCTCCAGTTCTCACTGCAGATTTATGGCCTCGAAAGTTCAGTGGAGTTGTCAGCCCCTGAGAATTTTGATGCATAGGTATATCTTAGGTCATGGGGCAAAGCCACTTGGAAAGGCAACGTCCCTTTATCAACAGGAGAAATGATCAATCTGCAAAAGAATATATAATTCATGACCAGATAGAGCAAGACATTAAATCAAGAGCTGACACCAGCCCTATCTACAACATTGCCTCTCTTAAGTAAATTCCCCACGGTGTACCCCCCCCCCCAAAGTGTCATCTCTGATCTGAAAACACCAGCTCTGGAGAATGGGCCTCCATTCACAGCAGGGAGAGAAAGCAAAATTGCCTCCATCGATACCCTTTTCTCATGATGGAAAACCAGTGGCCCTAAGCCAGCAGTGGAAAAAAAGTGAATAAAAATGGAAGTGCAGATTGGAAAGCAACAGCTACTTGCCATGGCTCCATTGAAGAATGCTTGCTCTCATACACCCAGACATCTATTATCTAGAGTATGCTAATAGAAATGTTAAACCGACCTTGGCACTGAAGAGCATGCTCTCAGATAACTTTGTCCTCTCTCCTTGAAGCATCACTGAACTTAGGGAGAAGTACGCAAGGGATCAAGGGAATGGGGCCATTTCAGCCCTCCCTCCAAACTCCGAAGTGCAGCAGCTCTGCGGAGTGAAGAATGCACAATGTTCCTTTCTAAGATAACAGGTGGTTCACTGGTGAGAGCACCGGGCCTGAAATTAGTATGACTCAGATACAGATTGGACCTTGGAAACTTTGTTAGACGTATGACCCAGAGCCAAGTGCTTAATCACTGCTTGCCTCAGCTTCTCCATTTGTAAAATGAAGATAAATACCTTCCAGGGTGATGTTGTTAAAGTAAAAGGACATACTTACAAAGTGTCATATAAATGTTAGCTAGTACAATAACAATAATATAAGAATGAAGGAAGGAGAGAAGGAAGGGAGGGGAGAAAGGAGAGAGGAGGGGAGAGAAAGAGAGTAGAGAAGACAAGGAGAGGGAAAGAGAAAGGAAGTAGAAGGGGAAGAGTGAGAGGAGAGGAGAGAAGGAAGGCAGGGGAAGAGAAAGAGGGGAAGGAAGGAGAAAGACAGAAGGGGAAGAGAGCAGTAGAGATGGGAAGGAGGAAGAAGGGAGAGGGTGAAAAGAAGGGAAAAAAGAATGGAGAGGAGGGGAAGGGAGGGGAATAAAGAAATATATAAATGATAGCTATTATTATTAATAATTTTATAATAACTAGCATTTGTGTAACCCTTTAAGGTTCGCAAAATTCTTTACATACATTATCTCATTCTATTATTTTTGCTTCTGCATGTCACGAGCTAATAAAACCCTGGAGTGCTGTATTTTTCTCCCTAAAAAGGTACCCTGTTGAAATTTACGCCTTCTCAAAAATGTACCTAAATGAAATAAAAATTAATAGCAATAACTGACCCGTGGTGGATAGAGAACTGGCACAGGGTAAGAAAGATGTGGGTTCAGGTTTAGCCTCTGACACCTACTGGGTATATAGCCCCGGTAAGCCACCTCAGTGTTCCAGCAGCCCTGTGAAGCTAAATTACAGGAAAGGGGCTCATTAATCTGCATTGATTGAGGAAGCTATTCAGCCCGGAGTTTCCTGAATTGACAAGTCACAGGTGTAATAAATGAGTTGAAAATGATGCCACGTGGTACTCCTAAGGCTTGAAAAGTGCTTCACATCCATTATTTCATTGGAGCCTCCTTCTAACCCTGAGAGAAAGATTCCACTTTATGTTTGAGAAAGCCAAGGCTCAGAGAGATATTAAGTGACTTGCCTATGGTCACACAGCTAGTATTTAAACCCAGGTCTTCCTGATCCCACTTCCAATACTCTATCCACCACCCCTGGGTCAGTGGGTAATAACCTCACTTTGCTGGTCTGTAAAATGGGGGTGAGAATAGCGCCTGAATCCTGAGGTTGTTGTGAGGATGTTTGTAAAGTATTTAGGCGCTTAATGAGTGATTCAGATTCCGAGCTCTGAACACCTCATCCATAAAACTCAGAAAGTGGATCAGATATTCAACTTATTATTTAGCACTAACCATTCAGGTACTCAGTATCGAGATGGCCTTTCCTTCTGTCCAGTGTTATGTTGCAAAGTAATTGTTCCTCCCTGGAAGTCTTTCTTAGTTAAATTGTAGCCATGGTCATTACCCATTGACAGAAGAGGTAGGGGGTCAAGTGGCCAGAACTGGAGCCAGGAGCACTGACGCTTCTTAGATGCCTTTCTTTAGACCTTCACACTTGTTGAGAGTCAATCGGTCGTGAGGAGTAATCATTCCTGATCCCCTTCTCCATACTGTACTTCCCTATTCTGTTCCTCATCCTGAGGGCGAAATGAATGGGTGCAGTCCAGCAAACAGAGACCAGGAGTCATGACCCAGTAATTGCCCGAGGTGAAAATTATGCCTCATTTTCTCCATCTTCATTTATGATGAGAACTGGGGAGGAATACTAAGATCAAATAAGATATTGGCTCTGACCTCATGGATGTCTGTCAAGTACATGTGGGGATAGGTATAGATATGGGTTCCGGGGGTCAAGTCGATGGATATTTGGGTTTTTTTGGTCATTTCAGATTCTTCTTGACCCCATTTGACGTTTTCTTGGCAAATATATTGGAGTGATTTGCCATTTCCTCTCCAGATCATTTTACAGATGAGGAAACTGAGGCAAACAGGGTTAAGTGACTTGCCAGGGTCAAACAGCTAGTAATTGTCTGAGGCCAGATTTGAACTCAGGTCCTCCTGACTCCAGGCCCAGTGCTCTATCCACTGTATCACCTAGCTGCCCTGTTAATACCCAAAGTGATAATTAGTAAGTGCATAGGAGAGATGCTGTGTCCATTTCCAAAGGATAGTGGTCACGACTGACTGGGGAGAATCAGGGAAGGATTATAGGTTAATGGTATTAGAGCTGGAAGAAACAACCTTTCTCATTCTACAGATGAGGAAACCAAGGCATAGAGAGGCAAGTTGATTCACCTAGGGTCACATAGCTAGTAAGTGTCCAAGACAGAATTTGAACCAAGGGTTTTCCTAACTCCAAGTCCAGTTCCCTAACCACTGTAGCACATCACCTCAAGGATTCATGAACAAAGTAGCCATTAATAAAAGACAGGTACAATTTCAAGAGACAGAGAACGGAACATAGAATGAGGGATAAAGGAGAAATAGGGGCTTCAGGTAAGCGCACAGTGATCAGACAGTGCAGGTCCTATGCACAGGGAGTGAATGGCCCAGTCTTTCTGCAACATTATGCATTTGGAGGAAAGGATAGTGTATGTAGGGTTAGATTCAGTGGTCCCAGTTGGGAAAGGACTTGAAAGGGAGGGAGAGCCATTGAAGGGTTTTGAGTAACATCAAGAGTGGACAGGAGCCGCCTGAAACAAGAACCAGTTGTTACGAAGATTAGTTACTGGTCAGCTAAGGTTAACCTGGTACCTACAGGAAGTCTAGATGGGAAGCCCCAAAGACCAGTGAGGTTATTTCAGTGGTCAGATGAGTTTCAATGAGGACATTTAGGGCAGTGGTGGCAGAGTATTGATAACTGATTAGATATGAGGGATAAGAGCGAAGGAATAAAAGTTTCAGGTACGGGCTGATTGACAGAATGAGTGATGATTCCAGACAAAATAAGGAATCTGGTGCAGATTTGGGGCCAATCATAGAATCTCAGATTTGAAAGAGGCTTTCGATGACATCTAGTCCAGCCCACACCCCAGGAAGGAACTTCCCTACAAATCAGTTGTTTCCAACTTTTTGTGATCCCAATTGGGGTTTTCTTGGCAAAGATATTGGAATGGTTTGGCACTTACTTCTCCAGCTCACTTTACAAATGAGGTAAATGGAGTTAAGTGACTTGCCCAGGGTCACACAGCTAGTAAGTGTCTGAGGCCACATTTGAACTCCATCCTCCTGACTCCAGGCCTGGCACTGTATCCATTGCACCACTTGGCTGCTTCTCTACAACATTACCCTGAAACAGTCAGCAAGTCTATGCTTAAAGGCCTTTACTAATAAGGAACACTACCTCCTAAGATAGCTGGAATTATTTCACCTAACATCTCAGCACTAATTGTTCCAGTTTCTCTTATATCAGGTCATATTTTACCTCCTAGAATTCGTTCCCATTGCTCCCAAGTCTGCTTTCAGGACAACAAAAGCCAGATCCACTCCCACATGACATGCATCTCAGGGTACCATATGTCCACAGAGAATTTGTCCCTTCCTACCAGCCTCTCCCAAACATCCCAGGGAAAAGGTAGAAGAAAGAGCCCTGCAGACAAATAGTTATGATCCTGTCATGCACTCTCATTCTCTATTAATCCAACCTCCTGGGCAAAATTTCCTTTTGGAATTTCTTGATATTATTTGTTTCATCAGCCTGTAGCCATTCGGTTCTGGGATGTTCGTTCCATCCACTAAACTACTTCTGGATATCTATAACCACACAGGGGCCAGTGGGGGAGAGGTGTGCCAGCTGATTCTGAAAAATGCCTGAAGCGGACATTCTTGGTCTTTCCTTCCTCTGACCTAATAGCATTTTTACCCTTCTTGTGCTCATATTGTAGTCTGTTTTGCGCTATAGCTATTGTGCATTTGTGGCATTATCATGTAGCACTGAATACGTGTATGTGTGTGTGTTGGAGACTGTTTTCTTTACCTTTGTAGTCCCACAACATAGACTTCATTGGTTTTTGGTTACGTGAGTGAATGGGTGGGTAGAAATGCAATGAATTCTGTAGAACAGACTACAAATATAGATCATTAATCCTAAAGTCTTATTTGGCGGATTCTGTGCCAGGAAGGAACCTTGGGAAGTCATCAGAAGGTGATGTAATATAATACAGAGGATGCTGGATCTGGATTCAGATCCTGACCATGCTACTCACTATCTCTGCCATATTAACCCAGTCATTACATTTTCTAGGTCTCAGTTTCTTCATTTCCAAAATGAATGAGTTGGACTAAACTTCTGAGGTCAGCCTTAAAGCTATGACACCACGACTATCTCCCTGCCTCTAGTAAATATCACTTCTAAATTGTCTTAGACAAGTGAATGTCTAGTTTTTACTTCATCCAGACAAAAATACATAAGGAAAAAACCACCAAGTTCTGATGGAACTTGGAAATATTAGGGATGATTTTGTTAATAATTTGCCAAATTTTATATGCATGTTTAAAAACCCAATTGTATGTATAACAGAAATTTACAGTCCTCTTTTTGTTCTTTGTGTATTTAAATGTTTCTGTTTGCTCATGATTAAAGTACTTTTTTTCACTTTTTAATAAAAAGAAAAATACATTGCCCATATAAGAGAGAGAGACTTGAAGCCCCATCAGATCTCTACGCATCTTCCATCTTCACCAAGAACATTGACCATCTGGAACTTCCCAGGAGAAATTCCAGTCATTTCAGATGTAAATGTACTGCTGCTCTCTTACTACAATTCCCTTCAGAGATACTCAAACTGAGCCTCTTATTAAACTTTGGAGGGGAAACAAATCACATCTGATCATCACCACATGACAAATGATGGTCTCATTTAGCACCAAGAAAAATGGCATCTGTGTGCCTCAAAGATAGCAGCCGCATCCCAGCAACGTTAAGATGCCAGCCCCATCTCACTAATTGGAAAATGCTTGCTGGCTTGCACCCACCCCCGAACTAAGAAAACGTGTGGGTCATATGTCTGAAAGACTGAGAGATGTCAGCCTTTCTCAGATGAGTGAAAAAGCTTGGTGCCGAAGTGACAGATTAAATAATAAATACGAACTCCATCTCACTGCAAAGGCAGAGGGCCTGGAGTCCCTGAAAACTGTCAAGCGGATCAAGTGCATGTACTTGAACTGAAGGACCATTATTGGAGGCTAACAAAGAAGGGAGAAGAGGAGAGAAAACATTTCAATAACTGAACACAAGTTGATGCATTTCAAAAGAAATGAAAAGGGAATTTCAGCCTGAAAGCAGAAGACTTCGCTCTGCAAAGAGGATGCTTTGTTGTTGGTGGTGGTGGTTTTTTGTGAGGCCAAGCTTTGTTTTTCTCCAGTATTTAGAGTATACTGATGCTGGTGAGTCTTGGAGGAAATTGGCCAGCAGCTCAAATGAATGAACAGGGTTGTTGAAATCTTTATGAGTAATCTGGAATCGAATGCTTTAAGCCCACACACGACTCAACTAAGACTCTGTAGGTGCCACAGAGATGACGTCTTTCTTACCATAAAAATGATAACAAGGGCACCGTGCAGGTCTTCAAAACCAACAGCAACCAGAGATCACCTTCACTTTTGAGTATTATGGAGATCTTCTACTACATTCTCTGATGTCACAGTTGTTACTGCTTCACGACCACTTGGGCTGAAAAATAGTTATGATTTTTGAGGCTGTGACTGTTAAATCATCCATCTGTAACAGTGGCTGGAGCTCTGGCATTTACTGTCTGAAAGGAAGTCTCTCAGTGTTCTCTCCTGTTAAATTAACTATGGAGATTGAGGACTGATCACAAAGGATAGACATTCTGTTTTCTCATTCTCATTCTCATTCATTTTCTCCAGTAAGAGAAAGAGAGAAAGAAAGAAGGAAGGAAGGAAGGAAGGAAGGAAGGAAGGAAGGAAGGAAGGAAGGAAGGAAGGAAGGAAGGAAGGAAGGAAGGAAGGGAGGGAGGGAGGAAGGAAGGAAGGAAGGAAGGAAGGAAGGAAGGAAGGAAGGAAGGAAGGAAGGGAGGGAGGGAGGGAGGGAGGGAGGGAGGGAGGAAGGAAGGAAGGAAGGAAGGAAGGAAGGAAGGAAGGAAGGAAGGAAGGAAGGAAGGAAGGAAAAGAGAAAGAAAAAAGAAAGGAAGGAAGAAGAAAGAAAAACACATGGTTCCACCTACCGAGACAGCCACTGTTCTTCAGGTTGCACAGTTAGAACACTAGGAGTTACCCAGATTTTCTGAGAGAGATACAACATGGAATAGTGACTAAAGAGGCACTTTTAGAGTCAGGAAGATCTAGATTCAATTTCTGTCTCTTAACATTTATTAGCTGACCACAAGCAAATTACTTAAGCCCATGGTCAGTGTCTTAGCTAATGCCCTAACGCTATAAATTATTGAGTAATTACCAATTTGTGGTGAAAGAGTTTCCACATTTGAAGTTACTCAAACTGTTGAAATCACAAGACCAAACCAGTAAATTATTCCCCCCCTGGATTCCAGGGATGGAACAGGGGTAGAACTATGACCTATGGCTCCATAGAAAACTGTAAACTACCTTGATTAAATACAAACTGCATAAGAAGCTCCAGCTCTCTGATGAGAAAACTTGCACTATGCCTTCTTTTTTCTATTTCTATATAATACCTGCCCTGGCCTAGGGTTGATTTGGGAATCCCCTATGTTACTTTATCCTGCTACCAACCAGGACATTTGGCCCTTGTCAGTAAACTCTCCAAATTAATCTAATTAACTGTAATAAGACCCAGTGATAACCAAGCTGGTATGAGCCACTCTTTCTGTGTTATCTCAGCATTCTCTTGAAGAGTACGCCACCCTACAATTGGCATCATTAGGGCAGAACAGATCTGCCCCCTTACACCTAGGCAATTACTGTGATCCTCAAAAATCTGCAAGGGTAATTATCACCTCTTTCAGAGCAGTTATTTATATCATCATGGTAACACATAGCGAGCACTTAATTTAATTCATTTCAACAAACAGAAAAATCTTCTACATGTTATGTACTGTCTTAAGCATTACAGATAGGAAGCTAAACCAAAATAGTCTTTGCCCTCAGTAAGCAGAAATTACTTGGTACATATTTTGCATTTACTTACATGGGAGAAACAGTATCTTATACATGTAAGCGAATGCAAAATATGTACCAAGTAATTTCTGCAGGGAAGGAAGAGATAGGCTATAGAATGCAATTGGTTAACAATAGAAGTACAATGGAAGGCTAGAGAGAGTGAGAAGGGGATACCAAGGAATGGAGACAACAGAGATGGATAGAAGAGTGAGGCAAGTAATATGAAACTGAATCAGTTTAGTAGCTGGCCTCTTGTCAAAGTGCCTTGAGCTGCTATCCATGGCTAGTGGGAGAAGGGGACACTAGGACACAGAATCCCTTTCATGCCAGATCAACCCATTTGGCTAGCCATCTTCATCCCTAGTACTCAGCATTTCACTTACTCTTTTCCCCTTATAGCTAACTCAATGGATCCTTTTCTCTACTTACTCTCTACTCCCTTGTTTCCTGACATGCCTTGATCATTACATCATTTGATACAGTAGATGCCCCTCACACTAAACTGGCTCTAATTCCATCTCCTCTAGGTATAAACAGGAGCACCTAATCCATGCTCCTTCCTTCCCATACCAACCTCTGAGGCTACTTTCTCTGGTGATCTTAAATAGGCCAAGGTTATAACTAGGAATGTATGGGCTGGCAGGATCAGGCATACAAGTGTTCCTCCTTTACTAGACTCTTCCGTCACTTAAAGTGATCCTCTCTTGGACCAAGACCTCTTGCTGTTCAGTTACGTCTGATTCTTCATGACCCCATTTGGGGTTTTCTTGGCAGAGATACTGGAGTGGTTTGCCATTTCCTTCTCTGGCTCATTTTACAGATGAGGAAACTGAGGCAAACATGGTTGAGTCACTTGCCCAAGGTCACATAGCTGCTAAGTGTCTGAGGTCACATTTGAACTCAGATCTTCCTGACTCTAGGACCAGTGTTCTCTCTACTGTGACACTTAGCTGGCCCATCTATGTAGGATGCTAAGCTTTCTTAACTTTTCCTACTCCTCTGCTTGCCTGTTGCTTTCCTCACTTGTGTTCATTCCTCCTTTTTCTTCCTTCGGTTCCCCCACTCCTGGTTCTAAGCCTTCTCCTGCCTATATAACAATGCCCTGCTTCCCCCCTCCACAAAATCCCAGTCTGCTTCCTCTGAATAGACAACCAATACAAGAGATGATAAAAAGAGAGGAAACAAACATAGCAACTGGTGGAGAAAATGGATTCATCTTTTTTTTGGCATTCTTTGCAATTTCTATTTACTTGTGTAAAATCTTGTGTTTAAGATGCTCACTCTTCTCTTGTCAGATGAGGCAGGTGCAGTCCTGGGCTCAGGTTTCACCCAGAAATAACGCTCAGGAAAGCATTTCTCCCCAATGCTTGCTCCACCTCCTGAGGAGGTACGTAGAGTAGGGAGCCAGGCAGCTGACCCAGGCACAGTCCTCCACTGCTAGAGAGGTTTCTCAGGGCCCCTTGCTCAGCTGCAGACAGCACTGCAGCCATGCATTTGGCAGGCAGACCATAGCCTAAGAAATCTGCCTGCACCTTCACAGTGAATGGTTGGAAGTCGGGAGGTCAGTGCAGCAGACTTCTAGGCTCTACAGTAAGTAAGTCAGACATAAATCAGCAGTGGAATGATGGAGAAGCGTTAACCCAACACACGTGGCAGGGTTCTTAAGCTTCTTGTGTCTTGGATCCCTTTGGCAGGCTGGTGAAACCCATCAACCCCTTTTCAGTATGATGTTTGAAAATAAAACAAAAATATATCAGATTACAAAGTAATACTGAAGTACAATTATCAAAGTGTTTTGTAAAAACAGGTTCACGGACACCAGCTTAAGAATGCTTCACCTGCCGGGGGTCAGGTACTAAGTTAGGTGCTGGGGGTACAGAGACAAAGCAGGATGGTAGTCATGACCCCCAAGAAGTTTACACTCTGCTTAGGGAAAGCAGCATATCAACAGATAATACATGATGTACACAAGGCAATTTGGGGGTACACTAGCAATTAGGGGAATAAGGAGAAGCCTTTTGAAGGAGATAGCACACGAAGTGAACCTTGAAAGGAACTGGGCATTTCAGAAGGTGATGGTAAGAAGGAAGACTGCTCCAGGCATGGGGAGCATCCTAAGGGAAGTCACAGAGGAGAAGGATGACAGGTTGTAAAGCATTTTGATCCGGACTGAGAGTAGAACTGAATTACTCATAAGCTACTACCTGTTTAGGAGTCGCTAGATGAACTTTTTTGACATTTATAATTTATTATTTTCAATAATCATCTAATAGTTGTGAATTGGCACCAATCAGTAGGTAGGTGGCATAGAGGATAGAGTGCTGGGCCTGGAGTCAGGAAGGCCTGGGTTCCAATCTGGTCTCAGATGCTTACTAGCTGTGTGACCCTGAACAAGTCACTTCATCTAATGTACAGCAAAAGTTCATTGATAGGCCGGAAAGCATACACTGTAGATTTGTTGTTGTTCAGTCATTTCAGTCCTATGCAACTCTTTGTGACTCCTGTTGGGGTTTTCTTGGCAAAGATACTAGAATGATTTGCCATTTTCTTCTCCAGTTCATTTTGCAAGTGGGGAAACTGAGGCAAACAGAGTTAAGTGACTTGCTGAAGGTCACATAGCTAGTAAGTGTCTAAGGCCAGATTTGAACTCAAGAAGATGAATCTTCTTGACTTCAGACCCAGCACTCTATCCACTGTACCGGGTACTGCTCCCATGTATTGTAGATAGTAGATACTAAATGGATCATGGAATTTTAAACTGGAAAATCCCATTTTGTTATATGCTCTAGTTTTACAGATTAGTAAACTGAGTTGCAGAGAGGTTTTGGGGTATTTTTTCCCCAAGATTATACCTACGCCAAAGAGAACAAACTATTCTCAAGGGTTTAGAAGCACTTACATTCAAATAACTGATGTTCTAATTTCAGTTATTTATACTGATTCATTAAGGCAGTCCTCTAGGCTCATCTGTCAGGCCATGTTTCATTAGTCTAGTTTGTGTTTTTGTGGAGTTGAACCTTCATTAAGGTCTAACTCTGATAACCATGACATGAAGGTGACCTTGAGTTCTGAAAGGCTCCATTAAATACAGAGAAGTGTATCACATGAAAGGCAGGTTGACAAGTGAACGTTCTGATGCTGGAGGGTTCAAAACAACTAAAGAAACTATCTATAGTCAGGTGGTATATACCTATAGTCCCCTATGGGAGAGGCAAAGGTTGGTGGATTATTTGAGCCATGGTGATCTGAGCTTAGTATCAACACTAAGTCTGGCACCAATATGGTGGACCCCTGCTAATGGAGGGAAAGAGCGTACACCAGAATGGCCTAAGGAGGGGTGAGGTTAAGCTTTGAAGCTCAGTCAGCAGTAGGATTGGGCCCGTGAGTAGTCACTGTACTTGCAGCCTAGGTGAAATAAGGAGATGTAGACTGAAAAAGAAAAAAAAAGACAAAGAAGAAATTGTCAAACATGGAGACATTTTAATACACTTCAGTGGCAGAAATACATTGACAGAATCCTGGCGGTCTCAGATTATTAAGGAAGTTTACTCACAAGGAATGAAATGGTATTTCTTTTTTAAAATCACTGAAACAATGGTAAAAGGGGCTTTCAAGGTCATTTAGTCCAAATGAAACCCCAAGGCAAGAATGGATTCTGTTGCCTTCCAGATAGTCATATAAGCTCTTGCTTGAGCATCTTCAGTGATGGAGTGCTCTCTACTTATTTTTTAAAAAATATTTACTTATTTCTTCATTTATTTTTAAAGCACAGAGTTTTTTCAGTTCCAGATTCTCTCCTTTCGTCTTCCCCCTCCTCCACTGAATGAGAAGAAAAATAAAATCTATTATAAATATGTGTTGTCATGCAAAATACATTTCCTCATTAGCTATGTTTTAAAAAACAAAGCAAGAAAAGGAAATGGCAAAAAAAAAAAAAAAGTGCTTCAGTCTGCACCCTGAGTTCATGAGTGTGCTCACTACTCCTTGAGGGCAGTTCATACCACCGCTGGACAGCTTTTGCTATTGAAAAGTTCTTATGTTTTATGTAAGATTGGCTATCTCTATCTTGCCTAAGCTAAAAGCACACCAGTCACTCATGGCCAATTCCAGGACTAAGCAGCACTGAAGCTTTAACCTGTTCTGTTTTTCTGATCTGGGCAAGTCCCCCTCTTTAGGCACCCTACAATTCACTATATTAATATTGGACCTGGTTTAGTCTTTTCTTACATTAAGCGCTGTTTTGTCTCCCAAGAGATTGTAAGTTCCTGAAGGTCAAAGATGATTTTATTTTTCTTTGTGTATAAAACAAGTCTACCACTTCTTCTCCATACAAACATTTCACATATGTGAAGGCAACCACCATGTCTTCCTTAGTCTTTTCCCCATCACAAGCATCTCCATTTACAGAATATATACAAGGTCAATACAAGCCAATTTAAGAAGAGAAGATTCTAGAAACTGATGGAAGGAGGGAGGGAATCTAGACAGGTTTCAAGTAGAAAATAGTATTTAATCTAGGTCTTGAAGAAAGTGAAATTATCTAAAAGACAAAGGTGAGGAGGAGGCGCACTCAAGGCATGTCCAGGGCATGGAGATGGAGTACCATGAGTCAGGAACAGTTTGACTGTTATTTCAAGACCACAGAATGCAGGAAGGGGAGCGAAGTATAATGAAGCTGGAAAGGGAGGTTGGGGCCAGGTTGTAAAGGGTTTAAAAAGCCAAACAGAGGAATTCCTATTTAATTGTAGAGGCAACAGGGGGCAAGTGATTATGAAAATAACTTGTATCCAAGTCTCATCTGGAGGGCTCAGGATTGGAAAGTGAGCATCTCGATGCATTTACATGACAAAGGCTGACATCCAGCCTAACCAGAAAACCTCCTTCTGTTGACCCCTTCTGAGACCCAAGAACTCCCCAGCTCAGTGCCATAATGCTCCTTTCTTTCTCAGTGTCTATGAATTAGCACATAGTCATTCTACTAGTGTGAAAACATGTTTAAATGGATTCCAGACACTCCATTTAAAGTATCCGTTACCCTAAAATCCGATTTCCCTTGCTACAGAGGGGTGAGGGGCAGGGCCTTAGGATCAGACAGTCGCCAAATCTCCTTCTGTTCACTTGTTTCATTTTATTCCTAGTTCCCCAAGTCAGCCTGCTTGGTGACTCTCCCTTTTCATCATCTAGCATAATGATCTAAAATTTTAATGCATGCACTAAGTCAGGGAGAACGGCATTCTTTCCTAAGGTCACAGAAGGCAAACACTTTGAACATTCAGCTCTGCCTCTCCTCGGTCAGGGCTTCTGTGGAACACGGTGGCAGAAACCTAACACACCTCCCATCCCCTACTCTCCCCCTCCCTTCCATCCTGTACCTGTGACATTCAGGCCCTGAGCCGAAGGTCATGCAGGGAAGCCTGGGGATGAGGCACCACATCTTAGGCCCACTGTGATTTCTGATTATGTTCCTAGGGTTTCCTGTTTGAAATCTGCAGGGGCTCTGGGCTTCATTGCTTCTAGAAGCTTAATGTCCTGGAGGAAGCTAACAGAAAGCCTCTTAGCCACAGCAATTCAAACTGGGAGCTACTTCAAGGCTCTGCTTCAAGTCATATCATCCCTTCCCTAAAAGCTAATAACTTTTGCACTTATAGGTGCCTTTCATCACCTCTGGTAATATATGCCACATTACCACAACTCAAGGATGAGTAAATCATTAATTGTTCATAATGCTTCAAATAAGTACTTTTTAGATAGTCATGCACAAGGATTCAATCAGGCACAATGACATCTGGGCATATTTCTCTTTTATTCGGGTATAAAAAGTGTGCAGCGGCTCATAAACGGCAAATCCTTAGTGAACACAACCCAAAAGTATTATCGCCAATAGAACTCCATACAAAACCCCTCAAAATACTCTGCTGGCAAGTCTTGGGTTTTTATGGTTGCTGTGGTTGGTTGGTTGTTTAGGGTGGGGGGCGGAGCTGACCACTGGGGCAGGGAGACAGTGAGGAGTGGAGCCACTCAGGGAATGTGTGTGATCAGATGGATTATAAAAATGGTTTTTTTCTTAAATAAGAAGACATTTCTTTCATTCTACCCTAGAATTTCTCAAGTATTTCACCTGGGATGGGGGTGGGACTGGGGGCTGGGAAGGAGAGCAGAGGGAGGAGATAAAGGAAGGAAAAGAAAGGGAGGAAAAAGGGGTGGGGTGGGGAGGAAGATACTAAATCAGAGGAAAGAAATTAATATTGAAACAGAAATGAGAACTTACGAGATTCATAGCTTATCTATTAGAGGTAACCAGGTGATATATTGGATTGAATGCTGGGCCTAGAGTCAGAAAGACCTGAGTTCAAATCCTGCCTTAGCCGCTTAATAGCTACCTGATCCTGGGCAAATCTGGCTCAGTTTCCTCAATGGTAAAAATGGAATAAGAACAGCACCAGCCTTCTGGGGTTGTTAGGAGAGCCCAGTGGGATAATACCATTTTGTCCTTCATTTTGGAAGAGGACCAGTAACATCATGGAGTGGTCTTATGTTTAAGTGAGGCACAGTTGCCCAGGCATTGACCTCACTGTCTTCCAGAGTCATCAAAGTCCAGTGGCAAGACGAAAGTCTGGATGACTGGCGATGGCCTAGCATGCAGTGCTGACCTTGGCGTCTTTGATGTCTGACCAAGCTCTGAGCGTTCCAGATGTCTGCTTCAGCCTCCTTCATGGCTGGTGAAACAAATTGTTCTCATCTGCGCATTCCACGAGAAGGCTTCATGTGCTTGGAGCAGACATCCCCTGAACTCCCCAATAGGTTTGAGGACTTGGTTTAGCCAGGTGGGGCAGCTTCTTGGAGTTGGGTGTCAGGTAGACACCAAAGGTATGAGGTAGGAGGATGAGCAGCCCTCACGCCAGAGGTGATAGTCCTCATTGAACACGTCATACACCCTAATAATACTTACAAAGCATTTAGCACAGTGTCTGGCACATAGGAGGCACCTGATAAATACCCATTTCCTCCCTCCTTTGGCTCAGTTAGGTAGAATTCGTCCCTTTACTTTCATGCCTTATTTTCCATCAGTAGGATGGAAATCCAAATCAGTCCAAATGCTCATTTTCAGGGTGGCAAGAAGCAGGAGGTAAACAAGAAAGGGGACGCTGTTGGGATCCTTAGGATCGGGTGCTAATTGCTAGAAGAATGGAAGCACTTAAGAATACTTAACTAGGCAGCCTATTAAGCATTGTATCCAATTATGGTACCCACTTAGAAGTAAAAGAGGGTTCAGAAGAGAAAAATGAAAATAATGAAAGCTGAGGAGAAAACCAGAAAAATTCGAGCCTGTCCACGCTTGGTAGCTTCAGTGCCCGGATTCATCCATAAGGCAGACTAGAATCAGATGATTGGGTCAGCAGGGAGGTATCCAAAAGAAAAAAACAGACCCAGTTCAGTGCCTCATGGGACCAGTTAGCTGTCCAAAGTACTACGGCTGGAAGCCACGGTGCTGCTTGGAAGGCCTTGTGCCTCCAAGGCCAGTGCGGTTACAAGTAACATCTTTAAATGGACCCCCTTCCCGAAAGGGGCCTCGGACTTTCTGGCCCTTCTAGAAGAGAAGTCGTGAGTTCCCTTATTTCAAGTTTCCTCTGAGTCAAAGTAAAATTCTTCACAGAAGCACCGTAAGGTTCGAGTCATTTAATAGAGTCCTGGACCTGGGGTCAGGAAAGCAAGAGTTCAGCTCTAGTCCCAGATATTTGCTAAGTGTGTAATCCTGAATGAGTCATTTAACCTCTTTCTGCCTGTTTCCTTATCTGTAAAATGGGGATAAGAATAGTTTCTACCTCCCAGGATTGTTGTAAGGATAAAAGAAGTTATAAGCAGTATATAAGTGTTGTATCTGATTACAACTAATATGTTTTCATGGCCTTCTTATCTTATTGGTCCTTCACTTGGGGGTCCTTCAGGTTAATACCTTGGTTGGTATTACAGAGACATTGCCAGGAGACCACACAATGTCCTGTAGCACTCTTATTTCTTACAAATTCTTCGACATTTTCTCCCTCTGGCATCCCTAAAGTTGGACAGTTAACTCTTCTAGGATGGAGTTTTGCCCAAAGCCATTTCTGCAATAGAGAGGTAGTGGCCTCAAAGGCAGGGAAAATTGGGTTGGAGTCTGACCACTGACACATACTGCCTGTATGACCCTGGCAAGTCACTTAACTTCTCCATGCTGTCTCCCTCCCCCATGATCTAAGACTGTAACTTGGAGAGAAGGTGTCCATCAACACTGGAAGAGGTATTCATTGGTAAAGTAGGTTTCCTTATCTGAAATCTGCCTAATCAATAAAATCATAGGCCCAGTTCTTATGCTTCCCCCTAGTTTTCACAGTAATCAAAGAGAATGAAGGCCTATCCCTCCCTTGTCCAAAGCCTCTGAGAGCTTCTAATGCAGCACCTTAATGTGTACAGGCCCAAAAAGTCAATATTTTATTTTGCTGTAGATATAAAATAGTAAGGCCAACCTTGGAAAGAGAGACAATTTAAAAAAAACAAACCTAGAGGATTTAATTTTGTCTAGTGATGTTCTTCATTTTCTATGTTGATATTACACACACACACACACACAGAGACACATGCACACAGACACACGCACACAGACAAGCACACATGGAATCTCTGTTAATACCATCTTCACAATGTGTTTGGGAAAAAACCTTTATAAGACTCCTATAAAAATTAGGTGACATCCAGCTGTCTGACTTCACGCTCTATGCCCACCCCCAAAATTGTTGAAAAAACATGAGGGTTTTTTTAATTGAAAATAAATTAGAGTTAATGTTCTCTTTATAATTCCTGGTAGCCCATAACAGGAATAATAGGATATCCTGAAAGCAGAACCAAGAACTACTATAATCAAAAGTTAAAAGAATTCCAATGATTGACCCTTAAAAAGAGAAAAGCACGATTTGGTAGAATAACAATCCTTGAGGTAGGACAATTTAGTGTCAAGGGGTAGTGGACCCTAGAGATCATTTAGTGTAACTGCCTTCTTTTGCATTTGAGGAAACTGAGGCCCAAAGTGATGAAATGATATTTCCTAAAGTCACAGGGCTATCACCTGATGGAGACCAGATTCTAACAGAGGTCCTCTGACCCCAAATCTCAGGTTCCTTCCACTTCACCCCTGTCCTGTTCTTTTGAACTTTGATATAGCAGTAGAGGGAGGAGGACTAAGTGGTTCATGACCCTGGGAGCTTTACCTACTAATTGGGCTTTCTTTTTTGAAGATGCTGGGAAGAGTGATTATACACATGGTAATAAGGCATTCTCCTTTTCTGCCAAAAACAGAACCAGAAAGAGGAGGCTTGAATTTCTGAAAGATGGACCAAGGTGTACATGAGCAAAAATCTCCCTTTCAGGTTAGGAAACAGTGGAATTGGTTCCTGAGAAAAGCCATGGAACATGGTTCCCTATAGCTGTTTGAAAATAGGACAGTTATATGTAGATCTAGGGTACCTTTTATAGTACTCTCACCCAGAAGTTGTGAAACCTCATGGTAAGTCAGTCACTTATATAGTGCTTTCAAAAACCACTACAAGGTAGATACACAGAGATAATTATGCCCAATTTAAAGATGGGAAAACAGAATCTTAGAGCATCTAAGTGACTTCCATGGTTGTGTAGTTTTTGCTGGAGAAGGACATGACAGACCACACCAGCATCTTTGTCAAGAAAACCCCAGATGGTGTCACCAAGAGTCCATTGTGACTGAAAAATGACTGAACGACATGAAATATAGCTGTTAAGTGTCAGAATCAGGATTGGAGCTCCGGTCTTCCAGCCACCAAATTCAGCATCTTCTCCAGTACATCGCACTGACTTATGATAGCTAGCCCAAACTCTGTTTTTCTACAACACATTCCATACCCATTTTCAGTCTTGGGCCACAAATCTTCAGTGAGAGGTGAATATAGTTGTCAGGGTGAAAGGGATGTGGGGGAGGCAAAAAGATTTCTGACATGTTTTAATTCTGTCTCTACTACTTCCTTCCTATGTGACCTTGACCAGGTTTCTTCATCTGGACTCAGTGATGTATGATGTCTCTTCCATCTCTGTAAATCTCAGATCCTATCAGCCTTATTCCCTTGGGGAGATTTTCCCAGCTCCTTGTACCTCTGCTTCCCTCTTTGAAAAATGAGGTAATCAAGCTTTTTCACGGAGATAATATGCAAAGATGGCTTTAGAAAGAACAATGAACAACACTTCTTTGCCTCCTATCTTTGAGAGGGGAGTCTATGGCCTGCCAAATTTGGAGTTACCCACAAAGTGACTCCAGTATTTTTGAGGTGTTAGAGAACACATAAGTGGTCATGGACTTTCGCTTTCCTAAGAAGATTATTCTATTATCCTCGCTACCAAAAAACAAAAATTCAATGTAGTTTGCTTTTATATTTATACACACATATAACTATATGACAGTCTATTATAACCACTGAGCTACTGGTCAGCCTTTCTTTTAAACTTTGAACCCTCCTTTGTGAAGACCAAGACCAAGAAAAGACAGTTTCTTTAGGCAGCCAAGAGAGAAACGCTGGCCTCCATCATGCTCTTAGGTCTGTTCTCTGTGTCAGGTATTGATTTTTCCTTTGGAGGAGTCGTGCTCAGGAAGGAGAGCTGGGCCAGGGGAGAGCCCTTCCCCCACTTTCAGCTTGGAGAGATGAGTCACATGGAGATGTGAACAACTTCTTATCTCTCGCATTCGGTGATAAATTGAAGAGAGGCCTTGTGTTGGTTATAGAGAGTTGTTAGTTGTGAGACAGATATATCCTGTACTTCTCTGAATATTACGATTTGTCTGTTATCTCCCTGCCTCACACACACACACACACACACACACACACACACACACACGCATATATAAATCTAAATATAGTTGTCCTTTTATCAGTATTGAAACTTTATGCAACTGATTTAATCTGGTTTTCAGCATACCAAAATATCACAAATTAATCATTTATATTAACTCAAATTTATATTATGTATTAATATGTATTAACCCTAATCTATTACATATTAATATATTAGCCCTAATATGCATATCACTACATATTAATATGTCATGTGTTCAGCACCCTAATCACCAGGTTTAAATTAGAGTTTCAGTATAGATTCCAGGACATCTCTCTTTAGATCTGGATTTTTCCTTTATTTCCTTTAGTTTCCCCAGAGTTATGCTGGTTGAATGCCTTTGGGCCATCAAAGATTCTTTTTTTACAGTCAATACCAAGATTTTCAGATCAGAGACCAGTAACGCAAGGCTTCTGTTCAGCTGATTTGGCGACCGCCCTTTTCAATAGGGAGAAATTGCTTGTGTTCGAGAAGCAACATCCAACTTGTCTCCAACCGCAGCCCCTGGCAAGTCTGTCATAGTAGGAGATGTTCCCTGGTTCTTTGGCAGAGTGGCCTGGGGCTGAGAGTTAATCTAATGTGTCACAAGTAGTCAGTAGGTAAGAAATAAAAAGGAAGGAGAATGCTAAACCCACTCAGGTTTTTCCGTTAGAGCCTATGGGAGAGAGATGCTTTTGTGGCACAGAGGCATGGGCACAGCGAACTTCAGCTGACAGGAAGAGACCCACAAAGTGGAGCAGTTTCAGTCATCAGCACCATACTTAAAAGCTCATTTTCACATTTAATGAAAGGTTAGCTCCTTAATGAGAGGGTGGAAGGGGTTGTGAAATGATGAGGTGCCTACCCCTGAAACAGGAGCAAAGATGGGGAGGGGGAGAGGGCATGTGTGAGGGATGCTGGGAAAGACTCATCGTCAATCTGGGCTTTAAAATCTGATGGGGGACCACAATGGAATCCTCACTTCTGAGACCATACCGCTCCACATTCTCAGTGTTCCATACTAGGGAGTATGGTTCAGTAGCTTTAGATTCAGAGAGCCTTGGGTTTCAGTTCTGACTGATGCTTAGTACTTGGGTGACTTTGGACGTGCCACTTGAATTCTCTGAACCTCACTTTCCTCATCTGTGTAATGAAGGATATTGGACCAGCTGGCCTCTAAGATTGCTTCCATCTCTGAAGGCTAGGAGTCCATCACACTGGCTCCCATGTTTGTGAGAGGCTTAGCACTGTGCCTGGCACACAGCAGGTGCTTAATAAAGGAGATGCTCTCCCTCCTTTCTTTCTCATTCTTTTTTTTATTGCTTTCTCTTTCTTGTCTCTCTCTCCCTTTCTTCTGTCCCTTCTTCCTTCCTTCCCTCCTTTTTTCTTCCTTCTTTCCTCCCTTCCTCTCTCCCTCTTTCCATTCTTCCTTGCTTCTCCCTCAATTCCTCCATCTTCCTTCCTTTTTCTTTCTTTTCTTTTTTCTTCCATCCCTTCTTCCTTCTCTCCTTTTTTCTTCCTACCTTCTTACTTTCCTTCCTTCCATTCTTTCAAAGTAATAGAAACTGGAGAAAATTCTGGGAAGATGGCAGAGTAGGTCAGAAAATTTTCAGCTCTCCACCAAAAAAAACAAAAACAAAACAGCCTCAGAGGGAATGTAGAAAAGCATCAGTAAACGAAAGTCAGGGTAAAGCAGCTGTTCTCCTGAGACAACGTGAGAAGAGCCCAGGAAAGAGCGACCTCTAGGAGTGAAGTGCCAACCCCAGCACCTCCAGGTGGAATCAACAAGCCCTGGGGCAGCTTGGGTTGGGAGGCAGTCTCAGCCTTAGAAACTTGAATCTCATGGAGAGTGGGGGTCTGATTGCTGAGCAGAAGAAGACTGAAGAACCTTCCACTGTCAGGGACACTAAGCACAGCTGTGCTGATCAGACACATCCAGGGCTGTGCCTGCGAGAAGAAAGAGCTAACACACACCTGCTGGGACAGTAGCAGAGGGTCCAGAACCCTACTGGCTGTGGGTAGGAGAGCAGGAGAGCAGAGTCCCTGGTTTCATTTCCAGGGAAGAGGGAAGTTTGAAGCCACTGGAGGGACTGCAGGGAGCAAGATCTTTTGGAGAACAGTGTAGGTGGGGCAAGGGGAGGGGAGAGGATAAGGGAGGGACTTTTGGAAGGGTGGGTAGGCAAGGCCAGGTTACAAGGAGAAGTAAAGTTGAGGAATGAGGAAGGATGGGAATAGGGTGAGAAGAATAATGAGGAAAAATAGGAAGGAGGAAAATATACAAGTAATTTTAGCTTAGAATGTGAATGGGATGAATTTACCCATTAAACAGAAACTGACAGTAGATTAAAAATTTGAACTCAACAATATGTTCCTTTCAGGAAATGCTGTAAAAATGACAGACATACACAAAGAGAAAATAACAGGATTAGAATTTATTATGTAAAAAAAGCAGAGATAATAATCATGATCTCAGATAAAGTGAAAGCTAAAATAGACTTAGTCCAAAGAGAAACTAAGGAAACTCTATGTCAGCAATATTATTCAATATTGTTTTAGAGCCTTTAAAATAACTAGACAGTATAAAGTACCTGAGAATATGCCTGACAAAACAGAGACAGGAACTATATGAACATCAACATAAAACATTTTTTATACAAATAAAGTCACATCTAAATGACTGAAGTAATATTTATTGCTCATGAAGAGGTAAAGCCAATATAATGAAAAAAATGACAATTTTACCTAATTAATCTATTTAATGCCATCCCTGTTAAATTACTAAAACTTTATCTTACTGAGTTAGAAAAAAATAATAACAGAGTTTATTTGAAAGAACAAAAGGTCAAGAACTTCAAAAAGACCAAGAAAAAAAGATGTAAAGGAAGCAGATTGAGTAGTATCAGACCTTAAACTATATTATAAGGTGAGAGTATTGTTGAAGTATAAAATGGATGAGTTAAAGTGGATATAAAGTGGATTAAATTAAAATTTCCTTGTATGAATAAAACCTGTACAGTCAAAAATAGAAAGAATGCAGAAAATTGGGAAAACGCTTTTATGGACAATCTGATAGGCTACGATCAGGTTGGAATATTGCTGTGGTGTAGGAAATGAAGAACTTGTTCATTTAGAAAAACATGGAAAGACTTGGTCTTATGAAGGAAGATGCTGCACACCTTCAGAGAAACAGATGACAGGTGGAAATAAGCATAGCATGATCTTACACATTTGTATATGAGTATATATGTGTATATATGTTTATATATTTATATGTGATATATAAATATGTACATATGTGTATACATCTATACATAGAGAGAGAGAGAGAGAGAGAGAGAGAGAGAGAGGGATGGATGGATGGATGGATAGGTAGGTAGGTAGATAGATAGATAGATAGATAGATAGATAGATAGATAGATAGATAGATAGATAGATAACACACATATAAGCCTAAATGTAGCCTCCTTTAGTGGGGAGGAAGGAGAAAGAAAATAAAGTAAAAAGTGAACAGCAGAGAACAAGAAAACCTACAAGGAAGCAAAGAAAAACTGGGCAGCTTTAAAAAACAACATGTAATATTTATTACATGGGCTTTCTTGAAATGGAAATTGATTGTTTTATATTCAGTCCTCTCTTATGTTCTTCTGTGTGCATGGCAATGTTTTTTTTTCCTTTTCTTATTTGCTGTTTAAATTAAAAATAAATTTTAAAATTTACAAAAACTCAGTCAAATTGAGATTTAATGATTTACCCAGGGTCACATAGCTGCTGAGTGTCTGAGACCATATCTTCCAGACTCCACGCCTAGCACCACCCCACATAACTGCCCGCCGTCCAGTCTGTCTTTCATAAATGCCATTCCAAAGGGTGATCCTCTTTGAATGAATTCACAAACTAATGACAGTGATCCAACAACACAACTGTTACACAGGATTTGTTGTTGTTGGACAACAGAATTTATTGTAACTATCAGCCAAGAAGTCTTACCAGGGGCTAGTGGTGGGCATGTGGAAATATCCTTATTATGCACAACTGGTCGGTCTGCTCTTATTTGTTAACATGAGAAACTGTGTGTCTGAGCTTGAAGAATTAATGGACTGTTGACCAACAATGGGAATTAAGGCCTATCCTCCATTCAAGTGTAGGGACTTGAAGGTCAGTATGTCCCCGATCAAGTGTGTCACATATACATAAACACCCACATCCATACTTAGACACGTACACACAATATACCTCCCTCCAAGAAGACCAAATAATTGTCTCCATCCACTTCAGTAGTGCATGATTCTATGCCAGATCAGTTAATCAGCAATATGGGGGAGTCACTTTTTGTGTTTCTATTTTTCCAACTTTGTTATCAAAAGAGTTTTCTGTTTTCCATGTGTCTGTGATCTTCACAAGCATTTTGTAAAGAAAAAACCCCTTGAGAGTCGGAACTATTTGATTCTTTGGGTGTGTCTCCCTAACATCCAGCATAGCACCTGGTACACACAGGGGAGCCTAATAAATACTCATTGATGAGTTAGCAACTCAATTCCCAAAGATAAAAGTTCTTCACCTTTCCACATTAATATAGCTGCATACATGAAGTACCACTACATAAAACTATACCATATTTTCCAGAATAGATTTTCTCTCCTTTGGTGAAACTCCACACATTAGTGACTTTTCTTTGCATCAAAGGGTGTGCCCACATTTTTATCCTCTAAAATTGCCTTTCCCATGGGATTATGGAGCCAGTCTTTCCATCTCATCCCACTTCTGTACAGTGAGAAGTTGCCATCATGGCGCTGCAGTGTAAGAGGAAAGAGATGTTCATCACCCTACCCCAATAACAGCATTTGCTGGGCTTTTTTTTTTTTTATTAGAAGTTGTCTAAAGTCTCCCTGCTTAGAAATGCATGGAACATCCAGGCAGAGAAGCCAAACAGATGCTTCAAAGAGTCCCCAAATGCTCTCTGTACCTTTCAGCCACCACAGCTATTACTTTTAAGAAAATAACAAGGACACCTTGATCTGAACTTTCTTTGGTGCTCAGGGTTTTGTGTGTGTGTGTTGAAATAGCACCCCAGACTTTTTATCTGTAAAGCACTCCCATTCAATGAATTGTGACAAGAAGAGGAAGGAGGCATACTCACCAGCTATCTATGCATTTTTTTTTACCACTTAAATGGGACCATCACAGGAGGTTAGATTAAAGGTGGCACCTGTAACCAACAAAGGAAGTTTCCCTTCCTCCCCTTAAAACACCTTCATCAAGACCCCGTCCAATGTCAGAAATCTCCTGCTGCATGTTAGAAATCAGGAGCAGAGAGGAGCAGCTTTTGATCAAATGCTCCGTTTCCCTCCATCCTGAAAACTGACATTTATCTTCTGATTTTCTTTCCCATTCAATTTGTTTTCCTGTCAAAGGTCTCATTTTCCCCCCTGCAGCTCAACCTGATTGAATTCCACTCGGGTCTCCTGGTGGTCTGGCTCTCGAACCAAGCGGGGCTGCCATTGGCAGCTTCACACCATCCATCTCTTTGGGCAACTGGAATTGCTCTTCCAAATGCGGCACTTTGGTGCGGGCCCTCATTAGCACCAGCTCCAAAGGGACTCAGGCTCAACAGAAGAGACATTAAGCATCTAAACAGCACATTGAGGGCACAAAGACATCCAAAGCAAAGCAGACAAGTGATAGAACCAAGAAAGGGACGTAAAAAGGAATGGCTGTATATAATGGAAGCCTTTCAATTCGTATTTCTCATCTGTAACACATCTGTTCCCAAGAAGCAGGAAGAGGTACAGAAAAAACTGTGACATCAGAGTATTTGAGGCCCTCCTGGTGTTTAGATTCACCTGATCTAAAGACAGAAATACCATCTTAAAACTAATTTAGTCATCACACCAATAGGACTCCTGAGCTGTAAGGTCACATAATTACACATTTCCTAAAATTTCTGGCCTGCAGTCTTGTTTCATCAAGTGAAAATATCTATACTTAGGCACACAATTTATATGTATGTAGAAATATACACACATGTGGATATCTTTAAATAGTTATATAATTAAATTCGACATTTATTCTACACCTAGTATGTGCATACAAAGCACAGTATTTAGTACTGATGGAGTTACAAAGACAGAAAGAAGACATAGTTCTTGTTCCGAAGGAGGTCATAAATCTAGCCTAGAAGACAAGAAATGTACGTGAAAAACGATAATTGTAAGAAGGTGATGGACTCTAAAGAAGTGTGGAAAGATTTCTATGAACTGATGGAAAGTAAAGTAAGTAGCACCAGAAGAACACTCTACAGGGTGACTGCAGCAATAGGAATGGGAAGACAACCACAAAACAATGAAAATGAAAGTTACAGCATCACAAAGAATAAGCTTGTCCCCAAAGAAGAGATAGGGAAAGCTACCTCCCCTCCCCCACTCCTTTCCAGAGGTGAGGGAAGGGTGTTCACAACTATAGGAAGTTACATATTTTGTCCATTTTTTCCCACGTACTTATTAGTATGATTGATTTTCTTTCTTCCCCCTGCCTTTTTTTTCCTTTTAAAAACATTTCTTTGTTGTATAAGACGACTCTCTGGTGGGTGGGAGTGGGGAAGTTTGACCTATGTAGAAACAAAAGATTTCTATCAAGATTTATTTAAAAAGCATTATAATACAAAATGGGTGCTCTTAAGAGAAGTTTAGAAAATTGTTAGAGTTCTGAGAAGGGAGAGATTTCTACTAACTGTAGGCATATCTTCATGAAAGGTGACATTTGAAGGGGTTTTTGAAACTCAGTGAGATTTCGATAGTCCAAGTTAGAGGGTGGAGGGTTAGCAGCATTCCTGGCATAGAAACCATTTGAGCTAATGCATAGGTGCAAGAAAACAAGGCCTGTGTTCAGAGAATGGAGAGCGATTGAATTTGGCTGGAGCAAAGAGCATTTTGAAGAGGAGTGATGTGAGCTAAGGATAGAAAGGTAGTTGGGAGAGAAATTGGGAAGGGCTTTGAATGCCAAAGGAGTTTTGAACTTTTTTTGATTTGCAATAAAGAGTGACTGAAGACTTTAGTGAACAAGTGAGTACTATGCATGAAGTAGGTTAATTCTATTGTGGGTATGAAGAATTAATTGGAAGGGCAGGGGAAGCAGGGAATCTAATTTGGGAAGCTGTAGCAGTGGTTCAGAAGAGAAGTCACTAGGGTCTGTACAAAGGTAGGAGGCTATGGGAAGAGAAAGGAGGAGACCGAGATGAGATGTACTTCAGGAAGTGGGCTTGGGAACACCAGCTTTAGACTATAGTATTTAGAGGTAGAAAGGACCTTAGGGATCATTTCATTCAGCTTTCTCTTTTTATGTAGATAAGGAAACAGGTCCTAAGCTAGGAGAAGTCTAAACTCAGAGCGTCTAAATCCAAATATGTATGCTTTTCATCCCCACACGATAAGAGTATGTAGCCTTATTACTTTTTATTGCAGCTACATTTTTTCAAATTTTATTTAAATAAATCAGATGAAACATTAAATATAAGGAAAATCCAGGTTATGTTTCACCCAGAAATTCAAAATTACTCCAAAGCCAGACTCCAAAGACTTTCTTGACTTCTAATTGTGGAAATTGACTCCCCTAAGTCCCTGTATAGAAATGGCACGATCTTCTAAATTAGCTTAGAAGGCAAATTTCCATCCCCATATATCTAATAAGCATATGCACTTACACAAATACATACACACAGACAATCATCAATAAGCATTTATTAAGCAGCATTACTGTGGGCCAGGCATGTGTGAGGTGCTGGAAATACAAAAAGTAAAAGCAGCCCTTTTCCTCAAGGATCTTACATTCTGATGGGGGAAACATCATCCGCACAAGTAGGCATATTCATGATAAATACAAAATGTATGACTGGTATCCTTAGAGAGGAAGACGTTAGATAGGGGTGGGGAACCTGTGACCTCAAGGCCACACGTAGTCCTGTAGGTCCTCAAATGTGACCACAACTGTGAATCTGCTACACTTGAGGACCTTGAGGGCCATGTGTGACCTCAAAGCCATAGGTCCCCCACCCCTGCACTAGAAGGAGGGTAAAAAACTGGGCTAAAAACTAGGCATTTGAGCCTAGTTTTAATGGAAGCCAAGGACTCTAAGAATTGAAATTTAGGAGAGGCATTGGAAAGCAACCGGTATAATAACATGGAAATGGAAAATAGAATATGTGAAGAACAATGGGTAGGCCAGTATTGCTGGGCCACAGAGTTTGTAGGGGAGAATTTCAGTCATTTTTTTAGTCATGTCCAACTCATTGTGACCCCTTTTGGGGTTTTCTTGGCAAAGATATTGGAGTAGTTTGCCATTTCTTTCTCCAGCTCATTTTTTTAAAGATGAGGAAATTGAGGCAAAAAGGGATAAGTGACTTGCCCAGGGTCACACAGCTATTAAATGTCTAAGGCCAGCTTTGAACCCAAGAACTTGAGTCTTTCTGACTCCAGAAGTCTTTGCACTCTTATTAACTGAGCCACCTAGATACCCTGTAGAAAATACTAATGTGCTTAAATACTGGAAAATAGAAAAGGACCAGGTTGTGAAGAACCTTAAAGAGGAGTTCTTACTTGATCCTAGATGTAATGAGATCAATTGGAATTTACTGAGTAAGGAGGAAGCATAATTTAGGGATATCACTTTGGCTGCTGTGTGGGTAGACAGTGGATTGGATAGGGGAGAAACTAGAAGCAGAGAGTCCAGTTAGGAGGCTGTTCAAATGTTCCAGATGAGAATTGATGACGGCCTGCACTAGGCTGTATGAGTGAGGAGAAGAGAAGGCATGTGAAAGATGCGTACACACACACACACACACACACACGTATCCCAACACAACAATTAACAGTGGAACAGGAAGCCATCATCCATCTAGGCAGCTGACATTGCTATGCCAAGGGCAAGATTGTTCAGCAGAGAAGGGATTCCCAGTGAGAAGCAGAAAACTCTGAAGGATAGCAATCACCCTTTGCAGCTGATTGGCTGGTGCATGATTAACTTAGTTATGGGAGATTGGCAGAACCACGGACTGGAAAAGCAAACTAAAGGGCCATTTGTGACATCTCTTTCTAAATTCCAATTTGGGGCTCCATAATGAAGAGCAGTCTGAAAGCCCAGGTGCCCATGAGAGTCTCGTGGATGTTCTCAGGGGTCCCTTCCAATTGTAAACACTCCATGACATCCATGAACCAGTTAGGTCAAGAAAATAGTAGTAGAGACTGAAAAAGTGATCAGTACCTCCCTTGCCAGTGATACATGACACGTGAAGCCCTGGTTGAACTCCGTTGGCTCTCCAAGCAAGAGATCACTTTGGGTTTTGTAATTTTTGGTCCCTGAGCAAGGCAACATCTGTAACCTCAACATGCTACCTGGTTTGTAGTAAACACTTACTAAATGCTCTTAGGTATTTATTAAGTAGGAGCTTAATAAATATGTAACACTTGATTAATTGGTTTGTGAGATTCATTTAGAATTTCCTAGTCAAATTTATTTTGGATTTTTTTTTTGCTTATTGTTTCATTCTGTTTCTTTTAAAGAAAATCAAGTGGAAAGTAGCTACAGCAAGCGTAGTATATATGCACACATACACACACACAGAGGAATCTGATGGGAAAAATACTGGTTCTGAGATTAGAGAACCTGAGTTCAAATCTCTGCACTTCCACTACCTGCATGACCATGAGTCAATCACTTAACTTGCCCATGATTGTACGTTAATATATCAGTGGTTCCCACAATCAATATGTAAAAGATCTCCTCTAGGCCACAACTCCAGTGACCTCTGCAGAAAACAATCCTTCTATAAATGAGTGTCTTAGGGAGTTTCCATTGGCACAGACTGTTGAACTGACTTGCCTTGGATCTTCCAGCTAGCGTCAGAAGCAGCAGACTCAAGGCCCTAGCTAACTGCTAGGCCACGATGCTTCTCATGACTCATGACAACTTTTTTTTGTCTGTGTATGCTGACTGTGCTTTTATTTTTAATGATTATAATTGGTAAAGTTCATTAGTAAAAGACAATTTCCACATGGTCTTGTTCAGTTGTTTCAGTCATAGTCAACTCTCCATGACCCCATTTGGAGTTTTCTTGACAAAGATATCGGAGTGGTTTGCCATTTCCTCCTCCAGCTCATTTTGTGGATGAGGAAACTGAGGCAAACAGGGTAAAGTGACTTGCCCAGGGTCACACAACTAATATGTGTCAGAAGCCAGACTCAAACTTGGGAAAATCAGTCTTCCTGATTTCAGGTCTGACGCTTTATCCACTGCAACCCTTAGCTCCCCCACCTACTCCCTGGTAACTCTAGGCCAGAATGTATAGCTCTGAGTCCCAGCTCCACTAACAACAATCAAGGAAATAAATTGATGTGCTTATTTCCTTGTAACCTGGGACCAAAGAGATCTGTTGCTTGAAAGAGTCAGGGGAGCTCGGCCAGGCCAACTGCTCATTCTAGGCAGGTAAAAGGGACTGGGGACCAGAGATAATTCTAGCTAATATTTATACAACACTTTGAGTTTTATGGAATACTTTATGTACGTCTGGTACTTCTTGGGTAGTGACCCCGAGACTGAAGAGGATGTCTCAGCTGGATGCAGAGAGAAAAAAATGTAGGCTTCCCCCCTCTGTTCCTCACCAGCATCACGCCGTCCATTATAACCCAGCCCATGTGATGTCCCTGGGCTCGTTGCCCGTTTCTAATATGTTCTTATACTGCAGTAAGGTTAATTTGCGCTCTATCCACTGCACTACCTGGCTGTCTGGAAGCACTTACCAAGCAAATCTGAGACAGAAGGGATTGTGTTATTCTACAGCACATCATTTTGCCCACGTGACCCCCAGGTCAGGGGTAACACTGCTCTTGAGCATTATTCATCCCAGTTCTTTGTGTGTGCTAGGACGTTGTGCAGAAGACACGTGTTTGACAAAATGAAATCACAACACAATTAAGTTTAAGTGTAAATTTCCACCCCTCCCCACGCACTTTTTGTTCTGTCATTGTAAACCAAGTCCCTTTTGCATGGTAGGAGCTTGATAACTGTCAATTGAAATAAATGGATTGGAGGCAAATCCTTGAGCCGTGGAGATTGCCAGCTCCTTGAGGGTAGCGACTGTCTTTGACCATTTTTGTATCGCTAGTGTTTAGCACAGTGCCTGACACATACTAGGTGCTTACTGAATGTTTACATATGGTTTGATGGAGGTGCCAAGTGACAGACAGAGACTTAGAAGGGTGAGTACTTGCTAGAACAGTCAGTGAGTAGATTTGAAAACCCAACACTTTAACAAAGCTATTTCATTTTCATTCCTCCTTGGGAGTGCTGGGGGCTGCTCCTCTCCATTCCCATAGCTTGCTCACCATTTTTTCAGTCATCAACCTTTCTCTCTTTCCCTACTAAAGGAGGGGGGTGAAAAAGTCAGACAAATGGGTGGCCCTGCCCTCTGCCTCTAGACTGTATTCATGAGGGGAAGCTTCACAAAGGCTTTCTTCAAAAGGGAGATGAAAGGGGGTCCGGTTCTTTGCTGGCATTTGAGCTGGCATTTGCAGCATTACGGTAGGACTTAGAGCCCAGCCTGAGAAAGGCTTTGATTGCCAAAGAACAGTTACACCTCTGTCAGCACAGCCCATGTGACTCGAGCATTAGAAGCAGCAGAGGGGGGGATAAGAGCAGATGTGAGGGGGAAGTTCATAGCAAACAAAAAGTCACTTGGATGTGGACCCACCAAAAAGATAAAGGAGAAAAGGGAGAGAATGAGAGCAGAGAGAGGGAGAGAGTTATTTGGTAGCCACATCTTGACATAACATCTATTATTTTAGGAGACAGAGGCACATCCAGATGGGAATGAATTGTTCCTTCTAGACATGAGACAGCACACAGAATGTCTTCATGTCAGCATTCCCTCTTCCTACCAGCCATAGCTGTAGATAGGGGACAGTGTGTTCAAAATTAAGAAGAAAGGATGGTTTCCATGCACTTTCAGTCCCTTTATAATCTCCAGCCCCTTCTGATATCTGATGGCAGTTTCTTGCTAACATCCCTCATGGTGAGAGCTATGGCATGCTTTTCAATTAGCCTCTCAATGGTGGATAGAAATAATACAGGGAAAAGAATATGGGATATGGAATCAGAGAATCTATGCTCAGAGTTCAGCTTTGCTGTTTACTTAGTTGCATGAGCTTCAGTAACCTTCTTGGGCCTCAGATTTCTTATCTTTAAAATGGAGAAGTTGGTGAGGCCCAATTAGAAGGAAAGCAGGGGGAAATTTACAGCAAGTTCTCTGATAAAGGTCTCATTTCTCAGATATATAGAAAATGAAGTCAAATGTATAAAAATAAGCTGTTCCTCAACTGGCAAATGATCAAAGGATATAAACAGATTATCTTCAAAAGAAATCAAAACTACTGATCACTATATAAAAATTCTCTAAATTACTAATAAGTAAGCAAATCTGAGATACTATCTCATACTTATCAGATTAGCTACCATGACAGAAAAGAAAAATGACAAATGTTGGAAGGGATGTAGGAAAATAAGTACACTAATGCCCTGTTGGTGGAGTTGTCCAACTGTTCTGGAAAACAATTTGGAATTGTGCCCAAAGGGCTATAGAACTATACATACCCTTTCACCCAGCAATACCACTAGGAGCTATATACTCTAGTAGCGGCTCTTTTGGTTGTGGCAAAGAATTGGAAATTGAGGGGTTGCCCATCAATTGGGGAATGACTGGACAAGTTGTGGTATATGATTATGATGGAATAAAGAAAAACCTGGGAAGACTTACATGAACTGATACAAAGTGAAGTGAGCAGAACTAGGAGAACACTGGGTACAGTGACAATATTCTAATGAGAACTGTGAAAGTCTTAGAAGTTCTGATCAATACAATGATTCGTACCCATTTGAAAGGAGTCGTGATGAAAATACTGTCAAGCTCCAGAGAGAGAACACGTAGACTCTCAGTACAAATCGAGGCATGATTTTTTCTCTCTTTAAATTTTTCTTGCTTTTTTTACAACATGACTAATAAGGTAATATGTTTTGCATGACTTCATATGTATAATGTATATTGTATTACTTCTCAATGAGTTGAGGAGGGTGGAAGGAAAAAGAGAGTTTGAGACTGAGCATAAAAAAAAAAAAAAAGTGGGGAAGACTTGAGACAAGCAGACCCACCAGCAGGATGCTGCAATATTCAGGCACGATGAGAGCCAGAATGGTGGCAATGGCAGAGAAGAGAAAGGGGTGTATTCTATAGATGCTGCAAAGATAAGATAGACAGGCCTTGGCAACAGATTGGCTCCTGGAGGAGTGGGGTGGGGAGAGATAGTGAGGAGTCCAGGATGACTCCAAGGTTGTGAACCTGCGGGACTGGGAAGCTTATGGTGCCTTCCACAGTTAAGAGAGAAGTTTGGAAGGGGAGAGGACTTAGGGGGAATGATGACAGGTTCCATTTTGAATGCAATGTTTTTAAGATGTCTGCTGGACATCTAGTTCAAGAGGTTTGAAAGGCGGTTAGAGATGTGAGTCTTGGATGTGAGCAAAGACGGTAGGGCTGCCTAGGGAGATTTGATTTTTTCATCATGGACATGAAAATTACATCAATAGAAGCTCATGAGATCATTATGTGAAGTAGCATAGAGGAAGAAAAGACAAGGTCCCAGGACAGAGCTCTATGGGACATCCATGGGGAAAGCGTTATCTCAGAAAACCTAGAGAGCAGACAATATCAAGGAGAGGGTGATTAACAGTGTCACTGTAGAGAAGTCAAGGAGAGTGAGGACTGAGAAAAGGCCATTTGATTGGCAACCAAGAGGTCATTAGTAACTTTGGAGAGAGCATTGTTGGTGGAATGATAAAGTCAGAAGAGGGACTGTAGGACGTTAAAAAGATATTGAGAGGAGAGGGAGCAAAGGTACCTATTGTAGACAGCCTTCTAGAGATGTTTAGACAGAAAGAGCAGAAGGGATAGAGGATGCCAATTAGCAGGGATGGAAAGATTAAGTGAGGGGGTTTTTTTCCGAAAATTTATTAGTTTATTTGTTTTCAGTTTTCAACATTCAGTTCCATAAGTTTTAAATTTTCTCCCCCTCCCTCCCCAAGATGGCATGCAACCTTATGTGGTCTCTACACATACATTCCTATTATATACGTTTACACACCAGTCATCTTGCATAGAAGAATTATAATGAATGGGAGAAACCATGGGAAAAACAAAACATAACGAAACGTAACGAAAAAGAAAATAGTCTCCTTCATTCCGCATTCCACCTCCATAGATCTTTCTCTCGGTGTGGATGGCATTTTGCATCATGAGTCCTTTGGAAACGTTTTAGGTCCTGCATTGCTGAGAAGGGCTAAGTCCATCGAAATCAATCATCACACCCTGTGGATGTTACTGTGCATAATGTTCTCCTGGTTCAGCTCACTTCACTCAGCATCAGTTCATCGAAGTCTTTCCAAGTTTTCCCAAAGTCTACCTGCTCGTCATTTCGAGGTTTTTCTGAGGGTAACAGACATGAGAGAGTTTGTAGACAGCAGAGAATGAACCCGTAGACAGGGAGAGTTTAAAGATAAGAGATAGAATAGGGATGAATACAGGTTAGACTAGATGCTGTTTGAGGTCCCATTCTAGCTCTGGGATTCTGGGATTCTTAATGTTCCAAATTTGGTAAAACTGGTCAATTCCTTTGAAAGTTAGAATATGGCAGAGACATGCTGACTCATAATGCTAGTCAGGTTGAAATATATTTCAGTTCCCAGCTGAATTCAATCACTTAAAATAATATAGTATAACACTGACTATCCTGCCCCAAAAGAAACATGATATATATCTATGTAGAAATATATATATACACTAGTATGAATGTGTGTATATATATATATATATATACGTATATATATATATTTGCATGGTAATATAATAACATATGGGGCCGTGAGGTGGCACAGTAGATAAAGAATGCTGGGCTTGGAGTCAAGAAGACTTAATTCAAATCCAACCTCAGATACTATGCTTGCTAGCTGTGTGACCCTGGGCAAGTCACTTAACTCTGTTTGCCTCAGTTTCCTCATCTGTGAAATGAGCTGGAGAAGGAAATAGAAAACTGCTCCAGTATCTTTGCCAAGAAAATCCAAAATGGGGTCACAAATAGTCGGTCACAACTGAAATGACTGAACAACAAAATAATACGTGTATGTACTGTGTATGTATGTTTGTATGTATTTCATTCAAGTTTTGCTTCTGATTTTCCAGCCTCTGTTACCATGCCTTGGTTACAATATCGCCCTAGAAACTTTCTTCAGTGATTGGGTTTTCCACATTCTGGAACATCTCTCTGCTATGCCAACCCCTTTCTGCTATCAGACCTCCATTTTGGGAAGGGGCCCAGGCCAACCAATTTTATTCCCCTTCAACCTTTGCTTTTGGCTTCACAGACTTTAACATAATGACTCAGCTGCAGGCTTACCTTGGAGTTTCGCTCAGCACCTGGGGTCCCCTCACCCCTAGTGTCTATAGTATCCATCAGTCCCTGTGACCTTCTCACCTTGGAATGTCCCTCTTCTATTCTGGCCCCTTTCTCCCATTGGCAAGTTCTTCCTTGGGCCTCCATATTGGGAAAGGGTTCTGACTGCCCAAACTTCATTCCCCTACTAGCTGTGGTCTGGGCGAGGAGCTATCTTGCTGCTTGAATTGTATTACTGGCATTTAGCAGAGTGTCTGGTACCTACTGTTGCTTTTCCTTCCTTTCAAAGAGGAACGGTGACATCACAGGGTGATGTCTTGACTCACAAGTGAATTGAATTTAAGTGAGGTAAAGTCACATAAAGTCATCAGTCTCCACAGAAGGCAAGATGACTGGAAGTGGCCCAGGATGCAGCGGATGACCTTGGTGTCCTCAACGTCTGACCAAGCAGTCATCACTCCACAGCATCTTCTTCAGCCACCCCTGTGGCCTTTTGAACAAAATGTTCCCATCCTCCCATTCCCCCAAAGGAGAAGTCTTCACATTCTTGGAATAGGTATCCCCCTAACTCACTGACAGGTATGAGGCCTGTTGGTTACCTTTGTCCTGGTTTAGTTCATCTGCCAAAATGGCTTTGCCAGGATGTGGCCAATGCGCGTGCTCCAGCTTCTTGGAGTCCAAGTGAGAACTGGGTGAAGTTGGACACCAAAGGTGAATGAGCAGCCCTGAAAGGGGTAGGCAAGCCCTCACACCGGAGGTGCTCGTCCTCCCTGAACACCCATACACGTAGTAAGCGTTTAATAAATGCTTGTTGCCTTATTTTATCTTTGTAAGACAACAGCTTTTCTTCTGGAACTATCAAAAACATTCAGAAATACAAAGGAGCCAGTTTTACAGAATTATTGGTTAATAAAATCAACTACTTATTTAAGTCAATAAAGGAAATACCAAGCCATTGCTGTATTGTTACATATAAAAATAGCTCATTAACATCCTGTCTTTCTGTGGGAGTCTGAGATGCCATTTAGCGTATAAGGAGTGAATCGATTAAGGATTGGTTCTGATTAACCATTTTCTGTGCATATTCAGAGCCCTCCTGGCAGGGGAGTGTTGTGGGAAAATGCAGTGTTTTATGATTCCACCCTCGGCTTTCTGCGATTATCTCTTACTGAATTAGCAGAATCAGTGTGGCGGGCCCAGAGCGTCTCTCATTTCTAAGCCCTATAACCAAGGTATCAAATCCCTGGCATGTGTATGGGCTGCACTTGTCCCACCATAAGAGTGGCCTGAACCAGAGTAAAATGTAATTGGGAAATATTTAACAAAACAAATAAAAGTACAATAAAACATAAAAAATACTACGTTTTAAAATTTGTCAGCATATGGGCCACGGGGATCTTTATGTATGGGCCCCATTTCCGTTCGATTTTGATAGCACTGACCTAGAATCACGACATGTGAGAAGTGACCTCATGTGACAAGGAAGGGAATTTCAGTAAAGTGGCTTCCCATTCTCTTGTACTTCCAGGCCTTTGCGGGGCCCCTCCCCCGTGCCCAGAATGTTCTCCATTCTCATGGCTTCCTTCTGGAATCCCTCCATTCTTTCATGGCTCAGCTCAAGGGCCGTCTGCTCTAAGAGGCCTTCCTTGAGTCCTTTGTTGGTTGGTGCCTTCCAAAGTGGAATTATATTGATTTTGTGTATATGTATGTATTTTAGTTTCTTATCAGTGTACAGGTTAGGAGGTAAGTTCCTTGAGAGCAGGACCTTTCTGCCAGCCCTTCCCCTTCTTGCTCCTGGAACATTAATTAAATCAATACTCCTATTCCTGGGAAGGATGCATCAATCAATGACCTATGGCTCCAATAATCTCTCACTTCCCAGACTAAAACTCCCCTCCCTGGCCACCATTCCTCTCTATCTGTTGTCTTCTTCTATCATAATGGAAGTTCCTTGAAGGCTGAGACTATCTTACCTTTTGTATTCATATCCCCAATGCTTAGCTCAGTACCTGACACTGAGGAAGCAATTAATAGCTTTTCATTCATTTGTTTCTTCATTCATTCTTTGTCCATGCTGAGACCTCCCCTTCCCCACAGCCCACAATGGAATATAAGATCTTTGAGGGTAATTTCTGTTTTGCCTTTTGTCATTGTACCTTCTGGTAGAGACCCTCACCTCCTAGCCTATATATAGCCTTATACAAAGAAAATATCCAGTTTGTGCATGCTGAATACTTCCCATATGTACAGTACTCCCTTGAGCTCCACACTTTCAGGAACCAAAGAATCCTTGCCAGGTCCCAAGAGGATTGAGTGGGAAGTCAAGGGAGAGGTAGGTTGTGGTTCTGCCGACTCAACAAAATATAATGAAAGAAAATTAGCTGGGATGTGGCAGAAGCTGCCACAAGATGGGATTCAGGGGTCAGTCTCTTTTCCCTTAAGTCAACTGAGTAGTGGAATCCAATAGCCATTCACTGAAAAGACAACCAGAAGAGGAATGCTGTGTGGGGTTGCTTTCAGAACTGATGCCAACATAGGATGAATGCTGGGCTTCCTTTGGAAAGCTGGAAATCTAAGAGAAGACCATGTCAACATGTGAATTGGCATAGTGTTAGAATTAGAAGAAATGTGGAGAGGGCATCAGGGTCAGATTCTGTCTAGACCTCAGAGGAAGGAACGCTGGTGTGTGGTCTTAAAACACAAGGATTACCTGGGAATCTACAGCAGGATGCAACTAATGGGGTGATGGGACCTGGACCCTGAATTTTTCCATACATTTCAGCAGCCTTGATCACTGGCTTCTCACCCAGGACATCTGCCCCATCCTAGATTACCTAGATACTCAATAGTCTTCTCACTATGACTGCGCCACCTAACGGTATCAGCAAGGACCCGGCATACACAGGGGGGCCTGCTGTACAAGTTCCTAGATCTGCTTTTCTAAAAGGAGAGGTCAACAATGACTTTAACCAAGCACATGTATCATTCACTTAGTTCAGGGGGGAAAGTCAGGACCCTGAACTTCAGAGAAAATAGAGAAACAAAGATCAACCAACAGACAGGGCTTCCGACTGTCTGAGCAGGAGCGATACATACATCACAGACCAACAGACAGATCCAGCTGTCTGACCATGACATACACACAAAGTTACCAGAGAGAAGTACCTACATCTGGGTTTTCGAAGGTGGGGGGACGGGTTCCTGGAGGGGGGTCCTTAGTGGCCGCCCAGAGTCTCATCTGGCCAGACTAATACTTCCAGTGAGTAAGCCCCAAAGTAAAGCCTCACCTCAGAGTATTTAGACACTTTTCAGAGCCAGGGGGCATCGCTACCTTGGAGAACTAATGCCTCCTTAGAAATTAACAACGGGTGTGGGTCTCCCCTAATCAAGCTTGGCTTAATGACTTAATGGCCCATCAATGGGTGGGGAAGATCTTTAGCTCTCATTACCATTACACTACCCCAGACCACTTAAGTCCTTTCCCCAGGTTATTTACCACTTCTTAATTCTATCCAGATCTTCTCACAGTGTTTTTTTTTTTGTACATAAGTATCACTCTCACCCCCATCAAAGTGTAGATTCTTTAGGACTGTATTGGAATTAAAATAAACCCTGTTACTTTGACTGAAAGAAGACTGGAGTGCTTGAATTCTTTCCAAGCAGACTTGCCTTGTACCCTGACAATTCGGGGTTCCCAACCACCTCAAACCACATCATAACAACCTGTGTGGAATCTGTGGCTGAGGTTAAGAGATCAGTGTATGCTGATGGCATGGCCTAGGGTAGATGAGATACAAAGTAAGTGATGGTGATAGGGCCTTACCTTTCCAGAAATGGGAAGGGGCCTTTTCAGCTATGCATTGGACCAAGCCCGAGCCCTCTTTCCACCTTTTGCTCTCTCACTCTCCAAGCCACTGTGTCTCATCAGGCCCAATCAAATCAACAAGAATTTTTTAAGTGAAAGCTATCACATCGCTATGTGAAAGGTACTTTGCCAAGATATAGATGCAAAGAATGAAATGATCCCTATGCACAAAGAGCTTAAGTTCTAATAAAAGAGATAACCAGAACTATAAAATGTGTACGACATGAAGTTAGTATATATCTATATTGAGAAAGGCCCAGGCCCGGGGAATGGGCTGCAGCATAAGAACCGCATGGTAGAGGACAGGAGTGCTTTACCTCTCTTGGGTCACAGATTCCTTTGGCAGTCTGAGGAATAATAATAACATTTATAGAGACCTTATTATTATTAATAAGAATAGAAAAAATTTATATGGCTCTTACTAATAGTAATAGTTAGGATTTATATAGCTCTCATTATTAACAATAATAAGATGACATTTATGTGGCTCTTATTAGTAATAATAGCTAACATTTATATAGCTATTATCAATAATAACGGTATTAGTATAGCTCTTATTATTAATAATAATAATAGCTAACATTTACATAGCTCTTGGGGCAGCTCGGTGGCATAGTGGATGACCCTAGAGTAAGGAAAATTCATCTTCTTGAGTTCAAATCTGTCCTCAGAAACTTACTAGCTATGTGAATACTGACAAAATATCTGTTTATCTATCTATCTATCTATATGCGTGTGTGTGGTACACACTGTTTCATTCTAACTCTTTGTGACCCCATTTGGGAGATCAAATGGTTTTCATGGCACATACTGGAGTAGCTTGCTATTTCCTTCTCCAGCTTATTTTACAGATGAGGAAACCGACTCAAAGAAAGTTAAGTGACTTGCTCAGGGTCACATAGCCAGTAGATATCTGTTACTGTATTTGAACTGAGGTATTCCTGACTTTAGACCTGCTACTCTATCTACTGCACCACTTGGCTGCCCATAAATATACATGCAAAGAAATTAAATACAAGAATCTTTGAAGAAAGGGAAATAGCAGTTGGGAGATCAAAGAAGCCTTCATGCTGAATGTGTTTCTACATTGAATCTTAAAGGAAGAGAAGGGACTCTGTGAATTTGAGGTAAAGAGGAGTAACTCCTAGCTACAGTGCCTCGTACCAGGGCTGTTGATAGAAGGGGATGGATCCCAGGGTAAATCAAACTCTATGTGCATCTGCAGTGTCCCTGTCTGCCCCTCGTTCCTTTAATATTTTGTATGAGTTAGAGAAGACAGTAGAGAGAAAGCTGGCCTAGGAGCTTGGAAGACCTGAGTTCAAGTTCTACCTTTTAACATATGCTGACTGGATCACTCTGAGCCAAACTCTTAACCTCTCAGTGTTCCAAGCTCTTCCAAGTTGACCTAACTGACCTTATGCAAGTCACTTAGCTTCTCTGAATGTCAGTTTCCTAAACTGTAAAAACAGTGAGAATTAGAAATTGCCTAGATTTACTATTCTTATCTATAGATAGATATGGATGCCCATGGATACCATAGTATCATAAGTTTAGAGTAAAAGGGCGCCTAGAGATCATTTAGTCCAACACCCTCATTTGCAGATGAGAAAACAGATATAGAGAGGTTAAGCGATTTGCCTATGGTTACACAGTTAATAAGCTGTAGGATTTAAATCCAACTGACTCCAAGTCTTGAATGTTAACCATTACACTAACTCATCTTTTCTTCTTCTACAAAGAGTCTTGTCTTATCCAAGCTATCTATGAGCCTGAAAAAAATTAAAAACACCTTGGGAGTACTTGTTTGAGGTTAACACCAAACATCAAATTATTTCATACGATACAAACAAGCATTGGGAAAATTGACTGTATTTTTCGTTTCTTCACTTGGCTATTTTGACATTGTATGTAGATGTAACCTGAGTGTCAGAAAACGTGTTTTTGTATATGATCTAACCCCTTTAATACCATAGCTAAAGTTCATTTATTTTTATTCCATCTTTACAGAGGATGGAGAATAACCAGTTCTTACCCTTTAAGCCATGTCTCTTTATATTATCTTAAGGTTGTTACATGTCACCGTTCAATTTCCTAGTTTGCAGACCAGATAATTCCACTTCCTTTATTAACTAACCTTTCTTCATGGATCTTCTTTCTAATTTTCTTGCCTCTTTATCATCACCAAGATGGTACCCTTTCCATGAGTCCTCTTCAACCATGAGGCCCAGAAATAAGCACTCAATTCTATAAGAGTCTGAGAAAAGCTAAGCATATACAATTATATCCACTCTCAATAAACCTTTATTAAGTACCAGTTTGTATCAGGCACTGTGCTATGCACAGAGGATACAAAGACAGGCAAATTTCTAGGATCTTACTCTCTGATGAGGGAGATGACATGCAAAAAACTGCACTACTATGTACAAAATATAAATGCGCAGATAGATATGATATGATATATGATATGATAATTGTGGACAATCAACCAAGGGAAGGCATTAGAATTAAGAGGTATTAGGGAAGGTTTCCTATAGAAAGTGGGATTGTAACTGGAACTTGAAAAAAGCCAGGGAAGGCAGGAGGCCGAGATGAGGAGGGACAGCATTCCAGGCATGAGGGACAGCCAGTGAAAATGCTCCATTAGGAGATAGAGTGTCATATTTGGAATACAGCAAGAGGCCAAGGCCACATCCATTTCCCTGCTTCTTGTCTTTTCAGTAGCTGGAAAAGATCACCCTCTAGAGTTCAGCTAATGTCCACTATCATTCTTATCTTCTTTTTAAAATGAGTTCATATGATAGTTGCCCATCCTCCATTGCTGGTTTATAGAGGCAGAAGCTGTACTGGTAAGAGTGCTGGACTTGGGGTCGGAAGATGTGGGTTCCAACCCTTGCTTCTGATAACTTCCTGTCTAAGTTTGCCAAGGCAGATAATTTAATTTCCCTTTGCCTCAGGCATCTCCCCAGGATTTACCTACTCCATCTCAATAATCTGTTAGGAGAAGAAGTCTTTTGACTATGGGAATCACAATTTTTTTATCTTAATTGTCATGTCCCTATTTATTCTTTAACTTTGCTGTCACTGTACCACCATCTTGGTATGGTCAGGATCTCTACTAATTGAAAAAATAGTTTATTATCCAGCAGAGAGAAGAACCAAAATATAATATTCCAACAGAGGAACAAGGAAATGACAGCCAATTGTGCAGAATAGAGGCAATTTCCAAGTAAGACACATAGGTTGCTTGAGATGTGTAATGGAGGGAAACTCCCTATATTCCTTGCAGCAATCTCTGGTTTCTGGAGCTGGTATAACCTGGATGTCCTGAGTTAAGCATTAAACAAATGTGGTCACTAAACAACAATTCTAAGGCACGCAGGGATAGGTTAAAAAATGCAGTGAAGTTTTCCCACGTTCTTTAAAAATGATAATGAATAATAATAGTAGGAGAAGGAGGAATATTTTATATAGTACTTACACTGTGCCAGGCACTGTACTAAGCGCTTTAACAAATACATCTCATTTGACCCTAACAGCAGTCCTGAGAGATGGGTTCTATTATTATCTCCATTTTACAGCTGAGGAAACTGATGTAAGCAGAGCTTAAATGACTTGTCCAGGGTCCCACAGCTGGTAAGTATCGGAGGCTGGATTTGACTAGGTCTTCGGGAATCCAGTCCAGTGCTCTGTCCATGGTGCCACCTAGCTACTTTCATCTCCTTGAGTCTGTTCCTCACATGTAAAAACAAGATTGGATCGGATGACCTTGAAGGTCCATTTCATCTCCAAGTCTATGAATCTGTGATGAAAATGTAATATATAACCTTAGTAGAATATATGCTCCTTGAGAATACGAACTATATCATTCTTCATCTTTATACCTTTATAACCTACTGCTGAGTCTGACACTATGGAAGGACCTTAATAAGCATTTGGTAAATGTTGAAAGAATGTAAAATAACTGCCTATCTCTTTAATTCCCCCAAGGTTGAAACTGAGAAAAAATATCTATATGGCACCAACATCAGCAACCAGACTATATTTTTAGCCCAAAGTGGTTTGTTTTGTTTTCTTTTATGGATCCACTTAGGGACAATGAAATTGATCAGGGAAGAAGGCAGGATTTATGTGGCAACTTTGTCTTTATAGCAGAAATGATTCACTCAGCCACCTCTATTTGTCTTGTCCAGCAACTACAGGAGAATCCGAGGCAGAAGGCCGGATTTATGCTTCCAGCATCCCCACCCACATCCTACCTCAAGGCTGCCATTATCTCACACACATAAGCTCGGCACCCCTACTAATATGTATGTCTCCCTCCTCCCACTGCTTCCCTGCAGTCATTAGTGGTGGAAGAGAAGGGGAGAAATAACAGTGACGGGTCACATTTACATAGTGCCTTTAAGATTTGCCAAAAATTTCACATGCATTATCTTATGTGAGTTTCTGCAAGGTTTAAATAACCTCTCTAAGTTAGATCATGGGGGTTAACAGGGGGTGTTAGAGGAATAGGCACTTGGAACTGAAAGGAACCTTAAGAATCATCTAGTCTAGGACAGCTAGGTGGCACCGGAGTCAGGAGGACCTGAGTTCAAATCCAACACTTGACTGTGTGACCCTGGGCAAGTCCCTTAATTCCGATTGCCTCCATAAAAATAAAGAATATAATAACTAAATGCTAATTGACTGACTAATCAGGCATCCCAGAGGAAAAGAGAAAGAACAACATACTTGGGGAGAAGTGATTCCCTAACTGCAGGTGATTTCCGGTCTGCTTTTTTGCAGGCCTGCATGCATCCCTGTCATGGGATGGGAGCTCAGCTCAAGGCATTCAAGGCCTGCATTTTAAAAATAGGAAAGTTTGAAATCTTTCCTCTCTGTCTTGAGCTCCCAATCTTTTATGAATGCAAAAGACTTTGTTAAAAAGAGTAGAAGACCTTGAAACATTGACCCCAAGTGATGCTGATGATAGAATTCATTCTGACCTATACGTACTAAAATACATGGATAGCTTTGTCTTAGGATTGTTTTTAAGGATAGGATTTTTAGATGCCTAAAGAGAGCAATGGATGCAGGAACTATGCTGGCACGGACAAAATTGAAGCACATGCTTAAAGACAAAGCATGAAAACCAGAGTGACTTGGTCATTTCCATGAGGCCCACGGATGTAAGGGACATGCATTCAAAATTCTAACATATTGCAAATATGAGAAATTTTCCTGAGAGAAACGTGGGAAGAATTGTATGAACTGATGCACTACTAGGAGAGTGAGACCAAAGGAACAAGAGACACGTCTACAATCGTGTAAATAAAAACGATGCTATCAAGCATCTAGACACAGATTAAATGCAGGGACCAGCTTTGGTTTCAGAGGATGAAAGATGAAGGGGAAAGGGAAGAAGCGTTAACCCCAAGCGCCCACGATGAGTTGGGTATTGTGCTAAGTGCTTTATAATACTATCCCCTTGATCCTTACAACAACCCTGTAAGGTAGGGGCGTTGATTATTTTTCTCTTTTTACAATTAAGGAAACTAAAGCAGACAGTGATCCAGTGATTTGCCCAGGGTCATATAGCCAGTAAGTGTCAGGCTGGATTTGAACTCGGGTCTTTGTTGCTCCAGGCCCAGCGCTCTGCCGCCAAGCTACCTACTGTAGCTCTCTCCACTCGATAGTCTACAGGTGTGGATGTTGCATATACCATCGAAAGTGGCTGCTTTTTGGTTGTTTTTGTTCAGTTGTTTTCAGTCATGTTTAACTCTTTGTGACACATTTGGGGTTTTCTTGGCAAAGATATCAGAGTAGTTTACCATTTCCTTCTCTAGCCCATTTTACAGACAAAGAAACTAAGGCAAACAGGGTTAAGTGACTTGCCCAGAGTCATGTGGCTAGTAGGTGTCTGAGGATGGATTTGAACCCGGGTCTTCCTGACTCAAGACCCAGCATTCTATCCACTGTACCAACCAGCTGCCCCCTTTTTTAGCTTACCTGTTTTTCTTTCTTACAAGGTAGATTTCTCTTTTGGAGGAAGGTCTATGAAACAGAGGATAGTGAGAGACTACTTCTATGTTTTCACTGTAGAAGGAACTCACAAGTGAGAAAATTCCCCCTAATAGTGAAGGTCAGTTTACAATCATTGAACAGACGATCTTAACCTCTTGTGTTAACCTTAACCTCATAGACCCCTTGGGCAGTCTGAAGTCTGGGGAATGCCATGGACCCCTTCTCAGTATCATGTTTTTAAATGCATAAAATAAAAGGCATAGAATCACAAAGGAAATCGAATTTATTATAATACAATCATCAAAAATAATTTTTTTAAGTTCACAGATGCCGAGTTAAAATCCCTTGACTTAGAGATTGTAACTTATAATCTTAGATGCCCAGAGCCCCGAGAAGCTAAACGTCACACAGTCAGGATATGTCAGAGACAGATTTGGAACCCATGTGTTCTCTAAGCACAGCATTACGTTGGGAAGTAATCAGTATATTAAAAAAAGCTTCAATAAAACTTTTTTAAAGGTTAATACACTTGTGCCAATTACTAAAAAACAAACAAAAATCTTACATCTAAACCTTTGAAAAACAGCTAATTTTGTTTTCTTACCCCTGGCCTGGGATTCTTGGGCCAGTTGTAAACCCATCCTGTTCTAGGCTTCTCGAAAAGCCCTACCTTCCTCCCAGAGTCATTGTTCTTCAAGTCAGCTAGAAACTCTGTCTTCCCTATCAAACTTTTCTTAGGTCTGCAGATGAATGCTTTAGTACTTTCCTGCTGGGACTCTTGGTTTCACAGTTCAGCCTTCACCTGACAACCTGTTAAACCCAGACAAATAGCCTTAAAAAGTCCTTCAGCAGTGCCACAGATCTTAAGAACTGGAGGAAGGATTGATTCTAGTAATTACCTGAGAACTTCAGATGTGTGTTTAGCTGCGTGCCTAGCTAAGCTGACCTAGAGATCACTGGCTGCAGAGCCTTAGGCAGCAATTTTGTCCTAATGGGATCTCAAAAATAGTTCTCAGATACATAGTAATGTTCCACTTCATAAATAACATGGTATGGTGAGGGATGGTGGCTTCCATCTAAGACTCAGCTTTCTCTAAATGGGACAATGTCCCAAAATGCCCTGATGTGTTTAAGGATCTCCTAATAACAAGAGTAAATCATGAATAGACATAATATATGGTGGCTGCTTCAATATATAGTATATTATAATGGCAAGAACTCAAAAGACTCTTGAATTCAAAACCCACCTCTGATACTTCTTATATGTGTGTGCCCATCAACAAGTCACACTTAGCCTCTTGAAAACCCCCAGTTACTTTATATGTAAAACGGGGACAATAATAGTACCCAGAATCCTTACAAGGTTGCCTCAGTTCCAAATTTAAGTCCTTTCTAAATTGTAGTTGTTACCACTATCCAAATCATCAGATAATTCAGATTTTTGTCTGTTTTTATGATGTTCATTACTTACTGTTGAATCCTTATATTTGAACGTTGTTCAGTCATTTTTCAGTGGCCACATTTGGAGATTACTTGGCCGAGATACTGGGGCAGTTTGCCATTTCCTTCTCCAGCTCATTTTAAAGATGAGGAAATTGAGGTAAACAGAGTTAAGTAACTTGCTCAGGTCACACAGCTAGTAAGTGTCTAAGGCAAGGTTTGAACTCAGGAGGACGAGCCTTCCTGACTCCAGGGAAGATACTCTATTTACTGGCCCACTCTTCTGCCTCTATTTGGAGGATTTACACTTTAATATGGCTGCATATGATGTACTAAGGATCCAACTCCAGTCTGTCACTTCCCAGTTTGAAAACCTTTCTGAAATTCCCTATTGCCTTAGTCTGCCATTTGGGGGCCTCTACAATATGACTCAAACTTATCTTCCCTGTCTCCATCACCTAGAGGCTCCCTCTTGCCACTTGACTGCTCCAGAGCATAGATGAGATGGGAGTCAGTAACTACTCTTTCCAGAGACATGGAGGACCTCCGAGGCCTTACCCTCTGCCCTGCCTCCACACTCAGGAGTCACCCTGTGTCATCAGGCCTATTTATATAACCTGGGCTTTCCCATCAGCCCAGAGGCTGAATTTTCTTTTACATTCTATCTCTCCCAGTTATAGCATGAGCTCCTTGAAAGCAGGGACTTTCTGGATTTTTCTATTCATATCCCAGTGTTTTGCACATAAAAAGTCATTTTTCATTCATTTATTTAATGTCAGATTATTATCTTTCATAAAACTCCAGATTTTAGCCAAATGGAACAACGACTTTTTCCCCAGACTTGGCGTTTTATCTCCTCCCTGACCCTCATTTGCCCAAACCATTGTCTAGAATTTCTTTCCTTACCCAATCCTGTCTGAATCTTTTTCTTCCTTCAAGGCTTAGCTCAGATGTCACCTCTGGGTAGCCTTCCCTGATTCCCGTAGTTGTTAACAATCTCTGGTTCAACCAACCCTTGAGGACTTATTAAGCATCTCCTATATACCAGGTAGTATGCTATGCTCTAGAGTGAGTACCTGCCCTCAAGGAACTTACATTTTATTGAGCTTATATTCTCTTTCCTTAGATCACTTGGCATTTACAAATGAGCTCACATTTTCTCATCTCTCTCCCCCTTCCATACTTACACACTTACTTACATCCCAGTAGAATATAATCTGTGAGGGCAAAAAGCATTTCCTTCCTATCCCTAACACCTAACCCAGCAACTTGACTGTCCTAAGTCATTGCTAGATGTATGTTAAATTGAGTATTGTTTTTTAAAAGGGCCACACCAGGAAGGCCCAACGTAGGTTTGACTTTAAAGCTTCTCATTTTGTGCCTGTAACCAGAGTTGTGTTGGAGCCAGCTCATACCAGCCCATGAGAGTCAGTTGCTAACTTTTCAATGTGAGCATTTAAACCCAGGAAGTCAGTAAATGCTACAAATCAGGACTTGTTGGTTGTCTACAATTAAGAAGGAAATAAGGAAAACATTAATAATGCATATTAAATGTAAAAGTGGGTCATTCATACATTCGCCCTACACACACCCAAGGCCACTTGTTAAAAATTTGCTGACACATCCCTGCCTGTAACCCGCTCCATCCTGGGTATTCTTGCTCTGGAAGGCTGACCTAATGCACTTGTGAGTCTCTCTATGAGTAGGGGAGGAAGGGAAACAGAACCCTTTGCCATGCAGGAAAGAACTTGAGATAGGAAGAATTGTCAAGTGGAAAGAAATTACATTGCTTTGGAATCAAAGAACCTCAGAATGGATTATGGACCTGCTACCAGTGTGACCTTACGGGAGTCGGTCTTTCTGATCCTCAGTTTCCTTATCTGTAAAACAAAGGGAATGGAATTAGATTGCTTGTAAGGTCTCTTCCAGTTCTAAATCTCTGGGCCTATGAAATTGAGTTATCCACAAAGTAGGGAGGTGGCGCTGTGGATAAAGCACCAGGTACATTGGAGTCAAAAAGCCCCGAATTCAAATTTGGCCTCAGATGCTTACTAGTTCTGAGTCTGGGCAGGTCACTTCACCTTGTTGCTTCAATTTTCTCATCTGTAACATGAGCTGAAGAAGGAAATGGCAAACCACTCTAGTGTCCTTACCAAGACAACCTCAAATGGGGGCAAGAAGAGATGGCCATGCCTGAAACAACTGAACAGCAACCAAGTAGTTAGTCTGATCAAGTGTAAAATGCCAATAAACCCAAATGCAAGATTTGCCATAATTAAGTAAATAGCTATCTTCCACCTATAGGATTGTGATATGTTCCAGGGATGTTTCGTTAGGTTTTGAGTTGAATTGCTAGGGATTTCCAGCTGTTTTCTAGAGCAAACCTAGAGTCAGGTGAATAAACAAACATGCCGCTTTATATAAAAGATAGCTGTCCTGTCTTCAAATTCCTGACTCTAATTTAGAGCAGTAATAAATTTTGAGAATAGGATTGATGCCACTGTCAAACAGAGAAGAGAATCTTACACAGGGCAACAGCCCATTTGAAGTTTAATCTACAATAGAGACTGTCAAGGTCTATTTATAAGGAACTCATAGCTGGTTTTGGTGGAAGCAAGGTACTTTGGAAGGAAGACCACAGGATTAAAATTTACATTCAGAACTGAAAGAGATCTTAGAGGTCATTAAATCCAATCCTTTCATTTTACAAATGAAGAAACTGAGGTACAGAGAAATAATTTATCCAGGATCACACAGGGAGTAAGACTATAGCCAAGGTCTTTCTGATTCTTAAGTCCAACCCTCTATCCAATGGAGAATCTAGTGTCTGGACAGCTGAAATCTGAATTCTATAGTGGAGCAAAGAGTTGTTATCACCAAAAACACCTGTAGAGGACATCAGATTTTAGGTGAGGTATAGGTCAGACCACTTGAGGATGGCGTGAGCAACAATAACCAATTTATGTTTTCTCATTCCCACTATCTTGGGTCAGTAATATTCTTAAGGGGCTTGGGGATGCTGCGTTTTTGTAAACACTTTGCCTACCTTGACAAGTAAGAGGTACCAAAGGTATGAGTAATCTAAACAGACAGAAAAAAGCCAAAAAAACAGAACAATGGCCTTTTTTCCTTCCCAGTTGGGGAGTTAAGGCTCTGTAGAAGCTGTCTGGGGCTAGGACTAAAGATAGTTATGGGGAGGGAAGAAAGACCAGAACTATCAGTTTTCAAATATGGATGTCAGGATGCCTGTGTGTGTCCTCTCCCGTCTTATGACTTGCCATGAGTCAGATCTGCTGTGGCCTTGAAAACCAGATAGCCAAGTATAGTGACTCCCAAAATAAGCCTGTGAAAATTGTGTATAAAATAAGTGAAAAGCGAGGGCCTGAGGGGCTGCCCAATGAATAAAGTGTTGTGTGGACTCCAGGGCACACATCTGGACTTCCCAGAAGTGTTTTCTCTTCCTTTGGTACCCACATTCTCAGTTGCATTCCAGATGGACAAGAATGCTGAACAGAGAGTTCCAAATAATCAGGGGGATCCATGGTTTTGCCTTTTTACTTTCTTGGTGTTCCCAGTACTTAAAATTATGCCTGGCACATAACAACTATTTAATCTAACTGACTATGATCCTGCTTTTCCTTAAGGGAAAAAAAGTTCATGAAATTCTGGTACAGAGCAAGATGGTGGATTAATTACTTTACTCAAACTAACTCTCCTCCTACTTCTCTAACCTCTTGTCTCTTCCCATTCCCCTATGTGCTATCATTCTCCCCAGAGCTCTACCCTCATGCCTTCTCTGTCTTCTGTCTATATCCTCCCAGTTACTGATGGGCACACGCAGAACAAGTCCCCACAAGCAGATCAGAAATTAGGAAAACAGCAAATTTCAGCAAAAATTAGATAATTGTCCCAATTCTTCATGAGAGTGGAGATCTGATCACATGGTGTCATCATCACCTTGAGCTCCTTGAGGACAGGGACTGTTTTTTGCCTCTTTTTGTATCACCACTGCTTGGCACAGGGCCTGGCATATCTCGGGTGCTTATTTTTTAATTTTTTTATTGATTAATATGGCAGACAAGAAAGCATAAGATCAGAATATTATGATTAGAAAGGTCTAAGCAGTTATCTCATTCAATCAGTTCATTCTATAGATGAAGAAACTATTGGTCGACAAGAAACAGAATCAAGGGACTCACTAATTTGTTTGACTGTGCTCTGAGAAACACGCAACAACTTTTTTATACTAAGAATCATATGTACCCAATAAGTCTCCTTTATTTAAATTTTCTTTTATTTCTTATGTGCATATAAACTCTAGAATTTATTTCCTTTCATATTGAATAGGGGGTGCAAGAAGGTTTACTAAAAACCAAAGGGTATGAGAAGTGAGAAAGGTTGGAAATCCTTCACCTAGTTGAATCCTTTCATTTTACAGTTGAGAAAATTGAGAACCAGAGAAAGGTGATTTGTCCAATGTCACAGGGATAAGAAATGATAAGAATTAGAACTCAGGGTTCTTGCTTCTATAAAGTTCTAGAGCTAGAACCTAAGTCCTCTGATCCTCTACCTCGCAGGATTGGTGTCCACCGCAGGGTTCTACTGCTTGCTTCCTTTTGTCTAGTTCAAGCATTGTTGTAGCCCTTATGGCCATTTCTGGTATCTGCCTACCTTACTTAAGACTTATAGAGAAAATTGTTACTCCCTACAGAGACCCAGGGGAAAAACCAATGAAATGGTCCCTTTGCAAGAAAGCAGGGGTGCTCCAGCTGGAGAACTGCACTTGGAATGGGGAAGACCTGGGATAAGATGCTATTGCTAACACTTCTTAGCTATGCGACCATGGGCCAATCACCTAACCCTTCGAAGCCTCAGCTACCTCATCTGTGAAATAAGGACAATAAGAGCTACAATAACTACTTCATGGTGTTGTAATGAGACAACGTATATATGGTACTTTACAAATTTATTCAGCCAGAGTGTGCTGGTAGGTGTTTCACAATGAGCTCTCTAGGTATAGACAACACACTTTAAAGTTTAATCTGCATTATTTACATTTTTTGCACAAGTACCTTAAATCTAGACAGTCAATCAAATAATAATAAATTAAGCTCCGATTTGTAGCCTTTGCCAATTCTGGATTGTAAATGCTCACTCTGAAAGTTTAACAATCAGTTCTCATGAGCTGGTTTGAGCTGGTTCCAGCACAAGCTCCCTGAATCAATTTAGTGTTGAAATTATTTTTTTTCCTTACAGTTTTTCCACTGACTGAATGCTCCAGTAACTTTTAGGAAAAATGGTTATAAGGTTTTAATTTCTATCTCAAGTCATGCAGATGGATTTGTAATTATATTCTGCTATAAATAATGTGCTCTCACAGAGTGGTGATGGAAAGTTATCTAAGCCAACATGCATGGTAATGCACATTACAGTATCTTAGCACTGAGAGAAATCTTAGGGATCATTTACAGATTCCCAGAGAGAGAAAGTGACTTTGCCAAATTTGGACACATCAGGTAGGTAACAAAGCTGGGCCTGGGACCCAGACCTCCTATCTTCCACTCCAATGCCTTTCCTTTGTAAGCCAGTAATCATCTGCTTGTTGCCTCTACAGGCACAGGATCCAGTTTCTAAAATATTTGGCAAGTGATACTGATGTGATTTCATTCATGCTGTTTACCCCAAGATGTTTTTGAGAGGTGTGAAGGAGGGGAGGAAAGAGATAGAGGCAAAAACAAACAAACAAACCAAAAAACCAGATTTGTTGGCTTTCCAGTTGACAAATGTAATGTGACCTTTTACCAAGTTTTTATTTGGAAACCACGATTTAAACTTCTGTCACTGGTATTCTCCAATGAGTCTTCCACTGCCAGATTGCTTAATGGGCTATCCTTCCATCTTATTTTTAGGGGAATTTGCTTTGAAACTTTGAGACTTCTAGAATAAAAAACTTGAATAGTGTCAAGGCCCAACAAGGTCAATTCAAATCTTTTTACTTTTACATAGGAGATCATAAAATTTGTATGATGAATAGTGTTCTAGGGGGAGACTTACCTCTCAGTTCCTGCCTCATTGTGTCGTTAGGCAATGGGAGATAAGGACTGAAAAATGTGCTTAGCAAAAATTTATCAATGTCTATGTATGACATGCTCAGTTTTCTTTTATTTCCTCAGTTTTTTAAAACATTTTTATTTAAGGTTTTGAGTTCCAAATTCTCTCCCTCCCTCCTTCCCCTCCCCATTCCTTGAGATCGTAAGTGGTCAGATACAGATTATACATGTGCAGTTCTATAAACGTTTCCATATTAGTCATTTTGTACAAGAAGACTCGAATAAAAGAAAAAAATGAAAGAAACGGAAAAAATCTCATACTTGAGTCTGTATTCAATCAATATCCGTTCCTTCCCTGGAGGTGAACAGTTCGCTTCATCATTAGTCCTTTGGGATTGTCTTGGTGGTGGTGGTGGTGATGGGAGTCTCATTCTATTGGAACAGTATATATCTGGATATTTGTATTTAATTCTGAGTGACCCATTTCAGGAAAGGCATTGGCAATCCAGAGAGCATCCAAAAGAGGGAGACCAAGATGATGAAAGCCCTCAGGATCATATTATAGAAAGATTTCTTAAAGGAACTGAGAATGCTCAGTCAGAAAAGAGGCTTGTGGGGGCTGGAGAGTCACTTTCAAGTATCTGAAAGACTGTCAAGTGAAAGAGGGCTTACCCATACCTGACACCGTACACAAGAATAAAGTCCAAATGGGTACATGATTTAGGTATAAAGATTGATACCATGAATAAACTGGAGAAGCAAGGAATAGTGTATTTATCAGATCTATGGAGAAGGGAAGAATTTTTTACTAAAGGAGAGACAGAAAGCATTATGAAATGCAAAATGGATAACTTTGATTACGTTAAACTGAGAAGTTTTTGCACAACCAAACCCAATGCAACCAAAATCCGGAGGGATGTAGTAAATTGGGAAAGAATTTTTACAGCTAAGCTCGGGGATAAAGGCCTCATTTCTAGAATATATAGAGAACTGACTCAAATGTATAATCATACAAGTCATTCCCCAATTGATAAATGGTCAAAGGATATGAACAGGCAATTTTCGGAAGAAGAAATTAAAGATATCTATAATCATATGAAAAAATGCTCTAAATCACTATTGATTAGAGAGATGCAAATCAAAACAACTCTGAGGTACCACATCACACCTATAAGATTGGCAAACATGACAGAACAAGAAAATGATAAATGCTGGAGAGGATGTGGGAGAGTTGGAACACTAATTCATTGTTGGTGGAGCTGCGAGCGCATCCAGGTATTCTGGAGAGCAATTTGGAACTATGCCCAAAGGGCTACAAAAATGTGCATACCCTTTGACCCAGCAATATCGCTACTAGGACTGTATCCCCAAGAGATCATAAAAATGGGAAAGGGTCCCACATGTACAAAAATATTTATAGCAGCACTTTTTGTAGTTGCCAAAAACTGGAAGTCAAGGGGATGTCCATCAATTGGGGAATGGCTGAATAAATTATGGTATATGAATGTAATGGAGTACTATTGTGCCATAAGAAATGATGAACAAGAAGACTTCAGAGAGGCCTGGAAGGACTTATATGACCTGATGCTGAGTGAAAGGAGCAGAACCAGGAGAACTTTGTGCACAGCAACGACCACAGTGTGCGAGAGTTTTTTCTGGTAGACTTGGAATTTCGTAATAACGCAAAAACTTCTTATTAAAAAAAAAAATCCCAATGGTGGTTCTCAAGGCAAAATGCCTTCCACACTCAGAGTAAGAAATATGGAAGTCACTCACAAAATGTAGCAGATCATGTTTGTGTATGTGTATGTGTTTGTGTATCATGTTCTGATTTGTTATATGATTTCTTTCATTTATTTTAGTCTGACTACATAGCATGACTATAGTGAAAATATACTCAATAGGAAAGTATATGTAGAACCTATACAGAATTGTATGCAGTCGTGGGGAGGGAGGGGGGTAGTGGGGGGCAGGTGTGGGGGGGATAAAATCTCAGTTGTATGGCAGTGATTGTTAAACATTAAAAAATAATAAAAAATAAAAAAATCATCAAATTAAAAAAAAAAGAAAGAAAGAGGGCTTAGATTTGTTTTGCATGGTCCGCTAAGAACAGAGAGTGGAGTTGTCAAAGGAAAAGGATTTAGAGAAGAGAACTACCTCACATTTAGAGAGCTTATTGGGTCTTTACCACATGGAGGTCTTTAAGCAAAGGCATGATGTTCATGGTGGGATATTTTGTAGAAGATATCTCTGACTATCACAGATTTGTTTATTTTCCAGTTGCCAAAACTCAAGATGTCCCAAAAGTCTTGGGTTTTAAACTATTAAAGATTTAATTATTTAACTCATTCAAATGTTTATTTAATTATTAAATAAAGCCTTTGATAGCTTAACATTGCACAAAGATTTTTGGGACCCCCAGTATAAAGAAGAGATTTTATCAAATTCTTGTTTGGGGTCTTGTGGTTTCAACTTTTGTCACCACAATTCTCAAATGTGTCTTCCCCTGTCAGATTGTTTGCGGTGCTGTCCTTCCATCTTATTTGCTCTAGCACATTCGGGCCTTGAGTTCTGAAGGCTTACAGAATCCTCAGATTCTAGGATTCCTTGGGGAAGTAAAAGAGTAAGAGTCAACAACCTGCTTTTCAGTCCTGGCTCTGCCATTTAGTAACCATGTGACCATCATTAAGTCATTTTAAATCTTTATGAGCTACAATTTTCGCTATAAAACAAGATTTGAATTTTTCCCACTTCCCTGTAGGGTTGTTGTGATGATCCAGTGAGGGAGGGCAGGTGAAAAGGCACTGTGTACACCATACAGCAGTAGGCAAATTTGATATTTTCAAGATTGGTGATTTCTTCCACATGGGTCATGGGGTACTCCTTCTATGCATCTTATAACCACTCCTTCCCTCCTTATTCGGATCCACTTGACAACACTTTCTATTTTCCTTCATATCCTTGGGATACTATGATACTTAACTTGGGCTGTCTATTTGTTGCCTCTCATTCTTGACACATTAGTCAATTAATAGAACAATAAGCATTTATTAAGTACCTGACTAGCTCACTTCCTTCTCTAGTCATATGTCTCCAAGAGAACATTTTTTATGTTACTTCTTGCCTACAAGTCACTCTTGGTAATGTACTGCAGCCTGTTTATGCCCACCATGAATCTCCCAGGTCCATTCATTCCTCCGGGAGTCATAAGAATACAGACTGAAGTGATTGTAAAGACTGAGAAGAAAGAGTGCTGAGCTGTGCTTGACAGCACATCTCAGTCAACCATATTTCATTCTGTAAACAAAACTTGAGACATATCCCTTTACAGCCTGTGAACAGACAACCCATATGAAGTAGTATTCTTTTGGGGGGCTCAAAGAAATAAATAAAAAGGAGAATTGATCAAATTCACCTGTCTATATTATTTCTAACATTCAGCAGCAATTGGTCTCTAAAATGAGTGAAACAAGTGGCCAAACCAGAGAGGAAAGAACAACTCATGTACAGAAACTGCGTATTCTAAATGAAGTTTTTTGGGAGGGCTGGGGGTGGAGATGCTACAGTCCTCTCAAGTTGTCTCCAACAGCAATATGGACTCCCAAGGGACCTGAAATCTCAGATTAGCTGAAGGGTCGGGGTGGGGAGGTAGCAACTCCCCAGTTGATTCATGGAGTACCACTGATGCCTCATCAGTTTTCCTTTTTTATACAGAAAAGTTTCCCTTTTGTGTCCTTGAGATTTTTAGTTTTCTTCTTTCTCGGGGGGATTCTAAGGCTGTGATTGGCTAGGTGAGATGGGAAGATAAGCTGGGGAGGGGCTTCAGAACCTTTATTTTTCTTCAAGGGTTCTACATAACCTATTATTTTGCTATGAGGTGACCTTTATTTGTGAAATACTAATTTTTAGAAATAGGGAAAGTTCTCAGCATTTGACGGATATAAAGCAAGAGCGGAAAGCAAAAAATTGCATAGGTGAGCAAGAAAAAAAAACTCTCGTCAGAGCTAGGAAGTCTTTTTATCTCTAAAATACTTCACCACAGGACAAGAAAGATGGCCTTGAGGTATGTCCTTTGAAGAGAAGACAATAGAGACTTTGATTTAGGAATTTACAGCTTTCCCTTAATACATTTTCTAGCAAGTAAAGCCCTTATATTCACAAAGGAAGGAAAGCATTTACAATTGACAAAAATCCTAACAATCATATTCTGATTCAAATGTAACAATCCTCTAGCAAAGCCTGAATGACTGCCAGGCAAGAGGGTCTAGGTTGTTAAAGACCCTTAGAGTTGTATTTCTTCCCCTTGGACTTGGTAAAGGTCTTTTTTCCCTTCGTGGCTCCCAGAACTGTCCAACACCCTCATGCTGAAACAAAGGGACACAAGGAAATGAAAAAAATAGGGTAAATGGCAGACATTTGTGAGATTATAAAATTAAGAAGCAGTTTTTAAGCAGAATACAAGGTCACTGGGCGCTGGTTGCCCCCAGCTGTAGTAAGCTGAGGAGAGGATGATCCTGCCGATTCCTCCTTGTTTATGTTTTTCCCTTGGTGCTCCAGCTACCTGAGGGAGACATAGTTTAAAAATAATAATAATAATCCATATTATACATTGTTCCTTGCCCTTTCAACTTGTGGAGTCTCCTTTGGAGACTTGAGTTTGAAAAGCTGAACGGCCCATGTGCCTGCTGCTCTAGCCACCTCAGACCACTACTGCTCCATGTGCCCTGGGAAAGCTCTGCTACACCACCTCCTCTCCCCTATTCTCTCATTTTAAAGAGATTCTGAAAACTCCTGCTGGGCGATGGGGTGGGGGTGGGGAAACAGGGGGGTGGAAACAAGATGGTAAACTGGAAGCGGTGTGGTGAGATCCCCTCCACAAATTCTCCTAAACTGATCTAGAAAATGCACCAGACTCAATCCTGATTGGGAAAGGCAGAAAATGTCACAGCCCAGCTCAGCAGAGGAAGATAGAGAGAGAGGTCTGCAGACAATGGGAAGGTGATGAGCTTCAGGAGCACCCCAAAATGTTGGGGTGCAAGGTTGTCTTGAAAGAATTCACTCAGGCTGTTTCCAAATCAGGTAAAGACATTTATTGTAGATAACACACCAAGCAGGTTCCCTTAAGGGAAACCCCAATTTAAAGGGGGGCAGTGCCTTAATGGAAACAGGAGAGGGGGCAGCCCCCCAAAGAGGGGGAAGCTCACCAAGGAAGGGGGACGATTTAGGGAGTTACCTCCCACTAAAGGGAGATGACCATTAAGGGAGTCCCCAGCTTAAAGGAAATGGGTCCTTCCTGTCCCCAATCAATATCCCAAGAAAGCAGCAAGAGCACCAGTCCAGACCTTCCCTCCCAAAGTTCAGCAGAGCCCAGCCATAACATCAAGTCTAAAGTTAGGAAAAAGATGGGAAGAATGAGCAAACAGAAAAGGAATCCCACCATCAGGAGCTATCGTGGATGCTCATGGATCAGGGATGCTCACAACACAAACCCAGAAGAAAATTATTCCAAAACAAGCAAACCCACAGCGAAAACCACAGCTTGGGCACAAATTCAACTAGAATACTTAGAAAAGATGAAGCGTGTGTTTAAAATTTTTACAACGAAATTAGAGATTTTGAGGGAAAATTGGAAAAGAAATAACTAGCTTGGCCCCAAAAGTACTGCAGTAGTTTTCAAGAATTTGTAATTCAAGTTGAATCCAAGTCTTTTCAGAAAGCTCACTTAGTACTGTGTGGAAGCCAGCAGAAACCTAATGCCCCAAAATGTTGACCATCAATGCCCGGTCTACTGATCGAAGACAAGTTTTCACCTGATAGTTGTTTCAGGGCTTAGAGCATATTAGTTACCATTAACCTGAATTAAAGAGAAGACTATCAGTCCAACAAAAATTATGGCTCAGGATGGTATGCAGCAGAAAGTGCTGCGGCATCCGAGGAGGGGGGAGGAAGGGTTTGGGCACCGGGTTCTTATAGGGTACCAGGGCAGAGGTTAGAGCCATATAATTCTTGGTAGAGGCTCAGCTGCAGGTATCAGGGGGTTGGGACATTTACCAAACTTTACCAGATAAGTTGTTTTGCACAACAACTGAAAGTCCTTAGAGAAAGCTTGGGAATCTCCCAGGGGAAAGTTGAATATTTACAAAATGGCTCAAGGCTGGGGGTGGGGTAGGTGGTAACAACTGGTCAGCTTCAGGCATTTCATGGGTCTGAGAATGGGGACAAGGTCAGCTTCAGTCAGTTCATAATCAGCTGCATTCAGCATGACATTACTTAAATACCTGTACTTCTTACATATGCAAATACAAAAGTAAGATACTGTGGTAATTCACAAAGTTATGATAGGTGGGTACTTCACAGTTTGTCTGTATTTTAGCCCAATAGATCCTGCCAGGAACATTTTCCAGGAAACTCCAACACTTAAGGAAGTTCTTTCCTCACCAGCCTGGGATGTCCAGTGTCCTTGGTTAATGAAACATTTATCAGAACATTCAGATTTTGGAGAATTGTGCTCTATTGGACTGTATGTCAGAAATCAACCAATTGTGAATGCCTATCCAGGGGGACCTCATTAGCATTGACCATGGAAGTCTATTCAAATTATCTGACAGGCTGCTACTGTTTCAAAGCTTTTGAATTATTGTGTGTCATGCCCTATGTCTCAGTTCATTAACTTTTATTTAGATTTCTGATATAGAAAGTAATGAGCAGATTCACCTTTGCCTTTAAATCTCTAAAGCATTTATTAGAAATCCCCAAAGATAAATACGTTTATGCATTATCTCATTTACCAAGACTTTTATGAACTGATGCAGATTGATCTAAGTAGAACGAGGGGAACAATTTACCCCACGATCACAATAAAGTAAAGAAAACAACAGGGAGAGACTTTAGCATTCTGGTCAATGACCTGAATCAATGACCAGAACGTGGAATAATGACCAATCAGGACTTCATGAAACTGCAAGCAAATTGTCTGCAATGTTTTAGGGGTGAAGTGGTAAACAGGAGTATAGAATGAGGCACATATTTTCATATGTGGCCATTGTACTGATTTCTGTGCTTGACTCTTCCTCATAAAGGAAGTTGGGGTGCGGTGGGACAGTGAGAAGTAATAACGGTTTTTAAAAAAATATTCATTAAACATTTTTAAAAAATAACTCAGTCAGTTGTGGCAGACTCTTCTTTGACCTCATTTGAGATTTTCTTAGCAATAATAATGAAGTCCTTTGCAAACCTTTGCTAAAAGAAAAAGAAAGAAAAGCTCACAGGTACGTTGTAAAGCTCCATTCCTCTTGGAACATATGCTGAATGTGGCTGTTTTGTGAATTCAAGAGTCACCACCCTCCATCCAACTTAGCCCCAGGTCATCCAGACCACAAAGGCATAACCCCAAAAGGTATCCGTGTTTTCTTCTGGTTAGTGAATGCTCAATGACTTCACATGTCAGACTGTGTGGATTTTGTTCCTGGACCCATTCTTTGCCTGGACTTGAACCCTTCCCAAGTGAGTGCACCCTGGTGGTAAATGCCTTGGCTCCACTTTCAGAACGTGAGAGAGCACTGATAATTTGATGCAGGGCAGTGGGCAGACTCTAGGACAAGGTGGCCCTGCTACAGAGGAAGGTGGCTGGAGGTGAGCATTCAGACCTTCATAATTACTCTGCCACCTGAATTACAAAGCAAAATAGCCCTGAGGAACGTAGGGTCTGGCTCTCCTTGAAGAGTTAGATGGAGGGAAAGAACAGTGAAGGTATAAACGATTCCAAGAAATTACAAACATTAAGAAAAGAAGCTCTCAGATTCGCTCTCCACAGAGATAGAAATGAAATTAATTGTCCCCATTTCAGGTCATGTGCTTCTATGCATGATCATTCCCATTCATTCCACTTGCAGGATAGATGCCAAAGGCCAAAGCTAACTAACTCCCTAGAAATCGGTGGAACTGGAATGAGCTGGAGAGAAGAATGTGGCATTGATATTTTGGGTGTTTAATGGATTTGTCAGAGTCTGGGTTTGGGAAGAGCAGAGCTGCAGCAGGAAGATGTTTCTAATTGTGTGTGGGGGCTTTGAATATGAATATTAATGCAATCGAATGATTCCCCATTCTCTAAAGCATTATTTGTGGATTTTATTTGCTGTTTAAAGGAACACTGGTGTTGGTACTTTGGGTCTTTGCTGCATATAAAGTACCTACTTAAAAACCTCATTTGAAGGGAATATTTCATTCTTGGTTTGTAGCACTTGGCCTGTTTCTCTGCGCCTTTAAGAAGGCTTTGATTTGGAGGGGGTGGGGAGGGAGGGAACCAAGGAGCTGACTCTTGAGAAGACAGACCCTAAGTCATTCAGGATTCAGCACAGGGTCTATCCAACAGAGACCCACAGATTAAGCTTGTGTCCTTGGCTTCTATTAATTGCCACAGCAAATGCAAGCCTTTGGGGGCAGCGGGAGGGGGAGAGAGGGAAAGGCTGTCCCTTCCCCAAGCCTCCCCCCACTTTTACTTTGATTACAGTGATTGATGATGCAGGCCCATTGAAATCATTGCTAGCTGACTAGTGTTCCCTGGCAGTTGGGGAAGGAGGGTGTCTAGCCCTGAAACGCTAGCTCTTGTGAACCAGTTTGGGCTGGTTCGAGGCCTCCTGGCACAAAGCAATAAATAGATCAATTTGGTCTGAGCTACCTTAGAGTTTGTGTGAAACTCTCAGAGAAAATACCAAACTCCAAAGAGAGCTGCTGAGGCACACAGTCCTCTTGCATTCTCAGCCCGGATTTCTGGAGAAATGGGAAAGGCAGAGAGAATGCCTCTCCACTGCACATCCAGTAACCCAAGCTGGGGGTGCTAGAGAGCACAGAGCCTGCTTAGACTTCACTGGGCCCTGGCAGCTTCCTTGGGGGATTTGCAGACACTGTGGAGAATGACAGGTTTGGAGCATTAGGGCTGGAGGGGGCCTCCCACATCACCATTTTAAACATCTGGTTTTTCAGTAAATGTAATGCTGGATGTGAAAGTCGGTAAGATTTACGTTCAAATCCTGCCTTAGGCACCATCTGTGTGACCTTGGGCAAGTCCCTTAAATGCTGTCTGCCTCAGTTTCTTTATGTCTAAAGTGGGGATAATATTAGCGCCTATGACAGAGGACTGTGGTGGGATTTAGATGAGATGACACAGAAAGCACTGTATGAACCTCACAGCACTATATAAATGATCTTATCCAGACCCTTCATTTTACAGCTGAGGCAGCCGAGACCCATGAAGGGTTAACCTGCTTTACCAGAGGTGTAAAGGCAAGCACCCTGACATACACAGGGGGGCCTGCTATGATGGGTTCTTAGATCTGTTTTTCTAAAAGGAAAGGCAACTTTTGAGGGGTCAACAATCACTTTAATCAGGCACATGTATCATTCACTTAGTTCAGAGGAAAAGGTCAGTACCCTGAACTGAACTTCGGAGAAAATATAAACAGAGAAACAAAGCTCAATCAACAGACAGGGCTTCCAGCTGCCCACCCACAAGCAATACATACATCACAGATCAAGCGACAGATGCAGCTGTCTGACCATAGAGAAACTGGTCAACATCTGGATTTTCAAAGCCAGGGGACCAGAATCTTGCCTGGCCAAACACTTCCAATGAGTAAGCCCCAAAGTAAAGCCTCACCTCAGAGTATTTATACATTTTCAGAGCCAGAGGGCATCATGACCCTTGAGAACCAGAGCATTAGAAATTACCAAACGGTATGGCCTCCCCTAATTGAGCTTCCCTCAATGGGCAGGCCCATGAATGGGTGGGGAAAACCTTTATTCTCATTAGCGTAAGAGGTCACACCAATAGTGTCAGAGATGGAATTTGAACCTAGTCCTGCTGACTCCCAAAGCCCACTTTTCCCACTGTACCATACTGGAGATGCCCTTTATGGCTCACCCAGAGCATGATGAAACTTCATTTTACCTCTAGACCCCCTGGAGGGGCATCTATCTAAAGGCAGAGATAGTGTCCACAATGGCTAGAAAGGGCAGTGGTGAGATCTGGTGTCCTTCTGCTGGAAGAAGAGGAGGAGGAAAACTGAGAATCAGGATCCAGGCAACTGGAGTCCATGTAGACCATAATAATAATGACAGTTGGCATTTTTATAGTGCTTCCCTCATGCCAGGCACTGTGCTAAGTGCTTTACAAATATTATCTCAACTGATAATAATAACCAGCATTTGTTGTTCATTTGTATCCAGTTCTCCATGACCCCATTTGGGATTATACTGGAATCGTTTGCCATTTCCTTCTCCAGCTCATTTTACAGATGAGGAAACTGAGACAGACAGAGGTTAACTGACTTGCCTAGGGTCACACAGCTACTGAGTGCCTGAGGCTGGATTTGAACTTCAGTCTTCCTGACTCCAAGCCCAGCACTCTGTCTATCCACTTCGATACCTAACTGCCCTGGGAACCCAACAGGGCAAGGCTTCAAAAACTGTAGCTTCATGTCTGAACTCTAATTGTTTCAGAAAATGTTCAAGGAAATTAATTCTCTTTTTGCAGTTGTCACATATATACTCTTGGGTCATGGTTGCTTCCGTATAATCACGTCTTCCCTGTTAGATCACTCCTCAAGGGCGATCCCCAACAGAGAAGTGGTCAAAGAATAGGAGCGAGTAGTCCTCAAAGATGAACTGCTAAGTCTTCATGACCTTACCAAAGAATGCTCCCAATCACAAATGACCTGAGGCTGTCCCTACACCCAGCATCTTGGAAAAGATGACAACGGATGAGTAATTGTCCATGTTGGAAGAACTGTGAAAAGACTGGCTCACCAAAACAATGCTGATGAAGCTGAGGATCCATAGAGTTATTCTGGGAAGGACGTTGGCATCCTGCTAATAAAGTGGCTAACGCCTTTCGACCCAGAGATTCTACTACTAGACGTGCAACCCAACTAAACTATTCATAGCAACACTTTTTGTGGTAGGCATGAACAAGAAACAAATCAGGTGCCCATCACGTTGGGAGATATCTAAGCAAATTTAGGTATATTACGGTAATGGAATACTACGAGTGGGTGACAGAATTTGAACCAAACCCAGAGCTCATTTCCCTGCATCAGGCAGCCATGGTTCTATATTGCAGAGTTTAGGCAAAGTTCTTCATATTAGCAGATGCTCAATAAATACGTATTTAAACAGAACGAGGGGTTATACAATAACATTCCATCAGCCTTGCTCAGAGAGTGGTGAACCGTGATAGGTATGCCAAGGATATGCCCTTGCTCCTCACAAAGAGCCTGTAGGGTAGAGAGCACATCTGAGGAGCACAGCTATTAACCAGGAAAATAGGCAGGGATTTAAAAGAGAGGCTGAATCTGAATGGGAGGCTGGAGAGTCAGGAAATGGTGCCCTGATGTCAGTGACGTGGCATCATCCCTCTCTGGTTTATTGTGACCATATGGTCAGCCAAGCAGCTTACTGCCCAAGGTGGGGAAACTCCCTAGAACTTGCATAGGAATAAGCATAATATGTAATCATCTGAAGAAAGAAAAAGAGAAAATCGTCTATGGAGTCATGATCATGAAGGAGTGTGAGAGTGGACAAAATCAGGAAGACCTGAGTTCGAATCTTGTCTCAGACATTTCTAAGCTCTGTAATCCTGGGCAAGTCACTTAACCTCTTTTAACAATCTGTTTCATCATCTTGGATGATAATAATAATGTCACCTACTTCACATGTTTTGGGGATCAGATGAGATAACATAAGGAAAGGTGCTTTATGAGCCTTAGAGCGCTTTGGAAGCGACAGCTATTGTTTTTACCATTATAAGGAAGTCAGATTCACTTTCTCAGCACCTGATACCGCCTTGGATGAGATCAACAGAACACTTCATGTCCCTGTTCCATGTTAACAGAAGCTGATCTGCCACAGAGGATTTGTGAGTGACAAGCCTCAGGCAGAATCCTGTCGTGCTCCCACCCAGGATTAAATTAATAATAACTGGCATTAATACAGCAAAAAAGCTTGATCACTGTTACCTCACAACAACCCTGAAAGGTAGGTGCTATTATTATCCTCATTCTACTTATGAAGAAACTGAAGTGGAGAGCATCACACAGATAATGAGGATCTGAAGTAAGATTTGACACCAGGGGCAGCTAGGTGGTGTGGTGGATAGAGCACAGGGTTTGGAATCAGGGAGACTTATCTTCTTTGTTTAAAATCCAACCTTGGGCACTTAGTAGCTGTGTGACCCTGGGCAAGGTACTCAACCCTCTTTGCCTCAGTTTCCTCATCTGCAAGATGAGTTGGAGAAGGAAATGGCAAACCATTCCAGTATTTTTGCCAAGAAAACCTCAAATGGGGTCATGAAGAGTCATGCCAATGACTGAAACAACTCAACAACTTCCTACTGTCAAGTTCAGAGCTCTACCCATAGAAGAGTCATGCCAATGACTGAAACAACTCAACAACTTCCTACTGTCAAGTTCACAGCTCTACCCATATCTTACCGCCTAGGGACCAAAACCCCTCCTCTCTGGACAACAGTCCCCTAAACTATAGGTGTGTTACCTTCTTTTTGTAGAATAGTAGTTCTTTGAGGGCACAGACTGTCCTGCTTTTTGTGTTCACACCCCCAGTGCTTAGCACAGTGCCAATCTGGCACATGGTAAATATTTAATAGATACTTACTCATTCCTCTTATCTGAGTCTTTACCCTTTGACCTTTTCTGCATGTTTGGGGAGGATGTTGATTTGAGTAGCTGATAGGGTCATGGACTCAGAATGCATGCACTGTGTGCATTGATATCAAATTGCCTTGAATTATTTCCTATTAATTAAATTTAATTTAATGAATTAAGATCCTATGAAGCATTTCCTTAAATAAAATGCAGGATGTATGGGACAAAAGGGGGAGTGCTTTGGTCTAACTCATGATATTTGGCTAAATGATAAAATCATAAAATCTTAGAAATAAATTGAACTTTGACAAATCCAAACCATCTCATTGGTACAGAGGACCAAATTCTAGCTTCAGATACTTACAAACTGTAACCTTTGAACCTCAGTTTCCTCATCTGTAAAATGAGAAAGGTAGACCAGATGGCCTATAAAGTCCCTTTTCTAGCTCAAAATGTATGGTCCTATGATTCCTTCTTCAAATGAGAAGCTCCCAGCTCAAATGTATTGCTTGAAGTTAACTGGAAAGTTAGTGTCAGAGCCAGAAATAGAAACATCTCTAAATTCTTAGTCCGACGCTTTTTTTCTATACCCTAAATGTCTTCCCCTTTTTCAAAACTCACTTTTGAATTTAAAATAGTTCTAGTCGGCTCAGATTCCATCTGGCTCAGATTCTATCTGGCTTCTCAAATGGTGATGCTTCTTAAGAGTCAACCCAATATAGTGAATGTTTAATAACATTTTTTTTCTTTGGCTGTAAAAAAAAAAATGTTCTCATCTCAGCCAAATAGGGGTGCCCTTAAATACTCACATAATCAAGGCATAGTTGATTTTCTTCAAGCATCTTATAATCCTGAAGCAACTTCTAACTCACCGTCAAGTTAATATCTCTACAACCCTTTGTATGTATCATCTGTATTGTAGCCACACACACACAAAAACAGCAAAAAACCTTTTGTGCCAGAGAAAGGACCCATTCAGAATACTGATGTCATAGGAAGAATGTCAACCCAACCCAAATGTGTATGGTAGAACCATAGAAGAGAGAGAGATGCAAATTTCACCCTCTATTTTTTTTTTTTTTGCTTTCAAATATTCTGGTCAGATTATAACAAATTGAAAGTGTCTATCACTTTTTTTTAAAGAAACCTAATTAAGAACTTATTACTGTTGGTTAAAAAAAAACCTCAGGCATGAATTGGTAAAAAAAATTTTTTTTAACTGGAATAAACTGAAAATATCTGTCATCAGGGATTTGGTGGGGGGTTTAGGGGAAGGTGAAGAGTGGGAGAAACCCTTGGAGGGTCTGATTATTTAGAAAAGCCTACAAAACCAACCATACCAATTTCAATGCAGTTGTTAACCTGGTTTACTGATTTGATGATGCTGGGTTTTAAATAAAGGACCTCAGCAGCTGTTGCTCGTGCTTTATCACGAGGAGAGGGCAGATGAAGCCATAACTCACAGGCTGGGGTGGATTTAAGGAGGTGCTGGGGAGCCATTATCGCTCCTTTAAAAATGTGCATGGAGGATAAGTGCTGAGGCCTCACTAACGGCAACAAATCAGGGGCAGGTTCACATCCGACTGCACATGTGGGTCGAGACCCACCTCCCTCTGAAGTACCCAGGGCAAACAAACGTGCCCTAAGGGTTATGGGCTTAGCAGCTGGACAAAAAAACAAAAGACTTCTCCTGTTGGGGGACTGGGACTCTCTGGATACAGGGAGTGGTCCTTTGGATCAGCCAATGCTGGATGAAATCAGGGCAGGGCAGGCTCACTAGGGAAAATAAAGAGGAAGACGAAAGAAAGAAAAGGCTTAGAGTTTGGCGCCCATTGGCCAATGATTTTTCTAAGAGGAACAATCCCATTGTGACATAATGAATAAAAAGCCATCCTGGAAACTGTTAAAGCCAGGGTTCAAGTCCACTGCCTCTGACATATCCTGGCTTTGTGACCCTTCTACCCTTTGAACGCTGTAAACAATTCTTAAGTTGCAGGAAAAGGGCAAACCTGCATTGGTAGAGGGCCGTTCTAGGCCCTTAAAAACCCTCTACATTTGTGTACTGCCTTAACACACATTATTATTTTAATTACTACTCATTTACTACTACTAACAGGAGCTGGTATTGGAATTGGAGATGACTTGGTTTCACATCCAGACGATACTGCTACTGAGGACGGTGGGGCAGAGAGAGCTTGCTTCATTCAGTCTTCTCTGAAGATTGTTTACAAGGGCATAGAGCCAGGGACCCCTACAGTAAAAAGGTGATATAGTGCATCAGCACTGCACAATAAGTGTTCTCATGTGACCTCACCTAGCTCATTTAAATGGTTAAGGGTTAAGGGCTCAGAAATTAGGGACAAGCTAAATGATGCCTTTGATATATTAAAAAAAAATCTCCAGAAGTCTTTAGAATGTGCCAGGATTATTGTCAGTCTCCTCTTGAGGAAGGACACAGGCCAGGGCAATGCCTTCTTTGTATCTAGTCTCTAGGTTTGTGTGTTCTTCAGGTGTCCCATGTAAGCTCAAAGTGAATCATTTCATCATCATCACAGGTTAAAGGTAATCTATGAGTGCCACTAATAGAAATTCATCCACAGAATTTACTTTAAAAAGTTAACTATTGTAGCTGGAAAGGATCTCATAGCATTCTTAGAACTGGAACTGTGATGAAGCCAAGTGGACACTATGAGGGGCAATAGAATGTAGTCCACGGAGAAGGTAATTGGGAGACTTGGATTCTCTTCCTGATTTTGCCACTAACTAGTTGCATGACCTTAGGTCTTGGTTTCCTGATCTGCAGTAAAATGAGGGAATACAACTAGGTCCCATTCAGTACTATGGATAGGTGGAAGGATGGATAGATATAAATGCGTGTAGGTATTGAGAGAAGTGATTATCAGTAACCAATGATTTGGGCAGATCCAGAGTTCTCCCTTTTTTTCTAAAGTCTTCATTTCAAAGCTCAGCCACAGAAGAACCAGACTGATAATAGCAGATAGACTTGACGTTCTCCTCAATTTAGGTATTGCTACCCCACCCAACTTTACAAAGGATTTAATCTAAGGTCCATTGTGTTCTGTTCTGGCTTGGATGGGGAATGGAGATTTTTGTCTAGATTTCCCCAAGACTGGCTGGGGAATTGATTTGGAAGTAAATGACATGATCAAAGTTACGTTTCTCCCATCTGCTCATTAGAATAGTCTGCCTCTCATTGTAATATTAATTTTCTTTCACTAATTGTTAACCGAAGTTGATTGCCACTCTCAGGAATACCCATTCTTCCAAGGGCATATAAACTGTGAGCCTACTGCCATGATTCATCTTTAGTCCAAGAGAGATGGCCAAATGGCCATTTCTTTTATTAATAAAATAATTATTAGTAAAATGATTGCCCAGAAACTGTATCTCTTGAACTTTTTAAATGTTGCAGTATGTTTATATAAAGCTGTGTGTGTATATGTGTGTACATATATGCATTCATATATGTTACATGTAATTTTAAAATATTTATTAAATACAAGTGGGGATATTCTAGTCATGAAGTAGAAAGGGTGAGGAAGTAGGGGAAATAAGTTCCAATGTTTTCTCTCCCACTAGGAAGAGAGGTCCACATCTTGAAGACTCCAAGTGACAAGATGCTTTAAAATAACCAAGCCCAGTCAGGCATCCAGGGAGCCAGACAAGTCTAGGGGAAAACGCATCAAAAAAACAAAGTGTAGCTACTCTTTTTTGCTGTTTAAATCATTATATATTAGCAACCAATCTTGCTGCTGGCCAACTCTCAGAAATGGCATATGGCCAATAAAAGGTTCGGGTAGAGTTTTCCATCTGTTGTTTGACTCATTCATGGCTTCCACTTGTACCACTCAGTGTTGAAATAGCTTGTATTTCAGGCTCCTTTCGTGAACAGTATGCCAGCCATTAAATGGGCATTATACTAAGCCGGTGTATGGCAAAGAGACTCGCGTGAAATCCTACCCATTGAGATGTACATTACATGAATTAGGTCTTCCCTATTCTATATTCTCTCTTTACATCTAGCAAAGGAAAGGTAGATTATTCTAAAATGGGGGAGCTCTTTGGAACAGATGAGGAATGAAGGGCTCGTTATCCCATTAGTTTCTGCAGATAGAGGCTTCTTGAACAGTCCTCTGGACAGGCAGCAAACATCTCAGAAAAGGCAACTTCACTCTGTGGGCTCATTAAAAACCAAAGCCAAACACAGAGGAACTGGCAAGGGCTGGTGGCTCAGTCCTGGAAATTAGATCCATTCACTCATTAAAATGCAAAGAGGAGAGATTTATTTTCCTGGCGCTAGATTCATCATTTCACCACCTTTGGAATAGGAATTGCCTGCAACTGGGAGAAGGGGGCTAGGGATGGGGGGTGGGAGGGAAGCCTGTCTAGCTCTCTCCAGTTTTCTGGAGAGAAAAACCTCTATGTGCTCCATGAAAAGGCCGTTCACCAGCAGCATCCTGAAGCAAACGAGATGCCTGTAATAAATCTCCAAAGGTCCCACTTGCACCCTGCTCAGCAATGGGGCACTGGAGGACGTTTGTTTACCCCAAAACTTGGAATTGGAAGTTCTTTGGGTAATCAAAGGCATGAAGATTGATTCTAGCCTGGTTCTGACATTGTGCTTTTTTAAAGGGGAAGAGGAGGGGCTGGGGAGAAGGGGAACTGTGGTGATTTATTATTATTTTTTTAAAATAAGGAAATGGAGACCAATCTGAATCCCAGCTCCATTTGAATCCATAGAGGCAGTAGCAGCAGAAATAAATTAAAAAGCTGAACAAAGACGTGTTACATTTATTTGGTTTTTTCTTTTTCTTTTTATGCCTGATGGCATTTTTTTTGTGACTGCTCTGCACCTGTCAGAAATACACTGCCAGAGGCAAAAAGGGAATGATGTGGACCAGACGCCAAAGGAATCCACTATTTGTACTGACTCCTGTTCATATTCTGTTGACAGAAGTGGGAGTTGAGAATAACGGGAGGATCCAAGGAAGAAAGAGGAGATTCATTGAAGCACTGCTGCACAGGAGTGCAACGATAAATAAACTTCTCAGCCCCTTGGCAAGGCAAGGAGGCTACACAAATTAACAACAAGGAATTTATTTGCACAGAAATGGATTCTGAATCCTGATTGGCAACAAGGATTTATAAGCTACTGGGTTTTGCAATGAGACAAAGGTCTAGGAAACCGGTGGACCAGTGGTATTTGGGAATTTGGCAAGAAATCTTATTCAAATGTGCTGGTGTTTTTTAAAATCTCAGTCTGAATGGAGCCAGATTCTTTAGGGAATACACACACATGTCTGTATACACAATACATATATGTGTATGTATATACACACATATATATACATATAACCTGTGTGTATATATTTTTTAACTGTATGTTTTTAAGGGGAAATTTAATCTGTCTCTGACCCATTTGTACATTAACATAGACACACACACACAAGTTGTTTGGCTCTGTGCTGTTGAATAGACAATACATTGGAGGTTGTTTTCGAAAAATTATCATTGAACCAAGAATATCATCTTCTTCAGCATCTTCTTGAAAAGGATTAAAGATTATTCCCTCAGATGCCATTTTGGTAAAAGGAGTCTCTATCTTTTAAAAACAAACCAAAATACACCTGTACACACGTGTGTGCAAACACACACACAGACTCCCCCCATGCTAAAACTGTAAAAAGAAATAGAGATTTTTTTTCCCCAAAGTTAAATGGAATAGGATTCCCAAGAGATTCCAGCTTATTCCCTGAGTAGAGATCTCCTGTCATTCAAATGAGATCTCATAAAAGACAACAGGGCTCATTTTCTCCTTCCTATTAAATTGTAAGCCCTCTGTTAAGGACTTTGTGTTTGTAGGTATAAATTCAAATAAATTTATAAATTCATAAATTTATGGTTAGGGTTAGGGTTAGGTCGGCAGCCTGGGGAATGGGGTTTTGATGAGATCAAGGGTGGAGGGTGCAACAGAGACCTGAAATGATAATGAAAAACCCATGGGCTTCCTGAGACTGCCGGAACAAATGGGAAGATTAGATTTGAGTAAGAAAGGCCAGATTAAGTGGGAAGATTCAAGGGGAGCTCAAGGAGGCTCCCAGAGTCTGAACCCCATCACCACTCTCAAAGTTTCATGGAGGGGAAGGAGAAATCATCTCACTAGAGAAACAGTTAGAGACTGTTCGATGCACCAAGAATTAGCTAAATGGTATGGTAGATGGAGTGCTTGGTCTGGAGTCAGGAAGACCCAAGTTCAGATCCAGTCACCAGTGCTTATTGGCTGTGTGACCTTAAGCAAGTCACTTAAACTCTGCTTCAGTTTCCTCTGCTACTTTTGCTGTTCAGTTCTTCATAAACCTTTTCATAAGCCCATTTGAGATTTTCTTGGCAAAGATTCCAAAGTGCTTTGTCATTTCTTTCTCCAGCTCATTTTATAGAAGAGAAAACTGAACCAAACAGGGTTAAGTGACTTGCCCAGGGTCACATAGCTTGTGAGTCCTGGGGCCAAATTTGAACTAGGAAGATGAGTGTTCCTGACTCTAGGCTTGGCACTCTCGCCACTGTACCACCTAGCTGCCCCTCCTCCACTATACAATGAGACTTCCTGGAGTTGTTGTGAGAACAAATGAGATGTCTGTAAAAAGTTTAGCACAGTGCCTAGTACATAGTAGCCCTCCACTCCTAAGTGCCAGCTAGACAGATTCGTTACAGGAGATCCCAGCCAGCTGCTTCAGGGAATGCAGCCAAGGACCATTGTATGTTCTACAAGTCTCCATGTTTTTTTTGGTGCCCCTTCCAACCAAGATTCCAGCCAAGATTCTTCTCACCCATTTTGACCCTCACAAGAACAGAGATAAAAAGAAATACAAAAGTGACACACCAGACTTTTAAGATCCTTCTAGAGCAATGGAATCCAACTCAAATAGAAACAAATTCCTCCAGGCAGCATATTGACTTAGAAGACCACAAATTAACATTATCTGTATTGCATTGTATTTTTAATCATTTTGTTGAATATTTCCTGATTACATTTTCATCTGGCTCAGACCATATTCAGGGTTATGTGAGCAGCTTGGCTACCTCTGTCCTAAAGCTCACAACTGGTCATGAGTCTGACAATCATCCTTTACATCAATCAAATCTTTCCAGCCCCACTTCAGTCATTTTGGTGCTTAATGAAAAAGAAAACGGGAAATATCAGGCAACACTGGGCACTTATGACTTGGAAATAGTTGCCACAGCTAGGTATTTATAGCAAAAGCTCTTAGCACAGTGCCTTGTCCATGCAGATACACAGGAAAGATTTGTTGAATTAAATTATTGAAGTCATCAGCACCTTAGTATAAATGAGTTCAAGGTTCCATATTTCTCGAGGGCATTTTATAGCTCTAAGCCCCCACTTCCTACTTCTATCAAATCAAGTAAGTGAGTTAGTCCGCCAGTCTGAAATACTGTGGACAGTGCCTTCAAGTCAGAATATGTCCCATACTCATAAAATGGGAATTTGTCAATCCAGTTCAAGAAGAAGAAAGAAAACTTAACTTTTCTCACCTTCATATATTTAAACTTCTGATTCATTCATGACTTTTGATCACTAATTAAACATGAGACTTTTATACTTTTGGGATCTGTTGTTTTATCAGTGTGATAACTATCCTACCTGACCCACCTCCCTACCCCCATAGCAAACTGAAGCAAACTTTAAGCAAACTGAAAAAATGTCTTCATGTGGTGGCCCAAGTTCTAGCGATAATCTTCTCTACCCTTGGCTAGGCTGATCCTCCGAGGAAAGTTATATAGCCTGGCCCCAAGCCAATATGTAAAGCCTTTCCTTTAGTATAGACTTCAAGAGCTCAGGGTCACCACCCAACCATAATGAGGCTTCAGAGGGGAATTGGAGTGGAGAGGTCATATGTTACACTGCTACCATAATCAAACACATAACTGCTGGAGCTTGAATTTCAAGTCACTTGTTCCTTATACATTTCCTCAAGGCTTTATTGAAGTGTGGTAGGAACAAAGGGTATCAATTAGATCAAATACAGCATACAAAGAGTATACAGGTCTAATTGCTCTCTGATTCACTTAACTTGAGAGAAGCCTGCTGAGACCCAGATCACAATTCTCGACCTTGAGGCCAACACGTGGCAAGGGCTTTTAAAATATAACATGAAGCCCTCGAATGAAAAATTCAATGGTAACAGAAAAGAAGAGCCAGGACTGGAAATTAAATATTTTCCTGAACTCAGAATGCTGACTTGTCTTGGTTGAATGGCTCTTTCTCATCTTTCAAAGGCTCAGTTTTATTTCCATTTCTTCCATAAAGATTTCCTCAGTGATTTTAACTCCCATTGACCTCTGTCTCTCCCTGTCTCTGTCTCTCTCCTCTAGGGCTTGAGGTCTCTATTATATAATTTTGCACTTTAGTAAATATTAATACTGGCAGCTAGGTGGTGCAGTGGATGCAGTACTAGGCCTGGAGTCAAGAAGACTTATCCTCCTGAGTTCAAATCTGGCCTCAGACATTCAGTAGATGTGTGACCCTGGACAAGTCCCTTAACCTTGTTTGCCTCATTTTCCTTATCTGTTAAATGAGCTGGAGAAGGCAATGACAAACTGCTCCAGTAACTTTGCCAAGAAAACCCCACATGGTATCATGAAAGAGTCTTGACTGAAACAACTGAACAAAATAATATTAACCTTAACTAGCATTTTCATGGCATTTTGAGATTTGCCAAGTGCTTTTCACAAATACTTCCTTATCTTTTCCTCACTATAATTCTGGAGGTAGATGCTGGTATTATTATCCATATTTTATAAATGAGGAAACTAAGGCTGGAGAAGGTTGGCACGTCCAGTCACCCAGCTGGCATCTCAGGTCTTCCTGACGCCAGGGTTAATGATTAGTAGTAATGGTAGCGAATGTTGTCATGGGGTTTACTATGTGCTACACGCTGTGCTAAGAGCTTTCCAAATATCTCATTTGATCCTCACAACAGCCCTGGGAGGTCAGTGTTATTATTACCTCCATTTTACAGTTGAGGAAACTGAGGTAAACAGTGCTTAAGTGGTGTGCCTGAGGCCATATTTGACCTTGTCTTCCTGACTCCGGACCCAGTGCTCTGTCTACCATGGTGACACCTATCTGACTAATTACATAGAAATGTTGCATTATTCTCTGGTTGGGCTTTGTGCATGTCACATCCCCAGTTGGATTATAACGTCCTCATTGGGAAGAATAATGTCTTCTCTTTCACTATTGTGCCTGGCACAGTACTCGGCAGGTAGTGGCTACTCAAGCAGAGACCTCTAGAGGTGATTTAATCTAATTTCTGTCCAGTTTAGGAAAGCTCATTGCAATATCCCTGCAAACCCATCAAATCCATTGATTCCTACCAAAAGCGGTAACTTTTGTACCCCTCATTCTTTCTCAGACATGACAATCCATCGCCCATCTCTGAGCCTTTGCGTCTGTCACACCCTCCACACTCCCAGCGCCCATGGCAGGAGTACATGCCCTCCTCATGTCTGCTTCGTAGGACTTCTTCCATCCTCACTGTGCAGCTCAACCATGACCCTCTGTACGAAGGCTTCCCCAATCCCTACCCTAACTCTCCTCCCTCCTTACTACCTTGAATTTAACTACATTTATATTTCGTTTTCTCTTTATTCTGTATATACTCGTATAGGTTCATGTCATCTCACCAGACAGAAGGTAAATTCCCTGAGAGTATGGATTATTTCATCTTTTGCTTTTTCATTCCCCAGGGCTCAGCACAGGGCCTGGCAGATATTATATGCACAGCACATGCTTTTTGATTAAATGGTTGACCCACACAAGGAAAGTCTCCTGTTTCCTTTCTTTGTGCTGTACTCTAGTCACAATGACATAGCACTCAAGATTCACCTCCCTGTGCTGGGGCTCATGGGCACCTCAAAATGTTGGGGTGCACCAGAATGATGAGGAATAGATATGTGGGTTCAGTGTCTTGAATGAATTCACTCAGACTGTCTCCAAGTTAAAGAAAGGCATTTACTGGGGGAATGCAACTGCTCCTTATGGGAGGCTAGAGCATCAGGGCCCTGCTCCCCAAGGGAGGCATAGCACTGAGCCAGGTTAGGTGTCTGGTCTATATGGGATAGAGGGACGGGGAACAGAAGGGGAGGAGTGCTGCTCTGGAATTTCACATAGTCCGTACAGATAAAGGGAACAGGAAAGGGGAAGGGAAAAGCTGTTCTGGAATGTCAGGTAGTTAGGGGTGCTTTGTGAAAAAACACAGATACATCCATGGAGGGGGGGCTTCAATGCACAGTTTTCTTGATCATTTTTCTGGCTGATCACATCCTGCATCTTATCTTAACTCTCACATCCTGCATCCTGCTTGCTCCATCTGCCTCAAGGCACTCTTTTCTACCTCATCACCTATACACTTTGGATTCACCTCCTTTCTGTGTGTTTGCCCTCTCTCACATAGAAGATCCAAATTGCAAGTGAGTTTTAGCAGGGATTTATTACTTATAAGAGATAAGGTAGAATTTTTTATAAATATAGCTGAATTTACCAAGGCAGAAAAGGTTAGAGGGTTTTAGGAATTACTCAGTAACAGTATAAAAAGTTGAAAATTCTAAGAAAGATTTTTTCCCTTTACTATCTAGTGGTTGTAACTGGTCCTAAGCTTCCTAGTTGGGCTGCTTTCAGGGAGTCTGAGTGCACTTGATGTGTCTAATCCCTAAGTTAATTTCCTTCCTCTAGCCCCAGATCTCCTCCTTGGCAAAAAAAGAACAAAATGCTGTCATGCCGTCCAGTTCTCTGTTCTCATTAGGATCATTAGTAGGCATCCAAAGAAATTTGTTTTTAAATGCAGGTGCATGACAATCCTCTTCCTTCAATGTTGGGAAACCACAAGAAAAAAAAAAACTTCCACAGGTGATAATAAATTGATTGAATTTACACAAATTTTTATGCTATTTCTCACTCTTATGATGTTTAAGGTTTTTTTGGCAATATATATGATGCATCAACATTTTGAATTGTTGGAAAGGTTCCCCTCCCACCTTCCTTTCACTTCTGTGCTCTTTCACCTCACCATTACCACTGACCTCATCATTGGTTTGAGGCAGTGTGGTACATTGGAAAGAGAATTGAAATTTAAGTCAGAGAACTGAGCCTTGTTTTCACCAGGAGAAGCTTGGGACTTTTTTTGGCTGAAATTCAAGCCTTGAGCCACTTGTTCTTTCTGAGAGAGAGAGAGAGAGAAATCACAGAGAACAAAAAAAAAAAGCATTCACTTTTCTCCTTGGGATCTCAACTACTGGGGATATGAGAAGGTAGCTTTGATTCATTGTACTTATGGTCTCTCTCCAGGCTATTACAGTATGTGGACTACCATTTACTATTGTGGCTTTGGTTTACTCAGCACTGAGGAAATAAGCTGTTTAGGTGTCTCATGAGAATGTCCAGAAATGTTTGGGGTTGGTAAGGAGAAGGTACAGTACGGTCTAGTGGAAAGAAAGTCACCTTCAAGTCAGTGGGTTCAAGGTTTGGGTTTGAATTTCAGTTCTTATATTAATTATAATTAATTAGACATGTCCTTTAGATTCTTCAAACCTCAGATTCTAGTAAAGTTGGATAATAAAATTTGTATCATCTACCTTGAAGAATTGTATAAGAAAAATACTTTGGAAAATAGAACTCTCCTGCAAACTGTGACAGTCAAGCAAAGACATGGCCAAGAGAAAAGAAAATGTTATGTTTGCGCCCTTACACTAGAGTTAGCTAAGTGGCACAGTAGATAGAGCACACGGTCTATAATCGTTAAGACCTGAGTTCAAATATGGCTTCTGATATTTACTAACTGTGAGACCCTAGGCAAGTCACTTAAGTTTCTTCACCTGCAAATTATAAAAGAGGATAATAACAACTTACTGCATTGATGTGAGGCTCAAATGAGAAAACATTTGTAAAGTGCTTTAGCGTAGTGTCTGACACAAAGTAAGTACTGTATTGTTATTAAACTTACCCTTTGGGTACTGAAATTAAATCTATCTCATCAAATGCCATCTCATCAAAATCCCAGCCTTTTCTAGAGCATTGACGCCTTGCCAACCAGGAACCATCCAGTATCCATGCCCTTGGGTACTGAAGAGAGATATGAAGACTCACATATTTTTCCTCAGCTACCTCCCTGCACATTAGTACAAGGGGAAGGAGTCACAGAAATATTCTTTGATCTGGAAATTTTGCTCTTAGGAAATCTAGATATGTGTAGTAGTAGCCTTCCCTGGAGGCTTACCCTGGTCTAACCCTTAAATTTGGGCTCTCCCCACCCTCCAAATCTAAAGGTATAGAAGTCTGATGAGTCTAATTATCTAATAACTATAGTACTAGCCCTTTCTCTTCCTGAAATATACCAGGGAAATGCCATGTGTTGGAATGCTGAAATGGTTGCATGACCTTCCCTGGCCATGATGCTGGCCACTTCTTAGAACTTAAAAGCTCTCAAAAGATGCAGCTCTCACGGACCTTGTGTTAAAATTCAACCCTAATTCCCGAGGACCAATAATGAAGAATGCCACCCATCTCCTGACAGAGAGGTAATAGTTAAATATGAAGAATGAGACAATTTTCAAATCTGACCAATATGGGAATTTGTTTTGATTGTCAATGCCCTTTTTTCTAAGTGTTACTATTTTCTTATTATTTGCAAGGGAGGGAAAGATGGAAGTAAGAAAAAGTAAATACTTGATAACTGAAAAAATTGAACAAAAAATAGATAAATGAATAAATAGATAAGTAAATGAATAGATAGATAATTGAACAGGTGAAAGAATCATTGTTAAGCAGCCTTTTGGTGCTGTCTATGCCTAGGATACTAAGTGGCTTATGGAATAACCAACACATAGAAATTTTCCAAAGATCCACGTGATGCTGGAGGACACACATAGACAATTATGGGAACCATCTAGGATCACTAGACCTCCACGAAGAGGTCTTACCTAATTCTCTTTCCTTTCTTTTGGTCAAAAATAGTCAACTCTACAATTATAGTGTGAGGGGCCAGTTAAGAAAGTGTGAGTTTCCCTGGTTTCATTGGCTTCCTGAAAGCAATCTAAAAATGGGAGGCATACTAGTGCCTTTGGTAGCAGGAGCTGCTGCCTTTCTGCCTTAACAGCTCAAGTGCTCTGCCACACAGATTGTGCTAACAGTAATGCTATATAAATGTGAAATATTATCATTAAATTGGCTATGACCAGATATATGTATGCTATGAGGACATATTAAGATAGAAGGGATAGGATAGAAAAGCTGTTTACTAGAAATTGGAACCAGAAAGGTAGTATGGTGGCTGCCAGAGGTGTGTAAATTACCTGAAAAGATTTAAAATAAATACATGACTTAAAAGTATAGACTTTACAATATTTTTACCTCTTAAAAAAAACCTTTTAAAATGCATAGTATCTTTTGGCTGTAATCACTTGTTTTAAATAATTGATATGGTTTATACAATCTTTGACACATTGTTGAGTTCTCTGCATCATAAGATTGCATTTTTATTAACATCAGATATTAAGCATGCCTTTTACAAACAATTCAGTTTTCCAAGTCTACGCCCTTTATTTTAACCTAAGAATGTTCAGTGGGGTTTCAGTGAGCTCCCAGGCTATTGAAGAAGCTTATCTCCAACTCATAGATAAATTTCATAAGCTTTTGTGACATGTGACATGATGCAAGGTCGTATTTCCATCTCCTGCACCTCCATTTGGGGATTTTCTGAAATTTGGGAGCAATTTTTCTTCTTAGCATATCATCATTCCCTTAATGAGGACAAGACTTCTAGACCGAATGGAAGAAAAAAGAATCACAATTTCTAGATGGATTTCTTATAGTGTGCTGAAGATGTCCAGGATCTGCTAGGTTCACCTAGACTTCTTCTGATAACTGCTTTAGTATTATCTTGGATGAAAAAGTGAATTTCATCAAAGTGAGCAAAAATTAACCTTTTTCTAATACTTAGTATTAGAGGTTGTACTTAGTATTCAGTCTTTGCATTATCACATTGACTAAAAGTTTGTGTTTTCTTCATGACAGTAATTACCATCAGTTTTTAATTGGCCTTCCCTATCTTCTTCTAACTTCAAGAAGCTCAAGTCGCATGGTAGAGGAAGGAATAACTGTCTCTCCAACTTCTGATAGTCTCTGTTTATCTTCTGGTGAATAAACAGCCTGCGTTACAGCACTTATCTTGACACTGACTTCCGTATCTTATTTCACTTTTCTTTGAGCTTTGGTGACTGATCTTGCTTTTTTTGGTGTTTGGAGGGTCCTGGAAGTACTTGATTTTCCTACAACAGCAGCCACAACAGCAACCACAACAACAACCGGCTGGTCTGGTATTAACAGGCATTGATATACAGTCTTTATGGCTTACTGTTGTTCTTGGATTTTTCTTTCGAGTGGACATTCTTAAAAACATAACAAAAGAGAGCAATGAAATGTGTGGAAAGTATAGAATCTAGTACTTGACTGACAAAGAACTAACTAAGGTTGGCGAAACCAATGCAATTTGGTTTCATTTCTGTTTCATTTGGTCAGTAAGACGTTTTGAATCAATCTCCGAATAGCTATATATGCTCATCTATTGTCACAAAATTAAGCCTTATCAAAATTATCATCCCAAATAATTGACCCAAGAATTTTGGAGTGCTTTTAGGGAGACTAAAACTAAATGATATTAAATTATTTGAATTTTATAGTCTATTTTCCATGCCCCAGAAACCAAGTCTCTGCTTTCCCCTCATCCTTGTAGGCAAAGAAGCCTTGGTAATATTTGAAATTATCAGCATTAACCCATATGAACTGGTTGTCTCATCTTAGTAAATTATGAAGAAAGCAGTTTAAGTGTTTTGTCATTTTCTATCCTCCTATACAGTAACGGTGCAGCAGTACAATTTTCAGTCTTATGAACTGTATGTGTAGCCCAGGGCCTTGATTTGTAAATCCTCATTTTGCTTTTTCAGGTGGAACATGCTAGATATAACTAGAGGACAGTTTCATGAACTGGCTAGGATAAGTTTACCTTTCATAAGCTTAAGTTGGATGGCACCATTTATTAGTGGGCTGTTAGCTAGAGCTTGGTGCTTGATGTGGCATTCATTTTGATAGAGAAAAAGAACTACAGACTAATTCTACTAATAAAGATTTATACAAATTTTTTTTTAAATCTGAGCGAAGGGACAATGACAATGTATTACATTTGCTTGACATGCTCAAGTTGGACTTATACCAGGAAAATGAGGATGGTCCAACATTAGGGAATCAATTAGCATAACCAATAAAATAAACAATTAAGACAACAAGCTCATATTATTATATTCTTAGGTGCAGGGAAAGCATTTGACAAAACACAATTCTTATTTGTATTATTGGGAATGAAGGTAGGGAATAAATATTTATATAATACTTACTATGAGCCAGGTACTATATTAAGTTCTTTTTACAAATATTTCACTTGATTCTCACAACACCCCTTGGAGATAGGTGCTGTTATTACCCTAATTTTACAGATGAGGAAACTGAGGCAAACAGAAGTTTAAGTGATTTGCCCAGGGTCAGATGTCTAGTTTCTGACAATAGATTTGAATTCAGGTCTTCTCAACTCCAGGTCTTCCTGCACTCTAACCCCTGTGCCATCTGCTTAGGCATGGAAGGACCCTTCTTTAATATGAATTAAAATAGATGGCTAAACAAGGAATTATCCAGAATGCTGAAACATCAGAAGCTTTCCCAACAAGTTCAAGGGTAAAACAAGAATGAACCAAGGTATAAACATCATCAAAGAGGAGAATTAGAAACTTATTCCCCTTTGCAGAATACAAAATAGTTCACTCAGAAAACCCCAGAGAATTAGTAAAGAAGCCAATTAAATGACTATAAACTTCAATAAAGGAGCAAAATACAAAACAGAAACAGAAAAATCATCAATATTTCTATACTGGACTAAAAAATGTAAAATTCTAAAAATAACTATAAAATAGATAACATATTTGGGAATTAATCTATTGAGATACACTTAGGACTGACATAGCTGCAGATATAAAACATTATAGCAACAATGTACTTATTATCAAATTGGATTTATGGCAGCAATGCAAAGATAGTTCAACATTAGAAAAAATGAACGCATTTAACAACATAAGTGACCCCAAAAAGGCCAAAAGATAACTATAATAGGTACAGAAAAGGATTTAACCAAAATAAAACACTCATTACATTAAAAACAATAAAGAACATAAGAATGCACAGTTCTTTTTTAATATGAACTAACACTTAGAACAAAAATCAAGACCCAACACTACAAGCTTTTCTAAGAAACACAGGGATAAATTACCATTCCCATCGTTATTTAACACATTTCTGCTGTAAGCAATAAGTTATAAAGCAACTCAAGGGAATGAACACCAGCAAATAGAGACAAAATGCTCCCCTATTATAGACCATATCATGATTTACTTAGAAAACCCAGAATATAAACAAAGATGATGACTGAAATGGCCAATAGTTGCACTGATGCAGCAGAATTCAAAATAACCAGTATCTATAGAATTTCAAGAGAAATTCCATCCCAAATAACTATAAAATAGATCAAATATCATGATGACTTAAAAATGCTCTTTATAGAAATAAGGCAAGAGTAAAATAATTAGAGACGTTTTTTGTTCATGCTACAGCAATTTAATAAAAATGATGATGCTTCCTAATTTAATTTACAAATTTACTGCTGTAGAAAATTACCAAGGGATTACTTTAAAGAACCACATAAAATAAGGAATTCATTTGGAATCAAAAAAAGTCTCTATAATTTCAAGGGAAAAATAGGATTGTGTTCGTCCTTTGTTGCCAAAGAAGACCATGCCATCAGAGAAATGATGACATGACTTGCACTTGACTTGGTTTTGAGTGAAGGAGGGCTGTGAAAAAATTGGAAGCAAAGAGGGTCAAGTACTATTAGATCTTAAATGATATTATAAAACAGCAATTATCAAAATTATTTGGTATTAGTTAAAATTGACAAAAAAAAAAACTAAATCAGTGGAACAGGCTAGTTACCAAGACCCAGAAGCAAATCAATGCAGTGACTTTGTAAATTTAAGAACTCAAACTAATGGTGGGACATTTCCCCATTTGACAAGAATTGTTAGATAAATTTGAATTGGATGTAACCTAAATATGAAAGGTCACATTATAAAAAGAATTTAGAGAAGGGAAGAAGATCCCTTCCTGAAGCTCTGGTTAACACAAGAGTTCATAGCCAGACACAAGGAATAGAGGGACTCACAAAGAGACAAGTTTAATTACACAAAATCTAAAAAATGATTTTGTAAGAACAAGCTCAATATAGTTAAAGAAGAAGTTGTTAAATTGGAAAATTATTTGCATCAGACATTTCCATTAGAATTCTGATATTCAAAATATAAAGGGATCTGACAAAAATACATCGTAGGCTTTGTTATTTGTTTAGCAACCCCATGGATGAGAGTGTTGATAGATGTTGCAAGTGAGAGCAACAACTCCCCTAGTCAAAGCAAAATCAACAAGCATTTATTAAGAGTCTACCTTGTGCCAGGAGCTGTGTTAAGATCTGGGGACATGAAGAAAAAGCCTTCAAAGGACTTACTTTCTAATGGGGAAAACAACATGTACATAAATAGATACACTTAATAAAATATATACAGAGTAGAAAGAAGGTAATCTTACAACTTAGCAACTGTAGGGACTGGGAAAGGTCTCTTGCAGAAGATAGAATTTGAAGCAATCCAAGAATTCTAGATGTGGAGGAAAAGCATTTCAGGTATAGGAAATAGCCAAAGACACAAAGGTAAGAGAGGAGATAGTGTCTTGTGTGAGGGAAAGCAACTAGATCAGTACGGTGTTGGGTCATAGAATGTATGAAGGAATAATGAGTAAGATGATCAGAAAGGTAAAAGTCCAGACTGGAAAGAGCTATGAGTGCTGAATGTCTGTGTCTGTGCTTTGTTGTTGTTCGGTAATCGTTCAGTTGTGTCTGACTCTTTGTGGCCCCATTTGGAGTTTTCTTGAGAGAGATACTGGAGTGTTCTTCTCCAGCCCGTTTTACAGATGAGGAAACTGAGGCAAACAGTGATGTGCCCAGGGACACCTGCCAAATTTGAACTCAGGAAGTTGAGTCTTCCTGACTCCAGGTAGGAAACTGTGTCTGTATTTGATCCTAAGTTAATAGGGAGCCAGAGAACTCATTAAGTGGGGGGAGGAGGGGAGCTGCTCAGATCTGTTCCTTAAGAAAATCACTTTGAAAACATATAATACATAAGAATGAATAGGGAGATAAGGGAAAATGAGGTAGGGAGATGAGTTAAGAGGTTTTTGCAATAGTCCAGGTGAGAGCTGATAAGAACCTGAATTACAGTGGTGGCTTTGTGAACAGAGAGAAAGTAAGGGATTCCAGGAATGTAAGGGAAGCAGGAATGACAATATATACATGATTATGTATATATATATGTACATATATATATATATATATGTACATATATATATATACATGAATACTTAAAGGTGAGAGATAACATTGATAACATGCCCAGATAACTGGAAAGATGGTAGTTCTCTCTGAAAAAATAAGGAAGTTTGTGTGTTGGAGGAGATAACAAGTTCTGTTTTGCATGTGTCAAGTTTGAGAAGTTAAGTTTAACAACATGTTAAGTTTGAAATTCAGTGCATAGAATGTAAGGCCTAGATTCAGGAAGAACAAATCCAAACTCAGACACTTCCTACGTAATCCTGGACAGGCCACTGAACCTCTGTCTGTCTCAGTTTCTTCAAGTAGAAAATGGGGAGAATAGCAGCTCCTCTCTCACAAAGTTGTTGTGAGCACCAACGAGGAGAATACTTAGAAAATGCCTAACACAAGTAACATTTATTTCCTACTCAGTAATTATTTCCTACTCTTCACCTTCCCTATATGTATAATCAGTAGATGGTAATAAGGGACTGGAACTCTGGAGAAAGACTAAAATTTAATATATGCATCTAGGAATCATCTGCATAGAATGATAGTTCAAACCTGTTGGAGCTAATGAGATCACCAACTGAAAAATATGGAAAGGAAAGAGGACCCAGAGCAAAGTCTAGGGGGACAATCAGAGTTAATGGATGTGATGTGGATAAAAATCCTCAAAGCAATATTAGGAAGAAAAGAGAAGAGAGACAAGAGACAGAGAGAGACAGATGGAGAGAAAGAGAGAGAGAGACGGAGACAGTGTAGTGGCAAGATGACTGGTGATGGCCCAGGATGCAGTGGGTGACCTTGGCCTTTTTAAATGAAGGTTTTTCCCAGGTCTTAGTTTGTCATCCTCAATTCTTCACTCTCCCTCAACAAACTCAGAAAGGGTAGAGTATTATAGGACGATAGCCAATGGGAATAATAGTCTCTAGGGAGGATTTTTTAAAGGATAGACTTACATGTGTTTGTAGGCAGCAGAGAAGGAATAGGTATGTAGGGAGAGATTGAATATAAGAGAGAGAAAGAGAAAAGAGGGAGAGAGAAAGGGAGAGGAAAGGAAAAGAGAGAAAGAAGAGGAGAGAGAGGGGGAGGGAAGGAGAATGAATGTTATTAGGGGAAATTTACTGAAGAAAATGGAAAATGATAGGATCGATATCAAGGGGGTTGGCATGGGTGAAGAGAAGGACCCCCTTTTCTTTAGACACTGGAATAAAGGAGTAGTTAGGGCACAAGGTTGGGGGGATGTGAGATGAGGCAAGAGGCAAGGAGTTTTTGGGAAATACTTTTTTTTATCAATGAACTATGAGTTAAACTTAGAGAGTGATGGGGACAGCAGCTTTGGGAGGCTTGAGGAGAACAGAAAGATTTGGAACAAGTGGTCTGGTAAGTACAATAAAGCATCAGTTAGAGCTTAATCTAGGGAGGTGGTCCTTCAGGGACATCCTAGAGATATTGTGGAAGGAGGCTCAGTAGAACTTCGGCAACTGATTAGAAGTAGGGAGATGAGGAGAGTAAGGGAGAGTCAGAGATGACTCCAAGGTCATGAACCTGGGTAACTAAGAGGATGTCATCTTTAGCACAAATGGGAAGCTTGCAGGAGATGAGTCTGAGTCTGTAATAGAATCAGAACATCAAAAAAACAATGATGAATGAAGCTACTGATCTAGCAGTTATCACACCATCAGTAATATAGTGAAGAGTATATGGCCATGTGTATCAAGGAAGCCAACGTTTATTTAGCAGTACATGCTCATGTTTCCAGATTGGGGGTACGTATTATAGCAGTGTAACTGAAGGTACACAGCTGGCATTTTCGCAATATATTTTGGTTTATTGTCTGACTTATTTAGAAGAAAATCAACTACCAGAATGTAATTTGGTGCAAATTTGCTTCATTTGATACTTTTCAAGACAACAATAGTCTTGAAAGTTTTGCTCTTTTATAGATTATCAATATTCTTCCATCAAAAAAAGCCATTTTAATTCATTAGTGTTCACAAATGCACAACTGTCTATTTGCTGTCTTACGGACTATGATAAAAGTGTTAGAAACACAATAACTGAAAACAGTGATTATAGCATCTTTTTTTCATTAAAATATCCTCTGTGTGTGTGTGTGTGTGTGTGTGTGTGTGACGGCATAGAAAAGCTAACAAATGTCTTATTGACCCACTGTGCCTACTTCTTAGAGTAGGGGACTGACAGAGTGGGGACCCCCTCCACATATTGGCTCCATTCACATTAAGCCAAGCCAGTTGGCAGTGACCTGATTTGCTTAATTTTCTTCTTCTGAAGAAATCTTTACATCTATCCTGAGGCATTTAATGACTCTGCGTCACGTTCTACATTTGACTATAACCACATGCACTAGATACACAGTGGTTACAGCGCCAGACCTCAAGTCAAGAAAACTCATTCAAGGAGTTCCAGTCTGGCTTCAGACACTTACCTTCAGCTGTGTGACCATGGGTAAGTCACGTGACTTTCTTCATCTTTCATTAATGAATATGGATGCAAAAATTCTAAATAAAATACTAATTAAAAGATTACACAATATATTACAAAGATGATATGTGGCAATCAAGTGGGATTTATATCAGGGATGGTTTAACATAAGGAAAACTATTATAATTGATTATATCAACAATACATTTTTAAAATCATGATTGTATAAATAAAATCAGATAAAGATTTTGACTTTTGATAAATTTCAATGTTCATTTCTATTAAAAACACTTGAAAATATTGTTATAAGTGGATTTTTTCCTTAAATTAATAAAAAGTATTTATCCAAAGCCATCAGCAAGCATTGTTTGTAATAGGGAGAAGCTACAAGACCTTCCATTAAGAACAGGTGTGAGACAAAGATCCCACTGTCAACAATATTATTATTCAATATTATACTGAAAAGCCGAGCAATATAGCAAAAAGAGAAGAAAAAGAAACAGAAGGAATAAGAATAGGGAATGAAATAATAAAACTATCTCTTTTTATACATATGATGACAATATATTTGGGAAATCCCAAAGACTCAACTAAAATAAAAAGTTAGTTAAAACAATGAATAATTTTAGCAAAACAGCAGGATATGAAGTGAATCCACATAAATCATAAGCATTCCTTTATCTCACCAACGAAACCCTGCAAGAAGAGATAATAAAACATACCCCCATTTAAAATAACTCTAGACAGCATGAAATATCTGAGAGTATATCTGTCAAAACAAACCCGGGAACTATACAGACAAAATTATTTTTAAGAACTTTATAAGAATAAAATTAAGATTTAAATAATTGGAGAAATATTAATTATTTATGGCTAGGCAAGGTCAATATAGTAAAATGACAATTTAGCCTAAACTAATGAATGCCATTCCAATTAACTTACCAAAAAATATTTTACTGAATTAGAAAAAAATAATAAAATTCATTTGGAAGATTAAAAAGTCAAGAATATCAAAGAAAATCATGAAAAAAATGTAAAGGAAAGTGGTTTAGCAGTACCAGATCTTAAACTATATTACAAAGTAATAATTAACAAAAGTACCTGGTACTGGCTAAGAAACAGAAGGGGAGATCAATGGAACAGAGCAGACACACAATTCACAACTGCAAATAAATATACAGTAATCTTGTATTTGAGAAGTGTGAAGACTTGAGATTTGGGGATAAGAAATCATTATCATTATTCATTGAGAAATAAAAATTGTTGGGAAAACTGGAAAGCAGTATGGCAGAAACTGGGGGACAGACCAATATTTTATACTATTTACCAAGATATGGTCAAAATGGACACCTGACCTAGACATAAAGAGAGATATTCTAAGAAAATTAGAATATGGAACATATTAGCTATCAGACTTAAAGAAAGCCAGACAGTTTATGAATATACAAGAGATAGAGGGCAAAGTTAGATTTAAAATGAACAATTTCAATTACATTAAATTTAAAAGGTTTTGTACAAATAAAACAAATGTAGCCAAGATCAGAAAGAAAGCAGAAAATTGAGGGGAAACATTTTTATATACAGTTTCTCAGGTAAAGGTTTCTTATCTCAAATATATAAGGAATTTTGTCAAATCTATAAGAGTATGAGTCATTTCCCAACTGATAAACGGTCAAAAGATATGAATTGGCAGTTTTCTAATGAAGAAATCAGAACAGTTTACAGTCATATGAAAAAATGCTCTAAATCATTATTGATTACAGAAATGCAAATTAAAACAACCTTAAGATATCATTCTATACCTATCACATTGGCTAAAACAATTGAAAGAGAAATTGGCAAATTTTTGAGGGGACATGGAAAACTTGGGACACTAATTCATTGTTAATGGAAGTATGAACCAATCCAACCAATTCGGAATTATGCCCCAAAGAGTTACTAAACTGCCTATACCCTTTGACCCAGCAATACCACCACTACTAGGTCTATTTCCAAAGATGATTAGGGAAAAAGGAAAAAAACCTATGTGTTCTAAAATGTTTACAGCAGCTCTCTTTGTAGCGACAAAGAACTAGAAATTGAGGAGATGTCCATCCATTGAGGAATGGCTGAACAAGTTGTGATGAATACTACCTATGCTAGAAGAAACAATGAGATCCATAATCTCAGAGAAAACATGGAAAAAATGAAATAATGAAGAGAAAAATTAGCAGAACCAAGAGAACATCACACACAGTAACAACAATTTTGTTTTAAAAATGTCTGAGCAAATAAATCATTTTGACTATACAAATACCCCAATTATCTACAAAGGACATAAGAAGGAAGACTCTATCTGCATCCAGAGGAAAAAATGATAAATAGAAGCATGTATAGACTAATTCTACATAGATACATGTGTGTGTATATATATATATATGTATGTGTGTATATATATACATGTGTGTATATACACACATACCTATTTGTGTCTATTGGTAGACCTCTTTAGGGCTGGGAAGGGAGGGAAAAAGAGAAATTTATATGATAACTTTATTATATATTTTAAAGTAATAACAAGTTGTACATAATAGATGTGCAAATTCATGTACTATCTTTTTTATTATACTACATTATGGAAATGCTTGTTGGGTTCAATAATTTAAAAATAAAATTTAAAAAAGGATATCTAAGATAAGTGGAAATGTGAGTCTGAAGGTAAGGAGAGAAGTTAGGGCCAAGTAGATCTGAGAGTTACCTGCTACCTGCACGGGAGCTGATGAGAGCACTGAGTGAGACAGCAGAGAGAGAGAAAGAGAGAAGAGAAAAGGGGCCAGGACAGAGCTCTGGGGTCAATCCCAGTTACAAGGAATGACCTGGGGACTGGGAAGCTGTGGTCAGACAGGTAGGAGGAGAGCCAGGCTAGAGTATTGTCAAGGAAGCCTAGAGAGAGAAGCCAAGAGAAGAGGTTGATCCGCAGTTAGAAGGGAGACATCAGAGAAGCACATGTGTAAGGAAAGAGTTCAAACCTTTTTACAGGTGATTTCTGTTCTTCCTCATCCTCTATTTCTACAGCGCCCAGAAATTTCTGGAAAGCAGCGATCATCTCACGGGATATTTGTAGAGCTCTAGTGAAGTCCTCGTGAGGTATTTTATGCACTTTAGCTTTGTCCATGTCCCTCCAGTACAGCGGTGTAAGCAGGCCTTTTTATGAAACCTGCTGTAAACTGATGGGATATGTGTCTAATGCGTTATTGAGTAGCAATATTTTTACCAGGAAATTGGCAGACATTTTAAAGGCTTCAGGGTGTGATGTCACAGATGACTTCTCTTTTTCCCATTGTTGGGTCACACGGCCAGTATATGTGAGAGGAAGCCTAGTCTTCCGGACTCCACAGTCAGCTTCAAACTCCAAATTCCAAACTTCCTCTTGAGTGTTATGTTGCCTTGACTACGTACTTATACGTACAGGTTGGCTCAAGAGTCTTGGTGTAGTCTGAAATGATAAAACCTAAGATTCTGGAGGACGTTCTATATCCGTGTGTATGTGTGTGTGTATATGTGTATATATATATATATATATATATATATATGTATGTACATGTAGACATACAAACATATTTATATATGTATATACACACAAATCGTAACACACTCATCTGTATCTGTGATCTTAATAATTCAACTGTTCTCTCTAACAATTAAGAATTTAACTCACCCAAGCCTGCCTACCCTCTACTACTCTTCCTCAATTCTTTCCCTTAAGTTTGCCCGAGGGTGTCTCCCGTAGGGTTGGGCACCTTCCTCAATGTCTTTTGACATTAAAATATACCAGGGAGTACACTGAGGGGTCTTTGGTTACCTCTTGTTCTTGAAATGGAACCAGACTATTTTCTTTTTTTCTCAAGCATTTGTTCTATGTCATCCTTTTCTCTACTTCTCTTTAACCACTGAATGTAATCTATATGTAGTTATACATATATATGCAGAAATGTATGTACACTTATATATATCTACATATAGATTTCAACAAATGAAATGGTAAAGGAGACAGAGAAAAGGATGACATCAAAAATATATGTATGTCTATCTATATAGATATAGGTATATCTACATGTGTGTATATGTATGTATATACACATGTATGTACATATACATGCATGTGTAAATATATGTATATACACATACTATTAGATTCCTATTGTGTGCCAGGTAAAGATACAAAGAATGAAACAGTTCCTCCTGTGAGGGATTGTGCACACATTCTATCATGGCCTATTTATAGTCTCCAGTTATAACCAAATGTGTCTGCATAAACAAAGAAGCTCTAAAACATCAACCCAATAGAAAAAAAATACTTTGATTCCAGAAATATTCTATAAATTGAACAAAGACCCCCCAAACCAGAGGGGACTGAGCAACACCATGTAGCGTTTCTTTAACTTTAGTGGGAGATAATGAATGGACATGTGGTCCTGCTTTAAGTCCCAGAAAGATAGAAATAAGCTGACCCTTTGGTATTCCCACAACTCTGCCAATCCTGTGCCTCTCTCTTCTTTCCCTCTGATATGATCTAGTTTCTTTCTCTGAAAGTAATATGGATTGGTCAGAGGGGTGACTGACCCAGTGCAGGGTCCTGAGGAGTTATTTGAATGTGAAGTACTCAAACCAGTCTTTATCTTTTGGGCTGCAGATTCCTGAAGGATCCTATGTGTAATCCTAGCAGGTTGGTGAACTTGCGGACTGCTTCCATGGCCATTTTCTAGAGTTGCATATGTTGTAGTAATTAATGCATACATTCATAGGCAGATACAAAAAACACCACATTCACCTTTCAGATTGGAGATTTGGGAAAGTCAGTCCCTGGGAGGCAAAGAAATAGAGGGTGTTCTTTCAAAATACCAGGTACCCTACGTAGCAAGATACTAGATTAGATATACATATAGGACTGGATGGACGATTATGAGATCTTTAGTCTAGCCATGAAAGTGAAGACTGCCTCACATACCCAGGGCCTAAAATGTTAGGACAAGTTCAACATAAGTGAATCTAATAAAAATCAGACAATAGTACTAAAGCTTTTCAAGCAAAATCCTTCTCTATATGTAATGTTTTCTACTTACATTTGCCTTGTCCCCTCCTCCTTTCCCTCTCCCTCTTCTGCTCTCCTCTCCCCCATCCCCCTATTCTGAGTAAAGGGCAGCCTCTCTCGGTAGTCAGGGAAAGAGGGGCAGAATTTTCCTTCTATGAACCTACATTCAGGGCAAGGAATCATTATTTTTCTCCCATTTACTATATGCATGTGAACCCTGAATAATAAAGGGATATCTACGTCTATGGCATGATCGAAAGAACAAATGTAAAATGAGGAAGCATTTTAGGGTTTCAGTCCTTCTTTAGACACTAACTTGTGTGACCCTGGGTAAGCCATTTAACATCAGCCTCAGATTTAGTACTTAGAAAAATGGAAATTAATAGAACCTGTCTCACAGGATTGTTGTGCCAAGGATCAAATAATATTGATAAAATACTTTGCAAACCTTAAAGCACTCTGTAAGTATTTATTACTATCATATTTTCCAAAACTCAATTTACATGTTACCCACTTTCTGTATGCAAAACACTTACGCTAGATTTGACAAATGTCTGAGCATCTACTGCGTGCAAGGAACTGTATTAGATGCTATGAGGGATCTGGAGGTGAATAAAGAACAACTCTTGCCCTCAAGGAGATTACAATCCAAGGGGAAAAGATAAACACATTGCTACAAATCAAGGCTCTGTTCAATAAGTGCAAAAAAAAGTGGTATAAACAGAAGGAGCTCAGGGGAGAGAGCCTCTCTAGGGGGAGTAATCCTGGAAAGTTTCATATGAGAAGAAGTTACAGTTCGCCCTTATAGGACCCTACCTCGTAGGGCAGTTTCCTAGACAAAGATGAGGAAACAGAATGAGGGAGAAGGTAATCCAGGGGGAGGAAATGGCCAAACAAAAGGTGTGGAGACAGGAAACTATGATTCATCTATGGGAAGTGGCAAATAGATTAGTTTTGCTAGAGAGATGGGCTTATGTTGGAGATGTCTTAGGAAATAAGGCTAGAAAGATAAAATGAGCCAAGACTTCGAAGGCCCTTGAATGCCAGGTTAAGAACTTGGATTCCACTTATTTGTTAATTGGAAGGCCATGAAAAGTCATAGGATCATAGATTAGAGCTACAAAAGAAACCTTAGATATTTAACCTCCTCCCCATCTCACTTTACAGATGGGGAACTGAGGCTCAGAGAGGCCAAGTAACTTCCCCGTAGTCACACAGTTCCAAAAGAGAAGAAATATATTTCACAGTCCCCATTGCTTACATTTAATTATTTATTATTTAAGCCAGCAATGTTAATAATTATTTATGAATATATTTAATATAAACAATTCTTATATAATTTTCTTATTCATAGTAGTATTTACTAGAGTATTTAATTATTTAAGTATTAAGTGGAAGACTTTATATTTATATAGTAAGACTCTGTATTTAATAAATTTACATATTAAGACTTTATATCTATATATTAAGACTTAATCCTAAAAATAATCTGGAAAAACTGAAATTCATTGAGTGTGGGAGTGATACAATCAAATTCCACCTTCTATAAGAGATCTTTCCTGGTAATAATAATGAAAACAGTAATAATAATTAGAAGAAGAGGAGAAAAAAGAGGAAGGGGAAAGAGGAGAAGAGGAGGAGAGAAATACCTTCCATTTCTACAGTGCTTACAAAGTGCCACGCAGTGTCCTAAGTACTTAACAATTATCATCTCGTTTGATCCTCACAACAAACTACGATCATTATTTATTTTACAGATGAGGAAACTGAGACACAAAGAGGTTAAATGACTTGCCCAGAGTCCCACAGCTAGGAGGTGTCTGAGGCCAGGTTTGAACTCAGGTCTTCCTGATGTCTCTTCTTTCTGTCCCCAGCACTTAGCACAGTACCTGACATACAGAAAACCCTTAGTAAATGTATGCTAACTTACTGACCTGAGGAAAACCATTTTGACAGTCATATGCAAATAATGACTATGCCTTGGAATCTCACATTCCTTGGTTTATATGACCCTTAAAAGATTTCACATGAGGTGAACTGAAGAAGGTAGAAAAAAGATAGGAATTTACCTGAGCTCTCCCAAAATCCCTTCCAAACAATTTTTAAAAAATGTCTTTAAAACTAATTCTGGAGTAGCAGAACTCACATAAGAACAGAGTTAAACAATTTTCCAGCCCAAGACAATTTAGAAGGACCACAGGAAAGGTTTGTCTCCCTTGGGTAAAAGTGGTGTGAAGCCCAGAGCAGGTGGTGTCTGGGTAATCCAGCGGAAGGCCCCAGGACCCAGTACAGGTCAGCAACTGAGGCCCCATGGACCTGGCGTAACAGGTCCAATGCCCGCTGTGGGGCCTACAGCCCACAGCTCATTAAGGATGACCAAGCCCATAGGCCCTGGTGCCCCAGACACCTGGTTAGGCCCCTGGACCCAAGGACAAGCAGCACAGGATGCAACCCCATGTACCTCAGGAGCAGAACTCAACTTTAATGGTGAATAAATAGGCTGGAAATGAGCAAAAGACAAAGAAACAAATAACTGACCATAAAAAGCTACTATGGCAACAGAGAAGATAAAATACAAACGCAGAAGAGGACAACAGTGTCAAAATGCCTACATCCAAAGCCTCCAAGTGAACTATGAAATCATCTCAGGCCCAAAGAGCTCCTGGGAGAGCCTAAAAAGGATTCAAAAAACCAAATAAGAATGGTAGAAGAAACACTGGGAAAAGAAATGAGAGTTATGCAAGAGAATCAGGGAAAAAAACAGTTAACAGCTTGGGAAAGGGAGTGCAAAAATGGAAAGAAAAGTGCAAATTCACTGAAGAAAACAACTCCTGAAAAAATATATTTGGCCAAATGGAAAAGAAGTACAAAATCTAATGGAAGAAAATAATAATTCCTTAAAAATTAGAATTGGGCAAGTGGAAACTAATGACTCCATGAAAGAAACAATCAAACAAAATCAAAAGAATGAAAAAATAAAAGAAAATGTGAAATATCTCACTGAAAAACAACTTACTTGGACAATTGATTGAGGAGATAAAATTGAAGAATTCTTGAATACAAGAATACTACCTAAAAACCATGATCAAAAAAGAGCCTGGACAGCATGTTTCAAGAAATTATCAAGGAAAATTGCCCTCATTTCCTAGAACCAGAGAGTAAAATAGTAATTCAAAGAATCCACCTCCTAAAAGAAATCGCAAAATGAAAATTATAGTCAAATTCCAGAACTCTCAGTTCAGGGAGAAAATATTGCACACAGCCAGAAAAGAAACAATTCAAATATCAGGGAGCCACAGTCAGGATATTAAACAGGATCTAGCAACTTCTACATCAAAGGATCTGATCAGATTAAAAAATAATTTTCTGCAAGGCAAAGAAGTTTGGATTCCAATCAAGAATCATCTAACCAGCAAAACTGAGTATAATCATTCAGGGGAAAAAATGGAAACTTAGTGAATTAGAGGAATTTCAAACATTCCTGATGAAAGACCATAGTTAAACAGAAAATTCAATTTATGAATACAACTCAACAGAAACATAAAATTGGTAAACAGAAAAGAGAAACCATAAGTTGTTCAATGAAGTTAAACTGTTTACATCCCTACATGGAAATGTGATACTTGTAACTCTTAAGAACTTTATCATTATTTGGACAGTTAGAAGGAGCATACATAAACAGAGGGTGTGGGTATAAGGTTGACTTCGATGGGATGATGTAAAAAAAGGGGTGAGAAAGAGGATTGCACTGGAAAAGAGGGAAAGGAGTATGGAATGGGTAAATTAGTAAAGGAATGGGGTAAATTGTCTCATATGACAGGGTGTGAAAGACCTGTTATAGTGGAGTGAAAGAAGGGAGGAAGGTGAACATCTCTTGAATCTTGAACTCTCATTGAATTTGGCTCAGAGTAAACATACATATATAGTTGACTACAGAAATCTATCTTACCACGCAGAAGCAGGAAGGGAGTGAGAAAAGAAAAGGGTAGGAAGGTGATGAAAGGGAGGGCAGATTGAGGAAGCCATTGATCAGAAGCAAGACGCTGGTGGAGAAGGACAGGGTGAAAGGAAGGAGAGAAAGATATGTAAGCAGGGAAAAAGCAGGATGGAGGGAAATATAGTTGGTAGTCATAACTGTGAATGAGAATGGGACGAACTTCTCTCGTAAAGTGGAAGTGGAGAGTAGAGTGGATTAAAAAACATAATCCTACACTATGTTGTTTACAAGAAACAGAGCGAAGGTCAAAGGCTGGAGCAGAATCGATTATGCTTCACCTAAAGTAAAACAAGCAGGGGTAGCAATTGTGATGTAAGATAAAACAAAAGCAAAAAGGGACTTAATTAAAAGAGTTAAAGGATGGAAACGACATCTTGCTAAAAGTTACCATAGACAATGAAGTAAAATCAGTACTAAACATGTATGCACACCAAATGGTATAGCATCCAAATTTTTAAAGCAGTTACATGAGTGATAGGAGGAAAGAGCCAGTAAAACTCTACTAGTGGGGGACCTCAACTTTCCCCTCTCAGAACTAGATGAATCTAACCACAAAATAAACAGGACAAACTCAGCAGAACAAAATTTGACCATGTATTAGGCCATTAAAAAACAATCAAATGCAGAAAGGTAGAAATAATAAATGCATCCATTTCAGATCCTGATGCAATAAAATTACTTTTAATAAAGGGTATGGAAAAATAGATGAAAATGAGTTGGAAACTAAATAATCTAATCCTAAAGAATGAGTAGGTCAAAAAACAAATTATAGAAACAATCAATAATTTCATTAGGACATACTAAAATTTGTGGGATGCGGCCAAAGCAGTACTTAGAGGAAATTTATATTTCTAAAGGCTTACATTAATAAAATAGACAAAGAGCAGGTCGATGAACTGGGCATGCAGCTAAAAAACACTAGAAAAAAACAGATTTTAAATCCCCAATTGAACAGCAAAATGGAAATCCTGAAAACCAAGGGTGAGATTAATAAAATTAAAAGTAAGAAAAGCTTACAAACTAACAAATAACAAATAAAACTAGGAGCTGGTTTTGTGTGTGTGCATGCGTGTGTGTGTGTGTGTGTGTGTGTGTGAATGTAACAAATATAATAGATAAACCTTTGGCAAATATGATTTTAAAAGAAGGAAGAAAACCAAATTACCAGTATTAAAAATAAAAAAGGTGAATTCACCATGAAGGAAGAAGAAATTAAAACAATCATTAGGAATTATTTTGCTCAATTATATGCCAATAAATCTGGCAATCTAAAGGAAATGGAAAAATATTTACAAAAGTATAAATTGCCACATCAACAGAAGAGGACATAGAATACTTAATTCTATTTCAGAAAGAGAAATTGAGCAAGCCATTAATTAATTCCCTAAGAAAAACTCCTCAGGGCCATATGGATTCACAAGTGAATTCTACAACACATTTAAAGAACAAAATTCCAGTAGTATATAAGCTATTTGGGAAAATAAGCAAAGAAGGAGTCCTACCAAGTTCTTTTTATGACATAAATGTGGTGCTGATACCTAGAAAGAACCAAACCAGAGAAAGAAAACTATAGACCGATTTCCCTAATGAATATCAATGCAAAAATTTTAAATAAAATATTAGCAAGGAAATTATAACAATATATCCCAAAGATCCTGTGCTATGACCAGGTAGAATTTATACAACAAATCCAAGACTGGTTCAATATTAGGAAAACTATCAGCATAATTGACCATATTAATAGCAAAACCAGCAGAAATCATATGATTATCTCAATAGATACAGAAGAAAACTTTGACAAAATGTAATACCCATTCCAGTTAAAAAATACTAGAGAGCATAGGAATAAGTGAACAATAAGCAAAAATGCATTGTCAACACACTAATATGACAGAAAAGGAAAATAGTAAAAGTTGGAGGGAATATGACAAAGTTGGGACTGAATGCACTGTTTTTGGAGTTGTGAACTGATCCAACCATTCTAGAGAACAGTTTGGAACTATGCCCAAAGGGCTATAAAACTGTGCATACCATTTGATCTAGCAATACTTTTACTAGGTCTGTATCCCAAAGAGATTTTTTTTTAAGGAGGTAGGGGGAAAAACCAATCTGTACAAAATTATTTAATAGCAGCTATTTTTGTATTGACAAATTTGTATTGACAAATTGGAAATTGAGGGGAGTTCATCAGTTGGGAATGGATGAACAAATTGTAGTATGTGATTGTAATGAAATATTATTGTACTATAAAAGAAATGATGCACAGGCTGATTTCACAAAAATCTGGAAAGACTTACATGAACTGATGCTGAGTGAAATGAGCAGAACCAGGAGAACATCGTACATCCAGCAATACTGAATGACTTAGCAATACAGTGTTCCAAAGACAATTCCAAAGGACTTCTGATGAAAAATGCTATCCAGCTCCAGAGAACTGATGAGTCTGAATGCAGATCAACACATACTATTTTTCACTTTCTACATTTTTTCATGTTTTTTTTTCCCCTTTGGGCCTGTGCCTTCTTTCATGAAATGACAGAGCAAGGTACCCCACCCCTCCCTCCCACCATGCTTCAGTGTAGCCCCCGGCAAACAGGTAACCTCCAGAGGCCAGACAGAGGCAGAATCTATTATGCTTTGGCTGAAGTAAAAAAAAAAAGGCAGTGGTAGTAATCCTGATATTAGGACAAAGTAAAAACAAAAATAGACCTAATTAAAAGAGATAAGGAAGGAAACTACATCTTGCTAAAAAGTACCATAGATGACAAAGTCATCAAATTAGAAGAGCAAGGAATAATCTGTTGGGGTCAGATCTACAGGAAGGGGAAGAATTCATGACCAAACAAGAGAGAGAGCATTATTAAGAGTAGAGTGGATAATTGTGATAATATTAAATTGAAAAGCTTTTGTACAAATAAAACCAATGCAATCAAGATTAGAAGGAAAGCAGAAAACTGGGAAGTAATCTTAACAGCAAGTGTCTGAAAAAGGCCTCATTTCTCAAAATATAAAGAGAATGGTTTCAAATTTAAGAGAATACAAGTCATTCCCCAGCTGACAAATGGTCAAAAGACATGAACAAGCAGCTCTCAGATGAAGACATCAAAGCTATCTATAGATACATTACGAAGAGCGCTAAATCACTTTTGATCAGGGAAATACCAATAAAACAACTCTGAAATATTACTTTTACACCAATTAGATTGGTTAATATGACAAAAAAGGAAAATGATGAATGTTGCAGAGGATGTGGGAAAATGGGGACACTAAAGCTCTGGGGGAAGGAGGGGAAGTGACATGGTCAAATCCACATTTTTGGAAGATCCCTTTGGTAGCTGAGTGGAGGATGAACTGGAATAGGGAGACTTGAGGCAGGGAAAATAACCAGGAGACTATTGCAGAACTCTGGATATGAGATGATGAGGTCTACACCAGGGCAGAGGAGAGAAGGCGGTATATAAGAGAGATGTTATCCTGGTAGAAATGACAGGATTTGACCATTGACTGGATATGGTGGGTGAGAAAGAAAGAAGAGTTGGAGATGACACTTAGGATAGGGGCTAGGTATCTGAGAAGACAATGATGCCCTCAACAGCAGTAATGGAAGTTTAAAAGAGGGGGAGGTCTTCAGTTTTGGATGTGTTGAGCTTAAAATATCTAAAAAACATCCAAATGAAGATAATTGGAAATGTGAGTCCAAAAGTAAGGAGGGAAGTTAGGGCTAATGGATGTAAGAGTTACCTGCAATGTGAACATAACTGAAACCACAGCAGCTGATGAGAGCACACTAAGTGAAACAGTAGAGAGAGGGAGAAGAGGAAAGGGGCCAGCACAAGAGCCCTGGGGTCAATCTCAGTTACAAGGAATGACCTGGGGACTGGGAGGCTGTGGTCAGACAGGTAGGAGCAGAGCCAGGGTAGAGTGTTGTCATGGAAACCTAGAGGAGAGAATCCAAGAGAAGAGGCTGATCAACAGCCTCAGAAGTGAGACATCAGAAAAGCACATTTATAAAGCAGTAGTTTATACTGCTTTTTGTGTGGTTTATGGAGTTCTCTATCCTCTCCTAATGGGATACCCTGAATATCCTTATAATGAGAAATTCAATCACGTGATGTTCTTTGGGCTCCAGTGAATACCTCTTCCTCCATGTCTCTCTAGTATAGTGGTGTAAGAAGGCTTTTCTGTGAAAGATGGCAGTGAACTGATGGGAAATATGTCTAATGTGTTCTTGGATAGCAAAGTTTTTAGAAGAAATTGGCGTTAAGGCCTCAGGTTTGGATGTCACAAATGACCTTTTTTTTTTCCAGTTGTTAGGTTGCACAGCCAGTATATGTGAGAGGAAGCCCAGTCTTTGTGACTCCAAAGTGGCTTCCTCTCCAGTATCTTATGTCCCCTTGACTACATACATGCATGGAGGTTGTCTCAAGAGTTTTGGTATATACTTGTAAGCTAAAAAAACCCTAAGATTTGGGTGGACACTCTACACATATATAGAGCACATATACGCACACACACTCACATGTATCTGTGTTCTTAATGATTCAAGTATTCTCTCTAACAAGGCAGAGTTGTAACTCATCCAACCCTGGCCACCCTGGGCTACTCTTGTGCAAGTCTTTCCCTTAAGGTTACCATAGTTTTTTGCCCACCTAATGTGCTGAGCACTTTAATGCCTCTTGACCTGCAAAATATGCCTGAAGAGTACATTGGCTGGCCTTTGGTTGTCCCTTACTCTTGACATGGAACCAGATCATCTTTTTTTCTCATACATAGTTTGATGAGGGGGCGGAGACAAGATGGTGGAGTAGACAGACACACATACACTAGCTCCGAACCCACAGCCCATAAAATATCTGTAAAAAAAGAACCCCTGGCGAATTCTGGAGCAGCAGAAGCCACAGAACAGTGGAGCAGATGAGATTTCTGTTACAGAGAGCCCTGCAAACCTCTTGCAAAAGGTCCCTCACGCTGCGGACACGGAGCCGAGCCTAGCTCTGCCTCAGCTGCAGCACCAAGAGGAGCAGATCCGAGCAGGCTTCAGGGACGGAATCTCCAGCGGCCGCGCAGGTCCCTCCACCCACAGGTGACAATGGTCAGTGAGAGGGTCTCTTTGGCGGGTCGAGAAGGGAGTGGGGTGCCCCCATAACTCAGGCCCCCTTGGGAGGCAGCAGTGGAGGCAGGAGCAGACTGGGGCTCCCCAAGCAGGCAGAAGCCCAGATCCATTGTTGAAGGTCTCTGCATAAACCCCCTGAGGGAACTGAGTCCCATGAGGTGGCCCTGCCCCCACCTGAGCAGTTGAACTTAATCTCACACTGAAGAGCAGCCCCGCCCCTGCTGAAGCCCTGAGGCTGGGAAGCAGCATTTGAATCTCAGACCCCAAGCTCTGGCTGGGCAGATCTGGAGGTGAAGTGGGGGTGAAGAGAATATTTAGAAGTCAAGTCACTGGCTGGGAAAATGCCCAGAAAAGGGAAAAAAAATAAGACTATAGAAGGTTACTTTCTTGGTGAACAGGTATTTCCTCCCTTCCTTTCTGATGAGGAAGAACAATGCTTACCATCAGGGAAAGACATAGAAGTCAAGGCTTCTGTATCCCAGCCCACTCAATGGTCTCAGGCCATGGAAGAGCTCAAAAAGGATTTTGAAAATCAAGTTAGAGAGGTGGAGGAAAAACTGGGAAGAGAAATGAGACAGATGCAAGAAAAGCATGAAAAGCAGGTCCACACCCTGCTAAAGGAGACCCAAAAAATGCTGAAGAAAATAACACCTTGAAAAACAGGCTAACTCAATTGGCAAAAGAGGTTCAAAAAGCCAATGAGGAGAAGAATGCTTTCAAAAGCAGAATTAGACAAAGGGAAAAGGAGGTTCAAAAGCTCACTGAAGAAAATAGTTCTTTCAAAATTAGAATGGAACAGATGGAGGCCAATGACTTTATGAGAAACCAAGAAATCACAAAACAAAAACAAAAGAATGACAAAATGGAAGATAATGTGCAATATCTCATTGGAAAAACAACTGACCTGGAAAATAGATCCAGGAGAGACAATTTAAAAATTATGGGCCTACCTGAAAGCCATGATCAAAAAAAGAGCCTAGACATCATCTTTCATGAAATTATCAAGAAAAACTGCCCTGAGATTCTAGAACCAGAGGGCAAAATAAGTATTCAAGGAATCCACAGATCACTGCCTGAAAGAGATCCAAAAAGAGAAACTCCTAGGAACATTGTGGCCAAATTCCAGAGTTCCTTGGTCAAGGCGAAAATATTGCAAGCAGCTAGAAAGAAACAATTCAAGTATTGTGGAAATACAATCAGGATAACACAAGATCTAGCAGCTTCTACATTAAGGGATCAAAGGGCATGGAATAGGATATTCCAGAAGTCAAAGGAATTAGGACTAAAACCAAGAATCACCTACCCAGCAAAACTGAGTATAATACTTCAGGGGAAAAATTGGTCTTTCAATGAAATAGAGGACTTTCAAGCATTTTTGATGAAAAGACCAGAGCTGAAAAGAAAATTTGACCTTCAAACACAAGAATGAAGAGAAGCATGAAAAGGTAAACAGCAAAGAGAAGTCATGAGGGACTTACTAAAGTTGAACTGTTTACATTCCTACATGGAAAGACAATATTTGTAACTCTTGAAACCATTCAGTATCTGGGTACTGGGTAGGATTACACACACACACACATGCACACGCACATGCACACACACATAAGAGACAGAGTGCACAGAGTGAATTGAAGAGGATGGGATCATATCTTTAAAAAATGAAATCAAGCAGTGAGAGAGAAATGTATTGGGAGGAGAAAGGGAGAAATGGAATGGGGCAAATTATCTCTCATAAAAGAGGCAAGCAAAAGACTTATTAGTGGAGGGATAAAGAGGGGAGGTGAGAGAAAAACATGAAGTTTACTCTCATCACATTCCACTAAAGGAAGGAATAAAATGCACGCTCATTTTGGTATGAAAACCTATCTTACAATACAGGAAAGTGGGGGATAAGGGGATAAGCAGGGTGGGGGGGATGATGGAAGGGAGGGCATGGGGAGGAGGGAGCAATTTGAGGTCGACATTCATGGGGAGGGACAGGATCAAAAGAGAGAATAGAAGTAATGGGGGCAGGATAGGATGGAAGGAAATATAGTTAGTCTTATACAACACAACTATTATGGAAGTCATTTGGAAATCTACACAGATTTGCCCTATATTGAACTGCTTGCCTTCCAAAGGGAAGAGGTGGGGAGGGAAGGAGGAAAAGAAGTTGGAACTCAAAGTTTTAGGAACAACTGTCGAGTATTGTTCTTGCCACTAGGAAATAACAAATACAGGTAAAGGGGTATAGAAAGTTATTTGGCCCTACAGGACAAAAGAGAAGATGGAGACAAGGGCAGAGAGGGATGATAGAAGAGAGAGCAGATTGGTGATAGGGGCAATTAGAATGCTTGGTGTTTTGGAGTGGGGGGAGGGGACAAAAGGGGAGATAATTTGGAACCCAAAATTTTGTGAAAATGAATGTTAAAAGTTAAATAAATAAGTTAATTAAAAGTAAAATAAAATTAAAAAAATAGTTTGATGACATTTTCTCTACTTTTCTTTAACCATTCTATTGTAAGCAACATAAATAGATAGATACGTAGGGTAGATTTATAGATACATATACATGTATGCAGAAATATATATGTATATATGTTTTGTATGTATCTGCATATCTATATGTAGATTTTAACCAATGGAATGGTGAAGAAGAAAAAGAAGGATCACAGAAAATATGTTGTGTACACACACTCTATCACAATCTATTCCAGCTATAACTTGGGATGTATAAAAAGTTCAAGACACATAGTTTCTGAGTAATTATTCACGCTTGAAATAATTAATAAAAGGGCTAAGTTGTACTCGTGAATGGTGAAGACCCCTCATGGAACCCACTCAATGCTAATATGCCCTTGGAACAAGTGGGTGTTGCTGAGGGTAGCAATTGACTCTAATTGGTTAACAATTATGAGAATAATGAATATTATAATAAGAGGTGGACCCCTTCTAATGAGGGGCTGGGGGACATGATTCTGGTCACTCAGTCTTGGACAAGGAGACTTATCTCTTATCCAAACTACCCCCCCCCCAGGGGTGTCTTAGCAAATAAGGCTACAAAGATAAAATGGGATGACTTTGAAGGCCTTTGAATACAGGTTAAGGAGCTGGAATTCCATTCAGTGGTTAATTTGAAGGTTATAAGAGGTCATAGGAACATAGATTAGAGCTACAAAAAGATCTTTAGCGTTTAACCTTCTCTCTACTTCATTTTTCAAATGGGGAACTGAGACTCAGAGAGGCCAAGTAACTTCCTCAGGGTCACATAGTTATAAAGCAGATCCCCTGAATCCAAATCCAGCCATCTTTCTCCCATACCAAAAGATGAGATTTCTAAGCAGGAATCAAAGATAACCAATCTATTTGTGGAACTTTGAATTAGCTATAGTTAAAATAAGAAAGTTTAAGGGAGTTTTTTGTTAAATATTTTCTGTAGTCCCCTTGAAACTCTGACACATTCAAATGGCATTGAAAAGCCAAAGTCTCAAAAAGCAAAAATCTGACAAAGGATATCTATAGCTATAATGCCAATATGTCTTCACATGTGTAGAGTGAAGAGGATCACTGCTTGTGTGTAGGAAAGTAGTGTAGGTCGTTTTGTTGTAGAAGAAAGGGTGTCCATAAATTGGGGGATGGGTGAACAAATTCTGTTAAATAAATATATTATTTATATTTTATATAAATATATATAATTTATATAATAATAAATATATTATTTATATATTATATATATATTATAAATATATAAATAAAATATTATCGCATCATAGACATCATGCATATGGATTCCAAGAAATCTGGGAAGATTTGTATGAACTGATACAGAGTGAAATGAGCTGAATCAGAGGAAACATTTTCACAGGGCCACAAAAACCTAAAGGCAAACAACTCTGAAATACTACAAAACTGTGAGCAGTTATGGACTGAGAAACCTGTTGATAAAGTGTGACACTCACTTCTTAGCGAAGAAGTGATGGGCCAGAGATACAGAGTGAGATTTATTTTTAGACACAGCTCATGTGTTGGCTTATCTTGCTAGATGACATTTATTCCTTATGTGAGAGAGCTTCTCCTTAGGTGATAAGGGGCAGTGGGTAGTGGTAGAGCTAAAAAAAGAGAAATGAAATTAATGTGTTAATTTTTTCAGATTAATCTTTCCCCACTGAAGTCTCTCTGTGCACTGCCATCTTTGCTTATAAAGGACAACATGGTATGTTAGTTATTACACAAAACTGCCTTCCAGTAAATCTCTCCTCTCTTGTCTCTTACCTACAGTCTCTCTTTTGTACTGCTGGCAGATTACTTATGCTAACAGAAAGTTCTGCTTATGTCACTCCCCTGCTCAGAAAGCTTCTATGACTTCACATTGGCCAAAAACATATAATGTTAAAACTTCTTCACCTGGCATTCAATGTCTCCTATACTCTGACCTCCAATCTCCTTTTCTAAAATTATGTGATTCCCCAATTGACAAATGATCAAAGGATATGAACAGGCAGTTTTCAGATGAAGAAATCAAAGCTGTCTATAGGCACATAAAAAAGCTCTCTACATCACTTTTGATCAGAGAAATGCAAAACAAACAAATAAGCAAAAAACTCCAAACAGCTCTGAGGTATCACATCTATCAGACTGGCTCACATGACAGCAAAAGGAAAATGATGAATTGTGAAGAGAATTTGACAAAATTGGGATGCTAATGCATTGTTGGTGGAGTTGTGAACTGATATGATCTCTCCAGAGGGCAATTTGGAACTATTCCCAAGGGGCAACCAAATAGTGATCTAGCAGTACCACTACTAGGTCTGTATCCTGAAGAAATAGAAAAGGGAAAAGGACTTACATGCCCCAAAATATTTATGGTATCCCTTTTTGTGTTGACAAAATATTGGAAATTGAGAGAATGTCCATCATTTGGGAAATGGCTGAACAAGGTGTGGTATAAGAATGTAATGGATTACTTTTGTGCTCTAAGAAATGATGAGCAGGTGGATTTCAGAACAACCTGGGAAGACTTGTGCAAACTGATGCAATGAAATGAGCAGAACCAAGGAAACATTGTATCCAGTATCAGCAACATTGTGTGATGAGGAACCATGTTTGACTCAGCTCTTACCAGCAACACAGTAATCCAAGACAAGTACAAAGGACTCAGGAAGGAAAATGCAAATTCAGATAAAGCACTGGTGGACACTGAATACAGGTCTTTTTTTTTTTTTTTTTTTTGCTTACCTTGTTGTTTCTAAGGGTTTCTCTTCTTTTTAATTTGCTTCTTCTTCCCGCACTGTGATGAATTTGGAAATATGGTTTACATGAAAGCACGTGTAATAAACTATAAGAAACTGCCTACTATTTTCATAAGGGGGGGCAGGGAGGGCAGGGAGGGAGGAAGAAAAATTTGGAACTCAAAATCTTGTAAAAATGAATGATAATAAATTTTCTTAATATGTATTTGGGAAAAAATAAAATGCTATTTAAATAAAAAAAATTTTAAGGAAAAAAGTTGATTCAATTAAAATCATCAAATATTTACTAGCTGTCTACAATGTGCAAGGCACTGAGTTGACTCAATAACATCTTGTTCTTTGATTTTCCAGGGAGTAAAGAATATAAGTGCAGTCAAGCTACAAAAGCAAATGCATTTATGTTGAGTCAATGTGTGTGTATAAGTATGTATATATAGAGATAGATAGATATAGATCTGTCTATCTGTCTGTCTATGTATCTATCTGCAACGAGAAGATAACTGAAACCACAGCAGCTGATGAAAGCATTAAGTGAAACAGTAGAGAGAGGGAGAAGAGAAAAGGGGCCAGCACAGAGCCCTGAGGTCAACCTCAGTTACAAGGAATGACCTGGGGACTGGGAAGCTGTGGTCAGACAGGTTGGAGGAGAGCCAGGGTAGAAACCTAGAGAGAAGAGGTTGATAAACAGAGTCAGAAGTGAGACATCAGAAAAGCACATTTATAAGGCAATAGTTTATACCGCTTTTTGTTTGGTTTATGGAGTTCTCCATCCTCTCCTATTGAAGTACCCTCAATATTCTTATAATCACAAATCAAATCGTGTACTGCTCTCTGTGCTTCAGTCAATACCTCTTCATCCATGTTCTCTCGAGTATAGTGGTGTAAAAAGGCCTTTCTTTGAAACATGGCTGTGAAGTGATGGCAAATATGTCTCGGTTTTTGTTCCATAGCGATATTTGCCAGAACACTGGCTGACATTTTTTTAAGGCCTCAAACTGGGATGTCAGGAATGACCTTTTTTTTTCAATTGTTAGGTCACACAGCCAGTGTATGTGAGAGAAAGCCCAGTCTTTGTGACTCCAAACTGGCTTCCTGTCTAGTATTTTATGTCCCCTTGACTACATACATGGATGCAGGTTGTCTCAAGGGTTTTGGTACACTGGGGGGTGGAGCCAAGATGGCGGAGTAGACAGACACACATAAGCTAGCTCCGAACCCACAGCCCATAAAATATCTGTAAAAAAGAACCCCCGGCGAATTCTGGAGCAGCAGAGGCCACAGAACAGTGGAGCAGATAAGATTTCTGTTCCAGAGAGCCCTGCAAACCTCTCGCAAAAGGTCCTTCGCGCTGCGGACCCAGAGCAGAACCCAGCCCTGCCTCGCCCACGCGGCACTGAGAGGAGCAGATCCGAGCAGGCTTCAGGGACAGGATCTCCAGCAGCCACGCAGGTCCCTCCACCCACAGGTGATGGGGGTTGGTGAGAGGGTCTCTTTGGCGGGTTGAGAGGGGAGTGGGGTGCCCCCATGACTCAGGCTCCCTCAGGAGGCAGCAGCAGAGGCGGGAGCAGACAAGGGTTCCCCAAGCAGGCAGGAGTCCAGATCCATTGTTGAAGGTCTCTGCATAAATCCCCTGAGGGAAATGAGCTCTTGTGGCAGCCCTGCCCCCACCTGAGCACCTGAACTTGATCTCACACTGAATAGCAGCCCCGCCCCTGCTGAAGCCCTGAGGCTGGGAAGCAGCATTTGAATCTCAGACCCCAAGCTCTGGCTGGGCGGATCTGGAAGTGAAGTGGGGGTGAAGAGAATATTTAGAAGTCAAGTCACTGGCTGGGAAAATGCCCAGAAAAGGGAAAAAAAATAAGACTATAGAAGGTTACTTTCTTGGTGAACAGGTATTTCCTCCCTTCCTTTCTGATGAGGAAGAACAATGCTTACCATCAGGCAAAGACACAGAAGTCAAGGCTTCTGTATCCCAGCCCACTCAATGGTCTCAGGCCATGGAAGAGCTCAAAAAGGATTTTGAAAACCAAGTTAGAGAGGTGGAGGAAAAACTGGGAAGAGCAATGAGAGACATGCAAACAAAGCATGAAAAACAATTAAACACCCTGCTAAAGGAGACCCAAAAAAATGCTGAAGAAAATAACACCTTGAAAAATAGCCTAACACAATTGGCAAAAAAGGTTCAAAAAGCCAATGAGGAGAAGAATGCTTTCAAAAGCAGAATTAGACAAATGGAAAAAGAGGTTCAAAATCTCACTGAAGAAAATAGTTCTTCCAAAATTAGAATGGAACAGATGGAGGCCAATGACTTTATGAGAAACCAAGAAATCACAAAACAAAAACAAAAGAATGAAAAAATGGAAGAGAATGTGAAATATCTTATTGGAAAAACAACTGACCTGGAGAATAGATCCAGGAGAGACAATTTAAAAATTATGGGCCTACCTGAAAGCCATGATCAAAAAAAGAGCCTAGACATCATCTTTCATGAAATTATCAAGGAAAACTGCCCTGAGATTCTAGAACCAGAGGGCAAAATAAGTATTCAAGGAATCCACAGATCACTGCCTGAAAGAGATCCAAAAAGAGAAACTCCTAGGAACATTGTGGCCAAATTCCAGAGTTCCCAGGTCAAGGCGAAAATATTGCAAGCAGCTAGAAAGAAACAATTCAAGTATTGTGGAAATACAATCAGGATAACACAAGATCTAGCAGCTTCTACATTAAGAGACTGAAGGGAGTGGAATAGGATATTCCAGAAGTCAAAGGAACTAGGACTAAAACCAAGAATCACCTACCCAGCAAAACTGAGTATAATACTTCAGGGGAAAAATTGGTCTTTCAATGAAATAGAGGACTTTCAAGCATTCTTGATGAAAAGACCAGAGCTGAAAAGAAAATTTGACTTTTAAACACAAGAATGAAGAGAAGCATGAAAAGGTAAACAGCAAAGAGAAGTCATAAGAGACTTACAAAAGATGAACTGTTTACATTCCTACATGGAAAGACAATATTTGTAACTCTTGAAACTATTCAGTATCTGGGTACTGGGTGGGATTACACACACACACAGCACATGCACATGCACACACACATAGAGACAGAGTGCACAGAGTGAATTGAAGAGGATGGGATCATATCTTAAAAAAATAAAATCAAGCAGTGGGACAGAAATGTATTGGGAGGAGAAAGGGAGAAATGGAATGGGGCAAATTATCTCTCATAAAAGAGGCAAGCAAAAGACTTATTAGTGGAGGGATAAAGAGGGGAGGTGAGAGAAAAACATGAAGTTTACTCTCATCACATTCCACTAAAGGAAGGAATAAAATGCACGCTCATTTTGGTATGAAAACCTATCTTACAATACAGGAAAGTGGGGGATAAGGGGATAAGCAGGGTGGGGGGGATGATGGAAGGGAGGGCATGGGGAGGAGGGAGCAATTTGAGGTTGACACTCATGGGGAGGGACAGGATCAAAAGAGAGAATAGAAGTAATGGGGGGCAGGATAGGATGGAGGGAAATATAGTTAGTCTTATACAACACAACTATTATGGAAGTCATTTGCAAAACTACACAGATTTGGCTTATGTTGAATTGCTTACCTTCCAAAGGGAAGGGGTGGGGAGGGAGGGAGGAACAGAAGTTGGAACTCAAAGTTTCAGGAACAACTGTTGAGTACTGTTCTTGCCACTAGGAAATAAGAAATACAGGTAAAGGGGTATAGAAAGTTATTTGGCCCTACAGGACAAAAGAGAAGATGGAGACAAGGGCAGAGAGGGATGATAGAAGAGAGAGCAGATTGGTGATAGGGGCAATTAGAATGCTTGGTGTTTTGCGGTGGGGGGAGGGCACAAAAGGGGAGAAAATGTGAAACCCAAAATTTTGTGAAAATGAATGTTAAAAGTTAAATAAATAAATATTTTTTTTTTTTAAAAAGAGTTTTGATACACTGTTAAGCGAAAAAAACCTTAAGATTTGGGTGGATACCCTACATATATATAGACCACATATACTTATATACACTCATATGTATCTGGGATCTTATTGATTCAAGTATTCTCTCTAACAGTGCAGAGTTGTAACTCATCCAACCTGTCCACCCTGGACTACTCTTGTGCAAATCTTTCCCTTAAGGTTGCCATAGTTTTTTACCCACCTAATGTGCTGGGCATCAATGCCTCTTGATCTGGAAAATATACCTGAAGAGTACATTGGCTGGCCTTTGGTTATCCCTTACTCTTGACATGGAACCAGATCAACTTTCTTTCTCATACATAGTTTGATGACATCATTTTCTCTACTATTCTTTAACCATTCTATTGCAAGCAACATAAATAGATACATAGGATAGACATAGATTTATAGAGAATTATATATATAGATAGATATAAATATATATAGATATTAAGCAGAAATATGTGTATATATATATATATTTTGTATGTATCTGCATATCTATATGTAGATTTCAACCAATGGAATGGTGAAGAAGAAGAAAAAGAAGTATCACAGAAAATATGTTGTGTACACACACTCTATCACAGCTTATCCATTGTCTTCCAGTTATAACTTGGGATGTATAAAAAGTTCAAGACACATAGTTTCTGAGTAATTATTCATTCTGGAAATAATTAATAAAAGGGCTAAGTTGTACTCTTAAATGGTGAAGACCCCTTACAGAACCCTCTCAATGCTAATATACCCTTGGAACAAGTGGGTATTCCTGAGGGTAGCAATTGACTCTGATTGGTTACCAATTATGAGAAGAATGAATATTATAATAGAAGGTGGACCCTTTCTAATGAGGGGCTGGGGACATGATTCTGGTCACTCAGTCCTGGACAAGGAGACTTATCTCTTATCCAAAGTACCCCTCCCCTAAGAGTGTCTTAGCAAATAAGGCTACAAAGATAAAATGGGATGACTTTGAAAACCTTTGAATACAGGTTAAGGAGCTGGAATTCCATTCAGTGGTTAATTTGAAGGTTATAAAAGGTCATAGGAACATAGATTAGAGCTACAAAAGGATCTTTAGAAGTTTAACCTCCTCTCTACTACATTTTTCAAATGGGGAACTGAGACTCAGAGAGGCCGAGTAACTTCCTCAGGGTCACATAGCTATAAAGCAGGTCTCCTGAATTCAAATCCAGCCATCTTTCTCCCATACCAAAAGATGAGATTTCTAAGTAGGAATCAAGACTAATCAACCCATTTGTGGAACTTTGAATTAGGTATCTTTAAAATAAATACATTTTTTGTTAGATAGCTTCTACAGTCCCTTAAAACTCTGACATGTTCAAATGGCATTGAAAAGCCAAAGTTTCAAAAAGCAAAAATCTGACAAAGGATATCTATAGCCATAATGCCAAGAATGTCTTCACATGTGTAGAGTGAAGAGGATCACTGCTTGTGTGTAGGAAAGTAGTGTAGGTCTTTTTGTTGTAGAGGAAAGGGTGTCCATAATTTGGGGGATGGGTGAACAAATTGTGTTAAATAAATATAAAGAAATATTATTGCATCATAGACATCATGAATATGGATTCCAAGAACTCTGGGAAGATTTGTATGAACTGATACAGAGTGAAATGAGCTGAATCAGAGGAAAAACTGCCACAGGACCACAAAAATCTAAAGGCAAACAACTCTGAAATAACTACAAAACTGTGAGCAGTTATGGACTGAGAAACCTGTTGATAAAGTGTGACACTCACTTCTTAGCAAAGAAGTGATGGGCCAGAGATACAGAATGAGATTTATTTTTAGACACAGCTCATGTGTTGGCTTATCTTGCTAGATGACATTTATTCCTTACGTGAAAGAGCTTTTCTTTAGGTGATAAGGGGCAGTGGGTAGTGCAACAGGTTAAAAAAAAGAAATGAAAGTAATGTGTTAATTTTTTCAGATTAATTTTTCTCCACTGAAGTCTCTCTGTGCACTGCCATCTTTGCTTATAAAGGACAACATGGTATGTTAGTTATTACACAAAACTGCCTTCCAGTAAATCTCTCCTCTCTTGTCTCTTACCTACAGTCTCTCTTTTGTACTGCTGGCAGATTACTTATGCTAACAGAAAGTTCTGCTTATGTCACTCCCCTGCTCAGAAAGCTTCTATGACTTCACATTGGCCAAAAACATATAATGTTAAAACTTCTTCACCTGGCATTCAATGTCTCCTATACTCTGACCTCCAATCTCCTTTTCTAAAATTATGTGATTCCCCAATTGACAAATGATCAAAGGATATGAACAGGCAGTTTTCAGATGAAGAAATCAAAGCTGTCTATAGGCACATAAAAAAGCTCTCTACATCACTTTTGATCAGAGAAATGCAAAACAAACAAATAAGCAAAAAACTCCAAACAGCTCTGAGGTATCACATCTATCAGACTGGCTCACATGACAGCAAAAGGAAAATGATGAATTGTGAAGAGAATTTGACAAAATTGGGATGCTAATGCATTGTTGGTGGAGTTGTGAACTGATATGATCTCTCCAGAGGGCAATTTGGAACTATTCCCAAGGGGCAACCAAATAGTGATCTAGCAGTACCACTACTAGGTCTGTATCCTGAAGAAATAGAAAAGGGAAAAGGACCTACATGCCCCAAAATATTTATGGTATCCCTTTTTGTGTTGACAAAATATTGGAAATTGAGAGAATGTCCATCATTTGGGAAATGGCTGAACAAGGTGTGGTATAAGAATGTAATGGATTACTTTTGTGCTCTAAGAAATGATGAGCAGGTGGATTTCAGAACAACCTGGGAAGACTTGTGCAAACTGATGCAATGAAATGAGCAGAACCAAGGAAACATTGTATCCAATATCAGCAACATTGTGTGATGAGGAACCATGTTTGACTCAGCTCTTACCAGCAAGACAAGTACAAAGACTGAGGAAGGGAAATATATATCCAGATAATGAACTGTTGGACTCCGAATGTAAATCAAGGCTTTTTTTTTTTTGCTTACCTTCTTCTTTTGAACAGTTTCATTTCTTTTTGATTTGTTTCTTCTTCCCAAACTGTGATGAATTTGGAAATATGGTTTACATGAAAGCACAAGTAATAAACTATAAGAAACTGCCTACTGTTTTCATAAGCAGGGGCAGGGAGGGAGGAAGAAAAATTTGGAACTCAAAATCTTGTAAAAATGAAAGATAATAAATTTTCTTAATATGTATTTGGGAAAAAAATAAAATAGTATTTAAATAAAAAATTTAAAAGAAAAAAGGTTCATTCAGTTAAAATCATCCAATATTTATTAACTGTTTACTATGTGCAAGGTACTGAGCTGACTCAATAGCTCTTTAGTTTTTCCAGGGAGTAAAGAATATATGTGCAGTCAACCTACAAATGCAAATGAATTTATGTTGAGACAATCTGTGTGTGTGTGTATTTATATATGAAAACATATTCCTACAAGTCAAATCCTGTTCCTTAGCACCATAACGCAGTAACAGCAATATCATCTGTGAATGACTTAACTGTTCTCAGCAACACAAGATCCAAGCCCATTCCTAAAGGACCCGTAATGAAAAATGTTATTCCCATCCAGAGCAACAACATATAAAGTCTTATTGGAGATCTAAGCATGTTATTTTTTAGTTACTTTAATTTTTTCATAATTTTTTTTCTTCTTTGGCAACATGGCTAATAGGGAAGTATTTTTTGCATGATTCCACATGTATAGCCTATATCAAATTGTTTGTTGTCTCAGAAAGGGGGCTGGGAGGGAAAAACTTGGAACTCAAAAATTTTTTTAAATAAGTATTCTAATTTGTTTTTCATGTAGTTAGGAAAAATAAAATATTAAAGTAAAAAAAAATTTCCTTCGTATTTTATATGCACTTAGCTGTATGTGTTTTCTCCCATCAGTACAGTATAATCTTGCCTCCTCAGTGCCTGGCACGTAATAAGCACTTAGTAAAAACTTTACAGATTAAATGGAACTGAGTTGGAGGGAAGGGAGGTGTCTTACCTCTGCAATCAGCTGTATTTTATACAATCAGCCTTGAGCACAGTGAAGGTGGAACTTGATTGGATTCAACATTATATAAACATTACGCAGAGAAATCATCATGTCACAATGTTTTAAATACACATGACACATGGCACTATGTATCTCCCAAAGATACCCTCCCTCTCCCTCCCCCTTATGCCACATGAGAGTAAAAGATTCCCATATTACTATCAGGCACTCTGAAACCAAAGAACTGTCTATCACTCTTCTTGGACATATGAGATTCTTGATTTAGAATAGGATGCATCCAAAATGCAAATTTTCCAGAGCTATGGATAATTCATATTGGTAGTGCTTGGCAACACAGAAGATATCTAATAAATATTTTTCAGATGAATGCAATATAGCATATAGTTTCTGTCATCACTGAGTTTGCAGTCTTATTGGGTAACTAAATTCACCCACATCAGATACTCAGCATGCTACATTACTTCAGTGACCACCACAGCCTTGTCATTAATCCGCATGGCATTGTAACCAGTGACCCCTGGAAGTCATGGTGGTTTGGATGTCAGAGAACACAAGAATAGTCAGTGTGAGACACAGCAAGTCAGTCCATCAGCAAGCATGTATGAAGTGCCTGCTATGTGCGAAGCACTATGTTAAGTTCTGGGGACAGAAAGACGGTCCATGATCTCAAGGAGCTCACAACATGCAAACAAACTGTGTACAAATGCAATAACAAGATATACATCTGATTGCTTACCATCTCAGGGAAGAGGAGGGAAGGAGGGAGTGATAGAATTTGGAACTCAAAACCTTAAAGAAAAATGTTTTAAAAAATTAAAAATAAAGATATGATTCTGGGTTAAAAAATGATACACAGGAAAAACTGGAGATAATCAATAGAGGGAAGAAACTAAGATTAAGGAAGCATCAGGAAAGACTTCTTTTAGACGGGGGAAATTTGGTAGGGATGAGGAAGGAGAGCATTCCAGGCATGGGGAATACACAGTGAAAGTGCCTGGAATCTGAAGATGGAGTGTATTGTGCGAGGACAGTCACCGGATCAGAGTATATGGGATGAGCAAGGCATAAAATGGATAGAAAAGTAGGCTGGGACTAGTTCATGGGGGGGCTTTGAATGCCAAAGAGGATTTTATGTTTGATCCTATAGGAGATGGGAGTCACTGGAATTTACTGAATGGGGGGGGGGGTGGCAAAGGGGAAGGTGTGCATGGTCAGATCTGCATTTTTGCAAGATCCCTTTGAGCTGAGTGGAGGATGAACTGGAACGCAGAGATGTGAGGCAAGGAAACTAACCAGAAGACTATTACAGAAATCTGGGTATGCTGATGAGGTCTATACCAGGGCAGAGGAGAGAAGGGGGTGTATAAGAGAGATGTTATCCTGGTTGAAATGACAGGATTTGACCATTGACTGGATATGGTGGGTGAGACAGAATGAAGAGTTGGGGATGACACCTAGGCTGGGGGCTGGGTATCTGAGAGGACAATGGTGACCTCAGCAATAATAATGGAGGTTCAGAAGAGGGGGAGGGTTTGAGAGGAAAAGATAAGGAGTTCAATTTTGAGTGTGTTGAGCTTAAGATATATGTGAGATATCCAACTGGAAATGTGAATCTGAAGGTAAGGGGAGAAGTTAGGGCCCAAGAGATCTGAGAGTTATCTGCAACGAGAAGATGACTGAAGCCAAGCAGCTGATGAAAGCATTAAGTGAAGCAATAGAGAGAGGAAGAATAGAAAAGGGGCCAGCACAGAGCCCTGGGGTCAATCTCAGTTACAAGGAATGACCTGGGGACTGGGAGGCTGTGGTCAGACAGGTAGGATCAGAGCCAGGGTAGAGTGTTGTCATGGAAACCTAGAGGAGAGAATCCAAGAGAAGAGGGTGATCAATAGGGTTAGAAGTGAGACATCAGAAAAGCACATGTATAAGTAAATAAAGGGTTTATACCGCTTTTTGTGTGGCTTTTGGCATTCTCCTTCAGTATTCTGAATATTATCATAGTCAGAAATCAAATCATGTGACGTTCTTTGTGATTCAGGGAATGCCTCTTCCTCGATGTCCTCTCCAGCACAGTGATGTAAACAGGATTTTCTGTGAAACATGGCTGTAAACTGATGGGAAATGTGTCTAATGTCTTCTTGGATAGCAACATTTTTACCAGGACATTGGCTGACATTTTAAGACCTCAGGCTGGGATGTCACAAATGACCTTTTTTTCAATTGTTAGGTCATGCAGCCAGTGTATATGAGAGGAAGCCCAGTCTTTCTGACTGCAAACTAGCTTCCTCTCCATTATGTTATGTCCCCTTGACTACATACTTACATATACAGGTTGTCTCAAGAGTCTTGGTACAGTTTTAAGCTAAAAAATCTAAGATTTGGGGGCACACCCTCCACATATATAGACACACACGCAGACGAACACTCATATGTATCTGTGATCTTAACGATTCGAGTGTTCTCTCTAACAATGCGGAGAATAACTCATTCAAGACTGCCTACCCTGGCCTATTCTTATCCAAGTCTTTCCTTGAAGTTTACTATAGGGTGTCCACCTACTGTGCTGGACACCTTAATGTCTCTTGACAGGAACACATGGGCTGGTCTTTGGTTGTCCCTTGCTCTTGACATGGAACCAGTCCATCTTTATTTTTTTTTCATACATAGTTTGATGACATCCTTTTCTCTGCTCTTTAACCATTCTATTGGAAGCAACTGATAAATAGAGTTAGATAGATAGAGATTTATAGATATATACATATATGTGGAAATATGAGTATATATGTGTTGTATATATCTGCATATTCACAGGTTGGTTTCAACCAATGGAATGATGAAGAAGGAGTAGAGAGAAGAGATCACGTCCAGCTTCTGTCATAACCTACCCATGGTCTTCCAGCTATAATTTGGGATATAGAGGCATGGTTTCTAGGTAACCAATCATGTTATTAATCATGTTAGAAATAATTAACACAAGGGGTCTTTGACTGACAAGGAGCCCTCATGAAACCTGCTCAATGCTAATCAGCCTGTGCCAGCAGAGGTATTCCTGAGAGTGGCAATCGACTCTAATTGGTTAGCAATTAATGAAAATGTATATTATAATGAGAGGTGGACCTATTCTAATGAGGGGCTGGGGGTCACGATTCTGATCACTCAGTCTTGGACAAGGGGACATATCTCTTATCCAAACTACTGGCACCTCAGGAACTAGACTAAAGTGGGTCTACCTCTATTCAGACCTAACTGAGTGAAACACAATAGACCAGAATTCACCTTAGACTAAATTCTAAGGTTCTCTACTTACGTGGGGTCTCCCATCCAGGATTAAAGACATGTACCCCAGGAATTTAAGCAATCTCATTAATCAATAATGTCCTTCAGTTCAATGTAATTCAATGATTGATTATAAATATATGACAGCAATAATCATTTCTCTCAAACTCCAATGTACCAGCATAAACAAAGAAGTTCTAAAACATCAACTCAATAGAAAAAATTAACAAAGACCCCAAAATCAGAGGGTACTGAGCAGCACCATGCACCTCATCCCTAACTTTTGTGAAAGATACTGAATGGACACATGGTCCTGCTTTAGGCCCCAGAAAGACAGAAATAAGCTGGCCCTTTGACCTTCCCACTGCTCTGCCAATCCCATGCCTCTCTTTCCCTCTAATGTCATCCAGTTTCTTTCTTAAAAGCAATGTGGTTTAGTCAGAGGGGTGACTGACTCAGTGCAGGGGCCTGAGGAGCTATTTGAATGTGAAGTACTCAAACCAGTCTTTATCTTTTGGGCTGCAGATTCTTGAAGGACCCTACGTGTAATCCTAGCAGATGGGTGAACTTGGGGACTGCTTCCATGACTACATTTTCTACAGTTGCATATGCTTGTAGGAATTAATGCATATATGCATATGCAGATACAAAAAACCCCAGAGATACCATTTGGGGAAGCCAGTCCCTGGGACGCAAAGAAATAGAGTCTATTCTCTAAAAATTTAGGTCCCCTACATTACAAGATACTAGATTAGAGAATTACATACAGGACTGGAAAATAAAGACTGCCTCACATACCCAGGGCCTAAAATGTTAGGGCAAGTCCAACATAAGTAAGAGAGTCTAATGAAAATCTGAAAATGGGTCTAAAACTTTTAAAGCAAAATCCTTCTCCATTTGTAATACTTTCTATTCCCATTTCCTTTGCCAGTACTTCCCTTCATTTTCTCCTCTCTCACTCCCAAAGCCTTCAACTCTACTTTCAAGCAGCCTCTCTTGTAGCCAGGGGAAGAGCAGTAGCTTTTTCCTTCTGTGAACCTCTATTCAGTGCAAGGAATCATCCTTTCTCTCGAGTGTGTGTGTGTGTGTGTGTGTGTGTGTGTGTGTGTGTGTGTGTGTGTGTGTGTGTGTGTGTGAATCCTGAATAATACCTGACATAGGGGAATACTTGTGTCTGTGGCATGGCAGACAGAACAAACTTGGAGTCAGGAAGAGCTGGGTTTGAATCTTCCTTAGGACACTATGTGACCCTGGACGAATGACTTAACATCTCAGCCTCAGTTTCAGTATTTATATAAAAATGGAGATTAATAGAACCTGTCTCATAGAGCTGTTGTGAGGATCAAATAATATTGATGAAATTACTAACGCACTCTATAAATGTTTATTATTATCATAGCTTCCAAAATTCAATTTACATGTGTTACCCACTTTTCGTGTGCAAAACACTATGTTAGGCAGTAGAATCCATTCACTTGACAAGTGTTGGAGCATCCTGGGCCATATCCAGTCATCCTGATGAACATGTGGTCACTGGATCCAGATGACTCAGGAGGAGAAAATGAGGCAGGTGACCTTGCACAGCCCTACCTCACTCAAAACAAAGTGCAAGACATGTCATCATTTCTCTGATGTCATGGTCTTCTTCGAAGGAAGAACGAACACAACAACCTGTTTGAGCATCTACTGTGTGCAAGGAACTGTATTAGATGCTATGAGGGTTCTAGAGGTGAATAAGGAACAACGCTTGCCCTCAAGGAGACTACAATCCAAGGAGAAAAGATAAACACATTGCTACAGATGTAGGCTCTATTCATGAAGTGCAATAAAAGTGGTATAAACAGAAGCAGCTCAGAGGAGAGAGAGATCCTGTTTAGGGGTAATCCTGGAAAGTTTTCTATGAGAAGTTACAGTTAGACCTTATAGGACCCTACCTCATAGGGTAGCTTCCGAGACAAAGATGAGGTTAGAGGGGTAGAGGGAAGAGAGAGAAGAAGAGGAAATAGAATGAGGGAGAAGGTAATCCAAAGGGAGGAAATGGCCAAACAAAAGGTACGGAGACAGGAAACTATGATTCATCTATGGGATGTAGCAAATAGATTAATTTTGCTAGAGTGAAGGGCTTATGTTGGAAGTATCTTAGGAAATAAGGCTAGAAAGATAAAATGAGCCAAGACTTTGAAGGCCCTTGAATGCCAGGTTAAAGAACTTGAATTCCATTCATTGGTTAATTGAACATCATGAAAAATCATAGGATCATAAATCAGAGCTACAAAAGGAGCCTTAGATATTTAACCTCCTCCCCATCTCACTTTACAGGTGGGGAACTGAGTCTCAGAGAGGTCAAGTAACTTCCCCAGTCACATAGTTATAAAGCAGATCCCCTGAATCCAAATCCAGTTTTCTTTCTCCCATACCACCCTGTAGAGTGTTGGCATTTTCCAGCACCTTAAAGACCAGATTTCCATGTAGGAATCAAGGATGATCAACCCATTTGCAGAGCTTTGAATTAGCTAATTTCCCCCTTCTTCAGCCAGAAGATAATGTAGTACTAATCTTTGTTGATAGCGTCCTGGGTTAAAGACCTCATCTTTAATAGCCATAGACAGAGGAATGCTCTAAACTTCACCAGGCTCTAGACACAAGAAAGGCAATTCCTGGGTTTATTAGAGGAGAGAATGCTAGCTCTTAGATATGCTGATTAACCTGATGAGTGAAAATGTTTAACCAGCATCCTCTCACCTGTCTTCACAATCAATTTATCTTCCTGCATTTGCAGGCAAGTCAAAGACTTTCTGGTATATATGGATCCCTAGGTTTCATAAGTCATGTATTACATGATTTCTCTTGTAACAAAAGTTTTAATCAGTCCTTACAATGTGTAATTTGAGGAAAATAAAATACTATTAAAATGTAAAAAAACAAAATGTAATTATTTGATGCTACAGTTATGGAGTTTTTGAACTGGAGAGAACTTATAAAATCACCTAGCCTAGCTGCTATTCAAATCATAAATTCCCACCATTCCCAATATTAGTCATCCAACATCTGCGTAAATACTTCCAGTGAAAAACAAACTCATTACCCCCATGAAACAGCCCCATCTCCACTTCTGGGACAGTTCTAATTACTATCTTGAGCAAGGCACTTCTCAGTTGTTTAACCTTAGGGTCCTCCCCTGAAATGCAAGATTTTGGACTAGTTGGTTTCCAATTGATTCCACTACCCTGAATTGTTAGGAAACTGCTCTTCATGTGAAGACAAAATCTATTTCATGGTTCCTGTCACCTGGATTTAAATATTTATTTATTATTTAAGTCAGCAATGTTAATAATTAACGATGAATATATTTAATATAATTAACAAGTAGTTGTTATTTAATTGAATTATTTATTGATACAGGTTGTCATTGTAGCGCTCAATTAATTATTTAATTATTGTTAAGTGGAAGACTTTCTATTTGATCCTAAAGATAATCAGGAAACGCTGAAGCTTATTGAGTAACCTTCTGTAAGAGGCCTTTCCTGGTGATGATAATGGAAGTAATAAGATCAAGATGAAGGAAAGAAGGAAGACTTCTATAGCGCTTGCTCTGTGCCACGCCATGTGCTAAGCATTTCATAATTGTTACCTCACTGGGTCCTCACAACAACGCTGGGAGGTAAATGCTGCTATTATCACAGCTTTACAGACAAGGAAACTGAGGCACAGAGGTTAAATGACTTGCCAAGAGTCCCACTGCTCATAATGTTTAAGGGCACATTTGAACACAGGTCTTCTTGACTTCAGGCTCTTGACTTTTCAGATCATGCTGTCTATGCTGTGCATGTAAATAGTTATGGTCTCCCAATTCGAATCTATAATTCCTTGAGAGCAGGGATTGTTTCGGCTTTTCTTTCTAGCCCCAGCACTTAACATCGTGCCTGACCTACAGAAAATATTTGAGAAATGTTTGCTGGCTGATTGACTTGAGGAAATTCGTTTTGGTGGTTTTATGGAAATAACCACCATCTCTTGGGCTCTCACATTCCTTGGTTTATGTGACTCTTAAAAGATGTTCCTTTCTGCCTTTATTCTAACAATTTGTATATAGATCATATCCATTTGACTGGAAAGCATGCACCGTGAGAGCAGTTCCTATCATTATACTTTACAAACATAGTCCAAGTCATTATAGTAGCTTGCAAACTGGTCCTTCTAACATAGCACTTGATATCTCTCTTACAAAGCATGACATTCTGCTCTTATTACAACAATTTGTATATGTACATCTCCTCCCTTACTGTAAGTACCTACAGGGAAGTTTCTATTTCAGTACCTTACAAACTTCATCCATACAATGACAATGTTTTCAAAACATACCAGGTACTTACAAACAGCTCTTTGTAACTCTTGTATGTTGCACCCTACTTCTTTCTTTCTTTTTTAAACAGCTCTTCTGTGTCCTGACACATCTCCCTGACTAGACTGTAAGTATCTAGAGGACAAGAACCATGTTTCCTATTAAATGCCTAACACAGTTCTTGACATATAACATGCACTCAATAAATGTGTTGAATTGAATTTGGTTGAATTGAATGGCCCTTTGTCCCATGCCAGGAGGAAATTTACAACCCCTAAAAATTTAATAGGTGTGGAAACTCCCCAAGAATACTATAGTCCTGGTTATTTAGAAAAAAAGAAAAAAGAGAAGGAAAAGCTCCCATCAATCTCTTACTACACAAGATGGCAGCCTCAACACAGTTGACCAAGGTAAGAAATAGGATAAATCAGATCAAGAGGATGTTACTGCATTAAGTCAAGAAAATAAATCTTCCCACTTAAAACAGCTGAACCAGGTCACTCCTCCACTTCATTCTATCACTTATCACCCCTCTTAATTTTCCCTGTGAAGAAATGGAGGGGCAAAGAAATGGGAAAGCTATGCTCCATGCAATTGTCTCTCAAGACCAACCATTAGACAACGACGTGCCCTAACACTTGGCAATTTCTTTGAAATAGACTGTTTAGGAGAATCAAGGGCTGCTAGGTGGCAAACCAGATGCAGTACTAGACCTGGAGTCAGGAAGACTCATCTTCTTAAGTTCAAATCTGACCTCCGATGTTTACTGTGTGGCCCTAGGCAAGGCATTTAACTCTGTTTGCCTCAGTTTCCTCATCTATAAAATTAGTAAGAGAAGGAAATGGCAAACCACTACAGTATCTTTGCCAAGAAAATCCCAAATAGGGTCAGAAAGAGTAGGACATGACTAAAGCAATGGAACAAATGGAGAATAAAAAAACCTCAAAGCTCTTTTCTTAGTAGGCAAAATCAACATAGGTTACATAGCCTATTTCCTCTTTGGCTGTAAACTGCAGAATTAGTTTTGATTTATTTGCCTCAGGCAAGCAGAGATAAAGAGCTACCTTAGCCTATTTGGTTAAATGGGGCTATACAAAGTACCCAGGAGTTGGGCAACTGAGCCTCAGAATGGGAAAATGAGAAAACTCACTGAGAACCATAAGCACTCTTTTTTAAAAAATAATTGCTTTTAAACAAGAACCCTATTTTGAAGTTTTCTCCACTTTTTCCTCCTTCTAAATTGAACCGTCCAGCAAAAGTAAGCAACGTAGTGACCATGTTGAACAATATGTGTGTAGCCCCATTCCAAAGCCCTTTGGCATGGGGCTCTTTCTTTATAGGTGGAGATGAATGCTCTGCCTTGTGCCATGGATAGGACAGAATTGGTGAGAGGTGAGAAAGCTCCAGCCTTATCTAGTCCTCTTTGGGACTCTTCAAACTTCAAGTGTTCTTGGGGACTCTTCAAACATTGAGTTGCTTTGGGCACTTTTGGCTGTTAAGTTCAAGAAGGAAGTTAGAAGAGGACCATGTCACTTAAAGTTGCGAAAGGAAAAGACATTAGAGAAGGTGGCAGACTCCATTACACCCCTGTCTCCAGTTGTCCTAGGCTTCAGGGACGTTTCCCTTGGGTGAGATCCAAGACCATCTCTGTTGGCTGAGCTGAGTTCTTTAACTCCAGGTAGGAGAGATCTTTCACTCTCATTGTCTGGTACATATTCTCCTACGTATACCTTCTCTGATTTCTGTTTTGCTAGGATTTAGATAAATGAGTTTCTTTGCTATTTTCTATGTGTGTTCATTGTGGAACTGGTATTTGGTGGGAAAGGAATCTAGCCTTACACATAGAGCTTGGGGTTCCCCCTTCTCTCCAATAATGGCAAAGTAGTTAGAAATTAGATCAAACTTGATTGTATCCCCTAGACTCACAATATTTATGGGATCAAGCAGATATAATTCTGGCCCAGTAACTCCTCTGTCTCAGGAGAGCAGATCAGCCTCTGATCCCAACTTTCTGCTTCCCCTTCTGGCAGAAATTGGTCTCCTTTGAGGGTGGGGGGAGAAAAAGCTAGGATAGAAATGTATTTTCTGCCTCTCTATGAGCCACACAGAAGCCCCTCCCTAATACCTTCCTTGCCTTTTTTTTTTTTTTGAAGAAGGAAGCCAAGACAATTGGGGTTAAGTGACTTGCCCAAGGTCACACAGCTAGTAAGTGTGTCAAGTGTCCGAGGCCAGATTTGGGCTCAAGTCCTCTTGACTCCAGGGCCAGCGCTCTACTCACTGGGCCACCTAGCTGCCCCCCCTTCCTTGCCTTTTTATGGATAGGGGGGAGATATTTTTCATTTTCATTTCTCTGGAAGTGTTGTTAATTTTTTAGTTACTCAGATCATGATTTCATTTCAGTTATCCTTCTGAAGGCAGCTAGAAAGTGCAGGGGACAGAGTTCCACCTGGAATCAGTTAGACTTGAGTTCAACTGTGGGCTCAGATACTAGTTAGGTGACTTAATAGTTGTCTGCCTCAGTTTCTTCAACTGTAAAATGAAATGATAATAGTACCTACCTCCCAAAGATGTTTCAAGATTCAAATGAGATTTTATAAAGCACTTAGCACAGTGCCCTAGTGCCTGGTAAATATTTATTTCCTTCATTTGCACTTGCAGTCTTTCTGTATATTTTTCTTTACAAGAAAAATGACTATACTTCTGGGATGCAGGTTTTTAAGTAACTGGTGACTTTGATCTTACTGGTTTATGTGATCTAGATTTGGAGATGGAAATGACCTTAGAGACCATCTAGTCTAACCTCCTCATTTTGCACATCTGGAAAACGAGGCCCATGCTGTCAATTGCCTAAAGTTATATAGGTTGTAAGTATGAGCTGTCCAACTCAGCACCACCTTGTCTGGGATTGAGATCCAAAGGGTAAGACTGAGAAGCAAGAAGCAGCCAGAAAGGACACAGAAACAATGTGGTTAGTGTTGTTTCTAAAAAAGCAAGTAATTGCCAGGCTACAACTAGACCTCAGATTCCTCCCTAAAATCCCCGTTAGTCCTGACCCTGACTCATTTCATTAGTTGACTGCTTTGCTGAGGTTTTTGCTTTGTTTTTGAAACAACCCCCACCTATTTCCATTTTGAATCTAACCATACTGAACATGAACACATCTATCCTCATGCGGTCTCAACTCAAAGAATTTGAATTCAATGTAATGAATCAGATTCACAGTTGAAATGTGAAGGTTGCAAATTGAAGTAGAGTCTAAGAAAGTTGTTCTCCATTAATCAAAGGTCACCCTTCTCAAGACTGACCATCTTCAAATGAGCATGTTCCAATACCCCGCTGAAGTACTGAGCAACATACATGGAGCACTATCCACAAAGGCAATGAAAGAAATAAAATTCTTCTACATTGAACATTTTAAAATGGTGCTCAATAGATTGGGCAATATACAAAAGGATTACGCAGACTTTTTCTCTATTCTCTGAGAGTCTACAATTTATGACAGATACACAGATAATTTAAACACCTTGAGATCAGGAGCTGTTTAATTTTTGCCTTTATATTCCCAGCTCCTGGCTCATAGGAGTTTATTAATTATGTCAAATGCTTATTGATTATATCAAACACACAAATGTAGTCCATATAAGCTGAGGAGATCCTTATCCCAATTCTCATCTCCAGTTGAAAAGTCATCCTCAAGTTTGACTCCATTTTCACCTAAATCCTTAAGGGTATCGCTGAAGAGTTGGAGGTGATTAAAAAGATTATTTATTGAGAATAATTTAATCCTCCACTCAGCTTTAAAAGAAGAGTCTTTACTAAGGTGGAACAATGAATACAATTAGTATAAAAATCCCTGCCCCCCTACCCCCAAAGGCAGTGACATTCTCTCCTCAAGTACACAGAGTCCAAAGGAAGGTAGGCTCAAGTTTAGAAAGCCTATATGTCAAAGGGGTAACCAAGCACTTAAATGCTGAAGTCCCATTTTCCCATTGATGGAAATGTTCCAGATGTTTCTCTTGATACATGATGAATCGGTGTCAACCTCTTCTCACAATGTAGTCACTGAAATCAGATGATCTGGGCATGTGGCTAGATAGAACACCAGTAGGATAGATGGGAAACCCAATATCCTCCATATTCTTTGAACTCACCTCCTTTGCATTCCTTTGGATATCTCCATCATCCCCCTAAAAGCCTTATCATCCTCAGTACCCTCAGTACTATCTACCCTTCTGATTGGAGGACAGAGCACAGAGTTCCTCCCAAAGCCTCTATTTAATGAGAGGACCTAGCAGCATTCCTTTGGATTTCTCCATCATTCTTCCACCCCAATTCCCTTTTGTATGGTGTTTTATTTATCCAATAAATTGTAATCTATCTGAGGACAGGGAATGAATTTCTTTTTTATATTTGAATCCCAACTCAGCACAGTATCTGTTATTATTGTGTTATCTCATCATGTCTGACTCTTCACGACCTAATTTGGGGTTTTCTTGGCAAAGGTACTGGAGTGGTTTGCCATTTCTTTCTCCAGTTCATTTTACAGAAGAGGAACTGGCTGATAGTAAGTGTTTAATAAATGTTTATTACCTGACTGACCGACAAGGACCTCCTCTGGCCAAAAAGGGGGAGAGGGAAAGAGACCTGGACAAGGCCAAATCCAAAGCTTCTCCTCACCTTCTCCCTTTCACTTCTTTCTTCCTGCCATCAAGAAGTTTCCTTCTCAGAGGCCTAAACCAGACTACCACCCTTGTTCCAATCTTTATAATGAATCTGGTTCTAATTGGCTTGATATGTATATATGTCCATAGGGCATGGGAATGTCATCCCAGTTTTCACCTCGTAGAGATATCTAGCCTAAAGTGAGGTGCTGATGGTTTCAGCCATACCCTTGTTGCGATTTCATGATGTGTTGTGGTGGAACCATCTCAAAGAATTCAGTCAGACCACATTTATGGAGACTGACACCTCTCATGGAGCGAGTTAAGTTTCAAGAGGAACCAAAAACTTTGGGGAAAGCAAAATGGATTTTATAGGGTAAAAATAGGGTATGCAATTACATAACAGAAATTATGAATATTAAAAAGGCAGGAGGGGTTTGTTAAGGGATTATGCAATAGAGGAGGGGTCCCATCTATGGTTCAGTGGTGTAACATTCTGGTCATGCTGCCTTCCAATTGGCTGGCTATTGTGGGTGTGTCTTGCCAAGATGGATAGTTAGGTATCGTGGTCCTGCCTTGGGCTAAATGAATGATGTGATTGTGGTTGAGTACAAGAACACACCTGTTCAAATATGTGAATTAGATCTCAGGGCAGTGGTTAGCTAGAGGCAGTGGCTATATTGAGTCTGGGGGCCCGAGGTGCAGTTAAAGCCAGATTGTGCGGTTAAATCAGGACACGCCTCCTGTTCACTGGGGCCCATCAGGAAGTTAGAATATTGCGGCTGGGGGCAGCTTTATGAGGATTCCATCAACCTCACAAAAAGAAAAGAGACTATCAGAGTTGGAGAGGCCTAGGAAGCTATCCTGAATATCCCATACACACAAAGGAAGTTTCTCTACCACATTCAAACAAGTATTCATTTGGCTTCCATTCAAAAACAGTAAGAGAGGTTTACCACTTTCTGAGATAGTCTGTTCCACGTTTGGATGGATTTAGTCTAATAATTACATATTTTTGGTTATTTGCTCTACATTAAGCCAAAATCTTATTCCCTATAATTTCTACTCATTACTCCCAATTCTGTCCTCTGGGCTCAAAGTCTCTTTCTTCCCTCTTCCACATAACAACCTCTGAAATATCTGAAGGCAGGTAACATAATGTCTCTAAATCTCTTCTTCCAGCTAGCCATCCCCAATTCTTTCAACTAATCCTCCCATATCCCATCATCACCATCATCCCAGCTGCTTCCCCTCCCTGCAGCTTATCAACATCCACTTGACATCTCTAGCCTGGCTGTACCTTTCCGTCAAATGAAAGAATCAGACTAGATGCTATGAATCTTTCAAGATGACCAGGTACTGCAAACAACAGATAGGAAGCAGTTGGTAATATAAATGCAATCATTACCAAGTAACCTCTTTGAGAACGGAGAGAATTGACAGTCATGTAAATGCCCCAATCAATGTGTACAGACCACAGAATAAAGAAGAAAAATAGCCAATATTTGTATAGGGCATTTATAGCAATTCATAAAACATGGCATTCCTAGTTATCTCATTTGATCCCCGTAACGACACTCTGAGTCAGGTGGTGTGGGGAGTATTTTCTCCATTTTACATAAAAAGAAACTGAGACTCAGAGAGAATAAATAGCATCCTCACAACCACACAGCTACTAACTAAAAGTTCCTAGCCTTTAACTCAGGTATCTGGACTCCAAATGCAGTGTGCTACCAGTATAAAAAGTAAGAGGAGAAAATAAAATATTTGTGAAATTTGGATAGGATGAATATGAAGGGGGAAACAGCGATGACAGTTCTAAGGCAAAGCAAGGAGAAACAGAAATACACAGTTATGCTGGTCAGACTAACTGTATAATAAACTTTATAGTGGCAAATGCCTTTATAAGTTCTTACTACGTGCAAGACCTTATCTGTTAGATGTTAGTGTGTGTCGGTCCTTCGTTGCCATCAGAGAAATGATGACGACTTGCACTTGGCTTTGTTTTGAGTGAGGGAGGGCTAAGCAGGTCACCAGCCTCACTTCTCCTCCAGAGCCATCTGAATCCAGTGACCAGATAGTCATTAGGATGACTGGAGATGACCCAGGATGAGGCAGTTGGGGTTAAGTGACTTGCCCAAGGTCACACAGCTAGTGAGTGTCAAGAATCTGAGGTGAGATTTGAACTCAGGTCCTTCTGACTCCTGCACTGGTACTCTATCCACTGCACCACCTAGCTGCCCCAGTTGTTAGAGGTATAAAGACAAAAATGAGAAAATTCCTTTACTTATGGAACTGATATTCTGCTGACTCAGTGTCCTACTAATTTCCATGCCCAGTCCTTTTAGGATGGTTCTATCTCGGGGTAATGTCCTACACTTATCTCCTTTATCCCCTTCCCCAACCCAACCCTGTTCTCAATCCTCACTACCCTGAAGTCATTCTTAGCTCTTCCCTGTTTCTCATCCCCCATATCCAATCAGTTACCAAATCTTGTTCATTCTACCTCTGCAAAGTATTTCATTTCCATCTCCTCTCCACCAAACACAGCTGTCACCCTTGTTTAAAAGACCTCACCAACTAACTATTCCTTGGACCTTCTCAAATGGCTTCCCCATCTGTATCTCTGCTTCCATTCTCTGTCTTCTAGCCACTCTCCATCTAGCTGCCAAAATAACCTTCCCCTGTTCAAGAACTTTCGCTGTTTTCCCCCATCGCCTTTAGGATAAAATATAAACTTTTTTGGTTTGATGTTTAAAGGCGTTTACTATCCGGCTTCTGCCTATTATTTGACATGATTTCCCTTGTGCTATTTTGGGCCACTTTCTGTTGCTCCCGATAAATGATCTATCTCTGGCCTCCATGCCTCTGCATAAAATGGCTTCCATCTAGGAGAGGTTTTTCTTCCTTAGCTACATCTCTAAGCGCTCCCTAGCTTTTTTTCAGTCTCGTCTCATCTTCATGAATAGTGTGTTCCCAATCCTCATCCCCCTAGTTGTTAGTGGTCTCTCCCTACAAAATTACCTTGTAATTTACTTTGTGTAGCACTTACTTTGTACAAAGGGCAGAATTAGACTAAAGAAAACAAAGACAGGAAAACAAGCAAATTAGGCTAAGTTCATGTGAAGGAGAAGCATGCTGCAGGCAATAAAAGTGATGAGGCACTGAAGGATGAATTTACAAGGTATTTAAAAGAGGGTGAGATACCAGAGGGAAAGAGGGAAAAAATCTTAGACCTCATTGATTTAAAAAATATGAACAGAAAAATAACCACCAATCTATATGCCTTCACCCTCATTTATACAAAGTCATCTATAAGGTTCATCTCTGCATGCATCATGGCCTTCCTCAACGATGATATTAATAGGAAATAAGGCTTTTATGAGCATCATTCAACAATGGATCAATTTTTAACATCTCAGTTGACTGAAGGATGCAGAAAATATAGGACCCCATCATACTATAAAAAAAGCATTTGACTCAGCTGAACAAAAACGCTTTACAGAGTCTTTTACAACAAAGTGTGTCACATCCATGTGTCAAGATCATTCAAGATTTCTTTGAACATGTAAATAATCCTGCTTAATGGTTGCCTGCTAATAAGCATTAAATTGGAGGCACCTAGGTGGTTCAGTGGATAGAGCTCTAGGCCTGGAGTCAGGAAGACCTAAGTTCAAATCTGGTCTCAGATACTGAGTAGCTGTGTGACCCTGGGCAGGTCACTTAACCTCTGCTTGCCTTAATCTGCTGGAGAAGGAAATAGCAAACCACTCCAGATCTTTGCCAAGAAAACCCGCATGGACTGTGTGGTCCACAGGGTCACAGTGACTCAGCATAAGATAGGGATGCTTGCTTAGCAAACATCTGAACATACCAAAAGTATTATCCCCATTTAAGGAAACTGAAGCTTAGAGGGGGTCATTGTCTTCTCCACGGTCATGTTGCTCGTGATAGAGCCAGGATTTGAACACGGGTCTGTGCAGACTCAAGTGCTTTCCCCATTCTGCTTTTCAACACTATTTTTCTTGTCTCCCATCTCCTCCCCTCCTACCATATGTTGATTTGTTGATTTGTGTAAGACTAGGCATACCTGTATTAAGGGAAATGTATTTTCAGTTAAATTTTAATCAATAAGTATCTTTAAACAATAAATATGTGGCTCCATTGTACATTATATCACTCTTCACCACTAATTTATTTCCCATAGCGTTTTACCCACATGTAGGCTGGATAGATCACTTGGCTATGTTTATGTGGTTTTATTGTGAGAGGGTAGGGGAAAAGGTGGGGCAGTTCAGGCATAAATCATGTTATTGTGGTCCAAAGAGGAAAACTTCATTAGAAACTTTCTCATAGAATCAACCTAAGGCACTCCTTCCCACAGCCTCAGCTGCAGTGGACAAGAAGACCACATTTTGATTCCACAGGATATATTCATATAAGGTTTTCAGCTGCTGAAGAGTTTCTGCTGTGTTTCTGGACTATACTTTGGTGAGTCAGTCACCAAAACCTCACTCATAGCACAGCCACACAGAAGATTGAGATATCTAGTTCCTGAAATGGTCATGGCAGAAATGGTCAGAGTGGGAAGCATTTCCCAGCAAAACTCAAATGTGCCTGGGAATTTTTGCCAAGCCAGGACCAGAACACCCAGACTGTACTTTTTGCTTCCCAGCAGAGCTAGAAATGGAAAACCAAGCCAGCTCATCATTTTTTTCTGCTGATTTCTTAAAAAGTTGATAAAACATGAAGCTATAGGGCAGCTTCAAGGTGCCTCTGAAATGACTGAGATTACTCGAAATGTCAGCCAGGAATGATCCCCTTCTTCTCCCCATCAGGTCTCCTAACTTTCTAAAGACACTCAGGGAAGGAGAAGGATTTTCCACTCTAGCATCTCTTGTATTGTGCCGTTTCTCATAGATATCTCCTTTCATTCACATTGGTTACTTGTTCAGGAGAATCTCTTTCTATAGGAGATTTGTGAATGTTCCCTTTCGTAGGGGCAGTATTAGATGGGTAGGGTATAAAGATTGACCAAAGGTCAAATAACCAGTTTTGAACTTCTCATAAAGACTGTTTTAGTTGCTCAGGCATCTGCTTTCTTCCTCATTTGTATGTCTATTTACTACAGCCCTAATCATCATAATTCTGTCTATATATCTGTACTATCATTGATCTTTAACAACTTTCAGAAGTATTAAGGAGACCAAAGCAAATTTAAACTCAGCAAGCACTTATTATGTATGTATATATATGTTCATATATATGTACACACATATATCTGTATTTGTATGCATATATACATATACATATATACACACATATATGGTTGTTGTCCTTAGTTCTTGAAGAGAACCAAAATGACCTCACCGTGATAAAGGCAAGTTTCAGTGCGTCCGACGGTGGCTGACCAGACCAATACGAGCTTGGAATGCTCTACCACAGGTCAGGCACAGATAGTCCGTGTGAATATTTGGGGTGCATACCTTAACTTTGCTCCTCCTACATTTCCTTTGAGCTGTTTCAATTCTGCTTTGCTCATAGAGCACTCCACCCTTTTGGATGTGGGCACGCGATGCTGAGCGGTCCTGTGTCAGTGCACTGGATTGGTAGTCAAAAAGTTTATGTATACACAGTCCATTTCTAAGGACAGATACTGCAGGGAGAAAAAGTAGGATTAAGAAACAAAGACTCCCGTTGCTATTACTAGAGATGCAAGGGCAAATCTGTGATCTGTAACCAGTCCTGTGCTAAATTCAGTGTCCAAATAATTGAGTAAAGGGGACATTTTTCATCAAGTATACATCAGGAAATAGAAGTTTTAAGAGACCAAAAGAAAAATAAAACATTTCCCACATTCCCAGAGGTGAAATTGTCACTTTGTACATATGCAAACTCTGGATATAGATTGAACCAATTAATCAATCAATCCATATTCACTAACCACTTACTCTGTGTCAGGCATTTGGTTAAATGCTGAGGTTACAAAGAAAAGGCAAAGATAGTTCCTGACGTCCAGGGACTGACATTCTAAGGAGAGAGGCAATGTGCATGTATATATGAGTATATATACAAGATGGATACAGACCAGGTACCAAGACCTTGGGTGCAAAGGACTAGTAGCTGTGGAGGGGTATGGGGGAGGGAGGGAATGAGAGGTGAAGGACCAGAGAAAGAGGAAGTTGTGCTTCAGCCAAGTTGTGAAGGAAGCCAGGTACAGTGAGAGGAAAAAGTGAGAAGGAAGAGCACTCTAGGTATGAATACGAATGGAGAGAGGAGATGGAGCCTTGTGTGTTAGAAGCAGCATCATGGGGATCGGGAAGAGACCATACTAATCCCAAGAACTACCCTGTGGAGCAGGTGCTATTATATATATATATACATATTATACAGTGAAGGAAACAGAGGTAAACAGAGGTTAACTGTGTTGCCCAACATGATATAGCCAGAAGGTGTCTGACATTGGATTTGAACTCAGGTCTTCCTCATTTCAGGCTTAGCTCTGTATCCATGGCACCACCAGTTGCCTGGTATGTGGAGAATAATTCATGAGATAACTAGAAAAACTGAAGAGGTTTAAATGTCAGATGAAGGAGTTTCTATTCGATCCTAGAGGTAATTGGGACAAACTGAGACCTGGGAAAGACCTTAGCTTAAATAGACCAGGGTCTCCTTCTATATCTGGGGCCATTGCTAATTTTCTTGACTTAGAAACTTCCACTGACTGGAGGAGACAGTGAGGTTGGTGACTCTGCACAGCCCTGCCTCACTTAAAGCCAATCCATTAACAAATCAAGACGTCACCCTCCTGATGTCATCGGTCCTTCTCAAGAATGAAGGGCAAACTACAAGTACTTGGTAACCACGGTAAATTATAGGGGTGTGGCTTGTCACACCTGAGCTACGGGGAAAAAAATCACTTCTGCAGCTTTGTGGAGGATGGATTAGAGTGAGTAAAAAATTGCCCTAAGTTATCAGGTAGTGCCGTGGATAGAGTGCTGAGCCTGGAGTCAGGTAGCCTCATTTTCTTGACATTAAATCTGGCCTCAGACACTAGCTGTATGACCCTGGGCAAGTCATGTAACAATTTGCTTCAGTTTCCTCATCTCCAACATGAGTTGGAGAAGGAAATGGCAAATCACTCTGATATCTCTGCCAAGAAAACTCCAGATGGGGACATGACTGAACAACAATGAAGTTATTGAAGAAAGGAAGTTGAGGTGATAAAAATAGACTTAAGCCTGAAATCACTGATTAGCTGGGGTGGCTCTGCATTCCAAAGACCTCAGTAGCCTCATTGAGGTGCCTTCTGGAAAAGAAACCCTTATTCCTATCAAGTCTTAAGAGAAACAGACTAAAAAACACAAAACCTTATGAGAGATAAGCTAAGAGCTTTTTTCCCCCAGTCTGGTGATTAGACGCCTTAATTAGATGCCTTGCTTTTCTAAACAGGATAAAGCCAAAGGCCCCTGTACTTGAAGCTAATAGAACAGTGACAAAACTCACTTCTCCTCAGGCTACAGCAGAGAGAGGGTCCCCAAGCTAGCAAATCGTGGGGCCACCATGAGCCCTTTGGAACATGGCCAACCAGCAGCCATGAAAGAGCAGTGGGGAGCAATGGTCACCAGAAATTGCACACTGCTCCTCCCCCCACTCAATAGAGGGAGATTCTATACCCAGCAGAGACTGCATGAGATCAGTGGGGAGCAAGCAGGGAGACTTCATAGCATGGAACACCATCAGGGAGCAGGCAGAAGCACTGTAAGTGTGAGCTGCCTCTCTGTATGTGTGGCTTATCCATGTATGTTCTCCATATATGTGCCTTTTTGTGTGTGCAACCGCCCCCATCCCCTTCTTCCTCCCCTCCCAGCCCCTCCCCCCCACATTCCTTACAATGCAGGCCTTTACATCTCTGCTTCTCCATGAGGGTTCCCTACAGGTATCCATTCTTTCCACTTGATGGTGCATGTATTGTGGGATAGTTTGCCCTGGTTTATGGCAAGAAATGTTTTCTAACCATGCTATTTCATTACATTCCTTTGCTTGAAAATCACAGGTTCTTAACCTTTTGTGTGTGTGTGTGTGTGTGTGTGTGTGTGTGTGTGTGTGTGTGTGTGTGTGTGTGTGTGTCCTGGAACCCTTTGGCGGTCTGGTGAAGCCTATAATGTTTTTAAATGCATAAAGTACATAGATTACAAAGGAGACAGACTGTATTGAAATAGTTATAATTTAAGTTCATGGACCCTAGGTGAAAGAACCTCTGCAGTTAATACTGATTATGTCCTCTGACTAACCAGAAAGAAAAAAGGAAACCCATCAGAAGGGGCTTGTGAGTGAGTCATGCAGATCCATACAGGTCCTAGAATCTGAAGCAGTCATCTTTGAGTGGGGATAGATATCCCTTGTTGTCGAAAAGAGGAAACGCACTGTGACAGTCACTTGTGAGTGGGACATACCCCTGGCTGTTGCATGAAGAAAAGAAAAATGAGATCCCAAGAGATGAAGTAACACCCAGCGTCCAAGTGGAAAAGTCTAGATTCAAATCCATATCCATCGATTCAAAAATCCAACCCTCTTCATATTATGGCGTATAGTATGGTTCCCAATTCTGGGAAAGGCCAGAGGCCAGGCTCCTCCTTCTGTAAGCCATTCATCGCCTAATTTCTCTACTTTTTATCCCAACGCCTGCTTTAGTCTCCTGACCTGAGGGCGAATGGACCCAGTCAGTCAGCCAACCAGCATGGCCCCCCTAACAGCACCCTGGCCTGGCTGAGATGTACTGGGGGCAGGGCACTAGGCAGGAGACTTGCCTCACATGACAGATTAATCCTGTTTGACTCTCCTCCCATGGCACAGAGCATCCAAGGAGGAGGGAAATGGAGAAGCGAGCCGGGAGGTACTGCAGGAGGCTCGTGCTGCTAGGAATTCTCTGGGCCATGGCCCACCTGCCTCCCCACGGGGCTCCCTACCCACAACGGCTCCCCAGGGACACAGGTAGGCATCTCCACTGCTTTTGCTCCTGTCTTCCCTCTCAGCTTTGCCGGGGGCGGGGGGGGGGGGGGGTGAAATGCCTTCTCACTTGGCTCATTTCATTTCATGGTTTTCGGTGCATTTGTTCTAGTTCGATCAACTTAAAATAGAGGGAGCCTCAGAGATACCCCGGGAGAGGTTAATGGGGAACTGGAGGGAGGAGGGCAGCTAGTCTAGGTTGGGCTCTTACATACTTTCTTCAAAGTTCACCCACCTCGTTCATGCACCTGCAGACTTTCCCCCTTCCTACATGGGCCAGTTCTTTGTAGGGAGTAAATTCTGGTAGTTAAAGGGCAAAGTGTCAGCAGGGCCTGGAGGTAGATGGGACTCAGGAAGCCCTGTCTGCTTCTGGGGTGCCTTTTACACTGAGGATCAGAAGTAAAGAGGGTGGAGAGGTGAGGAAGGAAGGGGTGATTCCCTCCCTTTAATCCTACCCATCTCACTTGTTCCTTTTATAGAAGAGTCTTTGCCTGCCACAGTCCATGGACCAATCCAAATACAGACTCTAGTCCAATGATTGAGAGCTGGAAGATGACATAGAGGTCATTGAGTCCAAACCCCTCATCTTCTAGACAAGGAAACAGGCCCACACAAGGGAGATATGAGTGTGAGGAGTAGTAGCAGAGCTGCTTTCTAGGGTGATTTCCAACTTGAACACTATGCTCATAGCTCCATAGATCTCGAGAGACAGGGATCTCAGAAGCCATATGGTCCAACCCCCTCATTTTATAGGTGAGGAACTGTATTTTGGCTGAAGATAGGAATGCTGCATGTGACATCTGATTATCAGAGACAGAATTTTAATCCAGGTCCTTTGACTTCACAGCTAGTTGCGAAGAATCTTTAGAGATAACTAGTGTAGCCACCTCAGAGCCCAGTCTGAAGTATGACACGTTGTCCAGGATTACGGACAGAGCCATAAATAGGAAATTTTGTGCCTGGGGAAGGGAGGAGTGGAGAAGTTATGCAAAGCATGACCTTAGTTGAGCTGGAATGGGGGGAGCAGGGAGGAAGGAAAATAGCTGGTGGCCTAGCAGGTAACACGCTGGACCTCAGATGAGGAAGACCAGAGTCTGTGCCCTGCTTCTGATGTTTGCTGGGTGTTTTACCCAGCGCAAGACACAACATAACTCCGCTACCTCATTTGCAAGATGGTAATATGACAGTGTTCACCTCACAGGTTGTTGTAAGGATCAAATCAGGTGAATGAATGAAAAGCACTTATATTGTGCCAAGTTTTGTAAACCTTCAAGAGAATATAAACGTTAGCTGTGATTATTCTTAATAATAATAAAATGCACAACATAAATGAACATGTAAAATAAAGATCTAAACATTATAGACTGTAACTACATTTATAGGAGATCTTTAATAAAATATCATATTTAAAACAGCATCCAAGAGCGATATACTTATAATATATATTTTGTATGTAATGATATTTTATATAACACATTGTATATGGCGTATAATTATATATTTCTATGTGTCATATAAGTATATGTGATACAGACTATATATTTACATAATTTGTGCATAATTATATGTATATTCAAAAAACAGCATATATCATATAGTCACGCAATAGTTTGTATAATTATATGCAAATTAACATATATACATATTGATGTGATATTTGCATATGATTATATCATATATTATGTGATTCGTGTATTCTAGAACCATACATTTATACGCTTTGTGTGATATATTTACATAATATAAAAAGTACAGAATTCCATTATATCATCATCATGTATATAATATGTAGTTACTATTATGTTTATCATCGCTGTTGAGGCTGTTATTTCATCACTTTAGGGAACTCGCACTGGCGTAGACTGGCCGCTGTTTCGCAGCTTTGAGTCTCAAAGACTTGCCCAAGAGTCATGGCAGTGCCCGCCAAAGGCAGGTCTTCCAGACTCTGGGACTGGCTCTCTGTCCTTTATGAAACACTGCTTCTTGTCACTCTTCTTAACATCGGTCATTATGATCATAAATTTGGAATAAAGTTAGCATCATCTAGGGAAGAGAGAGATGACTGGCTTGAGGAAGGAAGCTCACGTTGCCTCTCCCAAATTCTTGGTGTGAGACCCTGGGAAAGTCATTGCCCTTTGAGTCCTGTCTTCCCCCATTAGGTTGTAGGCTCCTTGAGAGCAGGGACTACCTTTCTTTTTCGTATTTGCATTCCCGGTACTTAGCAGAGTGCCTGGTACATAGTAGGGGCTTAAATGGTGCTTACTGACAGACTGATGACCTCTAAGTGTGCACAGGAAACTCTCCTAAAAAAGAAGTTGTAGACCTATATTGAGAGGTGGGAAGGGGGGCTCCCAACCCAAGATTTCCCTATGTCAATGAAATCACAAGTCTGGTTTTAAAAAAATTATCACAGTAGCAAACGTATAATTATAACTCATTTACATAGTCCTTGAAGGATTCCAAAGTATTTTACAAATATTATTTCATTTGGCCCTAACAACAAGAACCCCAGGAGTTAGGTGTTATTAGTATTTTCATTTTACTTCCTGAGAAAGGTTAAAGGTTAAATAATTCACCTGGAATCACATGACTAGTCTGAGGCTAGATTTGAAGTCTTCCTGACTCCAAAGCCAGTGTTGTAGTAGTGACTGTTACCTAACTGCCTCTAGAAAATACATATCTACCTACCTACCTACTTACCTACCTACCTACCTATCTATCTATCTATCTATCTATCTATCTATCTATCTATCTATCTACCTACCTACCTACCTACCTATCTATCTATCTATCTATCTATCTATCTATCTGTGTCTGTCTGTCTGTTAATATAAAACAATATAATATAAAAATAAAAATGTATAAAATATAATATAAAAATATAACATGACGTGAGCATTGTTATATATAAGCAAAACTGAAAAAAATGCATTATTTTTACTTACAGTATCAAAATTATATCTCCATATTTTTTTATAAAAATTTCATTTAAAGGTTCAAAATATCTTTTCATAAGCTCATGAGTTGACACATACTATTCTTGTCTTTCGTTTTCCTCTCTTAGAAAACAACACCCAATGTGTCTTTGCTCCATCATCAGAATTTCCTGAAGGATTTTTTACCAAACAGGAGCAAATAGATGGAGGAATCATAATTTATTTCCTAATAATCCTTTACATGTTCATGGCCATATCGATCGTTTGTGATGAATACTTCCTACCTTCCCTGGAAGTCATCAGTGAATGTAAGTCGTGCGAAGTTCTTCTGTCTGGACTGAGTTAGGGTTCCCTCAGTCACTCATATCTTTGGACAATCTGATGAGGTCTCAGGATATAGCAGAGGTCAATAACATTTAAGATATGCTACTGAGCTTTCAGCCACTTGGACAAGTTATGGCTGCTTAGCTCAGCTAGCTATTGCAGCATCCTTCCTCAGCATACCCAGTGTCATGGATTCTATCTTCCCATGGACCAGTTAGCTGTGCTACCTTAAAGACAACCTGGAGTAAATGGGAGGAGCAAAGCACTGGACTCTATATAAAGGACATCTGGATTTTAACACTTCACTAGCCACAGGCCAAGTCTTTGGGTCTCAGTCTCTTCATCCATAAAATGGGGATAATAATACATCTACTCCCCACCTCAGGGCAGTGTTGTGAGGCTTACGTTAGAGTAGGTATATAAAGTGCTCGGCAAACTTGGGAACAAGATAAGTAGCAGCTATTCAGTGATCACAAACTGGCCAGAATTTTCTTACAAGCATGTCTTTGGGTATGAGGGAGACTAAGTGAGCATGAGAAGCTTGATAGATGGAAATCTGTTACGGTACTGGCATTTTAAAAAGCAAACTCACTTACAAGCATTGGCCATTTTTCTTTGACAACCTGTACCATTATTTTAACAAGAGTATCTATTTTAGTTATACTAAGGCTGTTAGGTTTGTAAAGTACCTTCCTTTCTCAACTGGTCCTTACAAATCATCCACATTTTACAGATGAGAAAACTGAGGCTGAGAAGTAGAATGACTTTCCCATGGTCACACAGTTAGTAAGTGAAAAAGCTGGGTGTCAAAAATAAGTCTTTTGAGTCTAAAACCAATCTTCTTTCCATTATACTACACAGTATCATAGCATGATGGATTTAGGGGTAACTGAATCAGGCTCCCTCATTTTACAGGTGATGTCCTGATATCCTGATGAAAATCCGATGAGAAGTTAACTAATTTGTCCAAGACCAAATAGCTAATAAGTGCGGAAAGCAAGATTCAGGTCCAGGTCTCCCTGACTAAAGTCCACCACTATATTTGCTATACCAATGGTTCTCAAAGTGTGGCTCAGAGACCTCTGGGGTTCTCTGAGAACTTTTCAGAGTCCATGTAATCAAATATATTTTCATAATAATACTAAGACATTTTAATATCTAATACAATAATTGATCAATACAACCCACATAAATTCTTTGAGAGATACAACTTGCACAAGTTCTTTGTGGGATCTCCAATAATGTTTAATAGTTTAAAGGGGTCCTGACACCAAAAATTTTCAGAGCTGCTTCAGTACGTCATTTTAACAAAACAAAAAAAGACTATTACGACTCCTTACTTAATGGAAACAACCCAGGAAGGTCCTTCTCCTGATCCTAGACAAAGAAAGAATAGATAAGCCTTTTGACAAGCAGTTTCTCAATTTTCAGTGAAATGGTTCAAAGTTAAAATATTAATCCAGAAATATTTATTGGATGCTGACTGTGGGCAAGCCTTTGTGCTCGAGGCACTGGGAAGAGCAGGTTCTTCCTCTTCCTGAAGAAGAAACAGCCAGTTCTCAGTTAATGTAAGTGGACTATGGTTTGAACCTCCTGGGGCTTCAGCTTTTTCATCTTTAAAAGTAGGGCCTTGGATAGAGAGCCTCTGGGGTCTGCTCTGGTTCAAGGATTCAAAAGGCTCTGGTTTTCAAGTGTGGAGCGCCACACAGAAGTCTTTGCTGCCATGTTATAGTCCCACTTCTACTACTGTCTTGGGACCTTCTTACAGGTTTTCCTTCTTGAATACTTTTCTACATTGTATATATGGCAAAGCCCTGTACCATTCCAAAAAGGGAGGGCTGCTGTCTTTGGAAGATAGCTTTAAAAAAGAGTAGTAACTTTCATCTCAGAAAATGAAGGCTGAGAGGGGGTATGATCAAAGTCTCTAAATCATGGTTGGGGGCAACAGAAAATTAAGGGGTCATCACAGAAAGGTAAGTTTAAGACAAATAAAATGAGATGCTATTTCGTTGTGAAATTCATTACCTTACTTGATCTCAAATCAATAAAGGCTACATAAACTTATTCCTCAAGATTTACGGAAAACTCCTCAAAAAGTCTCTTGTACTGCTCCTGCCCCTCCCTCTCTATAAGCACATACAGATTATTCTTGTCTTCCAAAACAAACTTTATCAATTTCAATTCCATCCCAATTCCACATGAGTAAGACTTTTGGGCCCTTAGGTGACCAGGAAGTTGTATGGGGTGAGGGGGGAGAGAGACAAAGAGAGACAGAGATAGAGAGAGAGAAAGAGAGAGGGACAGAGGGACAGAGAGAGAGCGAGACAGAGAGAGAGAGACAGAGAGAGAGAGACAGAGAGAGAGAGACAGAGAGAGAGTGAGAGAGAGAGAGAGAGAGAGAGAGAGAGAGAGAGAGAGAGAGAGAGAGGAGGGAGGAAGGGAGGGAGAGAGAAGAGACACCAATAAAGTCCCACGGGCAGTTTTGTTGCCTTTTAGAAAAAACTAATCACTGTTTTGAGGAAACGGAAATCCTGGTCCTAGAATTTTTAGCCATTCCTCAGTTGTTGGCCACTCACTGTGTCCACTGATCAATTGCTGGCCACTCATCTTATTTCCGGTTCTTTCCTACCACAAAACATGTTGTTTGAATATTAGTATATAATGGAATTCCTTTTTTTCTGATTATAATTAGAAATTATAATTCTCATTCCACAATGCTATCTTAAATCTTTTAAAGACTTTAGAAATTCATTGTTTTAAGAAAAAAACATTAATTTTAAAAATCTAATATAAATGTTTTTAATTTAAAGGGAGAGATATTTAGACTCGTCTGCTTAGTGATGGCTCCATGTTTTCTAGGATGGAATGCAGATTCTAACTCTAAGGTGAATTGGCTACACACTGATAAAATTAGGAGGGAGTAGGTGTGGATAACATTTGGATAGCTTAGAGTCTGGATGAATTATTTGCTTATTGATCCTTGTGAAATTCTCAAAAGATAAGCCTTTCTGGAGAACAGAGCCTAAGAGTGGCATGTCCTCCCTGCGGTGAGGACACTCATCCTCCACTTAAGAGGTTCTCTCATCTCCTTTCTTTTCTATCCTTTCTCTTTCAGTTTGATTGAGATTCCCTTAGACCACCTCTAGTTTTACACAGGGCACAGGGAGCTCTCAGTGCACTAATTAATTGAGCTGAAAGGGTCAGTAGGTACAGAATACAGTCTAATGGGGTAGGGGTGGGCTTGGAAGGCAATGTAAGGGGCAGAGAGGGAAAGGCTAGTGATGAAGAGTCAGGCTGGGTCTTCAACTGAGCCAAGAGAGCAAGCAGGGAGCCTAGGGGTGGAAAATACTGTATGTATATGTATGTATGTGTGTATATATATATATATATGTATATGTACATATGTGTATAAATAATATAGGAGGATGCACCAAATACTATTGAACAAACAACGTAAAAATACTTATAATGTTACTTTCACTTTAACAAATTGGGAAATGGTTCAAGTTCAAGTGAAAGTCCATGACAATTCTAATAACGGTTAGATTTGGAGGTGGGGGAGTCTTTTCCCTTTGCATTCATGACTCTTAGATTCTGATGCCTATGATGGTTCAGACGAACAAATTTATAAAATCCAACTGCCAAGTGATGAAACTGGACAGGAATGGTCTTAAGAGGCAGCTGACAAATCACGTAAGAAAACACATTTCACTGCTTTATAATCACATCTTGCATTTTTATCTGTGTTTGCCCTACAAACAGCATTCCCATCCTTGATCACCAGGTTTTACTCCACGTGGCTTTTGGCTAGTTCCCAAATTCAACACGTCTAAAATCATAATTGGTTACTGTATTCATCAGTTATTAAGTCCTTCAGAGTTTCTTTATGTTTTTAGTTATTGCATAAATCGTTCTCCGAGTTCTGTTTACTTCTCTCCACATTAATTCATACAAGCCTTCCTAAGTTTCTCTGAATCTATCTGTCTCATCATTTCTTATGGCCTTACATTTGTATACCATAATTCATTCCGCCCCCTCCAACCGATGGGTATGTTCTTTGTTTTCAGTTCTTTCCTACAATAAAAACTGCTGCTATACACAATTTTATTCATAAGTTTCCTTTCCTTCTGTCTTTTTAAAAACCTTTTTAGGGTATATAAGCCTAGTTATGGTATTACTGGTTGAAGGGCATGTACAGTTTAGTGACCTTGGGTGTATAGTTACAAACTGCTTTCCAAAATGTTTTCACAGCTCCATCAAAACCCTCCCCAAACCCCTCCAACAAGTGCCATTTTTCTCTTTTATCATCCTTTTATATCTGATAGCAAAATGCGTTTATTTGGTCTCCTATTTTCAGAATCATTTTCAATTTGTATTTCCGTCACTCATGATTTGGAATTTTTTTATATGGTTGTTCTCAGATTCCTTTTCTGCTTCTGAAAAGTTTTGAAAGGGTAACATCTTTTTTTAAAATTGAATTGTTTAATTATAATGACAAAATTTTGTCCCTCTGAAGAGATAAGAAAATATACTTTCCTCCCTTATTTGCAAGGTTTGAGGATTATAGATATGAAACATTGTATAGACTGGTAGACTCAGATGATATGTGGGTTAGCTTTGTTAAATTATTTTTTTCTCTTTCTTTTTTAGTTTTTATTATAAGGGATGGATCTTTGAATTGAGAAAAGGGAAAGAATGTATTTGGAAAAGAAAATGATACAAAAAAATCGATAGGATTTTGAAAATAGGTGTGTGCCATAAACACTGTTTGGGTTCTTTTAACATCTCTACATAGATAACTTTCTCTGTCTCTGTCTGTTTGTCTCTCCCTCTCTCACTGTACCACCTGCTTACATTTTTAAAATGGATATCCCATAGGTATCTCCGACTCAACATGTCCTAAACAGAACTAATTACCTCCTGTTCCTACCTCTCTCCCCAAATCCCCTATTTTTGCTGAGGGCACCACCATCCTTCTAGCCACCAGGGTTTGCAACCTCAGAGTTTCCCTTGCATCTTTTTACTCTCCTTTACCCTAATATTCAATCAAAAGAAAAAAAAAACATTTATCATTTTTACCTTTACAATATCTCCTGAATCTGCCCCCTTCTCACATGACCACTGATTGCCCCAGCTCAGGATCTCATCAGAACTATTGAAATAATCCTCTCATTATATTCCTTACCTGAAATGTCTCCCTTCCCCAATCCATAATCCATGCTGCTGCTGAAGTGATTTTTCTTAAGCACAGATCAGACCATGTAATTCCTTTACTCAATAAATAACACTGGCTACCTGTTGCCTCTAGGATCAAATATGAACTACTATCATCCAGTCTCATTATTACACAACACTCAGCTTCATCAGGTTCTTGCAGTTTGGGAGCCCATCAAATCAGCCTTTTCTCTGTTCCTCACATATGGCAATTCCATCTCCTGCATTCCATACATTTTTACCAATTATCCCTCATGCCTTCAATGCTCTCCCTCCTCACCTCTACCTCACAGGATTCCTCTCCTACTTCAAGATGCAACTCAAGCACCATCTTTAACATGAAATCTTTCCTGCTTTCCTGACTACTGGTAACCTCCCTCCCTGACTATCCTGCATTTATTCTGTTTATACTTACATGTGTATATGTTTTCTCCTCTAAATAAAAGTACCTTTAAAAAATTTTGTTTTCAATTAAAAAAATTTTTTTTCTTTGCTCTATAAACCTTTGTTACAAATATATACAGCCAAGAAAAATAAATCCCTACATTGGCTATATCTGAAAATGTACATCATATTTTAGGTCTGTGGTCCATCATCTTTACTAGTATGTAGGTAGCATGCTCCATCACCAGTTCCCTACAATCATGGTCAACCACTGCATTCATCAGAGTTTTTCATCCTTTTAAAGTTATTTTTCTTTATAATGCCATTATTATAGAAATTGTTTTCCTGGTTCTTCTCATTTCTCTTTGATTCAGTTCACATTGTCTTCCCAGATTTCTCTGAAACCATCCCTACCACCATTTTTTATGGTACAGTAATATTCCATTGCAAGGGGTGGTATCTTTTGAATATCTATCTATTGTGGAATAGTTCTCACCCTTCTATATTTGTACCCATTCCCTATGTATGTGTATATAAGATATTAAACAGAGATTTGCTACAAAGATTTTTTTCAAGTTTTAATTCTAATTGCATTTTGTGTAAAATCTTTGCAATTTTGTGTAATTATAATTGCGTTATCTTCCATGATCATCTGTATCCCTTTAGTTAAGAATTCTTTCCCATACATCCACAGTTGTGAAAGCTATCACTTTCTCTTCTCTCGTTTATGATATGATCTTTTATATTTGTCCTGTACACATCTGGAATTAATTGTTGCGAGTGGTGTGAGATACTGTTCTAAAACCTAATTTCTGGCAGACTGCTTTCCAGTTTCCCCAGCATTTTATCTGAATAGTATTTTCCCCACTAATTGGTATCTTTGGGTTTATTTGGTTCTATAGTACTTTGTTCGATTGCTTCTCAATTATTTCCCTAACCCTAAATCAATTTATCTGTTTTAAAACCGGCACTAAATAGTTTGAATGATTATTGCCTCATAGAATCATTGGAGATTCAGCAGCTTCACAGCACAGCAGTTAGAACACCATGCTTGGAGCCTCTGATACTTACTGGTTGTTTAACCCTGGGCAAGTCCCTTAACCACTATTTGCCTCAGTTTCCTCATCTGTAAAATAAGATTAATAGCACCAACCTCCCAAGGTTATTGCGAGGCTCCAAAGAGATATTTGTTAAAGTGCTTAGCACATCACCTGGCACATGGCAGAGGCTAAATAAAAATGTTAGCCACTATCACTGTTCTTCAGTGCTATGAAGCCTCCTTCCTTTCTGTTCCCATAGCACTATGCATAGTTGGCGTGTGTGTGTGTGTGTGTGTGTGTGTGTGTGTGCGCAGAGGGGAGGGGGTTGGAACCTGAGCTGAGCTTTCATTGGTGTAGGGAACGCTCAATGAAAAAACTCCCTCAATTATTGAGATTGGACTCTACTCCACAATTTAGTTTTCAAGTCTCCTGGAGCACTGAGAAATTAATTTGCACGGGGTCACACAGTACGTCAGAGGCAGCACTTGGCCCCAGATTGCTCGAACTCTGAAGCTGGTTCTCTGCCTTTTAGCTGGTGACCTAATTTTATAATTAGATGGCTCTGTCATCTCATAGATGTGGGGGCTATAAACCACAAACTATTGTGGCTTTAAAGAATAATCTGGACATATCAAACCCTAAGTCAAACGAGCATTTCCATATACAAAGTAAAGCAGAGGGGATTAGACATGGAAATGTGAGTCTATTACATACAGCTTGCTTTTCCTTTGAATAGAATAAATTCAACGTGTATCTTTCAAAACTGTCCTGCTTGTTTTTTTCCTTCTGTTTTCTTTTGCACACTTAAAAATAGTTCTATAGCCCTCTTTTTTGTGTGATCAGTTCTCCCCTATCTCCGAAGTCACCTCCCTACAAACAGAAAGAAAAAAGGAAATCTTTGTAACAAATAGGCACATTCCAAAAATGTATGCCTCATTTTACATTCTGAGTCCATCACTTCTGGGTCAACATCACCCCTGCCTCTTCAGACGTGATGATTCTCTTTTGTATTTGTCTATAAATACTCCATACAGAACCTACCCAATATACTGAAAGGAAAAGAACTTTCTCCAGTTCTTTTAATATTTTGTGGACGCTAGCACAACACTCAGCTGGGCATCTATCCTCCCTCATTCTCTCTTTTCCAACTCTTATTTTCCACCACTGCTCACAATACAGAATAATATCTTAACTTTTTTGAAGAAGGAAATGGCAAATCACTTCAGTATCTTTGCCAGGAAAACCCCAAATGGGATCATGAAGAGTTGGACACGACCAGCACTTCTTTAGGTGTTACAATGGCTGAGAACGTTGGTCTGAGAAAGGCCAAACTCCAGATTCTGCCTCAAGCACTCTAGCTGGGTGACTTGTCAGCTGTCTGATAAATCTCTCTTAGCTTTGGTTGGCTCATCTGTAAAATGGGGATAAAGAAATCTACCTGCCTCCCACGCTTGTTTTAAATGAGACAATGCTATGTAGATTTTTACATGCCTTGAAGTACTGCATGTCCATTATTCTTCTCAGCCTGATAGGCAAAGGCTTCCCTAATTTGTGGATGTACTCTACACTGCAGTCATACTGGGTTATTCATTATTCCCTTTCTCATTGTTGCTGTGTTAAGGGTTATGCTGTTTCCTCCCAGGTTCATACTGCCTCCAAACTCTACCAGAGAATTCAGAGCTACTACTCATTGAGAACCTGACTCTATTAGCGTATTTTCTCAGCCTTTTAAAAGCACAGCATAGTTATCTTTTCTAGCAGTCTTTCTCTTCTCATTTCAAGGTTTGATTTTTTGATCTGAACAAATGGAAAGGCTGAAAAATATCTAAAGAGATACACTTAAAGCTCTAATCTTATTACTACTTATTACTGCTAATGAAATAACATGCAAGTGGGAAACTGTATACATCCATACTTGAAATGGATAAAAAGTGGAACCTGAAAATGGAAACGAAAACTGACAGCCACTTGAAAGAATATATTCATTTTGCCTATTTGCCCATTTTAAATTTTTTCCCCCAGGTCTTTTTATTACTAGAGCAAAATAATTTTTTAGAAAAAACAATAGCTCAGTAGCTTAAGACAACACATTAAGCTTAGAATACACTCAGTTCTCAATCTCTCTTGGTTAATCTAATAGGGTTAATAACTTGCTCTCAATACAACACTTGGACTGGGCATGCTAAAAGAAGAAATAACCATTCATTGTTTTAACATTCAGATTTATAAATATACTATCTCACACAATAAGATCATGTAAGCAGTGTGGAGCCAATATGGGCCTTGCACCCATATTTTCTGAATCCAAGTTGGACACAAATGCCCTTCTACTTCATTGCCTCCTATAATTCTCAGGCTCTAACCAGGGCCTTTGTCTCCTCCTCCCTTTCTGCAATATTCAACAAATGATCTTCAAAAAAACATAAATAAACCTCACAATTTTATAACACTTGAAGGTTTGTGAAGCCTTTTTGTCTCCTAAGAGCCCTGGAAAGGTAGTCAGGGCATGACTGTCACCCCCCCTCCCCCTTTACAAATTAGAAAAGAGCTTTCAGAGATGTGAAGAAAACTGCTTCAGGGTCACAATCAATCACCGTAGGGGTGGAACTCCAACCTCGGTCTCGTTCCAGCTCCCAAGGCCATAAGACCAGGGGTTCTTCACCTGACACAGACTCAGGAGGTCTGTGAATTCCGATGGGAAACACTCTATTTTTTACTCTATGATTACTTCTACTCTTTAGTCTATTACTGTATTTGCTCTATACACTCTATTATTTGTATCTCTTACATTCACTAACCTCTGACTGGAATTTAGTATATCTCTGAATTATTTTAAAAAATTTAGAGAGTCCATAGGCTTCACCCTCCTTCCAAACAGGGTCCATAATACCAAAAATAGAACATCCTGAAATAAAGCAGTATTTCCTCTTTTCACTTCATTACTCCCTAAGGTCCATTTTCTAACTGATTCAGTAATTAATAAATCCCTACAGGAGGCAGTGGGGAGTTGCTTCTTTGGCTACGAAGTCGTGTTCATCTTGTTTCCCTGTTACTTCATGTGTCTGCAGGTCTTGGGTTGTCTCAAGATGTCGCAGGAGCCACTTTCATGGCAGCAGGAAGCTCAGCCCCTGAATTGGTCACTGCTTTTTTAGGTAAATCCAATTTGTTTTACCTTGCTGCTCCAAATGAATCATTTGGGTCTTAGAAATGTTTCCCTTTCTTTCAAATTCAGCTACTAACTCAGCTACCATATTGCTTCTAGGGGTGTTTGTCACCAAGGGAGATATTGGAATTAGCACCATCCTTGGATCTGCCATTTATAATCTCCTCGGCATCTGTGCAGCTTGTGGGCTTCTCTCTAATGTGGTATGGAAGGAAATTATCAGTAATAGCACAACGGATCATCTTTTCAAAAAAGAAATTATAAACTTTTTAAGATGCAGGGACAAAGTCACTTAATGAGTACAATCAAATTTATTACTTAGCAGTAAAAGAACATATCAATTAACTCATCAAGAGCTTCAGTCCAATTTATGAAAATCAGTGTGGGTAGCAAAATATAGTTTTCTTTACAATTTCTATATTGGAATAATTTTTTCAGAGTTAACATTTAACCATAAATATATAAACCGTTTTAAAAAACAGAATGGGCATAATATCTGAAGAAAAAAGTTGCTATTATAATGGAAACAATAAATTAATTTGTTTTTACATTACAGGTTTCAAAGATATCTTGTTGGCCCATGTTTAGAGATTGTGTGGCATATGCAATCAGTATAGCAGCAGTTCTTGGCATAATATTTGACAATCAAGTTTATTGGTAAGACAACAAAAACCACTAAAAGTTATGGTCAAGGGAGTCAGTGGACAGAGACCCTGCCAAACAAAAACAGCTCTTTAATATTCTGAAATATTATTCTCCATATTGCCTCTCAATGTTCTGTGCTCAGGGTCATCTCACTATTCTCTTCCTGACCCAACGTGGTGCCCAAGAGCTGTTCCTCTTGCTTCATTTCCTGTCCACTCACAAAAGTCTTTATTTTTCCCTCTGCAGTCATTCATATTCTCTTTATGCGCCCCCGTCAGGGGCATGTGGAGAGTAGGAAAAGTCCTATGGCCAATTGAAGCACAACTTTTATCACAATTAAATTTAATCAGGGAAGTGGGTGAAAAATGAATCTCTGTACCTCAATACTTAAAGCATCTTTTTTTCTCTCTACTATCTGCCTCTGGGTGACTTCGTACTCCCATGGGTCTCTCTCCTGAGTTCTAGTCCTGTATCCTTAGCTGCCAACTGGACATCTCAAATCTCAAGTCCTGTAGGCAATTTAAAAATTGACATGTTCAAAACAGAACCCATTTCCCTCCTTGCTTTTCTCCCCCAGAAAAAAACCCCACCCTACTTCTAAACTTAGGTATTTTTGTCAAAGGTACCATCGTTTTTCTAACCTCATAGCTTCATAACCTCAGCATTACCCTCATTTCCTCATGCTATGTCAATCCATGTATCTAATCACTTGTCCCATCTGGCCATTCCTATCTCCATCTACTCAAAGAGCCAACACCTTAGCTCAAACTCAGCACCTCTCACCTAGACAGAATATCATCATAGCTTCCTAATCAGTCCCCTCCCTGACATAATGATCTGACCCTGTGACTCCATTACTTAATAAATTCTAGTAGCTCGTTATTGCCTGTAGGATAAAATTTAAACTCCTTTTCTTTTAACCCTTGGCAATCTGGTCCTAGGCCATTTTTTCAGCCCCAATCAATGTGCCCTTTTGTTTCCCACACACAGCACACTCCATCTCCCATGTCTGTGCCTTTGCACCATCCAATCCTTGCTCCTCACTTTGGTCTCCCTTCCTTCAGGACATATTAAAGCACCACCTTCTACCACGAAGCCTTTCTTGGTTTTCTGAATGGATCTGAAATCCTAACTTTTCCGAACCCTCTCATTTCCTAGCTTACATTTACTTTGCATTTATTCTCATACAGACATGTTGTCTCCCCAGCTCCTTGGAAGCAGGGATTCTTTTTTTTTTTGTATTTGTATCTCTAATGCCTAGTACGGTGTTTGATACAAAGTTTCCCCTAATTTACTAGTACTTGTGACATATTCATTTTAATATATTTCCAGATATTACCACATTTTGCTTACAGAAAAAACACAATTTCAAAAAAACCCAAAAATGGGTTATTTCTTGAATGTCATCAATTATATCATTAAACTAATTATTTAAATAATGTACAAATAAGCCACAACCTTCTTTGCTCCCTAGGTATGAAGGAGCTGCGCTGCTTTTGATATATGGAGTGTATATTTTGGTGCTGTGTTTTGACATTAAAATTAATCAATACATCATGAAGAAATGCAGTCCCTGTTGTACCTGTTTCGCTAAAGCTATCGAAGGGCAAGCTGAAGAGTCGTTGATGGGGTGGGAAGATCAACCTCTCCTCTGTCAACGATCAAGAACTGACAGCGGAATATTTCATGATGACTCTGATTACTCACAGTTGTCGACAAATTTGCAAGGATTTCATGAAGTTTCTGAAGGTAAGAGGTGCCCTCCCACCTCTTCATCCCCCATCAATCTTGCTACCCTATTTACTGGATAAGCTTATGTAATCTGAATGGGCTATTTATATTTTCACATTAAATGACCAAGTTCATTAGCAGATTTTCGTTGGTAATGTATAATCTAAGGCACAAGATTGGTTACTCAAAGAAACCATTTTGTCAATATGCTAACAAATATGAATTATAGTTCTATTCCCCCCTAGTCATCTTTGGAACTACTTACAGAGTCAATTGACAGAGTTGAATTTAAAGCTGAATAATAAGATGCAGCTGAGAACTGATCTCTTATGCTATGGGGACCATATTCCCTGCTCTTAAAGAGTTTAAAATCTAGCAGAAGAGATGACAAGTACACCATCAGATGAAGAATATTTTAAAAGAAGGGACACAAAATGCAATACAAATTTAGAGATCATATGTTTGCATGGGAATCCTGGAAGGTTTCAGGAAAGCAGTGTCATTTGAGCTGGGTGAGAAAGATCCTCAAGTTAATCCTCAAGTTAAGTTCCCACTTACAGGTGGGGAAGCGTGAAATATGTTCATGGGATACACAGTCACTTAGGTCGGGTGGAATATGGAGTACACAGAAGCAAAGACTAAGAAATAAGAAATAAAAGCGATATGAAAGTAGAGCGTAGAGGGGCACTAGACTACTAGACTGAGGCTGACCTTAATCTTGTAGCTTGGGGATTTCATAGGAGGTTTATGATTAGATAAATGATATGCTCAGCAACTGTTTTAGAATGGATGAGAGCATGAAGAACAATTAGGGGGTTAATGAAGGTCTGAATTAAAATGCCAATGCTAGAAAGGAAAGGAGTCAATAGATTTCACAAGTTTGCAGGGAAAAATCAGAACGTGGTCAAATATATGGGTGAGGCAAGACGCTTCAGTTCCTGTGATTCATGTATGAGATTAGGTATCAAGAACTAGATTCCAAGTTTAACTTTAATTTTTAAAACGTGAAAGTGGAAAAAACATGTCTAAGAACCTATGAAATGCTCTAAGTTCTTATATGAATACCTTATTACAGGACCAAGACCATAGGCTAAACTTTTAAAAAACTCCAAACTAGGGAAAGTCCCTCCAAAATATGGTTTTGCGTTTTGAGGCTTATCACCTGTTTCAGTTATTTTGGAATCTAATAAAAATGAAGCATACCGTAGCACTTCTTTGGGAGGGAGTAAGGTATAAAGTCCTACTTTACTGGAATAAATAGGATACACTATCATGTCACTACACTATATTGGAGCTGACTGAGTAGTTCATGTAGAACGTCATCATATTGAAAATTAATGAAAATGAGCTTTGTTTTTGGACGGGAATGGGAGTGGAACCAAGACCTGTGATGTCCCTAAATGCTAAAATTCTTTCCAGTACAGATTGGAAATCTGTCTATAATTAAGCAGAGCTAAGTGCTAAACCATTTGAACATTTCCTTTGCAGCAGATCCTCCAAGTGTTTTCAGCATGCCTGAGGCTGACTTGAAAAGAATTTTTTGGGTGCTAACCCTGCCTATTGTTACACTACTTTTCCTAACTACACCAGATTGCAGAAGAAAGTTTTGGAAAAACTGCTTCATGATAACCTTTCTCATGGCTGCAATATGGATTTCTGCATTTACTTACATTCTTGTTTGGATGGTCACAATTACTGGTACGTATCCTGAGTAAACAATTCAGACTTAAACATGAGAGTTGAAGGAGATCTTACAGAACATCTACATTCATCTATAGATGAGGACACTGAAACACAGATCATTTAGACATGGGTGATTCTATCCAAGGCTATCTAACTCTGCTAAGTTATAGCTCCATTTAATGTAAGAACAAAGACTTTATGTTCATAAAAAGTAGCTTAGTGAAGTGTTTACTTCTTCAGCAAGGATAAAGTTTAAGGTAATTTACTAGGATTTATAACTAAATGTTAATAACAGTTTGAATTCATTTTCTACACTATTATTAAGGAGATGGCAGTGTGTTGAGAAATGTTAGCTTTCTCCAAGATTACAAAGGGTTTAGGCCAGTTTAGCAGTTCATTATTTTAGAGCTGCCAATATTCAGGGCAAAAAAAATCTATCAAGTATGCCATATCAGAGTCCCCAAACTCACAAACATTAAGAACTAAGAGTAACTTTACTAAAATACAAAATGAACGTGTGAAAGATAGAGATGAAAAATGAGTGAACAAATTGATTCCAGTATAAACATATGAGCTTCCAATAAACAAACTGCATTTCTAGTTAAACTGTTTTAATTGGCATCATACACAAGAAAAAGTGGTTCTAAAGCAAGTTTTCATTCACAGTAACACAGAAGAAGCAATTCTTACAGAAACTACTTCCTTCCAGCTCCTTTCCTAAAACTATTACATTTCTGAAAAACTAATCATCAGCTAACATCAAAATTTACAGGAATATAAAAAAATTTGGACCTTGCATTAGGAAGACTTTAATAGAGCCCTATTTCTTCTCTGTTAGGGAGTTTACATGCTTTCCAAAAGAGCACATTACGTAGAGTTCATTATCTAATATGACTTTTTTAAAAACTAATTTTAAAACTGCTTAAATAACAAAAGAATTCTATTTATGTAGCTCAGAAACAACTGTCCAGAATTCTTGGCTGAAACTACGATGCCAAAATTATCTCAAGAAAAAAAGTGGTTTTCATAGGGTGTTTATTTTTAAAGGCTAGAACCTCCGATTAAAATAAAGGTCTCTAATAAAGAATGCCATCCACAACTTCCGTCAGGGTACAAGGAAGGTGAATCCCTCAGCAGTAGAATTCCAGCTGACAAACGTCCCAAACAGTGCCATCTAAGAGTCCATAGATTCCCGAGCTCTCTGTTAAACAGTACTGCTGAAAATAAGACTAAGCACAAAGTAGTGTTGCAACTTCAATAGCTTTGTCCAGGGAAAAGTTTCTTTACAAAATAGTTAATGAACTAAAATCACCATCAGTTTTTTCACTTATCAGTATCTTGTCACCTATAGGAGAAACACTGGAAATTCCAGATACAGTAATGGGCCTTACGTTATTAGCAGCAGGAACAAGCATACCAGACACTGTTGCAAGCGTGCTGGTTGCGAGAAAAGGTAAGAACTGGTTCAGGTTTTTATGTCCACTCCTTAAACCGGCTCATATACACAGGGAAAAGACATTCGCAAAAATAGTTCACTTCCTCAATCTACTTCACAAAGAAAAAAGTGACAATTTTAGCAGCTTGCGTTCACTAAACCTGAATTGTAAAGAATTAAATTCACCTGAAAAACGTATTAAAGCTTAAACACGCTAAATGAGAATTAAAAACAAGTAATCTACAGTCAATGAAAACGGTTTAATAAATACAGAATGACTATTTCATAAATAAATGTTAGGTCTTTAAATCCCAACTAAAGACAAACGGACAGACACAAATTCGGGAAGAATTCTGCTCTAAAACAGGTGGTTCGAAACAGAAAAAAGGGATCCAGTGTAAGTGCTGAAGCGGCTCATTAACAAAGTGTTAACTTAACGTGCACATCTCACAACATGTTCTTTCCTTTCGCAGGCAGAGGAGACATGGCTCTGTCTAACATCATAGGATCCAACGTGTTCGACATGCTGTGTTTAGGGGCTCCCTGGTTCCTTCAGACTGCACTCACAAACACGCTGGCTCCTGTCACGGTCAACAGCAGCGGGCTCACTTATACAGCTATTTCTCTCATTCTTTCCATTGCTTTTCTTTTTCTAGCTGTTCACCTGAATGGCTGGAAACTAGACAGGAAGCTGGGGGTAGTTTGTCTAGTAACGTACTTGGTGCTTGCTACATTGTCAGTTCTATACGAACTTGGAATTATAGGAAACAACAGGACAAGGGGTTGTGGGGACTGATCTTTGCTAGTGTGATGCTGAGACAGAGGTAAGGGGGTGTGGGGGTCGGGAGCAGGGAGCAAGCCATTTCATTTCATCAAATAAAAAATATCCCAAACTCCCTCTAGGCTGAAAAACTTATTTACAGTAATTCTGCACCATGGCATAAAACTCATTTTAAACAAACAAAATCACAACCTAATTTATCTGAGCCCTTTCTTTTCAAGTTAAAGTATGACTAAAATGTATATAGAAAACTGAAGTTCTGGTAAAACATCTATTTTTTTACATTACAATAAAGTAGGTACAAGCTGGGGAAATTTGAACACTAAACAAATCCCACTATGCAGTACTGAAAGTAACAATGGGGAAATGGCTTATCTCATTAAAAACAGTATAACCATTCATTTAAACTGAATGACCAGAGCCACTGTCTTTAAAAACGAAAACTCAAGTTTGTTAGCAAGAATTACAGTATATTTTAACACTATACTGTTAAAGGCTGGTGGGATTAAAAAGTTCATTTTTACAGCTTCTTTAAGCATACGGTATTACTAAAATGACTTGACTAGGCTAGAGAAGCTAAACATATGGAGGAATGTTCTGAATGTGGGTTGACATTACGCGTTACGATCCAGGCGCACGTCAATTTCTCTGCCACTGATTTTAATGCCGTTCATTACTCTACAGGCCTTTTCAGCTGATTCTGGGGAGTCAAATCGGACTGTTCCACAGCCTTTTGACTTTCCATTCTCCATTTTTATTTCAGCAAACATTACATGACCTGTGAAAGCAAAAATACGCAATTATTAGAGTTAATTAAAAAGGCTTTTATTTCATTTACGTGGGTTTAAAACATCATCATAAGTCAATTAAGTACATATAACACTAGTGATTTTTATACGATAGTCCAAGAAAGCAATACTCAGAGTTAAGTTTTTATATTTAAAACAAAGATTCTTCACCTGGGGCTAGGAACTTTTAAAACCACTCTGATAACTCTATTTCAATATAACTGATTTCCTTGGTAATCCAAGGTATTTTATTTTATACATGTAAAAACATTATTATAGGAGAAGGGGTCCACAGGTTTCATTACTGCCAAAGGGGTCCATGGTGGAAAAACATAAGAACCCTTGATTTAAAATGAGGTGAAACAAATATAAAATTATACATATACTGCTAGACACTACACAATTGGATTCAGAGTCAATCTGCTGAGGCGTTAGGTGATCTAAATTTATAGCTTTGATAGTAAGCCACTGAAAAGACTTCTTAGGTCAATTTCTTAAAGAAATCAGATTGCACAGAAACCTATTGCACAGAACTCCACCAAAACTACTAGATCAGAAAATATATCTACACAAATATACTGTTAGATTAAATCTTTGCATCCATATTCTCAAATTCTACTCCCCTCAACTGAAAGTAACAACACAGAAATAGAAATCATTCCCAGTCTCCTTCTGTCATCAGCAGAAGGTACCACAGGTGCCACAGCAATTTCTTCTACACTCAACTCCAGGTTGAGAACCTGGTGATAGGACCTGATAGTGCACAACATGAAAATGAATCAGAGAAAGAATAGGACCCTGGGCTTAGCATTTAAGAAAGGCAGACAAAACAGTAGCAATATCGAGGTTGGGGGGGAGGGTGGGGAAGAGACAGAGACAGAGGGAGAGGGAGAGGGAGAGGGAGAGACAGCAAGAGCCACTTGGGGCCCGCTCTTGCCCACTCAGGGACAGTAGAAGAAACTGCTGAGGCCCTTCAGAGAGAAAAGACAGGTATTCAAGGTAAATTATTAAAACCAAAAAGGTTACTAACATATGTGTAACTATTCATAATCTCTTTCCCCTCCTGATGATGAAACCGTCCAGGTTCAAACTTCAAAATATAAAAGATGACAGGGTTCAAAAAGTTTATTTTCCAGGTCACCAATAATAAATTTTATTCTAGCAACAAGATAAGAGAACAAGATATTCACTCTAAGTATCTGCTTTGTAATACACTGAAATATTAAGTCCTATACGTTGATTATGTTATTTGTTATTCCTAAAACCTGGCTTATTCAAACCTTATTTTCAAAGGTCTATAAATATCTTTTTCCTTAAATTTCTTTGAAGTCGTGACAGGCACTATGCTGTTGTTTTTTCTTAACTATAGTATCCTGGGTCATTGGTTCTCTTTTCTTGTGTCTACCACTTTTTGCTCTCCCTTGTTTCCACCGGCAGTCACAACCTTGTCTCTGCCACACATCTGCCCTCGACTCACAAGGGGTGTGAGAACACAGATGTCATACTCAGACTCAGAGTCTAAGTCTAGCTGAGGTAGTCTTCAACTCAAGACAGGTCATATTCCAAGTGTTTCTGGAAAATGGTCATCAAAGAACAAAATTTCCCAAAGAAATAATTTTACAAATAGTAGGTAGCCACTCAGTCAGTAAGTACTGTCTGTTATGGAAATGTGCAAGACTAGGGCCTAGGAGAAACCATTTTTTGAAAACTTTATTTTCAAATAGTGACAGGACAGATTTGAGAGTCATCTGTATAGGAATCCATGGATGCTGACAAGAATGCTTAGAAAGAATTATAGGGAAAAGAGAGGGGTATTACAGAGCACTGGGGTACACCTACATATGTGGGGCAGGTTCTTACCTGACGAACCTGCTAAGGAGAGAGAACAATCAGACCAGCAGGTAAGAAGAGAACTCAATACAGAACACTGTCAAACACAAAACAAACACAAAAACAAAGGAGGTGAAAGGCTCCAGAAGGAGGGGGCTCCATAGCGTCAAACACAGCAAAGGTCAAGACGGGTAAGAGTGAGAAAAACCACAATAAAGATATCATTGTTGGCCTTTCAGAAAGAGCAGTGTCTATGAAGTGGTGAAGGTGTGATAAGTGAGTGGGAACAGCAAGTTCAGGCAAGTTTGCTATTAGTTCGGCTACGAAAAGAGAGGCACAACAAAGGACGACAGGTTGAGGAGATGATACGGCCAAGGGAAGGGTCTGCTTGTGTTCTTTTAAAGGATGAAGGAGGTCTGGATACATTTCAGAAGTGCAAGGAAGGAGTCAGTTGTTAATGAGAAGCTGAAAGGACCCTGAATCCCAGAACTTTGGCAACAGCAGTATCTAGCAGACCACCCAGAGATATCAATGAGAGGAGAAATCACTGTGGGGAGGGCACCCACCTCCCTCACTCCCACCAACAGTAAGAGCTCACCAACTGCCTCCGAGAGGCAGCTAGGCATAGGAACCCTGGAAGAAGCAGCAGCATCTCCTCCCACAAATCTTCTTTAAGCATTTCTCTAATTTCTCATCTCTTTCTCCTTGTCTCAGATTAGGAACAAAAATTTAATTCAACAGAGTTCAACAGCACAGACTTCAAGGCCCTGGCTTCATAATATATCACAACTCCAGCAAAATACCTACAGAACATTTATTAAGTACTTACTAGGTGCCAGGAACTGTGCCAATAATGGTGTTACAAATAAAATGCAACCCTTGCCTTCAAGGAGCTTACTTTCCAATGAAGGAAGGCAATACATAAAGGAAAAGTGGGAGGAGGGATGACATGCATCTGGTAGCATGTTACGGAAAGGGGCAGAAAATGTCATGAAGTTCAGATTCCCACAAGATGAGGCAAAAAAGTCCTAACCTCCCAGAGCTGGGAGCCCCAGGGTTGTGGTCCAAGGTTGGGGGAGGTGGACAGAAGATATAAGGATGACAATCAGAGCGCAGGCATCATGACGACGAGATGGCTGTAACTAGCAAACAAAGCTTCCCCCATCAACAGATTCTAAATCCTCACCCAAGGTCAAGGTTGTGTTTTGGGGTCAGAGAATGGAGTAGCAGGGTCAAAAGTCTTCCATGTATGCCGGTCTGCCCCAAGTCTGAAAATGTCTCATTCTTTCCCATCTTCCTTATTTTGCTCATGTTATGCCCTCTATTTGGGACGCTCTCCCTATTCAGCCTATTTCCACCTATAAATCTCACTTATCCACCCCAAGTGCTATGTCCTTCTCTTATAAAGACTTCCCTGACACTTTCTTAGTAGCTTAGATTTTGTACCAATTATTTTTATGTCATCCATGCCATATTGATCCATAAGCTTCATGAAAGCAAGGATTAGTTAACACTCCCTGATGCCTTAAAGATACACTGGAAGATGCGGAACTCAAAGTGCTCGCCTACTGATACTTAGAAAAAATGTACATTTCACATTACAAAAAAGTCTGCTTGGCTTTTTGGGGTATATTTTAAAGCTTGATCCTTTTTGTCAAAGAATTAAAATACCTACTTATTTTGTAAGGTTTCAAACAGGAAAAATAAGACAATTAAAATAATTCCTATTACTAATATGATCTACATATAAAGACTGATACTATAAACAAATGAGGGGAGCTAGGAATAGTATATTTGTCAGATTTATGAATAATGGAGAAATTTTTGACCAAACAAGAGATAGGGAACATTTTGGAGTACAAAAAGGATAATTTTAATTACATGAAATTGAAAAGTTTTTACACAAGCAAACCCCAATGCAACCAAGATTAGGAGGGAAGCAGAAAACTGGGAAAGAATTTTTGCAACTGTGTCTGTGATAAAGGCCTCATTTCTAAAATATATAGAAAAATGAGTGAAACGTACAAGAATACAAGTCAGAGGAAGAAATTAAAGCTATCTATAGTCATATGAAAAAAATGCTCTAAATCACTATTGATTAGAGAGATGCAAATCAAAACAACTCTGAGTTGCCACATCACACCTATCAGATTGGCTAACATGACAAAACAGGAAGATGATAAATGTTGTAGAAGATGTGGGAGAGTTGGAACACCAATTCATTGTTCATGGAGCTGTGAGCTGATCCAACCATTCTGGAGAGCGGTTTGGAACTATGCCCAAAGGGCTACAAAAATGTGCATACCCGCTTCTAGGACTGTATCCCCAAGAGATCACAAAAATGGGAAAGGGTCCCACACGTATAAAAATGTTTATAGCAGCTCTCTTTGTGGTGGCTGGAAATCAAGGGGATGCCCTTCAGTTGGGGAATGGCTGAACAAGTTGAGGTATATGAATGTAATGGAATACTAGCGTGCTATAAGAAATGATCAACTGGAAGACTTCAGGGAGGCCTGGAAGGACTTTTATGAACTGATGCTCAGTGAAAGGAGCAGAACCAGGAGAACTTTGTGCACAGCAACAACCACAGTGTGTGAGGAATTTTTCTTGTAGACTTAGAACTTGACAGCAATGCAAGGACCTAAAAAATTCCCAATGGACTCTTCAGGCAAAATGCCTTCCACAGCCACAGAAAGAAGTATGGAAATGGATTGCAGAACGAAGCAGATCATTTTCTCTTGTGCTGTGTTGTGTTCCATTTTATGGTTTCTCCCATTCATTTTAATTCTTCTATGTAACATGACTAAGGTGAAAATGTATTTTATAGGAATGTATGTGTAGAACCTATATAAGATTGCATGCCACCTCGGGGAGGCAGTGGGGAGGGAGCAGGGAAGAAGGGGGAGGAAGAGGAAAAAAATCTAATATATATGGAAGTGATTGTAGAAAACTGAAAACAAATAAAATAATTTAAAATTAAAAAAAAATGAGGCCTCTGACACTCACTAGCTGTGTTACCCTGAACAAGTCACTTAACCTCTGTCTGCCTTAATCCACTGGAAAAGGAAATGGCAAAACACTCCAGTATCTTTGCCAAGAAAACTCCATGTCAGTACTGGTGTGATATGGTCCACAGAGTAATGAAGAGTCAGACATGATTTAACAACAATAGTACTATGACTATAATTATTTAGTAACATCACAATACTTATACATCCATGTGCCCATTATCTTTCAAAGTTAGAACACTGAATGCTATGCTGAGCAATTCAGACTTTATTCAGCAGGCAACTGGTAACCAATGAAGGTTTTTGAACAAGGGTTGACTTTTAGTAGATGAGAACACAGCAAATGATAATCTGTATTTTATTTCCCGTAACTTGTGTTATGAATGGCAAGTCTCTAAAAGAGGTATTCAAGCCTTCTCAAATTTGCTTTATAGCCTTACTTCTTGTCATTCCCATCCCCCATATACAAACTTTTACTTTTTACTGATATATTTGCTATTCCTGGAACAACTTGTGTTTTCTAACCACGACATTATTTTCCCAGCCTATACTATTTTACATCTACCAAAATCTATCAAGGCATAGCTCTTCTATGAAGTTCTCTAGTATCACACCTTAGCACACTTCCTAAACAACCACTTACTGTCCGTACTACACATTATCTTCATAAGATTATAGATTTAGAGCTGGAAAGAACCACCTTTAGGTAGTCTAGTCTAACTCCTTCATCTTCCAGTTGAGGAAAAAAAGACCCTTAGAGGCCAATTAATTTGCCCACAGTCATACTGATAAGGCAAAACCAAAATCCGAACCCATGTCCTTTTATTTCAAAGCTACATTCTTTCCACTAAACCACACTTCCCTATACTATCTAAAACATTTTTTGGTATCTATCTTACCTCTCTTTGTGTGTATCTTTATTTCCTGAACAGGGCTATGAAATCTTAAGGGACAGTATGCTGTCTTCTACAAATTACATATCCAGCATACTGTCCTATCCATGATAGGTACTCAACAAATACTTGCTAGACTACTGGCAGTGAAAAAACACTGAAAGGTTTTTTGAGCAAGTAAGCACGCTCTGCTTCCATCCCTCCAACCCCCACTGGACCATGATTTAGAAAAATTAATCTGTCAGTAAGAACGAAGAATGTCTTCTTATCATCATACCGAGGGACTTCAACCTACACACGGATACTCCTTCAAATACCCTAAAACACCCAATTCCACAAACTATTGATTTCTCCTACCCTATTTCTTGGCCTCACCGTAGCTGCACACAGAGATGGTCATTCCCTTTATCCTGCCATCACCCACAAGTGTTCCACATCCAGATTCATTAAAACTGAGTTCCATTATCTGATCATAACCTCTTGTAATTCTACTTGTTCCTTGGCCTTGCAATCTCCAACCTTATTTCTTCTTCTCACCACAATCTCCAATCCCTTCACCTCACAGATCTTTCCCAGGTCATCACCCCTGCACTGGCTACACTCTCTTCCTTTTTCCATCTTGAACCTTTGCTAAATGAATTCTGTGCTACACTGGGCCAGCTGTCCTGATCTGTATCTGGCCACTGAACCCAGATGATTCTGAAAGAGAAAATGAAGCTGGGTGACTGCCCAGCTCTCCCTTTTTCACCTGCCCAATTCACCTGCAAGTCATGGCAACATCTTCCTGATGTCACAGTGCTCTCTGAGAACAAAGATCACACCACACACAGTGCTACACGGGCTTCTTCTCTTCGTTGCCCCTTTATGCTACTGAAGTTCTTGCCCTATGAAACTCCAGCTTTGGGTTATTCTCTGTGCTGCCTTCACATCTTATTAAATGAAGTTGGAGAAAATCATGAAACTATCCTAACTGAATTTACTACAAAGTTATGTTACATAACCTCAAAGAGGCCCTCACTGTGGACTGGCAATACTCTTATACTTCCCTAACTGATTTCACTAGTGACTTACTAAGGTAGCTTTTCCAAACCTTTTCATCTCTCCTTAAAACTCCCAAAGCCTTCCCTCCCCTTTCAGTTTAAAACGCTCATATTTCTCTGAAAAATAAAGGGCCCATTTGCATAGAATTCCCTTTTGTCCCATTCCTCATCTCATATCACTCATGTTACCTTCTGCAACTATCTCCTCCTTTACCCACTTCACACATTATCACCAAGGCAAATCCAGTGTCATCCTATTTTCTCCAGCAGACTTCTTCTCCTTTAACCTCTGCTGTCTCATTAATCAACTACTCAGTAATCCCCTCTTCCTAACTTCCCTATTATTGCACAGGGTACCACTATCTTCCCAGTCATTCTGGTTTACAACCTAGCTGTCATCTTTGGCTTCTCTCTCTCGCACCCTCTCCTCCTATTCTAATGAGGTGTCAAGTCTTGTCATTTCTACTTTTGAAACATCTCTCTTCTATGCCCCTCTTCTCTCCTCTGTACAAGCTCGGCAGAACCACCTTGGCACACTTCCTTATCATCTCACTTCTGTATAAATTTGAGAGTCTAGTGATCATTCTCTGCTTCAAGTCTCTCCTGACCCCAGGGCCATCTTTCATTCAGCTGTCAAATTGATCTTCCTAAACTCAAGTCTGATCGTATCATCCCACTGGTTCAACAAACTCCAGTGGCTCCCATTAATTCCAGGATCAAATATGTAATCCCGTTTGGCTTTTAAAGTCCTTTATAACCTGGCCCTTTCTTACCCTTGCAGTCCGATTTTGCCTTATTCCTCATGACATACTCTGTGATTCAGTGACATTCTCCTCCTCGCTCTTCCTAGTGTCATTCCATCTTTTGATTCCAAATTTTATCATGTGCATCCATGCCTGGAACTCTTTCCCACCATCATCACTTCCTAGCTTCCCTGGCTTCCCTCAGATTTCATCTAAAGTCCTACCTTCTGCAAGAAAGCTTTCCTAGTTCTCCTTAATCTTAGTATCATTTTCCTTCTAAGACCACCCTCGATTTTTCATCTTTCTCTGCATGCATACATATATATAAGCATAGATATACATACACACAAATAAATATTTTTGTTCCTCATTTGTACATAGTTGTATTAGTTGTATGCATGTCTCCCCCATAAGACTGAGTGCTCCTTGAGAGCAGGTGCTGCTTTGTTGCCATTCTTTATGACCTCAGCATTTCGTACAGTGCCAAGCACATGACAGGACTTAATAAATGCTAGGTGACTGACTGAGAAATGAGAGGCATGGAAATTTGTGAGGAGGTGACTGTAGCAATTTAAGTAATAAATACTGAAGAATGGTGGCAATGGAAATGGAGAGAAAGCAGGGTGGGGAAACGCTGCAAAGGCAGAACTGATAGGACTTGGTGAATGATTGGACATAGAGGGTGAAGGCAAAAGAAGAATGAGAATCACAAGGTTTACAACCTGGGTGATTAGAATAATGATAAACCATTACAAAGAGACAGGCAAGTCAAGAAGAACATATTTAGGCCTGCGTTTAAGGGAAAGGATGTGGGAGCTGAGTTCTATTTGGAAAATTCTGAGGTTAAGGTACCAATAGGAAATACTGACATACAGATAAATGCAAGAAATACCAAAATATAGACCATAGGTCTGTAGCTCAGAAAAAAGGTCAAGGCCAGAGATATAGATGAAGGGTTAATTTATATAAAAGGGATACTGAATCATGAGTAGGTGAAGTTACCCAAGTAGAACATAGAAAAAGCAGCTCCAGGGATATGTCTACATTTAGGTATTCTTTAAAGGAGACAGAGAAATAGCAAGCAGAAAGAGGGCCAAGTATCATAAAGCCAATGGAAAATGAGTTTTCAGACAAAAGGCAGGAAGAGGGGGAGTTGACAGCATTAAATGCTACTAAGAAATTAATGAGTATAAAGACTGAGAAAAAGGTCATTAGATTTCACAATTAAGTGGCCATCAATGAACTTGCAGAGAACAATTTCAGCAGAATAATAAAGACAGAAATTATACTCCAATGTGTACAGATTGTAATTATACTTACTTTTTATTAAGGGCAGAAGAAGGAGAAATAGTGAAAGTGATGCAAAAAAAAGAAGAGTGTCAACAAAATGTGTAAAAAGTACACAAAAGACAACCACAGGTAAATTCAAAAGGAGGCACCGGAAACTAAGAAGTGTTAAGACTACCAAGGTACGTACATACATTTACCACATACTTTTAAAAATGTATTAAACAAAGATTCATGGTTTCATATACAACCCTTTTTCTGTTCTTTACATATGGCAGGGTTTGTGTTTGCTGTCCAAAATAACAGAAAAAGAAAATTTAAACATGGTGGGGAGAAAGTGGGAGCAATAAATTTAAGCTAATCTTAGGTACAAATGCAGTCTATACAGAATATTTGCTGGAAGGTGTTGCTTTCCTTCTTGGAGAAAAGGAAGGATAAAAAGTGAAGACAGCTTTTTCCTGCCTCCTCTATCATCCCTTTTTGCTACTTAAGAAGCTTGTGTTTACACTCTTTGAAAACTCAAGGTGATTATGGGAGAGTAAGACTCAAAAGTAGATCCAGGACAACGGTGGATAAATGCAAATCACAGGGACTCACACTGGCTCACTGTCATTCTTTACAATTACATCGTAAAACGTTATAGTGCAAATGTTATATGACAGTAATTGTGCTTATTACATAATCTGCAGCCAGGCAATCTTTTTACACATCCTTCTTCTATCCACTATCCTCCTCAATCCAAACCTTTTCATCTCTCCCCAACGCTCCCACTACCCCATTTCCTCCTGCCCCCTCTGACTTTGACTCATACACTTCATTAAAAAACTGGAGTCATTCACTGAGAGATCCTTCTTCTCATCTTTTCAAATCACTCAGAGCCTTCCCTTCGGATCTCTTTTTGCCAAAGCAAAGTCTCCCCGTTTACCTTGGACCCTATATCCTTCCATCTAATCCAACAGATGGCCCACCCTCTCTCACCTTTAATCTCTCCCTCTCTCCTGCTTCCTTCCCTGCTGTCCACAAACACACCCACGTCTCTCTGATCAATTCTTAAAAACATCCTCGCTAGATCGTGACATATCTGCTGTCTACTATCCAGTATTTCTCTTCTCTGCTAAACTGCTTGAGACGAAGTAACCTACATTAGAGCTTCAGCTCCTCCAATTCACTTCTAAACCCTTTACAATCCAGCAGCTTCCAGCCTCCCACAACTAAAACTGCACGGACGCTCCAAAGCTGTCAATGATTTCTTAACTGCCAGATCTCATGCCATTTCTTAATTCTTTTATTTCTCCCTGATTCTGTTACTTCCTCTAGAAGTTATTCCAAGCTTTTTCTTTCCTCCTGAAGGAGGAAAGGTCCTTCCCACCTTCCAAATTCCACTCCTTTTCTCTCTCTGCTAAGGACAATGTTTATTATTTTAATGAAAAAATTAAAGTCAGACAACACGGGCTCCTTCTCCTATTGTCTTCATCCCAAAACTGCTTGAATTCTCTCTCCCACTTTCTGCTTCTTTTCCCCAGTCTCTGACAAAGCAGTGTCCCTTCTCCTTGCCAAGACTATCCTCTCTGTATGTGCAACTGATCCTATCCTCTCTTTTATGTTCTCTGGTAGATTCCATCCTTAGTCCCTTTCCCTCTTAAATTTCAACCTCCTCTACTGCCTTCACTTATGTCCAAGTCTCCCAATCTTTAAAAATATTTTTAAAACTCTTACCATAAAAAAAATCCTACCATGTTCTTAAGATATTGTTCTAGATCTCTCCTCTTTCAACTTTTAAAAAAGTTTTCTTCATTTGCTGCCTGAATTTCCTCTCCTCTCACTCAATTCTTTGCAATCTAGTTTTTGACTTATCACTCAATTGAAACTGCTCACTCCAAAGTTGCCAGTGATCTCTGAATCATCAAATCTGATGGTCTTTTCTCAATCCTAATCTTTCTTGACCTGCCTTTGACATGACTGACCACCTTTTCTGTCCTTGATACACTTTGCTCAGTAAGTTGTTATGATGCTTCTCTCTCCCAGTTCACCTCCTACCTCTCCATTCTTCATCTCCTTTGTTTACTTATTATGATCTCTAACTGTGGGTGTTCCCTAAGGTTCTGTCCTGGGCCTTTTTTCTCTTCTTCTACAATCTCTTTCTGGATAAGTTATAAGATTCCATGATCTTAAATATAATCTCTATGCAAATGACTCTCAGATGTACATGTCCCTAATATTTCCCTCAAGCTTAAGTCTAGTATCACCAACTGCTTATTGGTTTCCAAATGGATGTAAATTTAAAATGTCCAAAGATGATCTCATTATTTGCCCTCCTCCTGCCCCAACACTCTCCCTGTCTGCTGAAGGCACCACCATCCTTTTAATGTCTTGTGTTTATAACCTCAGCATCTCTCTCAACTCCTCATTCTCCCTTATGCCACAAACCAAATTATGTGCCAAATCCTGCTGTCTTACAACATCTCTTGTATCCAATTCCTTCTTTCTATCCGTACAGCCGCCATCCTCGTTCAAACTCTCACCAGCTCATCTAGATCGCTGTAACGGCCTCCAAACTGGTCTTGCCACCTCAATTCTTTCATCCCTTCAATCCATTCTTCACACCGCTGCTGATTCTCCATCATGCAGATCACGTGACTTCCTACTCCAACAAGAGGCTTCCTATTTACCTCTCTTCCACGGTTAGTTCTTGCCCTCTGAAATTACTTTCAAACTACTATGTCTATTTCTTAAACGTGCACAGCAATTTTATGTTTTCTCCTCTATTATAACGTGAAGTCTTCTTTCTTTCTTTCTTCATATCCCCAACACTAAACACAGTGGCCGGCATGTATTTCAGCTCCTGATCGCTGAACTCCCATAAAACGTCCTTGGTGCCAATGTTAACAAAGCCATCTACCATGACATCAACCTCAAGGGAAAAAATAAACAGACCCCCCCCCCCCCAAAAGTACTCAGAAATACTTTTAACTTCCTCTCTATTCCAAGTAACTACATTACCACATTCACCCATCCCAACACTGCTTGAAGACAGCCTTCTTTGTGTCAGACAGACTACTATGTGTCAACAACTGAGCTAGGCATTGAGAATATAAACATAAAAATGAGAATCCCTGTCCTCAGGAGCTTATACTTTATTGGGGGAAAACAGCACACTTACAGATAAGAAAATACAAAATAAAAATAATTTTTGGGGGAGGGAAGAGCAAAAGCCTTGTGCACCAATGTACACTTGAGCGAGGGTTGAAGGAGGCTAAGTATTTTAAGAGGCAAGGTAACATTTTAAGAGGTATTTTAAGTATTTTAAGAGGTAAGGAGGGAGAATGCTCTAGGCATAGGGGGCAGCCTATGCAAATGCACAGAAAAGGGAGATGAAATGCCTTGTAAAGGAAACAGGAAGTAGGTCAGTTCAACTAAACAACAGGCTACCTGAAGGAGTATAATGTGCAAGAAGCCTAGACATGGAGCTGGAGGCTGTCTGAAGGGCTTTAAATGTTAAACAGAAGAGTGTGTATTTTATCCTAGATGCAAGAGGGTACCACAAAAGTTTCTTGAGAATAAGTGCTTTAGGAATATCACGGGCAGCTGTGTGAATGTTGAGCCAGAAAAGAGGGAATGAATACAGAAGACCCATCAGGAGGCTACTGTCATAGGCCACGTGAGAGGGCTTGAACTGGGGTGGTAGCCAATGGAGTGGAGAGAAGAAAACCAAGCAACTCTGGCAAGAAGGAAGAGCAAGGCTTTGGGGGGAAAGATAACGAGGTCTACTCTGAATATGCCGAAGTCTGCGAGGCTTACGGGATATGCAACTGGAAATGTCCAGCACATACCAAGTGCTGGAAGACATTTTCAAGGAGTATGGTTGTAAAAGAGAAGAAATATTAAAGAGCTTGAAGGGATGGAAGATGAACAGGGAAAGAGAAAGAATACAACTGAATATATATTACTTTGGAGTCATCTGCACATAGATGGTAGTTATGCCCATGGGATTTGATGAGCTCATAGAGAGTGAAGAAAAAGAAGAAAGATGAGGACATCCGGAGGATATGAAACATGGTGGGAAGGGGTAGGGGGTAAAGATGGAAGAGAATATGAATGATGATCGAACAAAGAAGACAGAAAAGGAATGGCCAAAGAAGTAGAAGAACCATGAGACAGAAATGCCATGAAGACCTCAATCAGGAGTCATTTCCCCCCACTTTCTTACTTCTATGCCATCTGCCCGAGCCTGTTATGACCTAGATCAGAGGTGTCCAACATGTGGCCCACAACACTCCTGAGAGTGGCCCAAACCAGATAAAAATGTAGACAATATTTGACAAAATAAAAATAAAACACAGGTAACATTACATTTTAAAACAATGTCTATATGCAGCCTGTAGGGATCCTTATGTATGGATTAGTAGCACCCACTTCTATTTGCTTGACACCACTGATCTAGATAGAAAACAAAGAACTAATGAAAGGAATGAAGTCCCTTGCCTTAGTACTGACAACAAATCAGACAACAATGTGAGCTACAATTATGGAAATACAATAAAATCCAACAATACAATTATATACAAGTCCAAGACTGTGGCAGAAGCAGCACTTGCAGACTTTCCTAGGATCCCTGTCCTTCTACCTCACAGACCTGTACTGTTCCAAGAAAATATTTTAAAATACATTTACCCTCCCACTCAATCATGAAGTATAACTGTACCTGGAAATCAACCCAGGAATTAGTCATTTCAATAGGTATGAATAAGTACCTTTGTCAGTATTTAGAATCTTAAGAACCAATTTCTCCTCCACAATCAATATGAACATATCTGCAATCATTTGTATACTTACCACACTGACTGAATTTCTCTTTTAGTTTCTGCCAAGTCAAGTCAAAAGGCAGCTAGAATGAAAACAGGTATTAGTAATAGATACACAAAGAAAATTAAAGAAAAAAAGTGTCCTTTACATTTATTTGCTTACATTTCTGACAAATATCTGGTTTCCTTTGGAGCCTATTCTGTCTCTCATTGCACTTCCCATCGGGCCAGACACAAATCCTCGATCCATGTCGATGCTTCTTTCCAGCACAGCTCCCATGCCAGGTCCCATTCTATCAAAGCTGGAGCTCATCCGGTCAAGTCCCATTCCCATTCCTCCAGTCATGCTGTTCATACCACCCATTCCACCACCTGGGGTTGTGAGAGAGGGAAAAGAAGATTTGGGAGTTTATAGTTTTATGATTTTTTTTAGATAAACAAAAAGGTGAGGTAGTAAAGTCATTAATGGGGGAAAAAGGAGAGGAAAAATTACTCCTTTTAATATAATCATATCAGTAAAAAGGTAAAGTCTTTTAGCATTAAACATACAAATGTTTTCTTTAAAACTGCTATAAAATCTAATTTAAATTATTGTTGGTTAACTGAGTATGTATAATATACTATCTACTATACATACACGGAGCACATTACATGTGTACATCTATGTGCTTCTACCATGATCAAACATATCCAACAAAACCTGCACACAACATTGCATAGTTTGGGTTTTTCATGATTGGTTTTTGCCTTTTACTTTCATTCTTTATTTTACTTGATCATTCCTAAACACAGAACTATGGGAAGTAAATTCAGATAGCAATTCCTACAAACTCTTAATTTGCCACTCTAAACAAATCCTCCGTTATTACACTGCTTCCCCAATTTTCCTTACACGTTTCTACTTGTTTGCTAAAATTATTCCCAGTTTTTCTCAGAGGGTAAGAATCAACAGATATAAGATAGATACCATCTTCTAACAGCAAGATCATTAAGTTCAATATTAATCAGGAGATATGGTGAGGTTAAGAGATAATACTATAAAGCTTGGGAACTTAAGCAACTGGTTCATATTTTTGCATTTAATCTTACTCCTGGTACTCTAATATCCTTTGCTATCCACTTATTTTACTGTATTCCTCCAGTCTCAACAATTCCCTCAGTTTACCCCTTGGCCCTCTAACTCTCCCTACTCCTTGACTTCTACTTACACCAAATAATCACACTAAAATGCTAGGATCACATGATTCCAAAAAACATTCTAAAATGACTTGGCAACCAGAAATGTGGAACAGAGCCAGAAAGAATGACAGAAACAAAAACAGAAAGGCAAAAAACTGATGAGACTTTGTGGGATATAATCTATGACCAAAGTACAGTAATGGAAACATATACCTTATTTAAGGAGAAGAAATCAGATAAAAGGGGTAATAGAATAGCGCTGCACATCAAGGACATGTCCTCTAGGGTATGAAACCTACCAACTATAGAAAAATTGCCAGGTGAAGATTCAGATTGCAATCACAGATAGAGAAACAGCAGCATTACTGTGGTGGTAGCACACTCCAAGACCACCCCAAACAGAAGAACTGATGATGGGCTCCTGAAGCAGAAAGAAAATAGCTTAGGGAAAGAACAGAAGAGTGATGGGTCCCTTCAGCCATATGAAGTCTGCTGGTCATTGCTCTCTCTATAGTAAAACCAGAGCAGCTGAGAAATTCCAACCTACTTTTTGGAAAGACCTGGTTATGAAAAAAGATCAGACTGGTTGTCAAACAAGAAATAACAAGCCTTTGGGGATATACAGACTACTAGTAGCTTATAATTGAAAAAAAAAAAAGGAAAGGGGTAGGATAAGGGAAAGAATGCCAGGTATAATACAATATTCTAAACTTCAGGAGAGTAAATTTTGAAGAGATCAGAAAATGAACAGGCAGGAACTGATGGCCTAAGGGGAATTCATCTCAAGAGGAATTAAATCCTTAAAACAGACACAAATAATTCCAGTGAGAAAGATTGGGAGAAATTATCTAAAGAGACACACAAGGGAACTAGATCAATTTATATTAAAAGATATGCACATAAGTCAGAAGAAAGGGTGAATCCTAAGGTGGATGTTAGGGATGCTAAAAAGCCTAAAATGAGTCAATGTGTACAATTAATGCTGAAGAACAATAAAAATCTTTTTGAAACGCTTTGTTCGGGGGCATAAGGAAGTATAAAAAGCATAGGACCTTGGTTAATGGTAAAACACATCATGATAATGGAAATCATGTTAACGGTGAAAACTATTTTACCTCCGTTTTTGCTTTTTTTTTTTTTCACCAAGAAGAAGGATCTTTTGACTGGGAAAGCTAAGGTAAGTGAAAAAAAAGAGATGACCTAGATATTCAAATAACTGAAGTAACCAAACTCAGACTTTCTGATATCCTAAGAACTTGTGAATGTAATGGCTAAGCTGCTATTTGTGATTTATGAAAAATGGGGAGAATAGAAGAGATGGTAGAGGCCTAGAGATAACCAAACGCTCTCACAATTTTTAAAATAAAGTACATTCTTCAAACAACAGGCTTCATGAGTTTAACTTTAATTCTTGGTAAAAGCCTAGAACATATTATTAAAAGGATGCTTTGGGGGACTTTGAAGAGATTATCAGTCACTAAAAGCCAGCCCAGTATCAAGAATAAGTCACAATGAATTTAAGAATCTGTTCTGCTTTACTATGCACATGTATAAGGGTTGTGATCTTTGCTGCTGTTGTGGCTGAGAAGGTGTTGTGTCGCTGTGTTTGTCCTTCATTCTTGGAGAGGACCAGGGCATCAAGAGGATGACATGACTTGCAGGTGACTTTGATCTGAGTGAGGGAGGGCTGTACAAGGTCACCAGCCTCACTTTCTTCTCCTGAGCCATTGGGGTCCAGTGACCTGATATTCATCAGGATGACTGGAGACAGCCCAGGATGCAATGGGAGACCCTGGCTCTTTCAGGCTAAGGTCCTATAGCAATATGCTGAGTAGTAGAGAGAGAAAATAGATTTTTATTAATTGAAAAAAATTAAACATATTAAAAAATAATCAGCCATGCCGGACTAACCTCATTTCCTGTGGCAGAGTTATTACTTTGGTGGGTTAAGGAAACTGCACAACTAGTATACCTGGATTTTAGCAAGATATCTTACAAAGTTTCTCATTATATCCTTGTGGACAAAGTAGAGAGACGTAGGTGGGACAATAGCTGGATCTGGAATTAGTTGAATAACAAGAACCAAAAGAGTGGTAATTAATGGATCAGTGTCAAGCTAGGTCTTTGACAGAGTGTTTCAGACATCTATCCTTGGATCTATTTTTATCAACAATTTAAATGAAGATACAATTAAAATATTTATCCAACTGACAGATGAAGAAAGCTATAGGGCACAGTTTACGCAATAGATAGTTAAACAGGACTCCCAAAGATTTGGACAACCTTGAGATCACATGTGACCTTCTAGGTCCTTGGGCACTGCCTTTTGATTGAGTTCAAGTTTTACAGAACAAATCCTTTTATTAAGGGGATTTGTTCTGTGAAATGTGGATTCAATCAAAGGGCTGCACTTGAGGACCTAAAGGGCCACACATGGCTTCAAGGCTGCAGGCTCCCCACCCCTGGAGGATAATCAGCTAAATATAGTAAGATGCAATCTAATAAAGTCCTGCACTTGGATTTTTTTTTTTAAAAATCTACTTCACCACTAAAGGATGGGGACAACACAGCTAAACAACAGTGCATATCAAAAAAGACCTGGGGATATCCATGAACAATGAGTCCATTATGGGTCAGCAATGTGATGCAGCAGCCAAAAAAGTTAATGTGATCTTAGGCTACATAACATTAGTGCAGTAGAAAAGGCACCAGTTCTGAAGTCAGAGGACCTGAGTTCAAATCTGGTTTCTGCTATTTACTACCTACATGACCTTGGGCAGGAAGTTTTATATCCTTGGGCTTCCACTGCCTCAAAGATAAAATGAAAGGGTTGGACTTGATGGCCTTTGAGATCCCTTCCAACTCCAGATATGGCACAGTAAACAGAACGCTGTCTGGAGTCAGGAAGACCTGAGTACAAATCCAAGCTGAGATACTTAACTATCTTTGTGACCCTAGGCTACTCACATAACCCTGTTTGTATCAGTTTCCTCATTTGTAAAATGAGCTGGAGAAGGAAATGGCAAACCACTCCAGTGTCTTTGCCAAGAAAATCCCAAAAGAGGTCACTAAGAGTTGGACAGGACTGAAAAATGAATAAACAACAATAATGAAAGCATTACACAAATGCTCAATATTATTGTCCTCTAAGTTGTGATTGAGAACAAAGTAGATGACTGTCCTGCTTTAATAAGCCCTATTTATACTACATCTGGAGTAACATATGCTCATTTCTGGGCATATAATTTTGGGAAAGAGATTGAAAGTCTGCAGTATATTCCAAGGAGAACAACCAGGATCTTGAAAGGAACTCAAAATCATTCCATATAACAACCATCTGAAGGAACAGAGCATGTCTATTCTGAAGAGAATAAGGGAGGATATGACAGCCATCTCTAAGAGTTATTCTGTGTGGAAGCATTGGGTAGAACTTAGAAAGAGGCAGATCCAGATGTGCTTTAATGCAAAGCTAATAATCAGAGCTTTCAAAAAGGAATAGCGTGTCTGAGGACCTAGTGGATTTCCTTTCACTGAAGGTCTCTAAGAAGAAGCTGAATGGCTACTTGCCAAGTATTCCTACTTAAGTATTAACTGAATTAAATGACCAGTCAATCAGTCAATAAGTTCTTAAGCATCTGTCTACATGCCAAGCACTGTGCTAAAAGCTCAGGACACAAAGAAGGGCTAAATACAGTCTATGCTCTCAAGGAGCTCACCGTCTGATGGGAGAGACTACAAGCAAACAAATACGTACAAGCAAGCTATACGCAGAAATAGGAAATAAGCCACAGAGGAAAGGTGCTTAGCATTATAGGGGAGAAAAAAAGCCTTCATGCAGAATGTAGAATTTTAGGTAGGAGTTAAAGGGAGCCAGGGAAGCCATGAGATGGAGCTGAGGAGGGAGAGCATTCCAGGCACGGGGAACAGCCAGTGAAATGCACCAAGACAAGACATTACTGAAAGGTTGCTACCAACTTCTGTAATTCATTGATTCTATGTTAGGGATGAGAAGAGTTAACAGAGAACATGACTGATCAGTCTATGACAAAATGGAAGCCAGAGAAGAGAATGGTTTAGTAGAAGAATTGTCAATAAGTTTTCAGGAGCTGGATTTTTGATGTTCAAAGTGCATCTACCAATCAGAAGTCAGTGTGGCAGGAAAAGCTCACATGGAAAACAATGGTTTAGTAAGGAAGTGGGGTCAATAAATTGGGTATAAATAGTTCCTGAGGTCAAGGGTAAAATAAGGCAACAAATAAGAGAACTAAAACTGGAAGAAACTCAACATGTGTTTCTCAGTGAAGTTACAAAGCTACTCTGACAGACTTTAGGTGACATGGAAGGAGCCCACCTCCCAATATTTCTTATACAGTCTTAGGAACCCCTCAAATGAGAAATGTAAAGCAATTCACTGGATAACTCCCCCTAACTCTTAAATAAATTAAAAAACAATTAGCAAGGGAGTAAAACTGGCGCTAGGGCAAAAGTAATGCTGCTCCACACACATGTTCAGGGAAATCTTGCTAGAGAAGAGAAACCTACAGTGGGGTTTGAGTTCACACATATTTAGGTATCTGCACAGGAACAGTCAAGAACTAAAAATCAATAGTCAAGAAACAGGGCCTTCAATCAAACTACCAAGGTTTTCCTATATAACCTCTCACCAGACAAAAGTGTAATTCTAGAATAAGTATGATGAGATTTTACACTGTCATTACAAATTCCTAGCAGTTTTTTGCATATAGCAAACATTTTAAAATTAATTTTAGGAAAAACTTGAAAACCTACTCATGCCAGATCCTACTGGACCCATGTTAGAAGCTCCCATTCCTCCTGCAAAACCTCCAATCATTGCACCACCTTAACAAAGACAGATAATATGCTAGTTAACTACAGTTACTTTCAATAGAGTATAAGTAATTAATTTGACATTTTAATATTTCACTTATAAGAAACTAATGTAAGATAACAGAGTTCATTGAGGACTTTCTAAGAGTGTTCACTCTCAAGCACTTTATGTGTAGGCCTTCTGTTTTAAAGGGCAAACTACAACAAAGCACCTCAGTCTTGTCAGTTTATCATCAAAAGTACTCCCTTCTTTAAGAAACAAAATTGGATGAAACATTATATATAATATTCCTTATTTTTAAGATGGAAAAATAAAAGTATTTTGACATGACCCACAAAAAGAGAAAGAAGCACAACATGACAACACTGTCCTACCAATTCTACCAAAAGAATCCCCGAAGCCTCGATTCATTCCAATGTCACCACGCCCAAAGTCTCTTTCCATGCTAGTGGCCATTCCACCACGATACAATTCTGTAAAGAACGTGAAATAATAGCAGGAACAATATAAATATTTTCAAGCATTTCAACACTTCTTTAAGAACATGCCTAAAATAAAAGTAAGATGACAGTAAAACTTGTGAATATGAAAACGTTATTTACCTAACTTACCTCCCATGCTGCTTCCCAGGCCGCCCATACCAGTTCCCACTCCTGCCATGCCAGTCCCTATCCCTCCACTCATTCCACTGCCCATGCTCCCTCTGAAGTCCTCTATAGCACCCATTCCTAAGTGAAGGAGGGAACAATTTAATAGTAGGGAAGAGCTAGACACAGAACACACTCCCGATTCCCCTCCCCCCTCCAAATCAAGAATTTACCTACCTCCCATTCGGCTAATTCCTCCAAATCCTCCCATGCTATTCATTGTTTCCATGCCACCAAACCCAACTCCTACATAATAAGGATAAATTTGAAGATGCTATTGTTAATTACATAATGTAAAGGTAAACTTCTGTTGCAGTAAGTGTCACCTGTTGGTTTTTCCTCTACCCATCAGACTACTGCACCAACTTTATGTGGCTACTTCCTAACACTACTAAAAACCTTTGTTAGAATCAATTCCTACAAAAAGCTCCCTGGGAAACGGGGTGGCATTAAGGGAAGGAGGAATCTATGTTTCACGTCTGACAGTTTTTCAGTAAATGGTGATGATCGAACACACAAAATGTAAAGTCTTGTACATACCTCCTCCCATTCTATTCATTCCTCCAAAACCAGGACCATCCATTCCCATACCTCAAATGAAATACAAAATATTTACTTTTAGAAAAATGTGGAGAAAGAATGTAATGTTTCATGTCTATGGCCACAAAATGATGCAACAAAGCATAAACAAATGCTTTAAGAGATAAGAGATAATAATTTGGGGTGGGGGTCACGTGCCTGACCCCCATGCCAGTCATCCAGTTGTGAAGGTTCAAGGATTAGGCCTGAGAAATTACCGGAGGACAAAAAAAGGAAAGCGTTGCTTCCATTTTCCCCCCGCTTCTCAGATCCAATTCCCACCCCACAATGTCTTTTTAATGAGTACAGGAATTCAATTTAAATTCAACAAACATTTCAGAGAAGAAAAGGTAAAAGGTATGAGAAAGTCAATCATCTATGTAATAGTATACTCTCTTTAGTTGGCTGTAACTGTTCAATAAAGCCTTCTACCTCAGGTCTCCAGATGCACAAGAACCTCTATTTTACAGCACAAACACTACAAAGTCACTAAAGGATACGTACAGGTAATCTGGCCATTTCTATAACTGCCCTACCCGTATAATCTAGCGTAGGCTGGGGATGGTTTGCCTTAACAAGGAAGCTAAGAAAGCCACGCAGCAAAGGCACTATGGAGAACATTTCTGCCTGGACTGAGAAAGCTACTACTATCACTGACCTCAAGCGCTATGCAATTTTAGTTGGTTAAGTAAAGCAAATGTAAAAATCATCTCAGCTAAATTATATTGTTTCATCTGAATAGACACACCTACCTATATTTATCCTTAACCTGACATGCAAATTTATACTACCTTATTAATAAATAAGTAATGATACACCTCCATTTCATTCCACCAACAAATCTTTAGCCCTACTCTGTGCAAGGTAATGTGCTACGCATTCCCTTTTCCCTTAGTATGTTAAATGATAGTCACAGCACAGCTGTCTGTGAAAGAAAACGTGCTTTCTCCCACTCTCATTTCCCCTTTGATGGTCTCATGAGTTTTCACTTTCAATTCAAGTGATGCCACCACATCCACAAAGCTCTAAAGGAGGCTCCTAATACACTGCAGAGAAAGATATAAATATAAACTTTTGTTATTGACCAAGCAGGGCAATTTTCAGAAAAAAAACAAAACACAAAAACACTTACTTCCTGGTCCTAGATTTCCCATTCCACCTCCCATGTTCAACTGGTTCGCACTAATGGGCTGCCCACCTGGTCCAAGCCCCATTCCAATACCTCCAAGACCACCTAAAAACAAAGAGCAATACACAAAACTTGGTGGTATTAAGGATCCAGTCTTAAAATCAAAGTTTTTATAACATTTTAAGCCTTTACAAAATTACAGACCAGAAAAACTGACAAAGAAATTTAGGAATACAATACTCTGGTATATCACCATAGCAAAAATATATATATATATATATGAACAAAACCAACCAAAACCAACACATTTTTATTAAATTTTGTTAAAGGACCCACTCCATCACCAAGGTTTTCTTGGTTTAAGCTCCTTATTTTCTCGTATCTTGCTTGGTTCCTATTGGCTATATATAATGTTTACCTATTTTTTTTCCAAAATAGGACCTGAAAACAACTAAAACTTATTTGTAATAGTAGATTATATGTTGTATGCATAAAAACAGGACAATGTTTTCACAATTTCCATTAATTACTAACTGCCTTTCTAATAATCTAGTCATAAAAACATTTCAAGGGCCAACAGCAACAAACCCATATCCATCACCTATAGATGAAAACTTCGTAGAAATAATGTTACTTCCACTTAACTAAATATAGCAAAGAACTCTCTGTATTTTTAAATTATCAATTAATGACTTAAAAAAAACCATAAGCATTTTTGAGACGTTAACTCATGTAACAAACAAAGAATGAATTTATTCCCCAGTCCACCAAAAATAGTTATTTAGTCTCAAAACATTTCATTTTTTAATTATAGCTTCACTTACGTGGCAACTGAGGTGTCTTACTATCATGAGAGCGATAGTCCTCATGAGGGACTGATTTGTCATCCTAATAAGAAAACAAATGTATTATGCGGTTAAACTGTGAAATAGTTTAACTACAAAAATGTTATAATACACATAAGGCCAAAGGGAGGTATTTTTGGTGGGTTGGGCAGGGACTCACCATTTTCACATGCATAGGTCTATCAAATAAAAACTGTCCATTGAACATAGCTGAAGAGTCAGTCAAGGAAAGCTACAAATTACTGCATATGAATATTTGAGAAATTAACTGAACAAATAAATCCCATTTTATACTTAAACAATTACAAATATTTCAAACAATTATTTCCTAAGTAACTAAGTACTATAATTAATAGCCTTTTTTAGTTACACAAGGTTTTAGTTTCTCTCTTGGCAAATAAGAAATTTATTTTTATAAGGTGCATATAACTTATTTAATTCAAATTATTGAAAAAAGAAAACAAAATATTTCATTTTGATATATATTATTAGTGTACAATGGATTACATTAAACATCTACCTTCATGAATATGGCTAGAAAACCCCAAGTATTTACCAGGACAGAACTGTAACACTATTTCAAGTTTCAGGAGTGACTTTAGTACTTGGATGTAATAAAGGTCTGCATGTCCTGGAGACTAAAGTCTAACATAGAGTGCAAAAAAGGCACAAGGTAACAAATTATACCAAATAAAACTGGCCTGAACTTTAACAATAAAAAACAAAGGGAAAAAAATGGTATCAGACTCCTTCAACCACATAAGATAAAATACTAAAATGTGAATTAGGATACAAATTGCTTGAACTGCTTCAATTGCTTGATCAAAAGTGACTGTGCCCATTCCTCTGCTCTTGCCATCTTTGTCTTCTTTAATATCTGCCCGTTTTACTGTTCCAGCTATGCTGAACACCTCCTTTAGCTTCTTCCAACCAACTTTGAAGTCAAGCTTAACATAAAATTACATCAAAATTATGTTACTAATACACCTGTCTCCCCAATTACAGACAACAAAATCTTTTCTGAACTCCAAAATTATAGATACCAAAGAACGAAATTCTTACTACCATCATACAACATGTCAATAATTCTCAAATAATAAACTGTAAATCTGCTTAAGTATTTTAAACTCACTTAATACATCTACATATCCCCTTCTCCTTAAAAAAGTTTAGTTCCCCAAAGTCTCACCTGCTCAATTAGCTCTGAGAAACATCTTAGCCCTGACCAGAAAATTGCATGTTTGACATTTGTACTTCCAATTCTACTAAAAGAAATTAATATTGAACAGTGTTGTGAATTTGATTCACTTTCTTAAAGAGTACAACATCTGGACAGGTATTCTCCAAACAAACCAACCACAACACATGACAATTCATGACTACATATAATTCATGGATCAGATATGCAAAACTACTGGGAAGAAACCCATTTGCCAACATAAAAATAAGAGCACATGCAGAAGAAATGAATGTTAAGAACTGTACAAATGTTTAATCCCACAGTTCTTCTAGGGGAGGAGGGAACCTAAACTAAAATAATTACATTTATACTCCCAATTTGCACAAATTACTTTTATTTAGGAATTTAAAGAGTTACTATTTCACTTATTTTTATTAAAAATAAGCAAAATGTTCTTGCAAAACCCACAAGCAAAAATGTGGCCAATGACAATGAACTCATGAGAAATTAAAGCTATACATCTAACAACAAAAAATGGAGACTAAAGCTTAAACTTACATTAGCAACAAAAATTGTAGAACCAAGTCTACCAGCCTGCAAATTACTGATAACCTCAGGAGGAATATTTGGATTATTGAGAATGGAAGGTGGTAAATTCATCAACCCCGAACCCACATCAGGGACATGTCCTCCTGGGAATGATCCTCCTGTACGTTGCAATGCCCTACGAGCATTTTCTCCATCAGGATCCTATAACACACATTGAATATTAAATACCACTAGATGAATCAGTATGTCTACAATCATTTAAAACAACTTGAAATTCTACAGAAACTAACACATCTGGCTCAATATGAATGACCATCTTGCCTTGCAGACCCAGCTGAAGTGTCAAGGACTTACAGGCAGAGACTCAATTATTCTTATACATAGAAAGGAACCCTGTACAAAGTCTGTGGGTAGAGAAAAGATTTCAATCTCCAGGGATGTCAGTTTAGCACCTTTTTCCAATCACTAAAGTCACTTAAAGAACTTGAAATTAATTTATGTTTACCTCATGCTACATACCATAACATATACACCTAAACGTACACCCTAAGAAGAAGAAAAGTACTTACCTGTGGCTTCTTTCTTTCCACAATGCAGCTGTAGTGAATTGTCACTACTGATGCCCCCAATGAAATACAATACTCGGACTGATTAGCAAATGCAAGGCTTTAAAGCCTTGGAAGTTATATGACCCAGGGCTTTGAAGGAAAAGTAATTTTTAAAATCCCTTCTCTATGAAGTGTTTCTCTCCTGAATGGGAATATTTACCTATTCCTTAAATCCTTTCACTCTACTGAAGTGATCAGGATCTTGAGACCAAAAGTGGAAAAAAAAGTTTATAGTTACAAACTGGATTAGAGATTAATGCCCTCACAAAGGCAATAATACAAGATTTCCATTAACTGAGAAACATTTTAAAGTCCAACAGAAGTGACACAAGCTCAAAATGTGAAAAACCTCTTCCCCTACTTTACAGAACACACAATAGCATCTGCAATATAACAAGGGCTACGCTGAATAAATGCGCTTCATCATCCACCGAATACATTTCATTGCAAAAACTATCAGAAGCCTAATTGGAAAGGGAGAGGAGGCCTGGAGTTTGCTGGGGAGCCTAAGAAGGCAGAGGAGGCAAGGCAGAAATCACAGTTCAGGCCGCCAAAGCGGATGCCTTCATGGAACATGGGGCACGTCAAGAGCTATCTGCCCCTGTGCTCAATGGTCCTAGAGTCATGCTTTTTAAAGTTCTAGTGCCTGTTTTATTTTTGTTTGTTGGGTTGGACGTGTGAAGTGGGCCTGAAATTTCACGAATGTGAAGAACTTTAGGTGTAGAAATGGGCACTATATAAATCCCTTTTGACTTGACTTGAAATATCATTTATTTAGTAGTCTTCTTCCTTCACATCTCTATGCTGACTTCTAGCAGTGTCCTATCTCTTCTAATTTGCTACTTCTAATCTTATCCAGTGTATGTGGTAAAACAGAATAACCAAATTCTTTAGAACTTGGCCTAAAAGAAGAGTAAGGAGACTCTAAAAGGCTAGAAGGGCTTCTCTGTGAATAAAGCGCATTACTCCAAATGCACAGACTCTGCGCTCCCTATTTTGGGTTTTGCTTCACTCTTGACTTTCTACTGTGTTCCAGATAGCTGAAGTTGCTACATAAGTTATTACTGCCGAACAATGAACACTGGCAGGGAAAGTAAGTGGGAAAACAAGCAACTTTTGCTTTACAAGTTAAATGAGGAAAACTTTCACAAAACCTAAAAATCTAATTTGTCATATTTCAAAATAGAAAAGTAGAAGTCAAGAAATTCTATTAATGGGAAGAAACAAAAGCACTCTGTATAAACTGGATCTCTAGAACAAACTTGGTCTCCATTATTACTACAGATACAATAATAAAAAATGAGCCAATACATAAAAACAGTACTTTCTCCAAGAGGCCAAGCCAAAAATCTATCACAAATTCCGGGGCAAGCTTCTAGATCCAAACGTGTAGAGAACTTCCATGCATCTTCATTTAAGAATGGAGTGACACTACAACTGTGTGTTCTGCACACAAAGATCAACATTATCTACTTCTTCAGCACCCCACATGCCTCGAGTTTCGTTTTGAGTAAGCAGTTTGCGTTTATCAGGAATAGCAAAGGGGTGCGTAGAGTCCCCTGGATTTGTTCATACCTGTTATGATTGAGAGCATTCTTGTTGGAAAGGTGACCAGGACTGAAGGCCTACCTCAGGGGAATGAAGTGTGCTGTGTGTTTTTTTCCTGTAAAAAGCTAACCGGGGTTGGAGTGAGATCAACCCTACGACCTATTTATTAACCATGACGAAAATCAACTGAACAGTATAAATTTCAGATGTGTTGATGGCTTATTCTGAACAGATACTGAAGACTTCAGCAGATAAAAATAGCTAACGATGCTGATGCTAAGACAGGCATGGAGTTCATGGAATATGGTTTAAGATCCCGGGAGGTGGAAGGGACCTGAGAGGTCTAGTCCCAACTGCATCATTGTATAGATGAGTAAAGAAACTGAGGCCTAGAGAGGTTAAGTGACTTGTCCGAGATCCAATAGTGGCAGATTAAGGATATGGGTTAGGGTTACAAAATCCAGCACACAATACAGTCGTGCTCACTGTCAACATTTTTTCTTTTGAACAGATCATAAAACTTGAATTTTAATAAATGTACAAATGTGCTAACTTAAAAAAGGTTTTTAACTGCAAGCAAGGTCACTACAATGCTGACTAAAACAACAAATCTAGGTCCATTTCCTACATGAAAAAGGGAGACCTAAAAAATTTCACCAGTACCAACCCATATATCAATCTATCAAAATAAGAACAAAAACATTAAATTATCAGTGAAAATAGTCTACGATCATCCTACTTTATCTAAATAAGCTGCCTCTAACTTAAGAATATATTTGGTTATAAAAGTTTGTTTTTTTAAGTTGACTGGCCAAATTTGTTATACATTTTCCTCATAGAAATAATATTATAAAATACTCCAGGTACTGTAGGTTGCCCTGTTGAAAACAACAACAATAATCTTTTAGCCCAGATTGTACCTGAAGTACAGTACTAACAGCACAATCTGAAACAATACCTAACCGATAATTTATGACATTATTTCTATGGGAAAATGCATAGCAGCAGGACTTCCCAACTCCAGCCTTGTGAGTTCTAGGATTCCACCTGCACTACCTGCTCATGTTCAAGTCATCTGTGAGTGTTTAGAAACCGGAGACTGTCACTAGTAATGTTGACAATTAACGATCCATTAAAATTAAGAAAGCTTTACTATTTAAGACTTTTAAACTTTACTATTAGAGAGAAAAAAGAAGAAACAAGTGAGGAGTGAAAACATGCATGACTGGTCAAATAAACTTTATCCCAGTGTTTGGGGCTCCTTAATGAAATATGAACAGAGCATCTGAGCTACAAGTTGAAAAGACAGCCAAGTAGGATGTCTCAATCAAATGTCACAGCAGACTGGAGAAGGGAGTGCGAATACGCTACAACCTGAATGTTTGCGAAAGAAAAAGAGCATATCACTGGACAGCTCGTCTTCGATATCCCTCATGGAGCACTGAATAAAAGGCCTGAGACTTCCTCAGGCTGGCAAACTCTGTCGATGGTTGTGACTTAGTGGACAAGTCTGAAGAGAGCCGACTGAGACTGGATACTCAAAGTGGCTAAGGAACTTCTTAGGATCACACGCTGGTAATGGAGGCTGGATCGGAACCAAAGTCTTCCTGACTTCAAGCCTAGCATTCTGTCTACTTTCATGATGCCTTGGTCATATATAAAACATTATAAATGTCACACATTTAAGGAATATGGGAAGCTTCGGCATCTTAGTTACTCACATTTCTCTTACAAAATGCTTTAAAAAATTAATATGGTCAGATACAATGGTGATAAAAACATTTTATTATGAATCACACTGGCCCACATCTCTTTCCTTTCCCACTCTAGAAAAAATTCAATTTAACAAACAATTATTAAGCATTTGTATAGTAGGATGGTTATCAGAGGAAACAAAGTTTAGATAAGATAGTGTTGGATAAGAAAGGGAAGTCCCTAAGATGAAGAGGTTTAGATAATTAAACTCTTCAAAAGAATACTATGGTTTCTGAATCAGGATTAGAAGAATATACAGTGGCGTTTTCTTTCCCGAAATGGCTAATATGGAAATACGTTTTGTGTGACTACATCTGTAATAATCTCTATCAAACTGCTTACCTTCTCAAGGAGGGTGAGGGGAAGAAGAGAGGGGGAAAAGAATTTGGAACTCAAAAAATTTCAAAACCAAAGGTTAAAACTGCTTTTTACATGTAATTGCAAAAATTAAAATACAAAGACTTAGGAAAAAAAGAAGAACACAGGCGTCAACTATTAACTAAGGACCACTTTCGATGGTGCTATCTTTTCTTGCACAACTTTTCATTTTGGGCCGTTAAGGCTCTGCACTCAGACGGACAACCCCCTTGTATTCTCACGCTAGACTACAACTGGTAGTTTAATCTAAAGAAAATATGTTCTCAAACCAGACTCACATCAAATTGAACCTCCAGTGGTGACAGGATCTGTTTTTTTTCTCTATCCTAACTCTAAAATTTTTCTCATAGTATTCTGGGAGGAAAAAAAAGCAAAACTGGTCTATAATCTAAATACTGAAATTATTAGAGACGTAGAATAGAGGGTCTCAAATGAGTTGGCTTTTCCTCCACTAAACATTACATAATCATTTTAGCATTTCGAAAACCTAATTTTCAATTAAAATAAGTATCTATCTTTTGAATAGTTTTCCTCCTTTGTCCTTCTTCCCCCTCAAAATGTAATGTTTAATATTTTAAGTCCATTAATTAAGGGGCTCCGTGTCTCAAGTGACAAATTCAAATGACTGATTTATAAATTGTCCTGAAATCATTAAGCAGGCTAATATGGGGCAGAACCCATTACGGCTGTTGAAAAATTGGGGTCTTACTGATCTGTGGTAAGCAATAAAATATTCATTTTATTAAGTCCATAATTTAATTATAAATTGCATAGAATACATACATTTACAAAGTTAAAACTACAGCCTAAAATGCAATGGAAAATTTCTGTGTTGAAGCAGACTGAGCGCTCGAAACTGGCTACTTTAAATTCCGAGCTCATTTAGATGGTTACACTTCTCCACTTCTGCTGATGGTGATATGGGGGGGGGGGGGGGGGGTTAGCTACTGAAGGGCAAAGAGAAAATTTATGAATTGACAAGCATAACCACCACTACCTACAAAAATTCAGCAGGCTTCTATGCCAAAAAAAATGTTCCTAATGAAGCTAATCCACATAACAAAAATGAAAGTATAAAAACAAAAAAAGCACTGCTCCAGTTTTTAAATTTTCAGAATAAAATAATTCTTACCTCTTTAATATTCAAGGGTCTTCCACTAAGATCATATTTGTTCATAGTTTCTAATGCTTTCTTTACAAATTCTTCATCTTTGAACTCAACCACACTTAGGGAAGGAAAAAAAAAAATTGAAAGCATTTAAGTAATGACGTTTCTTTAAACCAGAGGTTCAAAATTGTACTTTAGGATACTAAAAGTAATTCTTACCCACAACCCTACATCGATGAAGATTTGTCAACATATGCAAGAGAAAAAAAGGTTTTGGTCAATAAAGTTAATAATGGATTTTGACATTTCAAGTCACTGTAAGACGATCATTTCAACCACTTCCACCTCCTGAATACACATAAATTCTAATTTCCAAATCACAAAAAAGTTCTCTGCAAACTCTTCTTAAAATAAGACTGCATCACCAGACATCTAACATTGTCATGTTAAAAAAGGTCTTATTTTGAAATTACATCTTCTGTGAAACAAAAGTAAAACAAAAAAAGTCACTATGCGAATAAAAATAAGAAGAGCCAGAAGGAATCATTTAAGATACCCAATATAATTATTTTTGAATAATTAAAATGGCAAAGGCATTTCTAAATCCTGTATTGGAAACAGTTTTTAAAATGTAAACTCTTTAACTCTGCCAAAAATAAAACATTAACCATATAACTATTTTCACATCTTAAAAAATACATCTTTCACAGATGAAAGGCTGCACCAAAATTAAATATATGAAAAAATCAGGTATGTTAAGTGACTTGTAGAATTTTAAAATAATTACACAAATGATTAATTAGTTGGCAGTGGAATGTTGTTACTAAGTTATATTTCTCATGCACCCAACAGATTTTTTTGCTCACTATCAATCAATCAACAAGCATTGATTAAGCGCCTACTATGTGCCGGGCACTTTGCTAGGCGCTGGGGGATACAAATAGCTAAATAGAATCATTTATTTAAAAAGGGACTTCTCAGTGTACCCTTCACTACATTACATTCTTTGTTGCTGGCAATCAAAGTCTGCTACCAACCAATTCCTTCCACTTCAGTTTAATAATCTAGTTCATTAATACCAATGGGGAAGAGTACTGCCTCTTCAGTAGTCCTGCAAGCTCCTAAATTAGGCTCTTCCAGCGTTTCAAACATACATTCTGAATTAACACCTTTAAGCTGCAGGCCTGCCATAGGCCTTACTTACACTGAGGAAATTTTATCAATGCGGTGACTTAAAAAAATAAAAAGATCCCTTAAGACATTCAGAACACAACAAAAATCCTATGTTAAAATCTATGGGCTAAGAAGCATGACCTTGGAGAATTAGGAAAGTGAACACCATTTTGGTAAGCATTTACAACACTCATCCCTTCCATCCGCTAGTTGGATTTTCATGACAGTGTCAAACTTCCCAGTATAGAAACCTCAAATCGTTCAAAATAAAGTAAGATAAAAATGAAACTTACTTCCAAAAACTGGTACAATTATTAAGCAAAAATTAAACTGCTGAGGAACTTTTAAGCCTCTAGCAGATTACGGCCCACAGCACTTACCCTTGATTTTCCTTCCGAATCCTTAAAGAGCTCCACGTATGTAACCTCACCAACTACATAAGACATACAAAAGGAAAATACCAAGAAACAAGGCATTTAAACACCAGTATCTTGCTTTACTGTGCCCCTGTGCACAACTCTACAGAGAAGCACCAACAGTCAAGACCAGACCAACATACCGCCTATATAAATTTAACTAATTTTCAGAAATATGCAGCATCCACATTCTCTAAGAGAGCCAAACAACTGTGTTTAACCTCATTCATACTACAGATCATATTTTGGCCAGCGTGACATAGTTGGTGAACAAATGCAGATATACGGATAGTCCCTTAACCTATCAAGTTAAAAACATCAACGTTAGCACTTTTCAAGTAACTTTGGTCATCCTCCACACAACTGCTGTTTTAAGGTGACTTTCTACCTGAATGTCTTCAATCATGTTTGCCTTCAGTAAACTCAATTTACAAGTCATATTTCACAGCAAGCCACACACTTTCTAAATGAATTCAATGAATAAAACCAGTCAAATAGTTGTCACCTTACAACAGATACACCAGTGAAAAGTTGTTCTTTGTGAGAAGGGAGCAGCCTCACAGCCAAGTGCAGACTTTGCACAAGTTATCAGAAGATAAACAAGACTAGCTCTTGCAAGATCAAGCATTAGGATGATTTTCCCCCCAAACCGTCCCAATACAGTAAGTTTAGGGTTTTTAGGTTATTCTGATATCAAAACTGCAACAGGAGTAACGCAATTTTTATAAAGAACAGAAGAGAGAGCATCATGGCGGTCATGACAAGGCAAACAAAATTAATTCCACAGCCAGATTCCAGCCTCCTCCAAGGAAATACAAAAAAAAAGTCAGGCCTTATTCACCCTTTAGCTCGCTAAGTGCACTGCTTAACAAAGGGAACAGCCCCACGTTGTTTTTGTCTTCTTTTTGTCTAGAAAAAGCCTCGACTATAGACGAAACCCGGATTAACAAAATTCATGGTGGCGTGTGTATGCATGTATACATGTGTCCTACACATATGCATGTAATTTACGTACACATACGTGTATATTGGCTCTCTAGCATAACACTAACATTGCAAAATAGAGCTATTTAATTTACATAGGCCATCTTGGAACTCGGATGCCTCAAGTGAAAAAGAAAGGAAAGATCATTCAGGTCTTAAGAAATCAAACCAAAAAAATTTCAAAACTTAGTCTGAGGCTCCAGGGAACAAAAAAATGTGTCTTAACTATTCCCCCCCACCCCTTTCCTCTATGAAATGGTTCATCAAGAGCGGGTTATTTAAGAAATAGTTACCTTTTTCTCTCATGAGATCTTTTATAGCTTGCCATTTCATGTCATAGGGGATGTTGCTAATAAAAACTCTGTTACGGTTGGGGCCCTTCTTTTCCCCAGCGCCCGAATTCTTGTCTTTTGAATAAGGATGGAATCTATTTGCCTTCTTATTTCCTGAAGATTTTTCTTTTAAGTCAGATCTCTCTTCTTTCACAGAGTCATCATTCTCCCTAAATTTAAAAAAAAAAAAAAGGAAGAGGAAAATTTAGCTGTGCTTTGGAAGTGACAATCTACATCAGATATTTCACGTCTGACGGTTCCAAACAACACTTCCCCAGCCCAGCCTCCAGAGAGGAAGCTGGGGATTCAGACCCCCGGCTCATGCGCCCGAAGCACAGTCATTAACCTAACTCCATCTCGAACGTGGTGTCCAAATCCTGAGCTGGGAACTGAACACCAACAGGCTACAAATACTGAAATGACCATCATGTTTTGTACGGAGCTCTCAATAAGGAAAATCCATCTATCAACACAACTGAAAACCAGAACTACTCCTCAGCTTCTAGTCTTAAGAGAATTGCCTGGGACTTTGAGAAATCAAGTAAAGTGTCCGGGACCACAAAGCCAATACAGAGCCATGGCACAACCTGGATATGGGTTTCCCAATTTCCAGGTAAGTTCTCTTTGCTTAACCTAATACCTAATAAATCCCAACGACCCTTTTATAAGATTGAAGGGGTAAAGGAGAGAGAGAGAGAGAAGAAGGAGAAAGTCATTCCACTAGCAAGTACTTATGACAGTAAGTAAAACCCTATCCCTTTTTGGGGCATCAGGACTAATATTAATATTAATACTCTCTAAAATGAAATTTATTAATTAAATGAAAAACAATATTCTCATTTCTGTAGTTTATTCCATCCCTACGAAATAATCTGGACCATGGAACTCTCCTCACATATGCCACTTCTTAAAAGGAACCTCTTCCAGGCTAACGTTCTCAGTTTTTATCGAATGATGCTTTTAACGTTCCTACGTCTTAAGTTTTTAACTGAAAACTACGATGCAAGGCTTTATAACAATACTGTTACGTTATTTTTCCTATTACTACAACATAGTTGTTAAAAAGCATGTAAGTGAAAAAGTATGATTTTATAAGTTAATAAATGGTAATCTAAGACTACCATAGCAAGCCATGAACCCCCTACTTTAAGCAAATCCAATCTAAGAAGATACGGACTTTCACTAACAGAAGTATTTTCTGCTTTAGAAAAATGGCCAAACTTGGTAATTATCAAAACAGACTGGTACTTGCTAAGAAAAAGAAGGGTGATCAATGGACAGCACACAGCAGTAAATGCCCGTAGTAATCGAGCGTTTGATAAACCCAAAGATCCAAGCTTTGGAGGCAAAAACTTAATTTTTTTTGACAAAAATTGTGAGGAAAACTGGAAAACAGCATGGCAGAAACTAGGTACAGACCAGCATCTCACATCATGTACCAAAGTAAGGTGAAAATGGGCACATGATTTACACAATTGAGGAGGCCATGGAAGAGTTTACCTGTCTGATCTTTGGATAAAAGAAGAATTTAGAACCAAATAAGATGCAGAGAGCGTTACAAGATATAAGAAAAGATCCTTCCGATTATATAAAATGAAAGTTTCGCACAAACAAAAACAATACAACCAAGATTAGAAGGAAAGCAGAAAACTAGGGGAAAATGTTTACAAGTCTATGGGATAAAGGCTCATTTCTCAGATGTCTAGAGAAGGGCATCAAGTGTATAAGAACCTAAGTCATTCCCCAATCGATGAAAGGTCAAAGGATTTGAACAGGCAGTTTTCAGTCCAAGAAATCACAGCTCTCTGTAGTCATAGGAAAACGTGCCCCAAGTCAGAGCTTCTTCAGCGGCGGGGCACAGCCCCACGTTGGGGCACAGCTCCACATCGGGGCACAGAGCGGGCACAGCCCCGCATCGGGGCACAGAACAGGCACAGCCCCACGTCGGGGCACAGAGCGGGCACAGCCCCACGTTGGGGCACAGCTCCACATCGGGGCACAGCGCCACATCGGGGCACAGAGCGGGCACAGCCCCGCATCGGGGCACAGAACAGGCACAGCCCCACGTCGGGGCACAGAGCGGGCACAGCTCCACATCGGGGCACAGCTCCACATCGGGGCACAGAGCGGGCACAGCTCCACATCGGGGCACAGCCCCACATCAGGGGCACAGAGCGGGCACAGCCCCACATCGGGGCACATCGGGGCACAGCTCCACATCGGGGCACAGAGCGGGCACAGCCCCACGTTGGGGCACAGAGCGGGCACAGCTCCACATCGGGGCACAGCCCCACATCGGGGCACAGAGCGGGCACAGCCCCACGTTGGGGCACATCGGGGCACAGAGCGGGCACAGCTCCACATCGGGGCACAGAGCGGGCACAGCTCCACAACGGGGCACAGCCCCACGTTGGGGCACAGAGCGGGCACAGCTCCACATCGGGGCACAGCCCCACGTTGGGGCACAGAGCGGGCACAGCTCCACATCGGGGCACAGCCCCACGTCGGGGCACAGCCCCACGTCGGGGCACAGCGAGTTTGGCAACAGTGCCCACAAATTAATGACAACTCCAACGTGTAACGAGTCCAAGGGGCTTCTGGCGGTGCTTGCCCATCCTGCATCAGCCTCGTTCTGGGCACAGCGGGCACACCTGGCACCGGGCATGCCCACGGCTCTCCGACTGGCCCAGATGGCACAAACAGTTAGGGGGAGTGCCCTGCTGGCAGCGGTGGGCTGGCCCGGCCCGTCTGTGGCACCCAGGGACGGTCCCGGAGCCTGTCAACAAGGGCCTTCCCTTCAGCGGCACTGGGGGCAGCTTTGGGGGCGCCCATGGGCAAGGCGAAGCGAGCAGAACCAGCACCCTGGCTCCGGGGCACAGAGTGGCCGGCAGGCCTGTCCGAGTGGGGGCAGACTCTCGAGAAGCCCGGACGGAGGCAGGGCAGTGACCCGCGGAGCCCTAAGGCCAGCTCTCCCCCCGCACTGACCACCGTCCGCCCCCCATCCAACCAGCCCCTTCTGAGACGCCTCCACCCCGTCACTGACACGTCCAGGGACCCCCCCAGACCCTGACCCTCCGGGGGACCGTGGGGGGGGCAGGGACGTCAAGCACCCCGGCGCTGAGGAGGGGGAGGGAGCCCGCCAGACCCTCCGGGCGGCTCCCCAGGGAAGCCCGATCGAGCGTGTCCGCGCTGCCAAGGCAGCCGGGCACCAGCCTTCTGAAGCTGACGACGCTCGCTGCCCCATCGCCGCCGTCCTCGGGCGAGGCACGCAGGGCGCGCTTCCCCCCACCGCGCTCTGTCCCGTACCGAGCAGGCCGCCGAGCACGCCGACCCCGAGGTCAGACGCCAAGACACAGGCGGCCCACGTCCGCCCAGGTGGCGGCCCCGGACCTCACGTCCGGTGGGGAGCAGGGGGCGAGGTCCCGTCCGTCGGAGACACGCCGGGCGTGGGGGCGCGCGGGGCCACGTCTGCAGACAGCAAGGGGCCAAGGGACGAGGACAACGCCCGCCACCCCCGAGCCCCAGGGCCCGCCGCAAGGGCACGGCTCGGAGAGGCCCGTGACAAGGCCCCACGCGCGCCCACGCGTCTACAGCGGCACCTTCACAGCAGCGACGCGGACACCCGCGGGCTGGGGAAGGAGCTGACGGCGCCCGCGCGGTGGGGGTTAGCGAGCGGGGCACCCGCCATGGCCACGCCCACGCGAAGCGGAAAAACACCCTGCACGGGGGAGAAACGGGCGCGAAAGCCCTCACCGCGAACGCGGCCCGTGGGGCTGAGACACAGCCCGCGACGCGAAAGCGTGGCAAAACACTGCTTACGTCACGGACGTCCCAACTCTTTGACTTCCATCACGAGACACAACTCTAGTCCGGGACACGCGGGGACTCGCGGGCCGCACGGGACCGTCCGTCCGCTGTGACCCAGAGAGATGACGCGACCAGAGCCCGGAGCCGGGCCGGGGAGTCCCCGCTCCCCTTCCCCCTCCCCCCCAGACCCCGCGTCACCCAACGCGGGCCCTCGAGGCCACGCGGCCCTGGGAGGGAGCCCCGCACGGGGGTCCGCGAGCCCGCAGCCACGCCGCAGCCTCTGGCCGAGCCCCCACGGGAACCCGGCCCACCACAAACACTCGCGGGAACGCTCCCACAGACAAGGGGTCCCGCGCGCTCCACCCGCTTCTTCAATTTCATAAATCTCATCAAATAAGTGAACTTTTAATAGAACACAGGAAAGCAGCCCCTGTGACACGCTCCCACGCGAGTCCGGACTCGGACACGCAGCCTCACCGGCCATCCCCCACGCACCGTGGGGCCCGCTTGTCTCCACACATCAAAGGCCAGGCCTAGGTGCCTCCCAACAGCGTGCACACGCACATGCGTGGGCACGCCTCAGGGACTCCATCACCTCCTCCGCGGCAGGGAGCCACTCGCGTCAGGACGCACGCTTTCCCACAGACTCGGTGACCATGAGGGCCCCTGCAGAGCTGGCCCACGCCCCCGCCCCCCCCACCCCGGGACCCCAGGCCCGCGGGGCCCAGCGCGGGGGACCCCCCACCAAACTTCCCTCCTGTTCGCACGTCACTCACCTTCTCCACTGTGAGGAGCTACGAGACGCCCACGATACGTCGTGGGGGCCGTCCTGACAGGGCGACGCTTTTGCGTCTGCCCCACGGGCCTTACCTTCTCCTTACACCCCGGGCTGCCCGACACGTCCCCCCCACCCCGGCCCCTGGGTCGGCCCGCTCCGCTTCCCCTCCCTGAAGCCTCGTTCCAACAACTTTCCCGCGTGGGGAAGTCATGGACCCGCGGGGCTGGCCCGGGGCCCTCACTCGCAATGAATGAGAAGGGGCGCTCCCGGCCCTGTGCAGACATGCACCTGTGCGCGTGCACAGACCCACGCGTGTCCCTCCACAGCCCTAGAACCACACCGGGCCCTCGGAGCCTTTTACAACGCCCTCCCCTGGGTCTGCGGGATGCCGGGGACGCCACTGCCCGCCGTGTCCGGTGACGGACACCAAACCGCGGCCGCTATCCCTGCCCAGCCCGGGGGCGGAGGAGCAGAGCAGGCCCTCCGGCCCCTGGGATGGAGGATGATGACGATAGATCGGGACCAGGCCCGCCGCCACCTGCCCCCCGCCCCAGGCCCAGCGCGGCCCCCGCCCCCTCGCCCCCTCCCCGCGGAGGCCGCTCGGAGCGCGCATTGTTCGTCCTCCCTTCCGGAGAGGCCTAGCGGCTAGCGGGCTCCTCGGGCTCGGGTAGCGCGGCCGCCCGCCCGTGCCCCGCGGCGCCCCCGCGGGAAGGTCCGCCCCGGCCCCTCCCCTCCCTCCCCGCCCCCCTGGGCCCGGGCAGAGACAATACATTTTCACGCCATTGGAGTCGCCTCCGTGCGGCGGCTGCTGCTTCTCCAGCTCCTGCTGTGGCTGCAGCTGTTCCTGCCCCGGCTCCTCCGGCGGCTCCGCGGGCGACGGCTGCTGACGCGGGGTGTCGTCGCCGCCCGCCCCGGGCGCCTCGGCCTTGTCCGCGTCCGCCATCCCGCCGCCCGCCGCCGCTCCGCCGCCTGCGCCGAGGGGGGCTCCGAGCGCGACAATGGCGGCGGCGTGGGAAGCGGTAACGGATCCCGATTTGAAAAGGCCCCGAGCGCTCGGCCGCCCGGATCTCGCGAGAACGGGCCGGGACGGGTCCGGGAGGGGACGGGGGAGAGGACGGGGCGAGACGGGTGCGAGGGGGGAGGGGAGGAAAGGGGGAGGGGGGAGGGGAGGGGAAGGGGGGTGGGGAGGGCAGCGTCGCTAGGGGTCGGCCGGGCGCGCGGCGGCCCAGGCCCTGCCTCTCAGCCCTCCGCGCCAGCAGGGCGGCGCCACGGCGCCCCGACGGCGGCCGCCCCGCGCCCCCCGACCGTCAGCCGCGCCTTGGAACGGGGAGAAACCAAGGTGCTCGTCCCCTCGTGGGGCACGCCGGGCTCGGCCCTCGCCCGCGGCCCCCCTGGCACGGGGCGCCCGGCCCCGCGGGCCCTGAATGGGCGATCCCCCTCACCCGGGCCGCGGGGCCGCTCAGGGCCGCGCCTCAAGGTTTCGTGGGCGGCGATCCGCGCGGGGAATGGCCTCCCAGACACCACGCTCGGAACCCGCCCTGGAGCCTGCCCGCGCTAAGTGTCTTTCAGCCTGGATTGCGTGTTTATCGCGCGCTCGTGGAAACCTTCGACGGCTTCGGGAACAACCAGGCCAAGTGGGTTACGTCGTTCTTAAACACCCTCGGGACATCTTCCTCCGAGGCGAGGGCAGAGGAGAGGCCGTGGAAGCCTGGCCGTCCCACGTGGCCCCGCCCCCCACACGTGGGTTACGTCCCTCGTGGCGTGTGGGCCCGGCCGAGTCCCGGGGTCCGGCCCGGAGCCTCGCCCCTGCCCTCGGAGAGAGAAGGAGCCGGGGGGCGCCCTGAGGCCCCCCTGCTGTGTGTGCCTCTCTGGGTGTAGTCACGTCACGCCTGCGGCTCCGTGCCAGCCTTCATCGGGCGGGGTGGTGTGCGGTGGGTACAGCGCCAGTGCAGGGGGCAGGAGGACCCGAGCTCACTCACTAGCTGGGTGACCTTGGGCAAGTCACTTAACCCCAACTGCCTCCTCCTGGGTCATCTCCAGTCACCTGATGAGTGTCTGGTCACTGGATTCAGATGGCTCTGGAGGAGAAGTGGGGCTGGGGACCTGCACAGCCCTCCCCCACTCAGGACAAGGTCACGTGCCAGTCGTGTCCTCGTGTGTCTGATGGCAGGAAGGACGGACACGCCACCAAACCCCCACTGCAGCCCAGTCTGGGTATTCTATGTAGTTACCCAATGACGTGTGAGGGGGCGCTTTAGTCCGTGCCTTTGGGTGCTGGGCAAAGACGGGCAGGCAGCCTTCCTGGCCGTGCGCCTCTCTCTCTCCCCCCTCCCCCTTGTTCTCCCCTCCCCCTCCTCCCCCTCCCCATCCCCCTCCTCCTCCCCTTCCTCCTCCTCCCTCTCCTCCTCCTCCGCCTCCCCCTCCTCCTCCCCTTCCTCCTCCTACTTCCCCTCCCCCTCCCCTTCCTCCTCCTCCCTCTCCTCCTCCTCCCCCTCCCTCTCCCCTCCCTCTCCTCCTCCCCCTCCCCCTCCTCCTCCCCCTCCCCCTCCCCTTCCTCCTCCTCCCTCTCCTCCTCCTCCGCCTCCCCTTCCCCCTCCTCCTCCCCTCTTCCTCCTCCTCCCCCTCCCTCTCCCCTCCCTCTCCTCCTCCCCCTCCCCCTCCTCCTCCCCCTCCCCTTCCTCCTCCTGCTTCCTCCTCCCCCTCCCGCCCTCCCCCTCCTCCTCCCCTCCCCCTCCTCCTCCCCTCCCTCTCCTCCCCTCCCCCTCCTCCTCCCCTCTTCCTCCTCCTCCCCCTCCCTCTCCCCTCCCTCTCCTCCTCCCCCTCCTCCTCCCCCTCCCCCTCCCCTTCCTCCTCCTACTTCCTCCTCCTCCTCCCCCTCCCGCCCTCCCCCTCCTCCTCCTTCCTCCCCCTCCTCCCCCTCCCTTCCTCCTCCCCTCCCCCTCCTCCTCCCCCTCCCCTCCTCTTCCTCCTCCCCTCCTCCTCCCCCTCCTCCTCCTTCTCCCCCTCCTCCCCTTTCCCTCCACCTCCCCTCCATCTCCCCCTACCCCTCCTCCTCCTTCCTCCCCCTCCTCCCCCTCCCTTCCCCCTCCCCCTCCCCTTCCCCCTCCTCCTCCCCTTCCTCCTCCTTCTTCCTCCTCCCCCTCCCCCTCCTCCTCCTCCCCCTCCCCCTCCTCCTCCCCCTCCTCTCACTTTCTCTTACCCTTACTCTCTCTCTGAAGGCCTCTGCCCTCCCTGCTGATCATTTCCCATTCTCCTCTTACAGATACACCTTTGTTTTTGTGCATCATCTGATTTCCATCTGACAGGCTAATTTTTAGGGGTCCCCTTTTGCTAGAGTGTACCTTCCAAAAATACTTCCAGAAGAACAATCTCCGCTTACAGCAGACTGAAGCGTAGATTCAAGGCAATTATCTGAACAATTCAGGCATCAATTCCACTTTTCTTCAATTATCCGAATAATCTCAGTAGGAAAAAATCCACTTTTCCTGAATTACCTACAGAATTGTGTCATCTGGCTGTTGCTCTGACTTGCTAGGTTCACTACCATTGCTTTTTTTTTTTACTTATCTAATTTTAAAGAAATACTGAGAAGTCATTTCATCCAAGCCTGAACACTTTTGTAAAATTTTGAGATAGTTCTCATTTTCTTGTCTGATTTCTAGATATTTGACCTAGCACCTTCAGGCTACTTACCAAACTGACTAGATTGCCAATTCCATGAAACCAAGGACCTAAACTTTGCATGGGGCAGCCAGGTGGCAGGAAAAACTGGGCCTGAAGTCAGGAAGATGGGCTTTCCTGAGCTCCAACTTGCTCTCAGACACTTTCTGTGTGGCCCTCAGCAGTTCACCCAATCCAGTTTGCCTCAGTTTCCTCATCTGTAAAATGAGCTGCAGAAAAACATGGCAAACTGCTCCATTACTTTTGCCGAGAAAAACACAAATGAAGTCATGAAAGGAGGATGACTGAACACCATTTTTTAAATCTTCTCCAGCAGCTACCACAGTTCCTTGTCCTATCCCTACACCCACACCCAAAACTTCAATGGGATTTTTGATGAGGAAGAGAACCATCTTCCAGGAGCTCTGCCCTAATTGTGCGGCATCACCTTTCTCAATCCCAAACATCATTTGTTCCTTCATATTTCCTCCCCTGAGTGTTTTTGAAATTCTAAGTATCCATAGCAAGCACCATTGTAATGTACTTGATTGATTCAATTAGACAGCTACGAAAAAGAATGACAAGGGATATTTACACAGCACTTTGGGAAACATCATGATATTGTGGAAAGAGCATTGGATTTGGCTCAAATACTAGTCCTGCCATTTATCCTCTGTATGATCATGGGCAAGCCGCTTAATTTTTGTGGGCTTCAGTTCCGTTTTACAGAAAAAGGGTTTGGGTTAATGGAACTCTAATGTCCACTTAAACTCCACTTCTGTAATCCTTTTAAGGCATTTTAGTGTTTGTGCATATGTGGTTTTTAAAAAATTAATAATTACATTTGCTTTAATTATTTTGTTTCAGATAAACTACCTCTGGATAAATAACTTTGAGGTGTGAGTCTATCAAAAATATTTATATAAAACAATATTTAAGCTCTATATTAACAGCTTTCATTTGATTTTTCCCTTGATTTTTGGATAGCATTTTCCATGACTTTCTTATGCACTTGTAATGTTCTATTTCATATTACAACTACTTAATACATGTGTTGTACCTAGTGTCCTTTTAGAATACAAACTCCGTGAGAGAAGAAACCATGTTTTATTATTTTCACATTTCCCATAACCTTACACAATACTCTTCACCTAGTAGGCACTTAATAAATTTTTGTCTAATTGGAACGGGTCAATTTCTTCAGGAAAACATAGCATTAAGGGAAAAGTTTTTAATTCAAATAAACAACATCTTTTCTTGAGGAAAACATCCTCCAAATCGCAATGATACCACGCTGAAGAGAGAGTGAACTTCCAGTGATTATAGTCAAGTATGCACAGGTGTAGCTAAAAAGATTTCTTGTGCTAAAACAGAGATAGATGAATTTAAAAAAAAAAAACAACCCTAGGCTCTTTCAGTACAGACATTATTTGCAAAACTGCTCCTCTGCTTACAACCTGTCCAAAATCTTTGTGCCTTAAGAATCCCTCCTTTCCTAGTTTCTCCTCACCAGGCTGGTTTGTCCACAGTTGTGGCTTCCAAGCAGTCTGTGGTTACAACAAATTGTTTCATGTTGTACTTCCGTGCATCTTTGAGTTTTTTTTCTTTTCACCAACTGAAGATAAATTTTCTGTTTTCTGTTTGACTCGTTTAATAAAGAATATTTACCAAGATGAGGTAATAAAATTTTCATTCCTAATTCATTCTACAGACACATACATAAAAAATTAGTAAATGAATAGGCACAAAAAATATTTACTAAGAGCACAATGCCAGGCATTGTATTAAATACTAGAGGTACAAAAGAGGGAGACATTTCCTGCCCTAAAGAGCCTCACATCCTGATGGGGGAGAGACAACACATATAGGGGAGTGGTAATCAAGGAAGGGAGGTATGGTCTGGGGATACATTAGGATAGTGAGTGTAGCCATAGGGCAGTCCATAGATGTGTCATTACTGGTGGTATTAATTTGATTACTGTGTCTGGAGTAATGGAAATTGGGATGGGGGGAAGAGAAGAGTGAATGGAGATAGCGGGACAGAAGACAGGATGACCAGGATGGATACCTGTAGTGAATTTTCATTTACTCATTAACTGACTAATTCACCAATTAAGACAGTTTAGTCTGAAAGCAAAAGTTCCAAAGCCAAGTGATTAACCCCAGGGCCTAGAAACTTGAGGTCTAGTCTATAGCCTGCAGTTCTTGGTGGGGAGGAGTAGGAAAGTTGCAGTAAGGATGACAAGGGGATTCTGTTAGATCCCCAGCTGAGATCCTTCCAAATCTAGCCCACTAGCTGAGATTCTCAAGCAAGAAAAGGAGGACCTCCCTAGATATTTATGGAATTTTTTTTCCAACAGGATCACTTAAGGAAATGCCAAAAAATTTCAAGAGTGGCGTACATCAGAAATGAATAAAGCTAAATATGGCATCATACTTTGCTATTGTCTTGCTGGCAAGATGCTAGTCAGAATCTTTCTGAATACTGGGTTATCATCTGTGTTCCCCTATCACAGCATTAATCCGGGCAACACTTCATTATAGTAAACGTGGTAAACACAAGAGAAGTTCAGGGAACACCACAAGAACCACTATATTACAAAAGTAAATATTGAGCAAAAAACCCCACACCAACTGGGCCAGTCACATGATGAGGTAACTGATGGGTAGCTCCCATGCTCCATTGGTTTCCTGTCAGTGACAAGAAGTCCTTCAGCACATCGGCTGGACACTCCGGGGTTGAAGTTGTAGGAGGACATAGACAAGAGTCACACAGCATAGGTAAAGCATGGATGGGTGGTGATCTGCACCATCTGCATCGTTGGAGGGAATGCCCACATAGATGAAGCCTTGGTTCCATTGGAGTAGCTTCATTGACAAAATTCAGATCCGATCTTGGCATCCCACCAAGATAACTGAGAGTATATTTGGTTGAACATCAAAGTTGGTGCTCTGATCCATTGGCCATTATCATTAAATTAGAATTATATATAACAGCATTTGAACCTATTATATGCATCTGGGCTTAGTGTGCTTGGAAACTAGTATCAGCCACCCAGAAACACAAAATATTTTCAACTCAATAAGCTACAAGAATCATTAAAAGTCCTGGAATCCTCCAGAAGCGATTGTGAAACATCAAAATTAAGATTATTGGGTATTTGTCGTGAAGAAGTACAACAAAAATGACATGCAACAAATCAGTTTTAAATTTATTCTTTAAAATCTTCAGACTTTCAAATAACTTTTCAGAAAATAGCAACTAGTAAGTCTGAGTTTCATTTCTAAGAAGGCTTCAAAGTTGGACGGGAAGAAAATTACGTTCCTCAAACTGTTCCCATCCCTCTGGTTAATTCTCCCAAATGGCTTAAGTATTAAATATTAAACTTTACTTGAGCTTTTGATTTTGTGTTAATATGGAAGAGGTCCAAATTTTAATTGCCTAGCTTACTTTTTAGAAATCTGTAATCTAGTGTATTTATTCCTATGTTCACTTGCTTCCAGTAGAAGCATTTAACCACAATTACCATATCTTACAGCATGGCTATTGTTCATACGTATTGTTCAGATGGAGCCCAAGGAATCTTATCAGATTCATTAGACAGAATTGTAAATAGAATAACGTACTGTTTGCACTATAAAAGAGAAAAAATTTTAGCTTTATGGTAATTGGTAATTGGTAGGATGTGGTCCAACTAAAGCCAGTTTCCTTTAAATGGTTTACTCCACACATTAAACAGTTTTGTATTTTGCTTTTTAAAACCAGTTTATCACAAAACATGAAGTTTTATTTTCAATTTTACCACACCAGTAAGTCTGTCAAAGGTCCATCATCTGTCCAAAGCTCTCACTTTTTCCAGTTTATCTTTGTGCCCACCCATTTTGATATTTTCTTCACCATTGGCACAATCAAGTTTGGCCATCTTCTAATCAAATCTAATCACCTTATTACTCTCCTCTCTAATCGTATTTCAGAACATTTAGCACTGACTCATCCCAGGTTCTTAAGAGAGAGCAGAGAGGAAAATAACCTGGGAAAAGAGCACCCAGGGCAGAAAATGAAAAAGTGGTGATAAAGGATTAGAGGGCTTTGAGTAAATCAAAATCTGCCAGCAGCTGAATGGGACTATTGACCATCAAATGAAGGAAAAAGGCCTAACCTGTTAAAAAGTGGAGACATTAAAAATAGATGGGCAATTTTTTTTTTATAGAGTTGGGTACAATTACTTTAATACACAAGGGTCTTTTGAATACATTTTAGGGTAGTATCTAGTATATATCTAGAACTGGACTGGATTCCATCTACTCCAATCTCTTCATTTAGCCAATGAGGAAACTGAGTCACAGAAATGGATAGTCATTTGTCCAAGGTCACATAATTATTAAGGATCAGAGATGGAATTTGCATGTCACTCCTTTGACTTCCAAACTAGTACTTCTATCCTATGTTTGCCTCTCTAAACTAAGCAACACAAATCATGGATTATACCCAAAGTGAATAATCCAAAAATCAATTGTGTCTTATTTTGGATTGCGTTTTTGTTCTTATATTTTAAAAAACCAGCAGAATACCTGCTCTTCTAAGAATTCACATTTTATTTGCCTAAATGTAGTTATAATGAAAAGACCAAGCTCAGAAAAAAATGCAAAACTAACCAACTTCTCGTAGAGCAAAGATGTCAAACATGTGACCTTTGGGCCACATGAGGATCCCTTCTGAGGGTGGTCCAAAGAAGATTAAAATATAATTGGGAAGTATTTAACAAAATAGATAAAAATACAATAAAACATAGATAATATTAACATATAGTTTTCTAAGTCAATATTCAGGCCACATGTATGGTTTGGTGGCCATGAGTTTCTATTTGAGTTTGATACCACTGTCCTAGAAGAGGCAAAGATTTTTCCAAAATGATATTTCAAAGGAGTGATTTCATCCTGAAATGTAAGTCCAGGAGGTGACTCTAACACATGAAAGTTCAAAGCAAGACCACTGGAATAGAGTGTTAGCAGGAAACTTAAAGCAACATCTATCCCTGGGACAAATACTGAGATTAATTTTAATAACACCCTTACTTAAGGTCCTGCTCATTGTTCTATGTTCTAAAATATTGTCCCTATAGCTCCCCAAATATCCATAAAGTTATCATTCCACTCATCCAGTGCGTTAACTTAACAAATTTGCTTTTTATGTTACAGAAAGCTCTGGTCAAATAAAGATAAAAGAAGCAGAAAGGGAAGGAAAAAAGGACATGTTCAAGATAAAGAGATGCGTAATTTTAAAACTAAAGCTTCTTTCCTAATAACGACATTTTAACATGTAGAAATAATAAGTCAGAGCATTTTATGCTCCATCTAAATGGTTTCTCCATTTTTAGCATCAAGTATAAAATCACATTCTAATTTTATAATATTTCCTCACATAATAGCCACCATGTTTTGTTTTATTTTTTTTTCTCCCAGCACAGAAGACAGTATGAGTTGCCTCAGGAGCAGAAAATCTGAAGGCACTATGAATAGTCCAGTGTAGCTAGAAAAAACATTAAGGGTGAGAACAGTGTGAGGCAAAGTGGAGAAGGTAAGATGGTCCTAGACTTGTGGTAAGCCTTGAATGTTAGGTTAAGGCATGGGAACTTTACTGGCTAAACAATAGGGAGTCAATGAAGGCTGATGAAAAGAGGTGATTAGACCTATACGTAAGAAGGATTAATCTGTGAATGAAAGAAAAGGCAAAACAAATTCCTGCTACTGATGGAATGGAATGGGAGAGAGAAAAAGTAGGATCCTAGATTTAGAGTTGGAAGGAACATTTATTGGCAGATAGAGAAACTGAGGCCCACGGAAGAAAAATGAATCAAGACTTTTGAGGAGGTTATTGCAGTATTTAAGTAACCATTAATGAGGGAATGTGGTAGAAGTGGAAATAGAGAAAGGCGTCTTCAGGGGTATCTAAAATTGGGGACTATTTCCCTTTATTTTATCTTCAAAAGGGAGGAGGGGAGAATGAAGAATGAGTCAGGAATCACAGGTCATGGAAAGTGGGAAAGGAACAAAAGAGTAGGAATGGGAGTGAAAGAACCGGGAGCACTGGGGAATTCAATTTTGCTTTGTGTAATCGGATGATTTGGGGTGGGTTTTGTATAGTTGCATCTTTGGTAGTTATTTTAGCCCATAATAGGGCTATCAATATTGTATTAAGATTATTTAGTTGATAAATCATATGAACAGATACTATAATTCTATTTCTCACATATAATGATTATTCTTTTAAAAGTATTTACATGTAGTTATGTGATTAATAACATTTAAAAGGCAAGATGGCACAATAGATAGAATCCTAGCCCTGCAGTCAGGAAGACCTGAATTCAAATTTTATCTCAGACTTTTACTAATTGTGTGACCCTGATGAACCTCTATTGCCTCAGTTTCTTCATCAATTTATGTATTATTATTCATCAATAATTTTTTAAATTATTATTCATCAATAAATTAGGAATATTAATAGCACCTACTATCCAGGGTTCTAGTAAGGATAAAGCAAGATATCTGTAAAGTGTTTTGCAAATTTTGAAGTACCATAGAAATACCAGTTGTTGTTAAGCTAGTTATTATTAAATTATAGGTCTGGAAACCTTTTGCATGTCTTTTCTGAAGACCAGACTAAGTAAATCCAGAACAATTCATTACCAAATATACTGGCTGCAAGATGACAATTTATTTTGACCACTGCCATTGTTAAAGACAGCCATTAAGTTGCAAAAGGAAAATAGTTCATCTCAGAAGAAAGAGCACCCACACTAACAAATGTATTCTTTAACATGTGAAATGAAAAGATTGGTGGATCTGGAATCTGAGGTACTGGGTTAAAATCTCAGCACAGATACTACCTTAATCTTGAGCAAAGTCATTTTAATCTGTTTGGGCCCCTCAGTTTCCTCACCTGTAAAATAAGGGAGTTGAACTTGTTAACTACTAAGATCACTTTCAGTGCAAAAATCTATGCTTTTCGTATCTTAAGTACATAGAATTACTAGTGGTAATTATAGATGTAGAGACAGGAGCAGCATTGCTATAGCCTGGTCCACTATTAAAGAAGACTGGTCCAATGATGCCAGTATTAAATGACTAGACACAGTTGCTGGCATGTGTGAAGCTCTTGGTAACGTTGGCTCTTGTAAACATAATTGGCAATATGGGTCTTAGAAACAGTTTACCTGCAACGCAAAGTCAAGTGCATGTCACGTCATCATTTCTGTGATGTCATGGTCTTCTTCAAAAACAAAGGATGAACACGATAAGCTTCTAAATAATGCCACTCATATTACTTATTAATGTGCTATACACTAGGATTTCTTCCCACTGTTCTAACTGGCCATTTCTTTCTATATAGTGTTTCCATGCCACACTCATCCTTTATGCCCCATTAGAGCCTAGCACAAAATCAGACACATCACGAGCTGATATAAAGTACTGATCTAAAAGTAAATTTTCAGATAATAATGTAATCTTAAATTTCTAGGATGCTTTCTACAATTCAAAGCATTTCTATATTCATGACTCCCTTTAATGTCAACTTTACCAAGGAGTTTTGAAAGTCAAGTTTATTTATAAAAGATGATAATAAGATTAGGTGATTTATATGCCAAGTATAAAATCTGGGTTCAGAATTTTCTAATTTTTGAGTTGTTATTTGATATTGACCTAACAATGTAAATTCTTTGGTCTAGTGATATTCTTATTAGAGTTATAATATTTGAACTGGCTCTCACTACCTAACCTGCTTATTGGCAAAACAATAGGGGGGACTGTGCTAAATTGTTTTGAGATTTATTTTGTCAGATATTTTAACCAAAAAGGGGCTCTCTGTAAGTGATCTCAACCAGAGAAGCAAATCTGCTAGAAGCTGCTCTGAAGCTCCCTTCATTCTACTGTGCCCAAGAGGAGAGGTCTCCAGAGGACTGCATTAGAAACCAGACAGCTGTATGAGATGAGACGATTGAACCTTAAGATATGATGAACTAATGAAATGGAGAGTGGGAGTGGGTTATTTAAAAAAAAAAACCACAACAATTATGTCATTATCTTCTGTAAGGCCTATTTGCCAAAGGGGACTGCCCTTAATGACTTCCGTCAATGCATCAGTCAATCTCTCTCATTTTTTCCCTCACATTGTTAACGATCTCCTCTGATTTTGTGTAACCCATAGAGGACTGCTGTCTATGCATCAAGGTTGTGACAATCCACAGAAAGACTTGGGTCTTTCTTTGGTTTGAAGGGGATAATGACAAAGAGGATTTAATTGGACTCCTATTTTGCTCCAATCATTATTAATCAGTTCAGTGTGATTCCATAAGGGTAATGATTATTCACAATTATTAGTGATAGTCAGTCTAGTCAATTAACATGAGTATAGGAATTACATATATTAATACATATTTTGCATATCTTAGATATACGAATAATTAGATAAAGTTAGATTCTATCTTATATTAGGTCCAAAACTTTAAGCCACTAGTAATAAAGTTCCTTGTTTAACCACAAGAATGTTGATGACCAAAACCAGTGTGGGTGGGATGTCTTTATACAGAAAGTCCCCCAATTTATTTTTGTACCTCTGGACCACTCTCTCTTGCCTATCATGAGGAGGGGACCATCTTATGACCAACTTGTCCATCCTGTGGCCATCCAAGCTGATGCATCATTTCTGGCCTTCCTGGAGGTTCAAAATCAAGGTCTACCATCTAGTAAAACTCTGTATTTTTACTTTGCCTCCTGTGGGTATTAAGCTGCATAAAAGTAAGGCCCTGGGGAAAGGGAGTAACTCATATTGTGAGGAAGATCTGAGGTCCCCATTCATTGAAGGGGATCAGTTCCTTTAATAAATGGTTAATGGCTCAGAACTCTGCTTCAGTAGTTTTTATTACAGATTGGATAATTTTGGATCCCACATACAAGCATTTAGGCCATTTGTGCCAGAAAACAATACTCAAACATGGGAGCTGTCCCTCCTCTACATATAAAAACAATTCCACTTTCCACCCTTGGGAAGAAACAGTGTGGTCTTCTGTCAAGAGCAGGAAGACTCATGCTAGCTATCAACAGTACTTTATAGTATATGACATAGAGAAGATGTCTGAAATTTTCAAAGATGCCATATATTTAACAGCCAAATTCAGAAGCCTGGCTAAAAAGAACTATCATAGCATTTCAGAATTCTCCATCACTGGCATGATGTTGGGCAGACATATGTAATCAATATCTGTTTAACCCCGTGCTTCCCAAATCACAAAAAGTTGAAATATAGAAATGCATCCACAGAATTATCATAGAAAAGTTCTAGTTCTGAATTTCAGATTAATCAGCCATGAGTCACTTATATTATAATATGGGCAGTGGAGAGTTTCTACAAATCACATTTCCAACAGAGAGCAGACTGACCAAAAGCTAGAGCCAGAGCAATTTCGGAATAGTTCTGCCATTATACACACAGAGACACCTTTTTTTTTTTTTGGCAGTATGTCAGTCTTTTTAAAGAGAAGCAATATTGAGATTTCTATATGTTCCTGTACTTCATTTAAAAATTTAATGCTCTGGATTCTATTGGATATTATGAAACTTTGCTTCTCTGAAGGATTTGACTGGGATCACCAAACTTTCATGTGATGATATTAAATGATAAAATAGTTGTGTTAAGAATGATAATTAGGTCCTCTTCTCCAACCCAATGAAGCGAATCATAGTTGTGCAATAGATTCATATTTTTAACAACTCATTTTACAGAACCATGTTTGAGAAATCTGTCAAGGAAACTGGGTTTCTATATTCCGATTGGACATGCTATATGATGCTTTCATGATAGCCCTATGGCAGTTTTTATATTGCTTGTGGATAATTTATAAGTGCCATTGTTCAGCTTTTTTTTCAGTTGTGTCTGACTTTTTGTGGGGATTTCTTGGCAAAGATACTGCAGTGATTTTCCATTTAATTCTCCAGCTCATTTTACAGATGAAGAAACTGAGGCAAATAGGGTTAATCACTTGCCCAGAGTCACAATTGTCTGAGGACAGATTTGAACTCAGAAAGATGAATCTTCCTGACTCCAGGCCCAGTGCTCCTATTCGCTGGGCCAATGAGCTGCCCATCTATAAATACTGTATATTTGTAATAGTGATTATGATGAACCTAAAAGGTGCTGAACATTTCAGGGCTTCCTAGATGAGATCCATAACCTTTCAAAATAATTCAGCCTAACTCCCCATGTGAAAAATCAAATGGATGAAGAATGCTTGTCATCCAGATTACAGTAAGTAGGGGAATAAGCAATCCATAGAATTTTTCCCCTCACCATATTCATAGACATACGTATATTTGTATCTATCTATAGCTATATTCATAATGATACCTACATACCAAGTGAATATTTTATACATAGTCTGCCTAAATTTTAGCAAAGCATTGGATAAAGTATCTTAATAGTTATTTATAATAACTTAATTATAATAACAATAACTTGATTGTTATTTTTTGGGCTCAGAGTGAATGTAAATAGCAACTGGTTCTCTTTTGGTCAGCAACCCTGAGGGTCTTCCCCTTCCAGTTTGATTTTTTTATTATTATTAAAGGGGCCATCCTTTGACTCACTTCTTAAAGAGGCCTATACACTGAATGGGTGTTGCCTCACTCAAAGTCAGAACCTGAACAGACCTAAGTTAAAAAGGACCAAGGTCTCCCACTGCATCCTGGGCCATCTCCAGTTATCCTGATCTGTATATCATGCCAATGGACCCATGATGGCTCCGGAGGAGAAAGTGAGGCTAGTGACTTTGCACAGCCCTCCCTCACTCAAATCAAAGTCAATTGCAAATCATGTCATCATCTCCCTGATGTCTTGATCTTTGAGAACAGTGAGTAGTCTGAGATGTCTGAATGAGGACTCAGCCATCCTGTCCCTGTTGGGCAACTCAGGATAAAATATTTCAAACTTCTCTTATAGAAAAGATAGAAATATGTGGGACTAGACAATGATATAGTTAGATGGATTTGGAACTGATTGAATGGTCTTATTGAATGAATTATCAATAGGTCAATGTCACCCTAGCAAGAAGTCTCCAGTAACATGGCCCAGAGACCTGTGCTCCGTCCTGCTCTATTTAACATTTTTATCAAAGATTTGGCTAAAGGGAAAGATAGCACACTTACTGTACATACAGATGACACAAGCCTTGGAAGGATAAGTAACACATTTGATGTTGGAGCCAGGATCACAGGCTACAACAGTGAGCTGAATCTAATAAGATGAAAAACAAAGGAGATAAATGTAAACTTACATATGGGCTCAAAAAATCAATTTTACAATTACAAGGCAAAGGAGATGTGTTTAGATAGCAGTATGTTTGGGAAAGATGTAGCTGGTTTAGTGGAATATAAGCTCATTGTAAGTCCATAGTATTATATAGCAGGAAAAAGACTAATACAATCTTGAGTTACATTAAGAAGCACTGAATTTCGAAGATGGTAGGGACCTCAGAGGTCATCTGGTCTAACTCATACACAGAAAGAATCCCCCAATCACACATTTGAATATAGACTATATACCCTCTGTTTGAAGACCTCTGGGAAAAACATAACTTCTAGTATATGGAGGCACTAATTGCTCTACTGTACTGGGTCTTAGTCAAACTGTAGCCAAAATAGTGGGTTTCGTTCCAAGCATCACAGCTTAAGAAGGACATTGTTAAGCTTAGAGTATCCAGAAGAAGACAGTGAAGATGTTGAGGCCTTGGATTCATTTCATATGAGGATAGACTAGAAGAATTACAGGAGTTTAGACTGGAGGAGACTCAAGGATATGATAGCTGCCTCCTAATGACAATAACTCCATAAAAACAAACATATTTAAAGCCCTGAGAACTCTGATCAATACAGTGATCCACTAAGATTCTAGAGGATTAGTGCTGGATTAAGCATGAACTCAGGGTACAGAATTAGACCAGTTTTGTTGGGTTTTTTTGAGATGCTCAGTGTTAGAATTTGTTTTGTTTGCCTATGTATATTTGCTAACAAATTTTTTGTTTTTGTTTTTCAGTGGTGGCTGGGGTGGGAGGATGGGAGGAAGAGAAAATAAATTTTTGTTCATTGAAAATGATACAACTTAATTTTTGCAAATAGAGTATCCCTAACAAGTCAAGTTAAAAGAGTGGCCTGGAGTCAGGAGTGAACTGGGTTTGGATCCCAGGTTTAATACTTATTAACTTGGGCTCTGGACAAGTCATTTAAAATCTCTGAACTTCCTCATCTATAAAATGGAAATAATTATCTACCTCCTAGGGTGGTGAAGAAAGTGTTTTGTAAATCTTAAAATGCTGAATAAATGTGGGTTGTTATTAGCATAGTGCTTTTCCATTATGAGCCACTTTACAAAGTTGGCAAAGCAACAGCAATAGAAAATTAGCTTGAAAAAAGGCCAAGGTCATGAACTTTATCCTAAGAAAAGCTATATTCAGTTAGAGATTTCTTTTGACATAGAATCAAAAGCTGTCGCTGGGAGTAATTTTTCAAATGAAGCAAATATGGATCAATAAAAGAAAAAAGAAAAAATATCCTGTGCTACCTTTAAGAAGGAAGTTTCTAGTATATGGCATCTGTTATCTAATCAGTATACAGGTAAATACTCTTATCCAACCTTCTAAATAGAGTGAAATTTGTACTAGCTATTAACATAACAACAAGATTCCTGAGTAGTCTCATTATATTAAGCTGAAGTAATACATCAGTATCTGAAGAATCTGTGATCTCATCAATGGTACAGATTATTCCATCTGTGAGTCCCTATATTCTGCCCATTCTGCCACTCCCACTCTTGCCTGACCATAAATTCTCCATGGAGGAGTCCACTTAGTGTCTTTGAGTTGTCTTGCCATCGGATGGTACGAGGGAGCATGTAGGCTGTCCGTCAGTTGCTCTACACTCACTACATGACCAGCCTGCCTTTTTTCTATGCTTCTGCATAATTCCTCATTTATATGGCAGCATATTCACATCTACTCTACATTTTTCTATTGCCTTTTGAGTACTTCGTGACTTGAGTTTCCAGCGATTGTAGTACCTTTAACTCACAACCATAAAAAGCACCAGAATATTCATGTTAAAAAGACAAGCCTTTGTTTCAAGTGAAAGTTTGAGGTCCTTAAAAGTACGGTGAAATTTTACAAAGCCAATAGGCCCCACTTTTCTCTTCCCATTCAATTCTGTCCCTCCATATTTATACGGAGCCATAAGTAAAATCAAAAGGTAATCATTTAGTAGACAAACACCGATTAACCATTAGCTTATAAGAGGTAATAGAATCAAGTACACATGTATTGAAGCAATGTAACTCAGTTTATGGGCTTTACTGGGGCTAGGTTTGGCCTTTTTATTAAAGCATGATGGACAACAGGTTGGTCAGAATATCTTCTGTGTGAAAAGCTGTAGTAGGGTTGAACTAAAACGGTATGGATAGGGTGAAAATTTATATAAAGAGCAAACATAGTCATTAGCATTCAATATAGGCATATGTAAGCACCTAGTATTACCTTACCTTTTATCTTCAAGTCTTAAAAGCCCATCTAAATTGCTCAATTCTTGAAGTAAAAGTGGGAGTTTTATGGGCATATCTTTCAAAGTATAAACAAAGAAAGATTATTATGTTTACATTTTATGCATAATTATTAAACTTTGAAATATGAAAATACTGTGAAGCTACATCAGTATGTATTCCTAGCCACTGAACATCAATAATAGGTCAGAACAAGAAAGTCAACATTTTAGGAAAATCTGCAGATGTTTGTAACTTGCAGACTTAAGTAATCAAAATAAATGGGAAACCTTGAAACTGAGTTTGAAGAAACCACCAGAACCCTAAGTATGTTCAAGCATATTGGAGGGAAGGATGGAGGTATCAGTATTTTTTTAAAAAGGTGCTAGGTATTTTAGACAGTATAATACAGTGAATACAGCATCAACTAGCTGTGTGACCATAGACAGGCCACATAACTTCTCATTGCCCTAGGCAACTTTCTGAGATTACAAATTAAAGAGAAGGGATTCCATCTTTATTGGGAGAGAGAGATCCCTTAGTAAGAATTCTGTACAAGTAAAATAGGCCTAGCCTATGTATTTCAAAACAGAATCTGTGTCTTAAGAAAAACTTCCCCCATGTTATATACTGAAAAACAACTTCATCTTCAAAATCCTCTCGACTGCATAGCTAATGAGAAAAACACAGGGAAACATTAAAATTAAATCTGTAAGGTAACAGATTCTGAAATGCCAGAAATGAGGATTTGGAAATCAATATAAACTATTTTCTGTAAATATTATCACAGGCGTAATATAAACAGTGGAAAGACCATTAGATTTGGAATTAAAAGACCAAGATTCAAATTCTGACTTTGCTGCTTAGTGCCTATGATTTTAGGCAACCACTTTAACCTCTCTGGGCCTCAGTTTCCTCATCTGTAAAAAAAGAAAAAGGAGGAATGAACTAGATGATCTCTAAATCCCCTTTCAGCTTTAAGCCTAAGATTCTATGCATGTCTTTTAGCAAAGTCCTTCAGCTTAATACTGTCCTTAGTTACAAAACTGTCCTCTACTTGGACGCTATGCAAACAGCTTCAGCACCACCAACAGCACCCAGTCATATGCAGCTGGGAAGGATTTTTTTTTTATGAACATGCAGGGTTTTTTTTGTTGTTGTTCTTATTTGTCCTTTCTTTCCTTCTTTTCCTCTCTTTTGTCTTTCTTTTCCTTTCCTTTCCTTTCTCCTTCCTTCCTTCCCATCATCCTTCCTCCCTGTTTTGTCCTTAGAGAGGACTGAGCTGAGGTCAAAATGACGCATCCTGTTCTCAGCTAAACCTCTTCTTTGACTGATAAGGCTCAGAAGATACTAGCACAACTTAGACTAGAAGATACTGCCTCGGCACAAAGATTAATACCAGGGACATAGCTGGAGACCTAGAGAGGATTTTTAGCAATAAGTTAATTAGACTCCTGCTGCTTCAGGAAGTCAATGTGATGATGAACCCTAATTGCTAACCTGAGGTGTTTGATATAGATGGAAATGAGCTCTTTTTTTTCAGAACTGAAGAATTATTTAAAAGACACATAAGCCTGTTGCTAATGTAGCCCAGACTTCCTTTCCCTTTTCAGTTCCCACCCCTTTGTTCCCTCCCATACACAGCCAGACACAGACCCAGACATACGCATACCCACACAGAGAAAAATACGCACACGTTTCTGTATATACATTTCCACACAAACAGACACAGACAAGAGCTCTCACCCACTCACTCCCACATACATATACACATACATACATACATACATACATACATACATACGCAGATAAGTACATACACACGTAGGCCAGGGAAGATTCCACGCAGGTACATAGGATAAGCCTTATGCATTGCTCCTGATACAGATCATCTAATACAGAGAAACCTGCAAACACTTTAGTCAACTCGCTGGATTTCATCTCCATGGCAACAAGCATGGAAGGTGAGACATTGCTGCCTGTGAAGTAACTTTCTCCTCACCCCCTGCATGAACAGACAGGAGGGGCATGGGTCTAGCTCCATATCCTTAGGATCTTACTTTTCTGAAGCAAACAGGTCTGCAAGTCCAGGGAATCCAGATTTTAGGGGAAAGAGCCCTAATGTTGCTGCTGCTGCTGCTGCTGCTGCTGCTGCTGGGTGTGTGGCGTGGTGTATGTTTGTGTGTGCAGTCAGCTTGCTGATGCTTCTCACGTAATGTTTTGTAGGAAGTTTCCAGGCTTCTTCAGTTTAATCTGAGAGAGAGGGAGAAAGGGAGAGAGACAGAGAGACAGAGAGAGAGAGGGAGAAAGAGGGAGGGAGACACAGAGAGAGAGAGAGAGAGACAGACAGACAGACAGAGAGACAGAGACAGACAGAGAGAGAGAGAGAGAGAGAGAGAGAGAGAGAGAGAGAGAGGGAGAGAGACACAGAGACAGACAGACAGACAGACAAAGAGACAGAGACAGAGAGAGAGAGAGAAAGAGGGAGAGAGACACAGAGAGAGAGAGAGAGACAGACAGACAGACAGAGAGACAGAGAGAGAAAGGGGGGGGAGCACTAAGGACAAGCAAGACAGAATGATAAATGAAAGTCTGGGTTTCTGTCCATAAGATACCTTGAGAATTTCCAAGTTTTCTACTGCCTTGAAAAGAATGAGGGTGAGAGCTCTATAGGGACCACCTCCAGACTCTCTCAAAAGGGAACTCTGGGGATCTAGTTTGAGGACTGTTATTGAGTGGATCCTACCAGATCTTGAGCTTTTAAGTCTCTGGGAAGTCCTGAAACTTTTACACTACATCAAGATGAAGACATCTGGGTTTGTACTTTCAGGTTTTCCTTTGATTCTAGCGTACTCATACCTCATAACTGATAAATGAGCTCTGTGTAAAGCTGACTAGAGTATAGCTTCACCTCTGTACCTTCTATAGGATTTAATAATCTTTGCATTTGGTGTGGTGGTGGTGTTGGAGTATGGGTTAATGGGTATGTCTCCTTATGTGAAATGATGCAGTGTCTGGTCTCTCATTTGCATGGTAAAATTGCATCTTTCATTCAAAATGTCAAACTCCTCTACAACCACAAAAATAAGATTCTATTCTAATTTTATTGACTTTAGAATAATATTTGAAAGTCACTTACAGATAACTAGGGAGAAAAACCTGTTGATTAAAGTAATTTCTTATTTTAAAAAAAAAAACTAGGTATGTGATCCCTGATGCTTTGGATTTTTGGTGATGCAGATGAAACAGTGAATTCTATCAATTTATGAATATCAAATGAAAAATACAACCTTGCTAATAAGTTCTTTTCCAGCAGAAAACTACTATCCAAAACATACCTGTGCATAAAAAATGCTATATATAAAGGTGATCCTCTTTGTTTGGAAGCTTTCTTCTGTAACTGTGCTTCTTTCAAGCACTGAAAACAGCAGTCTTAAAATACCTACTGAATGATTATGATACGTTACTCACCAGGAAAATACAATTTGTTTTTCTATTTGGTGCTTCAATTTTTGAAATAATAGTTGCTAACTATTTAGCAACTGAATGAAATTATGCGACCCTGACTACCATTGGGCCACTGGGGCCCAATCCTGTGACTCATCAAAATGCCCAAGTTCCACTGAATGAGAATTATATTTGCTGCCTTTGGGGAACAACTGTTTTTGCACTGATGATCAATCAAATCTATTAATGCTAGAATATATACATATATATAGTATATAAGATATATATGTGTATATATATATATAAAATACATGCACATATATATGTATACATTCATAGGCATGTATTCCTGAGAATATGGATTACATGGAACTTTACTCTTCATTGGTATGTGAAGACATCATAATTAAAACAACTTTTAAAAAGAAGTTTTTCAATCTTAATTTTAAAGGTAATGAATGAAAGCTCCTGCTAATAAATACTACAAAAATGGTCATCTTATTCATATGAGTAACTTAGCATAGCCTATAAATGCTTTAGAATATTTCTCCCCTCCTCAGTTTATATTCTCTTTAAATTTAAGTTTTTGTTTTATTTTAAGTCATTAAACATATCTCTAGTTTCAGTGGTTCTTAGCTTTTTTTTGTCTCATGGACTCCTTTGACCTTGTAATAATTATTACAGAATAATTATTATAAATAAAAATTATTATTCAGAATAATTATTATAAATGCATATAATAAACAGATGGGATTACAAAGGAGACTAATTATACTGAAATACAGTTTTATACATGTATATCTATATATATTTAGAACCCTCAACTTAAATGGACTGATTTTTATTGTTTTGTATACTCGTGAGTTATTCTGAAAATCACTGCTCTCAGAAGATTTATGTTCTATCTGTCAGTTTCTAAGAGCTCTGGGTATTTTCCATTTCTCCAGTATGAGTAAAATTTAAAAGCCCTTTCATTTAGGCCATATGTGCAGAACTCTGGAATTTTCCTTTCCCATTTATACCAAAGATTTAATAACTAGAAATGTCTTTCATTAAAAGTTGACAGGTGATTTTGAGACTTTCTATTGGCTTTCAGGAACTCTTATCTGTTGTGATTCATATCAACTTGTTTTAATGTGAATGAGTTCGTCATAAATTGCTTTTCAGTAGTCTTGAGGGACCAATCTGAAAACATTTCATCAGGAAATTCTCCTAAAAAAAAGTCAAAATGAGTGTTGCCCTCTCACGCTTCCCTTCTCATAGATCAAATGAAATGGAAAACTGAGGCTGTTAGTCAGATATTCCAGGCCTGAAATAACCCTTAAGAAGAAATTGAACGTGTTGGCTGTATTTTCTTTACTGATACCAATAAGGCCCATGACAACAACCAGACTTTTACAAACTTTCTATGCCATGGCATTGTTATTTGCTGTCTTCCTTTTTATGTCACTTCATTTCTTTTTAACATGACAGGGTTCAGAATATAGTTTTTTTTTTCTCTTTAAGGACATTTCTTATTAAAGAAAAATACTCCCTCCCTCCGCCAAAATTCTTTTTTTGGCTGTTTGAAAATGAAAATTTTGCTATTGGATAGAACCTCAGAATAATGAGCTCCATTTAGATCTTCAGCAAATGCAATATTTTTAAGCAGATAGGTGGGAAAAGCTTTCGGGTGAGGACTTAATTTAGGAATTCACTGAGGGGAATGCAAAGTTTAGATAAGATAAAGGCCCTGCCTTTATAGAACTTACAGTCTAGCATAGAGAGATAAAGTTAGAGAGAGAACAATGCCTAAGAAATACATCAGAGAAGTGTATGACAAGGGATGATAAGGGGTCTAAATGGAAAGGGCATGGACAGCAAGGGAAATAAAGGTTCTTGGTGTTTGTCCTTTGTCCTCCAAGAGGACCATGACATCAGGGAGGTGATGCCATGACCTGCAAGTGAATTGGATTGAAGTGAGGCAGACCTGTGCAAAGTCACCAGCCTTAGTCTCTCCTCTGGAGCCATCTGGATCCAGTGGCCAGATATAGATCAGGATGGTTGGAGATGGCCCAGGAAGCAATGGGAGACCTTGGCCTTTTTAAGTTAAGGTCTTTAACAGTCTCAGTTTGATGGAGACAGTGCCCATTCAGTGATTAAGTCCAGGTAAGAAAAGGGAGGAAATAAAGGAAGCCTTAAAAAAAAAAGGGGGTATTTATTTCAAGCAATCAGTAAGTATTTACCAAGCACTTACAATGTGTAAGGTACTATGCTAGATCCTGAGGATACGAATACAATAAATGAAAAATTCCTACTGCAGTTATCTTAGATTCTAAGGGGATAAAAATTGGCAAGATGTCAATAGATAGAGAGGGAAAGGGAAACGCAAGGAAAAGCAGAAAGGTATGAAGTTTCACGGCACATTTTGAGGGCAGAAATTAAGTCAGTATTGATAGACTACAGAATGTGAGAAAGGTTACGATAATATGAGAAAAAACTTGAACAACAGGGTAGGTATTTCCCCCTTTTCTTCTTTCCCAGTCTTATGGGTGTGAGGCAGAACCTTGGAGTTGTATTAATTTACATTTCTCTTATATTTGTGACTTTGACTATACATACATAAATATATGTGTGTTATATTTATACGTCTCTCTCTCCACATATGTATATATGTGTATGCGTGTGTATTTGCTACAAGGAAAGATTTCTGTGGAGGGAGTTATATTAGTGGGTAGTGAGAGATATGAAAAAAGATATGAATGAAGCATTTTTAAATGCACAAAACACAGCAAAAAAAGAAGTACAGAAGAGCGCAAGCAGAGCAATTTTGTTAATACCTGGTTAAATGACATACACGTACTAGACATTTCTTTAAAACAAACTGTATCTAAAAGAGTTCACAATTTCTTACTGTGACTTCAACAACAGACATCAACAAATACGAACATTTCAACATGCAAAAAAAGAGAGAATTACAGAAGAAGTTAAACTTTTGCAATCATTTCCTAGCAAGTTTTCCCATCTCTGCCCTCTTCTATCTTTGATCTATTGCCAGACTGGGGACCATCTCCAGTCATCCTGATCCAGTGATCTGCCATTGGACCCAGATGGCTCTGGAGGAAAAAGTGAGGCTAGTGACTTTGCACAGCCCTCCCTCACTTAAATCCAGCTCACTTGCAAGTCATGGCATCGTCTTCCTGATGTCATGGTCCTATTTGAGAACGAAGGACAAACAATAGTCTGAGAGTGCTATGCCCCACTGGGGACCCAACTGGCCAGTTCTAGTTGGTCAGCAGAGCTGCTTTCTCTTTCTTTCTTTCTTTTTTTCTTTCTTTCTTCCTTCCATCTTTCCTTCCTTTCTTTCTTTCCTTCTCTCTCTCCCTCTCTCCATCCCTTCTTTTCTCCCTCCCTCCCCTCCCTTTCTTTTCCCTTCCCTTCTTCTCCCTTGGTCCACATAGAGCATCATACCCTTACCTGTCTGTGCTCTGTTCAAAGGAAGATAAATTTTAATGGCTGAACCTAGCAAGGTATCTTGGAGTTTACCATCTAGATTTCTTTCTTAGTGACCATGCCTTAAACCCAATATAGATCAGGCTCTCACTGACTAGCCAACAATAAGTCCTAGCCCAAGTTTACTTAACGATTATTGTTTGGGCCCTGAAGGCTCACAGCAAATGTAAATAGTAATTGTCTCTGTTTTGGCCAGAAACTCTGAGGGTCTTCCTCTCTCAGACTGATTTTGTTTTGTTAGGTAAAAGGGGTCATTCCTTGGCCCATTTCTTACCTGTCCTTTAATTGCTGAAATGGGCATTGTCCCAAAGTGAGAACTCAGAAAGATTTTAGCTTTAAAAGGCCAAGGTCTCCCACTGTATCCACTGGATCCCCTGGTATGCTTACTGCTTTCAGAGTATGTTATCTCCTACTCTGCAAGGTTATTGGAAATGGTGGGGTTGCGGGGGGTGGGGGGGGGGGGGGTGGAGGCATGGAGAAAGAGAGGAAAAACCCTCCTAAGAGGATGAGCATTTCTCTCTCAAGATTGATATTCAACGGTGTACTGGACTCTGCTCAAACTCTCTGAAATCAGAAAACACTGCAAATTAGAGCTTGATTTATTTTTTTGTTGATTGTCTAGACTCAACAGTCTAGACTGCAGACAAGAAAAAAGTAATAAAGAAAATGTTAGTGATTCAGATTAAATTTAAAAGTGTGTTGGTTCATACAGTTGTGTTTTCCCCTCCCCCCTCAGAGTCACTTGTTAAACATTTACCAGCCTAACCCTATCTGAGTTCCATACCTGGCTTTCTTTTCAACTGCCAAGAGTGCACATTTCTCTGAGTTGTCTCCTGCTTCCTTAGAGAATCTTGCATTTTAAAGGCTACTTGAGATGTGGACAATCCTTCCACCACATGGCTACCTACTCTATAATGCCATAAAATTTGTTTGAACAATATTTTCATACCTTATAATATATAAACACTTCTTTATACTCTCTTTATGACTGCTTTGGTCCTCTTCAAGAACGAAGGACAACAACCAACCTGCAACACCCATAAAATGAGGACTATAGCATAATAAAAGGAGGACAAGAGACTGTCTACAGAACTATATGTTATCATACAGACAAAAAGTTCTTCAGTTACCCAGACACCCAACTCCCTAATTCTTCTCTAGGCTAAAAATCTCTTCTTCCTCCAAAGGGTCTATATTTTGTTAGATGTAGAGGCTCTTCATGATCTTGGTCACCCTCCTCTGGATCCTTTCCAGGTTATAAATATCCCTCCAAATATATAATACCTACAAGTGAACATAATACTCTAAATGTGATATAAGTAGGTCAGAGTACAGAAGGATTTTCACCTCTCTAGTTTGAGAACTATCCTCCTAATGCAGCTATGACACTATACAATAGCATCACATACGACATTATTGACTTGTATTGAGTCTGAAGTCTTAAACTCAGATTTTTAAGATAAACGGCTATCTGTTGTTGTTGTTCAGCTGCGTCCAACTCTTTGTGGCCCAATGGACCATAACATAGCAATGCTGTCCATGGGGTTTTCTTGGCAAAGATACTAGAGGAGTTTGCCATTTTTTTCTCCAGCTCACTTTGCAGATAAGGAAACTGAGGCAAACAGAGTTAAGTGACTTGCCTAGGGTCATACAGCTAGTAAGTATTTTAGTCCAAATTTGAACTCAAGAAAATGCATCTTCTTGACTCTAGGCCCAGCACTCTATCCACTGAGCCATCTAGCTCCCCTGCCTGGCACAGGGTAGGCCCTTAATAAATACTTGTTCCCTTCTCTACCCTCAACCCCCTAATACTTTGCTGAATGACTCCACAGCATTCCTCTGATCAATCCACTCAGAAAGCATGTCAGAAAAGACAACGAGGTTAGCCTGGCATGACCTGTTCTTGATGAAGCTACTCTGGCTCATTGCAATCACTGCTTCCTTTTTAGGTGTTCCCTCTCTCTTTAATAGTCCACTCCAGAATTTTGACAGGAATTGAAGTCAAGCTCACTAGACTTTACCCTTTTCCTATTTTTTTTTGGTAGATCAGAACAAGATCAATCCTTTTCTAGGACTTCAGAGACTGTCTTCATGGTCTTTCAAAGATGATTGAAAATGGCTTAGAAATCAAATATGTCAAATTTTTTAATACCCTAATATTTAAAGTGCTTTGCAAACATTGAAATACTAGGTAAATTTTAATTATAATTAGCAACTTGATTACCCCAGAATATAGTTCATCTGGTCTGGTCTGCATAACTTAACCTCATCGAGGATAGCTAAATACTGGCTTATTATCTCCCTACTTATCTTCATATGACATTTCTTTTTTTATAATTAATTTATTTATTTTTAGATTTCAACATTCATTTCCACAAAATCTTGAGTTCCAATTTTTGTTGTCATCTCTCCCCTCCTCCCACCCCATAAAACCTTGCATTCTGATTACCCCTTCCATCAATGTACCCTCCCTTCTATCATACCCCTCCCTTCCCTTATCCCCATCTTCTCTCTTTTCTTTTAGGGCAAGACAAATTTCTATATCCTATTACCTGTATTTCTTGTTTCCCAGTTATATGCAATAGCAATTCTCAACATTTGTTTCCAATATTTTGAATTCTAACTTCTCTTCCTCCTTCCCTCCCTACCAATCCCCACTGAGAAGGCAAGCAATTCAATACAGGCTATATATGAGTCATTTTGCAAAAGACTTCCATAATAGTCATGTTGCATAAGACTAACTATATTGCCCTCCAACCTACCCTGTCCCCCCCTTTTTTGTCTATTCTCTCATTTGACCTTGCCCCTTCCCAAAAGTGTTTACTTCTAGTTACTCCCTTCTCCCATTTGCCCTCCCTTCTATCTACCCCCTCAACCCACTTGTCCCCTTCTCCCTTATTTTTCTGTAGTGTAAGATAGATTTTCATACCAAATTTAGTAAGCATGTTATTCCCTCCTTAAGCCATATATGAAGAGAGTAAGCTTCACTTTTCCCCTCTTATCTCCTCCCTTTTCTCCTCCATTGAACAAGATTTTTCTTATCTCTTTTATGAGTGATAGTCTGCCCCATTCCATTTCTCCCTTTTTCCTCCCAATATTTTCCCCTCTCACTCCTTAATTTAATTTAATTTTTTAAGAATATCATCTCTTCTGATTCAACTCAACCTTTACTCTGTGTGTGTGTGTGTGTGTGTGTGTGTTTGTGTGTGTATAATCCCTCCACCTACCCAAATATTGAGAAAAGTTTCAAGAGTTACAAGTATTATCTTTCCATTCAGGAATGTAAACAGTTCAACTTCAGAAAGTCCTTTATAATTTCTCTTACCTGTTTACCTTTTCATGCTTCTCTTGATTCTTTTGTTTGAAAGTCAAGTTTTCTATTCAGTTCTGGTCTTTTCATCATGAATACTTGAAAGTCCTCTATATCATTGAATGACTATTCCCTTTAAGTATTATACTCAGTTTTTCTGGGTAGGTGATTCTTGGTTTTAATCCTAGTTCCTTTGACTTCTGGAATATTTTATTTCAAGCCCTTCAATCCCTTAATGTAGAAGCTGCCAGTTCCTGTGTTACCCTAATTGTATTTCCACAGTACTTGAATTGTTTCTTTCTAGCTGCTTGCAATATTTTCTCCTTGACCTAGAAATTCTGGAATCTGGCAACAATATTTTTAGGGGTATTTCTTTTTGAGTCTCTTTCAGGAGGTGATTGGTGGATTCTTTCAATATTTATTTTGCCCTCTGGTTCTAGAATATCAGGGCAGTTTTCCTTGATAATTTCATGAAAGATAATGTCTAGGCTCTTTTTTTAATCAGGACTTTCATGTAGGCCTATAATTTTTAAATTGTCTCTCCTGGATCTATTTTCCAGGTCAGTTGTTTTTCCAATGAGATGTTTCACATTATCTTCTATTTTTTCAATCTTTTGGTTTTGTTTTGTAATTTCTTGGCTTATCTCATGGTCATTAGCTTCCCTGAACTCCACTCTCTCTTTTAAAGAACTATTTTGTTCAGTGAGCTTTTGAACCTTCTTTTCCATTTCGCTAATTCTGCTTTTTAAAGTCTCCTTCTCCTTATTGGTTTTTTTGGACCTCTTTTTCCATTTGAGTTAGCCTATTTTCAAAGGTGTTATTTTCCTCAGGATTTTTTTTTGGTTCTCCTTTAGCAAGCTGCTGACTCACTTTTCAAGCTCTTCTATGGCCTGAACCCATTTCATATTCATTTTGGAGGTACTGGAGACAGAAGCCTTGACTTCCTATGACAATATGCCTTGTTCTTCCTCATCTGAAAGGATGGAAGGAGACACCTGTTCACCAAGAAAGCAACCTTCTATAGTCTTATTTTTTTTTTCATTTTTTGGGCATTTTCCCAGCCAGTTACTTGACTTCTGAATCCTTTATCAAGGGGAGAGTTCTAATGCTCCTCCTCCCCCCAGTACCATGCTCAAGACTGAGGTTCAAATCAGGAGCTCATTTCCCCCAGAGGCTTTAAGCTGAGCTACCTGGACAATGGACTCAGTCTGCTTCCACAGCCACTGTAGCCACCTGCTGCCCACTGCTGCTCCTGCCACCACCTCTGCCACTGCCTGGCACCAGTGCTGGAGGAACCCCACTCCCCTCTCACCCAGCTTGGAAAGCCTTCCCACACTGACCTTTGGAGCTTTCTGTGTTGCTTGTGGGTTGAGGGATCTGGGACCCTCCCTGCTGGGAATTCTGCCCCAGAGGTCTGTTCAGGTCCTGTTCCTCCCAGTGCCACACAGCCAGGGCTGGTCTCTGCTCTGCTTAGCATCCTGTGAGATAGACCTTTCCTGTTGGCCTTCCAGGTTACCTTTGGCTGGGAACCTCTTTCACTCTGTTGTTCTGTGGCTTCTGCTGCTCTAGAATTTGTTGAGAATCATTTGTTACAGGTATTTTGTGGGCCATGGGGGAAGCACTAGAGTATGCGTCTTTCTACTCAGCCATCTTAGCTCCACCCCCCCATATGACATTTCTTATTAGAATTTTTTTTTCATTCCTGTCCATTTTAAAGATTATTCTTCCTGGCATAGAAAAATGTAAGTTAAGTAAGATTTCAGTAGTTTTGACATTTCTCCTATTGTCTATTACCATTTCATCTACTGAGCTTCAGTCTTCTTCCTCTTTTTATCCTTCTCTTTTCCTGAATATAATTTTTAAAAACTCTTATTATCTTATCTTCAATCACCAATCTCAACTCATTCTTCGTTTTAGCAGTCTTGACACTGTTCCTACATGGACACTTTTTATATTCATCCTCTGTTACTTGCTTTTGCTTTATGCCATCTTCTGAACATTTTTTAAAAAATCTAAGATGACTGATAAGTTTCAATGGGATCAGCATTAGTCTTTTCTTTCTTATGGGAATTCTTTGTCTTTATGTCTTCAGATATTCATTCTTAAAAGTTTCTCATCCTTCCTGAGCTCACTTTCCCCTTAGAGTATCAGTCCATGGGTTCATACCTATTAATTTTTGAAGGCTTTGAAATCTATTCTCTCAAAATCTAAAGTAAATGTCAGAATATACCCAAGTTTCCTTTTCTCTTTTACAGATTCTAAGATGATATATTCCCATATTTCACTCCTGAAACCAGTTACTACTTGTCACTGAGAAGTACGGGTAAAAGTTTCTCTCAGTTATTCCACCTTTTGAAGGATGAAGCTGTCATTAAGGCATATTAAGAAATTATTACCTACTATGCAGGATACTTAGGTGGTGCAGTGGATAGAGTATTGGGTCTGAAGTCATTGTGAATTCATATCTGGCCCCACACACTTATTATCTCCTGAGCAAGTCACTTTCCCCTGTCTACCTCAGTTCCTCATCTGTAAAATGAAATGGAGGAGGAAATGGCAAATCACTCAAATATCTATGCCAAAAAAAAAAAAAAAACCCAAATGGGATCACAAAGAGTAGGGCATAAATGAAATGACTGAACAGAAAAAGATCAGATATTTGGATAATTGTAAGCTACCATAACTTCTATATCATGCCTCTCTTGCCAGGCTTGGGAGCTATTCCCCACATTTTTCACCTATTTTTCTGTCTAGACCTAGTTACAATAACTCTTCCATTTCTTTGTCTGTTGATCTTCATACAAATGCTCTTCTGCTGTCCTTTCTTCTCTTAGTTCTTGATTTTCTCATATAAGTAAATTTATTGTTGCCCACAATTACACAGGATAAGTTTGTTTCCACTTCCACAACATAGATTTTCAAATATTTGAAGACAGCTCTCATGTCTTCTTTTATTCTTCTGCTTTCTATGCCAAACATCCCAAGTTCTTTCATTTTCCCCTCTAAATCATGTGGTTTCCAAACCCCTCACCATCCTGGTTGCCCGCTTCTGCATGCACTCTGGTTTGTCAATCTCACTCTTAAAATGTGATACCCAGAAATGAGTATTATACTCTAGATATGATCTGAGACCTGAAACAGTGAAAAGATTACTTCTTATGAGTTAGATATTATATTTACGTTAAAATAGGCTAAGATTTTGTTAACTTAAAAAGAAAATCTATTGTAAGCTAAAACTTTTTTTCTCCTAATGAGAATATGTATATAAGGTTTCACATTTTTTTCTGTTAAATTTTGTGTTGTTAGGTTGAGCTTATTGTTGCAAGCTTATCAGGATCATTTTGGATATTGATGATGTTAATGTTGGGGTTAGCTTATTTTTGAAAATAATTTCTTTATGTCTTCATTAAAATGATTAATAAAAATGTTGAGTAGCTCAGGTAGTCATTAACTAACCCATGTAACAGTACTACTATTTAGTCCATATTCACCCCCATGGATATCGTAAAAGACTTTGTTAAATATTTTTGCTCAAATCAATATATGTCATATGACGTTTAACTGATTTATCAAACTACCAAAAAAAGAAAACTTTGTTTTGTTAGAAGACTAAATAGGCTAATTTGGCATAATGTGGTCTAACGGTGCTGGCACTTTGACTCATGGCACATAGAGCCATGTTGGCTATTGGTACTCAATATACTCCTTTCTAAAATCGAACAAACTATCCTCTCAAGAATATGTCATAGAATTTAGTCAGAGATCGACAACGTTAGTAGATGTCCAATATTTACCTTTTTTTGTTGTTCTTTGAATATTAGCATATCTTTCACTTAACTGTTATTTTTGGTAAGCTGGTAGCTGGACAATTCAGAGAAGGGAGGGATGACTTCAAGAAGAGATAGCAGGAATTTTAGGAACTAAGAGAGGACCTAGGCACAAGTAAGTTCAAGGAAGCACATCATTGGAAGAGATGATCAAGTACCTGAACACTGAGGCCATTGCAAACCACAGAATTGGTCAGTCAGTTGGTCAACAAGAATCATGCCAGACACTGTGCTAAGAGCTTGGGACATGAAGAAAGGCAAAACCAAACCAAACCAGGTCTTGCTCTCAAAGAGCTCACAATCTCACAGAGAACAACATGCAAACATATACTGACAAATGAGATAAAGCCAAGACAAATCAGAGATAAGCACAGAGGGAGGATACTAGTGTTAAGGGGGATCAGAAAAGGCTCTTGTAGAAGATGAGATTTTAGTTGGGATTAGAAGATGGATAGGGAAGCAAGGGCATGGAGATAAGGAGCAAGGGAATTTGAGGCAAGGTGGGGGTAGCCAATGGAGATGTCCAGAGTTGGGAGATAGAGTATCTCATTCTAGAATAACTTTAAAAGTCATCTTTGTTGTCTTTAGGATTTTCCCCCCAGGCTCAGCTCACTTAAACTTTAAGCAGTGATGCTATTAACAATTTATGCAATTTATATAACATGTTACATCGATCATCTAATTTGAGCTTCCTAAAACTACTATAGGATAGATACTCTCCATGATCCCCAGTTTACAGATGAGAAAACGTGGTTTACAAAAGATTAAATGACTTGCCTGTAGTTACATTATGTGTCAGGGATGGGATCTGAATTTATGTTTTCCTGCTTGCACACATCAAACTCTAGCTGCTATGTCATGCTAGCTAACCATTTTTAAGGATTTATATTACTCTTTTGTACTTAACCTTGGTTGTATGCCCCTCTTTTCATCCTTTGTACATTTGTTTAGAAGCAAAATAGTCATTTTAAATGGTCATAAGCAGTAATGAAATAACCATTTGCCTACTCACCCAAGGTGAGTAAAAAATACTCCAGACTAGTGGAAAAGAATACTGATTTAATTCCTTTGCTAACAGCATATAGCTATAAAAAAATAACAAACTTATTAAAAATCTGGGTGGACTGGCATGCTTTTTGATATCTGATGCTTTTTTAAGGTTGGTTCTTTCATGTTACTCTTATTTAAATGGATTTTATTTTCTCTATTTGCTAATTCTTATAAAAATTTGGCTTTTTAGAAACCAGTCACAAATTATATACTTGTAAGTTCAGTGCACTTTCCTTCCAAGGTACTGAGTAACCACTATAATTTGTAGTTTCCTGAGGAGCTCAAGAGAAAAACCACTCTATTTGGTTATATTACAGGCAAATTTGGGGCTGAAATATAAAGGAGCTTGCATTCTGATTTAGGGAGAAATTGTTTCAGTTTAACAAATGTCCTGTGGTTCATATTCTGTTGTCACTGAACAACTGAAGTATTTCAGTGGTGTTGATTTTGTCTAAGGGAACACTGCAGTCTAGTGGATTGGAGCAAAATTGGAACAGCAAGCAGATTTCAGCATCCCCCATGACAAACTGTCATCCAGATAATTCACTTACCTTTCTGTGACTGTGTCAGCATGAGGTCAAAACAATGGTTCTATTCAGTCAATTCAACCAAACAAGAATGGTTAGGCTGTTCATGAAGAGAGCAATACAACTTGTGGGGTAGCTAGGTGGTGCACTGGTTAGAACAGCAGTGCAGGAGTCAGGAGGACCTGAGTTCAAATCTCACCTCAGACACTTGACACTCACTAGCTGGGTGACCTTGGGCAAGTCACTTAACCCCAATTGCCTCATCCTGGGTCAGTCATCCTGATGAATATCTGGTCACTTGATTCATATGGCTCTGGAGCAGAAGTGAGGCTGGTGACCTGCACAGACCTCCCTCACTCAAAAAACAAAACCAAGTGCAAGTCATGTCATTATTTCTCTGATGGCATGGCCTTCTTTGGCAACAAAGGACAAACACACACAATACAATTTGTAGAAAGTATAGAATGCATACTCTCTGTGTGTGTCTGTCTCTTTGCCTCTCTCTCTCTCTCTCTCTCTCTCTCTCTCTCTCTCTCTCTCTCTCTCTCTCTCTCTCCTCTTTAATCTCATTAACTCCTCAATCAATATATCTATCCCTGGTCTCTCTTCTGAGTCCCATTCCTGTATTACCAATTGTCTGTTGAACATTTAAAATTGGATGCCCCATAAGCATCTCAAACTTGACATATCCAAAGTAGAACTTATTGTCTTTTCCCCAAAACCTACTCCTGGCCCAACCTTTTTGGCAAGGGCACTGCTACCCTTTGGTCACCCCAGGTTCACAGTCTCAGTGTCATCCTTGATTCCTCACTCTCCCTTACCTCACATAACCAATCAGTCCCCAAATTAACTCTACTTCCATATCTTTCATATCTTTCTCCTTTTCTCTACATCCCTAGCCACCACTCCAGTTCAGGTTAATTTTTCTCTCAGCCTCAAATCTCTACCCTCTCCAATCCACCCTTCAGTCAATCAGTTAGCAAGTATTTATTAAGTACATGATAGGAATTGTGCTTAATGGTGGGAATAAAAAGAAAGTCAGATACACAGTGTGTGCTGTCAGGAAGGTCACATTCAGATAAGGGAGCCCACGCACAGCTGTCAAAGGGATATTTCTGACCATTGCCATTCCTGTGCTCTGATCAATATACTCAGCTCTGCTGAATCCATATTATCTCTAAGATAAAATACAAAACCTGTTTGGCATTTAAAACCCTTTACAACCTGGCTCCAAGCTACTTCTCCAGGCTTAATATACATGATTTCCCTTCATGTACTCTATAGTCCAATCAAATGGGCCTTCTTCCCCTTCTTCACATGGTTTACTATCTTTTGTCTCCATGACTTTGCATTGGCTCTTCCCCTTATGCCTAGAACACACTCCTTCTTCACCTCTGACCCTTAGAATCCCTAGTTTCCTTCTGCGTTCAGTTCTCATGACCCCTCTTAGTGAAACTTTCCCAGATCCCCCAAAGGCTAGCACCTCTCCTCCCAAATCAATTTGCATTCTGTATATGCTTATTTTATTCATAATTATGCATGTAGATGAAATCTCACTCATTAGAATATAAGTTCCTTGAGGACAGATTTTCATTTTTAAGTTTTTAGCACAGTGTCTAGTATAGAATAGACATTTAACAAATGCTTATTGATTAAGGCAAAAATGTTCATTTAAGACATTGGGTATTTTAGTTTGCCTAATGTCAAGTAACTAGTTTAATGACCTAATTAATTAGTTGTTTTAGCTTCATATAGTTGTAACTCCAGGGGCAATAAGCAAATGAATAAATGAATGAATGTATAAAGAAATATATAACTAGGTAAACCTTGATTAAAGTGATCACTTCAACAAAATTCAGTCAAAACAACTCATCAGTCACTATGTATATTACCTTATATCAGATTATAGTATTAGGTAGATAGTAATATCATACTTTTTTATATCACATCATATTGTATTATAGTGTGTTATAGTCCATTATGTCATTGGACAAAATAATCTAATTCTAATATGAAAATTTATTTGATAAGATTTCTGATCAATATCAGTCTTTGTATATAATGGCTTTTTATATTTTGTGCCAAAAGAGTTTAAAGATGGGAAGCCTTCTCTTTTTTTCAGGTTCCTATTTTAATGACTACACCGTAGAGTATATGACTGTAACTAAACTGACTGTATTTTTTTGTGTGTAGGCCAAGATATGACACAAGCAGGAATCCTGAAGAATTGCAACGATGTGGTAGCAAATGATGAGTAGCCTCCACCATAGCAACGGACCAGCCGGCATGAGTGTCAACAAAGTTTCAGCTTTCTCACTGACACTGGAACAAAAAACAGGCTTTGCATTTGTGGGGATTCTGTGCATTTTCTTGGGCCTTCTTATTATCAGATGCTTCAAAATCCTGCTGGATCCCTACAGTAGCATGCCTTCCTCTACTTGGGAAGATGAAGTGGAAGAGTTTGACAAAGGAACCTTTGAATATGCACTTGCATGAAGACCCTGCTTTCATTTTCATGTTTATTCAAGTTCAATGGAAAAAATTTAAAAAAAAAAACCACAACAACCTTGGCTCATGTATATGTAATCATCCTTGATGCAATGAAGAGAAGCTTGTGGTATCCATTTGGTTAAATAAATGTCTAAGGTCAACTGAGCGTTGTATTCTCTGATGCATTCATTTAAGATTTTCGTATTGGTATTTCATGTGCTCCTAAGTGGGAAATCAAGAGAGAGCTCTAGAATGACGAAATCATAAAACTTCTGATTAGGAAGGGTATTTTACTTTGGACAAGGCTCTTACTTTCTCAGCATCTCAGGGTCTCAATTTTTTTCATTTGTAAAATAAAGTTTGCCTAGACAATGTCTAAAGTCCCACTTGGTGCTACCATTCATCTAGTTCTGGCTCTGTACCTACCCAAAACACAAACTCCATCAACAACATCTTGAAAAAGTAGTCATTCATCACCTACGGGAAGATTTCTGGTGCCAAAGGACTCATTACCCCTCCTAACCAACCACTGCACTTTATGAACGCACTGATAGTTAAATAATTTTTTCTTGTATTGATCTAAAATATGTCTCCTTGTAAATTTAGACTCATAGGGTCATAGATGGAGCTGGAAAAGATCTCAAAGGTCATCTAATCCAACCCTCTCATTTCACAGATGAGGAAACTGAGACTCAGAGAATTTAAGCGATTGTCAAAGGCCAAACAGAACAAATCTGATCCCTCCTTTGTATGACAACCCTTCAAACATTTGAAAATATTGACCCTAGATTCCTCAAATCCTCTCTTCTCCAAGCTAAATATCCTCAGTTAAATTCAATCAATGGGCAGCTAGTTGGCACAGTGCTGGGCCTCAAGTCAGGAAGATCTGAGTTCAAATCCAGCCTCAGACACTAGCTGTGTGACCCTGGCCAAGTCACTTAACCCTGTTTGCCTCAGTTTCCTCATCTGTATAATGAGCTGTAGAAGGAAGTGGCAAACCACTCTAGTATCTTTGCCAAGAAAACCCCAAATGGGGTCACAGAGAGTTGGACATGGCTGTAATGACACAAGAACCACTGTACAACAAAATTAATTAATCCTCAATGTCATTTTACCAGTAAGGGTCTGTCTTAAAAGTGCAGCCAGATCCTGAGCTACACAAAGAAATTGAAAATAAATAACATTGAATCATAGTCCTATAAAGTACTTTAGAGATCTTTGAGGCAAACTTCACTTTACAATTAAAAAATCTGAGGCCCAAAGAGAATAAGAGATTTTTCATAACACAGCTGATCAGTGGGAGAATCAGGATTGGAATCCAGATATTCTGACACCTGAAAAAATGAATTTTCTATGGAACTGAGTTGCCTCCCTCACTACAACTTGAAATTACAGCAGATTTATGCACTAAAACTATGAAAAATTGAGACCTCTGAGCAAAATTCAATAACCTTGTTTAATTTTTAAAGGAAACATAAACATAAAATACTGTGTTAGAATGAACATCCTTATTAAAACCTGTATTTACAAAATACACATTGATTAAATTACAAATTAATGGGTCCTTGGATACACAACAAATTATTCATCCAATGCACGAACATCTGGCTCCGCTGCATTAATATTATTGTTCCTTCTGAGAAGTGCTGGCAATCTCCAAAGATGTAGGAGGAAGCTTGGAAAAAGGGAGTAATCATTGGATCATAGAATCATAAGAGCATAGATTTAGAGCTGGAAAGTACTTTAGAGTCCATTTTTTTCTAATCTTCCTTGTTTTACGCATGAGAAAACCAAGGTGAAGAAAAATTAAATAACATGGCCAAGATTGTCCAGGTATAAAAAAATGTGTACTTAAGATTCCTGGATCCAAATAACACAGGAAAGATTAAGCTACTAGCTCTCCCCAGGCATCCAGAATGTACTAAGTGTTCTAAAATATATAAGACACATGTTGAAGAAGGGGGACAGAGCAGGCAAAATCAAAGGAATTCTAAGACCTAAGAGAAGAACATAGAGAGGCGATTCAGTGCCAAAAATAAACTTCGCCTATCCTGAAATTTCACCTCTTACCTGCCTCTTCCAACAATATGGTGTATTGGAAAGCATGCTGTACTTAAATTCATGAGACGCCAGGGTTGAAATTGTCTCTGACATTTACTAGTTTTGTGGCCAAGGCAAGTCACTTAACCTTTCTGAGCCTTAGAGTCTTACTATAAAATGGGGATCATAATAATATTCTCTACCTCACAACTTTGTACCATCCTGTTACAATAATTACTTCATTTTAAAGCTAGGGGCATTCTAATAGCTTCTAAAGTCCATACGGTTTCCTCCTCTGCAGCTCTAGGGAGTTTATTTTGGATAAAAAGTTGTGAGTATAATCACAATTTCTCTGAGCCCCCAGTTAGGAAAATTCCTAACATTTATGCAGAAGTTTGGTTTTTTGCTTTAATTTACATTTATAAGTTTCTCTAATTATATCTAATTATGACCCCTGACCTCTTTGAGGCAAGATTTAAGTTGCCTAATATACTTGGATAATAAAAAAGTAGATTAACCATAGGCCCTGGGAGGGGATATTGGGGAAAGAACAGATTTTTTTCTTAAAATTTCTCTTAGTTTTTCAGTAGGTGGGTACAATTGGTGATGTCAGCCTGGATCTTCTGAACTAATACACTTGAAGGGTAAATGGCCCTCCTCAATATCTCACCTCTGCTGAAATTCAGTTCTATTTTTTCTCCTTTCATTGGTTGCTCCTGGGCTGCTGGTTCTTTCTGGTTCATTTCTGTATGAATCCATTCCTCCCCTTCCATTTCCAGACTATTAGACTTTCCCAGACCTACAGGATTGTTGTAAAGACCAAATAAGTTAAAAATATAAAGGCCCTGGCAACCCTGAAGTACTTTATAAACATAGCTATTTACCAGAGATCAGAAAGGAATCAGTTCTTTCATTCAGAAAAGGGACCTAAGAAAGAAACGTACCACATGTCACTGCGTGGGCCTGGAAATGGGGCAGTAGATGGTTCTAATTCATTTTTCTGGTTTCAGCACATGGGTCTTCCACCTGCTGAAGGATCCAATGTTTCTCTTTTCTCAGACATAATGCCTAACTCTATTTTAAAAACTCCTCTTCCCCTGCTATAGGGAATAGTCTCATAGGGAGGCTTTTTAATAGATGTGTGTGTGTATAAGATCATTTAGATCATCTACATTTCCCCCCATTTTAGCCCCTGACCTCTGTAATTCAAACCCAGTTCTGCTGATGCTAAGCCCAATGTTATTTATACCATGCTACCAAAGACCTCAGATATTCCTTCAGTTAATCAGGAACTAAGTTGAAATCTGATCATTTCATTTCTTTTTTTGTTTTTTACCACTAACTCTCTGGTCACATTCAGACCATCAATGGCAAGATATTAGACCAGATCAGTACAAAATATTTGGATAGCACAAGAATTCTCTCACTCTTTTCCTTCTTGCCTTTGCCCATCTTTTAGGTATTTTATTGGGATCTGAGAAAGATTAGCAAGTTGGGAGATGAATAAACTAACCATTCATTAAGTGCTTACTATGTGCCAAGTACTGTGCTAAAAGCCGAGGATACAAATACAAATTAAAAACAAAGACGCTCCCTGATCCCAAGGAACTTAAAATCTAATGGGGGAAGAGAGTCCACAAAATAAAGCTACAAAGAGGGAGGGGTAGGGGAGAGAAGGTACCTGACACAGGAGCATGATGGAGAGTACCAAACAGGTCCAAAAGCCATGAAGCTGGGGGAACATGTGGGGAGTGATGGAAGTGGGAACTGTGCTGAGCCCCCTCTAAATAGAGACTCTAGAGCTCTTGCTGCCCCCTCCCATCAAAGGGTCAAATCAGAGGAGCAGAGGGTGTTTAGGAGATGTACCTTCAATCAGTTTGCCTGGAGATTTGGAGGAATATTTGAGGATAGTGTACTTTTCCAACAGAAGCCTTGAGATTTTCATTTAAGAGAACCTCCTATTTACTGTAGTGTCTACTGGAAGTTACAGCATATTTTTTCTTTTTTTTTTCTTACTAAAGTAACTGCTTTGTAATGCCTCACTACCGTTTATTGTGTGGGTGTAGGCATAGATGAATGACTTTTAAAGATCTGGTTGATAAATTTATTAGAAACGGTAGTAGTGGTGGCGGTTATGTCTAGCTGGGGCTTAGAAAACAAGGAAAAGTGTTTGTGGTTGGGGGAAGAAGGAGCTAATGGATCAAAGTGATTCAAGTACTTTAGGAAATTATTTTATTTTCCCTCCAGTAGAATGTGAGCTCCTCCAGGGCAGGGACAGTTTCACTTTTTTTCTTAGTATGTCTAATACCTAATTCATTGAATTCATTAAATATATGTTAATCATCATTGTTATTTCAGTCTCACAAGCTTCCCAGACCCTGATGGAATTAGTAATCAATTAATAAGAATTTATTAAGTACCTACTATCGGTACAAAGGAGATACAAAGATAAAATCAAAATAGTCCCTGCCTGAAAAGGAGCTTACATTTTAACAGAAGAGACAACATGTATGTGTGGATGTAAAGACATACCAGACATACAGATCAAATTTTGATTTGAGTATCCCAAGGAGATTAATAAGGATTGGGGCAGCTCACAGATGAGATATGAGAACTCCTTGGTTACTAGCACTTTCTCATGGAGTGATTCCAGTATTTTGAGCACAATAACTAAAAAGTCCCATAATGTATAATATATTTGAATGGCAGACTTCTGAACACTAAATGGAATTAATGGGTATCCAAATGGATGGAGCATGGGCACAGAGCATGAGCAAAGTTACAGGCTAAGAGCAAAGTAGGATCCAATGCTCGGTTCTAGATGCAAGTTTGACACTAATTAACTTTGTAACCTGGGGGCAAGCATTTAACATCTCTAGACTTCAGTTGTCTCAAGCATAAAATTAGTATGCTGGAGCACATGATCTTTAAGATCCCTCCTAGAGCCAAATTTCTGTTTGTATTTATTTCAATGTATAGGAAAAAGCAGACAGTTGGAGAATATGTTTATATAAAAATATATACACATATTAAAAATGTATATGTACATGTAGATAGATAGATAGATAGATATAGATATAGATATAGATTTGTTCCCGGATCAGTTCTATCTGCCAGACAAAACAAAGGCTGGCACAAGTGGGGACCTCCTCTCTCATCTTCCACTATATAAAGAGGGTTCTTTGGGAATTCGTCACTTCATTTCTCACCTTGTTGCCCTCCTAGAATTTGTGATAGACAGAAATTCATTATTCTGCAAGATGAAATCAACTCTGAAACTCACTCCTTCTCATTACCTTTTGCCCCTGCTGCCACTTCCCTGCCTCTGATTGGAGAGGGTAGAGGGTGGACACTGGGGACTTCCCCCTTGATCCTCCTACAGATAAGGAGGGTTCTCTAGGATTCACCTCATTTCCTACTCTGTGGAAAATCTCACTTCCTCAGATCATCTCCTTCCCTCCCACCCCGTCCCCAAGCTGCATAACTGCGTAATTCCACTGTTCCCTCTCACCAGGTAACCTTCCTTTTCAGCTTCTTTCTATATATCATCACCACTAATAGCGAACATTTATAAAGTACTTACTATGTGCCAGTCACTGTGCTAAGTGCTTTACAATTACTATTATCTCATTTGATCCTCATAATGACCCTGATAGGTAAGGTATTTTACAAATGAGGAAACTGAGGCAAAGAGAGGTTAAATGACACACCCAGAGTTATACAGCTAGTGAGTCTCTGAGGCTGAATTTGAACTCAGTACTTCCTGACTCCAAGCCCAACGCTCTTTTTATTGTGCAACCTCTCTCATCCTTTAGATTATATGACCTCCTCAACGACAGAGACTGTCTTATACTTTTGTTTGTATCTCTAAAGCACAGTTCTGGCACATAATAGGTCTTAATAAATATTTATTAATTGTGACTCTGTTTAGGAATGATGGATCGACTTGAATCCTCTAGAAAATGATTGGAAATTAAAAGAAAAGTGACTAAATTTTTCATATTTCCTGACTGTTGTCCTAGTTCTCCAAAGAAATCAAAGCAGAAAAAATGCCTCTGTATGTGCCAAAATATTTGTAGCAACATTTTTTTATAGCAGCAAAAGTAACTCCAGAAATATAAAGTCCATCAAAGGGAATGGCTGAACAAATTGTAGTCTGTGAGTGCAACAGAATGTTATTGTACCATAACCAACAATGAGGTAGTCAGGAAAAAAAAAATGGAAAGGCTTCTCTGACCTGATACCAGAACAATGTACACAATGGGTAAACTCAGTGGTGTATATGGAAACAACCCTGAGAGGAAGCCACATTACTTAGGGGCCAGTCTTGGACCAGGACAAGCCTGGATTTGATGAAAACATACCAGCTTCCTTTCAGTACAGAGATAGGAGAGTACAGGTGTGGGAATGTTATGTACATCATCAGACCCAGTCATTGTGTGAATTAGTTTTGTTTGTTTTTCTTTGCTATAAAAGAAGACACCCAAGATGGGGGGTGGAGTTAAGAATAGCATGGTCAGGATGGAGAAAATAGCACCTATTTAGAAAGCACTTTAGGGACAGCTTTAGAGTACCAGCCCTGGAGTTAGGAAGACTGTCCTCCCGAGACACTTGGCACTTACTAGCTGTGTGACCTTGGGCAAGTCCCTACACCCTAATTTTCTTGCCTTTCCCATTCCAAAAAAGGAAACACTTTAATTTTAAAAAATGGTATTAATAAAACATTTTAAGAATTTTTAAAACAAGAAATAATTGGCTTTAAAAAATAAAGCATGAATCAACTCTCAGGGGGATGTTCACTCAATCTTTTCCACCTTGAAATATATGGAAAAGTATACTTTCATTTAAAAACATCAAGGGAGTTGGAAAGATGGTAGCTGCTACTGTCCATGGCTCATACTAGAAATTTCCATGACAGTCTTTCCTAGCAGGGAACAACGAAGATGAGGTGTGGGGTGATTGTATTGGTATTTTGTAGGTCTATGAGGGCTTCAATTAGCCAGGGTGTTTTGGAGAACTCAGCAGAGGGAACAGTTGTTTCACTGGTCAAACTCCCATAGCTCCTAGAAAGTAGAGAGGGGAGAGTGACAGACATAGAAGTCAGAGGAGATGGTAGTAGCCACTCCTCTTATATGACAGGCGCTCTTTGGACTCCTTGGAGACAGCATCTGGCAAATTGTGACACTTTTGCTCCATGAAGTACTGTATTTGTTTCCCTTTTTGAGAGCCAGTCTATCTGCATTGAATGTGTTGACTCCCTCAGAAAACTTTCTCTGAATTTTCTCCCTAAGGCCGTGTTTATGCCAGAGCAAAAGACATGTACCATTCAGGGGCTGGGGAGTATGCTACAATCTACTGGGTATTCTGTCCCAGTGTGGTACCTATGCCTGTGAAAGTTCCAGTGGCAGAAACCCTGTCCCCTATTAAGCCTAAAACTATAGCATGTTGAACGCAGATTACCTAGTAAGGTCAGATGAGGGGAAGGCTATAAGGGAGGTTTACTGCTACTAGCATTTACCATTAATTGGAGTGACCACAGGAAAGTTTGGAAGTTTGGAGAGATTCCAAAGCCCCATAAGAGTTAGGTCTGGAATGTTAGAGCTTTACCTAAGGACCTATTTGCCTTAGGGAAAGAAAGAAAAAAAATTTTGAAGGGAGCTCTGGCAGATATCTTCCAGGGCAAGGAAGAAGACAGGATGCAAGTTCCTCCATTCCTAGTAGCTCCAAGAATAGATCTCCAGAAACGATAATCATACAAGTCTGGGTTTGTCTTCCATGCATGGTAAGAAGCCTGCCCCTCCAGAAAGCAATCAATAGCCATCTCTTCTGATTGCAGTGTACCATTATCAAAACAACTTGAGCTCTGGGGTCAGGCACCCAAGTTCAAATTCTTCTGATACTTACTACCTGTAAAACGCTCACTACTTTAGACAAGCTGTTTAATTTCTCCAGGATTTAAGTTTACTCCTATATCTAATGAAGGAGTTGAAATAATTACTGACTCTGGAGTTGAGGACCTGTGTTCAGATCCCAGCTCTGAAGGATGCCCACCTGTGTGACCTTGGACAAGTTACTTAGCTTCTTGGAACCTCAAACAAAGAGCTTGAGTTAAATGACTTTGAGGTCCCATCCTCTGCCTGCTCTGTTTCTCCCCCAATTTCTCCCTCCCTCCCATTTTAACCAGCCACCTTAAAAGGACTAAGTTATGTTTATCTTTCAAGGTCAGCATAGTACAATTTCCAGCCTCACCCCCAAGCCTTCTTACCTGTTTCTGTTTATGGATGCCTGACATACTTTTAACTGGAGACAAAGTCTCTGTTTCCCTAATTGTAGATGAAAAGCTTGCGATTGAAATCCCTTGATTTTAACACACTGACCAAAAATCATCCACTCTAAAATATAAAAGAGTAGTATGGAATATTGGAAAAATCATTGAACTAGAGAGTCAGTAGACCTGGGTTCCATTCCTGGCTTTCTCACTGACTATTTTTATGAAAGTGACTTTCCCTTTAATTTTCTTCATCTGGGAAATGAGAGAGGTCAAATGATCCTGCTGTTTCTTTCCAACTATAACCGCACTGTTAGAGTGGAAAAAAACACTGGACTTGGAACCAAAGAACCATGGATTTATATTGAGGCTTTGTCATTTACTAATCATGTAGCCCAGGATGGGCACGAGGACTGAAACCTCATGAGCTTCAGTTTTCCCACCTGCAAAATGGGGGTAACACATGTAACTACCTCATAGGACTGGTATAAGGAAAATGCTTTGTGAGTCTCACAGTACTATAGAAATATGACCTACATTAACCAACTAACTAACAAGTGTGAGTCTTTCCTATTTTGAAGGAGCAAGGTGTGGGGTTGGAGGTGGTTATTTTTATAGTAAAACTGTCTATGCTGTCTTAGCTGGCCTGATCTTTATGGAATGGAGTTCTTCCACAATTTTTCCCTTCAGCTCTATCAGGGGGTGTCGTTTACCCTTGATCAATGTCTTTGCTGTGTTTCTCATTCTAGATCAGGTGACTGGTAACTCTACAAGGAGAGAACCATACAGGGCATAAATTTACTTGCACTGTATGCCACTGAGATAAGCACCTGCTTTCATTATGCATCAAATCTTTTAAATCTACTTACTCGTGATTCAGACTTCTGTCAAGAGGAGCCCCCAACTCAGTTTTTGCTCTGATTTCAAAAATTTATAAAATATGTTAATTCATGATACTCTCACTCATTTAGCTTAGGAGCCCCCATTCAGGGAGGGGAAAAAGAATTCCTTCTGCTCTGACCAGGAGTGGTTCCACATAGGGAAGGTCTGTCCTCCCTGTTTCCTTCTCTCTCATTCTCTGCTACTTGCTGCCCCTCTCTTCCCTAAATTCCTCTCACAAAAACTAAAGCACTTAAGCCAGAGCAGTTATAATCTAGCATTTTAGCTAGCTAACATTAATGTTAATTAAAAAGAAAAGAAACGACTTTTATTATTAATTTATTAGTTTTCAGTTTTCTACGATCACTTTCATAAATCTTAGATTTTTTCCCCTTCCCTCCTCACTCCCTCCCTGAGACAGCATGCAATCTTATATGGGTTCTACATGTACATTCTTATTAAACACATTTTCACATTAGTCATGTTTTATAGAAGAACTAAAATGAGTGGAAGAAATTATGAGAAAAACCCAAAACATAACACAAGAGAAAACATTCTGCTTCATTCTGCATTCCAATTTCATAGTTCTTTCTCTAGATGTGGATGGCATTTTGCCCCAAGAGTCCTTTAGGAATGTTTTAGGTCCTTGCAATGTTGTGAAGGGCTAAGTCTGCCAGAAAAATTCCTCACACACTGAGGTTGTTACTGTGTACAATGATCTCCTGGTTCTGCTCCTTTCACTCAGCATCAGTTCATACAAGCCCTTCCAGGCCTCTCTGAAGTCTTCCTGTTCATCATTTCTTATGGCACAATAGTACTCCATTACATTCACATACCACAACTTGTTCAGCCATTCCACAATTGATGGGCATCCCCTCAATTTCCAGTTTTTGGCCACCACCAAGAGAGCTACTATAAATATTTTTGTACATGCAGGACCCTTTCCCATTCTTATGATTTCTTTGGAATATAATCCTAGAGCGACATTGCTGGGTCAAAGGATATGCAGAGTTTTGTAGCCCTTTGGGCATAGTCCCACATTACTCTCCAGAATGGTTGGATCAGCTCACAGCTCCACCAACAATGAATTAGTGTTCTGATTCTCCCACGTCTTCTCCAACATTTATTATCTTCCCATTTTGTCACGTTAGCCAAACTGATCGGTGTGACGTGATAGAAAACAAACAGTTTTAAAGAACAAAGCTAAAGTTTTATATTTGCCTTTTCTTCCCCCTGTGGAACAAGCATGAGAGTTCAGTACAACCAGACCTTGACTTAACCCCAGACATATTTCATCTATTATAAGAGGAGACTCTGGCCACTTTTATGGCCACTTCACACAGCATCCTACTTCATCACTGTCTCCACTCACCCACACATCGCCAACCAAAATCCAAACCTCCTTTGAACTCCAACTGGTCACACTGTCATGCTGATACCCAGTTTAAATAATTCCTGGTACGTCATCTGTGACTCCAAACATCACCTGTCTGGTGATAACTATTCCTCTAGGTGAGGGGAAACAATGTCTTTATGAGATTACATCTCCCAGAAACTTATAGAGCTAGGGGTCTAAGACTTCTTTCTTCCTGCAGAGAATTTCTGTACCTCACAGACCCCTGCTACAATGGGAAGAGGAGGTTAAAGAGAACACAAAATACTTTCACCAAGAGGAGGTGAGTATATGAAAGACAGAAAAGTCCTGAATCCTTTCAGCCATGGATGCTATTTCACTGTCTTACTGATACTTATGAGGTCACACATTTATTTACTTGCTCATATTAAATTTTCAGGTTCACTTCATAAACGCTCATACTCCATCATGCATCATGTCATCATCTGAAAATATACGGATTATTTCTTTGCTGCTAAAACTATGCCATTTGGATATTATATATTAACACAGCAGAGCGAATGAGGCAGATGAGTCAGAGTGGGAAGGAAGCAGGTATTCTTGGAAGACTGGGAGATTCCACACATGCACACATATGTACTACATGCAACCAGTTACAGTCATCTATATAGAGTGCCAAGATACTTACCTCTCTCTTTATGCTTGTCTTTTGGAGCCAGTGAGAGAGGTAATGCAATCATACATGTATTTGAGATTAGTCTTTGAACTGTTGAAGTTTAGGGGCAGTCAAATAAAAGGGGAGAGAAAAAGTGTGACAGAAGAGGTCACATGGCCCTAAGGATCCCACCAGCTGTCTCTGTGACTGATCTGAACTTCAGTTTCCACATCTGCAGAATGAGAGGGGTGGGTTAAATGATCTCTAAGTTTTCTTTCAATGCTGACATTCATATGGCCAGTCTGAAGTATTTTGAATAATCAGCTGGTGTGGGTGAAGGCTTCCATCTGACAGAACAGGACGCATTAACTTTGGTGACACAAATTTGACAAAATGTTTTGTTGAATGAAGGCAATTTAATCTTTTAGATATGCCACTGGGAACTTTATGCCCTGTTATATTCTTGCTTGGAAAACTTTTTGTCTTTGGGCAGACATATTCTCTGTAAATCCCAGCTTCCATCTTCTACCTGCCCACTTCACATGCAGAAAAGAGCCAATAACCATCCTGATCAAAGTAAAAAAACTCTTGAAAACATGATTCTTTAACTTATAAAGTACAGGCATCATCTCTGGAAGCTTGTATTTTAGTTTACATGCTGAAGAAAGGGAGATCACTGTGTAATCACTCATCTGAAATAACCTCATTCAGGAAGATGGAACGCCATTCATCTACCTCCAAACAACTGAAGCGTCCCCGGCTGTTTTGTTGGAGGGTTATGGTTATACAACCCACTTCCTGTTATGAATTAAAGAAAATTTCATTTACTTCTTTTCAGTAGGAATTAATGGTTTACTACTAGTCACTGGTTGACAGTATTTAAGGTTCTTTGGAGCTAATGAGTGGGAGGGACTTATGCCCTCATTCCCAGCCAATCCCTACATGGTCCTCCCTGAAAAATAAGCCTCTAAACAATAAAAAGCAGTCTAGGATGATGAGTGAAAACAGAGTGTTCTTCTGTGCCCTAGGGATGTAGAGGCAGTTGACTCTTCCCTTGAAGATTAGCCCTGTGTGGTAAGTTCACTTCTCTCTTATACAATAGTGTACAGTTATGAATTAGCATTAGACCATTGTGTTGGACTTATTCAGCTAAGGCTGGGAAGGGAATTCAGAAGCTACCTACCCAGAGTTCCCACTAGGACAATGTGGAAACACCCTAGTGTTGTATGAAGAGCTGCTAAAGGTGGGCACCAGACACGTTTGCTATCATATACTTCTTTATTTCACTGGGAATGAATGGCTTGAGAGTCAAAGTTGAGATTTTAAAATGAATATATAGAGAGAAAAGATGATTTTTTATCAGTTTGAATATGGTGATCTCATCTTCCTAGAAGTTTCTTTGAAAACAAAAATGTGGGCCATTATAAAATAATATTGTTCTGAAGAAAGAATCTAATGAGATATTGTTCTCATTCTTTGGAGCTATGAAAATTATTATGTACTCCTTTCATCTCCAAGTCAAATCTTTGCCTCATAATAAAGATTGATAATATCCCCTTAAAAACAATCTGTAGAGTATGGCTATTATACATAGATATAACATAACCATTTTATTAATTTCTGGTGATTTATTTCCTCCCTAAACACCCATATCTTTAATAAAGGCTCCACACAGCATTTGCAAAACAAATAAACAGAAAAAAGATCTTTCAAATCTGGTACAAGATCTAGGGATTTGTAATAACTCATAACATACTAAGAATGTTTTAAAATCTTAATTTATATTTTTAAAGAATTTTTAAAAGCACAATCAATTGCTAATTGAATGCATTACCAAAACGTAACTGGAACAACTTTAATTACTTGGAAACATTCATTTTTAACTATAATCTTCTAAGAAGACAAATCTTTAAGAGGATTTTGATTTTAATGTTTTTCTCATTTACTGGTATCATTTTTCTTCCAAGTGTACTTTTAGAATAATTATTTTTGAAGTTTCAGTGATTTATTATTATCGAAGTTTTTTAAAGTACTGTAATTAACTATTAATATACCCAGCTATTTGAGTTAAATGTTTTTTAGCCTCAACCTAATGCTCCCAGTACAAGTCAAACTCTGAATGATTCCAATGGAAATTCTGTCTGCCAAAGCAGGTCTCCAGTTGCTTATTACGTGATTTAATTACCCAGGTGATTAGACTCCATAGAAAGGCAGATTTGACTGAAGAGAATGAATTTTAAATCCTGAATCCTAGGGTTCCTGGGATATTGTACTTAGAAAGAAAACTAAATTAACTGAGTTAACCCTTACTCATTTCTGAAACTTGAAACAAACTTATTTTCTGTTTTTGATGATAGAAATGAGAAGAAAGACATTCTGAAGGCTGTGTAGAAGAGAATACTTCTAGGAACCAGGCTTCTTCTAGACTGAAAGGCAAGCATTCCTTCATTAGCCTTTTACTTTGAGAAAATAAAGGAACAAATTTTTTGACAACCATAAAGGGAGACTGCTTAGTCAAGGAAATCCATCTCAGAAGATGTCAATGAACAACTCTTCCAGTGTATTCCTGGATGCAGCCCCCAATCATCCAAATCGTTTTCAAGTTAATGTAATTAATGAGAGTCATGAAAGCAGCGCAGCTGCTGACAGCAATCATGACCCTCCGCATTATGAAGAAACATCCTTTGTTGATGATACCCACAACAGATTGAGAATCAGCTTTAGGCCTGGGAATCAGGAGCTATATGACAATTTCCTCCAAAATGGAGAAAGTACTAAAACGGATGCGAGTTTTCATGTCTACGATTCTCATACCAACACGTACTACCTACAAACCTTTGGCCACAACACTATGGATGCGGTTCCCAAGATTGATTACTACCGTAACACTGGCAGCATCAGTGGGGCCAAAATGAACAGACCTACCTTATATGAGATACATGAACAACTTGCCAAGGTAAGTTTCAGGAAAGGTATGTAAACATTCCCTGCCATTCTTCCATGGACTTAAAATTGTACTTGTTTCAATTTCTAGAATGTCTGAATGACCTGGGTTGGAATTTTGTCTCTGAGGCTTACTATCCATCTGGCCTTAGGTAAATCATTTGATCTTCAGTCCTCTAGTTTGTAAAATGAAGAGTTTGGACTAGCTATGATTCTATCCAACTCAAAAACTGATTCTATCACCCTATGGTACTTAGGAAAATGTCTAGGTAAAAATGCCCTCTGTTTCCTGATTTGAAAGACAATGAGTGCTCAGCGTATGCTGCAGAAAAAAACTCCAAATTAGAGAATTCATTCATGTGCATTTATAATGTCATAGAAATTTGGCGCTTGAGGAGGTCTTGGAGATCAGCTAGGCCAAGCCCATTATTTTATGGATGAGAAAACAAGAGGCATTAAAAAGTTTTAAAGGTGACCTTGCCTAAGGTCACCCAGAAAATTAATGGTAGGTCAAGGGCTAGAACCCAAATCTCCTGACCCTCACTCTGTTTTTCTTCCCCTCACCCAAAGTGCAATAGAATAAGGAAACTTTAAAAAAATAGAAGCGGCCTCTGAGATCATTTAGTCCAATCCCCTCATTTCATGGACAAGGAAATGTACTCAGATGACAAAACACCATGTTCAAAGTCACACTGCTGGGAGGGATCTTTGAGTCCAAGCCTTTTACAGAAAAGGAAACAAACCCATAGAAGTTAGGATCACATGGTAAACATCCAAGGCAAGTTTTGAACTCAGAGCTTCTGACTTCAAGTGCAGGGCTCTATCAACAGGAACTAACAACAAGATCTCCTAACTCCAGATCCAGGAATCTTTATTGATTATTTTTCTCCCAAGCGGATGCCCCCATGTACCTTATCCTGTTGACTACTAGGACAAATTCAATTTCTTTTTTCCCTTGATTCATGAATTAACCAGATGGGTAAATAGAGTGAGACAACAATACCTTTGTTTTGGAGAGAGCGGACAGCACATGTAGTCTTTCAGTAATCTAGAAACAACTGAACTTACTACCTGGTTAAAATAGGTAATATAGGTAAATAGGTTAAGCAAAAGCAGTTAAAATAGGAAGCCATCTGATAGCTTTCTCTCTTTCCCCTGTCATCAGATGAGATTCTACCAGGTCTGATCCTGGTCTAGTGTCTAGGATTTCTGTCAACCCCCAAAGTAGGTTTCCTGGGGTTTCTTCACCCATGGCCTCCAATTAAAATTGTCCTTAAAGTTTATATGAAGGCACATTCATTAACATGGACTTGGTCACTTTTTGTCACTTGCCCTAGATTGAAAAATTTCTAGCATATGGCTATAGTGTTAACCCATGAGCACATTAGCTTCTCCTTACTCTCCCTCTCTCTCTCTCTCTCTCTCCCTCTCTCTCTCTCCCAACATATATACACGCTCACTTATATACACACATGCAAATATAGTTACTTATACTTTTATATGTAAAACAAATACTGTAAAGCACATTTTTCATGTATGTATATAGTTTTATATACATACATATATGTATGTGTGTATATATGTGCATGTGTGTATATGTACATATATGTATATATATGTTTTACAGTGTTTGTTGCAACTAGTGCTGTTCTCTTTAAGGATTTAATCTGTATGAATACTTTGGTTAGATTTAAGGAGAAAAGGGAGATTTGACATTTTATTGTTTTTCTCTTTAAAGCACTGCCTGAGGTTTCTGAGTACACATAAAAACTTAAATGTAGTCCAGTGAAATCTCAACACAGAAGCAGCACATGTGGCTCGACATTCTCTTATTTTCCCCCAATACAGTTAATATGCCCAAATCTATTAGAATTCTAAGGCAGAGCTTTTTCTAATCCAGTAATAAATTATCTGCAGGTCAAATAAATTTCTTCTGCTGTATCTTGTCCTCAAACATGCTGGTGAACTTTTAAACTTCCTGCACTTCTAGAACATTATCTAGATTTCAATGAATGGCATTATTTATCAAAATGTTTTTTTGATAAAGTCCTATTTTGGCATGTCTTCCTCCATTTAGATACTTCACTCCCTGGCTGGTATCCAGAACCCTCATGCTACCCTGACTCTCCTAACTTCAATTTTCACTAGGAATTAATTTCCTGAGTAAGCTCGTTTTGTTCCAGATCATTCTTAATCAAAGCCCAGCAGTCCTAATCAGCTCCTTAAGTACCTGATAAGTGACTAAGTTGCTTTTTTTTTTTTTACAATTAACCATGGATTAATGCATTATCACTTCAAATAATAATTCTATTTTGACCAAAACTTTCAATTTTGTAACTCAAAGAAATAGGGGAAATTCAGGTACAGGGCAGTAGGGAAGAAATTTTTTTGGAAAAGGAATGCCTTGGGGAGTATTTCAAATCTGTCACGCAACTAGCTGCTACCTGCAGACGCTTCTACTTCCAGGAAGACAAGAGAGGAGTAAAGACAGGAAAGAAGGCAGAAAAAGCTGTGAAAGGCATTGTGGAGAAATTTGCAGGCACTCAGAAGTAGAGTAAGACTGCCATCTTCTTTTTAAAAAGAACCTGGAACTATGTCCCACTTTCCTCCATCCTACCTTAAAGCCTACTTCCTTCCCTATCACCCCTTCCCCCTTTTAAATCCTCCTCTGTCACTGAAATTGTCATCAAAATGCCCCATTCATTTTGACCAAAAAAGAAAATCAATAAAGTTGAATGCTCTAAAAATGAAAATGGCTGGGAGAAAACCTCACATGGTTGATCATTGTGCTGTCCTAGACACTGCACGTGGCCATGGCAGGTTTGTAGGGAGCCTAAGTATTGTTAAATAAATCCTTTCCCCTCCAAAAAAAATTCAATTCCGAAGGAACCATTGTTTAGATTTCCATCTGAATGATGGGAGAAGAAGAGGCAAGCCTCTGTGTCTGACAGATCTGGGGCCCGCATTGTTATTTCCTGTTAATACACTTCCAATTTTTAAAAAATGAGTGGCATTAAGTATTTAGCTTTGACTTAGAGTGAATGACTGAATTTTCCTGCTGCATAAAGGAACAGCAAATGTAAATGACTGGACACTGGACTGAAGCCCCGTGTTCTGCATGTTAACACTACATTTGGTAAGATTCTCCAGGTAAGGAGCTGTTGAGGGAAAATTGGTTTTCAGTCACCTTGATAGCTCACCATGGTTAGATCTAGGACGATCTATTTACATACTCACTTTGGAAGCAGGGAGGGAAGGAATCCAAATGAAGTACAACGTTTACAATGGCCACAGCTGACATTGCACCCACTTTAGGGAATCCTGGGAATCCTACGACTGTCATTCATTTCATTCTGCTTGAGAATCACTGCATCCCAACAGTTCTCGATTCTTTTTTCAATTCAGTCTTTGGTGGAAGAGTTAATTTGGCTTTTCTTTCTATTTTTTTGTCAGAGATGAAGACAAGTAAGCTAATATTAGCACAAATTTCACCCTAGAAGGGTACTTAGAGACTCTCTAATTCAACCTGTTTGTTTTACAGATGAGGAAACAGAGGAACCTGGACCCTAAGTTACTTTTCTTCTACGTAGGGGAGAGAAACAAAGTTTCTTTAAAAAACATTTTACTAACACTCTTCTACTTTTCTTGTATCATTGTTATTTCCTACTGACTTACCCCCTTCCTTCCCATGTAATAAATAAGTATGAAATAAGGAAACAAAACAAAATTAACATTGGCCAGGTCTGAAAAAATACATGCCTCATTTTGTATTTTCAGTTCACCATGTATCTGTCAAGAGATGGGAATCATGGTCAAGTGATTTTCCCAAGGTTGCATGAGGAATAAGTAGCAGAATTTGAACCCAAGACTGATTCCACATGTGACTCTCTTTCTACTGAACTAAGCTACCTAAAGCTAGTTAGATATCTTCTTCCTCACAGATTTTGGCACTAAATTTTGAAGTCACTTGCTAGATACTCTCAGTAAAATAAGTATAATATTTTGTTGAAATTACAAAGGCTTTATATACACAAATGACAATTCATGGTCAAAGGCTTTGAAAGTAGAAAGCCATAGGAATGACAGGAGCTAAATGAGACTTTTCTCTCAGTTATGCTTATTATCATTAGTCTAAAGATAGGGCCTAGAATTGCCACTTCTTTATATGGAGAGCTCCCCAATAAGGAAATTTACCCTACTAATGCAGTTTGGCACCTATTTCATAGCCTATAGTCTTAGAGAGTTACCATTCAGTTGCTTTTCAGTAGTGTCTGACACTTTGTGATTCCATTTGGGGTTTTCTTGGCAAAGACATTGGAGCGATTTGTTGTTTCCCTCTCCAACTCATTTTACAGATGGGGAAACTGAGGCAAAGAGGGTTAAATGATTTGCCCAGAGTCATACATCTAGTAAGTGTCTGGAGTTGTGTTTAATCTCCAGAAGATGAATCTACCTGGCTCCCGTCCCAACACTTTGTCTACCCATTGTACCACTGCCCATTGTGTGGATCACTGAAAGGTTAGATAGATGGCTTGTCCAAGATCATACCTATCATACGTAAGATGTGTCTGTCTTGAACTTAGGTCTGTCTTGACTTGAAGGTTAGCACTGTATGTAGCACACCATGTTGCCTCTCATCACTAGAATCCTCTGCTAAATTCACAACTCATTTTACAAGTGTCCTTTACAACCTAAATTACAGAGAAGATGTAGTCTGCTGGAATTTTGGAAAAAGTGATCATTATAACTGCAGTAACTAAAAGTTTTACAAGATTAGGACATAAATTAGATTATTCTAAGTGTCTAGGTCACTGAAACCCTACTCCAATGCCACAGGGTAGTGTAGAAATGACCTTCGGTTCTTGAAGGTTAAACCAGTGGATAGCCAATAGGAACGGTTCTTATTAGGGCCCTGGTGTTTCCCAAGCATAACCTAACAGTTTAAAAGGTGCTTATCACTAGGTTGTCTCAGGATGATATATTTTTATTTCTTTCATACAGTAACTCTCAAAGACTAAATGACAGAGAAGTTAGCTCTCCACTAGTGAGGGGGGGTCCTCATAGTGAGAAAAATCACAAATCCTTGAAGTGCAGATGAAATTTCAAGTCTCTAGTTTCAATGATCTCCTGCAGCTAAGTAGCCAGTCTGTGGCCCTAGGATTTTAATTTCCTTAAAATTATCTCCCCTTTCAAAGTCATGATGCATCAAAGACCCAGGCATAGATGGAAATGAGAGTTCTGAAACCTCCCATAAGTAAAAAAAATCAAGCAATTTTGATCCTAATTGTCCATCAAGGGCTTGACCTGGAGGGACCGTCCTCAGTGAGCCTTTTCTCCACTTGTTTTTTGAATTTCTAATGAAAACAGAACTTCCAACACCTATCTGTTAAATTTTCTTCTCATGGTTCATCAAACATTCTCTGGGCATACATACATACGTTCTCTATAAGGCACTAAGTTATGATACCAGTGTTGTTGAGTCATTTTTACTGGTGTCTGACTCCTCACGACCCCATCTGGGATTTTCTTGGTAAAGATTTGCCATTCCTTCTCCAGCTCATTTTACAGATGAGGAAACTGAGGGAAATCAGGTTAAGTGACTTGCCAGGATACCTAGCGAGTACATATCTGAGAGGAGTCTTCCTGACTCCAGACCTGGCATTCTAGCCACTGTGCCACCTACCTGCCCTAAGAGTGGTCTATTAAAACATAATTCCCTATTGCTCGGATTTAGTATGAAACTTTAGCCATAAAATGATCACCATTCCAGTTACCCTTTCAAAGCAAAATTATAATATAAAGAATCATTTGTTATACTAATTTCCTAAATGCAACTTACACTTTTTATATAGTATAGGACTTTGTCATGAGATATCAAGGCATAGTATAATCTATAAGTGTTCAAAAACAGCCAAGTGGGGTCTCCATCAGATTAAAATAAAATTGAGAAATATTTGACAATATTTATATAATAAAATAATACAATAAATAAAAATACAATAAGACATAGATGATGTTAATATGTGGTTTTCTAAGTCAATATGCTGCCATAGGAATCCTTATTTAACATGTACTGGTCTCATTTCTAAGTTTGACACTATTGGCTATAATGAACAGAGGGGTAGATATGAAGTCAAGAAGATCTGAGCTAGAATTCTTCCTCAGATTCACTTTAGATGTGTGATGATGATCAAAATGCTTACTCATTCTCAGTCTCAGTTTTCGCATCTATAAAATGGGGATAATAAAAGTACTTACCTCATGAAGTTTAGAGCATCAAATGAAATAGTGTATGTGAAGTGCTTTGTAAACACTGCAGTGATATACAAATATTAGCTATTATTATATTCATCCCAATTCCATCAGCATAGGGAGCTCCCATGAGGACACTTTAAAATAAGTATTTTGCAGATTGACAACTATTCTGTAATAGATATTTCTAGGGGCTTCCCTGAGGCCACTGAGGGGTTAAATGACTTGTTCTGAGTAATAGAACCAGGATGAATCATAGATGGGACTTCCTGATTCTGAAGATGGGTTTTCCCTACAACATGTTATCTCTTACGCTAAAGCAATATACTACATTATAAAATGTAAATCGTATCCAGAAAAATAAAAAGTCATTCCAGGGAACAGTTTGGAAAAATTGAATGTGGGTACTTCAAAAGTTATAAGACAGATTCAAATTCCAGCATTAATGAGATTAAAGCAATCAACAGGACAGAATGACATTAAAAGGACTACCATGTGGTTTCATGATTGGGTTGCATCTTTAATTTCTTAATTGTTACAAAATGAAAATTATTTACCACTAATAGTTTTAAGAGTGATTTCCAGGGGCCCTGTTTCTAAGCAGTACAATAATATTTACTGGTGAGTTCAGATGTCAGAGTAGAGGATTCAGTCATATCTGACTAAATGGGAGACCTCCCTTTCTTTCTCATCCTTTGGCCTACATAAGATTGTCATCTATCCCGTTAAATTAATTGTTGGCCTCAATCGTTGCTATCAATCAGCATTTATTAAGCACTTACTGGCATATGGTATAAAGTGAGTTGAGTATGTGTAATCTACCCTGTAATATTTTGCAATCTAAGGCAAAAGAGATTGATCTGGACAGACAAAAAGTATATAGTCAAGCTGACAAACACTGAACACATAATTCGGGGCTTTTAAATATTTAAATTCTGTAGGAACAAAGGGTTATGTATTCCCACTATGGAAAATATGCTTCCCTCAAGTGCCCTAGAGTTCAACTCTAGAAATATTTTACTTGGTTTATGCCAGGCCTAGAGGCCTGAGGGCTACCCGAGTCTTACCTTACCTCTATCGCAGGTCTTCGGTTGGCCAAACCAGATAAACGTATGAGAGAAGAGACTTTCCGGAGTCGAACAAGGGTTAAGCTTTTATTCAGGGTCCTGGTTACAAGTGCAGGGGGAATTCTTCCTTAGGAGGGAGCGAGGAATCTCCCAAGGAGGCAAAGATCTTATAATAAGAGATTGGAAGCAGAAGTGTAAGTGGGGAGAGAGAGGGGGAGGGGAGAGCAAAGAGAGGAAAAACGGAGCCTTCTGTCCTGTAACGACCCCTCCCAAGCTAAGAGCGCCTTCAGGCTTTCCAGATCCTAATTAAGCTCTCCAGCCGCATAGTTTGCACCTGAATACCGTGCCTGTTAGATAACAATAGGTGTGCCCAGATCCGGGCCAGTCTCGAGGGCGGGGATGCTCTCTCCCATCACGTTCTCACGGGAAGAGGCGGAAATACACGAGATCTCACTCCTCAATTCCCTGCTGTTTCCTGGGGGGCCTCATGAGAACTCTAAGGTTTAGAAGCTCTCACCTTTACCCGCCCAAGACTGTCCACATAGAACTGAGCTTACACCCCCAACAGGTTTAGGGATGGAAAAAAAAAGCATAATCTAGAATCCAATAAAACATTAATTGATGTCAACATTATAAATAACTCTAAAAGTCAGGGAAGACTAGATTAATGTACATAGTAGACTATATGATACAGCAAAATTTGAATTTAAGTGGGCTCCACTTAGAGAGAGCTGTACTGGTGCCAGCTAGAGCTTCCAAGGAATTTTCCAAGGTAGGCTCTTGAAGATGTGTGTTTGTCCTTCCTGGCTGAAGAAGACCATGCCATCAGAGAAATGACATGACTTGCACTTGACTTTGTTTTGAGTGAGGGAGGGTGCTGCAGGTTCCCAGCCTCACTTCTCCTCCAGAGCCATCTGAATCCAGTGACCAGATATTCATCAGGATGACTGGAGATGACCCAGGATGAGGCAATTGGGGTTAAGTGACTTGCCCAAGGTCACACAGCTAGTGAGTGTCAAGTGTCTGAGGTGAGATTTGAACTCAGGTCCTCCTGACTCCTGCACTGGTGCTCTATCCACTGTACCACCTAGCTCTTGAAGAATTCATTGCAGTAACAGCACCTTTAGAAAGAGAGGAATGTAATATGGACCTCCTATTAGTAATCGGTCAGTGCACACCAAAGGGGTAAGAGAAGGGAATTTTCACAAAGATGCATTAGAGTGACAGCAAATGTTAGATTTGTAAGAGACCCTAGGACTCGTTAAGTTTAACCTTATTCTCATTTTACAAGTAAGAACTCTAAAGCTCAGAGGGATTAAGCTCCCAAGGTCTTATTGGTAATTTAGTGGAAGAGCTGGTTCTAGAAGCCAAGTCTTTAGTCCATTATACTCTTAAAAGCAATTCTTAGCACTCTGAACAACACAATATTAACTCTCAGTCCAGAGGACTAAAGATGAAGCATGCTGTCTACCTCCTACTAGAGAACCAATGGTTTAAAATACAGAATGAACCATACATTTGTGGATGTGGCTAACGTGAAATAAACATATTTGTTTCAAGAGTTTTTCTTTTCATTTTTATCATTCAATTCAATGAGCATTCATTAAGAACCTACTAGAGAGAAAGATAATAAATGCTTGTAAAAATAAATATTTTAAAAAAGAAAAAACCTAGTAGACCTAAATTAAAAAAATAATAAATCTTATCAATTCAATGTACATCGTCCACATGTCTACTGAGCTCAAGGCACTGCAAGAGGCCTAACTTTAAAAGAGAGTCCAACTTATCTTTCTCAGTTCTCCTTATTGGATTTTTGCAAAAGTTTTATTTATGCCAAAGCCATTCTGAACACCGAAATTTGGTAAACTGCTTAGTGACAGATTTGGATATCAGCAGATCACACAATTTTCTTATCAAAGAGTCAACAAGCATTTATTAATCATTTATTATACATTGGGCATGGTGCCAGGCTCTGGGAATACCAAGAAAAAGAATGAAATAAGCTTTACACTGAGCTTGCATTCAAATGGTGGAGACAAGTGCTTATACATACATACATACATACATACACATGTGTGTGTGCACAGCATAAATACAAAGTTAATAAATAAGTACTTACAAGGTAATTAAATACAAAATAGTGTGGCAGGGAGGGTACCAGCACTGGGGAAACTCAGGACGTATTGTATGCAGAAGATGGTGCTAAAGCTGCATCTAAAAGGAAGAGGGTCTTCAAGTCTGAGATAAAAAAGGAATGCATTCTGGGAATGCAGAAAGGCCAGAACAAAGACCCAGAAACTGGATGTGGCATATCATTTGTAAGTGTCAAAGAAAAGACTATGTGGCTAGATCACAGAACGCTGGAGGGAGAGTGATGTCCATTGATGCTGAAAAGATCAGTCAGGGCCAAGATGTTAAGGACTTAAAAAGCTAAACAGAGGAGTTTACATTTTATCTAAAGGTAAAAGGAAGTCACTGGAGGTGATTGAATAGGACAGTCACATGCTCATATCTACCCCTAAGGAAAATTACTCTGACAGCAGTGTGTAGGACAGACTGCAGAGCGAGACACCCAGATTCAATCACAGTCTTTTATTAGATCAGGGAAATCTGTTGAATTTTTCTGCCTCAGTACCCCCATTTCTAGGTTTTAAATCATACCAGAACTTTCCTTCTCTCTCAGAGGTGTTATGAAAATTTCACAAAAGAGATTGTTGAATCTCCAAAAGTATTTTTTTTCCCTTTTGGACTGGACCTAGGATTTCACAACAAAAGTTATATTTGGTAAATGGGAAATATCTTTTGGAACTTAGATATTTACCTTTGCCCTAATGATATCTAGAAAGATAGAAAGCTATTTCTTTTGGATCTAGTACTCACAACATGCACTAAATAAAACCAAATAATTATTTTATCTTTCTTCTTTTATTGATTTTTCATTATAATTACCCTCTCTTGGGTATGAACTGTGTGAAGTACATGTCGGACTCTTCAGAAAAGGTGTAGTGCAGTGGATAGAGCACCAGTGCATGAGTCAGGAGGACCTGAGTTCAAATCTCACCTCAGACACTCGACACTCACTAGCTGTGTGACCTTGAGCAAGTCACTTAACCCCAGTTGCCTCATCCTGGGTCATCTCCAGTCATCCTGATGAATATCTGGTCACTGGATTCAGATGGCTCTGGAGGAGAGGTGAGGCTGGTGACCTGTACAGCCCTCCCTCACTCACAACAAAGTCAAGTGCAAGTCATGTCATCATTCCTCTGGTGGCACGGTCTTCTTCAGCAAGGAAGGACGAACACACACACAGAAAACCTTTTATCCCATGCAATTTGACTTCTTACCTCCTGAGTGTCTTTAATGCACAGGTAAAACTTTTGGCAAATAAATAATAGTTCCCTAAAGCTAAACAATTTAAAATGTATTTATGGAAGGTTCCGAGCCATCATTTACGGTAATAAGAGTGTGAACAAACAAATTAATTCAAAGCACTAGGAAATAACTGGTTTTAAGTGGCCGTGACAAAGCTTTTTGAATTTTTGCCTTTGAGACTTGAGTCATCTAACCCTACACTGGCCCAGAATCTTTAGGTCTACTGAGAAACTTCCTGCCTATGGTTCCCCTTACCCTATTTTAAAGGAAAATGGTCACAATCTCTCTTTTGATTCTCAAGGGAATTGAGAGAAATTTGGTGTTGCTTTGCCCTCTGAGAAATATAGGTAGAGTGACAAAACTTACAAAAGAATGAGCCTCTACTTTTTGTCACTCTGAGACAGAACCAGTGCAGTCAGGTAATACTAACCAACTCCATGGCCAACCTTCCTTCCATGAAAACAATGATGCCCCCTTTGTTACTTCACTGCTTTAGATTTTCTAAAGATTTTTTTTTTAAATATATAGGATCTTATTCAATTCCCTCAACAACCCTGGCAGATAGGTAAGTTAGAATTGTTTCCCCATTGGACAGATGAGAAAATTAGAGCCTAGAAAGATTGTATCTAGAGAAAGATCTACGTTGAGTTAGTAGCAAAGTCAAGTCTCCTAACTTCTAGTTCAGTGATCTTTTCACTGAACCAAAAGAATGAGAAAATCCAAAAGAGATCCTTATTCCATTTAGGAAGTTTATTGATATACTGGTGCATTGAGTAAAAGATTTGTACAAAAGAAATTATAGTTCTTTTTTTTTAAATTGAAGAATTAGTTAGGAGTTAAACATACTCATTCAGTGGAGAAATAGCCCAATACTTACTCTACTGGGAATAATTAAGAAAGTTGATTATTTTATTAAGCTTTTTTTGGCCATGTTTACAATATGACATTTATATGAGGTTCTAGCAATAAATTGAAGAATTTGTTAACTATGACCAGGAAGAATATTCACTGGGACAAAAGGCTCATTAGGGAAATTTTATTTAAGTTAAACATTCCTTTAACTTACTTGAATTTACTATGGAGGGGAAAATTAGTTCACAATTATTGGGATTCTTATTTATCAACATATTAATACTAATCACCATCTGAGTTCATTTCAGGGCAGATCACTTTCCTAGACCGAATCCCCAAGTGCAGATTTGTCAGTCTTGAAAACTTGGGTTCTGTTCATAATTCTTTCATAAATAGATAAGTGACTTAAGCTGTGAGCCCCCATATTTACCCAGGGGGCAGAAAATGCCCTCTGCCTGAATGAACACAGCTGATGAATACCTGGCAGAAGCTTGATCAGTGGAAGCCTCAAAAACACAACACTCTTACTTCTCCAAATAAGTTAAAAAAATAGCAAGGTCAGTTAAAGGTTCCTACAGATCAACACTTCAACATCATGGGGACCTTTCACAGTTACTGTTTAACAAATTCCTCAATTTCTTTCATTCGTGGAATTCAAAGTTAAATCTAAAACCTGAAACTTCCAATTATAGGATCAGAGATTTAGAGTATTTTATAGGTGAGGAAACAACCCTCCAAAGGATCTAATCCCTGGAATCTTCTAAGACCCCTTTAAAAGACAATCAGAATTTTCAATGGCTCATAAATGATTCCAAACAATATTTATGCCTTAAACTACAAACTAATAATGCACACAGCCAGGCAGCCCATCAGATATGATCTCATTTCTCAAGTTTTGGTATCTACATAACTCAAACCTAAAGTATGAGATATTAATTTTGGAGTCAGAAAGACCTGAGTTCAAATCCAGTCTCAAATACTTATTAGTTGTGTCATCCTGAACAAGCTATTTAAACTCTGCTTGTCTCAGTTTCCTCAGCTGTAAAAGAAGGTTAATAATAGCACCTCTCTCAGGGTAATTTTGAGAATGAAATGAGATATTTGTAAACACACACACCTTAGCATAATACCTGACACATAGCAGGCAGTATGGAAATGCTTAACCCCTCTCTCCCTCCCTCAGACTGTGACTCCATAAAGTCATACAGCCAATGTGGCAAGATGGACAAAGGGATGATCTCAGACTCAGGAAGAGCTGAGCTCAGATTCTGCCTTTGACCTACTGGCTATGTGACCTTAAGCCCTAGTCATCCCTTCCGTGTCCTAGGCAGCTCTCTAAGACACTGAGTTACATAAGAAGTGATGACCTGTATGAAAGCAGGAATTTCCACACAGCTCCAGAGTCATACTCCCTCCCCAAATTATGAAGACAACTTTCAATAATCAGTGCTAGTAGGAACAGAAAGAGTATGCACAAGGGAGATCCTAGGTAATCAATAAACTTAATTTCTGGGTTTTTTTTGGTGGGGAAAAGAGGGGAAGGCAAATCTGCTATTTACTGGTGTAGGCAGCTGTCTCTACTGATGCAGCTCCAAATGCATAACTATTGCTATTTATTTCAGCACTGCCCTCACCCACTCAAACCTTTTTATCAGTGTTGCCAAGTTGCAAAATAAATTATTTTTAATTTTACTTTCTCTCCCTTTCTCTACTGCCCTTTCAGAGAAGAGCCAATAAAGAATAGTGATACAAGAAGAACAGGAAAGGAAACGAGGCTGGAAAGAAGACGAAATCAGCCCTTAAATGCTAGACAATCATGCAGACTTTGAGTCCTTTAAATAATTATTTAAATATTCAAATACCAAATATTTACTCAAATATTTGGTTAAAAGACAAGGCAAAGAGGATGAGAGGAGCAAGATAATGAGCATCCATAGGAAAAAGGAAAGAAAACTTGGGAAAAGGACTGGACTAAGAGGCAGAAAGCTTGGTTACAAGTCTCAATCATGCCATTAACTCATTAATCATTTTACTGCTGTAGATCATAGTATAAAACCCCAAAAGAAATGAGGGCCATTATATCATACATATGGATTCTTGTGGACTGCATATTGACTTAGAAAACATTATGTTTCATTGTTTTTATTTATTTTGCTAAATATTTGCCAATACATTTTAATCTGGTTCATGCTGCATGAGTATTACGGGCCATGCTTTTTGATATCTTTACTCTAGCACACACTCTACTATACACTATATACTACTATATACTCTACTATAGAGGAGAGACCATTCATCTGTAAAATGAGAGTTGAACTAGATGGTGTCTACGACACCAAGTCTGTATCACATGAAACAATCCCCACCTTTAAGGTTAGCCGTATGATAACAGATGTTTATTGCACATCGGAATGGCCAAAGAGAGAACATTACAATGGATGTGATGGTAACAGCAGCAGCATTTCTAGGCTTTCTCAGAAAAAAAGATTCATTAGAAATACTAACTTGCTATTTTGCAGCCTTGTTCGGTGTGAATTGAGACAAACTAAGTTTGCAAAATAATACTTTATAAAGGGACTGATGAGAAATTGTCAAGAATGAAGGCTTGTTTGGTCTGAAGACCGAAGGCTGTGCCACCTAAAGCAAGTACATCTTACTTCTCCATACAGCTTGCCCTGGCTTTTTGAAACATAGAGTTTTTAGGGAGTTGGGCCACGCAGTAGGGCTTATTGAAGCATTTGAAGTGCCTATGTTCTTCAGGGCCAAATACATCCAATTAATTCAAGGGCATTTACAATCATAAAATTTTGGAACTAACAGAGACCAAAAAGAATAATTCTCAATATGATGTCATTGAGATAGTCTTCCTCACTGGAAAAAGAAGGCAGATAGTCACTACATCAGTGACTAACTTCTTATTTTCTGCTCCTTGGATGAATAAGAGGTCCAAACTAGGAGAAAATCCCCTTCCTGCTCAGCCCATTTGCCCAGGAATCAGGAGACTCTAAACAATCTTGTGCAGTACTATTAGCACATCCAACGGCTCTTAGGCAAAAGTCTCAAGGTCAGATTGGAAGGTGTTTCCCATGACATAATATTAGCATCTTGCATGTGCAGGGTTTTGCAGGACACTTGTACATATGTTATTTCATTTTCGCCTCAGAGACCCCATGAATTAAGTAGAACAGGTGTTATGTTCATTTTGTAGCTGAAGAAAGTCAGCCCTAGAGAGGTTAAATAAATTGCCCAAGGTAAAGAGACCAGGTGTCCTACATTTGGTTGGTCCTACACTTCTGGATTTCACATTCCTGTCACCCCAACACGTCCCTTAATGATCCTCACTTGGTCATTCTCTTTCCTTCTCTTTCTCTTCTTTTGTCTCTCTTTTCCTTCCTTTCTCCCTAGACCCCCTTGCCCCATTCTCTTAAAAACAGGAGTCATATTTATTTAATAAAGGATAGCTTAATTTGTACTTTCCAGAAAAATTTGACAGTAACACCTGTTAATATATTCTCCCTTCTTGGTTTCACCCATTTTTACTCAGAAAGTCAGGAAACTCAGACACAGAAGGTGTATAACCCAACAGGTAACTTTTCTCCCTTCAGTCTTCAAAGATGACAGATTTACCAGAGTTAATCCCTGGGTCCTATTTTGGTGTATTTGAAATCATGTCACTTCAGAATAATATACGTTTTTACAGTAATGTACATTTAATAAAGAAAAACAGAGTGGTATAAGAGAAAGCTCATTGGGCAAGCAGCCAGATAATCTCAGTTCTAGTGATTAATAATAATAATTGCTAATATTTAGATCATAATTTAAGGTCTGCAAAATACCTTGCATATACAAAATCCCCTGTCTGGCATTTAAAGTGCTTCATAAACTGGCCTCTACCTACCTTTCCAGTCTTCTTTTGCTTTCCTCCCCTCCATGAACTCTATAATCCTGCTATAGGATCTTAGTCCCTTCCCTCTAAGAAGGAAAATTTTTCATATATACAGACTGTCCCAAAAGTCTTTGAGTAGTTTTAAGCTAATAACTTCAGTAGCTTATTTTTTTTTAAGCCAGTGGCTTAAAACTACACCAAGACTTTTGGGACAGTCTGTACAGGTGGGTAACCTCCATTTGAACTAAATATCTCTTGTTTTCCGTCCCAGTAGAATGTGAGTTCCTCGAGAACAGGGACTGTGCTTTTGCCTTTCATTGTATCCTTGAAGTTTAGGATAGTGCCTAGTACATACAACCAAACTGGTTGAATGACTGAATGACTTACAGTCATTCAGTATCTCACTTGATCCTTACAACCTTGTGGAGTAATTGTTATCTTTTCCATTTTAGAGATGAGGAAAATGAGGCTAAGAAGTTATATTACTTGCAAAGTGTCACACAGCTAGTAAGATTTGCATTCAGAGCTTTCTGACTCAGTTTACTAGTTATATGACCTTGCACAAAGCACTTAACCTCTTGAGGTTTCAGTTTTCTCATTTCTAAAATGGGGATGATAACACCAGTCTCACCTAAATTCATATAGTTGTTGTGGAAAAATGAAGAGAAAACATGCATGAAAACACTTTGAAAATCATAAAGAACTATGATTGTTGGTTATCACTATTACTTTTTTGAATGGCAGAGTTAGAGTTCTGTCACTGACAAGTCCAAGATACATCGCACTATTCACTGAGAAGTCTAAAATCAAGCACGTAACTTCCATGGGTAGCAGACAATACATCATAAAAGTGCTTAGAATAAGAATTCTGTTCCTTTCTTCCAAAAGGTATGTGTCAGTTGGTGTCATATGTCTTTGATCTTCTTGTGGAGGCAGTTGTTCCTTGACCAAACAATATATTTTTGTGCTGTTTGTAGAACGTGGCCGTCACCCCAGGCTCTGTTGACAGAGTTGCCAATGGGGATGGGATGCCTGGGGAGGAACAATCCGAAAACAAAGAGGAAGACCCTAATGCAGGCACTGTGAAGTTCGGATGGGTGAAAGGTGTGCTGGTGAGAAAACTCTGTGTTCTATGAAAAGTCAGTGGGCTATGTTCAGTAAACTAAGTGTTAATATGGTTTAGAAAAGACAATCCTCCAGTTTACCATAGGTGCTTTGGCCCTGTATCCCTTCAACACCATTGATGAGAGATCTTTATCCCTCTAATCCACAGGTGAGATGCATGCTGAACATCTGGGGCGTCATGCTTTTCATTCGCCTCTCCTGGATTGTAGGGGAAGCTGGAATCGGTAGGCACTTTTTCTCCCTGAGCATAATTTTCACCAGTGTCAATGATAAAGCCATTCTGCGACATTTTTTCACTATTAATGCTGAATGTGAAATGAGAGTTAAGGGAAATCATTTAGACCTGGGGCCATTTTTAAAATGTCTTTGACAGTGTTTGTCAGAAGGGGGAAAAGGTGAAAAATTAACCCCTGTCAAATTGGAATTTTCCCAGACTGTTAACCCAGTCATAACGGTAAGGTAAACATATATACTCTGTGAAACTTTTAAACCAGAATGAATACATACATATGTATACATGTACACATATGCAGACATATGGATACATTTATGGCTATATATTCATATATGCATATGCTAGTATTAGTATATATTAGTACCTATATTACTAATAGTTAACATTTCTATATTGCTCGAAGATTTGCAAAACACTACTAAAAATCTCTTGATTTTCACCACATTGGGAGATAGGCATCATTCTTATCCCCACTTTACAGATGGGGAAACTGAGGCAGACACCGGTTAAGTGATTTGCCCAGGGTCACACATAAAGAGTCTGAGGCTGGATTTGAACTCAGGACTTCCTAAACTCCAGCTCCAGCAGGCTATCTATTTACTGCAATATCCACTTGACTTTCCTTCATCATAGAACATACATTCAAGACTATGAAGCAACATTTCACAAAAATCAAAAAAATTGAAGGCTGAGGTTTGGGAAAAGAAGAAGTTCATGAAAAGCTGATCGGATTTTAGCGATAGGGTTGAATTATAGATTTTTTTTTTTTAAAGAAATGCAGCCTCACTACTTTCAGGTACAGAGAGTAACATTAATCAAGGTTAACAAAGTACTTCCAGAGAAAGGTCCTGGCTGAGTAAGTTTAATGACCGGATAATAAACATTTATAACGAGTACATTGTTTGGACACTTCCAATAACACCAAGGAGATTTTAAGAGGGCTTGAAAAGTTTAGTTTGTTCTCTTCTATTTATATTTTGTGTACTCTACCATATCACTCAACAAACTCCCTTTCTATGCATAGCAGAGAGGGACCTTCAGTCAGGAAGCAGCTGGGTGGCACAGTGGGTAGAGGTGGCCTGAAGTCGGGAAGACCTGAATTAAAATCTTGTTACTCAGATACTAGCTGTGTGACCCTGGGCAATTCACTTAATCTCATTTTCCTTACTTTCCTCCTCTGTACAATGAGCTGGAGAAGGAAATCACAAAGCACTCCAGTACTTTTGTCAAGAAAGCCCCAAAAGGAGTCAAAAAGAGTTGGACACAGCTGAAAAGACTGAACCACAAACTCAGAATCGTGGAATCCAAGGTTGTGCTGTTATTGTACTTATATTGGTAAATTATGCATACACTTTGTTAGAAGAGTTGACAGGTAGTGTTCAGCGGTCTTCTAGAGGTTCTAGCTTAGAACCTTCTCTGATAGTATATCATTATCGAACCACTTGTAATTCAGGATATAGTTGGTCATTACTTATTACCACCATTCCTCAACACAGCCACACATTCAGAACCACCCAAAGACTTACCTAAAAGAGCAAAAGGCGAGTTGTGTTGTCCAGAAATGGAGTCAAATCACATAGCTTTCCATGTTTCATGTTTGGCAATAGCCCAGTTCCTGACAAAGGGCTGCTTGCCTGTTTTATGATGCATATCAAATGAATGCTTACTGCCAGAGGGTCCAAGATAAGTAGATGCCGTTCCATGGAAAATCTGCATCTTAATATTGCCAAGATGTTTGCTCTAGGGTTTCATGCGAAATTAGTTTTTTAAGGGCAGTTTAGTAACTTACTGAGATCATCAAGAAGCATTACGTTGTTTGGAGGTGTGAGAGCAGCCAAGGGCAAGAGTAATTCTTTTTAATGTAACTTATTTAACATCCATATGTTTGGATAATCATCTGAACTTTAATCAGATCTTACATTACTCTTCGAAATCATCTCCTTTTACATGTCTAGAGTGAAACTGCGATTCTCTAACAATAATATTCTCTGCTTAACTGTTTATTGCACAACAAGGTTTTTGTGTTATGAACCTTTTTCTGAAGTAGTTAAAGCAGACTTTGGGAGAGGGATAAAATTCTACTTGAATAGGAGTACAATATGGGCTTTTTCTTTAAACATCCTTAGTCTGGACATAAAAAAATTCTCAAAGAGGGCACTTTAGTGAGCAGTTAAAACTTATTATGGAATAAGCTACTGTGACTTTTTAGTAGGTACTTCCATGAACTGAAAGTTAAATGAGTTGACTAAGTCATCTCCTGGGTCCCATTTGTATTCTCTTTGTGGGGATAGACAAAAGAAAAGACAATTATTTTGATTCTGGGTCAGTCTTGGGCAGACCTGAATAAAATGTCCCGATACCTAGAAGCAGAAGAAATGGAACTGACCAGTGGTAATGTTAGAAGCAGCATCTCTTTGGACCAGGTGAAAGTAGCCAAGAGCAACTCTCTTGGCTTCTATGAAAAATGATCGAGTATTTCAGATGGAAATTCTACCTGTTGCTTATCCCCTTTCCTGCCCTGGGTGCCTTAGCTCATTGCATGACAGGGCAGTAAACAAGTTTGCCTCTGATGTGAGGCAATATCATCCTATTTTGCTTCTCCCAAAGGTCTGACTGAAGCTAGAATTGATTAGAGTCAAATAGTCAACCTCTGATTTTGAAAGTTCATCCTGTTTCCATCTTTATGTGCCCTCTGTGTACTCTTCTGAAAGGTCATGGCCAGAGATTGTGCCATTTCCTTTCATTCCCTATCAGTCAAATAATCTCTCAACAATAAGGTCTGGCAACCATCCCTACTGAGACTTTCCTTGCTGTAGGACAAGTGGGTTTGGCTCGGAAGATGCTGAAAGCCAGGTGAAATGGCTGTACGCCCTAGTCACTATGCCCTTGCTCTGCCTCATTTCAGTTGGGCAAAACCTTTCTCCTTTCAGCACAATACCCTGCACAGGTATCTTCTGATATACAGGAATTTTCAATTTTTACCACTTTTCACCCAGAAATAATTCTACTAAAAGGGAGAATTCTAAGGAAAAGGGTTGGTACTAAGTATTATAATATCAACATATTCTTACAATGAGAATTATCTACAATATTAACTATATTTCTCCTTAATTATATGACAAAATGGATGTAGAGTCTTGCACATAGTAGATACTTAATAAGTATTTATTACCCTGAATCTGAAATGTGTTTGTATGTGATATGCGAGGAAATCGTCATCTAGCTGTGGCGCACAAAATTAATTGGTCCATAGCTTTCCAGTACTTTGCTAATTGCAAGAATCACATTCTCATTTTGATCAGCTAGAGTTGCTGGCTTATCACGGGTATACCAACATCATAGCATTGTATTTCCTGGACCTCATCTCCATCACTACAAGGAGTAGGAAACTAAAGAGGGGAAAACATTTTGAGAACCTTTCCCATCCCATTTTCTAGACTTGAGTCCCAAAAAGTTCAGATCTCCCCTGATCTCTCTAGACCTGTGGAAGTTTATACAAACGATCTATGGATTGTTCCACCACTTAACTACTTTTATTTTTCCTTTTCCAACTGAGGTCTTGGTGTGATTATCATCTGTTTAGCCGTGACAGTGACTGCTATCACTGGCTTATCCACCTCTGCTATTGCCACAAACGGATTTGTCAGAGGAGGTAATCACAATTGTAACATATATGCCCACTTGCAAAATCAAGGTAACATGAGCTCAGATAGATCTCCACTGACCTTTCTGGAGTGTTTTCAAAGGTAATCCCAGTTGATCATTTTTTTTTCAGCCAAGACGGACACAGATAAAATGGGAATGACCGTAATCATCCTCAGCCCCACAACTTTCTTATTCAGGTTCTCATTCAGGCAAGAAGGTCAAACAACCTCTCTGCATATTTTTTCTCTCCGGATTTTTGCTTTAGTCAATTTTTCTTTTCAGGGCTGTGCCATGAATTGTGTTCCCTTTTAAAAGCAGAATGAGTGGTTTCATGTCAGCCCTGTTTCTCCGGAGCACAGAGAACCCCCAATATAGTCCTCAGGTTCTGTCGTGGACCTGAAAGCTTAAATCAAAGGTTATAGGAATACAAGTTAAATATAACATCTTCTATCTTTCATTGCTGACAGGTCTTGGAGTTCTCATAATTCTTCTTTCCACCATGGTAACCTCTATTACTGGCTTGTCTACTTCTGCAATAGCAACTAACGGGTTTGTACGTGGAGGTAAAATCTCTATGGTTTCTAATGCCCTCAGTATCACCATGGGTAGGCAAAAACTTTTCATTCGCTACTTTTTGAGGGGTGGGAATGAGAACATGGCCCAGTGTCCTTGAGGAGGACTTCGCCAGTCAGCTGATTGAGACGAGTCACCAAAGGAACCATGAGGTAATGTGTGTAAAGACCAAGCCAGTTATTCTGTGTGAGTGCTTTTTAAATAAGATTTCTAATGAACCGATTTCTTCAGTGCGTTTCAGGTGACATCTCCTCGATCCTTGACATCCGCATGTTAACATTTCATTTTTCAGGTTAATACCAAGTGTCTTCTTGGAGAACAAATCTTGAAATTCAGTTTGCTTTTAAAGTTTAGTACATTTCAGGTACTACGTGGGCCTGGCGTGGTGAGAATGAACATTCAGAACATTTCAGGGTCTACACAAAGCAGGACGCTATCCTCGTCTTCCTTTTTCAAGTGCTGATGACTTCACTAAGTATTGGAGCCAAATGCCTTTTCTGGGGATTTTTCAGGTCTTGGAGTCATCATCATTGGCCTAAGTGTGGTAGTGACAACATTAACAGGTATCTCTATGTCTGCTATTTGCACAAATGGAGTAGTGAGAGGAGGTAAGTTCATTCATTTATATCACGGGGCATATATTTCGGTAATATGGAAATATCTAAACCTGGTTTCTTTTGAAAGTTGAAAGTGATATTAGCATCTCTATGGCACATTACTAGTACTTTAAAACCTTTAAAAACATTTAAATTCTCAGTCAACTTTCTCCTCAACTAAGACGAACTATTCACTAGACTCAGTCTTTGATCCATTTCCTGCGATTAAACCTGATTGGGGAAATGGATACTGCCCAAGGAGTCTTCATAATAAAAATAACTGGCCACGTATGGCTGCATTAATCCATTCTATGGATTGTCTCATGAACATTTCTCAACAACTGCATAAGATTGGTACTGCAGGAATTATTATTTCTGTTTTACAAACAGGAAAACTGAGGCTCACGGAGAGAATAATGGTCATCAAGAGTTAAATTCAGGACTGCTTGACTTCAAGTCCAAAGGCTACCTTTCTGAGTAGAAAGGTCTATAGCTGTGCAATGGTGAAAAGCAGGAGATTCCCCAGAGTCTGAGACACGCATCCCTAGTCTTCATTCTACATTTTTCGGATTCTTATCTACATTTTCAATCCTGAGAACCTCTCCCCAGATTTCTACCTACTGTCTCCAGTATTCATTCACCAACCACTCCATAGTACCAATGGCAAAGTGGCATGGGAAATTCAAGACTTATGAATAGGGTTGATCCCAAGCAAAATTCTGAAGTTTGTCAAAATGCTTTCATCCTCCTTTCCATGACCTCTTTTCTTATCCAATACCCTCAGTCTCTCCTCTAGCTGACTGAACCTTGAGTCACTGTTTTTTACATGTCTCTACTTATCACAGGGCCTGGCACATAGCAGGTATACCATCTGACTTCCCTTATCAAGTCTACGTTTTATGCATTTGCAACAACTATGTGGCATAGTGGCCACAACTATGTGGCATAGCGGCCACAACTCTGGACCTGGAGGTAGGGACATCTGAGCTCAACTCTAACCTCAGGATGTTACAAGTTGTGTCACCTTAGGAAAGTTACTTTAAAAAAAACCTGCCTGCCTCAGTTTCTCCATCTGAAAAAATGGAGATAACCATAGCACCTACCTCCCCAAGTTGGTGTGAGGATAATATGAGATATTTGTAAAGCACTTTAAAGAACTGTATCAATGAGACTTATTTTTACTGTGATATCCTCAGTGCAAAGGTGACTAACTAGCTAGGTACACTAATCATACTAAGGTGTTCATGTGAGACAGTGGCTTTTAAGGAGCAGCTCTGTAGCTCAGTGCCTACCACACAGTAAGGGCTTATTAATGTTTGTTGATGGCACATTTGCCTTTTAGTTGAGACTTTAAAATACGTTAATTCCTTTTGTTTTGATATCACTTCATTTTCCAGTATACACCACCGTCCTCCCAGCACAGAGCTATCCTTCTCTTATAACAAAGGAGAAGAAAAAGGGAACAAAAGCATTTCAGCCAAACTAACCAGCATTCAGTCAAATCCAACAGATCTGCGCAATATTCCATGTCCAGGGTCATCTACCTCTTCAAAGAAGGGAGGGAGATTCATTCTCATTTGTTTTTTGAGAGCTAGAGTTAGTCACTCTAATTACCCAGCATTCATTAACTTGCACTTTTGATTCCTTAACCTAAAAGACATTCTTCCAATAACGGGAATTTCAGATCAGTAAAAGATATTTTGAGGAAGAAGGGACCTTTTAAAGGTCTTCCTTAATTCATTCCATCCCTTCCCTCCTCCATAATTAATAATAATTGGAATTTATATAGCACTTTAAGATCTGCAAAATATAAATACACTCACACACATACACATATGTAGGCATATATGGGGGGAGCTAGATGGCATAGTAGATAGAGTGCTGGGCTTACAGACAGGAAGATTCATCTTCCTGAGTTCAAATCTGACCTTAGAACCATTCCAAGCTGCGTGACTCTGGGCAAATCACTTAACCTTGTTTGCCTCCGTTTCCTCAAATGTAAAATACCTGAAGTCAGAAAGATGAGTCTTTCTGAGTTCAAATAGTTCAAACAGTCCTAGCTGTGTTACTCTGCGCAACTCACTTAACCCTATTTGCCTCTGTTTCTTCATCTATAACATGAGCTAAAGAAGGAAATGGCAAACCACTCTAGTATCTTTGTCAAAAAACAATTGGGTCATGAAGAGTCAGAAATGACTGAAATTACTGAACAACAAAAATATGCATACATAATACACTTACTGTTTCATTTGATCCACATAAAATCTTGTGTAGGAGGGGCTATTGCTCACCCTGTTTTGTAGATGAGCAAACGAAGGTTTACAAGAGACTCTTGGAAGACTACGTCAACAATAGTTTGTCAAGTCAAGGGCTATGGAAGACCTGGGCTCAGATCCTACCTCAAACACCCTACCTATCTGAAACTGAACCCAGGTCCCCTGTCTTCATGTCCAACATTTGAGCCATTATTTCTTGCTTCCTCTCCAAGCAGAAGTTCTGGAATAGAAGTCATTTCTTTATTCTAGCTTGTAATAGTCAGACCTTTTTTTTAAAAAATGGAATTTTCATTGATTGGCACTTCATCATTACCTAATCAGCCCTTTTCTGAGCTCCATATGTACCGAGAGACATCATTACTGTACAGAATTACTAGTCCTGTGCCTGCAAGGGCATTAATAGCCATTAATCGCTTTCTATGCCACAGGGGGCAGCTATTAATAAAATCATACAATCATACAGTCTCAGAGTTGGAAATGACCTTAGAGTTCAGAGGAGGTCTAATTCAACTCCCTGCTGAGGCATGAATCTCCTCTACAGGATTCTCACCAAGTAGCCCCTTCCCCTTAAAGAGGTTACTCTGCTTATTTACTTCCAGGAATGGAAAACTCTCTACCTCTGAGCTTCTTTACCCCTCCCCAATGCCCACTTCCCCCACCATCCACATCTGGACACACACATCCACACCCTCCTGGATTAAAAAAAGGAAATTCAAACCAATGTTGAATAGCACACACAGCACTGTGCTGAAATAGTTTGTTTTATATGATAGATGTTTCTGAGATGAAAATTATATTGGCTAAATTATATTTTGGGAAGCTCCTACATGAAGAAAGTCTTTAGTAAATTATTTTGTAAGTCAAAGAATTATTTCATAGAATGACTCATGATTTTGTAATTCACCTTTGTGTGACTCTAGATTTTCACATATTGATCGAGTTTAAAGGAAGGTGTGCCTATGCTAGGGGCAGCTAAATGGCACAGTGTATACAGTGTCAGCATCAGAGTCAAGAGGACTTGAGTTCAAATCTGGCCTCAATACTTACTAACTGTGTCACCTTGGGCAAGTCATTTAACCTCTATTTGCCTCAGTTTCCTCATCTGTAAAATGGTGATTATAATAATACTTGAAGACAATTTTAAAAATACTTGAAGATGAATCTTCCTGAGTTCAAATCCAGCCTCAGACACTTCCTAGTTGTGTGGCACTGGACAGTTCACTTCACCCTGTTTGCCTCAGTTTCCTCATCTGTAAAATGAGCTAGAAAAGGAAATGGCAAACCACTCCAAAATCTTTCAAATGGGGTCACAAAGAGTCAAACATGATTAATTGATTAAATATAACAACATCTACGCTAGACTCCTTACAAAACACAGAGACAGACCAGGTCCTTCCTCCAATTCCTATCTAGGGATGGGGAATAGACCTGTGATTTTATTTGCATGTAGACCTCCTAGGTGAGGAAACTCCCTTCACTAATGCGGGGTTAGGGTTAGGGTTAGGTAAACTTCTTTGCAATTTATAGACTTCAAGAGTTGTCCAGAAGACTCAGGAGTTAAGTGACTCGTCCAGGGTCACACAAACAGCATATTTTAGAAGCAATACTCAAACTCCGAGCTTTCAGCTCCAAGGCCAATTCTCTATCCATTATACTACACTATTTCTAAGTCTCTGTGATTATTAGAAAGTTGATACATTTTCAGAATATTTAGAATTCCAAATTCAATACAACTAGTCACCAAATAGACCCTTGGAGAAATCCACACATTTAAATAATGTTCTCTTTCTGTTACAGGTGGGGCCTACTATCTCATTTCTAGAAGCTTAGGGCCAGAATTTGGTGGCTCCATAGGCCTTATCTTTGCATTTGCCAATGCAGTGGCTGTCGCTATGTATGTAGTGGGATTTGCCGAGACCGTGGTTGACCTTCTTGCGGTAAATTATTATTGGGGATGTTCTTTCCTTTGGGCTAGAGAATTAGGTTTTTTAGTTTCTCTAGGGTATTAGATAGTACCTTGCACTGAGAAAGTATTTAACAAATACTTGTTGAACTGAATTGAATTAGAACAAATTCTGCCAATACAAAAATAAGGCAAAATGGACTTAAACTGTAGCATGAGAATTTCCAAACAGTAAGGTGTCTCAGATGAAGCAGAGATTCCTAATTTTCAAAATATGGTTACCTCCAAAAATTGCATAGTGGGAAAATAACTATGTTATCCTATAGTTATATTCCAAAGGTCAAATCAAGTCAACAAGCATTTATTAAGCACCTACTACGTGTCAGGCATAGGGCTAAGTGCAGAGGATATTAAAAAAGACCAAAAACCAAAACAAACAAAAAACCAAAACACGACAGTCTCTGCTCTCCAGTTCACAATTTAATTGAGGGAGGGGGAAAGGAGACAAAATGCAAACCTCTATGTATAACCAAGATATATACAGGATAAATCTGAGACAATCACACAGGAGAGATATTGGTATTAAGGAGGAATGGAAAAGTCTTTAAAAAGGTGGGACTTGAAGGAAATCAGAGTCAAAAGTAGTATTGTTAGTGAAAAAATTTTGTGGACTGAAGACAGAACACTTTATGATACTTTAAAAATGTTACTGTGCAACTAACAAAGTTTTCTTTACAAAAAAAAGTCATATTTTGTTTCTTATGTACAAATGCATGATAAATTCTAGAATTTATTTCCTTTCATAGTGAATAGGGGATATGGGAAGGTTCGCTGAAAGCTAAGGGAGATGGGGAGGGGGGTGCCGACATAGATTGACAACTCCTCCCTGAATCAAAGCGACTTCTTCAGAAGTTTGTGGAGTCCTCCAAGTTAGATTCTCACCAGTCTGGCATGGTGAAAGAATAGGTTTCCTTTGAGTCAAGGGGATATACTAATTGATGTCCAAGTCTCCCAGTGGGTCCTTGAAGGCACAGGTTGCCTTATTTTTGTCCTCATATGTCCAACCTAGCAGAGTGCCCAACATATAGTGGCTAACACATTATAAGTAGGCAATAATAAATACTTGTTGAATTAAATTGAATTAAAATGGTGATAGGACCATAGATCCCTAGGCCTTCACCTTGGTATAAAGGCTGGAGAGCATTGTTCCTCTCTCCACCTACAAAACCTGTTCATTTTTCTCCTGGAATACAATCCCTCTTCCCTCAATGGTTGTTTTTTCATATTTAAATGTTTTCCTTGGGTTTTTGTTGCTCCTCCCTGCCCCAAAGTATTTTTATTTGTCCAAAGCATGGATTATTGGGTTTATTGGACCAAAGGATTATAGATCTGTCTAGAGGGGGGAGGGATGTCAGAGACAGTCTATTACACTTCCTCATTTTACAGATGAGGAAACTGAGGACCAGGAAAGTTAAGTGACTCTAATTCATTTGAGCAAAAGTACCTTTCTTTGAGAATCAAATGAATAGACAAGTGAAATATATATATATATACATATGTGTATACACACAAGTGTGTATATATTTCTAATGTATATGAATACTTACATGCATATATGTGCATATATTTATATGTGTGGATATGTAGATATCACAGTGTAGCATCTTTAATACAAACATTTTCAGATATATGACTTAGCAAGTCTGTAAGCAGGTACTTATTTTTACTCCTTACATTTTAATTTAGCCATTTGCTCCCTCTCAGGAGTTCAAAAAAACCTCCAACAAAGTGGCATTCTTCCCAAACTGAATTCCCCTTGTAAGGTGTTATGATAGCTTCCCCTCAGAAGTAAAGAGGATGAACTCCTAAGATTCCAGCTCCTAACCTTATGTCCCAAGGGCATATAATCACAGGAAACAAGAGCTGTAAGGTTCTTTTTTTTTAATTCCCTGAAATTGATCGATCCATCATTTTCTTTAATTTCACATAGTCTGCAGACAGAGATTCATAGTATCTCTGCTTCCCTTTAATTGTATTAATAACACCTATCTGCAAGAAACTGTGTTCACAATAGTACCTATTATTCTTTTCTAGGAGAGCAACTCAATGATGGTGGATAAAACCAATGACATCAGAATAATCGGTTCCATTACAGTGGTGATTCTTTTAGGTATTTCAGTGGCTGGAATGGAATGGGAAGCCAAGGTGAATTTTTCAAAATGATGTATCAATAACTGCCAGTCCACTTCTGAACAAATTACAGGGGAGAAGGAGGCCAGGAGAGAAGCACAGAGAACCATATGCTCAAAGAAAATTGCTTGGTTATTACTTGTCATGGCAACAAGGGCAATTTAAAACCAGGTGGAACATAAGACCCTCCAAAGTGCTGGGCTCAGGCAAAGTCAGGACACGATGTCTATGGGCTTCCGTGCCCTCTGTGTTTCCGAGGGGGCACTTCCAGCAGCATTTCCCACACAAGGTCCACCTCCTCCTTCCCGTCTCCAGCCCCCTACAGCCTGAGTTCAGTCTAGCTCCTTGTGCCTCTCACCATTCTCCTCCCCTTTCCTCCCCCCATTCCAGCTATTTTGGTTCTCTCATGTTTTACTTTCACACTCTGTCTTGTAATAAATAATTATTTGTGGATATGTCATCTCCGCTACTAAGCTGTTAGCTCTGTGAGGGTTGACAGTAGGTCATATTCTTCACTGAGATCCCCAAGTACCTTGCCCCACAGTCAAGGCTTAGTATGTTTGTTGAATGAATGAGTTATAACTGGTGCAGCCCATAAGGTTTGTCAAGGGAGATGAGAGGGTGTGTGGAGGACATCAGATAACCACCTCTCTCCTTCACACACAGCCCTGTGCCACAGTATGGGTGGTAACCATGGCAGACTGCATATATACTTTTCAGATGTATAATCTGGGGATGCCGCAGGTTCTGGGAGCATCTCAGAATTCCCGCACCTCCACCCTGACCTATAATTCCATTGGTACAGTAAGCTTCCAGTATGGAACCTCTCTCCATGAATACATGTGGGCAACTCTCCATAATTATAGTTGTAGAAAATTCTCAACTCCAAATTACAGAATTTCAGAGGAGGAATCGACCTCAGAGGTCAATTAGGCCAACCCATACACAAAAGGTCTAACCTCTGCTTGAAGACCTCCATGGAGAGGGAACCTAAAACCTCTCTAGGCAGGAAATTCTACTTTGGGACAGTTTTTGAGGTTGGGAAGTTTCCTAACCTCCGACTCCAATTTGTTTCTTTGAGACTTCCACCCATTGTTCCTGGTTTTATCCTCTGGAGCCAAATAGAGCTCATCTAAACCCCCTCCCTCTTCCATGTGACAATGCATCATATACTGAAGACAGCTCTTACTTTTCCCCTTGATTCTTCTTTTCTCTAGGCTAAAATGTTCAATTCCTTCAAGAGATTCTCAAATGTCAGGCACCTAAGGACCTTCATTATTTTCATCGCTTTCCTTGAAACACTCTTAAACATCCCTCTTAAACCTGGCACCAAGAATCGAACACAATTTTTTAGATGAGGTCTGAAAAATGCATAGTACAGTGGGACTATTGCCTTCCTATTTCTGGAAACTCTTTAAGTAGCTCAAAATCGAGTTAGCCTTTTTGGCTGCCATATCGTACTGACTCACACTGAACTTGGAAGCCACTAAAGCCCCCAAATTATTTCCAAAGTAACTGCTGTCTAACTATGCCTCCCTTCTCCTATTTCTATAAAGTTGATTTTCCTGTACCCAGCTGCAAAATTTTACATTTATCCCTGATGAATTCCTTTAAAGAAATTAAGCCCAGTGTTTTAACCTGTCAAGATTCTTTTGAATGATATGTCTTCTAATGTGTTGGCTATCCCTCCACACTTTGCGGCATTTATAAATTTGATGAATATACCATCTATGACTTTGTTCAAGTCATTGTTAAAATTTTCAACTGCACAGAGCCAAGCACGGATCTCTGGATACTCCACCAGTAACCTGCCAAGTCAACACTGAATAATTAATAACTTCTCCTTGAATTCAGTCATCCAACAATTTCTGTATCCATCAGATTATATTATCATCTAACTTCTATCTCTCTACCTTCTGCATGAGAATATTATGAGATCCTTTATCAAAAGCTTTGGTAAAATCTAGTTAAATTATGTTTATAACATTCTCCTCCTCTAGTAATTTAGTAATCCTGTCAAAAACATAAGCAAGGTTGTTCTGGCACAGCCTACACTGGGTGATGTCATGATGGCTCTTTGTAAGCTGCATTTCTGACTAATATTAACGATGACAATAATAGCTATGGCTGTTATTTAAATAGTACTTTTAAAGGTTGAAATTTTGATCACAAAGGTCCTGCTTTAAAGAAAAAACACTCCAGTAGCTCCGAATTGCCTCCAAAGTCAAGTACAAGCTTGTTTTCCTTACATTCAAGGTCCTCTGTAAACTGACCATCCTATCTGTCTAGTGTTACATTAGTTCACCTCCATAAATTCCAGTGAAATGGTTCTACCTTTTATCCCTTTCATGTGTGATTTACCCTCTCCCTTCTGCTTTTGCTCACATGATTCCATATATCTGGAATGCTATCCCTCACCCCCTTTACCTATTACATTCCTAATTTTCCTTGAAGCCTGATTCAAATGTCACATCCTTCTTGAAGTGTCCCTTGAATCCTGCTTGAAGGTAATAACTTTTCCCTTCAATCTTCATAAAAAATTTAATTACCTCTGTAATGCACCTATCACTCGGTTTTGTCTATTACAATTTTCTATGTTTACTTCTTATCACCCTGTTAGATGCTAAGCTTCATGAGGGAAAGAGATTTTGTATTATGTGAACCTTATATTGCACCGAGTATAATGCTCTGCACACACTTTTTCATGTTTGTTGAATGAATGAATTCTGGTGTGTATATTTTAAAAGTTGACACATTACTTTGTAGTCCCACATCTTAGTCTTTGCACAAGAGAGGGTAAGAACAAACCCCGTTACTTTCGAAACCAGATAGAACAAAGTCAAATTTATCCTCCTCCTGATCACCCAAAAGTCACCCTTAAATGCATTGGTCTAACTGGAATTTCTCTTTCCAGGCTCAAGTGATACTTCTGGTTATCCTTCTCATTGCAATAGCAAATTTCTTCATCGGAACTGTAATTCCATCCAACCATGAAAAGAGATCAAGGGGCTTCTTTAATTACCAAGGTGAGTGCTGCTAAGACTTTCTGACTATGAGGAGCCCTCATCACCCTATTTGGGGAACTGAGAACAAACATGAAAGGAAGTCAAGTGCAGTAAGTAGACTGCAACTACCTACCTTGAAACTGCAGTATAATGCGAGCATCTAGGTTTCTTTCTTCTGAAAAAAGCTCCAAAACATTTCACACTAGAATAGCGAGCATTTGGATAGAGTTTTAAGGTTTGCCAAGCACTTTACAAATACTTTCTAATTTGGCTCTCACAACAACGCTGAGAGGTAGGTGCTATTATTATTCCCATTTTACAGGTGAGGAAACTGAGACATACAGGGGTAAGTGACCTGCTCAGGGTCACACAGCTAGTAAGTGTTTGAAGTTGGATTTGTATTCCTGATTTCATCATTCTACGCACTGTGCCACCTAGCTACTACAATTTATTACACTGTTCTCTAGGGTCTTGAAACTCTATTAAGGCATTTACTAGGTTTCAAAGCATAAAGGAATCACAAAAATCTCTAAGTTGGAGGAACCATCTAGAAGTCATCTTAGTTCAACTTCCCATCACATGTAGAAATCTTTTTAACATCTCTGACAGGTTATGTTCCAGGTTTTCTTGAAAAGCAATGTGTGACAGTTCACTGCAGTCACAGGAGCTTGCTGCAGTATCAGCACCAGTCATGAAGTTCACCCTTTCTTTCTTAACTTCCAAGTGTCTTTCACCTACTCCAAACTACCACATATCCATCCAGTCTTTCCCACCTGCCAATTCTTGCTTACTGCGGGATCTCTGTACTTGCTGAGTATGAACTGTGGACTGGAGGAAGGAGCATGGGTTTTGGGATTATAATCCTGGTTCTTCTACTTGCTACCTAGGGAAACCTGGGCAAGTCTTCCTGACTCTGTGAAAATTTCATCATCTGTCATAAGGGCATTGGACTAGACAATCTCTAAGATTCTCTCCAACCTAGGATCTCTGTTGCTGTGATCCTGGGACTTCTGTTTTCTCATTTTGTTGTCATTTCTTCTTCCCTTTTTTTCCTACTGCATTTCCCATTCTCCCCCCGCCCCACCTCATTTACAGTGTGTATGTGCATAGGTGTATGTGTGTGTGCACTATGCCTATGGGTATATGTGTGTGTGCATGTCGCAAGAAAAGAGTACTGGACCTGGAGTCAGGAGACTGGATACCTTCCCTACCTCCCTCAAAGGAGTGTTGTTAGGATCAAATGAAAGGGCAAATCTGCTAGAAATATGAGTTGTTATATTCTGTTTTCATACTCGCGCCCTTTTTATTTCTTGCACATAAAATTTTCTTTCCTTATGCTTGGTTATTCTTTGTGCCTTCAGGAATTATCCCTGATTTCTTTTCCTTTCCATTTTTATTTCTTTTTACTTTTTCTATTTACTTTTTATTTTTACTTTCTATTTTTCAACTTTTCTTTCTTCCCTTTTCTCCTCTACCATGCTCTATTTCCTTTTATTTTAATAATGAACTAAACTCCATTCATTTTTAGGAAAATTTGTGTGCATATATATACATACTAGAGATCATAATAATGGAAACTTTCAAATAATTTTTCTTGCAAAAATTCTATGAAGTTCCAGTATTACTATACCTATTTTGTGGATGAGGAAACCAAGGTGCAGAAAGGATAAATGACTTGCCCAGTGGACAAAATTAGCTGAGACTCAAGCTCAACTGTTCTGACTCTAAAATTATTTCTGTTTTCCACCCCACAATGGGAGGTTCTTATATTCTTGTTCACTCTAGGGCAGAATACAGTGTAAGAAGTTTAAGGATCTTGAATCTTACCCAATGAGAGATTAGTCATTGAAGTAACAAGAAGATCTCATTATAAGATCGTCTTTGGCTCTAAGATAGTCTCAGGTCATAGACCTCAAGGATATCACTGGAGTGAGGTTTCAGCACATTTGCACATATGTGTGTTAGGTACATCTATGCGTATACATGAAGAGGACTAGTGTAACTTAGTGGTTAGAGAGCTGGGCCTTCTTAGGAAAAACCAAGTTCAAAGTCTGCCTCTGACACGTTCAGGAGATTTGACATTAGGCAAGTAATTTAAATTCTAAGTACCTCAGGCAACTCTCAGATATTATAAATGGCAGTGCAGGTGCCATTTATTTCATTTCATTTTAACTAATTTATTGAATTATTTTAATTACATTTAAATAATTGGAGAAATATAAATTGTTCATGGGTAGGCAGGGCCAATATAATAAAAATGGCAATTTTACCTAAAGTAATTTATAAATCAATGCCATCCCAATTAAACTATCAAAAATTATTTTACTGTATTAGAAAAAGCAATAGCAAAATTCATTTGAAAGAACAAAAATGAATATTAAAGGAGCTAATGAAAAAAATGTAAAGGAAGGAGCTTTAGCAGTACCAGATCTTAAACTATAATATAAGGCAGTAATTATCAAAACTGTCTGGTACTGGCTAAGAAATAGAAAGGTAGATCAGAATGGATACACAATTTTCAGCAACAAACAAATATAGTGATCTTGTATTTGACAAATGTAAAGACTTAAATTTATGGAATAAGAATTCATTATTTGGTAAAAATTGTTGGGAAAACTGGAAAACAAATGTGCATTAGAAGAATTATTTTTCTCCTTAGGGTTTCCCTATACCTACATCATGAATCCATGGGTACCGTATTAAAACACGTAGACACACACAGAGAAGTAAATGCACAGATAGCGTATATATTAAATATTTACTATGTCCTAGTAAATGTTCTATCCGTTCCTAAGAGGCAGCATCTCATGGCTGAAAGAGCTGCAAATTCAGTCAGGTGTCCTGGATCCAAATCCTGTCTCTTTTAGTTACTATCTATCTCACCTTAGGAAAGTCATGGCACCTCTGTGGTCCACATTCTCCTTATATGAAAAAGAGAGGCTTGGACTGTATCATTCCTAGGGATTCTTTCAGCTCTAAATTGCCTGATCTTTCTATTCTTCAGGGACAAAGTTAGGAAGTTTTAACCTTGGTGAGATCTGGTATTGCTGAGGTGTCAGAGGGGAAAGGGAAATTTTCTGAGGATGTAAACTAAACAGTGTGAAATGCTAAGTTATGGTCTCATGAAAAATATGATGTTCAATAGGAAATTGACCAAGTGCATCAAGCTTATCCTATTTTGGATCTAGGAAGTATATTAATTCAGGCTTGTAGAAAACAATAGGCTTTTAAAATTCCCTAATCTATGAAAAGTATTCAAGTGATAAACTTACCTGTCATCTCTGTCGCAGCATCCATCTTTGCTGAAAACTTTGGACCAAGCTTCACAGAAGGAGAAGGCTTTTTCTCTGTCTTTGCCATATTTTTCCCAGCAGCTACTGGCATTCTTGCTGGAGCTAATATCTCTGGAGATTTGGAGGTAGGCTACCTTCTCTGTTCTGTAGTCCTGGGCTTGTGGGAGTAAGTTCGCAGGTATTTAATAATGAGAACACTATATTCCACTTCAAGATAGAAATGATTGTGCAAAGTCATCTGGTTATTTTTAAATGATCTGAGGTTCAATTGCTAATTTTCTATGCTAGTTCTAACTCCCAGAATGACAAACCCTTTAGTCCTCTAGTGGGAAAGCTAAGGCATACTGCAATTTTAAGGAACCTTCATTAATTCATTTTTAAAGTGAAAAGAAATTTGTTAAATTTTGTTTCAATAGTGTTTTAAAAACTTATGCAATAATTACCAGCAAAGAAAAGAAAAAAGTCTTCTATTTGTACATATCGTTTTGGTATACTTATAAAACCCCAGAGAATCAGCAAAAAATCTAAGTGAAAAACTAATAGTTACAACAAGAACACAAAATGAATCCATTAAATTTTCATTGTTTCTATACAGTGCTAACAAAAACCAGGAAGAAACAATAAGGAAAGAAATTCTATTCAAAATAATCATGAAATGTGCAAAATATCTGAAAGGTATCATACCAACACATATAAGTCAGATTATAAAAGTTCCTTCATCTGTAAATGGTAAACTTAAATAACTGGAGAAAGATTTGCTGTGGATGGCAAGGCAAATGTCAAATGAAAATGTTAATACTACATAAATTAATATGGAGAAGTAGAAGTGAAGGGGCCTAATATGGTCATCTTTCAAATTATATTTGATGCTGATTATAACACAGACTAGATACAGACCAGATAAGGAAGAAACAAAAAATAAAAAATAGTATCCCAGTGTTTGGGAAATGCAAGAACACGCATTACTGGGAGAAGGAATCCCTTTTTGACAAGAACTGCTAGAAGAACCGGAAAACGCTGTGGCAGAAATTCAGTTTAGACCAACCATTTACACTATATTCCAAAGTAAGCTCAAAGTGAATATGCAGCATGAATATAAAAAGTAATGCCATAAAAATATTAGAAAGGAATGAGAACATTTACCTTACATGCCTATGGTTAAGGGAAGAATTCTTAACTAGTAAAGGATGAGAGAGATTATAATGATAAGTATATAATCTTTAGTACATAAATTTGAACATGTTTGCACAAATATAATTAGTGGAGGTAGAACTAGAAGGGAAAAAGAATGAAGAAATAATGTGATAAAAACCTGATATGCAAAATATAAAGAGATTTTAAGGAAATACATAACACCAAGAGACATTTCCCAGCATTTAAGTGGCCAAAAGGAATAAGAATTGCAAATTTAAAATGACTTTCTGTAACCATACCCCAAATCACTAGTAGAAAGAGAAATTCAGATTAAGACAACTTCAAGGTTTCACTTCACACCATGCGAGTTGGCAAATATGGCAAAATATGATGGAAACAATAAATGCTGGAGAAATGTGGAAAGATGGGCAGAGTGGTACACTACTGATGAGGATATAAGAGTCCAACAGTTCTGAACATCAATTTGTAGTTATGCAATGAAAATCATTAAACTGTCTATATTCTTTGGCGCAGTGATCCCATACCAAGGGCATAAGAAACCAAAATAGAAACAACCCAGTAGATACCAGAATATTCATAATCGTACTCTTTGGGCTGGCAAAGAACTCAACAAAGGAGAGGCCCATCATTTGTGGAATTGCTGAAAAAACGATGATGTATGAATTTAATGGAATATTAATATGCGGTAAAAAATAACAAATACAAGGAATGAGAAAAACATGGGAAGAGTTAAATGAAGTGATGGAGAGTGAAATAAGCAGAACAGAGAGGATAACATACAAGATGTAAATGAAAATGTCATTGAACTTTGAGTACTTACAGAAGCAATTATAATTGAAAGACATATAATGAAATATTCCTCTCCATTCATGGTATTATATACAGGTGGTGGACTACTAGGGAAGAATATTATATACATTGTCTGATATGTTCATTTCTATTGGTGGTTTTGCTTAACTGTTTTTGTTACAAAAGAGGATTTAATTGGGAGTGAGAAGTTGGGGAGCGTTCAAATGATGGTAATTGCAGAGGGAAAAAGAATCAATAAAACATATCTTTTAAAAAAGCTTAAGCTTATATTTACCTTTCCCTTCAACATTCTTTCTTGCAATGATTCCTTCCAGATTTTAATTTTGAGGAAATGAAGTTTTTTTTTTCAGTGAAGGTCTTCAACGTTGTCACTATGCCCTCAGGATGTAGAATAGGGCTCCTTTACCTTTTGTGTCATGGATCCCTATGGTCTGAAGCTTATGAGTTCCTTGGGAATAAAGTTTTTAAATGCATAAAATAAAATGTGGTATTACAAAGGAAATCATTTCTATTAAAATAGAGTGGTCAAACTTAAAAAAAAAAACCTCAAGATTTTTATTTGTTTAAAAAACTCTGATCTTGAGGCTGCCAACAATGTGCCATAGGCCAGTGATCTTTTGTCTGAATGTATCCCCAATGCCTGGTACAGTGCCCAGCAGATGGCAACCAGTGTCTAAATAATGCTTGTTGATTGAATGCAGTGGCAGAACGATCCCATAAGACAAATTTGAATTCAGCAAAGAGCAAATATTAGTGATAGCAACGGTAGCAATAATTATATTTACGTAGCTCTTTATGGTTTTCAAAGGCCTGTCATTTACACTAATTCAGCTGTTCCCCTTAATGAATACTGTGGAGTAGCCTTCATTATCTTCAGGACCAGGAGAGACACACCATGAAGACACAGGCAGAAAGAAGAAACTAAACTGTGGTTTTGTGGCAAATGTGGCCTTCACTGGGAAATCAAACAAATTCAAATTAATAAAGATGAGGAAAATTGGGGTCTGAGAAGTTAAGTGGTCTGCTGAAGGTCAGACAGCTAAGAAGAAACTGAGCTAGAATCTAAACTCAGGTTGTCTAATTCCAAGTCCAGTGCGCTGTCCATGGTCAAGGTACTGTTCATGACTGTGGTTTTTTAGACAGTAAAAGAAATATGAAATAATAGGGGGGTCAACACTGGAAAAGACTGATAAGTGGGCTCCTGTTTATAGCCATTATACCTGTAAAACTCCCTTGAAGCAGATAACTAGGGTCAGAATGGGAATATTCTGTGCTACACAAATTAAAAGACTATACATTCCCTTTATTTCAATTCCATTCAAGGAATATTTATTAGATGCTCATTATAGGCAAGGCACTATACTAGACATCCAAATCAAAGCCCCTTCCCCCACCCTTGTCATCAAGGAGCTTATACTTTTCAAGAGAATACAAAATATAAGGAAACAAGAGAAATAGTGAATAATTTGAAGAGAAAGAGAATACTGAGAGAAATGAGGAAAGACCTCCTGGATAGGAGGTGTGATGAGTTATGAAGGAAGCTGAGGATTTTGAAAGGCATTTTAGTCACATCAGAAAGCCTGTAAAAATGCATTGAGGCAGCAGATGGAGGTTGAGTTCTATAGTAAATAGGGCCATTTGGCTAAAAGACTGTTGTTTAGTCATTGTCAGTCATATCCAACTCTTCATGGCCCCATTTGGGGTTTTCTTGGTAAAGGCACTGGAGTGGTTTGCCATTTCCTTCTCTAGATCATTTTACAGATAAGGAAACTGAGGCAAACATCATGCCCAGGGTCATATAGCTAGTAAGTGCCTGAGGCTGGATTTAAACTCTGGAAAATAAGTATTCCTGACTTGAGGCCTGTCACTCGATCCACTGTGTTACCCAACTGCCCTTGGCTAGAATATAGAGTAGATTAAATAAGTCAGGAGAAGTAACTGGAGTCAGATTGTAAAGGGCTTTAAATGGATGAAGGATTTGATTTTGCCCTAGTGGCAAAAGCAAACCACTGGAAATTTTTAAGCCAGAGAGTGACATGGTCAGAAAATTATTTTGATCCCCTAAGAGTATGTACTCTATCAGGGGAGACAACATGTATCTGTATAAGTACATTCAAAAATGCAAAAAAAAATAAAATAAAATGTGATTTTTAAGGGACAAGCATTGGCAGCTGGCTAGAAGAGGGAGAAGAAAATCAGGAAAAGCTTTATGAAGGAATGTACATAGAGTTTAGCACTTAGAAACTCTGAAAGCAAAGCAGGACTCTTATTGTACTGTTATTGTAAGTCATCTTTAAAATGAAAGAAACTTCACAGTGACATGTGGCTACTAAGAACTAGCTGAATACTGATCACAAATGAGTTTGATCTCATGTTCCAGGCAAAAGTAGGGTCAGCCAAAGATTGCAATGACCCTGGCTCTGTAAAAAGTACATGCTGTTATACGCAGGCTCATCCAAATTTTCCAGGGAAGTGCCCAGTGTCTTAGAGCAATGCCAACATGATTTTTATACCAGCTTAGTTCTGCCCTTTTGCCACATGTATTATGTAAGACACAGCTTCTTCTCCCAGTGTGGTGAGACTTCTGCCTTTTCCCACACAAACTGAACCAGCCTAGCTGTTTTTTTTTTCCAAACCTCATCATCATTTTGTATCTTAGAACTATGATGTTAAATAAAATCCTTTAACATATAAAAAAAATGTTGGCACTTGAGTAGAAAATGAAAACATCTCCCATCCTCAGAGCTTGCTACTTTCATCAGCTGGTTGATTTTCTGGAATCAAGATACAGGTGGAGGCTTTGTGCAGATTTGCAAAGACAGAATAAACTCCAGATGATCTCATTTTCCCACTTCATACCCTCTCCTTTCATCCTCCTACCTTTTCTCCTCTTCAAGGACCCACAAGATGCCATCCCCAGAGGAACGATGCTGGCTATTCTGATCACCACCATTGCCTACATAGGGGTTGCTATTTGTGTAGGTAAGTGACAGCAATGAGAGCTAAAATCCCTGTGGTGCTTTGAGGTTTCACAAAGTGTTATACACACATTATCCTGAGTGCTCTCCACAACAGCCTGCTAAACTAAATGTTATGATTTTCTCCATTTTTACAATTGGGGAAAATAAAACTTCTAGAGATTAAAGGAACCTAAGTCCCTCCTTGGTGATGCAGCATCAGAAGTCAGACTCAAGACTTCCTGCCTCCAAGTCCAATGCTGTCTCCATTATACCAGCTTACATGCCAACCCTCAGATTATTCTGAATGCCTTTTTGAGTCTCCTACACTTTCTGTCATGCTTGGGCTGCAGAGGATAAAGCTCTCAAAATTTGCAAATTATTGAAAGCCACTGAGTTTTTAAATTGTGAAACATCTTACTCCCCTTATTATCATCCTGGCACCTTGGTATTTTGATTATTATTGTCATCGTCGGAGAGAAACAGACAGATAGCTAGGCAGCTAATAAATAGGCAGGCAGAAAGAAGGATGGCTATAGAGACATTTTAGTAATATTTCATATTATTATCTGTATATTAAATATTGCTTCTGAGCTGCTAAGTGACTGCAAGAGCTGTCAAAGCCCTTTAAATTCAACAAGCTGGGGCAAAGAACCCATGATCCCACCCTAAGGATGTCTGCTTGCAGCTTTCCTAAATAACTGTTTTAGGGATGGGGAGATTTGCTGAATATTTAGATGTCTTCAAGCAGCCTGATGAGGCCTTAGGTCTGAAGTTAGGAGTTCCACACTAGCTGTGTGACCTTGGGCAATTCGCTTAACCTCAGTTTTTTTTTAGTTTCCTCCACTATAAAATGGGGATAATAATGACACCTAGTTCACATCATAGTAGGTACCAATTAAATGCTTTTTCCTGTTCCCTTTACCCTTCCAGAAAACACTGTTTTGGTGATTTGGGAGTTTCTAGGACTTTTTCTTCTTTTTAAAAATAACACTGAAGCAAAAAGATGTTTGAATGTTAATCCTCTTACAAGACCTACAAACCATCATCTGGCCTTTAACTGAAGGCATTTGGGTTCGGTGCGTGGGGCTCCTGAGGTCGCCCATTCCACTTTGGTAGAACTACAAGTATTCTTCATATCAAGCCTAAATCTACTTGTCTCAAATTTCCATCATTTGCTCCTAGTTCCACTCTTTGGAGTCAAAACCAGTATGCCTAGTCACCCTTCCACATGGCAGCCTTTAGATATTTGAAGAAAGACACCATATTCCCCACTAACTCTTCACCAGGCTAAACATCTCCAATTCCTTCAATGGATCCTTCAGTGGCCTGGCTTTAAAATCCTCCACCATCTGGATGTTTTCTAGCTTATCTTGTGTCATTAGAAATGGCTCCAGCACCAGCCCGACTACCCTAAATGCCACATTTTCCCATGGGCCTCTGGGGTAATATATATTCCTTGCATTTTTTTCTCATGGGGGAGAAAAAGCGATGTAGAGCAGTGGTGGACTACTCCTGGAAAATGCTTAATAATCTAGAGCCATGAGAATTTTTCTGGACTGCTTTGCTAAAATTTCCTGCTTTCAGAGCACCAAAGAATCTTAGAAATGTATCCCATTCTTCCCATTTTACAGGAAACCAAGGCTCAGTGAGGTTAAATGAAATATCTCAGGTGACATGGGCTGTAAATGGAAGAGCAAGGATTTGAACTCAGCACCTCTGACTCTGAATCCAATGCTCTTTCCTAGTGTACCCAGACTACCCACACTACTTCAGCTGAAGTAGTTCCTAACATGTAGAAGGGTTCAGCAATGGAACGAACGCCATTTCAGCCATGCTGCTACTTAAGAACAGTGACATTATCATGTTTTGATCATTCTTAATCAAACAACAAACCAGTTCCAATAAAACCCTCCATTTGGTTGCCTTCTCTTCTCCAAATCTCCCCTAACCCTAAGGACTTGATATTCTTTATCTAAGAATGAGAGGTCCCTACTGGGTCAAAGAACTGAATGAGTATCTGTCTGATGGTCATTTCCTATAAATGAGAAATCCAAGATGCCCAGTGAATAAGGAAGGTGAGAAAGGGAAGGGGGGAGAACTTCTCTGATGTTTATTTTCAAGAGCTCCTTTCTTTAAAAGACTTCAAAGAATTTTATAGCGATTCTTTACTATGGGGAAGGAGAGGCAAAAAAAAAAGAAGGGTAAGACACAGTCTTAGCCCTGCCAGGAGCAGAAAATCTAGTTGAAGAAATAAGAAATAGATACATTAAAATTAAACTAATGATGCGATATAGTACAAGATATAATATGGACCAAATGAGTAGAGTTCATGAATAACTTATTCTGTAACAAGCACCATGCAAAGGATCAGAAAAACAAATACACAAGTTCATTAGTCTCTGCCCCCACACAATATACAATCTAAGGGGAAAGACAATATACATGGTGGCGTGGAGGCCAGGGAAGGGATTTGGGGTCAAACTCATAGGGCAGCCAATTGGCACATTCTTTCCAGAGTCAATGGTGATATGTTCTAGGGATTTAGAGCAAGGAGAAGGGAGTGTTGGGTGGGAATTTTCAGGAAGGTTGCATAGAAGATATAAGATCTGAACAGGCCTGGTCATATCCTAAAAGTAGAAAAGTATGCCACTTCAGGGAATTCCAAATGGATAGGATGCTTATTTTTTAATTAATTATTTTAATGTTTTATTTATGTTTTTTTTAGGATTATAGGATGCTTATTTTTTAAAATTAATTATGTTCCCTTTCCTTTCCACAGGGGCCTGTGTTGTCCGGGATGCCACTGGAAATGTGAATGACACGATCATCTCTGGGATGAACTGCAACGGCTCAGCAGCCTGTGGTCTGGGCTATGATTTTTCCAGATGTTTAAACCAAAAGTGTTCATACGGGCTGATGAACAACTTCCAGGTTTGGATTTCTATTTTAAAACTTTTGTTGTCCTTGGTTGACTGGATTTGAGTTGCCTTAATTCAATTGGTTGCTAAGATTTGTATTCAGAAACAGCTCTTCTATGATCAAGTTTGCCTAAAAGATCTGTTCTTATCAACTCTCGGTTCTTATCAACTCTGGCCAGTCCTAGAGTTATAAAGAATCTCTGGGTAGGCAAGTTATTTTGGATAACAGGAATTCAAACTGGAAGAGATCTTAGAGAACATCTAATCCAAGACTTTTATTTTTTGAATGAGGAATGTCTCAGAATAAGTAGAATTCTGTGTCAGGATTTTTACTCAACTCTTCTGACTCCAAACTTAGTATCTGGAGCAGCCTTCCATCTTCAGCTCCAGTTTAGCCCAGGGAATCTAGCCTCTGCTGGAGAAGACTGGGACCCCAACAGGACCACTATGACTCACCCAAAGCTTCAAGGTCAAGAACTCAGACGCAGTTGAGCGTATGCCCTCCAACCCACCAATGGCCATATGCCCACTCCTGGGGTTGCCTTGGAAGTTCTAAGTTGGAATAGGGAGAAGCAGACCTAGAATCTGGGGAAGTGCAGACTACACAGACCCCACAGAATAGTTGAGTCACATTTACTAAGGGAAGTGGAACTTGATAAATTCCTTACAAGCTAAGGGGAAGGGGGAGGGAATGCAGGTAGTTTTATGTGTAGCCTTTCTTTGTAAAAAAAATTTTATCTTTTTATTTTAGACTTAAATATACAATAGAGAAAAGAAAAAGAAACCTATTATAAACTTAAATACTGAAACTTAAATGCAAAATAAGAAAGGAAAAAAAAGCACGTCATGTGCACTGTAGAACGTAAGAGAGGATTCACAATATATAGCAATAAATTTCCATTTCAAGAAAACCTATATAATAAATACCACAGGTTGTGTTGAGAGCTTACTGTCTTTTCTTCGCTTCCTTGTAAGTTTTCTTTTGTTTTCTGCTGTGTACTTTTTACTTTGTTTCCCCTGCCCCACCCCTGCCCCAGGCTACAATTATGTGTATCCTTCTAATAGACTTGATACCACTAGAACATAGTAGGTTGGCTGTTTCTCCATGTTATTGTGCTAAGATAGTACACAACGCAGAGAGATTTAGTGCATACCAAAGAAAAAAGTGGGTTCAATCTTCACATGTTTTATCTAACACTTTCATGCAAATTCACAGACATTATTATTTTAAAAAGTGCTTTACCCAATGTCACCAAGTATTTAAGACTTGAAATTATTTACTAAATGCCTCCTTATAAAATCTACTATATGCAGTACAGAGCACAAAGCAAAAAATGATAAAGTCAGTACCTTGAGGAGTTTATAGTCTAAGATATCCCATAATAAGTGAAATTAAGGATGCACAAAGATTAATCAAATATATAAATTAAATTGTTTGCATCCAAGCAAAATAATGGGACAGATCACCCCACCCCCACTACCTCTCTTCCTTTTTCTTTTTTTAGTGGAGTGGAGGAGAACAGTCAAGTTCTATGATTTGTTTCATTGATATAGGAGACTCTCAGCGTGGAAACTCTCTCCACCAGTGCCACAACTTAGAATTATAGATTTCAAGCTGCAAAGGACCTCAGTGGTCGACCAATTCAGTTCGCTAATTGAAAGATTTAAAAATGATGCTCAGGGAAACTAAGTGACGTTACTAAGAGTCAGGGGAAGGATTTGAATCTGATTTAAACTCCACGCTCTGTCCAATGTACCTGCTAACTTTTGATCTTAGAGAATTCCTGGAGGCACTGAGTGTTACTTTCCCAGTGGTCACAAAGCTAGTATATCTCTGGTGGGCCTTGAACCCAGGTCTTTGTTACTCCAAATCTGCTTCTCTACTATCTGCTAAGCCACTATTGCCTCTCTTCTAACTAATCAAAGAAGGCTTTGGGGATTGAGGGGGAAAGGCACAATGTTTTAAGGAGTGGAAAACATTCTGGAGATCTGCTATAGCTTTGGAAAAGCCTGTGAGATGACAGAGGAATTAACTAGAATAGGAAGGATTGTCTGAGAATCATCATGGACACAGGCAAAAATGGGTAGAAACATGAATAATTGTCCCAAGTGGCTGGCTAATTAGAACACAGAAATCTTGCAGCAAACTAACTATAGTTTAGCCAAATATTGATTGTCCCAACTTGGGATACCTTGTCCCACATTCATTTCTGATTTTAGCCTAGGGTCTCCATCTACCTTCTCTTTCCTACCTTTAAGTCATTTCTCTGTCTTTGTCAGTAACCTGAATATATTTACTAGTCATTGGATAAAGTTTGGATTCACTTCTGGTTCTAATTAGGTCTATAATAGGGTCCTGTCCACATGACCATTAAGGACTTCATCACAAAGTCCTAAAGCCTCCCCTTCTTTTCCTTTTCCCAACCTGAAATAGGTCTCCTGACCTACTTCACACCAAACTGGTTTTCCCAGTGGTATCTTCAGTCATCCAAGATAACAGGTGCACTTTTCTGATATGGTGTTGTATGGAATTTTTTATTCTTTTGGATTGATTGTACAATATTTATTCCAGCTGTTGTTTTTAGCCTGGTCTCCCTATCTCAACCAGGCTGGAAGTACAGTGGTCACCCATGCACCCAATTCCAATATTGATTGGCATGGGAGTTTTAACCTGCTCCGTTTTTTTATCTGAGTTAATTCAGAGGGATTCAACCATGATACCAATCAGCTCTTCCCCTACTGCAGCTCAGAACTCCTGAACACAAGCAATCCACTATCTCAGCTTTTCCCTTAGAAGGGATTACAGATATCCATCACCATGTCTGGTCTATTTATTCATCTTTGGACCATAGACCCCTTTCTTTCTCTTAGATTGTCATTATACCTCACTTGGTTCCTGAGACATTCATATTTCTGTAGAACCTACTGATCTAAATGTAGACATTTTTCTTTTCTTAAATCCATTCAAGTCAATATTTAGGTTTTTCCTAACCCTAGGTCAGGAAAGGGCCAAATGTTCATTGAAGAATAGTAGATAGGCTAGATCTGTTATCCTGAATGACTGAAAGTACCTTCAACTGGAAAAACCACCTTGACCGGAGATTGGACAAGGGACACAAGGTTGCAAATGAGGAAATAAAGGGAGGTTTAAGAGATTTTTTGTTAGAGTCATTAATGGTCATGTAGATGGGACCCTAATATAAAACTATGAAGAACCAGAAATGAAGAAGCCAGGCTTCATGCAATGGCTGGTGAATATAGTCTGGCTACTAACACTGACAAACAAATGAGTCAAAGGAAAGAACCTCTCAGGTAGGATTGAAGATAGAGGGAGACCCTAGGTCAAGATCAAAAACAGATATGGAGCAAGGCATTCTATGGAAGTTGTGCCAGTTAATGTAAGTCTGGATTATGGTGATTTTAGTGCAAGACTTTTCAGGAACTCATTTCTTTGCTATTTACCTTCAATTATTCAATAAAATCATTTTGGAAGGAAATTCAGGAATCATTTTGGTTGAATTTAAGGGAAGAAGTTTTGTCCCCTCTAGCTCACAAAATTTCTGAGAAAAATTAATATCCCAGGGGCTGGGTAAGGACTATTGGTAGTAAAAGAGAGAAGAAGGACCTTAGAGACAATCTAATATAACCCTCTCTTTTTATATATGTGGGAATGAGATCTAGAGAGATTTAGAAACTTACCCAATGTCATATGTATGAAAAATGGTGGCCTTGGAAGTCATGTCCTTTGAGCCCCCAATCCAGCATTCTTTCCACTCTTCTAAGCTACCTGCATCTCACAACCTGAGCCATCCCTAGTGCCCAGGACAGTAAGGAAAGTATAATGAGGACAGTCTGGTGAGCAACATCCATCTACAAGTGCTGTCCCCTTCTTCCAGAAGTATTAACCTTATCCTTACTTGAGTGTTTGTTCTCTCTAAAGGTAATGAGCATGGTCTCAGGATTTGGACCCTTAATCACTGCTGGGATCTTCTCTGCAACGCTCTCCTCTGCTCTGGCCTCTCTTGTCAGTGCACCAAAAGTTTTCCAGGTACTAAATCCCCAGAAATGTGATTTTCTTCTAACTGTTTTCTCTCTACATGGATCCAGCTGAAATACTTATTCTCACTAGCAATCATTTTCAGAAACATTTTAATGTTTGCATCTGGCCCAAGTGCTCTATCTGCCACATACTCAAGATAGATGCAAATAATATAAAAAATGATAAACTACAGATGCTAACCAGTGCTACAGTATTGTATGTCACTTAATCTTTCCTAAAATCTCCTTGTTTAAGACTCACTTCTGGGTAATGACTGTGTGCAGATATAAATGACTGATTTCTCTCCTTTTTTTCCATTAGGCTCTTTGCAAGGACAACATCTACAAAGCCCTTCAATTTTTTGCAAAAGGATATGGGAAAAACAATGAGCCTCTAAGAGGATATATTCTCACCTTCATTATTGCCATGGCATTCATTTTGATTGGTTAGTAGGTTTCTTGGTAACACCAGAAGTCAAGAAACATTTTTGAGTATGCATTTGCCTTTATTTTCAGGTTTAGAAAGTTAGTTTGTGTGCATTATTGAGTGGAAAGAACATTGGCTTTTAGCCAGAGATCCTAGGTTCAAATTCTGCCTCTGTCTACTACCTGTATCTACTACCTGTGTGACCTTGTGCAAGTCATTCAACCTGGGCCTTGGTATTCTCATCTATAAAATAAGAAGGCGGACTTGAAAGTTTTAAATTTATGTTTGTTTTCTACCCTACTTTGGGATATTAAGCTTACTTAGGAAGGAAATGAGAAAGTATTGAATTTATATAGGACCAAGAAGATATCTGGTAACCCTTTGAGCCTGAGAGTATAATGATATTGGCCCTGTGACTCTACATGACTCCTAATTTCAAGCTCCTGCTCTTAATCATAGAGTCTCAGAGTTGGAAGGATCTCAAAGAACATCTTTTACAAACCATACCTGAATAAGAATCTTCTATACTAGGGATGGGGAAGCTGCAGCCTCAAGGCCACATGTGGCCTTCTACCTCGAGTGTGGCCCTTTGTTTGAAGCTTAGATTCAGTCAAAGGGCCAAGCTTTCTAGAATGCATGACATCCTGCCCTACCTTCTTAAGCAGTGCCCACTCAATATCTTTTAACTTTTTTGATGACCAAGAGCTGTCCTCATCACCATCAACTATTCTAATCTGCCATAATACAGTACTTTGCCAGCTGTATCCTTTGGTTGTCAAAGGAACTGCTTTGTAAAGCACTGCCCTTTCTAATTTCCTCCTATTTTCTATGGTTGTAGAAATAATAAGACCAACGCTATTGGAATTGTTATGAATTGGGCTAATAAACTCTAATGAAGGCCTTAGATATTCCTGATTCCTACAAAGTATACCAGCTTTGATGCATGAGCTTTGTGGCAGTTATTCCATTGTCTCAGCAACTTTTAAAATCCCATAGCCTTCTGCTTTTTGTCTGTGTTCCAGATGGCGGCAGTTGCTAGAAATCTTACTTCTAAATGAGGAGTCACTGAATGATATTCCCTATGTCATATGTACCATGAGAGGGCTGAGATTAAGATCTATATACTCTCTCATTTCAAACTGGCTGCACCTTTTGGCCGCAGAAATACAAGTAACCCAGAGGAATATACACCACACAGGGCTCCATAGTGATATAGAATAAGGCATGATCAGCACCTGGTAACCCTTAAGTTTCCTTAAAGCCAGGGACTGTGGAATTGAGCCATGTTCAGGGGTGTACTGAAAATATTGAATAACCAGCTTTATAGGGGAGGAGGCATATTGACCACACGCTTTTAAGTTTAAACCGCATTATTAACATTTTCTCCATTGTTTCCTTAAATCCAGACAATCAGTCAAGCCCTGATTGATAGCATTTGCTGATTTCGGAGGTGTAAATGTTCCCTCTGGAAACTTAATAATCTGTTTTGATGAGTAGTTAGAGCTGGTTCCAGCACAGCCATGGGCATGTGCAGTGATCTCTCTGCCTGGGAGAGCCTGGTTCTCTAGTGTTTGAATCATTTACCAAAAAGTCTAAATGAAGGTTTTTAAGACCCATGCTTTTCCTTTTCTTTTACCAAACTGAACTGAAGAAAAGATGGGCTTTTTTTTTTAGTGTTCTCACCTTTGAGATACACTGTGAAATAGGCAGTTTGTCTGCAAGTCCTGTCTTCTGTTTCTTTACTGTTTTCATCCCTTAACAGTCCTCCCTCACCCAGCCTTTTCTGCTTATAATGACCTCTCTCTTTGTCAAAAGTTGAACTTTAAAAATTTAAGCTTTAAAAATTAAACTTTAAAAGCTTGGATTAATTGGGATTGTTCTCATATTAGTCATTTATACTTTAATGCAAATTGAAAGCAATGAGTTGTATTTCCCAACTGTATTTTTATTTTAAGAGTTCCTCCTACCCCAATCCCAACTGTGAAACAAAAGGGTTTGTCACTTGTTCAATTCAGATCAAAATCACTATCAAAGCAATTCTTGATTCTGAAAGAACTTGTATTAAAATATTGATCCTAAATAATTAAATTAAAATTCTAAAATATTAGAAGCATTAGTGAAGAAGTAGGGAAAATATTTAGGGAAGGCAGTGAGACTTCCCAGGGTTTCTGAAATCACACTCTGATGAATGTCAGTCCTACATTTATAGAAAGCCATATCCAAATCCATTAGATCAGGGATTATTAACCTAAGATCTGTCAACTTTTCTAAAAAAATTAATAACTATAATTCAGTATAATTGGTTCCCTTTGTATTCTTATGTATTTTATTTTGTGCATTTAAAAACATTATTCTGAGAAGGTATCCACAGACTCCACCAGATGGCCACAGGTGGCCATGGCACCCAAAAGGTGAAGACCCCTTCATGAGATATATTATTGAAATTCTTCCTCTCACCCACGCTTGGGGCTTCAAGATGAGCCCTTTGGTGTAGCAGAACAAACATTTGTCCGGGAATTAAGAGAACTGGGCTCCACACTTTGTGTATGTGTATCCCAATGAACTAGTCACTTCCCCTCCTGGGATCTTATCTTTGTATGTCCAGAACTCAGCTTAATACCTAGTACATAGTAAGCATTAAATTAATTATTTTTGATTGACTGAAATAATAACAGCTAGCATTTATACACAACTTTACATGTGCTATCTCATTTGATCACGGGAAAGTTTGGATAGCTAGAATTAAATAGATATCCAAATAATAACAAGCATGTGCATAGCACTTTAACGTTTGTAAAGCATTCTATCAACAGCACCTCGTTTCATCTGCACAACAACTCTGGGAGGGAGGGGCTGTTGGCACCCTCATTTTACAGATGGGGAAACTGAAGCAAAAAATATTTAAGTGACTTGCCCAGAATCACACAGCTATTAAGAGCTTGAGGCCAGATTTGAACTCTGGTCTTCCTAAGTCCAGGCCTAGCATTCTATCCACTGTGCTACCCACCTGCTTCATAATTTAGATTACATGACATTAAAGGCCCTTCAATATTTGATTTAACAAAGTGTCCACTATATGTAAGATACCTTTCTTGACCCAAGGGTCAAGATAAAGATAAGATAAAAACCAATAATTTACTAGGCACTTACTTGGCCCCAAGGGACTTATATCTAATATTCTATGAACATATAATTGATAAGAAAAGTGTACAAATGACTAAGGCCATTTTTGTCGTCCCTTTTATGCAATAGACATATAGAATCTACATGGTTTGAGCAGGAGCTTGCTCTGAGTAGTCTAGGAGACAAAGAAGACAGGGATGAGAGGATGCTTAATTTCAGATATTTTAAAGAGAACAGAACAGTTGAATACTTCTGTCATGTGGTTCTTTCAGAAACTTAAAGATTTAGGGAAATGGCAGGTGGTGAACCATGACTATGGCTGTATTTCAGGGGAAGGTTTTATCTGTTTTCCCCTTCAGTCCTCTTCTCAATCCCACCTGTGTTTGCCTTGGGACAAAATTCTCAGCTACCCTCCCCTGCCTGCTGGCTGGATTTTTTCTTACTCCCTACTCTATAAAAGATCCAGTTGATTGTAGACTTCAAGTAAATAATGCAGCCCTGAAGAAAAATCACCAACTCCTTAAATTTTAACAGAGGCCAAGCTATGCCATCAGTATCTAAATAAGGTCATGTTTCAAGATTATAACAGTTGTTCACCCCTAGTTTTCATCCTTGATGTGTTAGCACCTGACTGTATTTTTCTTCCACAGCGGAACTGAACACCATTGCTCCCATCATCTCCAACTTCTTCTTGGCTTCATATGCACTTATTAACTTCTCCTGTTTTCATGCATCTTATGCAAAATCTCCAGGTAAGTTGAGTTTGACATTACAGAATGAACCAAAGACCAGTAAGCCCTTTGTCTCCCACTTGTCTTGTTTCTGCCTCCCGATCCTTCCCTTGCAAAAAATTAGAAGAAAGATAACACGTTTGTGCAACTGAATTTATAAGCATCTCTATACTTATATCCTGGTGGTGGGCAGTGGAATCCACTCTATTTTGGTGAGTTGGGGTCTAACTTCTGAAACTGAAGGGGAAATCATATGAGCAATGGCCTTCTTGACCAACCGTAAAGTCAATTTTCTCCTGCTGCAATAAATTATTCATTGCTAGAGAAACCACATTTATTTCAGCAGCAGAAAAACACCACTATTTATTTCCAGGGTAAAACTGACCAGGGAAGTGGAATAAATGTATATATTTGAAACTTCCATACTATCAATTTGCTTCTTGCCAGTGGTACAGAGCAGAAGGAGGATGAGCAGTTTCCATAACCACCTACTGAGCAGAGGAAAGGCGGATCCATGGTGGGCACCCATCATTCAAATACAGATGACCTCAATATATTTCTTTACCTGGATTAATAGTGGCTCAAAATCGTAAACCAAAGACTAATTCCTCAACATGCCACCCTCTCCCCTCCACTGTCAGTACCTCTGCCACTTTCTTCCTTCCATTACCCAAATCCCTACAACATTAATGGAACAGGAGTCAAAAGCCTCGAATTGGAACCCTATCACTGCTAATTCCTTCTTCTTTGATTTTATCTGAGTTTATGTGTTAGGGGTAGGCAAAAGGGTAGAAAAGGGAAAAAAAGAAGCATTTATGAAGCAACGACTACAAATCAGTGTTTGCTAAGTGTTTTACAAATATTATCTCATTTTTATGTCAAATATTATCTCACAATAACCTTGGGAAGGAGGTACCAAAATTATCCTCATTTTGCAGTTGAGAAAATTGAGGCAGACAGAGGTTAAGTGACTTTCCCAGAGTTACTCAGCTAGTCAGTATCTGAGGCCAGGTTTGACCTCAGTCTTCCTGACTCCAGGTTCAGCATTCTACCCACTTTGCTTCTAGCTACCTCTAAGTGACTTTGGATAAGTGTTCACATCTGTGAAATTAGGACATTAGATTATAGTGGATTTCTAAGGTTCTTTCCAGCTTAAATGATCTCATGGTCCTAGTTTTGGCTTTCAGGATTGCAGTTTCTTCAAACCAGTACTTTTTGACTATCAGATAATTGTCAATGAGAGCCATTTGTGTGAAGTTGAAGCTTCTCCCCTTCCTTCTTGCTGTCTCCTTTTCCAGAAATCTGATTTGAAAGATACCTAACCAAGACATATAGACCCTAAGCAAGAGCTAGGGAACCCTTTCTTTCAAGTAAAGTTACTGATCCACAAAATCAGTTTAGGATGATGTATATAAAAATAAAATTACATTTTAAAAACATTATATTTAATGGGTAAGATATCTATGGTTTATTTTTTTAATTTAACAGTAAATATATATTAAACACCTACTATATAATAGTCAAAGCATTGTGTTAAGTGCTAGGGGTGCAAAACTAAATGCACTTCCTTGAAGGAATTTGCAATCTATTAAGTAGTAGAAGACATATACAAATAATTATAAGTCATAAGATGATAATGAAAAACAAAACATTTATTAAGCACATAAAATGTACCAAGAGCTGATAAAGGTATGAAAAAATGTTCTGCCAAAAAATTGCACTTCTTTTATGGAGAAAGGGATGATCAAAGAAGGTTTTGTGGAGAAGGTGAGACCTGGCCTGGGTCTTGATGTAAGGGGAGTGGGGGGTTACTTCAACAGGCAGAGAAATGAGTGAAAGTTTTTAAAATTTTTTTAAAATTTTTAATTAATTAATTAATTTGTTTTCAGATTTCAACAATCACTTCCATAAGTCTTAAATTTTCTCCCCCTCCCCAATATGGCATGCAATCTTAAATGAGTTCTACACATATATTCTTATTAAATATATTTTCACATTAGTCATTCTGCATAGAAGAATTAAAATGAATGGAAGAAACCATGGGAAAAACCAAAACATAACATAAGAGAAAATAGTCTGCTTCCAGAGTAAAAGTGACCAAAGGAGTGGAATAAATGTATATATTTGAAACTTCTATACTATCAATTTGCTTCTGCGTTCCAATTCCATAGTTCTTTCTCTGGACACGGATGGTGCAAGCTTAGTAGTCGTCATGAGTAGCGCCATGGAAACCAGAGAAGCCAGTATGAGGATTGTGGGGCAGGCGAGAGGGGCAGAATATTTCCAGAATAAAAGAAAATTATAAAGACAGATTGGAACCTGACTATATTAAGCCCTGAATGCCAGCGACAGGAATGTATGCTACATGAGTAAGATGATCAAAGTTACGTTAGGAGATGGAGACCCAAGAAGACTACATTGACTTACCTTATTATCAAGAAGGGAATAAGTGTCAGAAGCAGAACTGAATCCAGGTGCTCTGACTCCAGAGACAGGACTTGAAGATTATTACTGGCATTATAATGTATATAATGTATATATAATATGCTTATCCCTCCCACTACATGAGGAAGCACCATAGAGCAGTGGAAAGAGCATGAAATTTGGAGTCATAGGACTTGGCTTTGAGTCCTTACGGTTGCTTATTAATAAGATAACTTTGAACAAGTCATGTAACTTCTCTGAGCCTCAACTTCTTCATCTGTCAAATGGGGATAACAATTCTTTCATAACCTGCTATTCAGAGTTTGGTTATTAAGAAAATAAAATTAGTTGACCTGTGTAAAGCTTTACATAAAATATGAACTGTGAGCTATTGTTATAAGCTCCTTGAGGATGGGGGTTATGTCTTATGTGTCTTTCCCAGCAGCAAGCACAGTCCTTCACATATAGTGGATGCAATAAATATTGAACTGAATTGAGGTTGAATGGAATTGAATTAAATAAAGTTACTCTGGATTTTCAGGCTGGAGACCTGCTTATGGAATTTACAACATGTGGGTATCTCTTTTTGGAGCCATATTGTGCTGTGCAGTCATGTTTGTTATCAATTGGTGGGCAGCTGTCATCACCTACGTTATTGAGTTCTTCCTGTATGTCTATGTGACATACAAAAAGCCAGGTAAGCTCAGAAAGTCCCTTTCATTATACAGCTGTCAAATCATATTTGATGAATCAACCATGGTTGTCAAGACCACTTTCCATTTAACCTAGAAAACAACCAGTATGCAAATTAGCATACTGGTTGCTCAACAGCAGTATTCTAGGAAAAGAGGAAGAGGGCTTGTTTGTTGTTCCAAGCACTGAAATATCTTGAAAATGGTCACCTAGCATAACTGATTTTCCCCCCACACTTACTGGGCACCATTTTTCCTGATTTATCCAGAATAAGACTGATGGGAGAAAGTGTTGCCTTTGTCCCAGAGGTGATCTATAAAAGGTTTGGGGCTCCCTTTCCTTTCTCTGAGACTCTCTGGACTCATTAAAGTTGGAACATTCTTTTTTATCTTTAAGTTTGAGAAAACAGAAAAAGGAAGTGAACTTGTCTCCCCTGTCACATAAAGTAGTCCTTGGAGTGCCAGAAGAAATACTGAAATTGGTAAAGCTCTTTAGGGACATCCATTTTGCATGAATTCTTGCCCACTTTGTTAGCTTACTTATTCAGAAAAACATTTGCTGAGCACCATCTGCTTTCACATCCACCCCTTCTGTCTCTTTCTCTCATGCCCTTGAAAATGACCCCTTAAACTCTTTGTGTTTAGAATACAGATCTTATTCATGGGTTGATTCACTTCCAGAGTCTGCTTGCTCAGAATATGATCTTCACACAACCCCCTCCCCCAAATGAGAACCCAATAAAAAAGGCTACATAACTTACAGTTTCTGCTTAGCTAGACATTCCCTATACAAAAATAATATTTCCTACCTCTGAGTATTGTTTATGAATATACAAGACATTCTTTCTCTCAGACATCTGAGAAACACAGTGTCGTATAATGGAAGGCATTCTGACCCTGGAATTAGAGGATGAGAGTTAAAATCCTGCCAATGAAATTTATTATTACCTCTGGTGCCATAGGCAAATCATTAAATCCCCTAGAGCCTTTAATTCCTAATCTGTAAAGAGAAGGGGTTGGAATAGATGTTCATTAAAGATCCCTTCTAACTCTAAACCTATGATCCTATAAATTCCACATTGTGATTCCTTCAGTTTTGACTCCTTTTTTTCTATTGATGAAGTTGGGGGAGGTAGGGATAAAGAAAGGAAGAAGGAAGGAAGGAAGGAAGGAAGGAAGGAAGGAAGGAAGGAAGGAAGGAAGGAAGGAAGGAAGGAAGGAAACCTTGGTTTATAAAGGACTACATTCCAGTGCTAAGTGTTTTATATATATTACCTCACTTAATCCTCACAACAACCAGGGAAGGTAGGTGCCATTATTATCCCCATTTTATGGAGAAGGAAACTGAGACAGACAGAGATGAAGTGACTTGCCCAGGGTCACATATCTAAGAAGTGTTTGGGTCTGGATTTGAACTCAAGTCTTGCTGACTTCAGGTTGAGTGCTCTCTGCTGTTCCTAATTCAAAGGAGAAAATAAAACTAAACCTTGTTCTGTTATTATTTCTCTCCATCCATAGATGTGAACTGGGGATCCTCTACGCAAGCCCTTTCCTATGTGAGTGCTTTAGACAATGCTCTGGAATTAACCACTGTAGAAGATCATGTGAAAAATTTCAGGTAATGATAAGCACAAAGCACATAATACTTTGGGTTAGAATTTAAAGAACTGAAAGTGCTTAAAGAATACATTCTTGCCAAACCAGACTAAGAGCAGAGCACAGAAGCTAAAACAATCAGATGTCTACCTACAAAAATACTATGTGTTCCTACTCATAATGCCTGGTGCCACTTCCCAGTCCTTTTCAGCCATGCTCATCCTCTACTGTTGCTTCCCATATCACCAAGCATGATTAGCTTCACACACAGGTGAAGCAGGTAAAGACTAAAACCCATACCATCAGTTGAAAGAGCTTGAGTAACATGACAGGGGCCTTCAAGAATCTGAAGAGATCTCATGAGGAAGAAGGTTTGATCTAAATTCTTCTTGACCCCAGAAGACCAAACTAAGGATAGGAAAAGGACAGAAGTTGTAGAAAGGACAGATTTAGGCTTGAGGTTAATGAAAACATTGCCCTATTTCATTGTTTTCTTCCAGTTTCTTCACCACAAACACAAAAGTGTCTGGACAGAAGGCAGCTCAAAAAACTCCAAGAAGTCTTCCCCAAAATACAACTCCCCATGAAAACTTTTAACAAAAAATATAATTAAGTACATTTCCAATCTTCATCATAAGTTTTACAGCTATCACCTTGGCCTCTTTGTGGTCTTCGCCATATGTTTACATGAATAAACGTAAGGTGTTATATTTGGTTTCAAAAAAGTGAAGTACAACATGGGGAAGAGCATGGTTAGAGTGCAACTCATCTAAAAAAAGCTCTGGGGGTTTTAGTGGGCCACAAGCTAAATGTGCATCGCCAAGGTGGTATGTGACAGTCAAAAAAGCCAATATAAATTTAGGCTGTATGAAGAAAAGCCTCTTCTAGGAATAATGAGGTGATAGAGCCTCTGTACTCTGCTCTGATCAGCCCATATCCACAGCATTCTGTTCAGTTCTGAGTGAACCAAATTTAAAAAGAACATTCACAAGGTGAGGAAACTATGGGGGGGGGTGGGGGGTGGAATAATGAGAGCCTTCAGTCCATGAGAATCGATTTGAGGAACTAGGAATGTTTAGCCTGAAAAACACTCAAGGCAAGAGGAGACAAGATAACTGTCTTCATACTTCAAGGTGTGGAGTAGGAGTTCATCTTGTTCTATCTGTCCCCAAACCAAACAGGAATAGGTGAACATTGTAATGTGGCAAATTTAAACTTGATGTCAGAAAGAGAAAAGAAGTCTTTCCCGTGATGGAGGTTCCAATGTGCAGTGGGCTGTCTCAGGAGGTGGTAGGTTCCTTCTCATTGGAGGTTTTCGACTGGAGTATGCATCTGTGAGGATTCTTTTTTAATATAGTTTCAACTGAAGGACTATTCAGGACCTTCCCAGCTCCAAAATGCTGTGATTCTATGCATGTGATTTCATTTCCATGGCTGGTTCTTATTATTTATTTTCCATTTCTAGGCCCCAGTGTATCGTTTTAACTGGTGGACCCATGACGAGACCAGCTCTCCTGGACATAACACATGCATTTACAAAGAACAGTGGTCTCTGCATCTGCTGTGAAGTCTATGTGGTAAGCACCGTGAGGGTAGAACTTCAGAGCTCAAGGGATGGATGCCAGGACCAATGGAAGGCTGTGTTCACAGAAGACTCCTGTCTTTCCCTTTTGTATTGTTAGGGAAGAGGAAGAATTGTTAGTAAGAAAGCTAGGGGCAGCAGGGACAGTTCTTTCCTCTGATTCACAGAACAATGACCAGCAAGTACCTGAGATCCTGGATTTAAATGGGCAGATGAAATGAGTTTCAGATTTTGTGGGAGACCAACCAAAGTGATCAATATTTGCAAATGAAGCCCTCAGAGCAAAAGTAAGAGAACTGACTATGTACAGCTCTAAGAAAACACTGGGGGCCAACTGTGAGTGGAAGCATAAGGGATGTAACCGAGAGGAGAGGGATCAATTTTTCTGAGTAATTGATGAGGACAGAAGTAAACATAACTGGTTTCCATGACAACACATCACTTTTAGGTTAAATGTTTGGAAAAATCTGTTACACTAAGGTTACCTGGGGAATAAAGCAAATTTATCCAGGTCCCATAGAAACATTTAAGGCCAAAATTAGTCTGTGTGTGTTCTTCAGGAAGTCTGTGAATAGTTACTGATACCATAATCTATGAGTATCTTTCCTCCGCAGGAAAGTGGATTGCAAAATTAAACCCCAGCCATCATCATCACCAATCTGAGACGTAGGAAGGAACAATAAAAGGCAGCCCACTCATCCTGCCCAAAGCATGCTTCATCCTTTCTAACGTTAGTTTCCCCATCTGTAAAGTGGAGATCATCATAGCACCTATGTCAGGGTTGTTGTGAGGATCAGTTAGATAACGTATGTAAAGTGCTTTGCAAATCTTACAATAATACATAAATGGCAACTATTATTATTACCATAATCCATATGTGCACAGACGTCTCTACCAAAGGCCCCAACTCTTAATTTGTACAGGAAATTAGCAAAGTGCTTTATAAACCATAGCATGGTATATTTTATGAGAGCTATAATGATGAGCTATTATATCAGGTTTTTCATTTTTTCAAATCATTTTCATCTCTATTACCCATTGGATTCTTTTAACTCTCTGTCAGGTATTACTGTTCTGTTTTATAGGTGAGGATGTTGAAATCCACAGAGGCGCTAGAGACATAACAAAGCCTGAATTCAAACTCTTATCTCTTATACTCCAAATGCAGTGATCTTTCTGACACTATGTTAAGAATCATACCCATGTCCTTAGACTTATTACGAAGCAGTGTGGCACAAAGGAAAGAACCGTTGTTCTGGTATCAGACTTGGGCTCAAATTCTACCTCTATTTGTGTGACCTTGGGCAAGTCACTTAACTTTCACCAGCCTCAGTTTCCTTACCTATAAAATGAGAAAGTTGGGAATGATCTCTGAGATCCCTTCCAGATTCAGGCACATGATCCTAGGATCTAACATGAACATCACTGCTCTCTCCAAAGACCTTCTATACCTTCTAGGAAACAGGTTCTTGAGAAGCGATGTGGCCCCAAGGCCAGTCCGTCAGCAAGGCATAATGCAAGCTTACTTTTGGAATGAGCAGTATTCCAGGTGCCATGCAAAGCAAATTAGGCATATTCCTGATCTCTTGGAGTTTATACTCTGACAATGCCACCTCAAGCAATTCCCTGCAAGAAAAGATGGCAGCCACTAAGGGGATAAGTAATGGACAAACTATGACTTCAGCCATTTGTAATCTTTTTAAGCACCTTCCTCTCATGTTATCAGTGTTGACATCCTGGGTTAATAGATTTTCATTTTTTGCCAATATGCGACAAGGGCCTGTTTTGATGGAGTAAGCAGTTTGGTGCGTTTTCCTTATCTAGCAATTTAAGCAAAATTGAGTTTAGTGGGCAATGAAAATACGACTGAGTGAAACTCCCTGCTTTCTTTAGAAATGGAGAAATAAATTGGGGAAGGGGAGTAAAAATGGTTATAGATTGGCAAGAATAAAAAGGGCCTGTAAGTCATAGGTTTTAACCACTTTGTTACCACAGCTAGGAAAAAAAGATGCAGTTGCTTCCAAAACTCAGTTTTATCACAAGAAATCTGACTGGCAGTGATATCACCACCTCTGGGAGGGTTCCTTCTCTACATAACATGTGTCTTGGACCATATCATATGTTTCCACGTTGATTGCCCAAGAGTTCTGATCCCAGGTGCTTGTATTCTCTCAGGGGGCTCGAAGCACTTTCTGCAATGGCTCTGATTTGCCAGTTGCTTTCTGAGAGCTCTTGGGACGGCAGATGTTGTCAACGTTATTATGCTCCAGGCTTAACTGTTCATCATCTTTTTGCAAAAGAACATAGGGAGGCAGGAAAAGAAGCTTTGCCAAAGGAAAATGTCTTCCTAAAGCACTGGCCAAGACTGGCCATGGATGCAGGCAGTGGGTGGGGAGATAAATGTTCATTGTAATAATGATGTAAGGAGAAAAACAACTTTGGTTTCTCACCCCAGAGAGCTGGTGCTTACCCTGTAGTCATTTTCAGCCTTAAGAGTGTTTCTACTTCACATAACAACTTCCAAATAACCAAATTTAGGCACTAAATCTTTTAGAGTTGCCAACAGGTTAATAATGAGAAACCTGTCACCTGGGAGGTCATGGAGGTTGTAGCCTTTGTCTCCCTGGGATTGACAGGTGTGTGAGTCACTGAGAAGTTAAGGTCCACAGCTCACTGGCCTTCCAAATGCCTTGAGGCTGGAGGGAAGGATCCCTGCCAGACACAGCACAGGCTGCTGGCGCATCTCCTTCCTTGACCCCTGGCCATGGTGGTGGAGGGCTAGGGCTGGAGGCCTCCAAGGTTGAAATGCTGGCAGCTAATAACTTATAACATTAGCATTAGTCCTCCACTCTAACGCGAAATAAGGCAGAATAGGAATGGCAGCTTTTTTTTACACAGTGTTTTATACTTTACAAAGCTCTTTAATCATAAGTAGTAAAAGTATTATTATCTCCATTAAGGGCTGAGAAAACTGACAGTTATAAAGAGTACTTTTTTTCTAATTTAAAAGGTCATTTAGGCTACTAAATACATAATTCTGTTCCACTTGATTGGCTTTGGAAGAAGAAACATTTATTTTTCTTATTTTTTAACTGTCTTGAGCCTCAAACCTCCTCAAGAGAGCCTGAAAACTAGCTCTTTCCCCATTGCGTGAGGATAGAGGAATAGCCACTAGAGATTTCTCTGCAATAGCACACCAGTCACCCTAAGTCCATTTCTGTAGCTACAGATTGGAATTCCAACCTATGGATCTCTGGAATGTCTGTTTATTATTTTGCCAAATAACAGTGCAATGTTTTTCAGTATCTCCTGCTGTCCTTAAATTATGAAATTATATCTTGGTCTTGGGATGCTTGGCCCAGAACCACTTTCTTTCACCTGTGGGACTCTAGCCCCCGCTTTGTATCAGGAGCCTTTCTTTCACCTTGGGCCCACAACCCCAACTTCTCCCTCTTCTCTACTGCTGCCCCTCTGATACACACAGCCTTTCCACACGCTTTCTAATTACTGAGAAACAGATTTACAAATATCTAACAGAAGGCAAAAGTTATCAGACTACAAGAAATTTTAAAAGGGGGATCTTGGTCTTTAAGGAAAGTCTAAATGGAGCGAGGGTTGGTCTTTATTAGCTCCTTCCTTTCCTGAGGACTTATTCTTAAGTACATATCCTCAAAGGAAGCTCCACTCAGGTCAACCAAGCCTTCATACTCCTAACCTGGGATAAATCTGGGTTGTCAGCTGGGTCTAGTTAATTCATTGCTTCCAGAATCCACTTCCCAGTCTCATCTTCACAGCCCCCACTAAGCCGTGCTTCCTTTCTTTGAAGATATTGAGAGGTTAAATGACTTGCTCAGGGTCACACGGACAACATGTATCAGGAAGTGAGATGGTAAACTCCTCTTACTGGCTCCAAGGCTAGCTGTCTGCCCACTATGCCTCACTGTATCTCATGGGAAATTCATAGATGTTAGAGCCTGGTGAGCCACCCCTCTCATTTTGTTTGAACTCTAGCAGGTTTGCCCATACCTGGATACTTAGGCAGAATCAGTGTACAGATGTCCTACCAGTCAAGCCGTGATGATGTTTAACAAGCATCACATGGTAAACTTGAAGTGAATGACCAAGTAAAGATCTGGGGAGTGACACATCATCTTGACCGCTGTGGTCTACTCTTCTCTTATATTCTCCTCAGTGTTTTCTGTTTTGGGGAGGTTTCCCCCATGTATCTCTGGCTACTAATTCTCTGAGGGAAGATCCAGGAAGTCAATATGTAGTCTTTGTTTACCAGGTGACTGTACATGTGTTTGCAGTCAGTACCTGTACTGCTTCAGAGCTAAGACACAGAGTCAATCAAAAAGGGAATATGAGTGACGATGACATGTGTCATGGATTCATCACACATTTGATTTATAATGCTTTTCACTCATTCACTTGTCCCACATATCCAGTCAAGTGCCAAATCTTGTGGAATCTATTTCTACAACATCTCTCCTATATGGGAAGGGGATGAGTTTATTAAGCATTTACTGTATTCCAGCACTGTGCTATTATCTCATTTGATCTCACGCAACCACCACCTGAGCTCAGGCCCTCATCTCCTTTCTCCTGGACTATTGTAATAGGTTCCTAATGGGTGTCCCCATCTGAACTCCTTTTCCAATCCAATCTACCTTTCACCAAATTGCCAAAGTAAGTTTTCTAAAGCATTCGACAGGATCAACTTTCAACAAACATTCCTTACAGGCCTACCCTGTCCTCTATAAAGATGAAACAAAACATAATTCTTTCCCTCAAGACACTTAGATTCTAGTAGGGAGATAAGAAAGCTGCAAATAGGTGTAAGTTATATGTGCTAAGTATATAGATTTATTCTGAGAATGACAAATCCCAGACCACTGGCTCCATATTTCCTCTATCCTGGACCTTGGAAGTTTATTATTTTTTTTAATGCAACGGAAGGTTTTTACATTTCTATCTCTATTAAATTTCATCTTATTGCGTTTGGGCCACTTTTCTAGCCTATCATCTTTTGGGATCTTTGGCAGCTTGCCCCTTTATTCCTCATTGTTTTCAGAATTTCATTCTTAAGACCTTCCTGTTCCTCTTGGGACAACTTCCCCTACTCTTTGCTGTTCAAAAACCTTCACCTTATCCCACTGCCAAAAGAATAAGGTCCAATTCCTTAATAATGTAGCCCTCAAATACCCAAGGGTTCCAGTTCTTCAGTCTATTCAGTCCCCATGACCTATGCCTCCTCTCCACCTCAAATAAAGAAATGGTCATCCCTTGATCTTGCCATCTTGCTCTGGCTTTAGGCCATGGGTTCCTACCTAGCCTTTCTCTGTAGAAATAGTCTACTCTTTCTAAATCAAGGAAGCATGTCAGACTGTACATTATTTTTTTTCTGAATCTCTGCCACAAATTCTATGACAGTAACTTTCTATCCATTTTTCTACCCTGGTTCTCATCCTTTCTGCTTTTGCAACTAGTTCATTTTTATCGGTCCAAATCAGATCTGGAACAAAAGTTTTCTTCATTGTCCCTCTCTACTTTAAAAAAAAAATTAACTTATTAAGACAAAGCAAGAACTTATCAACTGTTCTGGTTTTGACAGAAAGAGTTCCAGATGATATCCAGAAAACTGAACCTCCCCATTACTACAGTATCATACTACAATATAGGCTTGTGGTCTCTTATAACAGTCTCTTGTCCATCTTGTATTTAGGTGGTCAATATTATACAATACCACATCTATTTTTTCCTTCCATTGATTCTCACCCAAAAACTCTCTACCATGTTTCCCTACTAAAGTTCCTGCATCTCTTCCCTAGAACATTTTCTTAACATACAATATTTCATGATCCCCTTCATCTTTTCTGTTCTTTCTGAATGGGACATGCAGTATGGCTCAGGAGGATGAGAGCTGGCTTCAGAGTTGGTAAGACTTCTGACAGAGACTGGCTGTGTGACCCTGGATAAATTTGGGTCTCCTCTCAGTGTTCTACAAAATTCTTTAAGACTACAAGTTGCAGGGAAAGAGCTGACTTGAATTGTTAGAGGGAGTATTTTTTTCATTCAGTAGTTCCCTAAATCAGTGGTGTCAAACTCAAATAGAAATGACAGTTGTACATGTACATTTGTGTACATGTACATTTGTGTACATATACATTTGTGTACATGTACATTGGATTTAATCAATGTACATTGCATTGTACAAAGCAGTGTACAAATTAGTGAGGATCCAAAAGGAAAAAATTGTCTCTCCTCTGAAGATTATTTTGTGGGAGAGATTCAGGGTAGACAGAATAAGGAAGAGAGCAGTGAAAACCAGAGGTATCATGAAATGCTTCACATAGGATTGGGGCTAGATCTAAGTTTAAAGATATCAGAGAGTTTTAAGAGGTAGAGGGGAAGAGGGAACACATTCCAGTCATGTAGGAAAACCTGTTTGAAGGCAGAGAGATGGGCAATGGAATGTCAATGGAAGGGCAATGGGATGCACCTAAGATATTGATTGGGCAGGAACACTGAGTGCATGTGATAGGAAATAAGTCTATAAAGACAGGTTGGAGCCAGATTGTGGAGAGCTTTAAATCCCAGGCATCTATGGTATTTTTTCCTACAAGTTAAGTGGCAACCAGTGAAGATTGCTGAGCCAGAGCATGACATGATCAAAATTACACCTTATAACTAAATAGAGGACGCACTTGAGAAGGCAATATTAGAAGCAGACAGGTTGATTGAAAGGTTCTGCTACTGCAGAATTGTGCTATTGCACAATTGAGAAGAGATTGGTGCTTGAACTAGTGGTAGGATGTGTAGAGAAATGGGGAGAGATATGAGAGATACTGGGAGGTAGACTAAGCAATATGGATGGATGTGAGGGTTGTAGGAAGTTTTAGTCTAGATGACTAAGGGGATGGTGATGCTTTTAAGGAGAAATAGGGTAGTTAGGAAGGTCAGATTTTGAGGGGAAAGACTCAATTAAGCAAGTATCTGTTTCAGTTTGAGTTATACTGGTGGGATGGCATGTACATCCAGGTGGCGATATACAACAGGAAGCTGGAAATGCTTGATTGAAGTTCAAGGGAGTGGCCAGAGTTGAATATGTAGATTTGGGAATCATTTGCATATAGATGGTAATTGAAATCATTAGAATGAATGTTGTCACCTTTCAATGGTCTCCTATTTGGTCTATCTTCCTCAAGTCCTCTCCCAAATCCAATCCATCTTGCCAAAGTGATTTTCCTTAAGCATGGATCTGACCATGTCACTACCCTAGTCAATAAATTCACCATTGCTTTTAGGATGAACTTTTAAAGCCTTTCACCACCTGGCCCCAACCTGTGTTTCTACCTTTTATCACTCATTACTTCATTCCCAAAAGCAATAGTACCTCCATGCCTTTGCACTGGCTAGCCCCTATGACTAGGATGTACTCCTTCCATAGCCACACCTCATAATCCTTCACTTCTTCCAAGGTGCACATCAACAACCACCTTCTACACAAAGCCTGTCCATGCGCTCCAATTGCTTCCAACGCCCTCACTGACGCTCTTGCATTTATTTGGGAGTTATTCTTTATGTGTGTATTTTGTAACACTGATAGGCAGCTCTGTGGAAGGCACTTAATTTTTTCTGCTTCCTTCTCCCTTCTGGAAGGGGCAAAGGTAATCTCCCCCCAGATTTCACCTGTCTCTACTCTGACTTTCTTCCTTTCCCATATTAGAGACCAGAGATTTAATTAGCTGTACACTGTAAGAACACTGAGCTTATATTTAGCATAGAGACAATATAACGGCCCTCAGGTCTATGTGGTCTTTTTATGCGATGTGGTTTATATCAGACAAAAAGCTTATTAATACAATGACAATAGTTCAGATCTCCCAGTTAAGGAGAATCCCTAAAACTCAGACAAAAGTTTGGCTCTCTGCCCTAATTTAAAATTTGCTTATTTCTGGCTAATTTCTGGCTATTTGAGGCAAAATCAGGACACAGAAAATGTTTAATTAAAAGAAGTGAGCGGAGTATGTTTCAGTGACTGCTACTGGCCAGGTAAAGGGAGGAGAAAGTGAGAAAGAGCTGACCTTTTGGAACTTCCCTCAGTCCTCAAAGAGGCCATCATAACCAACAACTTCAATCTCAATTCTCTGTTCCAAGATGCCTGCCAGGCTCAAAGGACCACCTCCATCTCTCCCTTCTCTGGCAAGTTCAGCTCTCCTTTCACCTGCTGCCCCCATGCTGCGGACTCTCTCATCTCGGTGTAGGTCCTAGAGATGCCAGGGATGTCATCTACTGCCACTGCCTCATACTCTTCAGGACTCCTTCCTCAAAGTCTACTCTCTCACAGACTGAGTGTGCCTCCTTAAAAACTCCCAGGCCTCTAAGTCTGCCTCCTGATATAAAGACCATGACAGTCCAAATTTTTTTCTCGGAGCTAAGGAAATTCAAGTCCTTCTGAACATTCCAGGATTCTAGTTAGTTGTTAAACCTCCAGTCCATTGATTTATGTCCATGATGCCCACCACTGGAGAAAGTAAACTCTATAAGAGTAGGGACTATTTCATTTTTTGTATTTTTTGATCCCTGATGTCTAGCACAGTTCCTGGCACTTCCTATGTACCCGATAAATACTTAATTGGTTGGAATGAAAAGAGGTTCATGATCAGAGCTTTAAGGAATGTTCACATTTTGGGGTCAATAGAAGGAATTAAAACAGTAAAAGAGTCATAAAAGGAGCACCCAGAGAGGTAGCAGGACAGCCCAGGAAGCTATTATCAGTTTGGAAAGAACATTTTCAGTAAAATATCAAAGTCAGACTGAAAAGGGAGAGAAATTAATGAATGGGTGACAACTACTTCTCAAAAGTTGGCAGTTAAGAGGAAGAGAAAGAAGAGGACATTGCTCGAGATAGAAAAATCTGTCTGCAACAAAGGGAAGTGGGTTGTTCTGTGTTGCTTTTAAGACATTCAAGACCTGAATATGTCTGTCTGCTAACAAAAGGGAAGGAGCCAATGGGGGCAGAGAGGGATGAAAGAGGCAGTAGAGGTGATTTAAAAATCAGGGTTCTGGAGGAAAGACGAGAGGACGAGATCAAAGACACCAGGTTGGAGCTGGCCAGGAAAGGAACTCCTTCATCCTCTCAGACAAAGAAGGAAAAGATAAGTAAGAGATAAGAGCGTTTTAAGTGTGGAGGAAGAGAATTGAATGAACTCAAGTCAAAAGGTCCTAATCTTTTCAGAAGAGTTGAAAAAATCTGCAGAAAGCGAGGCAAGTAATAGAATTAAGGAGCCTAAAGAAAGGGGAGATAGTTGGATATAACTATTATGTGAGAAGGTTGCAGGGATTCAATAAGAGAAGGAAAAGAGAGTTTCCATATAGCATTGAAGTTAGAAAACATAATTTTGAAGCAGATCAAAGAACACTGTTTTGTGACTCCCCCCAACCTCTCTGAGTCTGGAGCAGTTCAGAAGAAATAACAGAGGAAGTGATACCACCCCCTCCATATTCTCCAATACATTACTCCCTCACGTTATCCCCCCTCTGTCTCTGGCCCTGCCTCTCTGGCCCTTTCTGTCTCTCTGTCTCTGTCCCTCATACACATAGACACACATACATATATCTTCAGTCTTTCTTATTTACTCACTCCCCAGCCATGCACCCAAGTTCCCTTCATCTTTAAAGCAGCACTCACTGGATGTTATATCTGTTAGTTATCACCTTCTATGTCTCCTCCCCTCCTCAGCTAACCCTGAAGATGCCTTCACTCAATCATCCCACTCTCTTTTCTCTTTCTTCCAAACGATGTCCTATCCGCTTCTAACCTCATCGTCCAACTAAAACCGCTCCCTCCAAAGTAATCAATGATCTCTTAATTGCCAGATTTGAGGTCATTTTTCACAATTTTCATCCTCCTTGCTCTGTCTGCAGCTTTAGATATTGTTGACTATACTTTCCTTAAGTGATCTCTCCTCTCTGGGTAATCATGACATTATTCTTTCCTGGCTCTATGACAGCTCCTCCTCAGTCTCCTGAGAGACCGAACATACATGTATACATATGTGTGTGCATATATGTGTGTGTATACATACACACATATATGTTTCTATATCGTGTATAATACAGATATGAAATATATAGAGAATGAATAGACTATGAGTATATGGGCTATACATATACATACATATATGACGCAGAATGAATTTGTTTATAAGTCAAATCCCCCCATAATAAAATTCATGGATGATAGAAACCTATCATTTAAGCATTTTATCTCCTGTGTTATGTGTACTTCCATGTGTGTGTATGTGTATGTATGGGAATATGCTTGTATATACATATACATACACATGTATAAGTTCAGATTCCACCTCTGATGCTTACTACCTTTGTGACTATGGGTAAGTCACTTACAATCCCTGGGGCTCTGTTTCCTCATCTGTAAAATTAAGGAATTGGACTAGATAACTTCAGAGGTCCCTTTCAGTTCTCGACTTATGATTCTATGATTTTAAATGGATACATACACAAATATATACATACTATATTTATTTTTTATATGTACATACATTCAACTCAGTTTACAGTCTTCCACTCCATCCATACTCTATTTTCATTCTCAGCAACATCAATATTCACTTGTTCACACTTGTACTTTGTATACACTTGTATAAAACCTTTAGCAGCTGTGTAAAATGGGGAGATATTTGAGACAGAAATCAATTAGGAGACTATATAATACACCCATATGTGTATATTGGGAGACTATATATGTAAATACATATATGTACGCATGTGTATATGTGATTATATGAATATGAACATGTATGCTGCATATGCTGTGCCTGTGCAGTAGATGTAAAATATACATGTTTGTACATATGTATTAGACACAGAATTTCCATATATGTCTCTATATAAATCCTTCTACTAAACATCATGGGATAGGGAATCTGTCTTCTCTAAATTTCATATTTCCCCTGGTTCTTATCATAGTGTTCTACATACTCTAGGCATTAAAAAGATTTTGAAATTGGATTGGATTAGATTAATAAGACAAGTCTTTCTGTTTTTTTATTTTCCTCTTCTGGTTCCAGAAGAAGAGGATTTGTCTTGATCTTCTTATTGAGAGCTACAGGAAACATCTATTTTCTAGATTTATTCCTATATATATACATATATATATATAGGTATATATGTCTACACACGCATTAATATATATTACATATAAATATGTGTGTGTGTGTGTGTGTGTGTGTGTGTGTATATATATATATATAAAATTTGCTGTCAGAAGAACTTGGAGAGAACACAATATTTTCCACCATAGCACTGTGTTTAGCCTTAACTCGTCCTGCTATAATTTAGGCTCATTTCTTTTTTTTTATCTTTAGTAGAAATGGAGAACATTTGCTCACTGTCCTCTTCAGAGAATAACCTTTCCTCTACTCAAAGACAGTGATCCAGTCACCTCATCACCACCTGTCTGTATTTAGTCTGCAGAGACTAAATAATTGCAAACTCTTCACACTTTCCTCAGACCTGTGTCCTCCCATTTGATGTTTCTTTTAAAAAGAAAGGAAAAAAACCCACCCAACAACACATAATTTTGTCTACTGAAATGCTGAGTTCATTTTAAAACTCATTTTTGGATGAAGTTAGCTATAGAAATATTTTAATTGGGTGATAAAATCCACTTCTGTGATTCTGACTCACAGTGAGAAGTTAGAGGACTCTGTCCCTGCATTTCTTTCTCTCTCTCTCTTTTTTTTATGACTTGCTTTTTTCCCATGGCAGCTGTATGGCAGCTTTGCTTCCACATTAATATGTGTACAACAATGATAGTAAAATAACTTTCTGCAAAGAGAGATTCTACATGAAATATTTTTATGACTTCACAATATGACAAACCCGGGCACTAAAGTAAATCTCACTGTCACAGTTAATGTTTAATTTGGATTTTTGTAATACTAATAGATATATGCTAGACTGTATTTATTTAAATAAGTGCCAGTTTCCCCAGGGGTTCACAGTCATGGTCGTGCAATTCGTAGGCTGATGCTAAGGCACATCCTTTCTGGACCTGGCAGTGATTTCTCTGTCCCATCCCTACTCTCTCTGTTGGGCGTCCTTCATTGAATTTCTCTTTTTGCTTTGTACTATTACTAGTAGGGCAGAGAGACCCAAGATAGACCGAATTCATATCCCATACTGAACAGAATTTAGAGCTGAGAAGAAATGTAGAGAAAATTTTAGTATAGAGGTTCTTAAGCTGGGGCCTGTGAACTTGTTTTCTAAAAAGATATTTGGTAACAGTATTTTAATGTAATTGATTTCCTTTGTAATCTTATGTGTTTTATATCATGCATTTAAAAGCATTATTCTGAAAAGAAATCCACAGATTTCCATAAAAGGCAATAGCACATAAAAAGGTGAAGAACCCCTAGATTAGAAGTCCATCATCTTCCTTTTACAGCTGCTCAGGGAGACCAAGATACTTGCCCAAGGTCATGTGGCCAGCTTAGATTAGAACCAGGGCTAGAATCCCAATCTCTTGATATCTACTACAATCCTCTTTACTCTCAACCACTGCCTTCTTAGTGACTTCTAAAGTCTACAATTTCGTCACTTTTCAGAGTGACTGAAAAATAAATTCCCTCCAAAGAATGCTTCTTACCAAGTTTATAAGTAGGTCTAGTCTTCCAACGATATCGAAAAATCCCTAAGGATAAGGGTCATCTCTCACACTTCTCTTACACAGTGCCGGACACTGTGCTATCATGGAAAGTACATTAGAGGGTGTGAGTTGAAATCTTGGTTTTCCCATTTACTACCTGTGTGACTTGGTCAAGTTACTGACCTTCAAAGGCCTCACTTACCCAAAACTGAAAAGGAGAAGGTTGGATTAGATGACCACTAATATCCTTTCCAAAAATACTTGTTGTATTAAGCTGAAATGGAAGGAGAAAGGAGCTAACATATTGTCTAAGGAAGTCTAAGGAAGATAATGGGATGCAACATGTCAAAATGCATCTGAATCAAATTAAAATATAATTGGGAAACATTTAAGAAAATAAACAAAAGCGTAGTACAACATAGATAATGTTAACATTGTGGTTTTCTAAGTCAATATGCCTGTGTAGGAATTATTTCTATTTCAGTTGGACACTTCTGGTATAATGAGCAGAGAAGTGGCCTTGGTGTCACTCGATCAACAAGCATTTATTAACCATTTGGGGAGAAAGAAATGGCAACCCACTCCAGTATCTTTGCCCAGAAAACCCCAAATGGGGTTATTACTGAAACAACTGAGCCACAACAAAAACTATATTCTAGGATGATACTGAGTTAAACGCTGGGGATACTAGGAAAGGCAAAAAAAGTGTCTTGTCTTCAGGGAGATGATATTCAAATGGGGGAAGACAACATGTAAATAACTAGGCACATGCAAGACATATATGGCGTAGATAGATAGAAGGTAATGGTAGAGGGGAAGGCACTAGCAGTGAAGGCAAATGGAAAAGGTCTCCGGTAGATTTGTATTGTGTCCAGAATGAAATCAAGGAAACTAAGCAATGAAAGGGAAGAGGGCGATAATTCTTAGAATGGGGGACAACCAGTGCAAAGATATGGAGTTGGGAGGTGGGAGTGTCATGTGCCAGGAATACCACGTTGGCCAGCGTGCCTGGATTGTAGACTGTGTGAAGGGAGCTAAAGAAAATATTGGAAAGGGAGGAAGAGGCCAGGCTGTGATTAGCTTCAAATGCCTAAGAGAGGACCTTATATTTGATCCTGAAAGCTAGATGAGAACCAGTGGAGTTTATTGAGGAGGAGGAGGAGGTGACATGAGGAAACCTACTCTTTAGGAAAATTAATTCAGGCAATTGAGTTTGAGGATGGATTGGAGTGAGAGAAGAACTGTGATAGGGAAGTTAATGAGAAGGCTATTGCCTTAGTCCAGGTGGCGAGAGTCTGAACTAGAGTGATGGCTACATGAACAGAGAGATGTTAAACAAAGAGGGAGAAGAGGACCGACATAAGAGATATTGTGAAGGTAATTTGGCAATGGATTAGCCACGTGAGGAGAGTGAGATTTAGGAGCTGAAGATGACACTGAAATTGCAAGCCTAGGCCTACAATAATAGGAAAATGATGGTACCCTGGACGGAATAGAGAAGTCTGGATGAAGGGGAGGGTTTTGGGGGGAAAATACTGAGTTCGGTTTTGGACATGTAGAGTTCGAGTTGTCTGTGGAACTCAGATATGGTTGTTTATGGATTATGTCTCTGGAATATCCTCTTCAAGATGTCCCAAAGATATGAAGACCCAGGTACAGAGCTTGCTGTGAGAATATAAGCAATCTGTTTAACCATTCAGTGTCCCGGAAAGCTCCCTAAAACTATGCTTTGGGGGGTTAATTGCCTTTCTGCATCTGTGATGGAACTATCCACATTAGGAAACTGATGAAATCAAAGGTCTAAACTACCCTTTCCACTACTCCTCTCCCCTAGTTGTCTGAGTGGGGAAGATACATGTAAATGAAAGCATGACACATGGGAGAAAAAGACTGGCCTCAGACTTTAGAAGACCCGAATTCAAGTTCTGACTCAAACACATACTGGCTACGTGACCCCAGGCAAATCACTTAACTCCCTGCATCCAGGCAGCTCTCTAAGACTAGAAATTACAAAGGTTTTGATCTGTACTAATAGACAACTCCCTATGCTAATAAAAATCACAGGGACAGTTTTTTGTTTTTAAGGGAACCTAACAGTGGTAACCCAACGTGGTAAAGAGAAGTCAGAAGGTCCAGTTCTGGTGCTTACTTACTTTGTGACCGTGGGCAAACTTTCTAACTTCTCTGGGCCTCAGTTTGCTCATTTGAAAAATGAAAGAGTTGCCGAGCCCAACCCTCTGAGGTCCCTTCCAGCTTTAATGGTGTATGAACTATGTAAGGCTATAGCCCACCACCTACCCTACCCACTAATTTCTATGTGTTTCTTTAAATTTATGCCATGGTGAGGACTGACTCACCACCCCTAAAAGTGACCCTGAAGGCTGAGCCAAGGGCTGTTGGCATCTTCCTCCTGAGTCACTTTCATCACAGCTCTGCCATGAATCCAGGTTCATCACCACCTGCCCCTTCCCATTTCACTCCTAATCATTGCAGTTAATTAATCCCATGCTAATAACCCCAGACTCCTTGGCTAGAATGTGAATACAAACAGTGGTAGGTTTGGGGAGGGAAGGCTTAATTTTTGCCAACTTTAGGGAGGTATTCTCCCATCCCTTAGCCTAACAGGGCTCAGTCACCTAGTTTTGTCCTTTAACAACCAACCACAGGTTGATGTTGAATGCCACGGCTTTTGACTGACCAACATTTCATCATGTCATAACAGGGACCACGCAAGGAGTGTGTGAAGGAGATGAACAGCAGCATGGCGAAAAAGCAGGCTTGGCTTCTCAAGAACAAAATTAAGGCTTTCTATGCCGCAGTAGCAGCAGACTCCTTTAGGGATGGTGTCAGAAGTCTCCTTCAGGTAAGGCCAATAAGTGGAAAAGTGAAAGACAATTAACACTGAATGTTAATGAAGCTCTAATGTAAAATGGTCCAGCCAGCCAACTGCCGAGATCAATACAGATGATTCAGGATCTGGAAGGGCTCTTGTTCCAGGCACCAGACGTGATGAAAGGATGCCCTGAGTTTCAGTGTCTCTGAGTTGTGAATGAGAACAATGCAAAATGGAAAACGAGGTTGCCTTTGGCCACCATAACCCAATCTGCGCCAGCACATATTGAAATGCAAATTTTTTCCGATAGTTGGCAACATTCAGTATCCTATTAAAACTTCAAATTATTTTGCATTTCATACTATGTACAGCATTAAGAGTTAGGCATTTTACTCCTTTTTTGTGCAAATGATGTGAGGGCAGCTGCTAGAGCCAACTAAATAAATGAATGATGATCTGCTGGGTTAAATCTCACAGTCCACCTAAATTATTTCCAGAACATTTAATGAAATTTAATATTCAGAGCTGCTCACTGATTTTAGCTCTCTGGATTCTCCCTAGAGCCTTGACCTTTTATGCCCTCAGTATAGAGTAAATAGGTAAAGCCTTTTCCCCATACCTGCTATCACAAAGTACAATTCAACAATTTAATGCAACAAAGTATTTATTAAGCACCTACTGCATGCAAAGCAAAGTGATCGGTGCTAGGGATATAGAATGAAATAGGAAAGAATCTCTCCCTTCAAGGAATTTAGAGTTTAGAAAGGAGAAAAAAGCATACATACAAGCACCTATAAGTTACAAATTACAAAAAGATAAATTTAAGATTGAAATAAGGAATACTTTTCTTACAATTAGAAGTATCCCAAAGTGGACTTGTCTGTTCTGGGAGGTGGTGGACTCCCCTTCCCTGGAGGTTTTCAAGGAGAAGCTAGATGACTACTTGTTGGATATGTTTTAGAGAGGATTCTTTTGCAAGTTTGGGTTGGACTAAATGGCCACTGAAGTTCCTTCCAGTTCTGTGTATCTGTGAGATAGTTAGTATGTCAGTATATTACTAACTGCAAAGGAGAAAATTCAAAGCGTGAAAATTTTAGAGAGAGGCAGATCACTTTCACCTGTTGGGATCACGTAGGACATCATCATGTAAGTGACATGTGAAGTGATCTTTGAAGGAAAAAAAGGATTTTAATTGGTAAAGATGGAAACAGAACTGTCAGGAATTGGAAATGATACAAGCAAAGGCATAGGAGTGGGAGAGAACAGGATGAGAATGGGAGGTGACTGTAAATGATCAAGAATTAACTGGAATATGGAGTATGTGAAGGATATAACTGAGATGGAAAGGTAGGCTAGAGTCAAGGAAGGTCTTAAATGCTTATATAGGAAATTTGTTCTTTATGATGTAAACAATAGAGAGCCACTGAATGTTTTTTATGTGATCAAAGGAGTGGGGGTAAACTTAGAGAAAGGGCACATTAAAGAAAAAAAGACCAGTTAGGAACCTGTTTAGCCTAGGCAAGAGATGGTTGTATTATGGAAGTAGAAGGAGCAGGAAGCAGTAAAGGGAGTAGATCAGTTAATGAACAAGTCTTGATGAAGTACTTACTATGTGCTAGGAAGTATCAGGCACTGGGGATGCCACTTCAAAGAATGAAACCATCCTGATTTGTAAGGAGCTTACATTTCAATGAAGACAGAATTGATGCTGCCAAGGACTATGCAACAGAGCTTGGGAACTAATTGGATTAGGAAGAGGGGGAGGGCAAGAAGAGTAGATAGTCAGAGATGACTTGGACATTTCAAACTTGGAAAAAATTGGACGATATTATGCCATGAAACAGAAATAGAGAAAGCAAGAGGAGGGATAGATGTTGGCAGAAAGATTATATGTTCATTTCTGGATCATAGAATTAGAGCCAGAAGGTAACTTAGAAGTCACTTAGATCAACATCCTCATTTTACACATAAGAAAACTGAGGCACATAGAGGTCAACTGACTTGCCCTTGCTCACAGAGCTTATATTTAACAAAACCTGATCCTTTGACTGATCCTGATCCAGCCCTTTGTTCTCTGTTCAGACAGGGGTGGCAATGGAGCTTTCATGTGGGGATAGCCATCAAGCAGTTGGAAATGAAACTGGAGCCCTATAGAGAGTTTGGGGGTAGTGGTACAGATCTAAGAGTGTTCTGCCTAAAGTTGATGACTGAAGCCCTAAGAGTGGATAAGGTTGAAAAAAAGAGGGTGTAGAAAGAAAAGAGAAGGTAGCAAAAGGGAACAAAGTGGAGAAGACCCACATTAAAAGGACAGGAAGAGAAAGAGTAGTCAATGAAAGAGACAATATAGAAATACTCAGGGAAATAGAAGGCAAATCATGATATCACCATGTCATAAAAGCCTGGGAAGGAGCGAATATCAAGAAATTGGTTGGGGGGGGGGGGGGAGGAAGCATTTATTAAGCACTTAAGTATTTTACAAATATCATTTCATTAGATGATTCGATAAACCTCGTGAGGTAGGTGCCATTATGCCCATTTTATAGTTGAGGAAACTGAGGTGGATAGAAGTTAAGTGACTTGCCCAAGGCCATAGCTAGTATCTGATATCAAATTTGAACTCAATTCTTCCTGACTCAATGCACCCCGTAGCAGCCTAATCAAGTTCTCAAATGCTCAATAAGTACTGAAAAACAGCCACTGGGTTTGGTGATAAGGTCATTGATAATGTCAGGCAGAAAAGTTTTAGTATAATTGGGATGGAGACAGCATATGCATGGCACTGTACCTCTTTTTATCCATGTCTTTGCATTGGCTATCCCTCACACCTGGAATGCATTCCCTTTTCACTTCTGCATCATAAAATGCATAAAGTCCTTTTTGAGTTTGACAATATAAATACAAATAGCAGACAAATTCTACCAAAACAGGGGTATTCGAACTAGCCTTCACGAAGCAATGCATTCTCCCACAATATTTCAGGTCTTGGGAACAGCATTGCAGGGTGTATGTGTTATAATGGTAAGGACCTTAGAAGGAAAAGTAGAACTATCTAGGAATACTCCTAAGGCCAATGACTGGAAGGAGCTTAATAAAACTCTTGAAGACATATTAAAGATTACATAAATGTCCAGCTGGTACAGGCAGCTGAAAACTTGCTAAACTAAATCACCCGATTAAAGACAATGACAAAGAATTACACAGAATGGAATTTGGAAAATCAAAGGATATCAGAAATTCTTGATACTCTAAATCAACAACTGAAAGTGAAAGCCAAAAAACTGGGGCCATAGAAGGAGTCAAAGCAATTCAAAGGACAAAATAAAGATGCAACATCAATTTTAAAAATCAGTCACTAGAAGTTTGAAAGACAAAAAAGAGGATACAGAGAACCCCAAAAGCAGATGTGAAAAATTTCTTTAATGACAACAATAGCGTCCACTAGCATTTATACAAAACTTTGAGGTTTGCAAAGCACTTTTCATGTTCATTCATTTCGTCCTTACTACAACTCCTCAATGTTTTGTTCCGTCATTTTTCAGTCATATCCAATTCTTTGTAGCCCCATTTGGGGTTTACTTGGCAGAGATGCTGGAAGGGCTGAGCCATTTGCCATTTCCTTCTCTGGCTCATTTTACAGATGAGAAAACTGGGTTTGTCCAGAGTCACACAGCTAATAAGTGTCTGAGGTTATATTTGAACTCATGAAGACAAGTCTTCCTGATTCGAGGTCCAGCACTCTATCCACTTATGTTGCCTTTACTTGGTTATCACAAAACCTTTAACTCAGTTCAACATGGCTCAACCATGGATGGCAAATACATAAACTAGGTTATAGTATAATGAGATTATTAGAGTATTTAATGTCCAGATGGAAAACACTTCCTTTTTCAAACATACCACATGTCAAGAACAATCATTGTATTATAAAGCATAGCATCTTCCAGGGAGAAAGAGATTAACCTGTCCATACCCTTTGATCTGGCAATCCCACTAGTGGGCATACACCCCAAGGAAGCCAAAGAAAGAAACAAAGATCCAACATATGCCAAACTATTGATAGATTAGCACTCTCTGTGGAAAGCAAAGAATCAGAAACAAAGCGGGCGTCTATCGAATGGAAGATGGCTAAGAATATTATACGTGAATGTGATATGTTATTCAGTATGACATGTTAAAAATAAGCAATTCAGAGAGACATGGGAAGAATTGTATGGTCATATGCAGGGCAGAACAACCAAAAGAATCAAAAGAAAAATATACATAAAGACTGCAACACTGTGAATGGAAAGATCCTTAAAAAGAAACCAAACTCTGAGTAAATGAAAAGTCAGTGAAAGTCCCGGATGGCAGATAATGAAACATGCATCCTCTCCCACTCTATAGCAGAGAAGTGGAGGACTACTGAGACAGAATGTTACGTACATGGTCAGACGTAGTCTCTCTATCATACGTTGCTGCTTAAACGTCTTTCATTCTCATAAGGGAACATTCAACCTAGAGGGGAGCTAGAAACCAAATGTGATATAAAGACAAAAGCCATTCATAAGCTATTGTTTTTAAAAGGAAGGGAAGATCCAGCTGAAAATATTCCTGTCATATCCCTGTTCTTGGCTTTCTGAATTTTTATACTCAATGGAGTCAGAAGTCAGGACCACATTCAGAGGCTATAGATGTTAGTACAGGCAGGCAGGAAGAATGAGGCAGAATCGAGACTCAAATGACAGTCTTAGAAATGAGGAATAAAGTCTTCTTATTGCACCTAAAGAGAATGCACCAAGTCACTTATCCAAGAGCAATAATTTCTAAGTACCAGAGAAACTATTACCTCCTAGCGATCCTGTCATCTCTTTTTAATTTTCCTAGCCACCGCAAAAATGTGTCATTGCAAGGAAGCGATGGGTTACTTTTTTAGCAGCTCCTCTGTGAACTGTCCATCCTAAAGCTGTCTAGTAGTTCAGTATACAAAGTCAGAGTTTCTGTCCCATTCATCATAACACACTGTCCTCTATCTTATAAATCATTGCTTACATAAATTTAGCATGTATACATTTTATTCTAAATTTGCTTTTTCAACAAGTAATCCTAACCTATAGAAATAGCCTGGTTAAAGGGCCAGCCTTCTGGGCAGAAAGATCTGGATTCAAATCCTGCTTCGAACACATATTAATAGTGCAACTGTGGATAATATCTCAGTGCTCTAGCCCAGAGGTGTCAAATCTGAGTGTGGCCCAAACCTGGTTAAATGTTATTGTGAAATATTTAATAAAATAAATACATAACAGAACATGGATTATATTAATAGGTGGTTTAGTAGTAACCATGCAACTGTAGTCTGCAGGGATCCTTATATGTGGTTGAGTGGCCTCAGTTTCTATTTTAGTTTGGTGCTGCTACTCAAAACAACTCTGGGTTTCTAATCTGCATCCATAGAGGAAGTGTTCACACGAGGAGTTCCCCACAGATGAATTCACAAGAATTCAAAGCCACCCCTAAACAAACAAATGAATGAATGAATCAAGAAATAAATCAATCCCAACACTCAGAAATCTACTATCTGATTCAAAAACTTGCAGGATAGAGTGGGCAGTCTGAAACCTTGGAAGGATAAGGACAATGTAAGTTCCCTGAGGGAAGAAACTTTTCTTTTTCTTTTCAGTCTCCCCAGAGCCTGGAGATCACATAGAAGATGATTAATAAATGTTTATTGAATTGAACTGAACTCACAAGGGAGAGGATAGATCTATTTGTTCCCATTCTCCCCATTATCTTTTTGTACTAGAAGTTATGTTAGGCACTATACACATGAAGTACCTTCTGCAAACTTATAATCTGAGATAAATAACATAGATGAAGACAAAATGAGTATTGAATGAGAACTGAATAAGAAAACAATGCTAAAAAATCCTAGAAATTGGACAATGGCAAGTGTGCTTGATGGGTTTGAAAATAATGTTAAGTGCATATTTGGGAGGGAAAGGGAAGAGAAAGCATATGTGGGATACATTCCCAGCCTAAGGCAAGTGGTAGTAGCCAAGGAAATGGTCACTTGATCTTTGATCCAGCTAGGATGGTTTTTATGAAAATACTTTAGAAACCACTTTACCTATAACTAGAGGATGTTCATGGGGCAGCCATGTGGTCCAGTGGAGAGAGTCCTGGTTCCAGAGTCAGGAAGATTCCTCTTTGTGAGTTCAAATCTGGCCTTGGATGCTTATTAGTTGTGTGACCTTGGGCAAATCACTTAACCCTGTTTGCCTCAGTTTCCTTATCTGTAAAATGACTTGGAGAAGAAAGTGGCAAACCATTCCAGTATCTTTGCCAAGAAAACTCCAAATGGTGTTACAACAAGTCAGACTGAACTGAAAAATGACTGAACCACAAACAAAAATGGGGAGCTTCGTGAACGGAAATGGAAGATACTTAGTCATATGGCAGTATTGTGAGAAGGTTTATAAACAAGAAAGGGACAATGTATTAAGAGGACTTTGAGTCAATGATATCTTTAGCATACGAGAAAAATCACACATGTGAGATGACCTATGGATCTGGTCAATGGATATTAAAGCATGGAGTGAAGATCTGATATCAACGGGTAGAAGCAATTTAAAGTCCCTGGTAACAGGGATGCTATGGTCAAATAATGTATATTGAAGACAACTTCTGCAGCAGAAATAAAAGTCAACTGGTGCTGAAGATTGGTGAGGAGGGGGTTGCAATTATTCAAATAAGAATCACTATCACCTTTGACAAGGCTATGGGAGACAGGTATGGTTAGGACACTGAAGTGTATTTATGTCAATGTGTCAGTAGATTTGGGATCTCACTGATGTGGGGACAGATTGCAACCAATTCATGCCTTCTCATTCCGTGGGATTCTTCTTCTGTTCTTTCATAGATCTAGAGAGGAATTCCTCAGTGCACAGGAGGCCTTCTCCTAGGCCTTTTAATGTATTGTGAATGCCACTGTATAATCTGACCAATCCATCTGTTATCTCCTGTTCTTTTGGGATCAATCGACCTCCCTTTCTGATCATATGTAACAGGTATACAGGCTAGTCCCTTCCTCTTGTTCATGGGATGTATATGCACAAGAGAAAATATGCATCTGGAGAAAATGTACAAGCTACAAGAAGAGGAGAGAGAGAGATGGAGAGTTCTACACGGACCTGAGGAGAGGCTTATATGGCTACATGACCCATGCAGGAATCTGCGTGTATCAAACAGCTTACATGAGACAGATGCTGAGATGATAATTGAGTCATAACAAAGAAAAGCTAACCACAGACCATGTCCTTGGACTTGGAGTCATCAACATAACAGGGAACAACATGTACCTAGAAGCAACTTGCACCTATCTCAGGGGAAACCATAGTACAATGGAAAGATCATTGGCTCTGGAGTCAGTGGATTCTAATTCTGACTACTTCAATTTCCTCATGTGTAAAATGAGGGCATTGGATTGGAAGGTGTCTGAGGTCCTTCTCTGCTCTAGATGGCAATTCTTTACTGGTACTGTACTAGGTACAGTACTAGCAGGTTCTAGGGCCAGGTACTAGGGCTCAGCAGGTACTAGAGCCAGGTGGGCCCCACCAGAGAGGTGAGCTGCTTGGCAACCCCAGACAGTAAATGGACTCTAGAACCTGTTTGGTAAGTTTGGGGGAGTTAAAGAAAATCAGCTCCAGTATCCATTTTTGTTAACCTCCATACATGCAGAAAACTGAAAGGCCTTTTGGAACAAGCTGACCAAGCAGATACTGCCATTCCCGGGTTCTCCATGAGTGGGGCCATGAACCAGACAGGTTTTGTAATAGACTCTATCTATGGGTCTATTATGTCAAAGCTCCTTCCTCTTTACTGAATGATTTTGTGATACTCTACAGATGATGCTTTCCCGAATCCTTAATTCCCAGTCTCCAAGACTATCCATTTGAGTCTGCATTGCCCTTTCATTTCCTATCCTCTGCAGACAAACATGTCTGTCATCTGGATATGGTCCCGACTTGTGACTCTCCTGAATATGGAAATTCAGGAACTCAAGGATAAGGTGCACTCTTTGGAGTAAATATCAACAACTTTGCCTTTTTTCTTTTAAAAAATACATTTTATTTACATAGTTTCTTTTTAAATCACTGTTATGCCCCAGCTTCACTCCACATTGAAATCTTTCTTTAGATAAAGAAAAACAAGGGATTGAATCTGACAATGTATACAGCATTCTGTCCCAATAGCCCCCTACTTTTCTGCTATAAGGGGGTAGGTGTGCTTCATTGTCTCTTCTATGGAAATCTCATGGACAGATAAGGTACACATACTGCATGAAGCAGAAAAAATGGTACTAAAGAAGATGAAATCAAGAAAAAAAGCTGGAACAGATCAAGTACATGCAGGGAAAAAAAAATACAGAGAACTATACTGGATATGACAGTCTATCAACAAGTATGTTGACTGTGCCAGGCACTGTGCCAAGTTCTGGAGATGCAAAGAAAATAGAGTCCTTGACCTTTAGGAGATCACATTCTAATAGGGGAGACAATATGCAAGTAACTACCTATGGGCGTACGAGATATATCCAAAGTGATTCCACTTTGGGGTAATGAGGGCTGAGGGCAGTGAGATGATCAGACTTGTGCTTCAGGAAAATCACTTTGGCAGTTCAGTAGAGAATGGGTTGGAGTAGAGGGAGACAAGGCAGAGCACCATCTAGAAGGCTCTTGTAATAGACCACGCATAAGGGCTTGTACCAGGATGATGGCTCTGTAACTATTTTGTCAGCACCGAAGGATCTGTTCTCAAGATATTCAAAAGTAGAGAGAACACCAAATGATTTTGAAAATGAAATCATAAATTACATTATTACCGAGGACATTAGTACTAAAATTTCATATGTGTGCATGCTCAGCTCTATAAAATATGCATGAAAATGATCTGTCTGTATGTCAAAGGTACTCCAGATAAAAAATAGGAAAAAATAAACAGGTAGACTTTTGTAAATTATTTTTTTTTGTGGAAAGCTTCATCTTCAGAGAGACATCACTTGGTAAAAAGTGTAGAAACATAAGAACTGGACTTATTATTGATTGGTGAGATCATATAAGGCTCTTTTATGGATGTAACTACAGAAATGCTTTTGTTCTTCAGTAGTCCTGATTATCACCATTAAGCATGGAGATACACCCTTGCCAAGGTATCCATCCCTGTCAAGGAAAATGTCAAAACAAATAAGAGCTTTCCTATAGATGGAGGGCTTCTCCAGATGTTCCCGTTTTGCAGCAAGAGTTGTACCAGTTGCATTCACTTCCAGAACTTCTACCTCTCCATCTTCATTTCACCTCAGCCATGTAGAGAAATAGTAATACCGTTGATCTAACCATCATTCCCCTATAACTATCCCACCTCAATGACCTATAACTCTGAAGTTCATCTCTATGACCTCCACACCACTCCCAAACAGTCTCCGCACTCACTATAACCCCCAGTCCTCTATCCCTCCTTGTTTTCCTTGTTCATTACCCTTATCATAGTTACACTTCCCATATCTCACAATCTTGACCATATATATGGTTGACCAGTTCAACCATATACCTCCAGCTTTCCTTGAGTAGTTTGTCCTTTTGTCCTGTCATCAGACACACCTTGCCAAACTTGAATCTTGGGTCATGTCCATCATCTACCTTCTCTATTCGTACTTATATGCTACTGAACACTCCTAGATAAAGTCATACAACTCTGCCAGATGGGTTTCCCAGAAATTTATGCTATCTAATTTCAGCTGAGCCTATACTGATGTACAGCAATGCTTTTATTTCCCCTTATTAGCATTCTATCACACTCTCCACTGTGGCTATTCCAAACATTCTCTTCTCTTTTAAAAACCTTCTTTGTTCCTCCTCCCAGAAGACATCTACTTTACTGATAAAATAGAAGCCATCCTCTTCTCTCCCACTCTGCAAATTCCTCTTAATTGTCTGTTATCTCCTCATGTTCTCTAGTCTTTGATGAAGAGGTAAGCCTCCGCTTGCTTAGGCTAACGCTTCCACTCATCGTTGTCAATTTCATAAATAAATATTATATTGTTTATGGATAGTAATAATGAGTTCAGTTTGATACATACTGAGTCAAAAACATTAATGGGATATCCAGTTTGAGTTCTCTAACAGGCAGATGTAGGTGCAAGGCTGGAAGCTGGGAACAAGATTAGAGATGGGTAAATAGATATATGAGAGTCATATGCAAAGATATGAGAACAGACACCATGTGAGCTTGATTCCAAGTGAAACAGCTGAGAGGGAAAAGACAAGAGGGCCCAGATCGGAGTAGAGATGAGTAAAGTTACTTCAAGTAGATCTACATTTAGACTATATTAAGCTGAATGACAAATATATTTGCACATATTTCTATCACTCAGATCAACTTCAAAGCATTAACTGGTGGAAATGGTATTCAAATCATGTAACCAAAAGGGAATTAAGCGTATGTATGGATGCCAGTTGGAAGATTTAGAATTGGTGTATACAGTGTGCTCTGCAGAGTAGATTTGGTTCTGGAAATGCGTCCCTGTTCCATTTCAACTGCTGCCACAGATTCATTCTTTAGTGGCCTTTGTGTGTCAGAAATCTAAAGATGAACCTCATTACTAGCGACATTACAGATGTTACAATTGGAAATGAGCTTGGTACCACTCTGTTACAATAAGCATGCCAGCCACTAAACCAACCCTCTCTTGATTTTAAATTATTGAACCATTTTAATGAGTGTATGTCAGAAGAAATGCAAATGAATGCTAATTTAGAAAAGCTACATTTCTGTCATCTAAAAACCATTTATGGCTGAGATGATTTAGAGCTAATCTTTCTGTTTTATGCTTTGGTACGGGCATGAAGGACACACACTAAAATGTAATCTAATCTTCGGAATATCTAGAACGTTACTTCAGTTATCTTTGGACCATTATTTTTCGTTTGCTGAAGTGTTTTATATGTATGGTAAGGAGTGTCCATGTTTTTATGTACTGTTTAGGCCTCTGGCTTGGGCAGGATGAAACCAAACACTATGGTGATTGGATTTAAAAAAAACTGGAGAAAAGCTCCCCCTGCAGAGATTGAGAACTATGTGGGCATTATACAGTAAGTGATGACTTTTAAATATATTCCTTTTTAAAAAATAATAATAATATCCTAACCAGGCCAGTGCTTAAGACGCGCATGTGCCATGCTGAATTGCTTTTACCCCAAGGAAAACATAATCTGAAGCTACTCTGGATTCTCTGTGAAAAAAACTAATGATAACAACCTATGATCCTGGGTCCTAGAGGAAGTGAGGGTTGTTCCATTCATTCCACCTTCACCTTTGGCTTCAAAACAGAAAAAGTTAGGGTTTTTAACCAATAAAACTTATCTACAGAATTATTAGATAGACTGGTCCGTAAAAAGAGAAATACTGAATATCTGAAGTTCAAATGTCAGTCCTAGCCCAGCCCCTGACTTCCTCTGGATTGTGAATGACTCACTTAATATTCCTTTGCTTTAAGCTCCCCTATGTAATGAGAAAACTTCTAAACGCTGTCTCCTTCTAAAGGATGCAAGTATTAGCGGGATGTGAACTGATTTAGGCGTTGGGTTTTTTTATGTAATCGTTATAGTATTGGTGGGATATGCCTAATGTAGCTATTATTATGCCTTTACTCTTGATGAAGGAAGTACACTAATCAGGTAAGAACTCCACAGGATTGAATCTTATCATCACAAGAAACTGCATGATAGTAACTTCCTACATTTTCTCACCTAAGTCAGTGCCACAACCCAAGAACAGATCAAGTCGGCAGGGCTATCCAGAGACCCATTTCTCTACAGGGCAAACATATATATTCAGTACTCACTCCACTCTCATGGGCAGAACTAACAGGAAGCCAATAACTCATAAAGGGCATAACCCTCCACCACCACCACCACGAACCACAGAGCCAAGCCCAAGTCTTAGACCAAATCCCAAGTCACCACTCCTCCACAGGGTTAGCATGATTCTCTCTACATCCTGTGCCAGCAGAACTTCCATAGTCAGTTTACAATTACCAGAGTGAGTAACGTGCTCACACTGAACTTGACAGACTGCCTCTGACTATTTCCTCAAATGCCATCACTTGCTGGTGGCCCCAACTGACATCTGCACTTCCCCACGCCCATAAATTTCTTCCAGATAGTGACTTGCTCTTATTCAACGGGCACAGCAACCATAGCTCCCCAATTTCCCTGTAATTACTGATACCTCAGTACTGGCAGCTAATGGAGTGAAATGCCCTTTTAAAAAAACAAGAAACTAAAAGACCCTTTGGGTTCAGTTCCCTGATTTGCACCAAAGAGCACAGACTCCAGAAGTTCAAAAAAGGGAAATTTTTGTTTCTTTTCTCCCCTCTCCCAAAAGCTTATGGGAAATTAGCTGACCATTTTTTATAGCTACTGGCCTAATTCGTCATGGTCATAGTTTTTGGGGGTGGGGTTTGAGTTTTTCCCCCAGGTTTGTATATCTAAGGAGGCCTTCACCCATCGAGTAACAGGAAGCTATGGTACAGAGTACGCTCCAGCGTGCTTCCTGGTCTAAGCCACCATGCTGAAAGGGTTCCTCCTGTTTTGTGCACTGTGTGCTAGGAGTTAGGCAAGCCCTGTCCTCCTACCTGCACTAGGAGCTATGATAGAACCAGGCCATTTGTATAGAGAAGAGAGCTTTCTGTTACTTACTGAGTATTTCTTAAACCAGTCCAATCCCTCACCCTCTCTGCTGGATTAGAAATCAAGATGATAATTATATTTGCAGCCATACATCAGCAGCCTGCACATGAAATGACTTCAATAACTTGGCTGTGAATTTTTTAACTGAGCATTTTGTCCCTTGGTGAACTGAAAAATATATGGTTAAGTTCTTCACTTTCTGAAATTAAATGTACCATTTACTTTGTCTGGACCTCATCCATTATGGACACTGACTGTAATGAGACAGATCAGTGACTTCTCTATCAGCTAAAGTCCCTGATAACTGCCTGACGACCCTGAGAGCCTAAGCAATTTGCCCATGGTCATACAACGAATACATTTCAAATGCAAGACTTGAACTCAGATCTTATTGACTCCAAAACTGGACCTCTAACCATTACAATATCCAGCCTCTCAGTCTCACCTGACAAATCTTTATTCAACAGAATAAACTAAAATCATTCCCTTGACTGAACCGCACTCCCCCAACTTCAAATCTGGGGGCCAGCGGGGCTTCAGTGATTGTTTCCCTGCTGCTCCTTTTGTTACCTGAGTACCTGACTTTTCATAATAGGCTAAGATCCTTTGCTTTTTTTCCTGCTGCCCAAGGGGAACAGGGAGTGTGGGGTGATTTTCTGAGTCATGCACTCTCCAGCAGAACCAGGGGTTGAATTTTCTCCGAGGTAAATTCCCACCCTGACTTTTCTTATCTTCCTGCAAACTTGGGTAGGTGCACAGACAAGCAGAGATCCCCCAGAACTTTTTACTCCTCCCCAGGGAGTAGACATAGATTCCTGAAAGAGAAAACAACACAGAATCCCACCAAACTATATCTCAGTAACCTCGTGAAACTGTCCTGCAGTTTCGTCAGTAGGCAGCTGTAACCTGGCAGCCAACACAGTTCCATTTATTGGTGCCCACTGCCATCTGGCAGTCAGCTGAAGTATGACAAGGCTGGGCTCAACAAACCATTTTGTCATGTTTAAGGGCCCTAGTGAGGACATCAAGCACCAGCTGACAATCTGAGACAGGGCAGAGCTTTGAAGCGACTGCTGAAGTCCCGCACTATGGCCACTGCTAGGATGCAGGGACAGGTGGCCAGGCAGACCGTTACAGACAGAGTCAGACAGAATTATAAAATGGCAGAGCTGGAAAGGGTATTAGAGATCCTCAGAATGAGGCCTTCATTTTAGAAAGGAGGAGACTGAGTTCAGAAGAGAGGCAAAATGGTTCATTCACTGTCACACGGAGGCTAAATGGTACAGCTGGTATCCAAGTGTCGATCTCATGATTCCCCATGCATTCTCTTCCCACAAGACATTATTTCTAAAGTACTTTCCAAGCTGAACGTTCTCTGATCTTAAATATAGGAACGCTTCCCCTCTCTTTTTTTTTGCTACCTTTTGGAGACCCAAGTTTCCATTTTTCCAAGACCTGACAATCCTATGACCAATCCAGTTTCTCACTGATTTTTATTGATTGACTAAATTGACTCCTAACGGACCCATTTGTCTCGAATGCTTGACATATCTAAGTCAGGAAAATAAGGGATAAGGCGAAATTTGGAAAAGGAATCATTCTTTCTTACCCATCTTTTCTAGGGCTTTTACCATGTCATTTTAAATCACTAGACGGTATTACTGTTTGTGAAACTTTATCAATGATAATTCTATCGGCTTGAAATGTCTCTTCTAGGATAAAACAATGATTTTATTTTGATTTTACTTTCAGTGATGCTTTCGACTTTGAGATTGGTGTGGTTATTGTCAGAATTAGCCAAGGGTTTGACATCTCTCAGGTGCTACAGGTACAAGGTAGGTATTAACGCATATTTGCTTCTTAGATGGAAAGTATATACAGACCTCCCCAAATAGCATTTTTCTCTGTTGACTTGTAACTGTAGCCCTGGTTCAGCTAAACGCTAGAAAATAAACAAAAATAAAATGTTCATCAGTTAAGAGAAAATGCCCCTCTACTGATGATTTCACCTTGGTTTCCTTATTCTTAAATGAGACCACTTATGTAAAATGGCCCATGTCAAGGCTAACTGTTGCTATCAAATACAAAAACAGAAGTTCTCTACTTGCGGTCCTGAGGCCTCCAAGGGATCCCAAGATAGACCGTAGGGAATCCATGAACTTAGATATAAGAAATATGGAGAAAACTACCTCAATATGATGTTTCCTTTGCAATTCTATGTATTTTATTTTATGCATTAAATACATTATTCTGAGGAGGGGTGTATAGGCTTCACTAGATTGCCAAAGGAGTCCATGACATAAAAAAAAAAAAAAAAAAAAAAAGGTTAAGAAACCCTGTAGTACTAGAGACATTCTAGCATAGTGAATACAAAGAGCCAGTCTCTGAATCAGGTTCTTCGTTCAAGTCTTCCTTCTGACATAGATAGCTCTGTACTCTGGACAAGTCGCTCACTACCTCTCACCTCCTCAAACAACTCTAAAAGACTGTACGTTGCTTTGTAGTTATTGATCTGCATAGGCAGAAGGGATTTCTTCGCTGGGAGTTCTCCACTCCAGTGAAATGACTGGGCCAGGTTCCCCAAAATAAATATAGACTAGACATAAAGAATAAAAAATTTCGATACTGCAAATCTATGATTTCAGTGTATGTATTCCTCCCACAGGGAGGGAACCTTCTGGTCCTTCCTGAGTTCAAATCTGACTTCAGACACTTCCTAGCTGTGTGACCCTGGACAAGTCACTTAACCCTGTTTGCCTCAGTTTCCTCGTCTGTAAAATCAGCTGGAGAAGAAAATGGCAAACCACTTTAACGTATTTGCCAAGAAAACCCCAAATGGGGTCATGAAGAATTAGACATGACTGAAATGTCTGAACAGCAGCAATGCTCCTTCCAGTAATATAAATGAAAACCTTTCTGTGCCTTAATTGATATGGTCTTCAAGAAGTTATTGCAAGGACAAAAATCCATTGCCCTGCAGCTGTAGGGGTGAGAACCTCTCTGAACTTAGGGAGGTTACTTGTCTAACAAGAGATATCTAACCTATCTTCTCTGCATACTCGGAGCCTTTCTAGGCTAAGAGGACCTGACAGATCATAAGGTCTACTGACATGGCTTTTGATAAGCCAGGATCTGCACCGTATCATAACCAAGTGTTAGAAGGGAACTTTAGCAGTAGAATTAAAATAATAACCATGGTAGCAATAACTAAATTGTAAAACAAGAATTGTTCAAAATAAACACCATCAGTTAAATAATCATCTAAAGTAATTTCTGAAGACTGTTTCATAAAACAGAGATTAATCCGTCTCTTGCAAGGAAAAAAACCAATTTTGTTTTATGAGTCCACAATTTGGTTTGCAGCTAATATGGAAATGGGCCAAGATTGATCACATTGTGAAACAGTCATCTGAAGAAGCAGATAGAAACACTAATTCTGATTTGTGACGGCTGCTTTTCACTGAAAATATGTTTTCCTTTTTATTCTTGAAGTACAAGCAAACATTTAATGCATAAAACAAAGACTCTGACCTCTGCAACTCAGTCCTATGATCTAAGACTGCATATCTTTTCTATTCAGAAGGGGAGGTAGGGAAAAAATACATGCCATTTTGGGTCCAGGTTCAATTTGCCTGTGGCAAATCTGTTCTGGACAAATTATTCCCATTATAGCAGAAGGGATCATAGGACCACAGATTTAGAGCTGAAAGGGAACTTGAAAGTCATAAGATCCAACTTTCTTATTTTATAGTTGAAGACACTGAAGTTGAGGTTAAGTAACTTATGAAGGGACACACAGCTAGCAAGCATCTGAAGTAGGACCTGAACACGGATTTTCCTGATTCTGAGCATAGCATTCTGCCCACTATACCACCTATTATTGAAGAACTTGTAAATATTCTGAATAAACTCCTAGGAAAAAAATATTAGCAATTGGGCATTGAGCAAATAAATTTAAAGTATATTGACTACATTATTCGTATCAATGCATCAAGGGTTTTCCAAAGCAAAACTGTGAGTAGATTCAAACCTGGACTGAACAGTTAATTAGACATAGTTTGCATATGAGAGGAAGGAAATGGAATAAGCACGTCTATAACATTTACTATTTGCCAAGCGCATTTTAGAAATATTCTCTCATTTTATTTCCCACAATGCTAGGAGGTAGGTGCTGTTACTGCCCCCACTTTACAGTTGAGGATACGGAGGCAAATAGAAATTAAGTGACTTGCCCCAAATCACACAGTATCGGCATCTGGACTTAAACTCAGGTCTTCTCTGACTCCAGGGCTAGTGCTCAGTCTACTCTAGCACCAGTTACTCTTGGTGTCCTCAGCTTCTATTCTACATTTCCTTTTTTCCCTTTCAGTACACTGGACCCAAGGACCTAAGGTGTTCAATCTCTCTCTCTCTCTCTCTCTCTCTCTCTCTCTCTCTCTCTCTCTCTCTCTCTCTCTCTCTCTCTCTGTCTCTGTCTCTCTGTCTCTGTCTCTCACTGTCTCTCTTTCTCTCTCTCTCTCTCTCTCTCTCTCTCTCTCTCTCTCTCTCCATCTCTCTTCCTCTCTCTCTTTGTCTCTGTCTCTACCTCTCTCTGTTTCTGCCTCTCTCTGTTTGTCTCTGTCTCTCTCTCTCTCTGTCTATGCCTCTCTCTGTCTGTGCCTCTCTGTGTTTGTCTCTGTCTCTCCCCTTTGTATGTCTCTCTGTCTCTGACTTTGTCTCTTTTTCTCTATATATATATTTCTGACTGTCTCTGTCTTTCTCTTCTTCTCTGTATTTCTTTATGTTTGTGTCTTTCTGTCTGTCTTTCTGTCTGTCTCCTCTCCTCACTATCCATCTTTCTCTGTCTTTCCTGTCACCAAGGGAAAACTATTCAATAAATTCATTAATTCACACACATCAAGGTCTTGTTGGGTTACTCCCCCTGGAACATTTTAAAAGAGTTCCTGGAGAGGATGATAATTAACACAAATTAAAAAAAACAAGTAATGGCATAATTTCAGTATCAATAAGGGAAATGTTTCTTGCTGCCCCTCGTAGACACATAAGATCTAGAGTCAGGATGCACTCCACAGATTATCTAACCCCAGCCTGTCCTTTTACAGATGAGAAAACTAAAACCCAGGCAAGTAAAGGAACTTACCCAAGGCACAGTGGTGCCACAACCGATGGCACAAGGGATAGATTACTAGGGCTCAAGTCAGGAAGACCTCATTTCAAATCCAGCCTCAGACACTAGTCTACTATTGTCAAGTACGTTTTACAACACACAGAGTAGAAATGAGATCTGAACCCAGGTCCTCTGACTTCAAGCCTGCAGCTTTTTCATCATGACCTAAAACAAAACCCCCTTGATAGTCCCCTACTATGCCTATGAAAGAAGCCAGTCTTGGCCTTGAAGAGCAAATGTAAATTAATTAAAGTAAAAAAAAAGTAGGCGAGTAGAGAGTGTGCTGTCCTGATTCAACCAATTTAATTCAAATATTTATCATGGGCCTACAATGTACAGGGCACTAGGAGGTGATTTTTGTTTTTGCTTTTTTTTGGAAGTTCAGACTTCTGCTAATTTCTTTGGTATATGGACCTCCCAAGGGGGAAATTCCTTCTACCAGTGCAGATGAGCTCTTTCCCTGCAACTCAAAGTCTTTGAGAGATGCTCCAGGCACTGAGAGGTTAAGAGAACTCTTCAGAGACTTGAACTCAGGTCTTCTTGATTCCCAGGCCAGTTTTCTATTAAGGATATAAGCTACCTCTCAAATAGAGGACAAAAATAAAAATAGCCTCTACCCTCAAAGAACTTCTAATCTATTAAGAAATACAGTATGAAAAGTGATAAGTAAATTTAAGATAATTTGAGGGAAGTCAAGGAGTCCTAGAGGTATAAGTAAGGAGGAAATGGATTCTAAGCATGGGGGACAGTCTCCAATGGCAAGGCGATGAGCTATTGAATGGTGAGCCCAAGGAACAGCTAACAAGGAAGTTTGGTTTTGACATAAAGCATGTAAAGGTGCAATCAGATTCTGGAGGGCTTTAAAGGCTAGGCTGAGGAGTTCATGTTTTATCTGAAAGGCAATGGGGAGTCACTGGAGATTTTTGAGTGGGAGAGTGACATAGTCAAGCTTGTGGTTTTATTCTGTCAATTGTAAAGAGGGTGAATTAGAAAGGGGACCAACTAGAAGCAGCGAGATGTATTCTGACACAACTGTAATAGTCCACATGAAAGGTGAAGAGGGTCTGCCATGTGAGTGGAAAGAAGGAGAGATGGGAAAGTAGAAATGTCAAGACTTGGCAGAGGATTGGATATAGGACACAAGGAATAGGGAAAAGCCAATCAAGAATGGATTCAAGGTAGGAAATAAGTCCCCTTGTTCTTGTATCTGACCTAACTTTTTCGGTACATGTGTGCCTATATTTACTAATCCACTTCCATCTTGAAAATTAGACTAGCATTTGATTTTGTTTAAGAAACATTCAGTAAGTGGCTGTTGGTTCAGGGTATCATCCTAGGAACTGCAGTAGGCATAGATTCTGAATTCAAGGAACTCACAATTAGATAAGAGACACAAGAAAAGATCACCAGTAATTCAAACTAGAATGTGGTACCTATGAGAAGTAAAGATAAAGTACTATGAGAGATATGAGAATGGGACTGAAGATGAAATTAAAATGTTCAAAGTCTCCATGATAATAGCTTGCATTTCATAGCACTTTACAATTCACAAAACACTTGGTAAGTATTTGCTTTGTACACTTCAAGCTAAAAGAGAGAGAGAGGGACGGAGAAAACATGAACGCCCCTCTTCCCACTATGTCCCTGATTGCCACAGAATGAACCATCAGTTTAGTTTCTGTAAGGTAATACAGTGAAAAAATATCACAGCATTTTTTAAACGAATCCCAGCACTGAACTACATCCCCTCTTAATTTCCCAAGGGATGTATATCCTATTTAAATCAACTTTGATATTTGAAATATTTCTGCTTCTTACTTGAGAAAAAGAAAGTACAGTCTGCTTCTAATGAAATAATTATAAGTACCAACTATGTAGGGTAAACAAAGAAGAAAGAAATACAAATATACATGACGAACATGAACAGAAATATAATGATAGAAATTAACTCTGAGTCACATTTCCATGCATTGTTTTGAAGTTTATGTAACTTATGATGCAAATCTTATATTAGGTTCTGAATTGGGGAAAATAATCTTGGGTTCCATTAGGTTATACTCTAATATAGGATTTAATAAGAGCCTGATAAATCTTAAGTATTACATTACAGTATGTTAATGATCATCATTATATCTTATCCAATCCAGGCCACGTAGAGTCATCACAGATTCTCATATAAAGAAAATATTAGCCATTTCAGAATACCCTTATACTGTAGTTAATAAAGTAGAGTCTCTGAATACAAATCTGCTTTATAGGTAATTTCCCAGTTAATGAAGATTGCTTCTATACCATGTCACAACCTAATATAATAGAAGCAACTCTTTTTTTTTAAGAAACAGATCAATGTTCATAACATACTAACCAGTCTCTTACCAGGGTTCATTCACCATTAATGGAGGCCACTTTCTCTTAATAAATTAATCCATTACCCTAAAAGAAAAATAATTCTCTTTTTTTCATTTTCCACTTCCCATGCGTGTTTGACAAAAATGTTCTACCTATGCAAATAGCCCAAATTGGACCAACAGTAAATAAATTACTGAACTGTGATTCACCATCTATTTTGGTCAAGAGTTGAGCATAAGCATGGCAAGATTTACGAGCATGATGGCAGCACATCGATGCTGCTGTATATGATCAAAGAGCTTTGCAAAATAAAGACAGATGGTGATGTAGTAAATAATGACTTGATTGTAAGGCAAGGACTGCAGGATTGCTGAGTGCACTTATCTTAACCAGACTTTATTCATATCAGCTTTTACAGTTCAGGGTTGATTGACCATGGAAAGAATCCAAGTTTATGATTAATAAAGAGATATCATTAAATAAGGATATAATTTCCCAAATAGTCTTTCGTGTCTGTCGTTCCTTCTGTAATCAGCCAAGTAGTGATTGTTTCATGTTTTCGGGGCGTAACACATACAGGAATTCACAGAATCAGCCTAGAAGATTTTAAAAACAAGAGTAGACCACACTGACAAGCAGGTGATGTGGCAGAGGAGGCAATAATTAGTCACCATATTGGGTTACCACTTGGTCAGTCCTATTCATTGCAGCCTAATCTAATCCTCCAAGCACTGAAATCAGTTCTACCATGGCTGCTTTGGCACTACATTTCATCTACAACCTCAGACCCAGGGTCCTTTGGAATTCATTAAATCTTTTCAAGGGACTAACCTCTAAGACTATTTGGGGGGATATGTGAAAAAATAAGATAGAATAGGGAGAGATTACTTTCAGTTGGGATGGGAGGAACCAAAGCAGAGAACATTTCATGGAGAAGGTAGTATGTAAGATGGGCAAAGGCCATCTTCAAAAGGAAAAAAAAATGAGGAGGAGAGGAGAGGGTCAAGCAGAGTAAATTCCAGGAATAAGAGATGGCCTCTGCAAATGTAAGAGGCAAAAAGAAGGTAAATAGCAAACAAAAGACAATTAATAGTCCATTTTAGCTGCATCGGATTTAAATTCAGAGGAAATGTGTTTGAATCCCAATTCTACAGCCATAGGCAAAAAAAAAAAAAAAAAAAGCCACAGGAAACTGGGCCCAGGCCTCAGTTTCCTCATAAAAACAATTATAATAACTCAACGCTTTAAAGTTTGCAAAGTGCTTTACGTATGATATCTCATTTGGTCCTTACAACAACCGTATGGAAAACTGGCTATTCTTATCCCTGTTTGATAGATAAAAAAAAATTGAGGCTAAGAGAGGTTAAAGTGACTTGAACAGAATCACATAGCTAATAAACGTCTGATGCAGGATCTGAACTCAGATTTTCCTGACCCTAGTTCTGTCATGTTATCTACTATATCCCTTATCTGCTTCGGTAAAATGAACGGGTTGTACAAGATGTCATTTGAGGTCCCTTCTAGCTCTAGGAAGAGAGAGGATTTGTGTCACAGAAGGCTAGAAAGGTAAGTTGGAGTCACTTCCATCTCGGCATTTTGCAATCTGCTCTGTCCTGGGTGGCTGTTCCTACAAAGCACTCAGTCAAAGAGTTGGAACAGTGCCCAGTTCTTCAGTCAGCCTGCCGACTCCATTACAAAGGAGGATCTTTTCTCCCTCACCCAGACTGGAGGAGAAAGTGCAAGGCATTTAGTGGCTGAATCACAGGGTGAACTGGGGCTGGGCCAACAGAGAAACTCTCAGGGCAACCCTCCCCCCCCACTCCGTTATTCAGAAGAAGCAGGCTCTATTGAGATCCCTGCAGCATCCTTGTTAATCCACAACTGACCTGTCCAAAAAGCCCAGTAAAGTAAGGCAGCCAAAGAATGCCCCCTAGTTTCATTATATGAATAGTGTGCCATTAACCAGGACACCGCTGAAAATGTCTGTGCATAGCCCATGTGTATCCACATCTATCTGTGTGGTCTTAAAAATATAAAAGTCAGAGGCTGTGGCTTTGGAGGAATTAACTGTGTTATATCAGGCGCCCAAGGATATTTCTGCTTATTTAATAATGAAGAAATGGAAATCAATTGACCAAAATTAAAATAATCCCAGTGAGGACCTCATGGGACTACACTGTTCTGAAAATTCTCCAATTTTTATTGTATAATAAAAACCAGTTCTGGAATTTGCATTAGTATGCTGCTGATGGCCTGTATTAGAACATCTTTCTTCAAGCACTTTTCAGGATTGAAAACGCTCTAATTCTTCCTACAGTCCAGTACGTTGGGTTACCACATGATCATGAAACCCTGTGACATCTGCCCAATGAAGGGGCACTGTTGTTGTTATTCAGTAGCGTCTGACTCCTTGCGACCTCATCTGGGTTGGTTTGTTTTTTGGCAAAGATTGGAGTGGTTGGCCATTTCCTTCTGCAGCTCATTTTACTGATGAGGCAATTGAGGCAAACAAGATTAAGTTACTGGCTTAGGGTCACAAAGCTAGTAAGTGTCTAAGACCAGATTTGAGCTCAGGTCTTGCTGACACCAGGTCCAATGCTCTATCCACAGCACCACCTAGCTGCCCAAAGAGCTAAAAGGATGGATTGTGATAGGTATTGACAGAGGAAGGGAGAGGGAAGCAAGCATTATTTTATACAGAGCCAAATCTAGGTAAGGCAACTACTTAGAGGATTTGCCCTAAGGTGCTTAATGTTGACTAGAGACTAGACCCATGATTCAACTAATATATGGCTAGGATATCCAAGTTGAGAAAATGCCCTTCACATAAAAAAGGACCACTTTGCAGCTAACAGTCTTAATGGATGCCTAGAGCCCTGAGAGTTTAAGTGTCTTGACTCCGAGGGCAGTTTTCAAGTCACGCTGCCTCTGAATTTAGAGAGTACTGACTGTTCTTGAAGGCCATTAGTAGCACAGAAACAACAGAGCTTACTTAGCACCTATCTCCCAAATGACATGCTGTGGTAAGCCTGTTCTCTGCCCCTGTCCGTCACCCCAAACTCCCACCCCTCAGTTGAGAATACCTTTCATATCCTTTGCCAGGTATACCAAAATTACCAGGTCCAGCTCTGATTGTAGAGAAATGGTGAAACTTGCCTGTAGTTGCATAATCATCATTAAAGTTTAAGAATCATGATCCCCTAATGTAATGCTATCTAGATCTAGGACTACCCTCATACGAGGGAGTACTGGGCAGTTCATATCTGATCTTTGATGCCAACAATCTTGCTTCCCTGATTTTCTGTGCCTACTGATCTCAAAGACCTTCTAGGCATTAGGTAAATCATATGAGTCATTTGACCTTAAATCTAATGCCATTGCAAAAGATTAATTGTTAAGCACTGGAAAAATGCCAGCAAATTCGGTGGAAATGTGGAATATACTCATCTGGGAGATCTGACCATTCTGAAAGTTAATGAGTACATAATTGATAAATCAAGAGAACACACAGCCTTGCTCTCTGGAGGAAAGAAGGTAACCACATTGGTGGAATTTTTGTCCATTACCCCACATTTCTGGCTATGTTTATTGGTTGTAGCCTTTCTATATCTTTGGAACCTACATGAAGGTCCCACAATAATAACATGTCAGAGATGATGAACTATCAACTTAAAATGACTATCAGTGTCACTAAATTTGAAAAGGCTTATCATGAGATGGTTGGCCATGAGGTAATGATTTTTTGTTCCCATCAGTTCATGAGGCATGAAGGAATAGTGTTCCACATATGTGGAGGGAGCACAAATTGATGAAATCATGGTGCTCTGGTTCTTTTGAAATGAGGCATATTGAAGTATGCATCTTTTCTTGGAAGATAGTAAGAAACTAAAATCTGAAGAAAATAGGTCTTTATAACTGACTATTAAGCAACAAGCATTTAGTAAGTACCCTCTAGGTACTAGGTGAGGTGCTAACATTACAAAAGAAAAAGGAAAATGAAATAAAATCTGCTCTCAAGAATGTCACATGTTATCAGGGAGACAATAGACATAAGTACCTATAAAGGTAAGTACATATAAAACATATGCAAGAGGCATACAAGGTACTTTTGGTTGGAAGGCTAGGTGGCAACTAGTGGATAGAATGCTAGGCCTAGAGTCAGGAAGACCTGAGTTCAAATTTGACCTCAGATACTTACTAGCTGTGTGATCCTAGGCAAGTCACTTAACCCTGCTTGCCTCAGTTTTCTTATCTTCAAAATGAGCTGGAGAACGAAATGGCAAACCACTCTGGTATCTTTCCCAAGAAAACCTCAAATGTGGGTCTCGAAGAGTTAGATATGACTGAAATGATTGAACAACAACAAGGAAATGGGGATCTAGAAAGATTCCTTTTATAGAAGGTGACATTTGAGCTAGGATTCTGGGGATTCTAAGAGTCAGACATGATGAGGGACTGATGGGAAATGGAATGGTATAAGTGAGGAACATCTAGAGGGCCAGTTTAGCTATACCATAGAGGGTGTTAAGAGTAGTAATGTTTTCCATGCCTAGAAAGCTAGATTGGAGTCAAGTTGAAAGGGGTTCTAAATGACGAGAAGAGGAGTTTGTATTTGATTCTAGGAAGTCTGAAGTTTATTGAGCTATTGAGTGATATGCTCAGACCTGATTTAGTAGTATCACATTGACAATGAGATTGAAGAGGAGAAAGACTTGTGGCAAGGAGACCAATTATGATGATCCTAATTAGAGTGGGGGATGTGTGACTGAAAAGAAAGGGACAGATGTAAGAAATGTGGTTGAGACAGATTCAACTAGATCTTACAACCAATTAGTCATGTAGGGTAAGGGAAAGTAAGGTCAAGAATAATTCTGAATAAGTGGAAGGATAGTAGCACCCTAAACATAAGAGGTAAATTCAGAAGAGAAGTAGTGGGCTTAGAATGAATTATATGGCTATATTGAGTTTGAGAGGCCTATAGAGTATCTAGTTGGAAATGTCCAGTAGATATTTGATGATGCAATACCGGAAGTCAGGAGAGAGAGAGACAGAGACAGAGACAGAGACAGACAGAGAGAGAGAGAGAGGAAAGTTCCTGGACAGGGTCTTGGAGTACATCCATTCATTTGGGGGTGCGATACGCCTGATGATCTAGCAAAGGAGAGAAAGAAGGAATGGTCATACTTGTAGAAGGAGAACCAAGAGAGAACAGCAGTGTCATGAAAAGTAGGCGGAGAGAGTTTCTCAGAGAAGATGACAGCCAACGGTGTCTAATAGCGTATTTGTTGTTGTTCAGTCATGTCTAAGTTTTCATGACCCTATTTGGGCTTTTCTCGGCAAAGACCCCGGAGGTGTTTGCCCTTTCCTTTTCCAGCTCATTTTATAGATGAGGAAACTGAAGCAAACAGGGTTAGGTGACTTGCTCAGTACTTACAACTAATGTCTGAAGCTAAATTTGAACTCACAAAGGGTCTCCTTGACTCCAGGCCCAACACCCCATCCACTGCACTAATCCTGAATAAAGGTCAAGAGAGATGAGGACTTAGGTCACTGAATATGGCAATTAAGAGATCATCGATAACTTTGGAGCAAGGGATTTCAGTTGAGTATGAGATCAAAAGACTTGCTGTTTCCCTTTCCTTCTATTTCCAAAGAAAAAGGAGAATATGAGAATGTACCATTACCATCACAGAGTATTCCGCTCTCAGAAGGAGCAATTGAGGGATGTTTTTCCCTAAGCAGTAAATTTTTGCCCAGGGCAGCTATAAATTATTATTTAGCTTGATGATCTTTAATTGCTGCATTTGGATTTCAATTTAATCCAGTAGTTAATCAGGATCTACTACATGCCTGGCACACTTCTGTGAGTTTATTGCTTTGTGTACCCTATTTCTTTCATCAGGTACTTTAGTCACTCGTAATGAAAAAGATACCACATGTCTCAGATTTGGAATGGATTGTTTTCAGGGCAGACTAAAAGGACTCCACATACACCTCCATTCACCACTCCAAAAAAAAAAAATCTGCATTGTTCCTCACAATATAAACAACTATTACTCTAATCTCAATAGTACTTCCATAATATTGTACACTGAAATATACATTACTTAAATGATCAGCCTGATGTATTTCCACTGCGTGTATGTATACATACACACCATTCAGAGAGAGGTTATCTTTCTCTGTTCTACGCAGTACCAGGGATTAGTATATTTAAATTCAAGACCCCCTAAAAACTGTCCAAAATGTCCCCTTAGCCCCTTTTCATTCTTTTGGCATTCACGATTACCAGTATGGACTGTCCAAGAGTAATCCCTCATCTTCACTATGAAACTAACATATATAGAGATACAATTGCATGTATGTATCTGTACATATATGTATATATGAGGATGCACATTGTATATAGATGCATAGCTATGTAATTAGGCAGATATACTTCCTGGCAAGTGAGGTACTACTCCTTCCTGGATGGCACTCACCCCTGGAATGAGGATATACTCACTCTTTCCCAACTCTTGCCTTCAGCTAGCCCTATATATTTGATCTTTGCTCTATGTTCTCTACCCTCCACTGAGGAGCTGAGAGATACCTTGAAAATGCTTAGGAAAGGTGATTCCTCTCAGGCTTTCTTAAGCCACCTAAGTCTACTTCATGACTCAAAGCCTTGCCAACACTAATGGTCCTGAGTCATCTCAATTTAGGTTTTCTCTGTTATTGAATAACTTATGAGTCAGTAATAAAATCAGAAGCCACAAGAACCCCTCTCTCATATGACTCAAGCCAAGGGGTAGGAGAATCCTCTCTCTACTGCCTCAACAATACAGACATAGAAAATCAACAATTAAGGATACAGGAATCAAAAGCAGTTAAGGTAACCTAATTTCTATCTACAGAAATCCAATTTTAAAAGAGCATACTTTTTTTACTTCAGCATACAAACAACTTAAAAGAGCAAAGAGCCATGGATTTAACAAACATTCTCCTGATGGGAGAAAATAGAGAAAGATTAAGCAAATGACACTGATGCCTGCCACCCACCTGAGTCTCCTTTTTATCTTGGCATTTACTCCAGCTGTGTCCACTTTCTCTCTCTCATATACATATATGCAAATATAGACAGATATATATACATATATAAATATGCATATACATACAGATAATTAATGTGTATGTATATATACATATAGAGGCATCATATAGACATATACATATACATATACATATACACTCATATATGAAAGCTAGTGAGGTCCAGTGAGTAGAGGCCTTGAAGACTTGGACTCAATTTATGCCTCTGACACGTAGTAATTGTTTGATCGTGAGCATTTCAGTCATTTTTCAGTCATGTCCAACTCTTTTGGATCTCATTTTGGGTTTTTCTTGGCACACACAGTGGAGTGGATGGTCATTTCCTTCTCTAGCTCATTTTGTAGATGAGGAAACTGAGGTAAACAAAGTTAAGTGATCTGCCTAGGGTCATAGAGCTAGGAAGTGTTTGAGGCTATATTTGAGCTAGGAAGATGAGTCTTCCTGACCCCAGGGCTGGCACTCTATCCACTGTGCCACCTAGCTGATCACAGCTACAGATATAGACATATACATACTCATACCACACATATGCACATACATACATGCGTATGTCCACACACACACATATGGAGAGTGAGAAAGAAATGTAAATCTACCTCATTTGCATGGATTTCATAAAACTACTATTACAAACTCTTTGATTCTGAGCTAAACAAGTGAGTAATTTTTTACTGGCTTTGTTTTCTTTTAACAGATGAATTGGAAAAATTAGAGCAAGAGAGACTGGCATTAGAAGCCACGATTAAAGATAATGAGAGTGAAGAAGGAAGTAAAGGTATCCGGGGACTGTTCAAAAAGGCTGGAAAGTTGAATATCACCAAGCAAATTCCCAAAAAAGGTAAGCTTTAAAATCTCCCCTTCCCGTTACCCAAAAAAAGGATAACATTTTCACTGCTGAACTATTCCAATTTTTAGCTGAATTTCAAAAATCAGGCCAGCTGCTAGTTTTTACTGACCTCAAGGTGCAGGGAGGATGATGGGAAGATGAAACAGGGTCAGAAGGATCAGGGACCAGCAGTTGGATCAAGGGTATAAAGAAGAAAATAGGTCTGAGAAATCTGGAGACTGATGGTCTCCACAGAGAATCTGCTAAGGATTTAGAGGTAAGTCCCTTTGGGGACTTTGTGTAATAAAGAGATGATTTAGTCTGAGAATCAGACACCTGAGTTCGCAATGATTCATAGACTATTAGAACTGGAAGAAGCCTGAGAGAGGTAACTGGAAAGTAAGAAGGTCAAACCACTCAGAGGTAACGTGATTTGCCCAAGGTTGACCTAGCTAGTTCGTAGCTGAGGTGGGGTTACAACCAGCTCTCCTGACTCCCAATCAAGACTCTCTCTGCCACACTGCAACACTGCTTGAGTAGGCTTAGGGATGTGAAGTGAAGGAGTATTGATCAACAGAGAAAGACGAAACTGGAAAGGAAAGAGAAATTTAAGAACCTAAGAGAGAAGGGACATAGCATCGTTCAAAAGCACTGTTGTTCAAAAAGCACTGGGCTTTTGAGTCAGGGAATCTGTTCCCCATCTCTGAACAATTATGAGGGACTAGGGAAATGAAGACCCAACAATCCAAAAAGCCCTTTCCTCCTCATTTTCAAAGAACTCCTTGGACACTATCCATGACTTCATAAGTATTTATTATTAAAGATTTTAAATCACTTTTATGTATAAGGTTTTTTTTTTACCAGATCTGTGATTTTTATTGATATATGGAACTCTCCATGTAGAAACTCCCTTTCCCAATGCTAAACTGAAACTAACCCTGAAACTTATTAGAACACTGCCTTGTTCAATGACGTCCACAGTCATAGTCAGTATGTGTCAGGCTTGAACCCAGTTTTCCCTGACTCTGAGGCTATCTATCTAGCTACTATACCACATTGCCTCTCATATGATAACAGAGCCCTGGGAATCTACAGAAGCCTGGGAAAACTCCACTGACATATACTTTTAAATTATTAAACACATTAAAATTAATCTTGGTAGTCTTGAATTAACAGCACATGACTCAATAAACCTGGAGTCATCTTATAAAAAGAAATATTCGCATGGTTCATCCTTTGTACTAGTTCTCCATAAACATAGCTGAGAAATTTAGAAAGGTTTGTAGTGGCCTCTGCTGGTCCAAAAAATGTGAAAGCTTTAACGTGTATTTCTAAGAAAACTAAGGACATTTTTTGGATATAGTTTGGGGTGTGGGTGGTGCTAAAGGTATATTTTAACCATTTACTGGTATTCATTAAGTCAGGAAAAGACAATATCTCTCTAGATATCTCCAGAATCAGAACAGAACTTAAAAATTGGGATTGCACCAGCGTTCTACTTTACATTATTCATTTCTATGTGAAACACTTAAAAATTTACAATTCTAGGATAATCATCTAATTTAACGGATTTAAAAAGATAGGTAAACAGACAGATAGATAAATAAATGTATGGCTAGGTAGACAGGTATATATATATATGTAGATATACATATATTCTACTATGGTTATGGTGCAAAATCTCTGAACTTAGCATATGACTTTCTTAGCCAATCACATAAGCTAGGAGGTGCCAAAATAGCTCTTTTAACTACAAGAAACAGAAAAGATCCTTAATGCGGTGGGTCTCAGGAAAACTAGTTGGGTTATGTAGACAGCCAGTCGTTGGCTGGTTTCTGTCCCTTCTCTGCACCCTAACATTTGGCTATTCAGGAAGACCTGGTTATTATTTTTAAGTTAAATATTTATAAAGGTACTATAATTTGTTTCAAATGGTGAGATTGTTTTCTGATATTATCTTATATTGTCTGATATATCTATTTCAATTCAATTCAACCAATATTTACTCAGTACTTACTATGTTCAAGACACTAGGGATACAAAGAAGGGAAAGCCCAGTGTCTGGCCTCAGTGGTGGGGTTAGAGAGAAGGGAGGAAAATAAGACTTACATCTGGAGAAAGTAAAGAAGAAATTTCCTTCCTCTAGAAGGATAAGGGAAGGCTTTATTGAGAAAAGTGACACCTGAGGATGGTAGATTAAAGGCAGCAACCCAGCAAAGTCTCCTAACATTTTCCTCCCAAACAACTTTAAAATGTGTCTTGGTCTTTTTGCCACTATGGGAGCTTTTTATGGACACGTTCTTTTTTTTTAATTGTTCAATCATTTCTCCAGTCTATTTCTTAACTTTGAACTTTATGTTAAAGTTGGGCTCTATTCACCTAGGGATGGGGAAGCACTGTCCTAAGCTTCAGACCAAAACACAAATGCAGAAGAAGACAATGTGAAAGCAGCTGCAAACAAAGCCTCAAAGAAAAATCCTAATTGGACACAAGCCCAGAAAGAATTCCTAGAAGAGTTAAAGAAAGTGATAAAGGAAATATTAGGAAAAGAAATTAGAGTGATAGAAGAGAAAAGGGGATACACTGGGAAAAGGGGAAAGGAAGAACTAGATTGAGGGAAATTCTCTCACATAAGAGAGGCATGCAAGGAACAGCTTTTACAATGGAGGAGAAAATGGGAGGGTGGGCAATACTTGAACCTCTGTTTCATCAGAATTGGTTCAAAGAGAAAAGAATATATATGTGTGTGTGTGTGTGTGTGTGTATGTACATGTACATACACACATACATACATATATAGATATACATAGACACGCACATTCATTTGGCAATTGGGAATAGAAATCTCTTACCCAACAGGTTAATAGGAGGGGAAGGGGATAAGAGAAATGGGGAGAATCCAACAATACAAGAGACACACTTGAAACAGAAAGACATATCCAAAGCATCCAATAAGGAGATGGAACAAAATCTATTATGCTTCAGCTGACGTAAAAAAGACAGGGGTAGCAATCATGATTTCAAAGTAAAAGCAAAAACAGACCTAATTAAAAGAGATAATCAGAGTAAGCACATTTTGATAAAAGGTACCCTAGATAATATAAAAAAAATTACAAGTTTCTCTAATAAAGACCTCTTTTCTTCAATATATGAGTAACTGAGTTAAATTTATAAATAATAAAAGCCATTCCCCAACTGATAAATTGTCAAGAGATATGACTAAGCAGTTTTCAGAAGAAGATATCAAAGCTCTCTAGAGCCATGTTAAAAATGCAATAAATCACTATTGATTGGAAAAATGCTAATTAAAAGAACTCTGATGTACCACCTCATACTTATCAGATATGACAGATGCTAGAAGGGATGAGGGAAAAAAGCACACTAATAAACTGCTGGTGGAGTTGTGAACCGATACAACCATTCTAAGAGAACAATTTGGAACTATACCTAAAGGGCTATAAAGCTGTATATAACTTTTGACCCAGCAATACCAATATTACAGAACTGTGAAGTTTAGATTTAGTCAAAGGGCTGCCCTTGAGGCCCTAGAGGGCCACATGTGGCCTTGAGGCCACAGGCTCCTTACTCTTAACTAGATTCAAGAAGACTTGAGTGCAAATTTGACCTCAGACACTTAGTAGCTATGGAATCCTGGGCAAGTCACTTAATCTTAATTCCTGTCTGATTCAGGTTCCTCATGAGGATCATATGAGGATAATAAGAACACCTACCTCCCAGGGTTGTTGGTGGGATAAAGTAAGACAATATTTGTAAAGCACTTTGCAAACCTTAAAGTAATACGTCAATGTTCATTATTATATTTATGATCCTATCAGACTATTTGACTGGGTGGATAGCCTAAGTGAAGAAGGAAGGAAAGGAGAGAAACAAGCATTTATCAAGTCCCTACCATGTGGATAATAACAAATTCACATTTGTCTAACATTTTCCAAAGCCAAGCTACCTCACAACCCTAGGACAAGAAACTGAGATATGGAAAAGAAAATGGAGGTTCAGAGAGTTGCTCAAAGTCACACTGGTAGTAAGAGCAGACCACCAATTCTTCATATACTAAATGGCTTCCTCTTTTCTTTACAAAGACTTCGGTTTCATTCAAAGAAATCCATTAATCAATCAATTAACAAGCTTTTATTAAGTGCCCACTATGTGCCAGGTACCATGGTAGGCACTGGGGATATCAACAGTTCTTGCCCTCAATTGTTTCCCAAAGCAAATCTGATCTTATGCATCTCTGTCTCCAAATGTGATGGGAAATTTAGAAAGCTTGGCATTAGAATGATAGAATTTTTACAGCTGGGCTCCTGACCTTTCAATGACATCATTTTACAGATAAGGAAATTGAGACCCAAAGAGGTTGTCTTGCCTGAAGTCACACTAGTTAGGGGCTGAATTAGAACAAGAATACAGGATTCATGACTATTAAATCTAATGTCCTTTCCACTGCACCTCACTGATTTTTCCTGGGTATATTTCTCTCCCAGTAGGAAAACATCTCATCTCCTTCCCTATCCATGAAAAGACATATTATTATGGGAGATGTTCCCCTCTCTATGTATTGCTTTAGCAAATCCATATCCTTCTCTAAAACTCAGGCTGTCACATGACCCAGAAAGGCCAAAAACAAATTAAAATGAAAAAAGGGGCATGTAATACCACATCCTGCAAGTGATATTTTGAATATCAAACATGTTCTACTGTTTGTTTTACTTATTTAGTAGCTCTGCTGGGCCATAGGATCAGTGCTAATTCTTCCCTCAGTCATGCATATGCACATTCCCTGGACTGCAACAGATCTGCATGGAAGTAAGGCCAGAGATTCACAAAATCATAGAATTTCAGAGTTGGAAGAGACTTTGCCCACCATCTAATCCAGAGGTTCTTAACCTGGGGTCAGTGGATAGATTTCAAGGGATCTGTGAAGTTTAATGGGAAAACGCTACATTTTTATTCTTACTAACTTCTAACTAAAATTCAGTATTTCCTTCCATTATTTAAAAACATTATTCTAAGAAGTCCACAGTCTTTGTTAGACCGCCCAATGAGTCCATGACACCAAAAAAGTGCATAAGCTCCTGATCTTGTCAAACCCAGGATTCTATTAGAGAATTCTGAATACAAATCACTATACAAGGCTGTTCAATCTTTGTGTGAAGAGTTCTATACATAAAATGTGTTAGTAATTTAAACATTGAAAGCAAGCCTCAGACCCTTTTGTTTATAAATGTTCTTTCTTTCTCATGCGTCCAATCAAGACTAGGGAAACTGAAACTGAATAGAAGCAGATAATTACTTTAGAATTCTCAATCCCAAAATATGGCAATACTGAAAGATAGTACAAAGAATCTTTGGAGGCTGTTAGATCAGAGAGAAAGCACAAAGAAGGTTGTCCGCTCTACTTTAAATACTGCCCTAACACTTTTTTAAAAATCGAATAATAAAGTGACAACATTCAAAGAAAAATAAAATTTGAAGTTATATACAAGTTAAGGTCCACTCACTGTGACCAAGTGCCTATTTGCACATGGGCCAAAGAGTCCTAACCTTAAGCTACTGTCTCCCTGTTAGCAATTTTACTGCCAAAGTTAAGGCATAATTACTTTTTTAAAAACAACAAAGCTTGCTTGCTTTTGCTAAGTTTTTGAAAGATTTTTAAATTTAATGAAAATCTGGCATTTTCATGTTTTTAAAAAAATGATTTTACTGAGAAGTCAGTGTAAAGAAAGTAGTTAGAATATGAAAGTAATTGCATCAATAAACTGGTTTCAGTATCTATTTTTCTTTTATGTTCTTTGAGAGATATGAAAGAGACATAATAATGAAGTACGGTGTAATGCAAAGCTAAGGAAAGCTATTTAGCAGGTGCCCCTAGAAGCTTAGGTTATAACTTTATAAATCAAAGGTCTGTAGTTTGTTTGGGGAAAGACTGGATTTTTTTCAGATGCTTACAAATTGTAATTGTAGAGTTCAATCAATAAGCAAATATTTATTAAAAGTATTTCCTATACATGAAGGGCCAGGAATACAAAGACATAAATGAAATAGTCCCTGCCCTCAAGGACCTTAGATTCTATTGAGAAAAGTAACTTGCATAGGAGAAAGGCCAACAAGAAGGCTCTTCCAGAGTTGTTTCATGGCTGTGCTCCATGAATGCCTAAGATGTACTTCTATAAATACACACAAACACAAAGATCTCCAATATTAAAATTTGTGATTCTTGGGCCAGTCCTAAATCTTTCATTCAAAAATGAAAAAATAGTTATATTAATCATTATGTAAATAGAGAAAAAGAAAAAAATGGAATCCATTAGTTATCTACCCAATTTTCCAAAATTTAACCTTTCCCACCACAAGGGAAAAAAATCATTAGATGCCTTCTGTTTTAGTCAACTGATTTACTGGAAAGTCACTTTGCTACCATTTTCAAATTTTCCTTTTTTTCATTTTAGATAGTGGCGTTAACACAATCCAATCAATGCACGTGGGGGAGTTCAATCAGAGATTGGTGGAAGCCAGCACTCAGTTTAAAAAGAAGCAGGGCAAAGGCACCATTGATATTTGGTGGCTGTTTGATGATGGAGGTAGGTGATGCTAAAAACTACAGCACGGAGTAGGATTTCTTTATCGAAAAATTTAGCATAATGTATGGGAGACATGATAAGAACAGCAGATGAGGTATGAAATTTCCATATTTTCCAAAGAGTTAAAAAAAATTAGGCAGTATAAATATAAGACTAAAGAAATTGAGATATTCTCTTTCACTTACACACATTCATTCATCTTATAGAGTCATAATATACTTTTTCCCCTCCAGGGTTAACACTCCTAATCCCCTATATCCTGACTCTTAGGAAAAAATGGAAAGACTGCAAATTAAGGATTTATGTTGGAGGCAAGATAAACCGCATTGAAGAAGAAAAAATAGCGTACGTATTGGCAATTTCTGTCATTTAAAAATATGTGTGTGGCTTATAGTTAATACTATTTAACAGCTCTTATTAAAATCTCTAAGAACCTTTCAGGTACAACTGAAATAAAAATAAAGCCATTCTGAAAGAGCTCAGATTTACTTTCTTTCCCATAATTCACTATTCTAGACAACTGGTGAATACATTAGCTTCATTTTTTAAATCACCATATTTCCCCTACTGGAAGAATTAATACTTTTAAAACACCCTCTCCAGTGCTGACAGAGAATCTTCACTTTCAGGCTTGAATGGGAATAGCATTACTTTCTTTAATGTTTATTGGGTTTTATCTAATTAATTATTCAAAAGATAGAGACTCCTAAAGTTATGCCTACATTTGCTTGATAGAAGAGAAAAGACAAGTGATGATTTCAGTTTTATAGATACAACTGACTAATCCAATAACTTCAGTTCTTGGTATTGCAACTGAGTAATTGTATCCTTAAAAAGGTGGAGGTGTATACATTTATGCTTATCATTTCTATTCTCCCAGTGGTGCTATATACCTGATAAGCATGAAGCACCATATTAGAAGAGCTGACATTTTAGGTGACCCTAAGGACAATGGATAAAGGCGTATTAGACATAAGTAGACTACAGTGCAATACCAATGTTGACTTGCATCCAACAAATGGCATAAAAGGTAACATCAAGAGTGTCCAGAAAATGAATAAAGCCCCATCATATAGCAAACGTGATGAATAATTGATAGATGATCAGAGCTTTCCACTGGGATTCACTGACCACTAAAAGCATCAAACAAAGGCTTTAGTATGCTGAGTAGATTTTCTCTGGGAGATTTGTGCAGCTGTGGACGATGATTTTTTTGCACAGAATGAAAAGTTAAGGAGGGACTGTAATGTGTACAAGTGGATGGAGTATGCACACTGATGAAATCAAAGATCTGTCAACAAGTCCCAGTTGAAAAAAATGTGAACAAATCGTCACTGTTCTTCCTTTTCTGAGCAGCTCTAGTCCCATTTTCTAGGTCCGGTTTTTGTAACTATACAACATTTTCTTGGGGCTTCAGTGAAGCAATTTGAGCCCAAACATAATGTATCCATCAAGCATTGTAATGAAAATCAAACACTAACTAAAATCTTTTAAATAAATTAGCTTGCCTGAGAAGTGAATTTGAAATGAAACATGATTGCTTTGATATCTTAACTCAAACACAAATATTGTTTGATTGAGAGTAATTTGATATGTAGTGATGAAATGTGCTTTCTTATGTTTCAGGATGGCTTCACTTTTGAGCAAATTTAGGATAAAATTTGCAGACATTCATATCATTGGGGACATCAATATTAAACCAAACAAAGAAAGGTATGAAGATTTGTCAAAATCTATTATTTACCTCCACAGTAATCTCTTATTCTCTTTTATGCACATTATCAAAGAATGAGAATATGTTAGACTTTTGCTACAGCCAGTTTCTGGCATCGTAGAACTAAGAGGGGACTAAAAAAATAATGAACACGAACTATCCAATATATTGTTGTGTAGGTTATTTTCAAATGGTTGATGAGATTTACACAGTGAAGAGAATGTTTGAAAATTTCAAAAAAAAAATTCAGCCAACATTTCAGAGTTGTCTTTCATGTTTCTTTCTGAGTTGTCTCTTCATGTGGAATGATCACAGAGTCAGATAACTTCTCTGAATAGATGATGATGGTGACAATGGATAGATAGATATTATTGTGCCAAGTCATGTATGATGTATCTATAACTGGGGGAGAGGCATTGATGAGCAACTTGGGGAAATGGTCTGTTGCATTGTACAGAGCAAAAATGTACCTTGGAGTAAGCTGATCAAGTACAGCCCACACATTTATATTCCCTAGAGCGACTGCCCCTTGTATTTTCTGATTTCCATTTTCTTTGTACTTCTACCTTTCTTTGCTCCTTCAGTCTCTGACTGTCCCTTTTCCAATCCATGACCTTTCCACATATAAATTCCCATTGTATACATGACCAATAATAAAATGCCACTTTATTCAAATTTCAAAATTCTATTTTATTATCAAAGCAACAGTCACTAAATTCTTGGTGATTTGTAAGACTAGTGCAACTGACTTATTTATTTTAAGAGGGGTAGTAAGGAACTAGACCTGTGATTTCATCATGGGCAGCTCCTAGGGAGGGATCTCTTTCTGCCAATGCATGTAAGCCCCTTCTCTGGCACCCATAGTCTCTGAGAGTTATCTGAGGCACTGAGCATTAGTGACTTACCCAGGATCACAGAGCCAGTATGTGCAAGAAACAAGATTTGAAGTCCACTCATCCTAACTCTGAGGTCAACTCTATCCACTATGCCATACTAGCTCTCTGTGACTATACTATCAGCCAATTTGACTGGCTTTGTAATGGAACCCATGCCTTAATTTTATAAGAAAACTACTTGAGATACAATTGTCTAAATCATTCTGCTGTCATATTTGCATTTTATGCCAGGCAGATCTACAATGCTTTACTTTAATAAATTCTGCAATTACTACACATCCTTAATCAAAATGAACCTTTCTACAATTCTCTTCAGAAAATAGAATTAACGTGCTTACGTGAACTGGACTCTAGTATAATACTCTCTAGTGGCCTTCAGAATTTTCATTTAATTGAAGAATAGATGGATTTCAATTCACCTTAAGCCCTTTCCTCTTAGCATGTTTCTTTTATATAATCAAATAAGCTGGAAGCTGCTGGGATAGGTGGGTCAATTTCAAAGCTACCTTGAGATGCCAATTCACTTAGAGGTTCTGTATAACGGTACAAGCAGCTAGACAGGAGTGAATTGTGGGAATATAACTCAATCCTAGACTACAAAATCCTTTCCCATGTGATTGGAATTCCTAAAAGAGATTCAAAACTAATCCACCACACAGGATTTCTCTAGGTTTTCAAAGACAAACCGGGCCAAAAAAAATATCATTTATCAAGTGTTTGTTTCCCCAGGGTGAGTCCTCCAAAACTGTCTTATTGGGGAAGCACACTTCCAAGGCACACTAAAGGACCCAGAATGGCTACAGGATAGGAAGGGTACAAACTAAGAATATCTGATGGGCAGAGTTAGATTTCAACAAGGCAGGCCAGGCCAATTTCCACAGTTCAAGGCCACAAGGCAGAGCATGACTGTCTTCAAAAGCCTCAGAATCATAGAATCTCTGAATTAAAAGGGCTCATCTAGTCCAATACATGCCTGAAGCAGGAACTCTTGCCACAACAACCCTTACAGGAGGCCTCCACTGAGAAGAACTCACTCCCTTCCTACAGGCTGCATGTTTTACCTTCATCGTTGTTCAGGCATTTCAGTTGCGTCCAACTCTTCATGACCCCTTGGAGGTTTTCTTGGCAAAGACAGTGGAATGGTTTGCCATTTCCTTTGGCTCATTTATAGATGAGGAAACAGAGGCAAACAGGATGAAGTGATTTACAGCTAGTAAGTCTCTGAGGCCAGATTTGAATGCAAGAAGATGAGTCTTCCTGACTCCAGACCCAGTGCTCTATCCACTGTGCCATCTAGCTGCCCCACATGTTTTACTTTCAGACAACTCTAAATTTTAGGACTATGTTCCTTATTACAAGCAATGTCGTTCAAGGATGAAACCAGAAAAAGGTCAATAAAAAAAGTGAACAATGAAAAATATTTATAAGGATTTTTATAACAAATTTTCATGTTCAGGGACAGTGGAACCACCACATTTGGTCATAGATATGCTGTGCATGAGAAAGAAGAAATGGCCCTGAAGAAATCATATATGGCAAAAGCAGGATGAAACTAAAAATATAAATAAGGAGGTTAGATTAGAAGCAGCATAATTTTAGGAGAACTGAAGGATTAATTTTCAAGGTCTCTAAAGGAGAAGGTGCCAAAAGCATGAAGGGGGAGGGGGAACAACTTGGACCTTGTTATAACACCAAAAGTCAATGGAAAATATCAGTAATTACTGACCTGTCTGCCTATTCCCATCTACACAAAGTTTTTTTTATAACAACAAGATACATACATACATACATACATGCGTGCATACATACATAGAGGGGACCCTTGAGGAGAGTATAAGAATGTGTTATGGGCCTGAATATAGGTGAACCTAGAGAGGCATAAGATTTAATATATGTGTGTGTGCATGCATACACACATACATACATGTATGCATATATATTATTTTTTTACTTATATTCCCCCAACACTGGCCTAAACCATTTCGAACAAGGAGGTTGTGGTGCAGAACTGGGGAGGTTTGGGTTAATTTTGCCCCAAGAGGGATTGATCTAAGACCCAGCTATGAGCCCTGTGGACATCAAAGCAGTTTTTAGGACTTTGGAAAAGAGCTTCTGAAACCCCAGGGAACTCTTTGCTGAAGACTTTTAACCTTCTTGCTGGCAGCTTTTATCTGCTTTTATCCTCTGGACTGCTTTTAGTCACCTAGAGAACTTCTTTTTCCCAGAAATATTTGAATATATTGTACCAGTTGCAGAGTAGTGCCCCAGACAGAAGAGAATAGGCAGATTTTCTCAAATGACATTCTACATCAGGTCATATCTTTAATCACACAACTGATTGAAAGGTATAGAGGATATAAGATTCCACTGCTTTTGTTTTTATGAAAAAAGCATTTTTTACAGAACAAAGCACTACCTTATAAAGGCCCTCTTCCAACAAAATGTCTCCCATGCACATATAAATATCATTCAAGATTTCTTGAATAAGGTAACAACAGAAATAACCTTGTCCACTGACCCTCTGGTTATAATTATCAGGCAAGACATATGCTTGTCAAAGGTATTTACCTCTGTCGCTGAGAATATGCACAGTAGAGTTCAATTGGAAAGGGATTTTCTCCTCCAGATGTGCCTGTTTGTGAACAGCATTGCACTGATTGCATTGAGCCTCTAAACACTGCAGTCTCCTAAATGAGATCCGTGATTATTTAATAGATAGCAGCCTAACTACTCACTCAGGAAAAATAAATATGTGAATGAAGAATGGATATTGTCCAAATTATGCTATACATTTGGACTGATAAACCATAGAATTCACCCATCAGTAACTACATCATGGACAGACACTGCAAATGGATAATGCACCGATTACTGAACTGAGGAAGGGCAGGCAGCAGGATGAACTGCCTTTGGGAAATTGCATGGTTTTTTCAATGACCTCAAACTTTTCTCTGAAACAACAGCCCATGTCCTAAACACCAACATTTGGATACTATTACATGGCAACAAGCCATGTACTGTCTCTAAAGAAGTAACATTGAATATAACTCAATGGACAATGATGGGGTATATGTTGGACCTCTGCAGACTAAAGCACCTTACTTACAAGGAATTATGTAGGACAAATAGAAAAAAAGTAGCCATTAGAAAAATACATGGCTGGAAAAAATGACTAATCACGTTGTGAGAATGAGGGAAAAGCAAGCAATAGATAGCTCATGTGCTCTTCTAGAATCTGCATTATGTCAAGGAAACAAGAAGAACAGCCTCAAGTGCATCAGGTGGAATCCCTTTGCGAAACTGATGGGAGGATCCTGGAAAGATTCACACAGGAAGAGTAGATATGGATGAGTTGCCCTATGCATCACTGGAGGGATCACTCTCTTCCAAGAGATCTTTGCATCCACACCATCTATATCCATATGTATATATCTCGCTGAAATCTGCCTCTCTAACTTCCCTCTATTAGACACCTTTCTCATCTGGGGATCAAGAAAAATAAATCTGCTTTCTTTTCAACAAGACAATCCTTTAAACACTTTAAGATAGAAATCATATTTTCTCTAAGTCTTCTGTCCTCCATGCAAAACATCCACAATTCCTTCAACTAGTCTTTGTATGCTCTCGCTTTCCCGGCCTCATTGGGAGGCACTTGACTTTGTCAATATGCTTCATAAAATATAGTCTCCAGAAGGGAACACAACACTTTAGTATGGTCTCAGGATTGTTCTCATGTTCTGAACACTAAGCGTCTATCTACCAGTGCAGATTACATTCTCAATAGCACTAGATTTGTGACTGCTTCATTACAGTGTTCATTAAAACTGATCTTTTAGTCCTTTAAGACCCTCAGATATCCCCTCCCAAGTGGGGATATCTATGTTATTTCTAGAAATCTGATAAACATGTCATCTATTACCCTCAAAGACTATTACAAAGACATAGTCTTGTTCTCCTAGGCCATGCCTGGTACTAGCACTTAATGTGAATACTTTAGCTTTGCACACCCTCCATCCAGAGCTTCCCATATCTCACTTGACTAGAAGGCAGGAGCTTCCTGTGTGCCCCAAGTACAGCATAAGCTCTTTGAGGGTGAAAAATGTCTCTTTGGTTCTTTTTTATTTTCCACAGTGCCCAGTAGAGTTTAGGGCCCATAGCTTTCCACTTGTTGAATTTTCCCTGTGGGAAAGTCAATGTTACAGTTCTATTGATGTCAGAAATGAGGTTTCTCATATCCAAATGATCATTTGCAGGTGCATTTTTGGCAGTTGAAGATTTCTTTGGTTTATTGACTTATTTTTAGTGACTATTCAAGATGGATCCTTTGGCTTCTATACTCATTCACCTGAGAATCTTTTCTATTCTCTGGCCGCCTTAGTCTTTTTACCTGACATAGCTTTCTATCCAAGCACAAGTTGTCACATAACCATCTACTATGCTAGTTTCTGTAATGCTCCTATGTGCCCCTCCATCTTCTGTCTGATGTAGGGCACACTGAGGCAGCTGCTTTCACGTTGATACTCACTTGGTTATCACACAACCCATCATTATTTGGAAATATAGATTCCTTCAACCTCATTGCATGCCTGGTTTGCATGATGTGGGACCTCTACTTTTCAGAACACAAACAGTGGTAGCCAGAATTAGGGGGCCCCGCAGGCCCCTTCCTCCTTTTGTTCAACACTCAGACTGAAAACCTCACTACAGATATCTTAGGATCATAGGTTGAGAGCTAGAAGGAACCTTAGAAGGCATCCATTCTAAGCCCCTCATTTTAAAAAGGAGAACTCTGAGACCCAGAAAAGTAAAGTTATTTGGCCTATGTTACACAGATGGAAGTGGCAGAGCGAAGATTCTAACTTAGATCCTAACTTAGGTTCAGTCTTCTTTCCACTGTACACACTGCTTCCACTTGGTATGTCAGCTGGTCAATAAGCCTGTCATCAAGCACCTACTATGTGCTGGGCACCGTGCTAACAAGTAAAAGACAAATCCCTGCTTTCAAGGAGCTAACATTCAACTGGAGGAGACAACATGGAAACAACAGTGTATAAACAATACAGAATATATTGGAAATAATCAGGAGAGGGAAGGCACTAGCTTTAAGAGGAATCTAGACAGGCTCCTTGTAGAAGATAAGATTTTAGGTGGGAACTGAGAAACTTCGGGGATCCCCAGAGGCAAAAATGAGGATGGAGAAATTCCAAGCATGAGAGACAGCCAGTGAAAAAGCCTGGAATCTGGAGATGGAGTGTCTTGTGTAAGGAGCAGTAAAGATGCCCATGTAGCTGGATCATACGGGATGAGGAGGTCAGTAAAGTGTAAGAAGACTGCAAAGGTAGGAGGGGGCCAGGCGGTGAAGGGCTTTGAATGACAAACAGAGGAGTTTATATTTGATCCTGGAGGTGAGAGAAAACTACTGTAGTTTATTGAAATAGGGAGGGAAGGTGTGACATGGTCAGACCTACCCTTTAGGAAAATCAATTTAATAACTCTGTAGAAAATGGATTGTATTGAGGAGTGAGCTAATACAGCAAGACCAACCAGTAGGCTGTTGTAACAGGCTAGAAGGTCTGCACGAGGGCAGTAGCAGTGTCAAAGGAGAGCAGGGGGCCAAAATTGATAGGACTCAGCAACCGATTGGATGTGGGAGATTAGAAAGGGTGAGAAGTCAAAGCTGACACCTGGGTTGAGTCAGAATTTATTAGCCTGTGGCAGGGGGGAATGGAACTTTTAAAGAATTTGATATTGGAAATGTTTTTCTATGGATTGGACCTGAGTTGGGTATTTAGCTGACTAATGTTTGCCTAAGGAATGATTACAGATAAACACCTACTTAAGAATACTTTTCTCTTACCTTCTCCATTTGGAGGAAATATTCCCCCACAGAGGAAGGGTTATTCTGTCATCTTGGGAGATTGTAAGTTCTTTTGTTACAATTGGACGGACAAATCACCCTCGTAACCAGAACTTTGGGGTTTGCCGCTGGGAATCACAAGCTGCTTCCTCTCCTATGATGATTCTCAAGCATCTCTCAATAGCAATATCCTGCTATTGATCATCTTTCTTGGAAACACTTCCACAGAGATACAGACATATTCCACCTAGTTTTCATATTAAAGTGAATTTAGGTTAATTTTATTTTGAGAACTTTCTGAGAATTCTACATCATCTCTAGATATAAAAGAGATCTCAGGGATCTTGTAGCAAAACACACACACACACACACACACACACACACACACGCATACCCCCAGAATAGGCACTTCTCCATTTAGCATACTCCAGGGACTTTGATATCATTCAGTATATATAAATGAAGAAGTATCTTTAAGTGAGAGAAACTGTCATCTCTCTCTCTCTCTCTCTCTCTCTCTCTCTCTCTCTCTCTCTCTCCCTCTCTCCTCTCCTCTTCTCTCCTCTCCTCTCCCTCCCCCCTCCAAGCACTACATTTTATTCATAAGCACAACGACATTGTGATAGATGAGATCTATAGATAGCCTGTGATACTATTGAGATGAATGGGGCAAATCTGCCCCTAGTATTCCAGTAAAGACAGACTTTGTGTCAGAGGTCAGCCACAGTTACTGCCAGTTGCTATAATCCTGTACCATCATTCCTGGTCATTGCTAGTCTGACATTGACCATTTTAACCTCAATCATTCCCTCAGACCATTTTTCTTTGGGAAATACCACCAGGCATACAAGATCCCCAACAATGTGACCTAAGGACCTTTGAACAAGCCTCTCCTCCATATACAAGGTCACAAACCATTTGAAGAAACTGCAAAGTTTTAGAGTTCTTCAGGATAGTAAAAACATGACTGATCTGGGTGGTTTGATATCAGAGCTAGCACTTAGCACAGTGCTTCCAGTATACAACGTAGTGTCTGACACACAGTAGGTGATTCATGAGTGGTTATTGACCAACAAGAGTGCCTGTCACAGATTATTCTCAAATATTTCTTTTAGAATACACACCAGGATCTTACATCAAAGGCATCATTCAAAACAGAAAATTTACCCTAATGACTCAAAAATTAAGTTGTCTTCATATCCTTACTGGAAGACTTAACAATGACGATCTCTAGCTTTCCACTCTGAGACCTCACTGAATCTTGTAGGTTCCAAAAGAGAATGTCTAAGCCACTTGGTAATCATTGTCATAAAATAAACCTTTTATTCCTAAGTAAGTGTCACTTGATGCCCTTTTCATAAGCAGTTGTTCACAAAAGCACCAGAAGATGATTCCATGTTAATTTGCCGTAGAAAATTCCTACCTCTGGTTACCATTTTCCAAGGATCAAGACTGTTTAGTGGCTACTGCCTTAGGAATGTGCCCTTTCCCCTTTATCTCTTTTATACTTCCTTCCAAGGGTTAAGTCAGTTATCTGCAACATATTCTTACTCTAGTCTTTCTCAGTGAAATTAAAAATAATTTACTATACATGATGAGGCTTTCTAAAATGGTCCAAACTGTATACTGGTAGACAGGTACAGGAACACAGACACAAAGTACAACACTGACTAGTTTAGGAATTAAGCACTAATGAGTTTTCAGTTTACTTATTCTGTTGTTTAGACTAAAGTAGAAAGTATGGGCACAGTTCTGGCATTGTAGGGAACTATATTAATGCTTGCCCCAGCTACGAGAGGTATGGATAGATGGATGGATGGATGGATGGATGGATGGATGGATGGATGGATGGATGACAAAATAATTAAGTCAGGAGAAACTGAGATATTCAGGTAGTTAAATTTGATTCTTTTACAAGATGGAATGAATTAGGGGTCACAGGCCAGGAAAAAAGACAATCTTCAAATGCAAATCAGAGAAAATTAGAAGCAATTAAGCAGAGAAATTTAGTTTAACAGTGATGACAGGATAGTTAACAGCAGAATCTTGTGCATTACCTAAGAAGAAAAGAAATCTTGATGTGGGAACCTGAGAAAGAAAATTATGCAATTACAGTAAAAGTTTTTACTTGGCGTAGTAGATGAATTACTCAAGCCAGGGAGGAGAGAAAGAAAAGAGTGGTTATCGGATAATTCCCAGCCCCCCAAAAAACTGGGTTAAATAAGAATTATACTTAACAATGGAATATCACACTACACATAGATTACCATAAAGAGCTATTAGAAAGTTCTTTAATTAGGGTAATCAGGCTTAGAAAGGAACCCAGGGGAGCTGGGCTGAAGAGAAAAATACAAGGATTGTTAACATTTTTACCTGTCATTTCCCAAAGAATATGGGAAGTGTTCTGCTTTGTGGCTCTGAGGAAAAACTTACCCTGTTCAATCTAAACTTATGCCAGGTTTTAGCAGAAAGCAATTCACCTGTTAATTGGTGGACACTATTAACTAATTAACAAGTTCCTTTATAACAAAAAAACAACAATGACAAAAACTAATTTAATTTAAATAACACTTATATTTTTGAAGAATCATAGATTTATATCGAGATAGATCCTCATGGGTCCTTATTTTGCAGATGAGGAAACTGAGGCCCCGAGGTTAAATGATTTGTCTGAGGTTGCAATGAGTAAAAGTCCAGCACACATTCCACTTTACTATGTTACCGCCATCATTAATATAGTCCCTATAAGACAGATGACAAATGAGAAAATTGAAGACAAGATCCATTAAATAGCTTACCCCCAACAAGCTGATGGCTGGACAATTGCAGGTCTCTTGACTCCTGGTCCACTTAACTTGGAGGCAGTCAGGTGGTGTCAGGAAGACCTAAGTTCAAATTTAGCCTCAGGCACTTCCTAGCTCTGTGATCTTGAGCAAGTATTTAACTTCAGTTTCCTCAGCCAAAAAATGGGAATCGTTGCCTCCTAGAGTTGCTGTGAGCATTAAATAACATCGCACGTATAAAGCATTTAGCAAAATAATTAACACAGAATAGGTACCTAATATATTTTTGTTTCCTTCCTTCCTACTCCAGTCAATATTCTTTCCATCACACCATGCTGTCTCTAGAAGTCTTTTTAGGAAATGGTTGTAGGTAGTGTTGACCTGAAAACTTTGTTAAGAAAAGGCAACATGGCTAAATGCATACATTTTATGATTTAATTAATTAATCAATCAATTCCCTATTAAAAATAACGGTAACATAATGCATTATGGAGCCAGAGATGTTCTGGCTACCCAGTGCAGAAATCTTCTGGCTTATATACATTTTGCCATGAGAAAGGAACTCTCCTAATTGAGCAAATCATAAATTCAGTAAGACAGGACAATTAACAAAGCAATGTCTGTCAAGTCTTGAGATTCCAAGCTGGGTAAACTTATGTCCCAGGTGGTAAGGAAATCCCACCACTAGTAAGTGGCAGGCTTCCTGCCCCAAACAGGTAACTGACACAGGAAAGGGCAAACAATGTTCAATAGAAACCCAGGATGCCTAATTTTTCTTTACCATTAATATCCCATAACATAGTATGTGTCCATTATTCAAGATATGTCATAACATAGTATGTGTCTATAGATAATAAGATATAAAGGGAAGTCCCATTATTCAAGATATGTCATAGGTTAAAGGTCTCCCAAGGAATGCAGTCAGCTTTGGCTGACTTTTGCTGACATAGGAAGAGGCATTCTCTGAGTTTGCTACAGAGAGAACAAAGAGATTATTCCAAAATTTTATATTAAACATTATCAGTAGACATATAAAAGCCACTTCTAAGTAGTACTTGCTATCAATTTCATTCCTGCCATGCTGTCTGTCATACCTCTAAATGGTACCATGTAACAGAAATTGTAATGATGTAATGATACCAGTCCTTAATGTTTCTAACAAAAGTGAATATGAGTGGGTTCATTTTTCTCCCTTTGCATTTTTTCCCTTATCCCATATCTTTCTCTGACCCACTAGCTAAAGAAGCAGACTTATTATTTTATGTTTTTAGTTTCTTGATTCATCAACCCAATGTTAATAATACTTTTCCTAGATTCTCAGTTTTACTGCTTCCCAAGGGTTTTGTCCAGACCTCTGATTTCACTTATAAACTTAGAAAGTTGCTCCAGTCCTGAGGAGTTCACTGCTTTGCCTGTGGTCACACATTATCCCTGGCAGAACTTGAACATAGGTCTTCTTGACTCCAATGCTAGTCCTCTAGCTACTGCGGCACACTAACTTTCATTTCCAAAAGTTACTAAATTTCATTTTTGAAGTTATTAATTAAAATTAAACTATGTTTTATATTTGACCAAAAAGATTTTGTTTGGAAAAATTGAGAATAGGAAGCAATGTGTTGAAGGTACTTAATATTTTATATCATACTTTTTAAAGTTTTGTTTTGTTATGATTGTGTAAATAAATTCATATTGATATTTTTATGAAAGACAAGAAGATATTCTGCAATACTTTAATATATTATAAAGCTTCTATCAAGCAGGTATCTCTCCTGCTACTGTGTTTTCCTTCTTATCATACATAAATATCCCCAGATTTTCAGGTATTTAAATCTATCCCAGCTACCCCACCCTCTAAAGTATGCTCAAATACTAGTAATTTGAAAAGTTTTCTCCTACCACCAGAACACACAAAAATAAACAATTAGCATTATCTACAATTGTTATTAAAAAAAACTGTTAGTCATTAATTTCATAAGATTATATACTTTTCTCATTCAACAAGCCCATACCATAGTAACATGATTGATAACTGCACAGGTGGACTGAAGGTTAAAGCAGACCTTTTTTGACCTACATTAGTTCATGGGATGTTTCCCAATTAGCATGGGCAATAGCCAAATGGAAAAATTACTTTACGTTCTAATATGTCTATAGTGAAGTCATTTATTGTATTACTAGAAGACCTGGTATTCCTGCATTTTTGTATTTAAACTCCACATGAACACTTCATGGGCTGGCAACATATTAAACAAATTCTGACCATCTTCTAAGTTGCCAAGAGGACAGATACATCTTTGTTCACAGAACGTTGCCTGCATAAATAATTCTTAAAAGATTTGCATGACAGTCAGCACTGATTTCAGAATCAGCAGGACCAGTAATACCTAGAGTATCTGTGAAATAATGAGTTAGTTTCCTACTGTGAAGCATCCTTTATAATTCCAATTTCAGCTGGAAATTCTTTGAAGAGATGATTGAACCGTATCGTCTCCATGAAAGCTGCAAAGATTTAACAACTGCTGAGAAATTAAAAAGAGAAACTCCATGGAAAATTACAGATTCAGAACTGGAAGCATTCAAGGAAAAGGTAAAGGCTTGTCTTCTCTTAATTCTTACATTGTTGTCTGAATAGCTGAAAAGAAAACAGTGGCTGCTTGAAAGAGCAACAATGGAAATCTCTATTATTTGCTTTCATTGTTTGGGCATTTAGAGTTTCTGCATTTTTGGGTGTTTTTCAATCATCTTATTAGGTATAACTACTTCAAAATTGCTTGTTACCACTTCTTCTGGTTTGACCTATAAAATCAGTGTTGTTTTAGAAAAGAAGAAAAGTAAATTGGCCATGGGAATTGGGAAATTTGCTTTTCTGTTATCTCAAAGAATAGCAGGTATCCATGTATAGTCATTTAAGGGCAGACCTTTTTAAAAGTAGGAATACAGGCTGAATGGCTGATGAGCATCACCAGGCAAGTCAAGTTTTAGGCACCATTTATTTCTATAAAAAGTGTAGAGTCCATGGAAGTCTCAGCAATGATTTAAGTTGAACAAATTCAGTGAGGGGTTTAAGCAAAAACTATTGCATTAAAAAGTCAATTTAAAGATAGTTTGGTAATAGGGAAAAGATAGGTGACACAGTGGATAGTGTCAAGACTGAAGTCAGGAAGACTCATCTTCCTGAGTTCAAATCCGGCCCCAGACACTACTACCTGTCACTTAATTCTGTTTGCCTCAGTTTCCTCATCTGTAGAATGAGCTGGAGAAGGAAATAGCAAACCACTCCAGTCTCTTTGCCAAGAAAATACCAACTGGGGTCATGAAGAATTAGACATGACTGAGAAACAATTGAACAAGTGAAGATCTTATTCTAGGACTGTTATAAGTAGGAAATGGTGGTGACAAATTTGGGTGTGGTGACAAATTTGAATATCAGATGCAGAGTATGGACTTTCTCCAGAAAATGGTCAGAAGTAAATTTAATTCAACACTTAAATGCCCAATAGATATGATGTAAGAGGTACCCGCTATAAAAAGAGGAAATATTACATCATCCTTGTCCTTCAGGAATTTACAAACTAATAGGAAACAAATAAAGTATCCACAACATAGACTGTACGAGAGCAAGGGAGAAATTAAGACATAATGTTCTAGGAAAATCTGAAGAGGAATCAATGATCAAAAAACTGCTTGGACTCTACAAGAGGCCACATGTAACTAATTACGCTTAGCTGTATTTAGATCAATGGGAATTGGTTACTATTTTATCACAGGATTTCCAATAGCTGGTTCTTTTTCCAACTGAACTCAACAGCAGAACCCAAGGAAACTCCTGGAAATTATACCACAAAACAGAATTTGTGGTTGGCTCAATGTATGAATGAACTTTAATAACAAACCAGAATTTATTTAGCTCATGTACAAATGAACTTTTTTGTTTTTCAAGGTTATCAAATAATTGAGGTTTTTCTCTGTTTATTATTGTTTATAAGAACAGATGGGTTGATATTTAATTTAATCTTTCTAATTAATTGACTGACCAACTTGAGACCAATCAAAGAAGAGTCCTACTAGTTCCCTTAGCACCAAAGTGATAATCACTTAAGATCCATTTCTTTCTTTGTTATCAATTTAATTCTTTTCAGTTCATGAGATTATTCTTTGGGATAAAAGTAAAGAACTTGGAAAAGTTATAATCCCTATCTCAAATGAATTTCAAAGTCAAATCAAATATTCAAATGGATACAAAGCTAGGCAATTATGTGTGTATGTCTATATGTATATATGTATAAACACATGTATATGCCATATAGATCTGATTTGGATCAAATATGAACCCATTATGTCTTCCTTCTAAGTTCAGAAAGGATTTTTAATTTTGATTTTTGGTTTAAAGGAGGGGATGTAATGTTGTTCTAGGTATGAGACTAAAAAGGGAAGAAGATCCAAGGCAGAATCAAGGAGGGGTAAATACAGATCATGGTGATCAGGTGAACTTGCTAAAAATATCCATGATCAAGCAAGAAAAGGAAAAAGGAGATGAAGTAGATTGATTGAGAGTTTTAAAATTACATTCCAGGATGAGGAGTTTAGGTCAGATTAGATATTAATGGAGGCAAATCAATGAAAAGTTTGTTGAAAGGATATGAGGTGAGTCATATGGTTCATTCATTCATTTATGTGGCTCAAAAATGGTTTTTGTTAAATAGACTAATGCACAGAACACTTTGGAAAAGAACAGATCTTATTCAGAAATATCAGTAAATCAAGTGTCATATTATCTAATATGAATGGGGGAGGTAGTAGAGACTGAGAGGAAGAAATCCATGAGTGCAAGTATTTTCTGATATAAAACTTAACATCTCATTTGAATGTTTATAATAGAAGACAGTGAGGACATCCAAACATAATACCAAAGTGAACTTGATTGGAAGCAGAGAACGGCGTGCAATGACTAAAAAATACTAGTACTATATCAGAAAACTAGTATAGGACTTTCTTTGCTTTATGAACATCATTGCCAATTCAATTCAACAAACATTTAAGTGCTTACTATGTGCAAGGTACATGAGCTAAGTGCTAAGTGTTAGGGATTTTAAAGAGACAAAATACAGACCTGCCTTCAAGGAGCTTATAATCTAATAAGGAAAATGTCTTCTAGAGAACCCTGCTCTTCCATGGAGAGAAACCAGGGATTCAATTTCTTAAAAAATGTTAATGTTCGTAGTATTTTCTCTCTAAACTATGATATCTGAAAATATGTATCAAAATGTCTATACTTAAATACGTTTTAACTACAAATATAGCTTTGTTTCTTCTGTTTTAGCCCAACTCCTCTAGCTCTCTGAACAAGTCTTTTTAGGTTCTATCAATATATTTCAAGCCTAGCCATGTTCCACAGCCAAATTAGCTTGGGAATCACTGGTCTAGCAAACTGAAAACTGAACCAAGCCAAAAAAGTTATGTCTATGTCAGGTCTATCATTCAGTGACTGAATAATTCATTTTTTTCTCCTGAACCAGAGAAATGATGGTGATAATTACCATCCCTTGCTTCTGTCACTGGAACACTGTATGGATAAATTAGATTTAGCTGTTCATTCATATGTAGCAAATGATTCACTTTGAAACATGCATTAACTGTTTTATCCCCCAAAGTTGCCAGTTCTTACTAAAAAACAGCATGGAACCTCCAACCTTTAAATGCTTAGTGTAGTTGTTAAAAGTGGACCAGTTATTTGTTTTTCACTGGTAGAAGTAAGTGCTTTATGACTGAAAAGTGCTTTGTGCTTCCTGGGAACAAAACATAGTAAGCCAGAATCATTAATTAAAATAGGAAACTACCCCCAAAAAATGGAAAGTTACAGAGATGGAATGGCATGGTCTTCTTCGGCAACAAAGGACGAACACACACACCCAGGGTTTCTGTCTGCTGTAGAGAGAGATGTTACTTGCTCTTGACTAAGGGCTTTTACCATTCCACTTAGCCTAGGTGTGGTTTGGTGACTGCCCCTAGCACAAAATTTCCTAGTTAGCACTCTGGAGTGGAAAGGACATTGTCTCTAGGGGCAAGAAACCTGAGTTCAAATCTTGCCTGTGGTATTTACTACCTGCCTAATGTTGGACAAGTCACTGAACATCTCCAAGCCTCAGTTTCCTCATCTGTAAAATAAGAAGTTGGACTAGATTCATATCTAGATTTCATTATGCTAGGATGCTATGAACAGGTAACAGCTCAGGCCAAAACCGTTTGCTGCAAAGTGTGATTGATTTTCCACAGAGTTACCGTCAAGTTCGATTGAATGAACTCTTACAGGAACACTCACGAGCTGCGAATCTCATTGTTCTGTAAGTACCATTCCATATGTATGTGTATATGTATATACGTGTTCACATACTTGTGCATATGCATACCCACGTGAACACATATGTGCATAATGTGCACACTATAGATAATATAATATTGTTTGTATATAATATGCACGTGTTATATATTATATATGTGATATGTATGTTGTGTATATGCATGTACATATATACATATTTGTGTTATTATGTGTGTGCATATGATCATTTGTATATGTCATGAGCATTATGTTGATGTGCACATGTATTATGTAACACATGTAACATGCATACACCTATAGATTACGTTGCAAAATATGAGATTTTACGTATGTGTGCACTGTGTATAGACATAATATAAACAAGTAATATCTAAACATATATTTTGCTTATTAATGTCACATAGGGAAAATGTGATAATAGACAAGACCTAAGATTTTTAAAAAATCAAGTTAAACTGAACTAAAATTTTTTTAGCATATACGATTTCATAGAGTAAGTGGAAATATAAATTGGCAGACTTTGATAGTTGAGCATGACAGGTTACCCACTTCAAGAACAAAGAACAAATGACAAGTTTCTACCCTATAGAAATATAAATAAGTATTCAAGCTGAGGCTGGCTAATAATCACTCAGGATATTGTTGAAAGGATTTCAGCCTAAGGGATCCCCTAAGGTCCCTAACAACTCAAGAGTGTTTTACTTAAAACTCTTATGATAACATAAATTGAAGAAAGAGCAGACCTTGGCTTTTCCAAATATCAGTAAAGCAGCAGCCTGGAATAATGAGAACAGAAAACCGTTCATCAGAAGATTCCAGTTCTAGTTATCTACCTAGCACTCCATCAATGTGTCATCTTGAGTAAAAAAGTTAATTTTCTGGGTCTATGAAAAGAGGAAGTTGAATTAAGATGATCACTAAGGTACCTTCTAACTCTGAAATGATACGATTCATTCATTTTTGTTATTTACTTTTCTCTCCTTCCTGTAATTCAGCACCCAAACCTCATTTATCTGGTTTACAAAACACTTGTATTCTGAGAGAATGAACCCTACCTTAAGGTTTACTTTCAGACTCATTTAAGTGTTTCAGTTTTTCTGGATATAACCAGTCAGGATACTAGTTAACAAATAGCTCAGAAATACTATTGGTGTTAGCCTGTATCATGATTTTTTTAACTTTTCTGTGTGTGTGTGTGTGTGTGTGTGTGTGTGTGTGTGTGTGTGTGTGTGTGTGTGTGTGTGTGTGTGTGTGTGTGTGTCTGTCTTTTTTCTCTCCCCAACCCAATTCTAACAGGAGTCTTCCAGTGGCTAGAAAAGCCACTGTCTCGGATATCTTGTACATGGCCTGGTTAGAAATTCTCACAAAGAACCTCCCTCCTGTCCTGCTGGTCAGAGGAAATCACAAAAATGTCCTAACTTTCTATTCGTAATATACAAAGGATTCAAGCACAATTCATTTTAATTTGTGAAAGGCAGAATGCCTGTCAAGTACTTCATGTTCCAGATCTGATCTCAAGTAACTTCCAAAAACTATTCTATTGGTTCACAACCAGCTGTCACCAATTTAAAACAAAAAACCCCAACTTACTAACAAAGCTTAAATAATGCAAACCTATCTGCTAAAAGTGACACCAGCATCAGAAGAAGCCTGCTTCCCAGGAAATGTTATCACTGCTGTCAGCATATGAACGTGGACATGAAAGAAAGCCAGGTTTGCTTGTACTTATTTTGTAAAAACTACAATGAGTGTAAACTCCTCAGGAGTAGGAACCAAATCTCTCCTCATGGTGTTTCCTTACAAAGACTAAATATACTATTCAGAAAACACATGTTGACTAACTGAGCTAGCAACTCATTTTATTAAATGGAAAAAGACAAATTTGGCAGGAAACATGATCATTTGTAGCCTCCTCAGAGATTTAGTTAACAAAGGAGGATTAAAAATCAGTAACTGAGAACTACTATAAAATTCCTTATCATTAAGTGTTCAAAGCATTCAGTTAAAATCAGCAATTTAATGGAATTACAGATATATTAATAATATTCAGCTTGAATTTACTGCCTACTTGAAAATATATACAATAACTGGATTATGTAAAAGCATATATTTTAATTAAACAAATAATGTATATGCTGTCTTTTGAATATACATTTTAATTACCTCTATTACATAGATTGAAGTTGTCATTATAGTGCTAATTATGTGGGATTTTTTTCTAATTAAGTAGTTGGTACCTAGGAAATCTTTAAAGACTTTTAATTTGAAAAATAAATACCACAGATTTTCACGTTGTCATATATTTCCATGCAAATGCACATATATATATACATATATACATATATAAAGAGAATCACAGTTTAATTTTTTTATATGGTGATGACATGTGTTTAAAAGAATAATTAATGATGAGTTAAATTAAGAAACATTCAAGATTTGGAATATATAAATATTCATTTTTTTCTTTCATCTTGGAGACTTATTTACCAGTAGAAACCAAGCACAAAATTAGAAATAAATTTTCTAGTTGTTTTTTTCCCCAAATGAATGACTTGATTTTTGTGATGAATTTTGACTGCTTTTAATATATGAAGAAATGAACTTGAAATAAATGGATAAAATTTGGCTGCCTTTATCTATTGTCATTTTTTTACCCTTTCATTTATAAGGGTGAGTCAAAGGTAGTGCTTCTGAAACCTGGATTAATAACTATAACACATGAACCTAGAGGAAAGAAGGGGGAAAGGAAGGAAGGGAGGGAGGAAGAGAGGGAGGAAAGGATGAACAAGAAAATAAAATAACAGAAAAAATACAAATTACACTTGTAGGAGTGTGCAATTGGGAGCAGGTTTGAAAGGTTCAGGAGAGAAGAGGAGGGAGAAATTTTGTAGACAAGTGTTACGTGTACTCAGAAAGCCCACGTCAGGTGTTAACCATGATATCGGTAACAATAGCTATAACTATGCCAAGCCCTTTACAATCATCTCATTTGATCTTCATAACCTTGGAAGGTAAGTGCTATTATTATCCCCGTTTTACAGATGACGACACTAAGGCAAGCAGAAGTTAAGTGAATTTGCCAGGACACAAATGGATTTATAATAACTGAGGAGATAAAGTCCAATCAATACAATTTATTAGCAAAGCAGGCAGTTGCATAACAAACAGTCCAGGGCCTCTCAGTAGGCACAAAGACCCTTTGTATGGATTTGGCACAAAAGCTAATATAGTCAAAGGGAGTCAAAAACAGGATGTAAGGCTTGGATAATCTGATTTCTTTTATCAGAGGAAAGCTCTGGGACTTCCTGAGGTTCTCCAAAATCAGGTGATTTACAGGAAAATAAAGCCTAAGTCTCAAAATGGAGGCTGTTCACAAAGTGGAGTCAGTTTGGTTTTTGTAATTTCACAGTTTCTCCCCTTTCATCCTTTGGAGACTTGCCTCTCACATTATAGACTGCTGTCTAAAAGCCAGATAAAGTTTTTTATGTCCTCATTATTGGCATTATGTATCAAGAAAAGACCACTAGGAAGTGCCCTTTTACATAGTTTAGTATAATAGCTGATACAGAACAATCCTGAAGCAAAAAACAAGGCGAGCCCATTTGCCTAGGGTGGCTAACAAGCCATTTCCCGGCAACCAAGCAAACCAGGAGGGATTCCTCCATGGGGTCTTTTGGTGTAGGTAGTTGTGTGTCTGTTATAACTGGTTGGGTTTTCTGAAGGCTCATCACAAGCCCTCCTGATCAATTAATGTAGGAACTATAAGATTGATTGTTTATAGCCCAGGCCCCTCCTTGAGAAGCTTGAAGAAGGTCTAAGACCATATACAGCTACATAAGACTATTTGTGATAATAATGATAATGTACCTCGATTTGGAGGGAAGTTTGTGGCCTGGGCAAGTTTCTCAGTTTCAAGTGAGAGATTCCTAATAGCCTATCCTAAGGCAGAGACCTGAATAAACAGAAATAATAAGGAATTTCATCCCCTTTTCATGTGGTTTTACAAGGTTTGGGATCATGACCATGTCTCTCTTTTGTTGTTTGAACCACTATGCTCCCAGGTTGCTGGTAGACTTTTCCCCCTACAAGTCCTATGGTGTGATTAAAGACTGATACTGGTGGGGCTAAATGGGCAGCCCCACATGTCCGAAACCAATTCAGGGGGAGAGAAGGATAAACTTTATTCTTATCCACCGATAGAGAACTGTCCAGGAGTCACTAGTCTCCAAGGGGGTTCACATGGAGCAGATAGCCATTTTGCAGAGAGTTGAAGTGGGTCTGATCAGCCTGGTAGGGGTTTAATAGGATAACAGCCAGTACCCCTTCACAAAAGGTGCCAGCTACAAAACTAATAAAGATCGAGTTGCCAAAAAACCCCACCATAATTAGGGATGGTCTTGTTATTGGAGGTGGTGCTGAACATTGACGCAGTGGCACACAGAATAAGATCCCCTTTAGTGACATTGGGAAATTAGACAATTCAAATGCAATTCACTATATCACCCAATGGATAGAGTGCCAGGCCTGGAGTCAGAAGACTCATGTTCCAAGTTCAAATCTGGCTTTAGATACTTACTAGCTTTGTGACCCCAGGTAAGTCCCCTAACCCTTTCTGCCTCAGTTCCTCATCTATACAAATGACCTGGAGAAGGAAATGGCAACGCACTCCTGTGTTTTAGCCAAGAAAATCCCAAATGGGGTCACGAAGAGTTGGATACGACAGGAAAACAGCTGAACAACAGTCTCACCCAGGTCCAAAACAGTATTAATCCCTTCCTTTCACTTAACACATAATCAGGGATCAATATAGGTAGAACAATATTCTGACTTTTATAAGCTATTGTGAAATCATTAAACTATAGAAGGAATCTACTTTTTTCTAATTCAGCTTAGGGAGCTGTCCCAGTTGAGTTTTCTTCTCTGGCTGTTGGGGAAGAAAAGGTCATAAATGGGAACAGCAGAAATCAAACACAGCAAAAGCATTATGAAACAATATTGGGGTGGGGTAGGTTTCGTGTGAGACTAATGCATCTGACCATCCCTTTCTCTGAGGCAGATTATGGTAGGGGTAATCAGCAACACTTGGAACAGACTCTCCCAAGCAAGTAGAGTTCATTGGTCCACTGGAAATTCTTGAGGTAGACCTTATCTCCAGGGTGAAGGGTGTGTAGCGAAAAGTCTAAAAGTCTGTACTGCAGCACCTGCTTCATGAAGTCTCCTTAGTCTATTTTGTAGTTCCTATATATAAGAAGTAGGAGAAGTATCTCCTCCCAGTAGTGATGTATCTGCTGGGGGGAAAAGTCTCATTCTTACAGGAGGGTGATCGAAAAGCCTTCCAAAGGAGAGAGGTATAATTCCAGCCTTGGTTTACTACACAGACAGAACAAGGATAGAGGGAGTACACCAGGCCACCTATGAGGTATTTCAATGCAAAGTTGGCCAACCATGGATGTAAGTGCTTTGTTCATACATTCAACCTGACAAGAACTCTGAGGGGCATAAGAGGTGTGAATTGAGGAATAAACCTGAAACAAGAATAAATCTGGGACAGTATCATATCAGTGAAGTAAGACCCTCTGTCAGAATGACTACACAAAAGTGGGCCAAAACAGGACACCATCTCTTTCAGAATAATCTTAGCAAAGAACCCAACAGTAGCTTTCACACTAGGGAAGGCTTTTACCCTGTGAGTCAGTTGATCAATGATTATAAGGCAAACTTCATAGTGATCAGACACAGGCATGTTAATGAAATCAATTTGCAACTGCTCAAAATAACTGCAAGCTAGGGGGTGGCTGCTGAAAGTGACAGCATCAAATACATATTGATCAAACTCCTGGCAAGTTAGATAGGAAGCACAAATATGCATGGCACAAAGGGTAATATCGGGAAAAATCTAGACCCTTGTAATTGTAGCAACAATTCCTTGTGTACCAAAACGCCTCTCCTTATGGACAGTTAGACCTACCCGGTGATAGAAACTCTGAGGGAGAAGTGTCTTGCCTTCTGCAATCACCTAGACCCCAGATACCAGCTTGGCATAAAAACAGTTTTCACTTTGTAATTTCAGTCATTGACAGAGAGGTCAACATTAGCAGCAGAAAGATGAAACACACCCAAGAGCCTCAAGGAAACACGTTTTACAACAGGGTCAACACTATTGTTACTTCTTGAAACAGGATCGATGGGAACCAATAATGTGGGTAGGACAATAGACAACAGCCAGAGCACTGGGAAGCCATAGTACAGATAGAAATTCACCAAGGTGGTGGTGTGTGTTCACAATCACCTTACCAGAAGTCAAGAAACTTCTTTGAACTCATGGCATCCTGAAAGCATGACAAACCCCAAGGGCATAACAGGAGTCAGTATAGATGGTTGTACTTTGTCCAGCCGCTAGCAAAGAGGTTGTCCAGTGTCATGGTCTGAAATTCCTGGCAGCACCTGTACACCAGACACTATCTCTCATAAAAGAGAACCCATCAATATATAGTATATGGACATGGTTCTGCAAGGAGGTATAAGAAAGGTCATTGGAGGTTTCTTGGTCATGTTAACAACAGAGGAACAGTTGTGGAGAGAGGTCTCCTCTGAGGTAGATATATCAGGGAGTAATATGGCTGGGTTGAGAATCAAACAACACTTTTGAGTCACTTTATCTAGTAGTCACTTCATATCTAACAAGTCTTTGATCAGAGAAAGCTTGAGTGCAATGTCTCAAAAAGAGAGCTTCAACTTCATGGGGGCATTGTACTACAAATGGGGCCCCTAAAACCAAGTCATCAACATACTAAATCAGAGAGATTTTGAAAGCAATGGAAACCAAGTTCTACAGTAAGATTTGAGAACTGGGTAGGGCTTTCTATCCCTGAGGAAGACAAATCCACATCCAACGTACGTTCTTCCAGGTGAAAGCAAATAGGCCTCGAGTGTCTAGTTGAATGAGGATGCTAAAAAACGAAAGAAAAAAGAAAAAAAAAGCTGAGCAAAGATCGATCACAGCAAAAACAGGTAGCCTCACAGGAAATTAAGGAGATGATGGTTGCTGGATTGGGAACTAATGGGTATCTGGGTATTAATAGCACATAAGTCACACACAAAGGGATAAACAGGTTTACCATCAGGTCCTGGTCTGGGTTTCTTAAAAGGAAGGATCAGAGTGTTATAAGGTGATTTATATGGAACAACATTACTTTGATCCCTCAGAGAGTCAATAATGGGTGTGATGCCTTCAATGGCCTCCCTGGACAAAGAATATTGAGGAATGGATGGTGGGAGGTATCCCTGAGTCTTGATGGTGAGAAGGCCAGTAGAATTTAACAATCCTACATGCATGGATGAAGTTGCCCATAGAGAATCAGGGATGTCAGATAGAATCCCCAGACTATCTTCAGGGGTCTTTGGGGCATTCTGAACCAATAAAAAGAACAAGGAATCCTCCAGGGGTTGCAAGGACAGAGATCTGTTGGAGAAGCAGGAAATACTGACCCTAAGTTTACAAAGGAGATCACAGTCCAAGAAGTTAACAGGAGAGGAGCATAGGGAAAAAGAATGCCCTACTGAGAAATAATGAAGAGTAGACCTATGGGAAGACAATTTGGGGACACTTTGAGGGTTCCCCCAAATCCCAACAACATTTAGAGATTCAACAGAAATACAGTCAGTATCCGGTTTACTCATCAAAACTGAACTAGAAGCTCTAGTATCTAATAAACCTTTATAAATTATGCTACCAACTTTAAGGGAGACATGGGATTCACTGGTGTGGGAAGAGAGAGAGAGCCTGGCATAGTCAGGGCAAAAACATCAAGACTGAGAAAAACAAAAAACCTCCGTCATAATCTACAGTCTCTGCCCCTCTCCCACCCACCTTATTCCAACCCCCCATAGTTCTCCTATGGTAGCCTTTATTCCTGTCCTTTAAGTCCCCCTTCTTTCTACATTCTCCGAAAAGAAGGCCCTTTTTGTGACAATAAAAGCATCCACATAGTCCATGGTATCCTGGTATAGTTTGAAAGGAAGATGAAAGGAAGATGCTTGGGCAGAGATAAAATTCTCTGAGTTTTTCACTCAGAATCCTCTTTCCCTATATCTCTCCCTACCTAAACATATTGAGCAACGCTTTTAAACTCCTCATTGCTCCTTTCATGCCAACCAGGGCAACTTTTACGAAACTATTTTCATATTTCTGGCATGAATTGGCTAATGAATGTCAAATGGACAAATTTTATATCTCTCAGATTGAATGGATCTAACCCAGTGTATTGCTTAGCAAGCTTAGACATCCTGTCATAAAAGTGGTTAGTTTCTTGGAGCTTACTCCAATTTTCTAAGTAAACAGCATACACCCCCATGCCCCTGATTAAGGACTCCCTGGCCAGATATAATTTGGTAAAGCTGGCCAGAGCATGGGGTTCCAGTGTGGATCTTGAAGAAGCCAATTAGGAAAACCAGCAGGTACCCCCCTCTTTCCCCAAGTGGGACTTATCTGTTTGTTGCTTCTATAATAATAGTTCCTTCCCTTGGGGAGAGTAAAGTTTCCATTAAATCAATAATGTCTCCTTAGGTAGAGTTACAACCCCTAAAATTGACCTGAAATTGGGTTATTACATCCCCAGGATCCTCATCAAATTTAAGAGTATCTCTCCTCCATGTGGAGACAGCAAAGAGACCAAATGGTTGATGTTTTCTTATGAGTAGTGTAATTCCCAGGTTAGTTGGATCAGACACAAATCTTTCTTAGACAGGAAAGACACTGGAAGCAAGTCCCTCATGTTCAGAGATGATCAAATCTCTCCTTACCTTGGGAGGTGAGTAAGATGGAGAAATGGAGAAGGAAGGAGGAGGGGAAGCCTGAAAAGGAGGGTGCTTGACAGCATGAAATAGAGAAACCAGAGTGGCAGAAAGGGGTGGTGCTAGACAGAAGAGGCTGGAGGGCAATGGGCAGGATATAAAGAAGAAAGCCATTTAGGGGTTGTTGAGTGTAGTCTACCAGACAAAGTGGCACAACAAAACAAATATTATATCTGATGTGAATGAAGATTTTCAATGGTTAGCCTTAATTTCTTTAATTTGCAATAATGAAAAGTGTCATATTAGGACAAAAACAGATTACCAACTGAATCTATTCCAGTTTTAAACCAGATTTCACATATTTCAATAGTATACTTTTTAGTCGTTCCTAGGTGAACCAGGAGTTTCTCCTGGTCCTAGGATATAGGAAATTTTTCCAGGAGGATTCCTGCTCCTAGCAGATCCTATCATTCCCTTAAGGGTGCTTCCCCAATAGAGTGGGGCTTACCTTAGCCTGGAAGAATTTGAGATTGATGGAAAGTCTGACCTCCAGGTCAGACTTCCATGAAGAAGTCCTTCAGTAAAAAGGGCAGCTGTTGTGCTCTAGACAGCTCTTCTGAAAGGCCATCCCAGGGGTCAAAGTCCCCTTTTCAACCTCCTGACTGGCTCACCAGAAACTGTAGTAAGTGGATTTATAATAACCGAGGAGACAAAGTCCAAGCCATGCGATTTCTGAGCAAAGCATAGGGTTGCATAACAAATCAGGTCCAGGGTCCCTCAGCAGACACAGGGTTTCTACTCTAATAGAAGGAAGCAAAAACAGGGTAGCCCTAGCTGACAAGAAAACTGATAATTAGGGAGGAAATATTCTTGAAAGGACATGGCACACAGGTGAGATTATTTCAGAAGGTGATCATATTAGATTTTGGTGATTATATTAGAAGTTCCCAACCAATCTCTACATTATCCTTGACTCTTCAATCTCCTTCACCTCATATAACCAATCAGATGCAAAATTTTGTCTTTTCTATTTCCATCCTTCTCACATTCTAGCCCTTCTCACTACTCACATAGTCACCACCACCCTAGGTCAGGTCCTCAACATATCTTTATCCTATTCAATAAACTCCAGTGGCTTCCAATTACCTTTAGGATAAAACATAAATTACCTTGTATAGCATTCAATGCTCTTTCCAATGTGACCTCAATTTACCTTCTTAAGACTCATTATCTCCTTATCTATATCGCTCATTCTAAAATCTAGTCAAACTGTCCTCACAAATGACGCTCGATCATCTCCAGTAACTATGTTTTTGTACTGGCTGTTTTCCAAGTCTATCACACCTCTTATAATTGACTGTTTCCTTCAAGATTCAGTTCAAAACTATCTTTTACTTGAAGCTTTTCATGATTCTCCCATTTGCTACTGCCCTCCATCCCCAAACCATCCTATATTTATTTTGTGTGTATATACATAATTTATTCTTTTGCTCTTTCATTAATTTGCTCATTCATTCATTCTTTCATCTATTTTTTCTATTTATCCGTTTATTTATCCAAAATTTTCCAAAAGTTTCAGTGCAGAAAATCGTATATGGACATATTATCTTGGATATCGAGATACTGTCTCCCTCAATTGTATATAAGCTCCTTGAGTGCAGGAACTATTTCATTTTTAACTTTGTATATACTAGAAATTAATGCAATGTGTTGTATAACAACATAGAATGTGCTTAATAAATTAATGTAGATTGCCAGGGCCTACCATCTGCCCTACTTCAACGCTCTGCAAACTACTAGTGCTCTCATCTTCTGACCTACTATCATAACCTAAGGACCCCTGGGCCTTGCCATCCACCCCTCTGCTTCACTCTTAGGATTTCTAGGCCTTTCCATCTGCTCTGTAGCTGAAGTCTATTTTATAGATTGTTAGAACGTGAACTCCATGAGAGCAAACACTACTGAGACTTTTCTGCTTGTGTCTCTAGTACTTAGTACAATGCTTGTCACATAGTAAGCACTTAACAAATGCTTTCTCATTCATTAATTCATTCATTCATGCTGATCAATTGACTGAAAGAAAATTTAAAATATATATATACATATATTATATATATTATTCGCCCTGCTTTTGGCAGAGAAAGTGCCAGCAGATGCCTGTATAATCTATGACAGGCTTATTACATATTTTCCCAAACTTCCCATCTATTTCTTCATTTTGTCCAGGTGGTCTGTAATCTCCAATAGCAGTATTCATTCTGTTTCCACTTCCTTTCATATTAAAAAAAAATTATCCTGGATTTAGCAAATGCCAAATAAAATTAACATGTCCCTAGGCCAAGCAGAGCAGATAATGAGAACTGTACACAAAAGCAGAAATCTCTATTATGTATAATTTTCTTTTCTATTAAGTATACAATAAATGTTATTTTCCAAGCTATCCTGTTTGTTTCTTTCTGAACTTCCCTTTGTTTGCTTACATGAATTTTTAACATTGTTGTAATTTGTATATTTAATTAGTGATTATCCATTCATTTATATATGTGTTAATGACTGCCTTTCCCTTCTTTTGGGGGGGAAAAAGGCTATTATTGTTAGTTTTCCTTTCTTCCCCAAACACAAGATTAAACTCTAAAAAAAAGGAGAAAACAAAGCCCTCGTAACAAATCTGCATGTTGAACAAAACAAATTCATACATTTGCCATGTCTGAAAATGTACATTTCATTCTGCACCTTGAGCTCACCATCTCAACTCTCATTCTTAGTAATTTTAGTGACCAAATGTCTTAAATCTTTTAAAGTTATTTGTGTTTATTGTATTAAATCGTCTTCCTGGTTCTACCCAATTCAGTCTGAGTCAGGTCCTATGAGACTTGCCAGGTTTCCCTGAAGCATTTCCTTTCACAGTGTCTTATATGCCAATCATATCCTATTACATTCATCAATTGTTTAGAATTCCCCAACTGATGGGCATGTCTTTATTTTCCAGTTCTTCGCAACAACAAATAAACTTCCAAAAAGATTTTCATATGTTTGGATCTTTCCCCTCTTTCTTTCACCTCCCTGGGGTAGAGGCTTTCCTATCGTTATGTGCTACTTAGTGACTTTGCACGTAGAGTTCCAAAGTGCTTTCCAGAAAAGCTGGATCAATTCGCAAGTTCACCAAAATATTGTGCATTATTGTGCTTACCCATGACAACTTTCTTTTTTTAATCTTTGCTAATCTGATAGATCTAAGTTAGAATAATTGAGAATAACAAGAATTGTTGTAATTTGTATATTTAATTGGTGATTATCCAATTATCTGTATGTTTGTTAATTACTTGAATTTCTTCTTTTGATAACTGTATATTCACCTCTTAGCCATTTATCCATTGAGGGATGGCTCTATTCTTATAAATTTAATTAATTCCACATATATGAAGGATATCAGATTTTTATTAGAGAAATCATATACCAAGGCTTCCCCCATGCATACACAGTGGATTGTTTCTCTTCTAATTTTAACCAAATTGATTTCAATTGGGCAAAAACTTCTAAATTTTACATAATCAAAGTCTCCTGTTATGCGTAAAGTGTTGGCAGAGCCTAGTTTCACCTATATCTTCCAAATACAGAGAACTGAGGTCTTTAAGAGTATCAGGGGCAACTCATGTCAGCTTTTTGCAAACTTTTAGAGTCCAAAGGAAGTGTAGACCAATCTCTGACCTCTTGGGAGAAGCCCTACCTCTTTGCCAACTTCCATCCTCACATCTGGGTCCAGAGTTCCTATAGTACTTGACCACTCTGGGGCTTCCTGTGTGGGGCATTCTAAGGCTGTTGAAGATGGAAGGTCTGGGAGTGCTGTCCTTGTTTTGCTGGCTCCCCTCCTTGGTTCCTAAAAGTTTCTCGGCATTCCTTTTTGCAGAACAAGTCTGGGCTGAAGGCACCATAGTTTCTTACTTTATTTCTTAGTCACTATTGGGTATGGTGGTCTTTTGTTTCATCTTTTGTGGAGTACAAAGTGAGAACTGGGCCATTTTGCTCCTTTTCACTCTACCATCTTGACCAGAAGTCTTTTCTTATCTTCATCCAAATGCTCTCCACTCTGCTTCCTGATTCTGGTTCTTAGATTGTATGGCGTGTCTATCATCCTAATATGCAGTATTACTCAAGAAGAATGTATTCATGCAGGGAATGATTTTAAGACTGATTCTGATATATTTTCTCTTCAAATTAAATGCCTTTACTGGTTCTATATTGGTTTCCTTAATTCTAGTGCCTACTCTTAATTAATTATTTCCCATTGATCCTGTATATAGCTTGTTTGTACATTTTATTTTTTGCAAATTGCCTCCTCCATTAAACCATGAGCTCCTTTAGGGCAGAAACTGTCTTTTTCATTTCTTTTGTGTCCACAGCATTCAGCACAGTCCCTGACACATAGTAGCTGCTCAATAAATGTGTTTTGACTGATTGTTGCCAGCTTGGATTTCTATTAGCATGTGATAACTAAGTATCTAGACCCAACATTCTACTGCCTGTTCTACATGGGTGGGGACTTAAGCAATATGAGGTGCCCTTACCACAAACCTAAACTCAAATCTTTAGAATATTAGGGCTGGTAAACAGGCAATATTCCAATTAGTCTGTTTTCTGTAGCAGAAAGTGCATCCTGGAGAGAAAACTGCAAGCTCTCCATCCCTCTCCCTGTCTTTTCTACTATCAGCCAAGGAACCTAGCCACAGGAACTCTGACGTTAGCCTCTACTGTTTTACGAGCTAGTTGCTAATACAAATTGCTTTCATGGAGGCCATGCTTTTTTCCCCTAAATTTAACTTTCTATATTACATAACATATTTAAACAGAAGACAGCTAGGTATTTTAAATAGATACACTGAGGTTTGGTTTTTCTTTTTCACAACTGGTCCGGCAATTCTTAATTCTCACGCTAATGCAGACGATACTGTGGAAGATTACTATAACTGACAACAAAATAAGTCAGTGGCAATCATTCTCATAAATCAGAGATGTCTGGTAAATTAATAGGGATTAAATGTTGTTACACCTGATATAAGTTACCACTAGCTTTGTAGAAGTCATAATATAGTTCAATGACTCATACTTTCCATCTCCTTAGAAAGCTATACTTTTTTCATTTTAAGCAATGATTAAGTATGAATGAAGTAACAACCATCTCAAGGTTTTTTTAATTTGAAATTTAGCCAGTTTTATAGTGGAATTCTATGTAAGAATAAAATGACTGTATATTATCTAGTGTAAGTCTGCCTTCCAGTAACAGAGCTCATTTTAATTAAAGTATTCTCCTTCCTGATGATTGGCTAACATGAACCCTATCTACCTGTGTTAAATGTCATATTGTGGTTAATCACTCATCATGTCTAGTTAATGAGTTTCTTGTGTACTTAGATATGGTATTAAAATAGTTTTCTGCCAGGTATATGCTATTTTTGGCACATTCTTTTATATTACTTGGGACAGTCTCCTAAAAGGAATTTTTTGATTCATCAATTAAGTGGAAGGACAAACCAAAGTCTTACTCCTGAGAAACTCTAAGCAAAAAGGTATAGACCTTTACAAAGAATCCAAGGTTTGGTGAGAGCTATCTACAGAGGTACCCGGAAAAAAAAGGCACTCCATCAGCCAGCACCACACAACCCATATGTGGAACCACTGGTTACAGCAAACAGAGAAGTTCTGAACACTTGTAGGTAAGTTCACTTACCTTGGCAATATACTTTCTAGGGATGTATACATTGATAATGAGGGTTGACACATGCCTTGCCAGAAGTAGCTCAGTGTTTGGGAGGCTCAGAAGGAAAATGTGGGAGAGAAGAGGTATTAAACTACCAAATGGAAGGTGTGCGGAGCCATTGTGCTGACCTCGCTGTTGTGAAACCTGGACACCATCCCAATGCCATGCCAGGAAACTGAATCGCTTCTATTTGAAATGTCTTAGGAAGATTCTGAAGATCACCTGGCAGGATAAGATACCAGACACTGAAGTTCCTTCTCGAACTAACGCGCCAAGCATTCAAGCTCCAACGCAGAGAGCGCAACGATAATGGGCTGTCCACATTGTTCGAATGCCAAAGGTATGCTTTCCTAAAAGACTGTTCATGGAGAAATCACACAGGGCAAGCACTCACATGGTGGTCAAAAGAAGCAACATAAGGACACTCTCAAGGTCTCTCTTAAGAACTTTGGAATTGATTGTGTGACATGTAGGAGATACTGGCACAGCGCTACTCAGCATGGTGTGCCCCCATCAGAAAGGGTGCTATGATCTATGAGCAAAGCATAATTGAAGTATCTCAAAAGAAACACTAGATGCACACATTTAGAGAATCCACACCAGATGTTCACATAAACTACTTGTACCCGACCTGTAGTAGAACATTCCGAGCTCATCCTGGCCTGATCAGCCATAGTCACACACAATATAACTTGATTCTAGCATATAGATGTATGGGCCTCTTTGGGAGCAAAGGGCAAAGGGCAACAAACAACCAACCCAGAAACTAGGTTTATGCCAGTCAATGTTAACATTTAAAAAACATTGGGAGAGGGGGATACCTTTAAATGTAATTTGCATTAGCATTTTCTTAAGTCTAGACAATCAACAAAACAATAAATCAAGCTCTGCTTCATAGTGTTTGCTGATTCAATTTCACAACTGGCTCTCTGCTCTTAAACTGGCTCTAGACCCCTGCCTGATACCTGGTAAGGTCTATTGCTAAATAAGGAGATTCAGGGTGACATGGATCTACTTACCATAAAGAAAATCTCGGTGATTTGGCATACATAAACATTAGTAAGAAAAGCGTCTAATTATATCTAAGAGTTTCAATTTAAGAGATAATTGGTGTAAATAGCTGAAGGAAACTTAGAGATCATCCCCATTATCCTCTCACAGAGGAATGAAGAAACAGGGAACTCCATAGGGGCAATTATAAATTATCCTGAGAATCTGACCTGTTACTAATTTGATATCCATGACATGTGTAACAACTCCTCCGGGCTGTTCCTCTCCCACATGATCCCTAGATGATAGCTGCTAGGGATAACACTATGGGAGGGTTTGCACTCCCAGTGCTATAGTTCATGAGCCCCCATAAATATGCTTCCTATTAATCAGCCAGCAGACACAATTAGTTCTTAGCGAAGGCATTTACTAAAAGATAAAGTAAGAAAAGAAGTTATAAAATATTTCCCTCCCTGGTTAAACCTAGGCTTCACTCTCCCACTAATACACATAACATCCATAGGAAGAGTAAACACAAACAGAATACAATAGTACTGAATACATGTAAGGGAGACCCATGGCCAAGGCTACTTACTACAGTGGTACTACAGGGATTAAAAGTCCTTTCTCTCCTCATGAAGCCCTCTTTGCAATCCAGAGTGCCAGGCCTAATGGAATCCCACAGTCAGCTCCCTTCTCTGCTTCTAAAAGTACCAATCCTGGAAGCTATTTCCTTCCTGGAATGACTGCTGTGTGTCCACTATATAATATACATACATATATACATACAATGTGTGCATATATATGGATATATGCACATACATGTATATTTATATGTATGAAGGTCCAAGAGGTGTGACTGATGTTTAGATAGTTCCCATGTGATGTCAGTTGCCTTCATCCAGTAACTAATTATCTTCTCAAGTTGATCTAAGAACTCTTCACACATTGGTGTGTGAAGGAAGTTATAGAAAAACTCCTTAACACAACCTTTACCCATATACTACAGGATTGTTGCAGTGGGCTCTGTCTCTTCTAGAAGAGATATTGACAGTCTACCTAATCATTAGCACCAGAAAAATTCTGTCACTATCTTTTAATATCTTCATGGAAACTGGAATTAAAAAAAAAAAAACTTTGAAACCAGGCAGCTAGCCCGAATTCTCTTGCCTTTGCATGGTTTCAATCTAAGCTGACACCTCCTGGACAGGGTTAGGATCCCACTGTTTCCACAGAGCTCTGTTTACTTGAACAGAGATAAAGTTACAACAAATATTACAAACTTCTTATTGCTTATCAGAACAAAGCAAAAATCTGTCATATTATTCAAGATTTTCCACTAAGTGGTCTCGTACTTAACCTCTCTTTATTTTCCCACAGTCTGTCCATTCCAAAAAACACAAAGTTCCTGCTTCTGTGCTTATGCTCACAACATAGCTCCAGTCTAGAATCCCTTCTAAAATGCCATACTGCTTCTCATACTATATAATACTTGTAAGATGCTATTGATTTATATTTTTAAAGTTGCTCCATATTTACATGTTTGGCTTTCAACCAGCTTGTAAGCTCCAAGAGGGGATGGATTCATCTTCTATTTCCTTTGTATTCCTGACTAGTTATAGAGTGTTCTGTTCATAGTAGATACTCAATAAGTAAAGTTACAAACATAAAACTAAACGTATATCTAGAAACCTGGCCTATGTAAGATAAATGCTTTCTATAAGATATTAAACCACATGATATTTGTCATCTCCCATAAGGAAAGGACCTATCTCTTGCTTATGATGACAATTATTTGTTATTTCTCAGTGTTTAAAGTAATTTGATACTATAAAATTGAAGAAATGGGATTTTGTGGGAAGTACTCCACAAGGGTACAAAAGGAAAAAGAGTGAGAGCAATTATGTAAGCCATGTTCACTGAACTTGGAAGAAGTCTATAATGCCCACTTGCCAAGGTGGTCATGGGGTAAAGTAGGTTCCCAATATGGAAAAAAGAAAATTAATAGAGAGCCCAATGAGGGGAAAGAGTTTTGAAATAGGAAGAGTTTAGTCTACGGGTGATATTTGCAGATAGCAGTCTCATAGATATCAATTGCAAATAAAGGGTGAAACCTGGCAATGCAACAGTCAGCCAAAAAGACTCATGGCCTTGAGGAGAGACTGTTTCTAGAACAAAACTTGAAGAAGGCAAATTTCATCAAATTAGGGATTTCTAAGCGCCACAATGATCAACATCTCCCATAAGCAAAGGAGATAGAAAAAAAGGGAAATCTGTGAAGAACAGAAAAGTAGTCAGTGTTTGGTTCTATCAAATCAAATACTTTTTTATACTTAACAATAAATAATCAAAAGAGGATCTTGCATTCTTTATATCAATGAGTCAATTTTGCAATGGAAAAGATGTAGTCTATCATGGAACATCATTTGCAAAATCCTGACTATTCATTTTTAATCACTGATGTCCTCAATGCAGAGGTAGATCATTATTACAAATAAAATGTCCATAGGTAGAAAAGTAGATATATGGTTTGATGGTTATTTCCTTTTGCTTGGCAATAGGTCTGAGATTTTTTTCCCCATGTGTCATCTCCAGCAACAAATTTTTTGATAGGTCTATTCCAGCTGCTTTTCCCATTTTTTTAATGCCACTCTCACTTCCTCAAAATTATATCTTGAACTGTGGTGTTGGAATATAAATGTGCCAACTCTATTGTCCTTGATGCTAAAAAGTTTGTCATAAAAATCTTCATAGATCTTTTGCATCATTTGCCTCTTTGCTGCCTTTCCACTTTCATCTTTAAACACCATTGTGATGGCTGCTTAGTTGTTGGATCTCTCAAAGGCTTTCTTCATACACGTTTTTTGATCATGCTGTTTTATGATGTGATACGGCTGATAATTTTTCACCATGCTCCCCTAAAAGATTTCACAAATGAGCTTATATTTTAAATTGATATAACCCTTGGCTGCCATATCCCTCAATTTGGCAAAGAGTTAAAGAGAATTCTAACAAAACTGGTTTTTAGGCTATCTGGTTCACCTCTTTGTGGCAACTGTTTTATGTCAGGTAAATTTCTGTACAAAATGGGTATAATCAGTATCGATGTTCAATTTCTATTTTTCATGTCAGTAACTCTTTAAAATATATCAGGTTGGAGTTGCCTGGATGGCATGACATTTCTTTTTCTCCTTTCTATTCTTTTTCTGCATTCAGTAGGTATCGTCTACTTAGGGTCTGCTATGCATAACATTTTGCTTGGCACTGAGGAATGTAAAATATTAACTGAAAATAAAGTGTACAATATTAAAGAAAAGCAAAATAGATTATAGTAATTGCCTTCCAGGAGACTATGTGCATACATATTGTTACATTTTTTTGGCCCGTAACCTAACTGCATCACACCTCATAATTCAAGGTGCTATTAATGTATTAATTTCTGCTGTAGAAAGCTAAATTATGGACAAAATTCCTGTGTAGAATTGGATCCATTCATTAATTGTTACATATACCGCATGTTTAAAAACTATTTTTCTAAACAGAACGCTTGCTTTAAGTATAGTTTATTGTAACCTTTTTATGTTGTATGGCAAGTGTTAATAGCTATTTATTATGTTTTTGTTTTTTTAAGTAAATTAAAATTGCTTGTAAACTATTAGCTGTCTCATTATAAGTTCATCAGTGCTTTCCCTCTTTGTCCTTTTCTAAGAAATTCTATTATAAGATAAGGATAGCTTTTTCCAAGGCAAAACTTGGATTTTATCCCTACTCTATTTCTTCTTATTAGATTCAACCTAATGCTTTAGCCTGTCAAAAATTTCTTGGATCCTGACTCTCTTATCCCATTAATCTCTATGTCATCTGTCAATTTGATAAGCATACTAGCTATGTCTTTATCCAAGTTATTGATAAGAATCTCAAACAACACAAAACCAAGAATAGATGCATAGGGCACTTAGTACAAATCGTTCAACCAGTTTCAAACCTATATAATTATATTAGTACCTAGTTCACATCTTTCCAAATTTTCTACAAGAATAGTATGTAAATGGAGATGAAGTACAGGTGTGTCAAAGCCCATTTTTTTTTTTGCCCTTTCAGACTTTGAATGGCCACACTAAGCCTTTTAGAAGACTATAAAGAATTAAAAACTTTGAGTGGTTAATTAATGGATTATAAAGGGAATGAAAACTTGATCATACCATTGTCTGTGAAAAGGTCAGGAAATGCTAGGGATTGGCAAGATAAGTAATTTGCTTCCTGAGTGCCTTTTCTCTGCCTACCTTGCCTTTTCTCTAGTTACGCACAAGAGACTTTGAAAACAAAGGAGTCAAATGCACTACACAGTCCAACTGTAGAATCAAGTCTAGCTGATGAAAGGAATTGAGAATCTGGTGCCTGGAGCCTAGGATTCTGCTCAGGAAACAACAAACCTGGAGCAGAGGTTCCTGTTGTACCTGGGTGTAAGCTCAGATATTTTTCTGAAAGTGTACAGCAGTATTCCAGGCCAGGATATTAGCTGAGTCTGAAGCTGGAGGTGGAGCTAAGGACAACCATGCATTTAAGTAGCATTGATAGGATTCTGTGAAGCTAGTTTTGACATGCTTGGTGTGAACAATGAGAGGGCATCAGCAGCCCTGCAGCATTCAGGATCCTCTATATAAATCTCTTTTTAGTCGGTTGATCCCTGTACATTCACATCAATCTCTTCAGACAACTTCCATTTTTTCTCCTATTTGGAAACATTTCCCAACTCCAGTGGGCTGGCCACATTGTTCAAATGACAAACGTACATTTTTCCAAAAAGACTATCTTACAGCGAATTCACACAAGGCAAGCACTCATACAGAAGTGAGAAGAAACAATACAAGGACATTCTCAAGGTCTCTCTGAAGAACTTTGATATAGATCGTGAGACACGGGAGACACTGGCACAGGACCATCCAGCATGACATGCCCACATTAAAAGAGGAACTGTGCTCTATGAGTAAAGCAAAATTGCAGTAGTTAAAAAAAATGTGAGGTGTGTAAATTTAGAATCATCTCTATCCCAAGTGCTCAGACAGATCATTTGTGCCCAACCGGTGGTAGAACCTTCCAAGCTCATATTGGTCTGATCAGCCATGAGACACATGGCACTTTGACCCTGACATTGGGATGTCGTTTTGGCCCTCTTCGATTATGAAGGACAGCAACTATTTCCTTTTGTATCTTCAGAATTTCATTCCTGAGAGTTTTCTATCCCTTTGGGAATATTAGAGAGGAGGGGACAAGACCTTCCAGTTAGAAGCAGCACAAGAAAAGGATCCACTGATTAGTCATGCACAGTCTTACTAGAGCGTCATGGAAGACATAGTTTAATGGCAGGCTAAGGAATTTGGAGCATAAGCAATAGGTAACTTTTTGGATGGAAGTCTGACATAATGAAAGATTGAGTCTGAAAGATTTGAGAGGAATCTAGTAAGTTAATTTCTAATAATAGGTGCTAGGTAATTCATGGGTTACTTTTCTCAGATATTTCATATTAAGTGAGACTTACTGAAAACAATCCTTTAACCTAAATGAGTAACTCTGAAGGTAACCCTTTTTAGCACAATTTCTAGGGCAACCAGCATAACCAGAATTAGGTAAACTTCAGTTCCACCATTATTAGTAGCACACAAAGGAGGCATTTAGCTGGGATATTTGAGAAGGCAGTGACTCATGTTGTAGATTGTAACCCAGTTACCTTTGGCCAGATATCAACTGGGATCAAGCCTAAGCAAACAGCCAAGACTCAAACCTAGTGGTGATGCACTGCCTGGGGAGTTTCTTTCCCTTGAACGTTTTTCTGTGAGTCTCATTGAAGAAAGTAGAGGGAGGAGGAAGTACTTACTATTCTAATCCATCTTCCTAACCCAGGTACCTTGTTTGCTGTAGCTCTTTTTGGAGTCTACTCAAGAGAGGTTAGTGAGTATAAGGCCATTCAGATATAGCTTATACTCAAACTGTTGTTCAGTTGAGTTCACCTCTTTGGATACTGTCCATGAGGTCTTCTTGGCAAAGATATTGGTGTGGTTTGTTATTATATTCTCCAGTGGATTAAACAGCAGTTAAGTGACTTCCCCACGTTCACATAACTAGTAAGGATCTACAGTTAGATTTGAACTCAGGTCTTCCTGACTCCATGCCTAGCATTCTATAACTGAGCCCCTTAGCTGTCTTTATACCCAAACTAAGACTAACTCTCATTAACCTGGACACATCTGAGCACCTCACATATAATAAAAGAAACCCTTTAAACAGGTGAAGTCTTTCATTTGTTCTTCAGGTTATATGTTATAGGTATCTTCTCTACCTACACATAGAGTTGGTCCTGGCTGCATCTACACACAAAAAGTAAAATGGTGAATCCATTAATGAGCTGGGTAATTCTAGGTCCAAATGCATTTTTGATCCAGTTATTCAAATATTCTGGAGAAAGCCTGAAATATGCAGGCAATTGCCTCTCTTCTGTACTTTATTTTGCATGTGGTCAGGATCTGAGTTTTCTAACCTCTAGACCAGGAGTTAATTTTTTAAATGTCATGGGTCCTTTGGCAGTCTTGTGAAATCTTTGGATCTCTTCTCAGAACAATATTGGTTTTTTTTTTTTAGTAAGTAAAATAAAATGCATTAGCATGACAAAGAAAATGGTTATATTGAAATGCAATTATCAAAATATTAAAAAAAAAAAACAAATTCACAGATGCTATATTAAGAACTCTTACTCTTGGCTCTCCAGCATGGGAGTCTTCAGACCATGGGGAACCTGAAGATGAAGCATACTAGTACACCAGCCCCATCTCAGACCTGAAGACTGGGGATGGGGACTTTTAGAACAGAGGATGAAAGGTGAGGGAGTGAACAACACCCCTCACTCCCATCTGAAAAAACTGAGGTCCTGTGGGAGGCAGGGTTACTTTAATATCTGAGTAACTCACCCATACCCTCCCCCTTTGGATTCGCATCCAAACATCCCATTTCTCAGGGAGGTACATAGGGAACAACTCATTTGCTTTACCTGTCCTATTTGCACTATGACTGTTTCTGACCTTTGTCTTATCCTGCCTTGCTGATGTTGAAGGCGGATTTTGGGGAGAACATAGCTGGTTCATTTTGTGCTATATTTGCTGTTATATTTCTTTCTTTTTCTATATGACACTAAAGGTTTCCTTCTACTTCCCTTCCCCTAATCACTTTAGCATTACTCAAGAAAGTTCACAGGACTGAATAGTTCAACAGAAACTCAACCCTCTCTCTTTTTACTATTGAATATGGCATTAGTAGAAGCTTAATAAATGTTGGTTAACTGACTAATGAAGTGAAAAGAGGGCAAAAAGCATTTGTAACAGCTTAAGCATCTTTCTTCTTTTATTAAAAATGTATCTTTTCTAGTCTAGTTGCCCTACCACACAATACATACACACACATGTGTGTATATATACACTATATATACATATACACATGTACTATTTAGCATATGTATGTATACATATACATACACATATACATATATATGTCATCTGTGGAGCTGTGAGACACACATGTCCAGCATCTACTGTTGGGATGTGTTATATGCTTGATGGATAAACTGTAGTGTACTTGTCTGTAACCTGTGCTGGCTTATTGACACAGTGGCTCAGAAGAACCCTGAAAATTCTTGCAACACTGATTATGTCTGGTTTTAGACTTTTACATTTTCTTTGATCTCCCACTATTCCTGTTGGCAATTTTACTGTCATTTCTTAAATGACCCAAATCATCTTTTTCAAAATTAACATTTTATTGACATTTTATGTTTTTACTCACAATCCCTGCTACCTGTACATGCCCAGTAAGCCTTCTCTTGTAACACAGATAAACAGTTAAGAGAGACCTGACACAGTTACTGTTTCTGACAGTTAACATCTGATAATGTTGGCATGCACTGTGTATTCTCTAGTGGGCCAATCGGACCAGCTTTTGTCTGCTTTCATTGACAGATTGGTAAACAGCAGCTCAAACCTTATTGTGCTCTAGTGAAGAACATAATCCCTGTAGCAAACAGAACGACCTCACCGGACTTGGGCTCTAGCCACAGAATCAATGGATTCTCCTTTCCTACTTTTCTTTGTCATATTAACTCTTTTATCCCTGCAAAGGTGGTGATTATAACACCTGAATGAGAATTTATGTAGCTCTCTCCAAAGTTCAGTTGAAAACCTCTTTTGGACAAACTAAAATATCTCATAGACATTTTATTACTTGAGGATGGTTGAGAAACACAGCTGAGATCCACTTTGTACAGAACAGAATTGCTTCTGTAGCCTAATAAGTAAAGGATGTTTCATAGGAGCTGGGGACTGAATAGCAATCTAATAAAAGCAGGCAAAAGCAGGTCTAATTTAGACATCTCATTGCTTGGTTACTCAGACCTTCTTCTTTTCCCTTATTTACATTGCATTTTATATTTCCACAAATTTTTCAAGTTTTATGAATTGCAAAAAAACAAAGTCTTGGCCCAAATTTTTAAAATCAGTATTTTTGGCTTTCATTCAGGATTAACTTCTCAGGAAATGGACACAGATTTGGGAGCACTTCAGTGTACGTATTACAACACTGAGAGTGGATTCCAGGAGCCAGTTTGAATTATGGTCATTAGTGGGTTTGATTACAGAGACATAGGTGAAAAGCACTGCCCTTCTGTTCCTAATTGTTTTTGTGTTTAAATTCATGTCCTGTCAACAACAACGAAAAAAATACACAACAGCTATATAAGAGGAGAACTCCTGTGCAATGAATGAGCCAGTTAGTAAGGAACTGGAAAAGAAAGGTGTTACTCCTAAATTCCCTGGCACTGTCCAATGGTTTGATGCTAGAAACAGATATGGTTTTATAAGTGAATATGATATTGAATAAGATGCAATATTATCTGCTTTGCTATAGTATCCTAAGGACCACGGGGCTTTTACATCTACTTTGGAGCTGAAATCTCCAATATACATTATCTCCCTCTATAAGAAAGTGAGCTCCTTGAAGGTGGAGACTGTCTTGCTTTACTTTTTCCAGTGCTTAGCACTGTACTTTACAAATAGTGTTTGCTAAACCCTTTTTTCACTCATTTTAAGTATTCTGACACGGTAGCATAACTGTTATTTTGCACAGGACAAAGGTATCATACGTCCCCTATCTACAGCAAAAAAAAAATTTTTTTTAATCTAAAGAGATGGAGTCAAGATGGCGGAGTAAAGGCAGAGACTTACCTGATCTGTCCCCCAAACACCTCCAAATACAGTTATAAAATGACTCTAAACAAATTCTAGAACAGAAGAATCCACAAAAAGATCATGTGAAACAAATTTCTAGCCCAAGACAATTTGGAAGGTCAGCAGGAAAGGTCTGTTGTACCAGTGTGAAAGAGGAACGCAGTTCAGTGCAGGCTGAGTCAGTGCAGACCAGGACCCAGGAAACCAGGAATAGGTCTCAGGAAGACTGAATTAGTGGCAACAGTGACAGTTTCCAGACTTCTTAGTCCAACAGATGCCAAAGAAAACTTAGAAGGTTAGCAGGAAAGGTCTGTCACACCTAGGTAAGAGAGGACTGTAGTCCAGCACAGGCCACACCAGCACAGCCCTGGCACCACCAAACCAGGAGCAGGCCTTAGGGGTGACTGAATCAGTAGCAGCAAGGGCTGCTTGTAGAGCTCTGAGCCCATACAAGGTAAGCGGGTTGAACAACTGGTCAGAAGATGACAGGTCTTCTTGCTAGTACTGAGGCAGGACTCTGTTGCTTTGACCATACTTAGATACAGGTTGTAGTCCTGGGTGGCAGTCCCAGGGTAAGAAGGAGCACTAGCACAGTGGAGTTTGTAACCACAGTGGAGGGAGGAATCCACCTCACAGTTCCAGGGCAAAAAAGAGTGCTTGTGGTCGCTCATAGACCAGAGTACAAGTTAGGAGAGTAGTAAACAGTTCTCCTTAGATTACAACACCTTGGAAGAATGGAAAACTTAGAGGTCCCTAGAAGTATCTCTACAAACAGATGCATAAAACCCCTGAAGCTTGGGACAGTATGCCCCCCACCCCAGAAGCAGAGCCCTACCTTAACAAAGAGTTAAAAGTCAACTAATAGGCTGGGGAAATGAGCAAACAACGGGAAAAAATCCTCTGACTACAGAAAGCTACTATGGTGATAAGGAAGATCAAAACACACCCAGAAGAAAACAATAAAGTCAAAGCTTGTACACTCAAAGCCTCCAAGAAAGATACAAATCAGTCTCAGGCCATGGAAGAGCTCAAAAAGGACTTTGAAAAATCAATTAAGAGAGGTAGAGAAAAAATTGAGAAGAGAAATGAGGGTGATACAAGAAAATCATGAAAAGCAAGTCAACAGCTTGGTAAAGGAGACACAAAAAAAGTGAAGAAAATAACACCTTAAGAATACCCTCAAGGCCTAATGGTAAAAGAGCTCCAAAAAAGTCAATGAGAAAAAGAATACCTTAAAAAGCAGAATTGGCCAAAAGATCACTGAAGAAAATAATTCCTTAAAAATTAGAATGGAGCAAATGAAAGCTAGTCATTAGGTCATTAGGTCATTAGGTCATTGAGGTCAAGAAACAATTAAACCAAACCAAAAGAATGAAAAAATAGAAGACCATGTGAAGTATCTCATTGGAAAAACAACTGACCTGGAAAACAGGCCCAGGAGAGATAATGCAAAAATTATTGGACTTCCTGAAAGCCATGATCAAAAAAAGAACCTAGACATGATCTTTCAAGAAATTATCAAGGAAAACTGCCCTGATATTCTAGAAGCAGAGGGCAAAGGAGAAATTGAAAGAATCCACCAACGACCTCCTGAAAGAGGTCTCAAAATGAAAACTCCCAGGAATATTATAACTAAATTCCAGAGCTCCCAGGTCAAGGAGAAATATTGCAAGCAGTCAAAAAGAAACAATTCAAGTATCATGAAGCCACAGTCAGGATAACACAAGATTTAGCAGCTTATACATTACAGGGTTGGAGGGCTTGGAATATGATATTCTGGAAGACAAAACAGCCAGGATTACCCACTCAGCAAAATTGAATATAATCCTTTGGGGAAAGGGAATGGGCATTCAATGACATAGAGGACTTCCAAGCATTCTTAATGAAAAGACCAGAACTGAATAGAAAATTCGACTTTCAAATACAAGACTCAAGAGAAACGTAAAAAAGATAAGCAGGAAAGGGAAATCTATAAGGAACTTAATCACTTTAAACTGTTTATATGGGAAGATGATATTTGTACCTCATAAGATCTTTCTCATTATTAGGGTAGTTAGAAGGAGTATATATAGACTATATATATAGAGAGAGAGAGACACATATATATATATATGAGTTGAATGGAAGGGATAATATCTAAAAAATAAAATTAAGGGGGAAGAGAGAGGAATATACTGAGAGAAAGAGAAAGGGAGAGGTAGAATGGGGTAAATTATCTCACATAAAAGAGGCAAGAAAAAGCTTTTACAATGGCAGGGAAGAGAGGGGAGGGGAGGGGGAGATAGTGAACCTTATTCTCATCAGAATGGGCTCAAACAGGGAATAACATACATACTCAACTAGGTATAGAAATCTACCTAATCCTACAGGAAAATAGGAGGGGAACGGGGTAAGAGAAGGGGGCGGTGACAGAAGGGAGGGCAGATTTGGCGGATCAGGTAGTTAGAAACACAACACTTTTGAGGAAGGACAGGGTGAAAGGAGAGAGAAAATAGAATAAATGGGGGGATGGGATGGAGGGAAATACAGTTAGCCATAGCAAAAATTTTGCAGCAACTTTCTCTGATAAAGACTTCATTTCTCAAACATAGAGAGAACTGAATTAAATTTATAATAATGAGTCTTTCCCCAATTGATAAATGATTCAAGGATAGGATCAGTTTTCAGTTGAAGTAATCAAAGCTATCCATAAACATATGAAAAAATCCTCATTCACTACTGGAGAAATGCAAATTAAAACAATTCTACTAAGAGGACAGAACAGGTAAATTACAAATGTTGGAGGGGATGCGGGAAGGATGAGACATTATTGCACTGAGGGCAGAGCTGTGAATTGATTCAACCATTCTGTAGAACAATTTGAAACTATGACCAAAAGGCTATAAAACCATGTATACCCTTTGACCTAGCAATACCACTACTAGGTCTGTAAACTAAAAGAGATTAAAAAAAGGAAAATGACTTATATGTACAAAAATATTTATAGGTGCTCTTTTCTGGGGGTAAAGAATTAAAACTTGATGGAAAGTCCATTAATTGATGAATGGCAGAACAAGTTGTGATATGTGATCATGATGGAATTCTATTGTACTATAAAAAGTGATGAGCAGGATGCCCCCAAAAAAACCTGGAAAGACTTGTATGGGTTGATGAAAAGTGAAGTGTACTTTGTATAAAGTAACAGCAATATTGTGAGATGATCAGCTGTGAATGACTTGGCTACTCTCAGCAAGATGAATGGTAAGGACTTACGATGAAAAATACCATCCATCCCCAGAGAATGAACTAATGGTGTCTGAACACAGATTGAAGCATAGTTTTTCAACTTTATTTTTCTTGAGCATTTTTGTCTATGTTTTCTTTCACAACATGACTATTATGGATTTGTTTTGCATGACTACACATGTATAACCTATATCAAACTGCTTGTCTTCTCAATAAGGGGGTGGAGAGGGAGGAAAGAAAAAAATTTGGAACTCAAAGTTGTAAAAACAAATGTTAAAATTTCTTTCACATGTAAGTGGGGAAAAATAAAATACTAAATAAAAGCTAAAAAAAACCCAAACAACACTATCTATACCCTGGGCAAGTCACCTAACCTCTTGGCCTCAGTCACCTCATCTATACAATGAGTATAACAGGTTCTATCTCGTGGATTATTGTTGAAATCAAATGAAATTGTATATATGTGTGTGTGCGTGTCTCTCTCTATACATATATGCACATATATGTAGAACACTTTGTAAAACAAAGCACTATGTTGGTGCCATGATAACTGTATTCATTGTTCTTGCTGCACCCTCCCCACAAACCCTTTCTCTGCCCATGATAACCCTGAATCTGCTGACAGGCAAGGGTCACTTATTGGAGTTACCATGAAGGGGGGTGAAATTTATATAATATCTCTATTTGGAATGACCCACATTACCTTCAGTTCAACATGTTTAAAACTGAACTCATCTTCTACACGACCTGTCTCCCTTATATCATGGGATGGAGGGGAGAGGGGCCTGTGGATTCCTCCTTTACGTACCTCTTAGGTTGCCCCTCTTCTCTATTCCCATTGACACAATCCAGTTTCAGGGCCCAGGTCATAAAAAAAAGTGAGGAGCCAGACTGAAAGGAAAAGAAAGTTATTAGTGCCCTAAGGAAAGCCCTTTGATCCAGGATCCAGATTGGGTTCTAATGCTTTTAGGCTCATTTAGAATTCACAATTAGTGGCATTCTGCAGCACACTGTAAATGGAAGAAGGAATGCTAGCCTTGGGGTCCAAGGAGTTCGCAAAGATAACTTTTGTTTCTATGGGAAAACATATTTTTTGGTGTTTAGTCATATCAGAATATCCTGAGTTGGCAGTAAACTTCTAAGATTGGTGCCCCCTTTTAAAACAGAATCATGCTGTGCAACGTGTAGTGCGAAGTGTAAACCCTATACCTCTGTTCCCTTGGTCTCAGAGTTTACTTTATCTGGGGAGAACATGTTTCTGCAAAGCCAACAGTATTCAGGTTCCCCCAGCCCATATCTGGAACATATCATCTCTGCCTCAGGAATCCCCAGCTTCCCTCTCCCCTGCAAGGCCTTTCCTGACTTCTCCAGCTGCTAGTGTCTCCCCGCTTCCCAGGCCCACTCCTGCCAAAACTACCCTACATTTATTCAGCATGTATTTAGTATCTCCCAGTACAGGAACATGTCATTTTCCCTGATAGAATGTAAGCTTAGAGGGTAGAGACTGTTTTTTTGTCTTTGTACTCTTAATGCCTAGTCCTGTGCCTGGCATGGTAAGTAAAAACTTACTGCTATTTTTAACTGACAGATTCCCATGGGCCTAAGGAAATAATTAGGTTTCTGTACTCTATCTGTTGGATGATTCTGATTTCTATGCTGCTGCAATTATGATCCTGAAAATCTATTCTAATTTATTTGATCTCTGCATGGCTCCAAGGAGCCGTAACGTCTAATAGCAATGTCTTAATAGATTGGGGGAAATAGAATCTTTACTAGGAAAGTGTAATCTTAACTCTCTTAATTGTCCCATTTTCTGTGCTGCCAACCTTTTTGATAGTTCTACCTCTTCTCCAGAAGGAGAATTTGAACAACTATTCTATGTCTTTTTATTGCTTTTTCTATTCTTGAAATTATTTGAAGAAAAATCATAACTCCACAATATTACAATTTCTAAAGCAAAAATGTGGCATATTCCTGTGTAAGACTATTTTATTGCTTGTATCTTCTCTTGTAGTGAGAATGTTTGTGCCTTGACATAACTGACTCCATTTTGTATCTGGTCACTGTTAGGGATGAAATGTTTCGATGTTTGTTTTTTAATATTAAGATAAGCATAGGTGTAGTACAGGTTGGTAAACAGCGTGTGTTTATAAACAACTGATAAACGTGGGACCCCTGATAGGATAGACTAGATGGAAGAAATAGTTAGAGAAAAAACTCTTTATCATCATGTTATCAGGTATCAAACTGATTTTTAAAAAATTAGGACACCAGCCATCTATCAGACCTTGGATGCAACCCACCAGAAATCACAGCTAGAATTGTAAAAAACCTACCAAGTCCCCCAGCTTTCAGCCTGCTCTTAGGTTGCGACTAAGACTGGCTCTTGCCTTCCCCACACTTAAGACCTAAGCATCCCCCCACTCCCTTGAGGGCAGCACCGACTGACTGATGATGGGCTAGCTTGTCAGGCAACTATCTCAAAGGGAGATCTGAGGCCTCTGGCTGGTCAGAAAGGAAACTTTGTCATTGGGTAGAAGATATGCTTTCAGGAAAGCCCAAAGTTGGTGATTAGTTCTTCCAGTGGCGATGATTTTTGTATTATCTCGTAGATAATACGAACTAATGTTGTACACATTTGATTAATAAAGTTTGATTGCTGGCATTGTGAGGTGTCATTCTAGTGCTTTCATCCTACGTAGCATAAGTAACAGTAAATGAGTTTCAGGAATGTCTTTGTATTGCATCTTCCAATGTAAAATCAATTAACTTATCTTGCTTTCCAAGCACCATCTACTGCTCTCACTGATTCATAAATTCAGTCTTTAACTTCACCCATAGAATGCCTAGGATAATGAGATAGGAAATGTCTCCCACACCTGGAGACCACACAAGAAGCACACATGATCTCAAACGAGTTCATGTAAACCTAAATAGACACTGTAGTAGCAATTACAGGACATACAATAGAGCTGTCCTGATGTGGTCAGATAGCAATTTGAACCCTTATGAGATGTGACTAGTTTCATTTAATTGGATTCAAGGTAATTCACACAGTCATAACTATACAAAAATAAAAATGAAAATAGGGAATAAAAATGTATTTGCCACATAGGTAGCACAGCCCAATCACTATTTGCTGAATTGAAATGAATACCTAGTTTTTAATCTGCCAAGTTTGAAATTGAAGATTTCTTTCCAATGTCTATATATTTCATTTCAGTTGCTACATGATCAGGAATCTAGCGCTACTATAGACACATCTATCATCTGGTCGAGGTGGTAATCCTAACGCAATTAAATCAATAAACACTGATTAGGTACTATGTATAAATCATCATGCTATACATAGGAGAGGCAAAGATAAAATTTAAAAAAACTAATCCTTGTGTCAAGTGGCTTACAATTCAGTAGTGGGATAGGTATGTACACAAATTACCAGTACAAGTTAGAAGATAATTAAGGACAAAAGAGAAATCCAACAGAGATGCCTGAGACATTCAAAGAGAGGAGTCACTTTCTGGGAAGCAAGGGAAAGGGTAAAGAGGAAAGGAGAGGATCAGTCAATGGACTGACTGATGGATTCAAAGCGTCAGACCTAAGCTCTAAAAGAGAAGGATTTCAGTGCACAGAGACAGGGTGGAGAAGAGAGGGAGGATGAGTCCCTTATAGGCATAGGGAAGTGGAGGCAATACGTACCAAGGCACCTAAGAAATAGCAAAATTAGAGAATAAGCTGCTCCATTTGACTATATCTAGTAGGGAAAAATAGGATACTATAAAATAAAGTTGAAAAGAAAGTTGGACCCACATTGCAGTGAGCAATGGAAAGCTCTACGAAGCTTCTGGGCAGTGTGTCATTGTCGGAGTAGTGAACCGGGGAGATTACTTTGGCAGTGATTTAAAGGATGGTGTAAACGTATAGAAGAGAAAGAAAGGAGCTGGGGAAACGATTTACGTAGTTATTGAAATATTCCAAGTGAGAACTGATAAGTTACCTATTCCCCAATAGATAAATGGTCAAAGGTTAGGAACAGAGTTTTCAAAAGAAAAAAAAAAATCCAAGCCACCAAAAATCTTATGAAAACATTAAGATGGGAAAACAGGTACATTAGTGCAACTGCTGGTAGAGGTGTGAATTAACCTAGCCCTTCTGAAAAGCAATATGGAACTGATAGAGTCCTAATAGAGCTGCCCCCAGCCCCAATAGTCTAACTTCACCACAGGCCCACTGTACCTACCTAGCCCCTACCAATGTCCTAGCTTCTTCATATGTGCCTCACTGCTCACCACAACAGGTGTGTCCCTGGAATTCATAGTTCCCACAGAAACAGCAGGCGTGGGAACCCAGCCCCTGCCTCTACCCAGCCATGACCCCCAGACCCATTTCCACAGAAACATGTGTGTTCTAGTATTCAATCACAATCCCATCATCCATCTAGCCAAGACAGGACCACAATACCTAACTATCCATCTTGACCAGACAGGACCACAATAGCTGGCCAGTCAGAAGACAACACGACCAGGATGTAGAGCAGGAAGCTTGACCACCAAACCACAGAAGTGGCCCATCCTTCGATAGCACTTGCTCAGTAATAGTAAAGAACTGACCTAGAATGAACTTATGATATAGAGAGGCTTATTATAATATCATTATCATATATACATATCCCCAACTATATGCATTATGGGTAACCACATGCGTAGTCCCACTGAGGCCAGAATACCTCCCCATTACCTAATCCCTTAACAAACTCCTCCTATCTTTTTATGATTAATCCTGACCCTATATTCGATGTAAATTTCTATTATGTAATGCATCTTTACCCTATAGAAATCCATCTTGCTTGTTCCTCTTGGAACTTTACCCGCTTCCCGAGAGGAATCAATCTCAATAAATGCCTATACGTGGACTAGAGGTGGGTCTGACTAAATTCTTTGGGAGGGTTCCACCACAACACATCATGAAACCTCAACAGTTATTGGTGTCCCTGGGTTTAAACCTCAACAGAACTACACCTAGACAGTTACCAAACTCTGCCTACCTTTAGGCCCAGCTATGCCACTACTAGCAATAATTGTAATGAGCGTTCATGTAATACTCTAAAGTTTGCAAAGCACTTTACAAATATTATCTCATTTTATTTTCATAACAATCCCAGGAGGCAGGAGCTATTATTATCCCCATTTTACAGATGAGGAAACTGAGCCAGACAGACGGTAAGTGACCTGCCCAAGGTAGCAGAGAGGAAGTGTCTAAACAAAGATTGCCCTCTGGCCTTTCTGACTCCAAGTCCAGGGCTCTAGCCACTGTGCCAGAGAGTACAAATATATATATATTATAACTACATCTATATATTGTATCTATATCCATGTATCTATTTATATATATTATATCTACATCTATATATTGTATCTATATCCATGTATCTATTTATATATATTATATCTACATCTATATATTGTATCTATATCTATATATTGTATCTATATCCATGTATCTATTTATATATATTATATCTACATCTATATTTAATATCTATATCTATCTGTTTATATATATCAGCTCATTTCATGGTAACCAACAACTGGAAAATAAACGGTTGTTGTCCTACTGGGAAATGGCTAATCAAATTGTGATATATTAATGGAATGGAATATTATTGTGCCATGAGAAATGATGAAGTGGATAATTTCAGAGGAAACTGGGAGGACTTTTATGAACTGATGCACAGAAAATTGAGCAGAATTAAGAGAACAATGTTTATAATAATAACACAATTATGGAGAAAAATACCTTTGAAAGACTTTAGAACTCTGACCGGTACAGTAATAAAGCTTAAGTCCAAAAGTATGAAGGTGAAACGTCCTCATAAAGGCAATGAAGTTAAAATGCAGAAAGAGACATACATTTTAGGAAATAGCTGATGTGAGAATTTATTTTGTCAGATTATGTAGATGTGTATCAGAGGATTTGTTTTAAGGTGTTTTTTGAATTGCTTAATGTGGGGAAAGGTTATTGGGAGGATAGGTTAATTTCCTAAAATCTTTGATACTTAAAATTTTTTAATCTAATTTAAAATATTTTTAAAAATAGATAAGGTGTTATATCTTATTTTGTAAACATCATGAGAGTCTTTGAGATGATTTACTGTCATCTGTTCAGCATGATTCCCAGGTGTTTAATTCAAAGTAATCACCTAGATTCTGGGCCCTAGAGTAATTTTATAGTATATAAGCTGTTCTCTCTTATCAGAGTTCTTAAGAATGCTGAGCTTAAGGATGCTATCTATAGATTATTTGTAATTACTTGTAATCAATGTACCTGCTATAGATCTGATCTTAAACACAGTAATACCTTTATATCCTTCCATGTGACTCCTATGCATTAAAGGTACATATAAACCAGTTTGTGAGATAAAGCTTACTCATAAAAAGATAAGTAAACACACAAGATTACAAGGTAGTACATAATTAAGGGCTTAGTGAGTACAAGGTAATAAATACTAGATAAGCCAGGAGGAGGAACAGATGAGTCTGTTTCTGTCAGGATAGGCTGGTATCAGAGGGGAGGTAGCGGGATTTGAAATGGGCAGGATTTGAAGAGGTAGGGAGGCATAGAGTATTTCAAATGCAAGAAGAAACTAAGTGGTCAAAGATGTAGAATTTGGAAAGCAAAGGACATACTTGGCTTGGGGCACCCTGAATAGACTGGTTTGGCTAGAGCAACAGATTCATGGAAGTGAGCTAAAGCTGAAAAGGTAGGTTAGGGCCATGATGTGTAGAGCTTTAAATTCCAAGGGAAGGAATTTGGACTTTATCCTAAAATTCTAAAGAGTAATTATGGGTTTTTGAACAGGAGATTGATACAACAAGCTGTTTTAATAAGATTAATATGACTTATAGAAAGACATAGGGAAAAACTGCACAGGATAAAAGGTAGTACTCATGAAAATGAGATCAAAGGATAGACTGGGGAGGGCAGAGACTAGAGGTCAAGAAATAAGCTGAGTACCATTACACGACAAGAGCTTGTGGACATAGTTCTAGCAAGAGAATGAAAGGGATACATGAGAGAGACATGGGAAAAAAAAAACAGCAGGATTTGCTGACAGGTTGAATATAAGAAGAGGAGTCAAGGCTGACTAAGGTTTCTAAGCACTAAGAGCAGTGATTCCTAGGGACTTGATAGAGTTTCCACATGTAGTTATCTGACATCTTCCAAAAGTGCTATTTGGCATGCTTTTCAAAATGAGCTGGAATTCAAATAAATCTGCTTTTGAGAATTTGGGGGTATATCCTGAAATGTACATACACACACTTAAAAATGAATATGTATATTTATATGGGTATACATATACATGTATACATATGTGTATACACATATGTGTATGTGTGTATATATATTTATACACATTCCACAATTCCCTCAGCTACTCCAGGTCAGGATGCAGGAAAGCTAGTAAAGCTGTACATACATATGAGTTTTTCCATGCTTCTCAGTATTTATCATACTTTCTCTTTCTTATAGCACAGTGATACGCCATGGCATTCATTTACCACAGTTTTTTAGCCATTGTCCAATAAATGGGCATCAGATTTGTTTCCAGTTCTTTGCTACCTAATAGTGCTGCTATAAATATTTTGGTGCAAGTGACTTTTTTGTCAGTGATGTCCTTGAGTATTTGACATTTAATCACTTGGATGACGGCATAAATGGTGCACTCAACCAATCTGCAGATGACACAAGGCTGGGAGGGATAGGTATTATTTCTATGGATGACAGAGTCAGGACCCATAAGGATCTTCACAGGCTACAGCACTGAGATGAACTTAATATGATGAAATTTGATAGGGACGTGTCAAATCTTGTCCTTGGACACAAAAAAATCATTTCACACATAGAAGATGGAGGTATAGTTAGATAAAGTATTCAGAAAAGGTTCTGAAGGTTTGGGTGGACTTCAAATTCATTGAGTCATCAGATGACTTAAAAAAGCTAAAAAAAGTAGTGATCTGAGACCACATTAAGAGGGGCACACTTCTACGAGTGGGGAAGCAATAGTCCCCCTACCCTTATCAGACCTTATCTAGAGTTTTGTGTTTCGTTAAACCGGAGAATTTCCTGAGGAAGGCCACAAGCACTTTGGAGTCCATGCCTTTCAGGGATTTAGTTGAAGGTGCTGTGTGTTTAGCCTAACCAGAAGATTCAGTTGTTTCCAGATATTTGAAGTCAAGTGGAAGAGGATTTGACTGGTTCTATTTAACCCCATAGGGCAGAGTTGGGCACAAAGAGTAGAACTTATCAGGAGTCAAGGTCAGACTTAAGGTCAGGAAAACTTTCTAACAATTAGAGCTGTGCAAAAGCAGCCAGTGCAGTCCCATGACCACTTGTCAGGTGTGCTATAGTGAGGACTCCCTTTGTGTACAGAATGGACTCGCTAGCCAATGAGGTCCCTGGAAACTTGAAATTTTCTGGTTCTATAACCTAGGTGTCAAGACTTAAAGATATATTTATAGACAGGGGGATTCCTACAACAAAGAAATCACAAAGAAATATATTGACTGTGGTTTATAATCCTTGCCCTATTGAAGGCTTTAACCCTTTTTTGGTGTTATGGATTCATTTTGGAGTCCAGTAAAGCCTATGAAATGTCTTTTAATGTTAATATTTAATAAATGAATAAAATACATAGAATTGAAAATGAAATAGTTATCAAAATATACTTTTTTAAAAGTTCACAGATCCAAGGTTAAGAACTCTTGCCCCACACAGTGATTTACCACCTTGTTGATCATATAATCTGTGGAGTGGGAGTGGAAAGAAGCAGCACAATAGAACTTCCTAACAAACAGCAACACTTCCATCCTTGGGATCTGCTGTTCCCCAACATAACCTCAAGTCTAGGTTCCTGTTTTGTTGCCCCAAGTACGCTCCTAGAGGACAGACAATATGGCTTCATGGAAAGAACACAGAAGTCTAATCCAACCACTTAGCTGCCAAAGTAATATTTCTAAAGCAGCCGTCTGATATCACATATCCAGTGGCTCCCTAACATTGCTGGGATCCAATACAAACTCCTCTGCTTGGCATTTAAACTCCAGCATGTTCTCACTCAATCATGTTCCCAAGCTGCTTATACATTACTCCCTTTTATATACTCTACTGTCCAAATTGAACTTCTGGCTATCCTTTACACACATTCCATTTCCAATCTCCATGTCTTTGTATAGTCTGTTCCCTCTGCCCTCTCCATGCCAGGACTGTTCTTCCTTATCTCAGTCTTTTAAAATTCCCTCACTTCCTTCAAAGCTCAGTTCAAGACCCCATCTTACAGGTCTTTGCTACTAATGCCATCTCCCCAACCCCAAATTACCTTGTATCCACTTACCTGTGTACATATCATCCCCCAAATAAAATGTAAATTGATGAGGGGAGTTAATTATTTAATTTTATGTTTGTATCTTCAGTTCTTAGAACTAAGCCTGGCACATATTAATGTTTAATGTCTTTTAATCTAGTGAAGAAGTGACCATACACTCCAGACACATTCTAAGGCAGAGTACTGTGAGTCCATCATTTCCGAATTTTTTTTCAGGTGTGTGTATACATATATATGTGTGTGTGTGTGTGTGTGTGTGTGTGTGTGTGTGTGTGTGTGTGTGTGTGTGTGTATGTGTGTAAATATATATATATGTATTTAAACTATCTGAAGAACTTTGAACCCATGCCTTACACAGTCCTGCTCAACCAAATGGAAAGGAAAAGACCATGTTCTAAGTACTCAACAAAATATTATCAACTCATCTCTATTTGTAGGATGAGACCACCATATTTTGTTGTAGTGATATCCTTTTAATACATTTTTTTAATTTAAAATTTTAAAAATGTATACATTTAATTGATATCTTTAGATGTCCCTCTCTCCTCCACCCTCTGAGAGCTATCTCTGATAACAAAAAGTTTTTAAAGAAAACAAATTCAGCAAAACACACATTGGAAAAAATCTGATGTTAAATGTATCTTAAATCACACCCACGAACGACACTCCTCCTTGTTTTCATAGCTCTTCTTTTGGATGAGCTAAGCTTGTTCTTTATAATTTCAGAAAATTCATTTTTTAGTGTTGCATAATTGTTCTTCCACTTCCACTTCCTCTTACTTGTAGTCATTATGTATTTTCACGTAAGACTTTCCATGTTTTTTCATATTCACATTTGTGTCCTGGAGCACTGTAATATTCCATGACATTCATTCATTCACTAAACATCATGGTACATGAATATCCTGCTCTAAGAAACAACAAATACATGAAAAAAATTTCCCCTTAATCATGCCTGACCTATACTGTACTCGTGAAGCTGTTGGGCTTTTTTTTTAATTCAAAGTAAATTTCAATTGCATCTTAAGTTCTGTCCAAGTACCGCAGCCCTTCAAGATTTTTTGGATCTTACATTAGGTTTTCTTTCCAGCACTGTGTTATCAGCAAATTTCATAAACGAGCCACCCATGCTTTAAGATATCAAATGGGTCATTGAGTCAGTCAATGGCATTTATCGAACACCTATGATGTGCCAGGCCCTGTGCAAAGCTTGGGAGATAAGAAAGTACGGCAAAAAGCAGCCTCCTTTTCAAGGAGCCAAGTTTAACTAATTAATCAAAACTCTGACAACGCCTACAATCACTGAACCTTAAGTGACACAAATCAAGAATGGCAGAACCTGTTCCTGTCACAGAATTCTGGTTCTGTACTTTAGGGGAGGTGGTGACAGCCCCCAAAAACTTGGTTCCAGAACTGTTTTATTGTGGGAAACCCCTAAATGACTGTTTGTAATCCACCTTCTCCTCTCCTTCCCCAATTGTGATTTAAGTATATAGCCTGTAGTCTTACTTCAACTAAAAGAACGTTCCTCACTCTCAAACTCACTGACTAAACTATTGGACTCCTGGTACTCCTGTCTCTGGGCCTGCTTTGTGCAGCTCTGAGCATTCTCAGGTTAGAGACAGGCTCCATGAAAGTCCTGTTAACTGTACTAACAGAATTATATGCAGCATAAATTGGGAGTAATCTCAGAGGTGTGGCACTAAGATTAAGGAAGAACAATGGGAAAAGCTTCTTGTAGAAGGTGGACATTATCTGGTACCTAAAGAAAGCCTAGGAATTCAGGAGGAGATGGAGAGGAAGAGCACTGGGAGCCTGTGAAAACCCTCCAGCTGGAAGAAGCCTTGCACTAGGAACACCAAGGAGGCTGGCACCACTGGATCCAAGACTACCTGGCGGGAGTAAGGCATTGTGTTTGTCCTTTGTTCTGAAACAGGACCATGACAAGAGGACGACATGACTGGCACTTGACTTTGAGTGAGGGAGGGCTGGGCAAGGGCACCAGCCTCACTTTCTTCTCCCGAGCCATCTGGGTCCAGGGACCAGATATTCATCAGGATGACAGGGGATGGCCCAGGATGCCATGGGAGACCCTGGCCCTTTCAGGCTAAGGTCTTATCACATTCTCACTTTGCATGAGATACGCCCATTCAATGAACAGCCTTCCATAAGTAGTTACGGGCAAAGGTGGGTGGCAGGGGGCAGGTGACAGAGAGCCACCAGAGCCTATTTAAAAGGGGGTGTCACGGGTCGGACATGTTTTAGAAAAATCACTTTGACAGCTTAGTGAAATATGAATTGGAGCGGGGAGAGATGCAAGGCAGGCAGACCCACCGCTAGTACCAGCAGGGCACTGCCAGAGCAGGCACTGCCACAACAGGGCTCTGCCAGAGCAGGGCTCTGCCACAACAGGGCTCTGCCACAGCAGGGCACTGCCACAGCAGGGTGGTGGCAGAGTTAGGGCATCAGAGACCTCCTCTCATCAGGAGACAGGGGAAGGCAGAAAGGACATGGGAGGGGTGAGAGAGGGAAGGGGCCGGGGTGCCACCTAGGGTGGCAAACTCCACAGCAGCGGGTAAACGAGAAGGGCGGACAGTGCGTGGCACAGATGCCCAGGTACTCCCTCCGCACGCCCGGGCCAAGTTCTCTCGGAGGCCCGCTCATGCGGAGCCCAGCTTGCGCCTCTCTCCGCGGCGGGGGCACCGGAAGGAGGTGGGTCCGCGCCTTGCACGAGGATGCCGCACACTCTCTAAGTGAAGACCGCCCAGAGCCAGGCTGCGGCCACCGGTACCACGTGGGCATCTCGCACGGGGGGAGGGGCACTGGGCCCCGGGGGTTACTGCGCATGCTCGCCCGATGCGCTAGGCCGGATCTCGGTGGGGGGAGGGGTCCGTTCCGACGTTGGGGGCGAGCTCTGCGGAGTATTCCGGGCAGCGTACGGTGGCTGCCGGCGGACAAAAGTGCTCCATTCCGGACTAAGTCGGGTGCCTCGCTCGGGGCTTCCTTTCCCCTGGGTCTGGGTCATCACCTCCGGTGAGACCACCGCCCCACCCAGATGGCCGGCCCTACAGCCGGCCGCTCCCCCACGGCGATGGCCTCGTGCTGCCCACGCCCTTTCCCCGCCCCCTCAGTAACGGCCTAGGTGTGCCATGCTGCTCCGGGAGCTCCGGCGCCTCTTCCACCATTCCCTCGGCTACTCCGGGCTGGGAGGCGGGAAAGCTAGTAAAGATGGGGAGCAGTGGCGGGGGAGGGGGAACCCCTAGGGTGTGGCGGCTGTGACCTATCCGCCCCTCGGAGAGGGCCTCCCGGAGAGCCTCCCGCGGACAGTGCCCGGCAGGCCCCAGGCCTCCCCGCTCTCCTCACCCCCGTCACCCTCCGCGGCGCGACCCCTGGGGTCCCTGGCTGCCCCGCTACCGGGCGCGACCACTCCTCTCGGTCTGCGAGGGGTTGGGTGGGGAGGGAGAGAATGACCTGAGATTGGGAATGGGCGCCCAACCCCAGAGGTCTCCCGCACGGGACTGGCCCCTGGGGAGCAGAAGGGCCTTAAGACGGGCATCGCACAGGCCCCCCGGGGCGCCGCGCTCCCCCTCACCCCAAACGTGAAATCCCGTCCCCCCTTTCACCTGGCCGGGATGGGCTAGTCCGGGTCGGGCGCGGGAAAATTCGAGTGTGGGGGGAGGAGCCGAGATTCATTGAGCCCCCGGCGCGTGTCTGGGTCCTCTCTCCGCAGCCATGCCCTGCACCCAAGCCACCCCGGCCGCCGCGTCCCCCAGCAAGCGGGCCCGGGCCGCGCAGCCCGAGGACAGCCCCGTGCGCCTCCGCTTCTCCCGCCTCTCGGAGCACGCCACGGCCCCCTCCAAGGGGTCTGCGCGGGCCGCGGGCTACGACCTGTACAGGTAGGGGAGCCCCGGGAGGGACCCCGCGGCCGGCCACGCGTCTGCAGGGCCCCGCGTGCTGTCCTCTCCCTACCCCCGTCCCACGTGGGGAGCCCTCCCTGGCCCTTGCCCTGGGCTTCAGGTTCGCGCCAGTTGTGGGTTGAGGTTTCCCGCCTGCTGGGGAGGGGCGGTGTCCCCAAAGTCTCGGTGCCTTTTAAGCCCTGAAAGCTTCCAGTTTAATATTTAATACCTTGGGGTGATTCAGCTGTCAGCTGACCGCCGCAGTGAGAGTCTGGGACAGCCTGTATAACGTTATTAATAAGTAATCATAGCGGCTGTAGGACGTGTCACGTGTCGGGCTCGGTGCCAGGCGATTTACAATTATTGTCTGTCCTTGTGGGGGGGCATCGTGGCCTTCTTTCCCTCCCCCCACTGCCGTGTCTGTGGGTCGTGTGATGGAGATGGGGGGTTTATGTGGCGTGGGTCCTGGAGCGCCCCAGCCTCGGCCACCCTCGTCTTACACGTATACATTGTATATCCACAAGTATACATTGTACAGACACAAGTGTACATTGTATATCCGCGTGTATACATTGTATACACACGCGCGCCCCCAGGCCTCTCCAGCCTGCTTCGGAGCCCCCAGAGAACGCCCGCTTGGGCCGGGGCTGGGCCTCCGGGAGGATGCCCTGGCTGAGCGCTGAGACGCAGCCCGCCGTGCCACTCAGACCTGGCACCGCCTCCGCAGCCAGGCAGCCCTTTCCCGCTTGCCTTTGCAGACCCGTTAAAATGCCCCGGTAAAGCCGTCCTCTGAATTTGACCTTTTTTCCGTGCTCTTTGGCAGTCCTCATCCCCGCCTCTGAGTCAGGCCCACCTGCTTTACCCCACCTTTCCACAGCCTTTTCAGGCAGCCCTTTAATTTTCCGAGAGCAGTTTCTTCACTTTCTCACATTTTATCTTCCGTGAGTCTTGTTTGTGTACCTGTCCCTTCTCTGGTAGGCCAGCGAGTGTTTGAAGGCAGGCAGTCTGATTTGTTTTCACTGTACCTTAGACTGGCAGCACTTAATAAACATTTATTGAATTGAATGGAAAAAGAGTGTCTGAGATACTGAGGCAAGAGAGGTGTTCTTGATGCCGTAGATGAATGGTAAGTACTCCTAAAATGACCTGTGGCAAAAGTTGTTTTTTTTTTCCAAAGAATGCTAAAACTTAGATTCTTTGTAGTTAAACCCAGTCAAAGGAAAGGCTAAAATCGGAGATCCAGAATTAACCACTCATGAGTGCTTTCATTTGGAAGATGGCATAGAACAGTCAGTTATAGAGCCTGGAACAGGCCTTCCTACTTCACCCTCTTTATGGGGATGTCTTTCAGAGTTGCTGCCAGAATCTTTCATCACTTTGTAGCCAGATCCCCAGAATTAGCTAGACTTACCCTCAGATAACACCTGACCAAAACCATAGCCCCAGCTTTGGAGGATTTGCTGGAGTTTGGCTTTAGTCCACAAGAACTGTGGCCAGGTGAGACACCAAGGTAGGCCCTCAGGGCAGGTTCTTAGTTGGCTTTAGTACAGATGGAGGTATAGAATTGGAATCCTTGACAAGCCTTGTAGTGTTCTTCAGAAAAGAAAAGGGGTGGGGGGAAACCTGTAAATCTCGGAGTTTAGGGAAATGAATCTTAGTGTAATCCCCTTTTAATAGCTGAGCAAAGAAAGCTGTGAAGTGATTTGCCTGAGGTCCCAGAGGGTAGGCACCCACTGTAGCAGTCTACCTGTCCAGGCTATAATACACACTAGTGAGCCCAAGGTGGTTTACTCCCTGGCCTGCTGTTAGGGTCAGTCTAAGCACAACAAAGCTTTAGCCCTTTTTCCTATTCTCTTCTCTTGTCTCATCTTTCTTGATTCCTCCCTTTCTCAGCCTGTCCCCATCTTTCTTCCCTTTATTTGCATTACAGTGAAATAAGGTGCCTTTCACTCTCTAATCTGTTCTCTAGACCTTCATGTACCATCACCTTCCTAGTACATAGTATGTTGTAGAATTAAGTCATCTCAAACTACATCAGCCAAAGGACTAGGACACATTGTTATACCTACCTTTAGGCTTCATGGGAATTTTTTGTAAATAAATTGGAAAATCAATGATTTGAGCATTTATTTTGAAGAATAAATATAAAGATCTAAGTTGGTATAAGAACTAATGAGAAAATCCATTGTTCAACTTAAATTGTTTCTGATGAACCAAATACTTTGTCCGTAGAAAATTTAAATTGCAAAAATCTATTTTATAATTAACTTTTTGTTGCTTGGTAATTTCTATAGTGCCTATGATTATACAATACCAGCCATGGAGAAAGCCATTGTGAAGACAGACATTCAGATCTCTCTCCCTCCTGGGTGTTATGGTAGAGTTGGTAAGTGATTAGGTGGCATAATAGCTTACCTTAGCTTTGTGTTTGAAATAAATAAGATCTTATTCTTCATTTTCACTTTATCATATGATTATGCATACTATTCAACATGAAGGATAGATTAGGTAAGATAGCAAATGCAACCTATTTACAAGTTTCTGGTAGCCTGGTATCTTTCACATCTCCCTTTGTCCTTTGCTTTTAGTGTGGAAATAGGGTGAGGCACTTTTGCCAGTCATTGCTAGTATATTCCCTGGGAAATGCTAGAGTGGTTGAAGCTAGAAAATCACACTATACATGTAGAGGGAGCAGAATTTCACTATTGCATTATATTCCCACCTCTTTGCTATATTCAACAGGTTAGGAAACATACTGTTAACTAGACTAAATATGCAACTTCATTAACAATTGGAATAATTGCAAATATTAGAATATTAATCTTTGCAGTGTATAGAAGAAGTCATGGAAAAGTCTTCTAAAAATCTTTTGATGTCATAGAAGAGATGACCCTGGTAATCTTAATGTCACCAAGAAAAGAGCTTTACCAAAGTGAATGCAGGAATATATAACCTATGCTGATTGGCTTCTCTGATTCATAAACCTAATTCAAGACATTAACTGGTTAATAAAATCCCAGATGATTCAGTGTTTTTGCTCTCCCTAGAATTCTCACTTTTAACAATTAAAATTCCCTGGTTCACTTCTGGTGATTTCTGTAATATTTTAGAATATTAGAGTTTTTCAGAATAAGTATTTTCTTTCTGCCTCAAGTGGCAGGGCTTGAGTATACCTGTCTCCATGGTATAATGCAAGGAGCATCTTTTTCCAATAAGATTGTATTTGAAAACAACCTCAGAAATAACACTTCCAAAAGCTATTATAAATTCTAGAAAATATCTCTTCATCTTTAACTTTTCTCTCAATAGCTATACCATTTTAGAAGAGGTGATAGCAAAACTTATTCAGGTGGAGAGAAGGTCAAATAGTCCTTAATGGTGAAAATCAAGAACTACTGGAAAGAGAGAGCTCACCTCTCAAAGTAAAATCACTTGGGCCTTGTATCCCACCAAGTACACGCACGTGATAAAAAAAACAGCTGACTCGACAAAATAATAGGAGAGAACGACCGCTTCTCTCCTTGAGTGGATGACCTTAGAACTCTCAAAAGAAGCAGGTGTACTCCAGTAAAAAGAAGGAAAATGAAGAGCACAGTATTAATTCTTTTAATGTAATGGTTTAAATAAATGGATTCAAATTTTACAGGAAATTTGTTTTATATGCAATCTATATGCATTACTTGTGATTATTAATTGGATGGTGAAATCTCAAATCACCTAGAACTCTTAAGAAAATTGTCATCTTGGTTAAATGAATTTTAGGTTAGCCAGGTTTCATTCCTTGTAAATTTTTCTAAATGTCTACTTTTCCAGTCTTAGTGAACATAATGAATACAAATTGACTTCATATTATTACTGTGAAATTAAATTTACTCTAGATTTAAAAAATATAGGAAATAAAGTTGAATCAGAAGTGGCAAGATTTACAAGTAAGGCTAGATTGTGTCAAAACTTTCAATATATTTCCTCTCTCTTTTTTTGGTTAAGCTCCACGTTCTGGCTTGGCTGCAAAACATTTCATAGATGTGGGAGGTAAGATGTTTAATTTTTATTTAAATCTTGTTTGTAAAAAAAAAAAATTTCCCAAAGAAGTGGAAAAATGGTAGCTTACGGTTTGAATCCTATTAGAAAATAAAATGAGTTGTTGTTTTGTGCATTATAATTCATTACCATGCCACCCAAATTTAGTAACCTCCTATTAAAGGAATGGACAACAATAATTCACGTTTTTATGTACTGTTTAGTCTTACCATAAAAAAAACCAAAATATTTCACTAGTAGGTGAAGTTGCCTGTGTAGGAATTTCTGAGCCAGTCTGGAAATGATTTTCAAAGTGATGATTGATGTTTTCACCTTATGTTATTGGGAGAAACCAGCTTTGGCTATTACATCAACTGCTCACAAAACAAAGAAAGAAAACAAAACAAAATAAGAAAAGAAGAAACTACCAAAAACCCTTTCTGGAGAGATCTATTTCTCTGGGTCAGTGTAGTTAAGGTTCTGAGGGAGGGAAAGAAATAAAAGATGACAGTCATTGCATTCTTACTTTGAAAACCTCAGAAATAATGTAAGTAAATACATAGACTCAAAAAGATGCATATTCTCAAAATAATAAATGTTCATATTCTCTTATAAAGCTATATCAAGAACTGTTCATATGTCTATAAACCAGCAAGGATTTCTTAACAACACCTGTGTACTAGGCACTAGGGGCAAAAAAAAAAAAAGTGAAACAATCTGTCCCTCAGAGATCTTACATTCTATTGGAGGAAATACTGTACACAGAAGCAAATACATTTAACCCAAATCTAATGACCTAACAGGTTAGTCCACTTACTTTGGGTATTACGTTTGATTCTGGGTGTCACTTAAAAACAGACATCTACATAAGGGAATGGCTGGGCTGGCTATGAGTTTGAAAATGTGTTGCATAAGGAATGGACAAGAAATACCTTCCCCTTGATGAAGGCCCTCATGAAGAGGGCGCTACTTGGGAAGAGTAATAGAAGGAGCCCAGAAAGGTCTGCAGAGAGCTTTCCCCACGGCTCTGCACTCTCTGAATGCCTTCTGTTTTTGACCAGACTGTGGTGACATCATTGTGGGAAGCTCATGGGGAAGACTTCCGTGACCAATAGAGATCCAGCACCTGCTCTGCCACCTAACAGTCATAGATGTCTGGACACCAAGGGGTTTCCTGGAACCGCATCACCAGTGTGTGGTACAGGGGGGACTTGAATCCAGATTTCCTCACTCCTGGGCTTCGTCTCTACTAAACTTTGGTCTTGCTTTTTACAGAATAGCAAGCATTTACCATGTGCCATGCACTGTCTGTCCTAAATGCTAGGAATAAAAACCAAGTAGAGGAACTTACATTCTAACAGGAGAAGAATGTAAGTTCTCCTACTTGGTTTTTTACATTCTAACGGGAAAGACGATTTTAAAAGGAAGCTGAACAGATTATGAGACGTAAGGAGGAAGGAGAAGGTTCCCTAGCAGGGGGCAATCTGGAAAGTCAAATAGAGCCCACAGAAGAATGAAGATATTGCCAGCCTGGCCATTTTCCTTCCAAAGAATTGACCAATCAGAGGAAGGGGCTGCAGGGTTTTCTTCCCTGACAGAAAGCTGCTGTGGCACGGTAGGAAAGTCCAAAGAGTCAGAAGTAGAGCCCATTTGTAATTTGTACTAGGGAAGAGTGGTTTTATCCTCAGGAACCAAAACTGAATATTAAATTAATCTGATGACTTTTAATGTCTTCATTTGCGTTACTGTGATCATTGTGTATATTCTCTTGGTTCAAGTTTCTCCACTCTAAATCAGGTTGTATAAGATTTCATATGAGGCTCACACTCAACCCCTTCTCTTAGAGAACTGCATTGTACGCACTGATGTCCCCTCAAGTGCCCTGGCTCAGTACATCAGCATCATGTCTCATGATCTACATACCTTCCGTTCACCTCAGCTGTGCACCCAGTTGACCATATCTTGATCTTATAATTGACAAGGATGTTGTAGTACTTCCCTGACCCAGAAATGTGGAATTTATCTGACCGTTCTCTCCTATCCTTTCCCCTCTGCTTCACTTCCCCAAAATCTATTTTTTAGCATAAACTTAACAGTCAGCAACACAAATATTGGAGTGCACAAAGAACAAGAAAAAGGAACTGAGACTGATATTTTTTTTTTTTCAAATAAAATTTACCAAGCCTGGGGCAGAATTGCTCTGTTTGATCCCTCCCCTATCAAAGATCTGATGATCTTTTTTTACATGCTTTCCCCTACCTCAAAAGGAGACTCTCCCTTATAACAGACATGTGTAGTCAAACAAGAAAAACACCAACATGCTCTGGCATAATTTGGGCTGCAGTTTGGAAATCTCATGGCTGTTTATTTAGCCTTTAACCATGATTAGACTTCTGGCTTCTGAGGGTGATTTTTAATTTTTTTTAGATTTAAATTTTGCATGGCTTTATTTCCTTAAGGCCACCTTGCTGATAATCTTACTCCTTTATTTAAATGTTTTGTTAAACATTTGGTGTGAAACAGATCAGTACAACCAAATATCAAATACAACATTTTACAGTACCGTACCCAAAAGTCCTGCATGTCACAGTGCCCACCTGGCCAGAGGTCCTGCTTCCTGCTTAATCCCCACAGCCATCATTCAAGGGAGCAATTCCTGTGGATAAGATACCAATGAAGGGCATCCACAGCGTGGGCAGGCAAGCCTCTCTGAAGCAGTAAAGCAGCCCGAGGAAGGACTAAGAGGTTTGTGCCTGTTGAGGTGCATCAGTGCATCGTCCCTTCATCTGGAGGCAGCTCCTGGATCCTGAGCCCAAGGGGCCCAGAAATGGCAACATTCCACTGAGTCTGCATCCAGTCCAGCCCCTGAAGCCGTTATCTAAGGAATCAGCCCTCATGACCAGGAAGCTGCTTCTGCAGGGGCTACAGGCCAGAGAAAGTTTCTGGCACTGTCAAATGGTTCAACATCAAAAACATGATTTTATCAGTGGAAATGACAAGGAAGAAGATGCATTGCCATCTGTTGTAGCGTTGTTACCCTGGGGACCAGGGCTTCTTCCCATCTGACTTGCAGCTGAAGCATCCTATTAGGTGTATCCAAAGCATTTTGAACATGAGTGCTTAATAAACGTTCTTGCTCTGGGACAGAATACAGACTCTTCCGTCATTTAAAGCCCTTCGCAATCTGGTTTTAACTTATCTTTTTAAACTGATTTGTTTTGTACACCACTTTGCAGCCAAACTGGCTTGCTTATTCTGCTTGTACGTGACATCCCATCGCTCACATCTGTGCTTCTGCACAAGCTGCCCTGAGAGTGTACAGAAGGACACTCTGTCCTGTCTGCAAAATATTCCCTGGTATCTGGCTTCTGTCCTTGCATAGCTCAACCTTGCTGAGAAAGTAACATCTCTCACGATGTCACTAGGTGGTAGTGTGGGACAGTACTTGGGTCCAACAGCATCTCTGCTGCCTCTTCAGTGCACAGCTTTTCAGATCTGGAAGGAACATGAGTGATCATCAGTCTAACCTTGTTTTTTATGTAAGAAGACTGAGGCCCAGAAACATGTGACTTCACTAAAGTCACATGTAAGGAAGCTGGAACTCATGACCATGTCCTCAGACTTGTATTGTCACACTCTCCCCCTGTACCATGCTGGGCTCTTTGATGTGACTTACTGTTTAAAGATCTGCTGTATCTATAGAATGTTTTTCCAGGCATGGTTTTTAAAAATTTTGTTATGGTTATAGTTCTTGTAATTTAAGGCTGGCCTAGATATATTCTCTATTTGAAAACAAATTTATTTTGAAATTTGAATGTTTTTCTCATAACCAGTATTTTCTGTGCTTAAAAAAAACTCAGACCCAAGAAGTATTGAACCAAAAGAAATGGAAAACAAGCCCAATAATTGGTATATGTTGTTCATAAAGTTGTGGTGTGTTCTTGGATCTGTTGTAACTTAAAAATGTCCCGTAGGCACAGGTTTATCATAGCTGGCAAAACATTTTATTTCCTAAGAAGGATGTTGTTAGAATCCCAGGCTGTAAATAAGGGTCAGAGGAAAAAGTTGAGTATGCAGGATTCTGTTCAGAATGCACATCTGGTAGGTGTGGATGGTTTTGACTAAAATAGGTTTCCAACAAATGACATGCCAAAGCTTTGACACAGTAAAACTTTTGCCTGAAGTCAGTTATTCAGTCTGCCAGTTCCAATGCATGATTTTTCCAATGATAACTTCAAGACACATTTTGCTTTTTCATGAAGAGGAAGAAATGTCCTTGTGCTTACATAGGAAATTATGTTCTAATGTTTTTCTTGAATAATCTATTCTATGTTAGATGTAAAACAAACCCTGAATTTCTGAAATTTGTACGTACAAGTTCATGTTTGTTAACAAAGTACATGTAAAGACCTTTATTTTCTTGTATTTCAATTGTCTTTAAACCTTTCTCGTTCATAGTTTTATTAGCTTTTAAAATACATCTTCAAGCGCATTAATGGCTTTTCACAAGTTTATACCTTAACCCTTCTTAAACTGTCTCAACCCACAGTTTAAGAAGTGCTGAAGGGGTCCCAAGTGGGAAAAGTTTAAGAAGACCTGTTAGAACATCTGAACCATGTCTCAGTTCTTCTGGGTAAACAGCTGACCACTAGAATAGAATACAGTGATATCCAATCATATTGGTAAGCCAAGCAAACCTACTTTAAACATACTAGAAAAGGCCTCCACCAGCTTGGCAAGTCTTACTTAGCTTTACCTAAATCATTCGAGACAGGTAGATACTGATTCTGCTCTAAAAAATCTCCAGGGAAAGAAATTCCATGACCTTCTGTACTAATTTGTTCCAGTATTTAACAGCATGTAACACTGAATAATTTATTCCTTAAATCTAATCTAAATCCCTCTTTAATCCTAAAACCATTTCTACTTAGGTCCTCAGAGTTAAGATGGAGAACAGCTGGTCCCACCTTTCATAGAATAACTTTCTTCGAGGATGTGAAGGATTAAATCAACCTCCTTCAACAGGATGTGGGAAAAGAAAACATGATTCAGCATTATGTGACCTGGTCCATTTTTTGTTATAATTAAATTGAGAAAAGTCCACAACTTCTCTATATCATCCATTCTAGAAATAGAATTCCTGCAATACTTGGTCCAGACATTCCAATTTTATGCCTACTTTTGTCTACCATTTTGTTGAAATATATCTGTGTTTAACAGCTGATGTAAATAGTTTACTCTGCCAGTCCCTCACTAGAAAAATTCTGAGGTAATTACACACTGCTTAAATGAAGTCTCTAGGGACGTTTTGAAAGGCAGATTTTGTCAGTGACCTTACTGAAAAGTTAAAAGTGCATTCTTTCAGGACTCCCATTTTATCACTCTTCCGTGATCTCGTAGAAAAATCATAGTATTTTCTGAGTACTCCAAAGTATACTGAGTAGTCCTCATTCTTTCTTTTTTCTTACCCCATTTTCTGAGTTTGATATAATTATAGATTTAAAATGAGGAATTGTTCTCGTCCAAAATAGTCAGTAGTAAGTTTGTAGCAGATATTCAGTTAACTCTGAACTTCAGCATCTATCTAGGAATGCTCTTGCCTGCCTGGACACATGGAACCTTTCTTTAAGGATTCTAAGTTTAAAAAGGAGTAATGGGGGAGGGTGTCACAGGTGAAGACAATACACCTTCAACTCTGCTATAAGGCTTTGAAGCCAAAACCCATGGTTTCCTCTTAGTCCTCAGGAAAAGCGAGAGCCAGATTGAAAGAGGGGGCAACCCAGCTCAAGCTAGCGAATGGTGTTATTCAGAGGTCATGCCATCTGTTTTCAGCAGTGGGAAGTAGAAGAGGGTTGATTTCCATAATTGAATGAAAAAACTGAATTGTTTTAAGTATAGAAATATTTTAGAGCCATTCATGAATCATCTTTATGTCCTCTGATTTCTTAAACATAGAGAACTGTCCCCACCAACACTGATCAGATCTTATCTATGATTTAGTAGGTAAATCTTAGGGAGTAGCCTGAGACGTAGAAAGGTTTAACGACTTGCCCCGAATCTTGTAGCTGGTGAGTGTCAGAGGCCAGATATTAACCCAGGTTTCCTGACCTCTGGCGTTCAGAACTCAGTCCCCTATACTAGGCTGCCTCTAGAGTTTTTCATACTTCTGCTGTACTTTGTATGGGTAATGAAGGGTAGGCGGCAATAACTGCCAAAGTCTTTGTGTCTCATTGACTTAATGTGCCTTCCTACAGCTGGTGTCATAGATGAAGATTACAGGGGAAATGTTGGTGTTGTACTCTTTAACTTTGGCAAAGAAACCTTTGAAGGTGAGCAAATAATGTAGTTTTTTACAGTTGCTGATCTCGTGCTTCTCTGAACTACGTTTATAATATCGTCTTTATATTTAAAGTGAAAAAGGGTGACCGGATCGCCCAGCTGATTTGTGAGCGGGTTTTTTATCCAGAACTTGAAGAGGTCCAAGTAAGTAATTATAATGGGACCATTGGGGGGAGTCGTTCTAGAGTGTCAGTGTGAGCTGTTTGTTCATTAGTATGCTGCAGGATGTAGGAGATTTAGCTATTTTTTAAAGAAGATGGTAAGTCATTTGATTCTTTTAACAGAGAAGTGTAGTTCTGTGTAAAAGTCTTTATAGAGCAAACAAAATTATTTCCCACTAGATTCACAATCCTAACGATAACAGACAAATTAGAAGTGAAATAAAATTTTAAGACTTAGTGAGTGCTAAAATGAAGGTCTGTCCCTTTAACCTACTAGAAAATGGCAGTGTGGAGTAATGCAAAGAATGCTGGAGTTTGAGCCAAAGGACCTGGATTTGCTTCCTACGCTACTCTGAGGATACTTCTCTCTGGCTCTCAGGTTTCTCATCTGCAAAATGGGGTCAGAGAGAGGTTTGGACAAAGTGATTTCAAGGGTCCTTTCTAGCTCTGTATTCACAGATTTTACAATAAACTTTAAAAGAAGTTCTTTAAATCTCCATAAAGAGATCTTTGCATCATATTAATTTTTCCTTGGAAGCTAATTTTTGACTCTAATTCATTAAAGCCCTAATGTACTGTCGAATCAACTTTTAGAAAATACTTATTATTTACTGTGGCTGAATCATGCATCTGTGTTTTACCATTTTTTCCCTTTACTTTCTGTCATCTCCCTTAAGAAAGATAGGCTGACAATTTATGGGGAAAAAGACCTTAAAATTTAGGAGTCTGGGAAAAAAGAGACTTTGACATTATTTACTAATTGACACTTTTTTCTCTTTTAGGGCTTAGATGACACTGAACGTGGAGCAGGAGGTTTTGGTTCAACTGGTCACAACTAATGTTATATAAAGAGTAGTTAGAGCAGCTTCCCCCTAAAACAGTTAATAAAGTGAATTTCTGCTTATGGTGTGTTGTTTTTACTTAACTTTTTTTGGTAACATTTTAAGTTCCAAACTGTCTTCACCTGCCCCTTCTCGCTCCCTAGAAAAGGCCACTATTTGACACAGGTTTATAAATAGATGTAAAACCGTACTATGCATACTTCTGTTTATCAGCTTTTTCTCTGGAGGTGGGAGCATCTTCCTTCATAGGTCCTTTAGAGTTAATTTAAGTATTTATACTATTCAGAATAACTTGAGTGTTCACAGTTACTCTTCAAACATATCGCTGTTACTGTACACGGTGTTTTCTTGGTCCTGTTCAGTTCACTTTCCATTATTTCATGCAAGGCTTTCCATTTTTTCTCTAGCCAGCTCATCATTTCTTACAGCACAGTAGCATTCCATCATTATAATGTTTTTGTGTGTTCTTTGTACAATTGTGTTAGGGAACTCTTGGTTTGAAAGATAAAAGATTGATATTTGCTGTAGCTCAACTAAGTATTCATCACGGTTTTCTTTACTTGCCTTATTTCAAATCATGCTCTTTTTTTATCTGTTTATTATACAACCAGATGACTCATGAGGGTGTTTCTGTTGAAAAGGAGAAAACTCTTATAGATAATGGTCAATGTAGCAGACTTTTCTTTTTGTTCAGCTTTTAAGATTTGCGTTTAGACTTAATGCTTGACCTCTGTCTACAAATCTGTTTTCTAATTACATTAGTCAGATGAAATTAGTCCAAAGTGAGAAGTAAATGTTAGTGTTAGATAAAATACTCTGAATAAGGTTGCCAACCTTTGCTATTAGTGACTCAGTGGTAACTGTAACCATACTTTTAAGACCTCTTTTTAAAGACTAAGTATAAGTAGTGTATTATTTTTAAAGTTTCCAGGCAAATTAAAGTTGATCATAGTTTAGAGAACTTTAGTTGTTAAATTCTCTAACGTTTAGAGAGAGAACTTTAGTTCATATTTTGAAGCCCTTAAACATTTATAATGGCCTCAATTTTAGTCAACATAGAATTTTTTTATCTAGGAAAAGCAAAGATTTTCAGAACTCATGTTTTGAATAATAATAGCATAGATTAGAATAAAAACCAAATAAAGATACCATTCTCCTGTAGCTATCTGTATGTTTTATAGAGAGCTTTATGTTATCGATAATGGGGGAAGACTATATTTTTAAAATAAGACATATTTCTTAAGGATCATTTTCTGGAAAACTCATAGCCTACTAAAAATGATTTCACAGAAAACTTACTATGACACTCAAACCACATCATTCTAAGAACATTTAAGGATGAGACTAAAAGGGCAGCTATGAACAGAAATGGAAAAATTCTACCGAGATTTTTATAGCAAGCTGTTTTCTCCATTAATACAATGGGGCCACCATGGTTAATCTCTAGCATGAGAGTTCCCCTTCTCCATAAAGAAGAAGAGACAGTGAGAGCACCTAAATGAGACCCAGGAAACAAAGAAAGTCCTAGACAGAGATAGCAAAGCCTTGAGGGTGTCTGGGGGTTGATTCTCAAGACATCTGAAAGAAGGGAAGAAGATACTAAAAAACAGAAGTAATCACAGGTTTTACTACTGGAAAAAAGGCAATTCAGAATATATGAATAACAACTAACCCGCATCCCTACAAAATTTGGGGAGAATAACTTTCTCACATATTGAGATTATTTTTGATGATAATAGGAATAGGGAAGCAGAAGCCTGTCACAAACAAAATTCTGCAGCAGAACCCATCTTGATAGTCCATATTGTTGGACCTGTCCTTATTATTGATAATACTGAAATATTTGGTTTGGTCGAGCAAAGCGCAGTCTAGCTTTGAATTTTCTTTTTTTTCATTTAATGATCATCTACCCTGCCTCCTCCCCCTGGGGGAAAAAACCCACAAACAAACAAAAAGGAAACCTTTGCAACAAATACATATAGTTAAACACAACAGATCTTCACATTGGCAATTTCCAAAACTGTCTCTGCACGTCTAGTTCATCAGCTGTCTCAGGAGGGAGGCAGCATTCCAAACCTTCAGTCCTCTATAATCATGGTTAATCTAAAGTCTTAAAAGTGTTTTTCTCTAAATATTGTCATCACTATAAATTTTTCTACTTCTGCTTACATCTCTCTGCCTCAGTTCATAAAGGTACTATCAGTTTCTTCTGAAACTGTCCATTTTATCATTTAATATAATTAATTATCACATTCATATAGTTATTCCTTCCACATCACAACTTTCCCCATCTCAGTTTTGCTATCGCCAGTGAGCATATGAAATTAAATGGGAATTTTGGGGGCATTTTGTGAAAGCTGCAGACTACATGGGAAAGCCAGCAGAGGATACAGAAAAAGTTAAGAAACCCAGAAATGCATAAAATATATGTATAGTATTATATAATATCAACATATTTTATCTTTTAGTACCATAATAATTCAGACTTCTATGGTATGAAGGACCCAAAAACTTTACATGGATTTTCCAGATCACAGGGACACCATAACTCCTAATACCTCCCTCACCCCTCCCCACCCCTATATATTTGTTTATCCATTCTCCAATATGAGGACACACTATTCAGTTTTTGGCTAACTTGAAAAGAGCTGCTGTAAACAGTTTTGTAGTTGTAGGTCTTCTTCCTCTTTGATTTTTTTTGGATATAAAAGTGATATGGTTGAATCAAAGGGTACGTGCACAGTTTAATAACTTTTTGGCCACAGTTTTAAATTACTTTCTAAAATGGCTGGGCCAGTTCATATATCTACCAATAGTACAGTAGCATACTTGTTTTCCCACAACCCCTCTAACATTTGTAATTTTTTCTTTTGTCATCTTTGCCATTCTGATAGGTGTGAGAAGAACCTCAAACATGCTTTAATTTGTATTTCTCTAGTAGCGATTGAGATAATTTTTCATATTATTGTTGATAGCTTGGATTTCTTCTTTTGAAAACTGCCTGTTCATATCCTTTGACCATTTATCTAGTGGGGAGTGACTCTTAATCTTACAAATTTGAATGAATTCCTTTTATATATTTTCAAAATGAGACCTTTATCAGAGGAATTTATTGCAAATGTTTATTCCTAGCCCTTCTAATTTTCACTACATTAGTTTGTTTTGCATATTTAAAAATTGTACTATCAAAATTCTTCATCTTATCTTGTGTGATCCTATTACTGACTTAATCAGGAACTCTTCTATCCGCAGATGAAAAAGGCAATTCTATTTTTCTCCTCTCGTTTGTTTCTAACGTGACTCTGTATAACTAGTTCATCTAGCTCTCTGGATCTTGTCTTGGTGGAGTGAGGTCTAAACCTAAAGCAGAGAAAGAAAGTGATAACATCGATCTCTAATCAACATCGAAGCAAAAGTTTTAAATAAGATATTAGCAAGAAGGTTACAACATGTTAGAAAAATTACATACTTTGACCAAGTTTAATTTATACCAGCAATTCAGGGATGGATTAGGATAAGGAAGACTGTAAGGACAATAAATCGTGTTAATGTAAATAATAAAAGTGATATTTATTTCCATCAATGGATGCAGAAAAGGCTTTTGACAAAATCAAACACTCTTTTGAATTAAAAACTATAGAAGTCATAGGAATAAATGCATCTTTCCTTAATATAGAAAGTAGTATTTATCTAAATCCAAGAGCAAATATTATATATAAAGGAAAAAAGTTAGAGGCCTCTTCAGTAAGATCATGGGTAAAACAAGCTGTCTCATCACACTACTAATTAACGTAGCACTAGAATGCTATCTATAGCAATAAAAAAAGGTGAAAGTAAGGGTAATAAACATAGGCAAAGAGATAACAAAATTGTGCCACTTTGTAGATGACATGGTGGTGCAGTTAGCAAACTCTTAAGGAGTCAACTAAAATTAATTCAAATGATGAATAACCAGCAAAATTGCAAGATAGAAGATAAATCCATATAAAGCTTCAGCATTCTTATAAAACCCAACAAACTAATAAAACCTAGCAAGAGGAGAAAGAAAGAGAAATTCCATTCAAAATCATTATAAGAAACCAGGCAGTTAAGCGACTCTGGATAGCGCTCTGGGCCTGTAGTCAGGAAAACCTGAGTTCAAATCCTGCCTTAGATATTTACTATCTGTGTGACCCTGGACAAGTCACTTAACCTTGTTTGCCTTAGTTTCCTCATCTGTAAAATGAGTTGGAGAAGGAAAGGGCAAACCACTGCAGTATCTTTGCCAAGAAAGCCCCAAATGGGGTCACAAAGATTTGAACATGACTAACAACAACATAGAAGGTTATAAAATACTTGGGAGTAAATCTTCCAAAATTCACCAGTGGACTCAGTGAATCTAACCATAAAACATTCTTTGCAAAATAAAGATAGACCTAAATCACTGAAGAAATATTAATTGCTCATACATAGGATGAGCCAATGTAATAAAAATGACATAATTGATTAGTGCTGCATCAAACTCCCCAAAGAATATTTTATAGAGCTACAAAAACAATAACAAAACTCATATGGAAAAATAAAAGGTTAATAACTTAAAGGGTAACAATGGAAAAAAGTTGGAAGGAAAAGAATCTATCAGCACCAGATTTCAAACTATACTACAAAGCAGTAATCATTAAAATCGTTCTGTACTGGTTTGTTTTTTCAGGCTATCAGTGGAACAGATTAGGTACACAACCTAGAGAGACAAACAAACAGTATCCTGGTGTTTGATAAATATAAAGATCCAGTTACTGGGGGAAAAACTCACTGACAAAAAATTGTTGGGAAAACTGGACAGCAGTCTGGCAGAAATTAGATTATATTTTAAAAGTAGCTGGTCGTTTGCCATTGGTTAGGGCAGGGAAGAAAAGAGCATTACCTCTTTCACCAATTCTTTGTGTTTCTTTCTCATCCTTTACTTCATTAGGCTTATGATTACATGGCTGTTGAGCTCTCAATTTAGCCGCAAACCTGGAGGAATATTTTAAAAAGTAACTGCAACTGTAATAGGTAAACTTTAGCTGAGATAAGGTTGATTAAATTTTAAACTGAAAATCTGAAAAGAAAGAAAACTTTAAATATAAATAACCTTTAATTGCTTTTGTAAATTGCCTCTTTCACTGACACAGGTTCCAACTATCACTCCAAATGATTCATTTTTAAGAATGTTGAATTATGAAATTTAAAATAAGAATTATTAAATAGTAATAATAACTAGCATAGTATTTTATGTATATTACTCATTTGATACTATAATCCCCATTTTATAGATGAGGAAACTGAGGGTGACAGAGTTTAAGCGGCATTCACGGCTACATAGCTAAGTGTCTGAGGCAGGATCTGAACCGAGGTCTTCCTTACTATAAGCCCAGCAATCTCTTTCCACTTAGTTCAGGTTTATGGAACGCTTAATTTTTTGTTCATTTTATTTTTTTTAGAAAGTGCTTTCCTTGGAAATTTGGGATTGTACTCAAGAAGTCACTATACTATGCACACTCTTTGACCCAGCTATACAACTATCAGGCCAATACCTCAAAGAGGTACGCAAAAGAAAGAGGAAAGGACTCTTTTGTACAAAAAATATTTAAAGCACTTCTCTTTGTAGTCTCAAAGAACTGGAAATGAAGGGAGTACCCCTCAACTGGGGAAAGAGCTAAACAAATTATTGTATGTGACTTAATGAAATACTATTACAATGTAAGAAATAATAAAAAATAAATGGTGAAAAAAATGGTTGCAGAGAAACATTGTATCACCGATATGAAACTGTGCGTAGTGAAATAAGAAAAAACAGGAAAACAACTTATAGACAACAGCAACATTAAAAAGAAAAACCACTTTGAAAAATCTGAGTTTAATTAATACAATGACCAACCACAATTCCATAGAACCAGTGATGAAGCATCCCACCCACCTCTTGGTAGAGTGATGATGAAGTTAAGATGGAGAATAAGACATACATTTTTGGACTTAGCCTGCACAGGAATTTATTGTGCTTGTCTATGTATATTTATTACAAGGGCTTCATTTTTCTTCTTCCACTCTAGAGGAGATCAGGCTATAGGAGTAAAACAGAAAAAGAAAAGAAAGAAAAGAAAAAGGAGTCATTGAAGTATTTTTTCTTTTCTGTAGTGGAAAAAAAAAGCTATATAAGCAAGATAACCTTGAAAGTTATATTAATTATACTTATGTATACATGACTATGTTACATGATATGTTATGTCATATCATATCATCATATCACATTTTATACATATTATTATGTTACAGTATTCTGAAAAAGAAAAGCAAACTGCATGAGACACCAGTAATTTCATGTACAATCCTCTCTATATTTACTAGGTATATTCAAATGTCCTATTTGGCATTTGTTAAATTCAGAATAAAAATTAAAATCAGTTTTAAAAAACAAAGTGCTTTCTTTGCAGCCACTCCAGGAGGTCGGTAGTGCATGATGTTTCCATTTTATTTATCAGGAAATCAAGACTCAGTGAAATTAGGGGACTTGTCTGTAATCACATGGTCGGCAAGGGTCTAAACAGGGGCTCAAACCCAGGTCTTCTGATTCAAAATTCAGTTCACTTTCCATCTGGACCAGCTGCCTTTCTGCAGAAAGAGATGTTCTAGCTAGGCAATTCATTTCATTTCTTGCCTAGCTGTACTCATCTGTACTTCTCCATCACATCTCACCAGGTACCTTCCCTTCTCTTCTGCTTCCCCTTCCTCATCCCATTTCAGCTTCCTTTTCTGTGTCTTACTCTATTAGATTGAGGGGCAGCTAGATGGTGTAGTAGAGTACGGTCCTTGGTGGCTCAGTGGAGAGAGCCCTGGGCCTGGAACTAGAAACACTTATCTTTATGAGTTCAAATTGAGCCTCAGACACTTAGCAGCTGTGTGACCCTGAGCAAGTCCCTCAACCTTGTTTACCTCAGTTTCCTCATCTGTAAAACAAGCTGCAGAAGGAAACCAAGAAAACCCCAAATGGGGTCATGGAGAGTCCAGCATGATTGAAAAACGACTTAACTCCATTAGATTGAGAGCTCCTAGGGGAAGCTTTTTCATATCTGTAACCCTTGTGCTTGACACTTACTAGGCACTTACCACAGTGGTTCTGTGGACAGAGAGCTGGACCTGGAATCAGGAAGACCTGAGCAAGTCATTAACTGGTCTTCAACTGTAAAATAAAAATAATCAGAACATCTACCTCGCAGAGTTGTGGTGGGGATCAGATGAGACATTTGCAAAGCCTTTAGTGCAGTGCCTGCCACATAGTAGGGGCTATAGAAATACTTATCCCCTTCCCCCTTTCCCCTAAACGTTTATGGACTACCTGACTAGAGACGAGCAAGAACTTCCATGTTTAATAAGTCACTCAAGATGGCAGTGGACCAGGATATTGATAGTCATGTAATTTCCCTTACCTCATTTTAGAGAGAAAATATCAGTATAGTAACAACAACCAATATTTATAGAGCACTTTGAAGTTTACAGAACAAATACATAACCTCATTTGAGGCTCATAACAACCCTATGAGGTAAGTGCGATGAGTATTATCACCCATTTACCAAAGGAGGAAACTGAGGCTCTAAGTCAGCACATAATTTACTCATAGTCAAACGTGCCAGAAGCAGAATCTGAGCCTACCGCTTACTGTAAGAATGGTATTCATCCACAACACCAAGCTATCTCTCGATAAACATGGTGGGGTTTTTGGTTTCTGGTTTTTGTTTTTTTTGGCAAGGGAACCTAGATCTGTAAATCCACTATTGTAAGGAGCTGAGTTCCCCTTGTAAGGAAACTCTCTCTTCTGATGGAGATCAGCAACTTTTCCAGCTTATAATTTTAGAGGGTTGCCTTGGGGGCAATGAGAGAGGCATGGGTAGGTGGTTGGGGAGTGTCACAGCCTTCATGTATCAGAACCAGGCTTGAACCCATCATCCTGATTCTCAAGCTGGATCTTTAATCACTGAATCAAGCTGCCTCTCTAAGGATATAGTATTATAACAAAAAAGTAGTCACCAATTTATCATGACAGCTAATCATTTGTGGGCAGAGACCTTCTCTTAATTATCTTATAATTATCTTAATTATTACTAAAACATAGGCATACACACATACATATAAGTAGGAGGTACTTAATACATGGTTGTTGAATCAATCCAAAGAAGATTTTGTGATCTAAATTGCCTCTTTCATCTTCTGTCAAGAGGCAATGACACTTCATACACAATTGTTTAGTCCAAGATAAGTACCATTGTTTGAATCACTACGTAGATTGGAATAGAGAGTGGCTTTTTCTGTGCCCACTTACTAGACCTTACTCACCTTGAGGAGCAGTTAAGTGGTGCAGTGGATAGAGATGGATATGGTCTCAGACATCTGCTAGTTGAGTGACCCTGGGCAAGTCACTTAACCCTGTTTGCCTCAGTTTCCTTGTCTGTAAAATGAATTGGAGAAGGAAATGGCAAACCACACTAGTATCTTTGCCAAGAAAATCTCAAATGGGGTCGCTTAGAGTCAGACATGACTGAAAAATGACTGGATAGCAACTCATCTTAACGGTTAATTAGCAATGTCTTGAGTAAAGGGATTTTTTTTTCTTTTAGAGAACAAAATTTCTCTTATCTTGAAAGTTTGCCTTTCAGTCGGAACAGGCACTGAGCAAAAACCTCGCTGGGCTTCCTCCATATTGCTATTTTTAAAAGTACATGTTGTTTAGATTGGGGTCAGGTGTCTCCAAAAATCTCAAGATATCCACTAGATGTCACTTGAAGTTTACTTTTTTGGTTCAAGGGGCCGGGCCGGCCTCAGAAATGGTTCATCCACGATTAGTAATTGATGACTCCCAATGGGGCCCAAGTTGGCAGAAGGCAAGATGCAGAAAGAATTGAGTGAAAGCAGGCAAAAGTCATTAAAAGAGAACAATGATTATAACTTTAAATAAGATTTGGGTGGTTGCAGCGTTTGCATAATCCCTCCTGGCATTTGGAAGGATGGAGAGTGGCCAGCAACTTTGCCCTCCTGCTGGGTTTCAACAAAAAATGGAAAATTGTAATGAACAGCTTGGTTTTTCCTATCTTTCATTTTCTCTCCTTTGCTTTGTGGAATGCAGTGTTGTTAATGATTGCATTTTAATGGAGTTAACTTTGCAGCTTGTTAAACCATTCATAGTAAACCAGTTCCTTTTGTTCAAGCTCTTACCCATAAATGAAAAGGCTTTCAGTGCTCATTTGCTCAGTGAAATACTGAGGACAAAAGTGGACATAGAAGAACCCGAGGTATTTCTTGTGAAGGTCCTTTGGGGTTATCCACTTCCTGTGTTTGCTAGATATCCAATAATCAGCTCTGGTAGGGACATCGCATCCTGGGGTTTTGTTTGGTGCACCAACTGTTTGCTTATTTTTTTAAAACTGTCATTGTATTTTGGCTTCAGGATGGTTAAATGAGGTTCAGTATTAAGTAAACTTCTCTGACCCGGCCTGTTTCCTGTCTTGTCAAACCTTTCCTTGTAAGAATAACAGTGTTCTTTTATTGGGTACTGTGCAGCACGATGTTTTTGGCATGCCCAGTATTTTTGACTTGCAAAAAATGTGTCTTCCAGTGCAAGTGATGTGACCACTCCAATGCTTCGGTACCCCAGTGGGTCTGAGCCCTAAAAAGTGGTTCTTTCCAGGCCTATTAGAATTGCTAAAGGATTATCAACGTGCTTACTCCCTAGACAGAGTAAATAAGAACTAGCAGCCATCTTATAAAGTTGCTGAATCTCTTTAGTCAGTGAATAGTCAATGAAAAATTTACTACTTACTTAAAAATGGTCCCTTAAACAACTGGCTTAGCTTGTTAAAAGGACCTGGTGTTTAATTTCCCAAGAGTTCCAACCTAAATGAATCCATATTCTTTAACAACGATAACAAAAAGAAACACAAAACACACTCACCCACCAGACTTTATCAAATTATATGGGTCTAGTAGTTTTGTTGAACCCAGGTGGAGTGGGGGTTATTTGGAGGGCAACCTCTGTGTTACTCATTTATACATATCCAGATCCAAGTGATTGGCTAAAGCTAAACACATTCTTTAGTTTAGAACTGAAGACATAGGACCTGGGTTCAATTCCTGCCACTTCCACTTGCTACTTGGTGACTTTGGACAAGTCATATAATTTCTCTTGGCCCTTAATTTCCTTCTCTGGAAAATGAAGGAGTTGGACTAGATCACCTCCAAGATCCCTTCATTCTCCAGATCTGTCATCTATGATGACTCACGCCCAATGGTAAGCCCTATTCAAAGGTACATCCTAAAGAATGGTGATTTGTGGATTTTCAACATGGTTGGCTTCTGGCTCTGTGTTACCATCTTTTGCAACAACTTAGTAACTCAAGGAATTGATGAGAATAAAATGGTCAGTGTTAACTTAGCTTGCATTTAAAACAAAGCACTTTTCTTACTCTTCTACAAATATTTTCCTAAGTTTAAAAGTGGAGGGAAGTGTATACTGGCCCAATTTAAGACAATTTTTTCACTCCAAGCAATCATACCAAAACTCACTTTTAAAAAGCTCTTTAAGATTTCAAAACACATTAACACACATTATTATGTTTCGTAGAATAAAAAAAATCCTTAGAGCTGAAAGAGACCATTTAGACCATCTAGAAACCATCAGTTCCCTCATTTTTCCATATGAGGAAACTGAGGTCCAGAGGTATTGTCATTAAGGCTTACAGTCACAAAAGCTAGAAAGAGGAAAAGACAGTATTTGAACTCAGATCTTCTTACTTCAGGTAGAGTGCTAATGCTACTATTTTTGCACCATTTTTTCCCCTTGTAGAGGTTCAAAAATTTTTATTGAAAGCTTCACTAAGGATAAACTGTCACATGCTATTTAAGTAGATAGAATTCATTTGAAACATGACTATCCAGCAGTCTTTTCCTCTCCATTTTCTAGCTCTATGGGTTCCCTTCCAAAATACAACTCCTACTATGCCCCCAAAGTTACTAAACTATGTATACTCTCTGCCCCAGCAGTATCACTACTAGATCTATACTTCCAAAGAGCTCAGACAAAGAGGAAAAAGACCCATATGTACAAAAAATATTTATAGCAGGTTTTTTTTTTTTGGCAGTAGAAAAGAAATGGAAACTAAGGGAGCATCCATCAATTGGGGAATGGCTAAACAAATTATGGTATATGAATGCAATAGAGCCTTATTATTCTATTAGAAATAGTGAAGGGGAGATTATGGATCTAGAATTCAGAATACACTGTTAGGCATAAACTCTGTGTTGCTTGATTTTGCTGAAGTGTTTTTCTTTTTTATGTATAAGGGTCCAATGGGGATGGAATTAAAGAGAAATTGACTGTGGTATTAAAACTAGGTTTTTTTGGTCCGGGCTGATGTTTCATCAGCATAAGGAGATCCCACTGAGGAAAGTACTTCAACCAGTGCCGACAGGCCCTTCACCTGCAAAATATGACCTGAGAAAGGTAAATAAGCTGCCAAGGATCATACAGCTACCAGTTGTCAGAAGAAGGCTTCTGCCCAAGTCAATCTGATTCCAAGGCTGGCCTTATCACCTGCTATTTATTTATTGGAAAGCTTATTATTACTTTTTATGGAGCAAAATCGAAAGGTAATAATTATACAACTTAAAACAAGCAAGATGCACATTCTAGGGAAACTGAGGCCAGAGTCCCCAGGCTTTGGCAGCATGTGGTACCTCTCACACATACCTACGATCATATCGAGAACTTTCCCGTCTTGGGTTTAGAGTTCTGAAGGCAGAAGATCTGACACCCGTGACCAGTAAGGTACCTGACCAAGGTCAGTTGAAAAAGGTCTCCCAACGATGGCTCTGAAAATTTTAAAAAAGGACCAAGCAGAGGAAGGATGCTTCAGGTCACTGTCAGAGACCTTAGCTGAGGACAGAGCTGGGCTAAAATACCTTGATGTCCCTGGAAAATTCAAGATCATAAATTACTGGAGAAGCACTCACGAGTGGGTAGTTGAGGGACTGGATAGTTGACTAGACTACAAAATAGCCCTTCACAGATGAGGCATTGCAACCACGTGCTGTCCATAGGGGACCTAGTGAAACTTCCTTGTGAATAGGAGACTCAGAGTACAGGAGAATCCAGAAACCAGAATCCATTTGGTTGCCATCCATCAGTCACAGCTGCTTAATTGTCCTCTACAGAGACAATCTAGGCCAAGATGCTGATGAACAAGAAACCTGATGTGGGCACACCATTAGAAAATGCAAACTGTTGCCAGACTCTTACTTCAACCTGCAAGAGACTCCTTCCTAGTCAGAAAAGACAAAGCAAACCCCGGAGAGTTGCTACTTCATGCTTGCTACTTCACCTGAAAGGTCCTGTGATCTTGAATCTTTCATGCCTATCCCCTTAGGGCAAGAAACAGCCTCAATCACCTTTAGTCAAGCCTGGGCCCAGAACTTAGGCTGGAAGCCAGTGTTCCTGGAAACAGTTTCTGCTAGACAGAGGACAAAGGGACATAGCATTTAAAAGTGGCAGCAAATTGGAGCCCGACTTCCTGGCTAGCGCCTGACTAATGTAGCTCCAGGGGGTAATGAGTAAGACTGTTACCCTATATCCACTGGTTCAATGCCCAAGACTCAAGTTAGTATGTCACATTCTAGAGTGCATTACATATGCATTTCTAGAGTGCATTACATAAACATTACATATGTATCTAGTATAATTTGCAGGGGCTACCTTTTTTTGATGGGAGAAAGAACACAGCAGAGATTATGGGTTTCTCCCTGGCACATGGACCAAGAAAACCTGACACCATCCTCCTTTCCTTCTCAAGATTTTTTTTAAGAAGCAGTTCCAACTAATTTAAACAACCCAACCTAGCTGATCTGCAGAAATATGGGGAGATGGATATAGAGAGAGGGAGTTCTAGATAGACCTATTTCCCTAAATCTGTAAGACAGAAAAGGGAAACTGTGGGCTTTACATGTAGTTGGAGACAAAATACAAGGTAAGGTCTAGCAAAGGAGAATAATGGAATTGCTACCCTGTGTGAGATGCCTGAATCTAAAGGCATCCCAGGTCCTCAGGGCAGGAGACTTGGTAACTGGTTTCTAAATCCTTTACCCTGTACTTGAAGTTTTTGAGAAAGATAAGATCCTTTATAAAGAAAGAAGTTGAGAACCTTTATAGAGAAGAAAGGACAAGAGGGAGAATGTAATGGGACAACCTTCAAATAAATATATTCACATAATAGTGTAAAATGCATTTATAGCCTAAAGTAGAGGTTTCACAAAATTCAATGAGACTTCTCAAGCAGTTATGTACCACTTCCATTAAAAAATCAGCCATGTCCTAGGCAGCTACCAATCCAATAAGACCCATTTCTTTCTCCCAAGGAAACTACCAGGGTAACTGGAACTCTCTACTTAAATTCCCTCTACAACTATAAAGAGGCACAACTAAATGTTTTTAGTAGGGAAGTACACCTCATGCCTTACAGTAAAAGTCTTGGTGAGAGAAAAGAAGTACTGTCTCACAAGCATCCACTTCAACCATTAATAAATACCATGTCAGACAATATATAAAATATTACACATTCCTAGTCTCCCACCTCTGCAATAAAGGTGACTTTTAATAACTGATGGCTTTTCCTAGCTCTTCTTTGAGATTTCCGATGATCCTTTCCCTGTACTTCAAAGAGTTGTTTGAACAGCCTTAGAAAGAGAGTTGAGAAATGATTTGTATTCATAAACGCTATTGGCCAATATTGCAATGATGTAAGTTCTACAAAGTGGAAAAGAGACCTGGGCCTTAGTTTCCATCTCTGTAACATGAGGGGGTTGAACATGGTAATCCCCAAGATTCCTTCATGTGCTAATATTCTGTGATCCTGTGATCCTGGAGCCTTATGCTTTCCCAGAAAGTAGCAGGAAAGGAAGGGTGTTTTCCAGAATGACTGGAGGCACCATTGCCAGGCACAATCAGTTAGCCATGACTAAGACCAAGCCACATTTTGGTTCTCACTGGCATTTCTTCCCTTTGGCAAAAACAAAACAAAAGGCTTCTGGGAGGTCAACACCTATTAGCTAAACCCGGGCAAACCCCTCAGCTGACCTTGTTTGTTCAGCGCTGACATCAGATGAGACTACAGCAGAGACCCACCCCACAGCTGCCTCTCTTGGTAATGATCTCTTGGGCCAGAATGTGTTTTGTAAATGATCCAGCTGTATGGAAAGGACCCAGAAACTGTAATCAATCAACTAACTTCTGCGTCCTCCCAGAGGCATCATTATGGTTAACGTAGCATTTTCATATTGTTTGATGTTGGTAACAACCTTGTGAAGCCACCAATAGGCATATCACTAACCCCATTTTACAAATGGGGAGACTAAGGCACAGAGTGGTTGAGTGATATTGCCCTGTGTCACACAAGTAGGAGGAAGCATAGTTGTATTCCAATGCCAAATCCAATCCTTTTTCCATGATGCCTCTAACTTTTACTGCCCCTACTCATTGCCACGTCCCTCATGATTAATTGATAGATAATTAATGCACAAGCTTAGAAAATTGCTGAGAAGAAATCCCTCAAAAGTTCAACTTGTATTCCTGTGCCTTTTGGACAGTTGCCAAAATGGGCACCAAATGAACCTGTCCTGACATAGGTCCCTCTCCCCAATGTCTTTGCACAAACAGTTCCCCACCTCTGCCCCCAGACTGGAATGCACTCCCTCCTCAACTCTCTCACAGAATCTCTAGCTTCTTTCAAAGTTTAGCTCAGGGGCCATCTCCCAATGAGATCTCTCCTAAACCTTTCTCTCCAGTTATCAACATTATTTTTCTCTTCTGAAATTCCTGGTGATAGCTTAGAATCTGAAATGTCTAGATCTAGACTGAGTGGTGGGTCAGATGCACAACCTCTTCACACTTGCTGAGCTTCTAGAAGAAACGTTTTTAAATGGCCTCCTTTATCCTATGGTAGTTAAGCTCCCTTTGGAGCAAGGTGTTCTGTAGTTCTGGGCACTCCCTTTATCCTTCCCCTCTCCATTTTGTTCTCTAATATTAGCCAGTTAGATGGATCATCAATCCATTAGCTGATGCATCACAGTGGAGTGGACATAGTGTGGGCTCTGGATCCAGAAGAAACTTGAGGATAAATTCCAGCTCCAACATTCAATGGTTGTTTGACCATAGGCAAGTCTCTTATCTACCTTGCTCCTCACTTTCTATTTCTGCAAAATGGGAATAATAAAGCCTGTAATACTTACCTCTTGGGGTTATTGTGAGGTTGGAGTCAAGTCAAGGACCATTTATTAAGTCCCTACAGTATGCCAAGTACTGGGCTAAGCACTGAGAATACAAAGAGGCAAGACTACTCTTGAGGAGTATACATTTGAGTGAAGGAGACAGCACTTGACTAAAGTATGCAAAGCACTTTGCAAACTCTAAAGCATTATATCAAATCCCCGTGGCTAAAAGAACCCTTTTTTGTGGCAGAACTACACTTAGGTCTAACTCTGGAAGGTCATCCATTTGAGAGAAATCCAAGTGAAAGACACTTCTCAATATACTAGGATGGCTTGGATGAAATACTGGCCTCTGGTGGTGGCTTCATTGACCAGACATCTACACTCTCTTCCTTTGGCTCCTGTGTCAACTTCCTCCATCTGCCCAACTCTCTTGTATCTATCAATCCATTTTCTACCTCACCAACCAACATACTGGTGGAGCATCTGTCTTTCTCTTTTATGACATATGAATGGGGGGGGGGAAGATAAAGGCTTCCAAGTAAAGAAATAATAACTACTTCCACTTGGGCTATAAAATATTGGTGATAGGTGAGGGGACTCTACAAATATCTCCACCCACTGCTAAGCTACTCCTGAAAGGGGGAAGTTGGTATAGAAGGGGAACCCAACAGTGCACCACTGGTAAAGAATCCAAAAAGGCACTTCACTCACGCTCTCTGTCTCTGTCTCTGTCTCTGTCTCTGTCTCTGTCTCTGTCTCTGTCTCTGTCTCTCTCTCTCTCTCTCTCTCTCTCTCTCTCTCTCTCTCTCTCTCTCTCTCTCTCTGTCTCTATCTCTCTCTCTCTCTTGCTCTCTCTCTCTTTCCTTTTCTCTCTCTCCCTGTCTTTTCTTTCTTTTTCATTTGCCCCCAGGGCTTCCTTTTAGGGGAGTAATCAAAGGTAGAGTGGTTTCCCCTGAAAGAGAGTTAAATTTGGAGTCAGAAGATCTGGGTTTGAGCTGCTGTTAAGACCCTTCTGGCTACATGACTATAGACAAGTCACCTAACTTCTCTGAGGCTTGATTTCCTGATACATAAAATAAGGACCATAGTACACAACCCAACTCCCAGAGTTACTATGAGAAAAGTACTTTGTTTTTTAAAATTAATTTTTATTTTTATTTTGAATTTAACAAATACCAAATAGAATGGGCATTTGGATATACCTAATAAAAAGAGAGAGCAGGTAGGTGGTGTAGTGCATAGAGGGCTGGGCCTGGAGTCAGGAAGACTCATCTTGCTGAGTTCAAATCTGGCCTCAGATACTTACTAGCTGTGTGACCCTGGACAAGTCACTGTTTGCCTCAGTTTCTCATCTGTAAAATGTGCTAGAGAAAGAAATGGCTGAACAATTCCAATATCTTTGTGGAGAAAATACCAAATGGTATCACAAGGTGTTAGGTGTGATCCAACAACAAAGTAAAAGCAGAGAGGGTGTACATGAAACAGTCTGCTTTTGTTTTTCAGGATATTATGGCATAACATAATATAACCCAACAATAAAATACATCATAATACAATTTGACATAATATCATGAAATATAATCTGATTTGTGTCAGGTTAGAAACATAATATGATATAACATAGTATGATATGACATGACACAATATGAAAAAACACAAAATAGAACATAATGTAATATAATGCAATGTAATGTAATAGAACCTGATTTGCTTCAGATTAGAAAGAAAATATAACAAAACGTGATGTAATATAAACGTAATGTAATAGAACATGGCATAACCTGATTTGCTTCAGGTTAGAAACCTCCCTGTGTTTAGGACTTGTACCTGCTCCGGCAGGCTGGCTAGGCAGAGCTAGGCACAAGGTTTGGGATTGCCCAAGGAAGAACTCTATACTCTATTAGATGTGTCCATCTTCATCCAGATGGCCTTTCATCAAGCTTCTAGCACAGCTGCTAACATCAAACACAAATAATAGTTCAGAGACACTAATTTCTTTAATACAAAGGGAAATAGATAATACAATGGTGGGGGGGACGGGTGGAGCAAAAGGTGCCATTCTTTGAACACCACAGCTGTCAATGCCAGATATTTTGGCTGCAGAAGTAGGAATGACTTTCTATGCTTAGTCTCTACCTTCTTACCCCTTCCATCCTCCCAGGGAGTCAGTGAAGAAAGGATTGGGCATGTCTCATAAATTATCATTCAGTCTGTGATAATCTCTCTATATACAATGGCCTCACCCAGGATTCAGCAGGAAGCGCCAATGGTGGCTCCAAAGGGCACCTGACAGAGTCTTTATAGGGCATTTTTACACAGGGAAAAATCAAATATACATTTAACCCAATTGGGTTGCAAGTTCCTTAGCTTTTGCCTTTCCAGCTTGGCAATATGAGCCACTGGTTTTGGACCCAGAACATTGCCACTCAGTGACAATGGATCTCATCATATCTGTCACTGTAATTGGTTTTGATGGTTTCTACCAGCTTAACCAGGGCTCCCTTATCTTCAGGGTTAACCTGTGTGAAGGCAATGCTTGTGCAGGTGTTTCTGTGAACTAAGTGACCCAATCTGGCTTTACTTTTGATAATATAGTAAGGATCCACCATTTTTGGCACATGGAGGTAGGAAGACAACTAGCTCAATGGAGTCTACACCATGTGCAATCACTACCAACTCTGCTTTCTTGTTTCCTACCAAGGTAATAACAGCATTAAAACCTGTTCTGAGGACAAGTGGTCTCTCAGTGGGAACATCTCCTTTGCCTGCAGCTTTTTGTTCAGCCCAAACCAGCAGCCTTTGCTTGTTATCTTGCTTTGTCTCAGGTCTATACTTGTGAGCCAGTTTAAACAGCTGAGCAGTTATCTGATGATCCAAAGCCTGAGTGAACTGGTTAATTGCTGGTAGGACTTTCAAATGCTTATAAAGGACAGACCATTGATGCTGCTGTCTGAGGTCATTTGACAAATCAAGCAAGGTCCCTTTTGGACAAGATGTCCTGACCAATGCCAAAGTTCTTTAGGCACTTCTCAAACAAAGAATCGACCACTTTCTTGGCCCCCTGCTTTTTCATTACAGCAGGATCTGGATCCACCTTCTTCCCCTGGGCCTTTTTCCCTTTTGTCATTTTGGTTGGTTGCATGAGAAAGGAGGAAAAGAGACTTGTGGGTAATATCTCCATGTTGATTCTGATGTAGGGTTGTATACATCTTACTTTTTTCTATTCTTGTCTTCTCCTTTCTGACTTATCTTTAGTATAGAGTGCCTGTGTGTACATACGTGGTTTTTGAAACTGTATTAAAGGAGAGTATAGTCATGCCATAGAAAGAGCATTTTTTGGAGAACCAGGAGACATGTTTTCGAGTTCTAATTTTGAGCCCTTGGGTAAATCATTTAAAGTCTCTGAGCACTGGTTTCTTCACCTATAAAATGAAGTTTAATGCTCTATGACTGTGTATGCCGACAGCAAAGGATCTCCAATTCAAGATAACAGGAAGAAGGTCAATCTGTACTCGAGAATGTGTCATTTTTAAGAAATGTAGTTTTATGACTTCTAAAGACATAATGGTGATTCATAATTGTTAATGAATTACAAAGTTTTCAGGTCATGATTTAATGAATAAATAAGCTTTTTATAATAACTCATTTACATAGCATTTTAAGGGTTTTACAAAAGCCCTTTTCTCACATCAACCTTGTGAGGTAGGTAGCATAAGCATTATTATCCAATTTTACAGATTAGGAAGCAAAGTCAAAGAGATTAAGTGAGCTGCTCACACTCTCATAACCATAAATTTCTGAGGCAGGATTAGAACTCAGCTTCCTGGCTCCAAGTTCAGCAACTTTTTCCACTGCCTCTTACATCGAGTTAGCATATTGCTTGCATGCCCCCAAAATTGCTGCTACCATAATGCCCCCAAAGAGTTTGTTGTACCGAATGGGTTCGATATCTACCACTATCACCTTCATGCATGTATTTTAGTTTTTTTATACTTTTCATTCATTTAGCAAAGTCTTTCTTCATAAATAGGGCAAAGGCAAATTTCAAGCAGCCCATCTTGAAGTTCTAGGAATTCTAAATGATCTCCAAGCAATGTGACATGGCTATGAATGATGGAAGAGAACGCTGTAGTCTCAGAAGAAATCAAAACTGCAGATGACCCAAAAGGTAATGCAAACACTCATGGTGGCAAGTGGAAATAGTTTACCAACATATTACCAATGATGCCCATGCAGTAGAAATGGCATAAATGACTTCAAGGACATGAGTATGATTAGAAAAAGAGGGAGGCAAGCCAGGGGTCATTAGAAGGGCTACTCGAAAGCAGCATTATCCTTGAGATATTTAAAAGAATCAGAGTGAGAGGCATCAGACAGAGATGCAGTGGTCTAGGGTAAAAGTGATGCTAATGACCTAGGTTCAGACCCCATCCCTGCTATTAACTACCTCTATGATCTTGGTTGATTTGTTATTGTCCTTTGATCTTGAAGAACACCAAAATGACATCATTATGCTAGAGCCAAGTTTCAGTGTGTCCTACTGTGGCTGAGCAGGCCAATATGAGCTCGGAACGCTCTACCATAGGCTGGGGACAAAGGGTCCATGTGAACATTTGGGGTAGATTCTCTAGATTTCCTCATTTCATGTGTCTTTTGAGCTATTTCAATTCTGCTTTGCTCATAGAGCACAGCATCTTCTCTGATGTGGGCACACCATGCTGAATGGTCCTATGCCAGTATCTCTTATGTCACACAATCAATTCCATAGTTCTTAAGAGAGACCTTGAGAGTGTCCTTGTATCACTTCTTTTGATCACCAGGGGAACACTTGCCCTATGTGAGTGCTCCATAAAATAGTCTTTTTGGCAAGCGTATGTTTGCATTCGAACAATGAGACCAGCCCATCATATGTGCACTCTCTGAAGTAGAATTTGAATGCTTGGTAGTTTATTTCTAGAAAAGACTTCAGTGTCCGGTATCTCATCCTGCCAGGTGATCTTCAGAATCTTCCTAAGACAATTCAAGTTCACCTCTGTGACCTTAAGCAAGTAGCATCATCCTTCTGGGTCTCAGTTTCCTGATCTGTAAAGTGAAGACACTGAATCTCAAAAGTCTCTTTCCAATGCTAAACTGAAGCCCCTATAACCTCCAGAGTAGCAGGCAGAGCAAGAAGGATATGTATGATGCTCTCACAAGCTGAGAAGGCACAGAGTCTATACTAATAAAGGAAGATCTCCAATAAACACAATGATAGCTCTATCAGAGTTATCACTAGAGACTAAGTTAATGAGGTTGTACTGCTTGTTTTACCTAGCTCACAAGGTTGCCATGAGGAAAGCACTTTGTAAATCGTAACATGCCTTAAAACATGTGTGTTCGTCCTTCGTTGCTGAAGAAGACCATCATCAGAGAAATGATGACGTGACTTGCACTTGACTTTGTTTTGAGTGAGGGAGGGCTGTGCAGGTCACCAGCCTCACTTCTCCCCCAGAGCCATCTGAATCCAGTGACCAGATATTGATCAGAATGAGCCAATTAGGATTAAGTGACTTGCCCAAGGTGTTGGACCCCTAACCCATTGGTATTGTGAAATAAGACATTAATCTGAAAACACCCAAATCTTGGTAATCCAATTTCCGAATGTCCTAGAGACATGGGAGTTTTATTGGTTTGTTGAAATGACACATTCTAAATCTAGAGGAGGTGTGACTTAGTAAGACATAGCTATCCATATTCAACCAATGTGGTTGGTAATCTAAGCCCTCTGAGGATTCCCTGCTCATATTAAAAAACAAGAAAACACAGACTATGCTCAGTAAGGATATTTCAGAAGGGGGTGAGCTGGAGAAACCTACTGCCTTTTTCCTAGAGACTCTAGAACTTATTGGCTTATACTACTAATCACTTTTTTTTAAAAAAGCTGGGCCTTTGAATTAATTAGTGTAGGGAAGGAATTTCTTCATCTTCAGTGAGGAAACTCCTTCCTCCAAAGCATATCAATGAGTACTCGAAACTTAGAGTCTTAGAGAATTGTTTGAGGGCTCTGAAAAGTTGCCAAGGTAATACGGTACACAGGCAAGACTCGAACCCACATCTCCCTGACTGCAAGGCCAGCACTGTCTTCATCTTACCTCTCACCACTAATCCCTATGATTCATAAATTCAATTTAAAAAAAAAAGAATCTGGTTATGGTTCAGAAATATGAAGCTGCCCTTGCCAAAATGAGTAGAAAGGAAATATATAGGAAAATAAAATCAAGCCCCAAATCCAACCATAAAGTATTAAACATATTGACTGAAACTGTTTTCTCTCAGATTGAATTTCCCATGTTCACAAATCATGCTTTAAATTCTCCTCCATATTTCCTGGGGAGACATGATAAAATCCCCAATGCTTTTTGGAATTTCTGCTGTCCACTTTCCATATCAGAGTTTTCTCCTCAATCCTCCCCCAGACAAATCTCTTCAGTCCCATCCCAGAACTCCCACCTGATCATTTCTCTCTCTCTCTCTCTCTCTCTCTCTCTCTCTCTCTCTCTCTCTCTCTCTCTCTCTCTCTCTCTCTCTCTCTCTCTCTCTCCTTCTACCCCTCCCCCCCACATCCCTTCAGAAATTGTTTTTAAGCATTCTTCCTTCCCAAGTTTTCGGCTACTTTCCCATAAAACATCAGAATCCTCAGTCTGTATAGATGAGAGTAGAGAAAAGAGAGCCAAACATTGACAGCACAGTTTCCAGGGGGATAGGACACACAATCCTCCCTTGTTCTTGTCTTTGTATGTACCCCAAGGCAGGTCCCTGGGGTAGAACAACGAAGAAGTTCTACTAGGCTTTCCCACACGCCATCCTTCTCTTATCCCTTTCAGCCAACTTTTGCAAGGGTGGATGACTAGGCACGGCGAATTAGATTCTCATCCCAAGCATGAAAGCTGAAGCTTCAACTCTTTATTTCTGCCCTTTGCTTTTTTTTTATTTATTAAATTCAAAGTGTTATACTTGGCCTTCCTGTTTGGGTACAATACTTTTGGGATCCTACTTCAAAAACAAGGATTTAAAAACATTCCTTAGAGCCTCAGATGATGGAGGATTGTTCTACCTCCCATTAACTTCACAGAAAATGTAACTTTACCTTAAGGAACATTTAAACATGTTGTAGGGGGCATGGGAGGGTTGGGAAGAGGGGGAAAATGGTGAGAAGAGGAACTAATTTTCATTTTTACCAATTTTTCTTCTTTTTGGCAAAAAGAAGTGGGTCATTTTCATGCTGACATCAATACTGCTATTGAAAAATATCCCAGAGAGGGGACTAGTTAGAATTTCAGTCTGTTTTCTACATGCAGAGTGCTCGGTGAGAGACACGCCCAAGCAAGTAGCACAGGACTGGGCCTGGGAACCTTCTTCTGTTCCAGAAACCAGAGTTCCCACATAACTACATAATGTGCTGCTCTCAGGTTACTGGGCTAGCCACAATTGCCTAATGCAATAGCAAGGATGCTGGGGCTGCTGTGGGAGTGCTTAATTGCCCAGGGAGCATGATCTACCCAGAGATGTTGCAATACTCATACAATAAGACGTGAAAACTCATAAGGAAGGTAAATGTTCCACCTGAAATAGTCACCCCCAGGGCAAGGATATTCTGGTGAACTTAACTCAGTCTGTTCAGGGTGAAGAGCTAGGAAGAGTTGAAGTCTCCCTCTAAGGTCATCTTCTATACCAGCTGCAGCTCTGGTGATGCGTAGGGTGAGGGAAGGATGATCACAGAGTCTAGAATGGAAAGAACTCTAGCTTGGGAGTCAGATTGGCTTCAACTCCCAACCCTGCCACTAAACATGTGGGTCATCACTTCTGGAGAAGTTCTTAGCCTAGGGTCTGTGAACTTGTTTTTTTTTTTTTTAATATTTTGAAAACTGTATTCCAATATGGAAACTGAGTCCCAAAACTCCTCGCTATAAAATTCTCTCATTGGTGGAGAACAATGTACCGATATGGGTCAAAACTTTAGAAAGTGGTCTAAGTTCTAGAATACAAAGTTCTAAGCCTCAGTTCATAGACCTCGAACTAAGAGGGACCTCAAGGGTACTCTAGTTTAATACTTCATTTTACAGATGAGGAAACTGAGGCCCAGGTAGATAAATGATTTTCACAAGGTCAAACAGGTTGTAAATATAAAAGGCAGGATTTGAACCCATATCTTTTGACTTTACGGTCAGTAAAGTCAATACATACAATAAATACAGTCAGTATTCTTTCCATTGTACTTTCCTGGGTACAACTGGTAGAAATCAATGCCCTGTATCTTCCTGAGTGAGGGCCAGGGTAGAGCTGGTGAGAGAGGCAAAGAGAAAGCTTTAGTCTCCTCAAGCCTCTTTAAGTCTCTTCAGTTTTAAAGATGCAGGAAGCCTTCTACCCCTACCCACAGGGAGGGAGATGAAGAGGTCTCTATTCCAGGCTGTCTGGACAGGTTCTAAATACCCCTCAAAGGCACCTCCATTAGCTAACCTAGGTATGCCCAGACTTGCTTAGGTAACAAACTATAATTGTTTTCCTCTGTAATCTTACTTATTTTATTAATATGCATTTAAAAGCATTATTAGAAAAGGAACTGGAGGTTGTGTTATTTGGCAGTTTCAATCGTGACCAACGCTTTGTGACCTCATTTGCGGTTTTCTTGGCAAAGACACTGAAGTGGTTTGCCATTTCCTTCTCTGGCTCATTTTACAGATGAGAAAACTGAGGCAAACGGGGTTTGCCAAGGGTCACCTAACTAGTTTCTGAGGCAGGATTTAAACTCACAGAGATGAATCATCCTAACTCCAAGCGCAGTAAGTATTCTATCCATTTCACCATCTAGCTGCCCTAACTGGAGGTTTTGCTAGACTGCTAGCAGAGTCTACAGTCCAAAAAAAAAAAGATTTGAAAAGCCTTGCTCTAAGGTCATTGCAGTCCAGTCAGTCAACAAGCATCTGTTAAGCCCCTACTATGTGCCAGGCAGCATGCTAAGTACTGGGGATACAAAGAAAGTGCCACAGCCCCTGAGAAGGGAGCTCACCATCTAATGGGGATGACAATGTGCAAGTAGCTATGTCCAAACAAACTACATACAGGAGAAATAAGAAATAATTCATAGATGAAAGACACTAGCATGGAGAGATTGGGAAAGGCTTTCTGAAGAAGCTCTGAATCTATGATCTCACAAACCTTAACTGCTAAATCTTGTCGTCTTCATGCTTATCCTTAGAGGTTTTCTTCATTCCACACCCCCAAGCTATTTCTGACAGTCCACTCTTTCGCCATGTAAGTCTGTGTTTGAGTAATAACTATATGCCCCTTGCTGTACCATTTCCTCCATACTTCAGAAGATTTGGTAATTGGTATAAGTTGTCAGGCCTCTACAAAATCTCAGATTATGAGGTAATCAGCAAAAAGTATGGGATTTGTTCAAGGTCAAGGAATTGCAAGCAGGTACAACTCGGACAGGGGAGTTACAAAGAGGGGTTCTATAAACTCAGAAGAGGGGATAGGCAGTGAGGTAGATAGATGGAACAGGTTCACAAGTTATTTATTGTATGGCAATAGCATTTTCCTAGAAAAATCACGGGACTGTTTTAAGCTGTCCCTAGACAACAGAGGTAGGGTGCTTACTGTGCCCCAAGCCAGGTTACATATGGGGTCGTCAGAATAGCTGAACAGAGGGATTACTGAAGCATCCTTGGAGTGATCTGTCTGGGAACAGGGGCAGTTAGAAATTGTTGGTCACAGCAGGAATTTTCCAGAAGTTTACCTTGGGAAGTAATTAGCAATTGCTGGTCAGAACAGGGTAGGGGTCTCAGAGTTTCCTAGGAAATGACAGAGTGATCCTTATCAATTTGAGTCAAACTCTCTTACTTCTTTAGAGGCATTCTAAGGTATAGGTTCTATAGGCTCCTAGGTTCTAGATCTAAGACATAGACTCAGAGCTAGAAGGGACCACAAAAATAATCTAGTTTAACTGTTATTTTACAGATGAAGAAACTGAGGCCTAAACCAGGTTAAGTGATTTTCCTAAGGTCACACAGTAAATGTCAAAGGCAGGATGTGAACCCAGGTCTTTTGATTTCACAGTCAATATCCTTTCCATTGTAACCTTTCTGGGTTGCTGTGCCCAAAACAATGAATCCCCTTAAATGGCAGACTCTCTGGTGGTGAACCTCTCCAAACTTAGCAAGGCTGGGCCTCACACAACAAACATATGGCCCACATTGCCGGAGCCTATCTGTGAAGTCCTTCCAGATTTGTTACAGCCATTATCCCTCTTAAAATTTTACACTCATGTTTTGCTAAGATTCCCTAAGACCATTCCTCTGAAAAGAGAATTTGGCACAGAACTTTACCCCAATCCTTCCCAACTAGTAATTGAGTATTTTTAGGCAAAGAACAATAGTGCCCTTGGTTGGCTGGGCCTCCACTAAATAAACAATCTTTCTTCTAGCTCAGTAAAAAATATGCAAATCCAACAGATTTTACTTCTATCTGTGTGCAGATCCTAGAATCATAGAAAGAACCTTACAGTCCATTTCCTTCATTTCAGAGAAGAAGACTTCTGATCACACTGAGATTAAGTGCTTGGATTTGAACTCATGTCATCCTGTGCCAGATCAGCAAAGTGGAAAAGGCTGTGATTTTTTCCCTAGTGAAAATGGAACAAACACCAGTTTTTTCATGCTTCTTCCATCAGCCCAGCCAAATGTGGCCCTCCTGATTTGCATAAAAAGAGAATTATGGTGGATGAGGTTAAAAACAGTTTCCTTGCCACACTTTCTTTTAGCTCCTTTTCTGCTGGAGAAAGAAAAGCCCTGGGAATGTTTGCCCTGGTTGTGAGAATATGATAAAAACTAAAAACTGAAATGGATTTCTTATCCAAAGTGAGAAGAGAATAGAGCTGAGTCGTGGGCAACCGTGGGGAAAGAGAGAGGAGGGTCTAGGAAAGAGTCTGGAGAGGATGATGTTATCCCAGGCCCCTGTTGTCTTCTAGTACAGCACAGCTGAGGAGAAACTGTTTGTAGCTATTGGTTGAAAAAGCTGGTTAAAAGAGTTAGAACCCTTTCCCGCAGGGAATATGCAGGATGACTGGAGGCAACCCCCAGGACCCCACTAATAAAACAATTGACTGAACCCCTTGCTAGACATTTTATCTCTATATCCCCCTCTATATCATACCATTTACCTGGCTGGTATTCTCCTTACTTTGGTGTTGTCTCCCTCCCTATATGGATGATAGGTTGGGCTTTGATGGGGCATTATTGATAATATTGATAATGTTATTAATTCTGTATGTACATATCCCCCGAGTTCCTTGTCTGCTGTCCTCCACCAACCATGCCATCTCTGTTGCTTTTTACCAGTCTTCAGCTTTTAACTCTCCACAACTATTTCATACTCATTCATCTCTGTCATCCACTCAGCGTCAACTTCTCTCCTGTAATGACTATGGAAAGACTACAGCTCTTTCAGCCACCCCCAATGAATGGTGGATGAGTAGTAAGTAATCTCAAAGACAGCAGTAATTCAGTTTAAGACTAGCTGAGGTACACTGGAAGGCCAAAGAAGCTATTGTCTTTCCATATTCCTTGTAAAATCAAAAGACACTAGTAAAATTTTATTTTAAAAAATAGTACTAGTGCCCAATGAGAGTCTTTGAGTCCTTGTTTATTTCATATACACTCTTGATTTGCCCACTTTGGTCAGTGCCATTTGTTCTAAAGCATTTCTAGCAGGTAAGGTCCTGATATTTTTTATTTATTCCAAAGTATCTTACTTTCCTATGGTAAGAACTCCATTTACTTCACTATTCTCTGTATCAAGTTGATCTTGCTGGTTTAGAGGAGGGCCAGCCCATGTCACCCTTTCTGTTTCTTGGGCTCCTAGGAACAATTTCATTGTCTAGGGTGCTAAGCCTAGTGGTATCTATAGAATCCAACTGGTTAGCATTCCAGGCTTCCTCCCAGGTTCTCACAGCTACAATAATGGTCTCAGTACACACCATTAACCTGGCTGGTATTCTCCTTACTTTGGTATTGTCTCCTCCCCTGTATGGATGATAGGTTGGGCTTTGATAGGACATTATTGATAATATTGATAATGTTATTAATTCTGTACATACATAGCATGGTGCCTCTTCCAAGCAGAGGAGGGTGACTTATAGTCAGTTGCTGCAATCATTTATTTCAACCATGTGCATCGGATTTTTTTCTAACGTGCGGAGATGATGGTGGCTAAAGTAAAACCTTCAAAGCCCAGACTCTAGTCTCTTTCCCACTGGAAAATCTTTGTAACATCTATCCCTTTCTCTCCCCAACCATCATTTGTTTGGAAAAATAGATTAGCAATAGTGATTCAGGATCTGGTCATTGCCATCAGAAATTAGAGGAAGCTTCTGCTTAAGGGGCCTGAACTTGTTAGCTGGAGAAGAATACGCAATGAAGTGATGGAAACTGCCACATAGCACTGCATGTTGTAAAAATTTAGCTTCTAGGGTGTGTGTAGAAGGACACAATCAGGTGGCTAGAATTATACACCAGATGTTCTCTACCCTTCATTCAATAATAGATGGCAAATCCCCATATTACAAATCCCATAATATCCTTGTGAATTCATCAAACTGTACAGAAACTGGAACATCCATACAGATAAAACTGTTGCCCACAACCATCCAGATATAGCATTTATTCATAAAAAATTTAAAAACAATATTTTTTAAATATGTCACCATACTGAAAATTCATCATCTCCAAACTATATGGAATAAAAAGCTTTCAAAATATAGAGACTTAGAAGAAATCAATGCTGTGTAGACAGACAAAGTATATATCAGCATCCCTGTCATCCAATCTGCTGCTGGCATTGTCCCAAAGATACTTTCAGAGGGTTTACAGAAGACAAACTTACATCCCAATATTCTTTCTGAATGAGGAAAAAAGGGAAACATTTTATCCTCTTGCTTAATAATGGGTCCTACATTAAATGTAGAAAAATAGTTATAGAATAATGACTTGTCCTCAGATCATTTCTATATGAATTCCAGCAAAAAAGTTGAGAACAAGAAACAGAGCATTTATCTCCTGGCTGTGTCTCATCCCCCAACATCTGTGGAGAAGGTTCTGGTAGGGATTCAATGATGAGTTCAGTATTTCTCTGACCCTTAGGAAGTCAGAGGTAACAAGGACTGTCAATGACTATACTCAGTGTTCAGAAAACTCTCTATCCAGTAGGAGTCCTCTATCAATTGGTCATTCCCTATCTTATGGCAGAGAAACTTGTAGCACCCTTCCCCATTCTCTTCTCTTTCCTGACCAACTCTTCCAAATTTTGCCATAGGGCCTACACCAAACTTTTTCCTCTTTTTTCCCACACATGAATACTCTGTCCCTCTTGAAACTTTGTATTTTCTTACTTTGTATTATAGAATATAAGCTTCCTGAGGACAGGAGACTCTTGTTTTTGTCCTTGTATCACACTGCTTTGCACACAGCAGGAACTTAATAAATATTTGTGGGATAGAATTAATAATAATCACAGTCTTTTGTTGATGTGTCAACAAAAATGAAAAAACTAATTCTGAAAAATTTGCAATAATGAATTTCAATTATATTAAGAGTTGTGACAAATAAGACAATGTATTATTTTGTGGTTCACAAAGATTAATGGGATAATTTAATGAAATAAACTTCAATTGGTCCAATTAACAATGCACCAGCACATCACTGGTTTGTACCTGCAGTTGTTGCCCTGCAGGACCTAGAGGGCTACATGTGGCCTTGAGGCCAAAGGTTTCCCACCCTTCAGCTGTGTCTGATTCTTCATGAATCTGTTTGGGATTTTCTTGGCAAAGACACCAGAGTGTTTTGCCACTTCCTTCTCCAGCTCATTTTACAGGTGAGGAAATTGAGGCAAACAGGATCTTGCCCAGGATCACAGAGCTAGTAAGTGTCTGAGGTCAGATTTGAGCTTGTCTTCCTAATTCGAGACCTGGTGCTCTATCTACCAGGCCTCCTTGTTGCAGGTTTGTACCTGCGTATTGCTAAAAAGATGTTTTGTAATAAGGTCAAGGGAAAGAGAAATGTTGAGCCTGAACTTATGGAGACACATTATCCCTTTCTCTTAAGCTTTTTTTTTTTTGCCTATGAAGGTAAAACTTTATCAGATTTGCCAATGTGCACTCACTCATTTTCTGTCACTATGTCCACTTGCCCATGGGGGTATGTATAGGTGGGGGGAAAAACAGTAATACAAAAGTACATAATTTCTGGTTCATTAGCAGAAGTTGAGTAAGGAAAAGCAAAGGGGAAGTTCTATGGAGGGTACTTCTATGGCTCAAAGTTTTTGGAGTCTTGTTTGAATTCTCCAGGAACAAATGGAATTCCATAAGACTGATCAGTGGCAAATGTAACATTATTTAAGTGATGTTGGCAACAATGACTGGTTCTGCCCTAAATATTTTTAATAACTAAACTGTTCTGGATGATTTCAAGTGGTTGTATAAGCCAGGAAGCATGCAGACAAGCCACCCTGCAGTGAGAGCTAGTGATTTCATTAGTTTGGGAGGCTTTCCTGAGTGCATAGCTCTCTGGTTGTGGGCTTGGGAACTCCAAACTGCTTCCCAAAAGGGATTGTGCAGTCCCTTTCCTCAGTCCACTCCCTAGAAGTGCTCCTCCCCATAGTCAAGCCCTGTGCTCATCTCTCCCTCCCCAAGCAGCCATTATCTCTTTGGACCCTCCCTCTCTGCTTCTCATCTTCCCCCACCCAGCACCAAAGCTCAGGGCTCACCAGACTTCCTTTCTCCTCTTCCACTCCCTTTCCCACAGTTCATTTCTTTCCATTCCTGGGACCCACCCTTCTTTATTCATCCCTCATCCCCCACTAGTGCCTGATTTTTTCCCTCTGAGCCCTTTTTGTCTTTTGCAATTTGTAAACTCATTGACCTTTAAACTTGGCCAAATGGTTCCACGAGGCTTGGAATTCCTCACTCATTATGGCTATTATTTCTTTTTTTTTCCTACCCATACTAGAGCATCCCTACTATTCCATAGATCTAAAAACCAATACAGTTGGGGATTAAAGAACCATGCTCACATAAGTGCTGAATAAATCCTTCATTCAGCAAACTCCATAGTAATGCATAGATCCAACAGCTCCAAAAGGCATATTGTACTTTGCCAGGCCCAGTAAAATTCACATCTGTCTTCCTTTTCGTTCTCTCTCTGCTTATTTCATGTCTGCATTCAGTCTCCTACACTAATTATGTCATTTAATACTTCTGTAGTATAGGACGTTGTACGCATTTAAAGGGAGGAGAGGGCAGGGAATACCTTGAAAAGACCCTCATGTGAAAAGGTAGGGTAAGGTAGTGGAGAGAGCTTGGGATCTGAAGTCAGGAAGATCTAAGTTCTGATCCAGCCTCAGACACTTGTAGACTGTGATCCCAGGCAAGTCACTTAATACCCCGTCTTAGGTTCTTTATCTGTAAAATTGGGATAAAAGTAACATTACCTTCCAGGACTGTTGTGAGGTTCAAGTGAAATAATATTTGAAAAGCACTTTACAAACCTGAAAATAAAAAATATATGAAATGCTTACTATTATTATTATTCACTCAATTAAATAAATACTTAGTAAGTACCTACTATGGACCAGGAGGCAGTTAGGTGGGTCAATGAGCAGAGTGCTAGGCCTGGAGTTAGGAAGACCTGAGCTCGAATCCGACACAGACACCCAATAACTGTCACTCTGGGCAAGTCGCTTCACCTCTGTTTGCTGGTCCGCTGGAAAAGGCAATGGCAGACCGCTTTAGCATCTTTGCCAAGAAAACCGCATACAGGTTTATGAAGAGTCAAACACGACTGAATGAGTACTGTGTATGGGGCACTGTGGGAATATGGCAGCAGGGTTCATTGGGCATCGGGGGAGGACAGTTCCATTCTGGATATAACATGGTGAACCTAGAACAGGAAAGGACCGTAGAGGTCATAGATGTCCCCTCCATCTCACTTTACAGATGAGGAAACTGAGGCACACAGAGTTCATATGTCTAGGTTCATAGAGCAATAAGTGTGTGAGGCAGTATTTAAACCCAGATCCTCCTGACTCCATGCCCACATGCTGAGTGTGAGAGGGAGAGGGATGGAGGTGGTAAGGATCAGCTTCATTATCTGTATGGGAAAAGGTACTAGAATCTACAAATCTTGCCTTGGAAACTTACTTTGTGACCATGGGCAAAGCCTATAACTTTTCTGAACCTTACTCTCTCATCTGTAACATGGGCACACTAATGCTTCACTGAGTTGTTCAAATTCAATGAGATAATGTAGTTAAAGAAGTTTTCAAATCTTCGAGCACTCTATAAGTATCAGCTGTTATCTTTAGGTCTACTTCTCTCTCTTATTTTCCCTCTCTCTGTCCTTTGTCCACATCCCAATGGAATTGATGGAGGATGGTCATGGAACCAGAACAGTTAGATTAGACTGGTTTATACTGGAAACACTGCTTTAAATTGAAACAAGTTAAACTTTTCAACTTTCTAAAATATTCCTCATTTCTTAACAGGAATGCCAGAGATTTCTAATGACACGTTGACTATTGACTGACCTAGCAAAATATCAAAGAAGTCCAAGTTTATTTTTGTTCTCCTTTGGCCGCCATTTCTAAACCATCCTAAACTCTCCCTTGCATCATTTCCTGTGTCCTTTAGATATTCAGGTTTCCTATACAGACCTACAATTTTCAGAACCATAACTAGGGCAAGGTGACCTGGGCTTTTGCCCAAGGCACCAACCTCCTGACCAGCCTATTTTCTCTGAATTTCCTCTGTATGCCTCTTCTTTCAGTATGATCTCTTCCCAGGAGGCTGCTAGGTGAGACTGTCATCTGCAAACCACCCCAGAACTACCACCACTAACTTTGTTCCAGGGGCAAAAATTCCCAGGAGAGTCCAGAACATCTCCCCCAGGGGGATTTATTGTCCCCCATCCTCTCCCACTACACTCGAAACTCCCATCTCCTGAGCTAGGTGTCCATTGATCTAATTAAAATAATTCACACTGAGGTATGACGCGGGGGACTTATGAATTTTAATAGAGGAGCTTGTTAACCCAAATGAATCCCTAATTGATAGACTATACAGCAGAGAGATTTTGGTTCACTCTCCTCTCCCCAGACTGCCAAGGAATAAAACATAAAATAAGCATTGCAGCTGTTCACCATACAACAGCCCCCCCATCTCCACCCCCACCCCTTGGCCCCTTCCTGCCACACACACAAACACTTTTGCAATCACTCTGCACCTCCCGGGACTCAACAAAAACAAAGATTCATCACTCATCACTTAGGGAAGGAGCATGGGTTGGCACAGCAAATGGGGAATATTTGAAATGGCTAATCACAAAGTTGGGTGTGCCAGAAGGGCCCCTTTACTTTATGGCTTATCCCAAAGGAACTGATGAATATTCATATTCATTTCAAAGCCAAGGAAACTGAGGAAAATGGAGAATTGAGGCAATGAGATTAAGTTATGCCCACGAGGGGATGAAGGTCAACTTTAGGGAAGGAGTCAGACCTGAAATCCCTCCTATTTGGGAGAGGTGTTTTCCTATCTGCACATCCTTACTTATTTTAGTCCAATGATAATTCTGCAAAAGGGAGGGAAGCAGGAAGGGGGCAGGTAAGGGGAAAGTCGGATTCAAGCTTTCCTTGCTTGTCTGTTGTCACAGAGTGTACCATCACAATGGTTATCATATTTTCTCAGATACAACATAGGGGTGACTTTCCTGGCCAAGGACTCGGGATCTAATACGGCATAGACAGGACCCAACCATGTGTCACAAAAGCAAATATTTAACAACCATAAATCTCTATAATAATTTAGAATAGTGAAGCTATGTTCCAAGTCCTCTGTTAATTACATCAGGGACCTTGCTACGTTAAATTGCAGTGTTAAAACTAATGGGCCAGTTCTCTATTCATTAAACAATATTTTTTAAGTCTTTGCTTTCTTATCATTTAGAAGGGCTTTGGAGATCATTTGAATGACTCAGGTCCCAAAAAATACTGGCCAGAGAAATTTGGACTAGTTTCCTATTTCTGTTATGGAAACAACAATTTCCCTTAGGCATCCAGATTCATAACCTCACGGTCATCTTAACATGTTCCTTCTCCCCTAATCTTTCTCCCTCCTCCCTCTACCCCAATTGCCAAGTTTTGCAAATTCCATTTCTGAAACATCTCTTTCATCTATCCCTACTCACCTCTTGCCTCAATTATTATAAAGATCTCTTAATGGGTATGCTTACCTCTGGTCTCTCTCCTCTCCACTCCATCCAGCAGACACCTGTCTAAACCGCCTTTCTAAGACATAGACACTTCCCTACTAATGAACTTTCAGGGGTTCCCTAGTTCTTTCAGTACAAAATACAAACTTGGTCTGATATTTAAGTCTTACCAAAATCTGACTCTCATCTTGCTTTCTAGCTTTATTTTACATTGCCTTTTTACACATACTCTATGTTCCAGCCAACTTGTTTCCAAATTCAGCATCCTGTTTCTTACCTCCAAAAATTCACTCCAGCAGTCCCCTATATATGAAATTGTCCCCTCCTCAGTTCTACCTTTTAGAATTCTTATCATCTTTTAAAGGCTCAGCCTCAGTATCCTTTTCTGTAAAATGAGGGGGTTAGATTTATCAGCCTCTGAGATCCTTTGTAGCTCCTGATCTGCTCTCCTTAAACAGTAACTATTCAGTATTATGAGGAAGATGAGAGTTGTTGTCTCTAAGTCCAGTGACATGACACAAGTCAGGACTACTGTTAGGTGAACTGGGCTTTTCTAACCATCAGGGCAATCAGAAATCAGAAGCAGAAAAGGCATCTTGTAGGAAGTGGTGCATGAGCTAAGCCTTAAAAAGGAGGAAATTTCCTGAGGACATCTAAAAAGGCACCAGAATGACACCTTCCTCTTGATTAATTTTCTGTGGCAAGAAGTATAGAAGTGACAGTCAATGTTTCAATGAATCTTCAATGAAAATGACGATGTTTTCCTTAATGAAAAGTATTTCTTAAAGTAAGGGTCAACCCAGGATATAGATCCTCCAGTCTTTGCTACTTCCTTGTATCATTCCTGTGTAATATATTCCTGTGGCCCTGGCATTGAGTGGGAGAGGGAGTGCACAAGCCCTCCCTGGAAAGGAGCTCTTTGTTCTGGATTCATAGAGAGTTAAATTTATCTCAGGGATAGAAGAACTCCAAAGGAGAGTCAGTCTTTTTTGAATTAATATTGGTATTAATTAATACGAAGCAGAGGAAATAGCCATTATAAATTAAATAGTTACTATAAATATCTCACCCTAAATAGCTTTTACTCCTCCCAAAGGCTTAAAACAAACAGAAAGATTCATAAGTATTCATTAACCAAATACTTAAGACTTAAAACAATAACCCATCACCGTTATTATACTCTCTAAAAGGTAAAGGCACTTTGTGGAATTGCTGAACAAATTTTTCACTTTCATCCTGGACCTTCACTATTCCAGCAACCCACAAATATGACCATCCAATCAGGCATGGGTCTTTTGTACTTTGAGGTTCAGGATCATCCAATTGGTGTTCATTATTTCTTCTAAGAAACAGCCTACTTGGAAGAAGCACCTCCCATTGGGTAGCTGCCACTAACTCAGGAATCCAGGGACTATCAATCTTATGTACTAACTGCCAAGTCTAGAAATGTCCATCTCTCAGGATCTCTGTTCCTTGGCCTGTGCTCAAGGAAAGATATACAAGCACAAGGGGTTCAGTCTCCTGCTGGTCTAGGCAAGCACGTATTCTCGATGCCGTGTCCTTTCAGCTGCCCTTTCACTAGGGGTAGGACAAATGGGGGAGAGAGGAGAGAAATCCACCCCCTTCCCTTGTTAGAAGTCCAAAAGAAGTCTGGGAGAATGATATAATGAAGCATTCCAGAAAACAGTGGAGCCTTTCTACAACTCTCCAGGCTGCTGGGCAGGGTAGCCAAGTGGTGCAGTGGATAGCACTCTGGGCTTAGAACCAGGAAGACATCTTCCTGAGCTCAAGTCTGGCTTCAGACGCTGACTAGATGTCTGACCCTGGGCAAATCGCTTAATCCTATTTGCCTCGGTTTTTCTCATCTATAAAATGAGCTGGAGAAGCAAATGGCAAACCACTCTAGTATCTTTACCAAGAAAAACCCCAAATAGGGTCACAAAGAGTCTGAAACAATTAAACAGCAACATAGAGTAGTGCTGGTTTGGGGAGATCTGAATTCAATCTGATTATTTGTTGTCCGGGACCCTGTGCAAATCACTTTACTTATCTGAAACTCAGTTTTATAATCACTAAAATGGGGATGACAAGATGTCACATACTTCACACATGGTTGTCATGGGGAAGGTGCTTTGTAAACTTGAAAGCACCATATCAGTGCTAGCTGTTGTTACGCCAGGATCCCCAAGGGCCAAAGGCCAAGGTCCTGGGCTTCCTGATGTAGGCATGCCTTTAGTGTGGGGGTAGTGACGCCCGGATAGTGATTCTAGAATTATGAGAATTGATGACCCTTCATCTTTTCATCACAACCTGTCTTCCAGCTACTAATGTTCTGGGCTCTGAACAGTCTAGGCCCTAGCATCTCCTCAAAATTGGGCAACAGGGCCTCTCCTTAAGTAATAGATACTAGGCGTAGAAAATCAATATTAGGAGGATGTCAGTTATTTATTTCTTCCACGGTACAGACATAGAACCCCACCCCAAATTCCCAAACGCACACACACACACACACACACACACACACACACACACACACACACACACACAGAAACACAGGTACCACATTTCCTTTGACACAATTTCCAAAAGGAAGTCAATCAAAACAAATATATACTCCCTGGCCACACCAAGAGGTTCCAATTGCTGAATCTGCGTGGCCTAGTTGCTCTAGTGAATCCCACATGTGTCCTTCCTCCTGTAATTCCATATTGTAGTTGTTCAGTCATGTCCAACTTTTTATGACCACTTCCCCTCAGATCCTACTGTCCATGAGGTTTTCTTGTCAAAGATATTGGAGTGGTTTGTCATCTCTTTCACCAGTGGATTAAGGCAAACAGAGATTAAGTGACTTGCCCAAGGTCACACAGTTAGTAAATGTCTGAGGCTGGATTTGAACTCAGGTCTTCCTGACTCCAGGCCCAATGAGCCATTGAGTTATGCAACTATTCCTGTGTCTCCATATACTCTCTGTAATTAGTTCTCTAACCAACCTGCCATCCTCACTTTCACTGGTTGCTTCCATTGAGGAACCTGGTTACCTCAAACCTAGGCAGAGATTCAGCCTATGTCTAGGGCAGCTACTTCTTGTAACTGCTACACAGAAGTCGTGAGGAAGCCTGCCATGGTGGCATGTGCCCCAGGCGTACTGTATTTCTCCTATATATACTATACAATACTTTTCTCACTCTAATGGCAAAGCCTACATGACAATTTGACAAGGTATCTGAGCATTTCACATTTCATTGGAAAACCACAAAATGACTACCTGTTCATCAGTACAGACCTTTTTTATTTTTAAAGAACTTCAAAACGTTTTGCAGAACATGGCAAAGATAAACATAAGAGTCTGATTTGGACAGTGCTTTGCATAAAGTAGAAAGAGCTACACTATCAAAATCAATGCAGCTAGAATAAGAAGGAAAACTGTCAACTGGGAAAACAATCTTTGTCTCCAAAATCTCAGGTAAAAGTCTGATAAGCCAAAGAAATTAGAATAATTTGAGTCATTCCTCATTGGATAAGTGACCAAAGAGTATGAAATTACAGTTCTCAAAAGAATAATTGTAAATTCTTTACAACCATAAGAAACCTGGCTCAAAATTGCTAATAATAAGAAAAATGGAACTTGAAATTTGAAGTTTCATCTCACATGCTGAAAACAGGAAAAGGTGGCCCAAAATTGAAAATAGTATTTGAAAGGTGCTGAAAAAGAGGCACACTCAACCACTATTGATAGAACTTTAAAGTGGCTTAACCATTTAGGAAAGCAATTTCAAATTACGCTATTGTAGTGAATTAAACACTTATAGGCTTTGAACAAGGGTAGCTAGGTGGTACAGTGGATAGAGTGCTAGGCCTGGAGTCAGAAAAACTCATCTTCCTGAATTCAAATCTGGCCTCAGATACTTACTACTGTGAGTAACTAACTTACTAACAGAGTAAGTCTCTTAAGCCTGTTTGCCTCAGTCCTGAACTGTAAAATGAACTTGAGAAGGAAATGGTAAACCACTCTAGTATCTTTGCCAAGCAAACCCCACTTGGTGTCACAAAGAATTAGACACAACTGAAATGGCTCAACAACTACTAGTGCTAGGCGTATGCCCCAAAGAGGTAAAAAATAGAAAGTTTCCCTGTACATCATAATATTCATGGCAGCTCTTTTTCTGGTAGGAAATAACAGGAAACAAAGCATATGCTCATGAGCTGGAGAATGGCTAAATACATTGTTGTACATAGATATAATGGAATTATCATTCTGTTCCATCCACTTCTTAGAAATGTTATATCAAGAAATAATGAATATGAAGAATTCAGAGAAGCAAGAGAAGATATAGTAACTGATGCAGTGAAAAAGGTAAAACCAAAAAAAACCAACCCAATAAAATGACCATAACAACATAAATGGAAAGAACAATGAAAAAAAATCAAACCAACTAGATCTTTTGTAACTATAACAAATAAGCTTATAGAAAAGAAAAAAGAAGAAACAAGAAAATTCACTGTATATGCATTTATAAATTATATGCCATTATACTAATTATAAACTACTATACATAATTATGTGCATTATAAAACTTACTCCAAAATAGAAATTAAAAAGGATGAGATAAAGATGAATATTCGATTGTAAAGTTAATAGGAAATTGCTAGTGTTTATTGAGGGAAAGAATGACCATCAGATTTGTACCTTAGAAAAATTACCTTGGCTGCTGCAGCTGTTTGTCCTTTGTCACCATGACATCAGAGAAGTGATGCCATGACAAGCAAGTGAATTACTTGTAAGTCACGGAGGGCTGTGCAAAGTCACCAGCCTCACTTTCTCCTCCGGAGCTATCTCGGTTCAGTGGTCAGATATAGACCGGGACAACTGGAGATGACCCAGGATATACTGGGGGACTTTGGCCTTTTCAAGTTAAGGTGTTTAACAGGTGTCAGTTTGACTGAGGCAAAGCATATTCAGTGATTAAGGCTTTATAAGACATGAGGCAAAGAATGACTTCTTTACTAAAAGAAAATAGATCTGGGAGCGGAAGACCCTCAGTGTTTCTGGCCAAAACAGAAATAATTGCTATTTAAGTTCATTCTGAGCCAACCCGGCTAAACAATGACTTATGTGGTGGATGGATTAGACAGAAGAGATAATGGAGATGGGAAATAATGACAAACTTTTGCTATGGTCTACGTGGGAGGTGATAAGGCCCCTAGTACAGCAGTGGTTGCATAAATGGAGAGAAGGGAACAGATCAGATATAGCAACTGACTGAGAGTGAAACATCAAAGACAACCTGAAGTCTGAGGGAACAGAGCAGTGGAGGGTTGGGAGATGAGGGCAAAGTTTGATTGTATTGGAGACATGACCTATGATTGACTATCAAAGGGAGGGCATAGTATGACTTGTCTTCCTGTTCTCTAATTAATGGATCGCGCAACCTTTGGGCCAGTCCATGGCTTCCCCCGAGTGATGCAATGGCCTCTGTTTGGGAGTCCATTGTACTACATGACATGAAAATATTCAGTATACTCTTAGAAAATTATGCTGCACAAATTCCCCTATAGAAAAGATTGTAGATCAAGAGTTGGAAGGGATCTTAGAGACCCTCCAACCCAACTCTTTCATTTTATACCCGGTTTTACTTCTCATTTGATTATCCCATGCACTCTTTAATGCCATGGCATTTATTCATTATACCTCCTACTTCCCTACCTCTCCCTTTTGGATCTGATTCTATGCCATCTCCCAGGTTCACCCCTTCCCTAGAGCCCCATTCTTTCCCTTCCATGATATATCTTGCCTGTGCCAAAACTTAGCCATTAATATCTTTTAAATTGTCTCTCTCTGATTCTGGGAGCTTTGGAAAACCCAGCATGCTCTTGCCATCTCATCCCTGCTATACTGGAGAAAGAATAATGAGGGCAGTGTTGTTAGTAAAATAGTACTTTTTCATCTTTGACAAGATTGGAGAAATGAAGGCAAGTTTAGTTTTCTCTCATCTCTTCCACCTTGCCCAGAATGAGATAGTCACTGATTGTGACTTCTGGCACCAGAATGACATTTCTTAGAGAACAAACATGAAAGCCATCCAAGGCAGGATTTTATGACCAACTAGAAAAGCAATTTCATCTCTGCGGACATGAATGCAAAAAGTATATTCCCCAATAGCAACCACACTTAGTTATGTTTTCTTACATCATGACGTGCAGAACATTCTGTTTTCACAGGTGGCCTCCTTGTTGAATTCAGGAAGTCAGACTCTAAATTACAATGCTGCAAACCTGTTTACACGGATTGAAGGTGCTTGGTGAGGCAGCTTCGTTGAGGCCCTAGGGGTACAAGGGTCTGGGCTCAGAATAAACAGGAACTGGAACGATCTTCCACCTTTCTCCTATTCCCAGGGAACAACCTGGGAGGACCATACCTCTGGACAGAACCACCCTCTGAGCAGTCCCAGTGTCTGCCCTCATTAAAGTCCCCTAAAAGAACTCTCAGGGCAGGTAAAAAAATAAGGCAGTTGGACTTTCACAAAATTTAAAGTTAGAGGGGTCTTCAGTGGCTCTCTAGTTCAGGGGTAAGGAACTTGTGACCTCAAGGCCATATGTGGTCTTCTAGGTCCTTGGGTACGGCCTTTAGACTGAGTCCAAGTTTTACAGGACAAATCCTTTTATTAAGGGGATTTGTTTTCTGGAGTTTGGATTCAGTCAAAGGACCACACTTGAAGACCTAGAGGGCCGTATGTGGCCTTGAGGTCACAAATGCCCCACCCCTGCTCTAGTCCAAAAGGAATCCCAAACAGAATACCTCTGGCAAGTGGTCATCCAATCTCTGCTTAAAGACCTCCAAGGCAGCAGGACCTCACAACAACACTGTGAAGTAGGCCTTCTAGGTATTGAGGGCTTTCATCATCCCCATTTTACAGGTTAGGAAACTATGACTTAGAGAGTTTGTCCATAGTTGAACAGCTAGGAAATATCAGACGACTGATAAAGTCCTTTCCAACTCTCAAATTCTGTGGTTCTATGGTTGTCACACTATCACTCGCCTTCCAAATTTGCACAGAACTTTGAAGCCCTAAATTCTCCCCCATCTGCCTTTCAGAATCCTCTTTTTCAAGGCTCAGCTCCAGGGTCATCTAGCTTGGGAATTCTTCTTTGGTCTTCCCTTTCCCACCGCCCAACACCACCAAAGTATTCTCTTTAATCCAATTCAACAAACATCTATTACTTGCTAATATAATATAGGCAACACACTGAACTAGGGTTGGGGGATACAGGGACAGAATGAAAAATCATCCTTGTCCTTAAGGAGATGACCTTCCTTAGATTTTCCCTTGAATTGGTTAATCAAGAACTTGTCTTTGTTTAAAAAAATCGTTTTCAATCTTTGTTATAAAGAATGACTCTCTGGGAAAGGGAAGCATATGTTGGAATTATCCAGTTGATGTGAAAATAAGAGACATTGCTATTCAGTCAAAACAGCCCAATGGGTTGTGAGTATAAACATAGTCTCGCTGCTAGATAATCATGTGGCAGATAGACAGAACAAACCAAGTAGTTTTTGACAATTAAATTCGGCTGTGCCTTAGTCATTCAGAAGTACTTGTGCTTCGGAAGGCGGAAAGGCCAAGGATGTTCTCCTTGGAAATAACTTAAATCCTTGGAGAGACTTGATGGATAAGTCACAAGCCATGGAATGAGAAGCACAATGTTAGTGCCCCTCACATTACTACATAGCTAGGTGGCCCGGTGAGTGGTGTCCTGGACCTCCAACGAGGATGATCTATCTAAGTTCAAAATCCATCCTCAGACACTTCCTGGCTATGAGGCACTGGGCAAGTCACTTAATTTCTCTCTTCCTCAGTTTTCTCATCTGTAAAATGGTGACAGTAATAGCACCTCCTCCCAAGTAGTTGTGGTAAGGATCAAGTGATTAAATGAGGATTAAGTTGATCAAGTGAAGATCAGTACTTGTAAAGTGATTTGCAGACCTTAAAGTGACTATTAGGATTTTTATAATTCACATTTACTATTAATTATAGGAAATTTTTGACAATTATGGTATTAATATCATTATAATTAATATTAATTGTTGCAATAGATTTTTTATACAAATTTAGTAAGTGATAAAATCAATGATATATATCCTCTAGGATATATAAATACTACATATAATTAATATAAATTACTTATATATGTTTATGTAATATATATTAACTATAAACAAATTGTATATATATGTATATGTATATGTGTATACATATATATATATGTATATATATCACCAGCTTATTGATGTCCTTAAACCGTGGCCCCCAGCGTACTCTGCGATGGTCAGAGAGTATACTATATAACTTTTCAGAACCTATTTAAGGAAGAGAAACGATGGTGGCTTTTAGACTGGTGACTCATGAAGAGTAGTACCTGACAGGCAACTCAGATGTCATACTCCCTCACTGGATAATTTATATAGTGACACACTGACTTTCTAGGTTCTCAAGGAAGGCAGGGTACGAGCTGGTTTGGGCTGTCGTTTCATTACAGTGAGCCATGTTAATTACAACATGTGGAAGTTGCTTCTGCTTAATGGGTTTTCCTTTGTTATGAGAGACATCTCCTTGACAGAGGGAAAGATATCTGAAAAGGACTTTGATTTGTGGAAACAAAAGGTAACAATAAAACTTAAAAAGAAATAAATGGGGCATTCAGGAGGACGCTAATAGAAAGGAGGCAAGAAAGATAACAGCAGGGCCATGGAACCAAAGAGGAATCCAGTTCCTAAGAATGACATGGATTTAGAATGCCATCCAGCAGCTGACTCTGGGGGTGTGGAGGGGCAAAGAGAAGGTGGCCAGATTCAATGAAAGAGAATCCCCATCAACTTGATGTCCCCCTCGAGGGGAAATTGGTCTGTGTGAGAGCTTGGCGGGAATGAAGATATGCCCAGATAAGCTCCAAGTTCCACCTAACCTGCGAGGAATTCAGTTGTGTCCAGATCATTCCTAGTTTACTTCTGTTGGAAAGGAACCCCACCTGGCATTTTCCTCAGTGCCAAGCATTGACCTGATCAGGTTACTGTACTCACTTTTTTAGCTCCTTCAGTTCAACTCATTTACTGACAACTGCCTAGCACCTTGCTATGCTTTGTGGAAAATATAATAAGTAGATTTTAGATTCTCTTCCCTTGAAGAATTTAAAGCTAGAGAGATGACACATGAGATCTTCAAGTCAAAAACATCAGCATACAAAGCGGTGTATGCATGTATCCCGGAGCTGGCCATTTTGTCACTGCGCCTCAGTAAAATGAGGGTTTTGGACAAGATGATCTCTGCAATCCTTTCCAGCTGGAATCTTCTCTCCCAGGTTTGTTGTGAGGATCACGTAAGATAGCATAGGTCAAACGCTTTGCAGACCAAACCTCTACATAAGTGTCATTATGATTCTTATTTCTTACACCACATAGGAGCAGTATAGACAATAAGTACTTTATGATGGGGGTTAGTAGATTAGTATAGGTGGTATTACCCAGGAAAGGGCTTCTAGAACTTGTGGGATTTAAATTCAACGTTAAAGAAAGAATAGGAACTAGATTGACAGAAAGTGTGTGAAAAGAGGAGTGGGGGATGATTTCAGAAGATGTGGTGCAGTTGGAATCAAAGGATATGGGTTTGAATCCTGTGCTGCTTACTGTCTGACCAATCTGGAGCAAGTCACTTAAGCTCGGTTTCCTCATTAGAAAAATGAGAGGATTGGCACTTAGGCATTCTTCCATTCTTCCGCCAAGCCCTCACCCTCAGTGAGGGTCACCAGATTGGCATCGATTCTCTCTCCAAGACTGAGAGGAAGCTGACCAGCTTCTCTCTGTCCCTCAAGAGACCCAAGAACCAGAGGCTTGCTTGAGCTCCTTCTTATTCCTTCTGGGAGGGTAGGGGGTGGGAATGCAATGGTGTTGGATTAGGTGGCTTCTAAGGTTCATTCTAGATCTGAATCTTTTATTTCTTCTGTCAGGTAGGCAGGTTGGAGCTAGAGTGTGAAGGCCTAGAATGCCAGGTTCAGGAGTTCGGATTTTACCTTGTAGGCCGTGGGGAATCATTGAAGGCTTTTGAGAAGAGGACTGAACATCACATTGGAGTTTCTCTACCCAGACAAAGGTAGTAGGATCAGTTCAGTAAAGCTCTAGCTTCAGGACAGCACCAGGTGAGTTGAAGTGGGAAGAGTTGAGTCTCCTCTCCAGGTTCCAGCATAGGCTTTATGGGATGCCAGATTTAGAGGGGCTCACTCGCAGTCCTTCCATAGCATAAAACAAAGGAGTTTAGCATCTAGTTAGCAAGAATTCATTTAAATGGGAAGCTACCAGATGACAATGGCTGGGGAAACAGAGCTCCCTTTAAGTCCTGCCTTGCTCTCACTATTCCTGGCATCGCCTACTTCCACCTTCCCCCAGGAAAGGGCACACCTCGTGGCTCTTGCCCTGGGCATAGTTAATGACACTTGCCTCAGCTGCAAAAAATTTTAGTTCTAGCTCTTGACTTTGGGGACGTCATGAGTGTGCCTTTGTGGCACTCACTGTTTTTGCCACTCCCACAGACTGTCTTGGGTATCTATGTCTTGTAGGATTGCAAAGTATCATGAGACCAGAGGCAGGAGGAGATTCTCTTTAATTCTTCCAGTTGGCATGAAACAAACCACTTGTGAAGTTTGCCATGTTTACTTGTCTTGCTATTTTTCTGAGGAGCTAAGAGCTGGCTTAATTATCCAAACAAGACATCCAGTTGTCCTTGATCCTTTAAACACTCTGCTTGTGGAACCCTGAGAGGGTTAAGTAAGACAGAGAATGGGGAAAGCCAGAGAACTCCAGAAAGCCCAATGTTTCCTCTGCTATCTTCCTGTCTCAACCCACAGCTTACAACTGGGACAGCCAACATAAAATTTCACCAACTGCAACACTCCATTGGCAACAGTTTCGTGTCTCATCCAGAGGTGTATTAGCCATGTCCTGCTGCTCACTGTCTCAGCAGATGGGAAACTGGGTGACTTATATCCCTAAGGGAAAGATGGGATTGAAATGCTGGGGTGCTGGTTTCTAGTCCTGGATTTCTATCCAACGGGCAGCTTCGAGTCATTTCAGAGTTGGCTATGGAAATATATGAGAAGCCACACACCCTATTGTCTTCCTACTTCGAAGCTAGGCTGAACTAATGAGAACCAAATTTGATTCAGACCAAAAAATGAGCAGAGAAATTCTTGACAGGCGGAGTTCTTTTATGTCAAGTTTTATCCTTGAGTGAATTTTTACAGCTGAGTTGGAAAGTCTATCAAATGGGGATTATAGGGTCTTTGCCAACTTCCAACGTGCAGCTTAGCCAGACATGTGTGTTGGTTATCCCAAGGATGTGCAGGCTTGCACATCAATGACCTGCCTGGGCCTCCCATGGGTTAATCATACCCTTTGCCCAGTGACCATTTCCTGACACTAACATTTTTTTTCTTTTAAATCCACAAGTTGCACTTTCTGAGTTACTATAGCGGCAAGTTGTTGATCCTGGATTCATTCTCGGGTTTTTATTCCTTTCTGTCATTTTTCCCATGAACTAATAAGCCACAGTAGAGTTGAAAGTACGAGCAAATGTGAACTTTATACAAAGCACTTTTATGTTGTATTACTATTCCCTTCTCACCCTTAATCATTTAGAGTTGTTAACATAAGAAAATGAAAATGATCAGACATCACACCACCCCGCCCCTTCCCTTTCATTTCCCAGATTTCAGAAGGGAAAGAATCACCAGCTATTTCCCATCATTATTGTTTGCAGCGTAACACATGGCCTCAATTACTGCACTGAAAGACTGAAGGCAGCCTTTGGGTTGGGGATGACTGACTGGTCTCCACCTTCAGTTGGGAATGCGCTGGAGAACCATGACAGAGATGCCTTTGTTTGATAACAGCTTTTGAATCAGTGATGCGTATTCATTTAGTCTTTTATAAAATTAAATTTTTATTAAGGTCTCCATGGTTATTAAATGACAATCACTTCCCTGCCCATCCTTCTCTACCAATCCCACCTACTCTGAATCCTTGTAACAAAGAAAAGTCACACAAACCCCACTAATGTAGCAATACTTTTGTACATCCTTCATTTCCCTTTAACTCCTGGATTTAATAATGGTCACTGTATGCAAGCTAAGTTGTATTGATTTAATTGAAATTTCTTTTTAAAAAAAATGCATTTTATTTTTTTCCCCAATTCCATGTAAAAACTATTTTTAGTATTCATTTTTTAAAAATCTGAGTTCCGATTAATTGATATTTTTATAGTCACTGTGCATAGATTTAGAGTTGGAACATTAAAAATCATTTTCTCTGTTTCCCTTTACAGATGCAGAAACTGAGGCTCAGAGAGATGAAATGAGGTTATCAGAGTCACATAGCTAGTGTGACAGAACTGAGTTCAGCACTTGGTCCTTTACACCATACATTGTTCTCCTTTGCTCTGTATTATTTCAAGCAAATCTCCCCAACTTTTTTTGAATTCCTTTGGCTCATAATTTCATATGGTGCAATAATATCCCATTACATTCAAATCCTATGTTATGTTCAACCATTCCCCATATGTAGACACCCTCTTTGTTTCTACTTGCTGTTTTGTTTGCTTGTTCTTTGCCATCACAAAAAGTATTGCTATGAATATTGTGGTACATAGGAGACCTTTCTTTTTTGTCTTTGATTTCCCTGGGGCACATGTACAGTAGCTGGTTTTCTGGGTGAAAAGATATGAATAGCTTAGCTACCATTCTAGCATCATTTCGATTGCTTTCCAGAATGGTTGGATTAATTCACAGTACCACCAACAGTGTATTAGTGTGAATTCCTGCAGCCCCTCCAACACTGTATATTTCCATTTTTGATTATTTATCAATTTGTTAGGTGGAAAATAAAATTTCAAAGTTGTTCAAATTTATATTTATCTTGGTGATTTAGTACAGTTTTTTATAGTTTGTGTTTCTTTGGAAAACTGTTTGTATTCTTTGCCAACTTACCTGTTGAGGAATGAGTAGTTCCCAAACCTTAAACCCAGAGCACTCTGAAGTCCATGGGCTGGACAACAATAGGTACCTGCCCAAGCTCCACTTAATGACTGTCTTGGAGTGATTGTCTCTAGTAACAGTTTCTGTTGATTTAGTTTTTTTTTCATTTTAGCCATTCCCTGACTACTTCTTAAAGAGGCCTGTTCACTCAATGGGCATTACCTCCTCTCTAAGTAAGAACCTGAAAAGGCCAGCCTAAAAAGACCAAGATCTCCCAATGCATCTTGGGTCATCTCCAGTCATCCTGATGACTATCCGGTCATTGGACCCAGATGGCTCAGGAGAAGAAAGTGAGTCATTGCACAGCCCTCCCTCCCTCAAAGCAAAGTCAAGTGCAAGTCATGTCATCATTTTTCGGATGCCATAGTCTTCTTTGAAAACAAAGGATGAACACATACACAACTCTTGGTTGTATTTAGGAGTGTAAATTTCCTATATCTTGGGAATCAGATTTTTACAAGATGCTTTTTATGCAAAGATTTTTTTCCCCACTCTACAACTTCTTATTCCTATTGACTTTTTTCATGCAAAAGGTTTTAAATCTTATAGAGTTGAAGTTGTCTTACCTTTTAGGGTTAAAAAATTTTTTTCTTAATTCTTCCACTAAATTGTGAAAAGACGGGCACACCAATTCATTGTTGGTAGAGCTGTGAATTGGTACAATGATTTGGGAAAACAATTTGGAATGAAGGAAAGTGACTAAGATGGTCATAACCTTGACCCCAAAATTCTATTGCTAGCCATATACCCCAAGGAGGTCATGGAGAGAAAGCCTCTATATGCAACAAAATGTTTTAGTATTTTTGTATGTGTGTGAGAGCAAATAACAGGAAACAAAATAAAAAATGTTTAAATAAATTGTGATGCATTAATATCATGGAATATTCTTGCGCTGATGTGAATGTAATGAATATAGAGAAACACTGAAAGATTTACATGAATTGATATAAAATAAACAATCAAAAAACAATATATATAATGACGAGAACAATGTGTGTAGAAATAACAGCCACCATAAAATAATAAAAAAATGACTGTTGTAAAATTAAGAACAAGTTTATGTCCAGTCAAGAACTATGAGAAGACCCTTCTTCCTTCTCCTTTACAGAAGTTGTGGTTCATGCATATGATGTCAGATTCTTTTTGTTAATGTGTTTATCAGTTTTGCTGAATTTTGTCTCCTCTTCCTCTTTTTATTTCTATTTTTAAAAAATTCTTTGTTATGATAAGGAATGATTCTTTGGGAGGAGGACAGGGAATATGGGGAGGGGGGGGAAATCTAGGTGATAGGAAAGCCAAAAAAAATCAATACAACTCTACTAAAAATAATGTTTCCTTCAGTCATAGTTGTGAGAGGTAACATTTTCCATTGTCTTGTAATTTTTCTTTTACTGGGATAAAATATATTGAGGTCATGTATCTATTTAAAGTTTATTGCAGTATGTGGTATAAGATGCTCCTCTAACTTATTTTCTATCAAACTATTTTCTACTTTTCCCAAAAGTTCTTGTCAAATATGGATTCCTCTTCTTTTTCCCCAAATCATTTGGGTTTGGGGTTTTATCATGCACTGGACATGTATTTCCATATCTTGCTTGTATATTCTGTTCTAGTGGTCCATTTTGTTTTTTAACTAGTATTACATTATTTTGATGACATCTGATTTTTGGTATAATAATGATAGGCCCTTTCATTAGAGTGTATCATTATTTATGGTGTCTATAAGAAGGATATAATTTCCCTGCCAATATCTTTTCACTTTTATTTTTATTACTGCCTTTTCTGACATCAAGATTGCTGCTCCATTTTCTTTGAATTTTGCCTGAGGTACAAGTCTTCTCTGACCCTTTATTCTATCTTTCTACTTTTTAGTGTGCTTCTTGTATAACCCCAGTCCCAAAGCCCATGGCTATGAGAATTCTCATCAGACCATGTGAATGCCCTGCCCTGCATGAGGGGCAGAGTGGAGTTGGAAGGAGTGGGAGAGCTCCAGCTTTATTTAGATTTTCTTCAGACTTTCAGCTCTCTCTGGGCACCCCTGGCTTCTACCACCAAGAGGAAAGATGAAAGAAGCCAACCTCACTTCAGGTTGCTGAAGGAAAAGACTCTGGGAAGACCTGACAATACCTGGTCGGTGGTCTCTCTATCTTGTCCCTGTCCCCAGCCAGCTTGTTACATTAGAGACTTTGGTGAACTTGCCTTTGGGTGAGATCTGAGGCTCTCGTTGGTTGAACTGAGTTACCTTGGCTCAGTAGGAGAGCTATTTTAGTGTAACATCATCCTCATTATTACTCACTGTGTATACTCTCACATGTATTCCTTTTCTGATTTTCTGTTTTGCTACAATCCAGGTAAACAAGGCTCTATTCACTATGTCTGTTCAGTGTGGAACTGTTATTTGTAGTGTTTGTGGGAAAAGGATCAAGCTTTGTATATAGAGCTTGGGGGTCTCCCTCCCCCCCCCATAAAACTGCAATCAGAAATTACGTTGGGCCAGATCCTACCCCTAGACTAGCCATATTTAAGGGAGCGGGCAGGACTGTAGCACAGTTCCCCCGGTTCTCTGAGGAGAGCCAAGTGACCTCTGGCCCTAACTTTCTGCTTCACCTGTTGGTAAGAATAAGTCTCCCTTAGAGAAGAGTGGTGTGGGAATGGGGAAAGGAGATGCTAGAGATGTCTATTGTACCTCCACTCAACTGCAAAGCCACATGCTTATGCTACATGTGGGGAACAGACCTCCCTATACTTATAAACAACAAATTGTTATGTTTTGCTTTCAAATCCATTTTTACTACTCACATTACTTTTATGTGAGTTCATCTCATTCATATACACAGTAATGAGTGTTACATTTATTTTTCCCTACACCAAATGCTCCTGTAATATCAATAACATTTGTCAGTTGCCTACTCTGTGTCAGCCACTGTGTTAAACACTGATAAAAATGCAAATTGAAAAAGTCCTGTCCTCAAGGTGCTTCCATCGTAGGGGGTTTGCAGGGGAGTAAATATAAATGAATACACAATAAATATAGTATCTTCCTCAGAGATAACAGATGAAGTGGGAATGCCAATATGCAGGTATTACCCAGAGTTCCCCAGGGCTTTTGAACTGGGAAGGTCTTCCTTACACAGAGTAGCCATATGGCTGACACACAGAGAGATGAAAAATGAGGAAACACTGGGAACCACATGGATCCCCCAAGCTTTTTCTGCCAAGGCAGTGAGTCATTGGGATACTGGCAGAAAGCAGAGAAAGCAGTGGATGTGACACTCCACGGTATGGCAGAGGTGCATGAAGCCAGAGGTGGCTGCCATTAGGTGGACCAACCAGAGCGTAATGGATCCGAGAATTGACCAGGAAATAGCAGTTGTTGATGAGAAGTCCAGCTTTTCCTCTCCCCCTCTTCCCTGGAGCATTGCCTGGAGAAAACTCTGTTGCCTTTCATCCATTCAGCCATTTCCTGTATCCTTTCTGACTGCTGGAGTGAGTGAGGGAAAGGATCCTGCTCCTCCTCTGTCCCCAGCCCAACACTTCCCTTCCACCATTAGACCAACCCAAAAGGAAGCCTGCTTTTAAATGCTTATCTGCAATTCCATGTTATTTGGAGAAGGATATAAACATTTAGGGTGATTTTGGTTAAAGCCTGTTTCAGGACTGGGAAGAGAATTTACCCCCTAAAAGGAGAACTTCTCCTTAGTTTAGGCTGAGATTAGGGAAAGCTAATGAGAGTGAGCATTTCTTTAATTTTTGTCTGATATTGCTTGTGAACCCAGAGAGTTAATGAGGAAATGTGTCAGTGCCACCATGCCCTCTGTGCCCTGCCCCTTTGCAGAGATCAGGGTCAGTGGTGATGGAACACTGCATATAATGGCAGATTTTTTCAGTGTTGGTTAGTCTTTTTTTTTTAACAGCGATTAGATTTTTATTTATTTTTAAAAACAATTTTATATACAAGGCTACATTTCCCCTTGTGCAAAGAACTATTTCTTATAACAAAGATTTTAAAAAATGAAAGGAAAAAAAGGAAGAAGAGACATTCAGCCAAACCAATCAACACATTGAAAAAAAATCTGACATATTTAATGTTTTACAGCAGCAGAAGCATCTCCCCCCACATCTCTGCAAAGGATAGAGAAGGCATCTTCTCATGTCTCTTCTTTGGGGTGAAGGTTGTTCTTTGTTATTTTGCAAACGTTTATTTTTTTATCATATTGTAGTTATTTTTTCCTTTCCATGTGCATATTGTTTTCCTGGCTCCAATTATTTCACTCTGTATCCGTTCATGTAAGACTTCCCATGCTTCTCTTTATTCACCATACTCACCATTTCTTACAGCATTGCCATTTATGGGCTGTCATTTGTTTAGCCATTCCTTATCTCACATCGATCCGTTTTGCTGATTTTTTTTCAAAGTCTTTGTTATAAGAGATGGTTAATTGAGAGGAAGATGGAGAGATGCAGCAGAAATTTTAGGCAATGTTAAGACGAGATACCTGGAAGTTTAATTTTTTTAAAAAAGAATCAAATACAAACTTTTCTGTGTGGCATTTAGCATGGAATCAGACTCACACATCGCTCTCATTTCCATGGTCTAGAATCCAGAGAAATGGGCCTACTTGCTGATCATCACCCATGACGTTCTAGCTCAGCTCCCTTTCCTGGTGTTCCTAGCCAAATAACTTAAGGCAAGTCTTTTTTTGAATTTCAGTTTCCTCACCTGTATAATAGGAGCCATAATGCATTTACTACTTAGGACCCCACTAGACTTTGGTGAAAATCCAGTCAGGAAATGTATATGAAGTGAATTGTAATGGTAAACATTATCATAAGGGAAAGACATGGCTCCTAGCCCTAATTATAATAGAGACACAAAAATATATATAACATACACAGAAACAAGAGCATCTTTACAAAATATTCCCAGGAATGTATGCTATATAGGGATGTAGGAAGGAAGGAATGCTTGGGCTTATTGATATAGTTTACCTGTAAAAGTGCTCATCATTGTGACCCTTTTGCCCTGAGTATACCCACAAACAAAACAGTTCTTGTACGAGTCACTTCCAATGGGTAGTTTTAGTTTGAAGAGTCTAGGTGGTTCTGATAAACCATCCAGTCAGAACCACCTCGAGTTTTGTCCAAAACCTAAAATTCCAAGGCTAAATGAGGGTTTTTCAGAGAATGGGTCCCCAATACTAGCATACCAAGTTCCCAAGAAGGGAAAAACAAGTAATACAGCCCTGTTCTTCTTTTTCTCTTTTCTCTTTCCTCTCTTTCTCCTCTACTTCTCCACCCCCTTCTCACCTTGGGGGTAGAAGAGTCACTGAGGACTGTGTGCCCAAGCAAAACTCAATCAACGGAGGAGGTGAAATTTGGAAGGTGTAAAAGAGGATATGAGATGACCTGGAAGTTGAGTCAGCATGAAGTCATTCATTCATTGACATTTTCCTCTTGCATTGGCTAGAAGCTGTAAGTGAAGACGCCCATATTGCCGTAGGATGGTGGCCTCATGAGGGGAGGAGGCCATTGTGCCTGGGAAGGAGGAGACAGCCTGATGTAATTAGATTCCTCTTGACCACAAATCCTTTCCTGTGGGAAGCCGTGGTCCCAAGAATATCATGCTTTGTTCCCAACAGTTAGACTAGACAATGCATCTATACACATCACCTAAAAAAAAAAAAAAAAAAAAAGATTTTTGGCTATGTTATTTTAACCTCCAGGAATCAACATTTCTCTGTCATCACAAAATTATTTGCCAAATTACCTTGAAGTTGACAGATTTTCCATTGTTTTATGGCACACGTTACTTTTTTAAAAATGGAATTAAAAATAATTTTATAATTTATCTTTTATAATTTACTTGTTTTACTGGACCTGTAATTTTATTGTCATGGGGAGCTTCCAGCAAGGAAATTCTTTCACCAAAGAAGACCAGCAAATTCTTGACAACTTAAAGTCTTTAAGAATTTTCTGGAGTACTAAGAAATTAACATATATATGTTGCTGCTCAATATTTTATCTGGAAAATGGTATTCCTCCACAAGGTGATTTCATGCTTTTTTCCTTACACAAATGTTCTTTTTTTTAATGCTCCCTTTAGCAATCAAACTTCTTATATGGAAGGGGAAACACCTTCCACAGAAATTTTTTTTAAAAGAACTGTCTCAGTACAAGAGACAACAACAAATAGGAAATCAGTTGCAGGGTGATCAGAAAGGCTCAGAGATCCTAGGGATGTACTAAAGGGGTGGATGGCAAGATCTAGGAATCTGCTCCATAGGGAAGGAATTTCAAAGGAATCAATCCATCACCACTGGGAAGTACAGTATGTGTCAAAACCCAGGTCTCCCTGGCTCAGGCCAGAGCTTTCCAATACATTATGCTGCCTCTCCATAACTGCTGCATAATACATAAAATTATAATATATGTAGGTGGGAGTTCAATTGGACCTCTTTCCGTGGAGCTGATAATCAAATGCTTCTTTAGCAAGGGTCCAGAGCACATAGTTTTCTGTTCATGGAGCCAAAGTACATATTCTTAGCACAAAGGGAAGTTCCCTAAGCCAACTATGCACTGCGTATATATGTATGTATATGTGTGTGTGTATATATATGTATATATATATATATATGTATATATATGTGAAATTGTTCCTTTTTTGTCATTTAGAATCATAGAATTTCAGAGTAGATGGAGCCCTCCATAGCCATCTTATCCAAACCATATCTGAAAAAGAATTTCCACTATAACATGTTCAACATATGACAATCTATCTTTTGTTTGAAGGTCTCCAATGAGAGGGAACCCACTATTTTACTTTTGTACAGTTATTACTGTTAGGAAGCTTTTCTTTACTTGAAGCCTAGCTACCTTTTCTGTAACTTTTACCCATTGTTTCCCTGTTCTGCCCTCTGGGACCAAGCAAAAAGATATCTAACTTCATTATTGTTTGGTTGATTGTCTAGATTTAAGAAAGCAATGGAGAAATGTTAGTGATTCCAATTAAATTTTTGAAAAAACATCTTGTATTTTCTGAGTTCTGGTTGTTAAACATTTAACAGCACGTCTGTGATTAGGAACCTTTTCCTTGGGTAAAGCTTTATGCATTTTCTATTAAGATGTCAATTCTCTTTGCAAGTCTTTCCTCCAGAGTTCTCATTTCATTTCTAATAAATAAATTCTTATTTAAAGTCTTGCTTCCTTTCTTCCAAGTCTAGTTGACTTTGTGTTCAAGCCACCTTTTTCTCTGAGGTTTGGCTTGTAGATGTTATGACATTCTTCTCTGTGGGTTTGGGGGTTTGGGGCATCTCTGGTTCCATGATAGATGTTTGTCATGGGTGTCTTTTTTGCTTATTCTTCTAGCCTTCTTTCCTGAATTTGGACTTTGAATGATGACCAGAGTCTTTGAACTTTGGGAAGGAATATTGGGGTTCTATAAGATCCTGGTCTGTATCTTCTGGTACCTTGCTGCTGCTTTCTCTCATTGTTGAGCACTGATTCTTCAAGTAACTCAAGGCAACTCAGACAAGGGAAGTACAAACTTTCACTGTACCATAAGCAGTCTCATCTAGGGTAACAACTGATCACTGCCCTCTTTTTCCAGCCTTTGGAGCTAGTTAGAAGGCTCTAAATCTTCAGAGCTACAGGTTTGTTCCTTGGTTAAACTCCCTGCACCAGTGGCTCAGTTGCAGGCTTCAGACTACAACTATGGACAGAACCTTTGATCTTTCTTCAAAGACAGAGGGACAGCCACTGACTTGCTTCTGTTCTCTGCATTAGAACTGTTCTTTGCCCTAGTAACAGTTGCAGGTTCCAGTCCTGTTCTGGTGCTGCAAAGTTATGAATGGATCTTCTTGATTGGATCCCCTTCCTAGTATCCCCTCAAGCTGTCCCCATAGCCTGAACTGAACTGGAAAAAATCATTGTGATGAAACACTATTATGCTATAAGAAATGATGAGCAAGTATCAGAAAAACTTGGGAAGATTTAACTGAATGATGCAAAGTAAAATGAGTAGAAAACCAGCAGATGATTGTATATAGTAATAGTAGTATTGTAATGATGATCAACTGTGAAAAACTTAGTTACCCTGATCAATACATTGATCTATGACATTTCCAAAGGACTCAGGATGAAAAATGTTGTCCACCTTCAGAGAGAGAACTGATGAACTCTGAGTGCAGATTGAAAATTTCTTCACTTTTAAAATTTTTCCTGATTTTTTTGCAGCGTGGATAATATGAAAATATGTTTTACATGACTTCACATGTATAATTAATATCATATTACCTGCCTTCTCAGTGGGCAGGGGAGTGGTTGGAGGGAGGGAGAAAATTTGGAACTCAAAATTTTTCTTTAAAATGAATTTCAAAAATAAATAAATATTTTCTTTTTAAAAAATTTTATCTATTTTTAGTTTTCAATATTCATTTCCACAAGATTTTGAGTTCCAAATTTTCTCCCCATCTCTCCCTCCTCCACCCCAAGACACCATGCATTCTGATTACTTCTTCCCCCAATTTGCACTCCCTTCTATCACACTCCTCCCTTCCCTTATCCACATCTCCTCTATTTTCTTATAGAGCAAGATAGATTTCTATACCCCATTACCTATATATCTTATTTCCTAGTTGCATGTAAAAGCAATTTTTAACATTCATTTTTAAAGTTTTGAGTTCCAACTTCTCTCCCTTCCTATATCCCCACCCATTCCCAATGAGAAGGCAAGCAATTTGATGTTATACATGTGTAATTATGCAAAAGATTTCCATAAAGGTCATGTTGTGAAAGACTAACTATATCTCCCCCCATCCTATTCTGCCCCCCATTTATTCTATTCTCTTTTGACCCAATCCCTTCTCAAAAATGTTTACTTCTAATTACCCCTTCTCTAATTTTCCCTCCTTTCTATCGTCCCCCTCAAACCCTGCTTATCCTCTTCTCCCCTACTTTCCTGTAGTGTAAGATAGATTTTCATAGCCAATTGAGTGTGCATGTTATTCCCTCCTTAAGCCAAGTCTGAGGAAAGTAAAATTCACTTTTTCCCTCTCATCTGCCCCTTTTCCCCTCCATTGAAAAAGCTTTTTCTTGCCTCTTTTATGTGAGATAATTTGCAACCATTCTATTTCTCCCTTTCTTCACCCAATATATTCCTCTCTCACCTCTTAATCTTATTTTTTAGATATCATCCCTTCCTATTCAACTCACCCTGTGCCCTCTGTCCATATGTATATAATCCCTCCAAATACTGAGAAAAGTCTCAAGAGTTACAAATACAATCTTTCCATGTAGGAATGTAACCAGTTCAACTTTAATGATTTCTTATGATTTCTCTTTCCTGTTTACCTTTTCATACTTCTCTTGATTCTTGTGTTTGAAAGCTGAACTTCCTGTTTAGCTCTAGCCTTTTCATCAAGAATGCTTGAAAGTGGGGGGGGGGGGTGGTGGAGCCAAGATGTTGGAATAGAAAGGCACACATACTCTAGCTTTTCCTCCACAGCCCATAAAATACCTGTAAAGAAAGACTCTCAACAAATTCTAGAGCAGCAGAAGTTACAGAACAATGGAGTGGAGGAGATTTCTAGCCCAGGGTGACCTGGAAGGATGGGAAAGGTCTGTCACACCACCAGAGTGCAGCCCAGCCTGGGCCATGTGGCACCAGGAGGAGCAGGACCAGAGCAGGATTCTGGGGCAGCAGAGGTTCCTGGACCCCTCAACTCACAAATGCCAGAGGCAGCTTCAAAGGTCAGTGAGAGGGCTTTTTCACCTCCCCAACAAGGGAGGAGGGTTCTCCCCAACCCTGGGCCCCAGGCAGCAGTGGCAGCAGTGGCAGCAGCAGCAGGTGGTGGCTATGGTGCAGTGGTGGTGGACAGCTGCAGCAGGCAGCAGCAAGCGTCCACTATTGGAAAAAACCTCTGGGGGAATTGAGCAGCTGATCTCAATCTCAGTCACTAGTGAGGCCAGAGAATAACCTCTTCTTCCTTGATTGTGCCACCTTGGAGGAACTGAGAACTTACAGATCTCCAGGATATACCCTACTCTTGACAAAGGAGTAAAGTCAAGTAACTGGTTGGGAAAATGCCCAAAAAAGGGAAAAAAAAATAAGAGTACAGAAGGTTACTTTCTTGGTGAACAGGTATTCTCTCCCATCCTTTCAGATGAGGAAGAACAATGTTTACCATCAGGGGAAGACATAAAAGTCAAGGCCTCAGCATCCAAAATCTCCAAAATAAATATGCAATGGTCCCAGGCCATGGAAGAGCTGAAAAAGGACTTTGAAAATCAAGTAAAAGAAGTAGAGCAAAAATTGGGAAGAGAAATGAGAGCAATGCAAGAAAATCATGAAAAGTGACTCAACAGCTTGCTAAAGGAGACCCAAAAAAATGCTGAAGAAAATAACACCTTTAAAAATGGGCTAATTCAATTGGCAAAAGAGGTCCAAAAAGTCAATGAGGAGAAGAATGCTTTCAAAAGCAGAATTAGCCAAATGGAAAAGGAGGTTCAAAAGCTCACTGAAGAAAATAGTTCTTTCAAAATTAGAATGGAACAGATGGAGGCTAATGACTTTATGAGAAGCCAAGAAATTATAAAATAAAATCAAAAGAATGAAAAAATGGAAGATAATGTGAAATATCTCATTGAAAAACAACTGACCTGGAAAATAGATCCAGGAGAGATAATTTTAAAATTATAGGACTACCTGAAAGCCATCATCAAAAAAGAGCCTAGACATCATCTTTCATGAAATTATCAAGGAAAACAGCCCTGATATTCTAGAATCAGAGGGCAAAATAAACATTGAAAGAATCCACCTATCACCTCCTGAAAGAGATTCAAAAAGAGAAACTCCTAGGAATATTGTAGCCAAACTCAGGTTCCCAGGTCAAGGAGAAAATATTGCAAGCAGCCAGAAAGAAACAATTCAGGTATTGTGGAAATACAATCAGGATAACACAAGATCTAGCAGCTTCTACATTAAGGGATAGAAGGGTTTGGAATATGATATTTCAGAAGTCAAAGGAACCAGGACTAAAACCAAGAATCACCTACCCAGCAAAACTGAGTATAATAGCTCAGGGGGAAAAATGGTCATTCAATGAAATAGTGGACTTTCAAGCATTTTTGATGAAAAGACCAGAGCTGAGAAGAACATTTCACTTTCAAACACAAGAATCAAGAGAAGCATGAACAGGTAAACGGGAAAGAGAAATCACAAGGGACTTACTAAAGTTGAACTGTTTACATTCCTACGTGGAAAGATAATATTTGCAACTCTTGAAACTTTTCTCAGTATCTGGGCAGTTGGAGGGATTATACACACACACATGCACACACACACACACACACACACACATAGAGAGAGAGAGAGAGAGACAGACAGACAGACAGAGAGCACACAGGGTGAGTTGAATAGGAAGGGATTGTATCTAAAAAAATAAAATTAAGGGGTAAGAGAGGAATATATTGGGAGGAGAAAGGGACAAATGAAATGGGGCAAATTATCTCTCATAGAAAAGGCAAGAAAAAGCTTTTCCAATAGAGGGGAAAGGGGAGGAGGTGAGAGGGAAAAAGTGAAGCTTACTTTCATCACATATGGCTCAAGGAAAGAATAACCTGCACACTCAATTTGGTATGAAAATCTATCTTACACTATAGGAAAGTAGGGGACAAGGCAATAAGCAGGGTGGGGGGGTGATGATGGAAGGCAGGGCAAATGGGAGGAAGGAGCAATTAGAAATAAACACTCTTGGGGAGGGACAAAGTCAAAAGAGAGAATAGAAGAAATGAGGGGCAGTACAGGATGGAGGGAAATATAGTTAGTCTTACACAACATGACTATTATGGAAGTCATTTGCAAAGCTACACATATATAGCCTATATTGAATTGCCTGCCTTCTCAGTGGGGAGGGAGGAAGGAAGAGAAGTTGGAACTTAAACTTTTAGGAACAAATGTTGAGAATTGTTTTTGAGTACAACTGGGAAATAAGAAATACAGGCAATGGGGTATAGAAATTTATCTTGCCCTATAGGACAAGGAAGAAGATGGGGATAGGGGAAGGGACGGGTGTTAGTAGGGAGGGCACATTTGTGGAAGGGACAATCAGAATGCAAAGGCACTTTGGGGTGGGGGAAGGGGAGAGATGGGGAGAATATTTGAACTCAAAATTTTGTTGAAATGAATGTTGAAAAATTTAAAATAAATAAATAAAAAAGAAAAGAAAAGAATGCTTGAAAGTCCTCTATCTCATTGAATGACCACTATTTCCCCTGAAGTATTATACTCAGTTTTGCTGGGCAGGTGATTCTTGGTTTTAATTCTAGTTCCTTTGACTTCTAGAATATCACATTCCAAACCCTTTGATCCCTTAGCATAGAAGCTGCTAGATCTTGTGTTATACTGATTATATTTCCACTATACTTGAATTGTTTCTTTCTGGCGACTTGCAATATTTTCTCCTTGACCTGGGAGCTCTGGAATTTGTCTACAATATTCCTAGGAGTTTTCCTTTTGGAATTTCTTTCAGGAGGCAATCAGTAGATTCTTTCAATATTAATTTTACCCTCTGGTTCTAGAATATCAAGGCAGTTTTCCTTGGTAATTTCATGAAAGATGATATCTAGGCTCTTTTTTTCATCATGGTTTTCAGGTAGTCCCATAATTTTAAAATTGTCTCCCCTGGATCTATTTCAGGTCAGTTGTTTTTCCAATGAGATATTTCATATTGTCTTCTATTTTTTTTATTCCTTTGGTTTTGTTTTATAATTTCTTGATTTTTCATAAAGCCATTAGCTTCTATCTGCTCCATTCTAATCTTTCAGGAATGACTTTTTTTCAGTGAGCTTTTGGATCTCCTTTTCTATTTGGCCAATTCTGCTTTTTAGGGCCTTCTTCTTCTCATTGGCTTTTTGGATGTCTTTTGTCATTTGGGTTAGTCTATTTTTTAATGTTTTATTTTCTTCAGCATATTTTTGGGTCTCCTTTAGCAAGCAGTTGACTCATTTTTCATGATTTTCTTGCATCACTCTCTTTTCTCTTCCCAATTTTTGCTCTACTTCTCTTACCTGATTTTCAAAATCCTTTTTGAGCTCTTCCATTGTGTGAGACTAGGTTTGAGTGATTTCTTCATTTGACAAACATTGACTAAGTGCTTACTGTATACAAATTCACTATTTTCCCTGCACTGGCTTTTAGAACAGAATTTTCTCTTCTGATTCCCAGATTTTACAGTGGTCCGACTGTACTCCCAGGGCCATTGATGCATCAAGCCTCTTCCTGAGTTGAGTTTCTACTGTCTTATCATCCCTTTTTCTCTAATGTTCCTTATTATCTGACCAGTTTCCTGGGCTCCCCTTTTATCTCTTACTGGAATCTAGAACCATTTGGTCTCTCTTTAAAAGTCATTTTTTTGGTTATATTCCACTCAGAATTACAGAATTTTAGAGCTAGAAGGGCCCTTAAGAAATGGCTTGTCTGATTTCTACTTTTTACAGCTGGGGGAAGTGAGATTCAGAGTGACCAGAGGTCACACAGACAGTAAGAACCTACTTATTCCAAGTTCAATATTTAACTGCTCCGCTCCAATGACATTTCACACATGTTTCGGTATCCACCAACTTATCTACCACTTCTGTTCCAACTAGGTTGGAGTCAGAAGACCGGGGTTCAAATCCTGCCTCTGGCCCTTACTAACAGTATGACCTTGGACAGGTAGCACAACTTCCGTTTCCTTGTCTATAAAATGAGGGGAGTTAGACTAGGTGACCACTAAGTTTCCTTCATGCTCTAGAGCTATGGTTGTTTTTTAATCCCCTTTTACACCAAGCATCGAAGGGAAATAAATCCTCTATTGGCTTCCAAAGGTAGTTATTGACAGACATGTGACATATAAACAAGATATTGGAACTATCTGTTTTATCTGTCACTGTTTGTCACAACATGAGAATAGATCCACTGAATATTGAATGCTTCTGTGCTTTCTGAACTGAGAGCTTATCCTGCCTACTAATATTTACTCTCTGTGTGATCCTGGACAAGTCATTTCACATCTTGGATCCTGTCTTTTTTTCTTTGTAAAATGGAGATAATAACCCCTTTTCCCATTTAATACTATCACCTACCTGAGGGGAATGTTGTGAAGATCAAATGAGATAATGCATTTAGATAATTTTGAAAACTTTAAAATGATAAACTGCTGCTGCTATTTCTTTGTCCAAAGCACTGCTATGTTAGGTTCTTCCATAAAGTCTTCAGTTTATGGCAGCCAATCTTTCAAGCTTAGCATTAAAAAAAAATATTATCACTTCCAGATGATCCCCTCCCCCAGAGTTCTCCTTTGAAAGAAAGTAGCATCATTGAGCAAAACGAAACAATGTATCGTCTATATCTGACAATGGATGCTTTATTCTGTATCTCTGGCATGCCCCCTTTCTGCCAAGGGAGGCTTGCTTCATTAATAGTTTTCTGAATTCAGGACTGGTTTCTGTGTCTGTCAGAGATCTTCTGTCTGTCAGTCATATTTTCCTTCACATCACAGTCATTGTCTAAAGTTCTGTTCCTTTTTACTGACATTAATTCATACAGGACTTCCAAAGTTTCTTTTTGTTTTTTAACATAACTTCTTGTTTGCTGTTGAGTCATTTTTTTTCAGTCATATCTGACTCTTCATGACCCCATTTGGGGTTTTTCTTGGCAAAGATACTGGAGTGATTTGCCCTTTCCTTCTCCAGCTCATTTTACAGATGAGGAAACTGAGGCAAACAAGGTTAAGTGAATTGCCCAGGGTCACACAGCTATTAAGTGTCTAAGGTCAGATTTGAACTCAAAAAGAGGAGTCTTCCTGACTCCAGCACTGGTGCTGTATCCGCTGTGCTGCCTAATTCCATAATATTCCCTTTATCTTCATTCCTCAAGTTTGTTTAGCCACCCCCTACTCGATTGCCATGCACAGTTTCTTTTTTCACTTCTTTGCCACCACAACACAAAAAGTGTTGCCGTAAATACTTTTTGTGCCTATGCCTTTTATTTCCTGGGGATATATGATGGGCATATATATTTTTCTTCATCCTACTACCTACCGCAATCAGTATCTTCTCCAAATATATAAATACACATATATTTATATACTATATACATATACATACATACATGCATACATATGTACATATATATATATATATGTATGCATCTTTCTCCCCATCTGTCTGTGGAGGTCCTCACGTGTTCCGTGATACAGCAGAGAGGTCTCAGGCATTGTTCATGTCACACAGTGACATTCTTCTTTTTTTTGTAAACCAACTTTCAGAGCTATAATTCACTGAGGGCAGTGCCATGGGGTTCCACATTCCTCCTCTGATCTTTATGGCATTTGAATGTACTTTCCATCAGCATAAGATCTCACGCATTATTCAGGTCTTTGCAATGATGAAAGGAGTCAGGGTTAGAGTTACCACAGCAAGGGAGTGGTTGAGCCGGTCTGAGAATGTCCAGTGCCTGACCCATTTGTTGATTGCCACGCAGACTTCATTTTCCTTCCCGACCCCTCCTTTTTGCTTGTCAGCACTCTCTATGGACTGATCTTGTGGCTGGCTTTGGAATCGGCCTCTGCCTCTGCTTTTGGCTGGTGATATGTGCCTGCTCCCTTTTTGCCCTGAGTCTCTCCTATTCTCCCCCAGTCTCCCATCTCCTGACAGCTTCCATCCCTCCTCCTCACTATAGTCCTAGTACTTTAATTCTCTCATTAACTGCTTGGCTTTGGGCTATTCCCCAAAGCAAGTTTTTACTCAAATATTTTCCATCTGAAATTCATGTTTGGAAAAGGAAGCATCTCACAAAGGAGAACCTTTAGTGACGTAGGATAGAGTGAGGGTATTATCGGAAAAGACAAGTTTGTGTCTCCAAATCACTTTCAAACATCACCAAAAAAAATCCTTCATCTCTTGGATTGCTGTCCAACAGGCAGCAGGCCCAGAGCAAATATGATTATGACCAAGGAGACTGGTGCCAAACTGGAGGCCAGAGAAGGACTAAACCATGGACAGGTAGTAGTGGTTGGCACTGAATACTGTTCAGTTTTCTTCATATCCCCTGCTAATTTACAACTGACATGAAGGCAGAAGGGACTGCTGATTCCCTGGAAGACAAAATTAGGATATAAAAATATCTCAATAGACTAAAATGATGTGCTGAATTTAACAGAGTGAAAATTAATAAGAATAAATGTAAAGTCTTAATCTTAGGTTTAAAAATTCAACTAAAGGAACACTGGTTGAGGAAGATAGGATTTGACAAAATTTCACTCTTAGGGAATAGGGACTCCTCTTGTTTTTCCTTGTATCCCTAGAACTTAGCACAAGGCCTGGCACATAACAGGAGCTTCGTCATTGATTGTTGACTTGATTGGTAGTGGATAGAAAGCTCAAATTGAAAATGTGATGCAGAAAAAAATTTTAAATACAATCCCAGGCGATATTAGCAAAAGCATATTATAGGAGTTAGAAAAAAAAAAAGTTGATAACTCCTTTCGTATTCTGCTCAAGGTCAGATCAAATCCAAAGTGTTGTTTTTCGTTTTCAATGCCACCTTTTAAGAAAGACATGGCCAAACTGGATTGTGTCCAGGTGAGGACTGTGTCCAAGAATAATGATGAGGGGACTTGAAACTATATTGAAGGACCTGGGAAAGTTTAGACTAGAGAGGAAAGTAATTGGGGTGTGGGGGTGGGAACAACATAATAAAATTCTTAAAATAACTGGAGATCTACCATGGAGAAGGGTGATATGATATATTCTATGTATCTTTGGAGAGGTTGATCTAGGACTAGTGAGTGGACAGCAGATTTTGTTTCAGTATAAGGAATACCTTCCCAACAACTAGAGTCTTGAATATAGACTTCACTAGGGCCATTTCATGAGGTAGTGAGCTCTCTGCACCATTGAAAGTGCTTAAAAAGAGACCAAATGGCCACTTACTGGAGGGGATGTACACATCTGGTAGAAGTTGGACTACAGAACCTGTAAAGTCCTGAGATTCTACCATTTTCTGAATTCAGACCTTGAGGCTATTTCCAGGCTTGGCTATGGCCTGAGGTCATCCTATGTGTCAGATATCTAACACCTCAAGCTCTTGAGGGATGAAAATATGCTTGCTAAATAATATGTACTGGCCCCTGAATGAGCCTGTCTGACAACTATCAATCCCAGTAGAGGTCAACTCAGGATTTCAAGCTTGGCCAACTCACCCCAATTGAGCCAGTCCCCTCACTTTTTCCCCACACCCATATTTCTGTGCCCAGAAGCTCTAAAGAAAAATAACATCTACCATCCCAAGCACGTTCTTCCTTTGACTTGGATTTGGGTGGGGCTATCCATTCCCACGGTTTTCCCAAGCTGAATTCAGGGAAGGCAAAACCTCCACATTTTGTGGTCAAAGGACAGAGTTATCCTTGCTGGCAGCATGTACAACCTTTGCCTTCAGGGAAGGGATAGGGTCATGGTTTGGCAGCAGAGGAGAGTGAGAGGAACTATCCTAAAGCAGCTGATACATACCAAGTTGCTCCCAAATAATATCCCATCCTGGAACAGAGATCTCACTCAGCTGGCTCAGGTCTCCATGGCAGTCACTCTCTAATTCCCTCTCTAGACTAGGAACACAGGTGCATATAATCCTTTCCTTCTCTTGGCTGCAGGGGGAGGTGTTCTCTCCTCTCTTGCAGGATTCCCTGAAAAATAAAGATGAGTATTCAGCCTCACCAGGCTGTGGTGCAGAGACAGGATGTAGGTATCTCCGGTGATTTTCTGGCTCTGTGAATGAAAGGCATTTATTAGGGCTTGCAATGTGCCAAGAAAGGTACTAAACTCTTGGAATATCAATGCAACACAAGACAGTCCCTACCCTCAAGGAGCTTATGTTCTTCTAATAGGGAAATCAATCTACTGATATTAGGGAGCAGTGATCAGGTTAGGGTGGAGTCACAGGGAGACTGATTGATGCTTCCTTTCCAGGAAGGGCAAATGCGCTTCAAGAGCTAAAAGTGGAGAGTGGTGAGGTGGAGCAGGGTGAGGGTGGCAGGAAAGAAAGGGTTCAATGGCTGGAGCATAGCAATTAACTGACTAGGAATCAGGGGGAACAGGGTGGAGGTGGGGGTTTGGGTTGGGCTAGGTAGAGTGAACTCTCACCAATCAGGAGACCAGAACCCAAGGGCAGGAGCTCGATGCAAGGTAAGAGATGAAGGTTGGAGTGCAGGTATATGGCATGAAGATGTCCAGGAAATATAGAAATATCACCATTAACCTTTCTTTAGAAAGGACCACAGCCTAGACATAGGTTGGTCAAAGGATGTCCATAATCACTTAAAAGCTCGCCTTATATAGTTTGACTGTAGAACTGAGTGGACTTTGGAATCCACCAATGGGTCATGTGGACAATAGGACACCATATCCCTTAGGAGTTGGTTTGGGTCACCAGATGAGATATTGTGGTACAAATGATAAGGGTGAGGGTTTTGTTAACTAACTTTTTGGGCTTGGGTTTGAATCCTTTCTATGTGTTCATTGTATGCACAATTTTTCTTTCTATGTTGAATACTCTTGTTGGCCTGAGTGTTTAGAGGATAGCTAAGACCCTTCTGGGAAAGCATGTGGAACCTTTGCCTTCAAGGAAAGGAAAGGGTCATGGTCTGGCAACAGAGGGGAATGAGAGGAGGAATTCTAAAGCAATTGACACAAATCAAGTTGCTTCCAAATAATGTTTTATCCTGGAACAGAGAAATCTAATGAAGCAGAGACTGAGTGCCCAGGGCCCCCCTAATGGAACCAGAGAGATCGTCAAAGCAAGCCGACTCTGGGTAAGGGCATGAACCACGTGGAAGAAGCACTTCCAAAATTATACCCAGGTCCTCATATCAAGAAAGTTGTTCAAATACTAGTTGTTCATTCCCCACCCATGCCCCCGCCCCCAGAAAAGACTCCTACATAGTCCTTAAAAAACAGGTCAAGCATAGAAAAGCATATTTATTAGCTGTATGTGCCAATTACCCCTGGAGAATTCAAAGTTGTGTACAGTCACTGAAGGACAGATCTTAGAGTTGAAAGGGGCTTTAAGATATCCTTTGATCCTTCAAATTTGTTAGATCTCCATTTTTCAGATGAGGCAACTGAAATGAGGGTTAAATGACTTGGCTAAGGTACCGTAAGTAGTAGATCCCTAGTAGTTTCACCTGCTAGTGAAGTTTTCCTTTTACTATACTACTACATGGCTTCCCTTTTTCTTGCAGAATTATTATTATTAATGTCAGTATATACATATACACACATATAAAAACCTACATTTAGGATGAAGGAATACATAGGATCCTTCATTCTTCTCTGGGTCCTACCTCTGACTCTCCAGACTTTTTTCTCTACCATATCCCAACAGACAACCCTTCCCCCTAGAAGCTGTCTTTACCATCCTGTTCATGAAGTCAAGTATGGGAGTCTCATGGTTAGATCTTTGCTTAAGGAAAATTAATTTGGCAGCAGGGTGCAAGATGGCTTGGAATGGGGAATGACTTGAAGCAGACCAATTGGGAAGCTAATGCAAAAATCTAGGTGAGTGGTGAGGAGGGATAGTACTAAGCTGGTCACTGAGTGGAGAGGATAATATGAATGTGAAAGATGTGAAAATAGAAACGCCAAGCTTTGGTTACTGATTGGTTTTGTGGAGATTGTAGGGAGAGTGGAGACTCCTGAGTGATGCTAAGATTATGAATGTGGGAGACCATAAGAATGATGGTGCCTTTAACAGAAATAGAGAAATCTGAAAGAAAGGAGGATTTGGGGGGAAAGACAATGTGTTCATTTTTGGACATGTTGAATTTGAGATGTCTCTGGGACATCCAGTTTGAAATGTCCAATAGGCAGTTGGTGATGTGGGACTGAAATTCAGGGGAGAGACTGAGGCTGGAGAAGTATACTTGGGAATCACCTACGTAAAGCTGAATATTCTCTGTATTCAATCAGTGGCCGAATCTAGTCCATTCTACCTCCAAAGTTATACAACCATTCATTCCTTTGCACTCTGATCGTTTGCTGTTCTGATCCAAACCCTCATTATGTCTCCTTTCCTCTGCTTTCCTAACTAGTGTTCTGAACTCCAGTCCCTTCCTGGTCCTGTCATCAATAATCATCATCATTATTGTTGTTCAGATTTCATTCCTGTCCAACTCTTTGTGACCCCATTTGGGGTTTTCTTGGCAAAGATACTGGAGGGGTTTGCCATTTCCTTCTCCACCTCATTATACAGATGAGAAAGGGAGGCAAATAGGGTTAAGTGACTTGCCCAGGTCACATAGCTAGTAAGTGTCTGAGGCCAGATTTGAACTCAGGTCTTCCTGACTCTAGGCTCAGTGTTCTATCCACTGTGCCACCTCGCTGCCATTATTATTTTTGCTAGCGTTTGTATACTATGCTGAGTGCTTTACAAATATCATTTGTGTACTCACAACAATCTTGGGGGCTAAGTCCCATTATTATCGTCATTTTACTGCTAAAGAAACTGAAGCAGACAGACTAAGTGACTTGTTCAAGGTCAAAGCTAGTAAGTATGTGAGGTCAGATTGGAACTCAAGTGTTCGTAGCTCCAGGACAAGCCCTCTATCCACTGTGCCCATCCATCCTATAGGCTACCAGTTCCTTGCAAACACAAGATGGTATTAATCGCTCTGATGAATCATCTGCCACGAGGAAACCACAGTGTAGTCACCAGACTCAAAGACCCTCCCTCCAGTCCCTGGCTCTCTACACCTAACCTCACCCAGATCTGCTTAAAGAAATATTAAGCCATTAGGACTAAATTGAATAACCACTCCTACTTTCCTGTGTAATTCTTCAGTTTGACCACACTCAGAATCCTTTTTTTCATTCTATTGGCTCTTAGCCCCTACACAGGAAATGTAAGAAACTGCTTATAGGATACCTGACCAATACCAGCTCTCTGCTAACAAACATAAAGTTGACAGTCTTACAGAAAAAAAGTTTTATGAAAAGAAAAGGGGGAGACAAAACAGAGCCTGGGATGATCCAAATTGTACCTTACTAGCTCTCTACCTGTTCTATTATGTATGTAAGAATTGAAGACTATTGTTCATTGCTGTCATGAAACCTCTCCTCCTCCTCCCCTCCCTGCCTCCCATCCCCTTCTAGACTAGACCATGAGGGCTTAGGTTCATGGACCGATTTCATGTGATCTGTGAACTTGGACTGGAAAAATAAAACATTTAACCTCTACTGAAATTTTACATTTCCTTCCATTCTGAGTGTGGGTAACAAACATTTATTCTGCAAAGGCGTCCACAGGCTTCAAAGGGGTATATGACACAAAAATTAAGAATTTCTGGTGTAGAGGAACAGCCAGGTGAGGGTCCTTTGAGGGAATTTTCTAGAATTCTTTATCTCAGACGTCCTCACACCTGGCTGGGGCTACTTTCACACACATTTCCACTCTCCAACCCACCCCCACACATTCACACAAAATATAGCAGACCTCTCCTTCTTCTTCCCTTTCCTTCAAACTATGTTTTCTCTCTTTTGTCTCTCTCAGGCTTAGCACCTGTATTCTTAAAGCAAAGGCTAGGCCTGGAGGATAGAAGGTGCCTGGTGGACTGGGAAAAGTCCTGGAAGAAAAAAGGTCCCTCCCTTATCACTGAGAAAGGTACTTGGAGTAAGGAGGGGGCATCATGAAGGTGGTACAGGTGTGAGGGTGGGGGAATGAATGCTTCCTTTTAGAGAGCTCTGAAGATAAACTTTGCCTCTGTCATCCTGCTCCTTCCCTCTCCCTTCCTCTTGCCAACATTTCTCAGCTTCAGGAGCGCTGCCCACTTGTCCTGCTCTGAGGTCTTCCGTGAGATGCCCAGGGCAGCTCCCTGGGCTACTTTTGCAAGCCTGACCCTTCTCGGAGGGTGAGCAGTTTCAGAGAACAAGTCCATTAAAGGCAATTTCCATGTCTGGCTCTCAACCTTAAAAGGCCAATACACCTGGGAAGCAGCCTAGGGGCTGCGTGGGGGTTTTAAAGAATGTGTGTAAAGTTTTGTTCTCAAGTATCGATGATTCCAACCAAAACAGTTTAGAATGCTGCTGGCTCCTGGTTTCAGGGACTGAGTACTAGCTACCAGCAGCCTCCCAAATATCCACTAGCCTTGGCCAAGATAACTGGAAGGGAGAGCCCCATCTAATTTATCTTTGAATCTTCCCTAGCATAGACACCATACTTAGAGTCAGTTCTTGACAAAAGATGATTATTTACCCATACCCCAGTCACATCCTGCAGAGTGGTGTGGTCTTAATTTGGAACTAGGAGACTTGAGTTCTTGACCTTCCACTTACTAATTCTGGGATCGTTCAGGTCACTTAAGTTGTCTGTGGACACTAACATCCTTTCTGTTCCTACGCACATTTTCACTGGCTTACCTTCATGCCTGGGACTCTCTCATCTCTCTCCTCTCATCTCTGGTCTCTCTCCTCTCCTCCTCTCCTCCTCCTCCTCCTTCCTCTCTCTGTCTCTGTCTGTCTCTCTCTCTCTCATCTCTATTTCCTGGCTTCCTTCAAATTCCAGCTAAAACTTTACCTTCTACAAGAAGCCTTTCCCAATCTCCCATAATGCTAGTAGCTTTCCTGTCAATTATCTTCAATTAATTCTATTTCTTTTTTTAAATATTTTATTTTCAGTTTTCAGCATGTACTTCCACAAGATTTTGAATTCCAAATTTTCTCCCCATCTCTCTCCTCCCCCTACCCCAGAATAGCATGCACCCCAATCACTCTTTTCCCCAATCTGCCCTCCCTTCTATCACCCCCTGCTCCCATCCCTCTCTCCTCTATTTCCCTGTAGGGCAAGATGGATTTCTATACCTGTATGCATGTACAACTTTTTCCTAGTTGCATGCAAAAACAATTTTCAACATTCATTTTTAAAGTCATTCTGTCTATATCTTGTTAGAAGTGGGTAGGTGGAACAGTAGAGTGTTGGACCTGGAATCAGGAAGACCTGAGTTCAAATATGAACAGTGCCTCATAGTAGATGCCATATGAATGCTTTTTCCCTTCCTCATTCCCTTGTTTGTCTATGTGTTCTCTCACCCCATTAGGGCCCCCCCCCCATCCCTATTAGAGCTCCTTCAGAGCAGAAACTGCTTTTTGCCCTTTTGTGTGTGCTTTAGTGCAGTACCAGGCACACAGTAGGTGCTTAAAAAATGCTAGTTGAAGAACAAAGTAACTTAGATGGGTACAATGAGATGGGGAAATATGTGGTACGGGAGTATAAGGAAACAATGAGTCAAGGATGATTCTGAGGGAGCTCATGACTGATGGCCATCGTTTTCTCAGTAAAATAGGAAAGTCTTCTGCTGGGTATGTGAGTGGGAGAAGAGGGATATGTATTGGAGTAGACAGAGCAGCCTGGAGAAGAGAATGTTTGGAATAGCAGTTAAATGGAGAGTGGCAGCCCAGGGTAGTTGATGGAAAGATGGTATAGAAAGCCTTCAGAAAGAGCTGGTCTCAAATTAAACTAGGGTTCAAATCTCCCTTCTGACACATACTGGCTGTCTGACCGTGGGCAAATGACTTAACCTCTTACTACTTCGGGTAATTCTCTATGATGATGTGTTGCAGAGTCATTGCCAATTGATAGAGGAAATCTCCACACAGGAGTTGCCTACACCAATGAAATCACAAAAGCATTGCCAGTGGACCCATTGCGTACAACGTGCGACTTTTCTCCTTGATATTCAGAAGTGCAAGAGTACAAGTAGAGAAGGTCACTTGGGGGTTACCCAGGGATGTAATTTAGAATAGCAGTAGGAGAGAGGTCAGGGAACTTAAGGGCATAGTCGAACTGGTCAACTAGAGTCAAGAAAAGAAGACAGTAAAGCTAGAGAACAAGGGTGATGGGCTGGGAGGGAGTAAAGAAGAATGGAAAGACTAAAGGTCATGTCAACGATGAAGAATAAGATTGAGGCTGGGAGTTTACGATCGGAGGCAAATTTGGGCATTCAGCATCATAAAGGTAGGATCGTTTAGGGTAATGGTTAGATTTCAGGGATCACCAAACCTGTGGGTGAATGGAATGTAGTGAGGGTCAAGGCGTTGAATCTCAGAGAAGGAGAGGTTACTGGGTATGGTGATTGAACTACTACAACCTTAGATAAAGGGACCTCTGTTAATGATGGGGATTGAGAGAAGGAAGATAACAACTGGAAAGGAGGAATGGGGAGAATGATGAAGTGGGAGTTTGGAGTAATAGCCAGGGAAGGGTACTGTCATCCCATCAAACTGACTCTAAACAACAGAGGTTGGCACAAGTAGCAGGTGGGTACATGCTAGCTATAGGAAGGGCGAAGTATTAGTTGACCTAGGCCTCCCACCTCCCAAGGTTCTGTGATGATGGAGAGTAATGTGGTCTATTATATCTCTCCAAACACCAGGGAAGAGGATTGTACCAGTAGGGAAATCAGGTCAGGTATATGGATGGGTAAGGAAAAAAAATAAAGTGGAGCCAGATTATGGAAAGTTCTGAATGCCAAGCTAAGGCATTTAAACTTTGTCAGATAGAGATTCAAGCATAATTCTCTATGGAGACGTGTTCAGATAAGACTGCAGAAACACAACTACAGGAAAAAGCAAAAGGAAATGAAAAGAGTACTGAATTTGTATTCAGCAGGTCTAGCGGCCACTTACTCCCAGTGTGTAGACACTTAGGTCAACTATTTAGGCTCTTTGGAATCATTACACTACTGACCTCCATAGTGAGGAGATAGGGGAGGAGGGTGTGGCCTGATTTTAGGTGGCAATTGAAAGGTCAAGAGGGAATGAGATACATTTCTTGGACTTGTAAACTTGAACTACAGGGTTCAAAGTTAACAATGAGAAGAGGTAAGATAGCTAGTAAACAAAGCGAGTGTAGACTTACCTTTGTCTATACTCATTCTGTATGAAGGTGATTTAGTCACAGCCTTTGGAACTCCCTGCCAGCAATAAGATACTGACTTCAAAAGCACTGGCCATTCAATGTTCCAGTCTGCTGCAGATTCTGAATCTATTCCGTAAGCTGTGAGCCATTGGGAATGGGGGTAGGGAAGGATGGGAGGGCAAATTTCTAAATCTCCAGGAAGAAGTAGTCAATAACATCAAATGTACAGAGGGCAAGGCAAATAACCGGAGGAAAATGTATGTCAACAAAGTCTAGGAGTCCAGAAGAAAGGTACCACAGACATAGGAGTGAGACTATAGGGTTGGGGCTAGAGAAGTGAGGAGAGAAAGAGAAACAAAACTTGCTGCTGAGTCTCTTTGTCAGCCTGCAGAAAAACCAGGGAAAAACAAGGAGTCTGTATTTTAAAATGGATATGAACTCAACAATCCCATTTATAGAGTCAGTAAGATCTGAACCAGAAGACTTTAAGGATATAGGCAACTTTGTGGGGTTTTCTGTTTGTTTGTTTAAATTACACTGCTGCTGATTAAGGTGGCCGTTTCAGAAAAATAGAGAATATACCCAATGAACCATTAGTTAAAAAAAAAAAAAGATTTATGAAATTTTCTGAACCATGGTTTCAGACATAGGAATAAGAGCCCAGAATAGAGTGAACCTAATGAGGGCCAGGAAAAGTGCATTTGCCTAGAGATTTGAAAATTTGAAGAAGAAGGTTTTAAATTGAAAGTGTCAAGGAAGGGAGAACAATTTCCATTTGGCTACTGGAGAGGGAAACTGAGCAGGTAAAGAGTAAAATAGCAATTCACAGCAGACAATATCAAGCGTGAGGGCAATGAGAAAATCTGCAGCCTCATACAACTACATAAATTCATATACAGAGCATGGATAACAAAGAGAAATGGAGATATTAAGGTAAAGATGTAAATTAGACCATTGACTGTCCAAGGTGACATGACTGGAATATATATATGTATATATGAGTGTATTTTATTCAAAAGTGCCAGGTTAAATAAAAGGAATAGTGGGGTACCATTATAGATTAGAAACTGTACTCAATCAATCAACAAGAACTCATTAAGTGCCTATAACATGCCCAACACTGCTAGGATCTGAAGAGACAAAGACAACAGTACTATGTGAATTTTTATGGGAGGAAATCCATGATGGTTTTTGTCCTTCATGCCTGAAGAGGACCAAAATGACATCACTATGTTGGGGTCAACGTACAGTGTGTCCAACTAAGGTTGATTAGATCAACATGAACTTAGAAGGTTCTACCACAGGTCGGGCACAAATAATTCATATGAACATTTGGAATGGAGATGTCTTTCTTTGGAGCTACTGCAGTTCTGCTTTGCTCAGAAAGCACAGTGCCTTCTTTGATGCAGACATGCCATGGTGGGTGGTCCTGTGCCAGTGTCTCCCTTCTCTTACAATCAATTCCAAAGTTCTTCAGAGAGACCTTGGAAGTGTCCTTGTACTGCTTCTTCTGTCCTCCATGTGAACTCTTGCCCTCTGTGAGTTCTCCATACAACAGTCTTTTAGGCAAATGCATGTTTGGCATTCTAAAAAATGTGGCCTGCTCATTGGAGTTGCACTCTCTACAGTAGGTTCTGGCAATTCAGCTGGAGAAAGAACCTCAGTGTCCAATAACTTATCTGGCTAGGCAATCTTCAGAATCTTCCAAAGACAATTCAAATGGAAGCGATTCAATTTCCTGGCACGATGCTGGTTTACAGTCCAGGTTTCACAGACACACAACAATGAAGTTAGCACAACAGTTCTGTATACCTTCATTTTTATAGGCAGTCTAATACCATTTCTCTCCCACACTTCAGAGCTTCCCAAACATTGAGCTGGCTCTAGCAATCATGCTCATCATCTATGTGTACACCCCTTCTGCCGAGGAAAGTGAACTTATCCACAGCAATCAAAATTTCTCCATTCGTGATAACCTATGGTTCCAAATATGAATGGTGCAGTGCTGACTGGTGTAGAACCTCTGCTTTCTTGGTGTTAATTGTCAGGCCAAAATGAGCACAAGCAGCCAAGAATTAGTCTATGCTCTGTTACATCTCAGCCTCAGGGGCTGCTTTGAGGTCACAAAGTCACGCACCAGCTCTCCCTCCATTTTGGTCTTGGCTTGTAGCCTTTTCAAGTTAAATAATTTACCATAGGGGTGGTAGCTGAGCTTGACGCTGTTTGCAAACTCCTTGAAGGTGTCTGACAGCAACACTGGAAACACCATGCTAAAAAGCATGGGAACAAACACACAGCTCCGCTTCACCCCATTGGTGAATGGGAAAGTGAGAGAGCATAGATCTTCATCCAGAACCTGCGCAAGCACCATGCCATCATGGAACTGGTGTACAATACTGATGAACTTCTCCAGGCAACCAAATTTTGCCATGATGCTCCTTGAGCCCTCATGACTGACAGTATCAAAGACCTTGGTCAGATTGATAGACGTATTCTGTTCTATTTGGCTCCTGGCATTTCTCCTGGAGGTGTTGGGCAGCAAATACCATATTGACCATTCCTTGGTCCCTTCTGAAATCACACTGGCTGTTGGGTAGATGATCATCTTCCAAGTGAAGGATCAGGCTATTAAAGAGGACTCTGGCAAGAATCTTGCTGGCAATGACTAAGAGAAAGACTCTCCCATCCCATGATCGTTACAGAACAAACTATTTCCTTTTCCTTTATAGAGATGGACAACAGAGACATCCTTGAGCTCCTGGAGGATAACCTCCTCTTTCTAAACAATTTGGAAGAAGATTTCAGTCAGCTTTTGTAAAAGCAATGGACTCCCTGCCTTGTAAATCTCTGGTGGGATAGAATCAGCACCAGGTGCTTTGCCACACAAGAGGAACCTAATGGCATTCAAGACCTCTTGTTCAGTTGGAAGTTCTGCTAGAGGAATAACTTCAATCTGAGGTATATGGTCAATGGCTTCAGCATTGATTGATGACAGTCTGTTGAGAACATTATGGAAATGTTCAGCTCATCTCTCCAGGATCATGTCCTCGGCACTAATCAATGTGGCTCCATCAGTGCTAAGTTGAGAAGCTTCATAGGTCTTTGGCCCGTAAATAGCCTTCACGGCATCACAAAAGCACTTTGGATTATAACTATCAGGATAAAACTGAATTTCATGTTCCTTCTTACTGAGCCAAGAATCCTATATCTCTTTAAGCTTTGCTTGCATTTTATTTTTGATGGAGTTAAATTCTGCCTTCTTAGAGACAGATGAATTATCCTGCTGATAAACCCAGTGGAGTTCTCATTTTCGTTTAGTAACTTCTGAATTTCCAAAGATACAAAGACAATAGTGCCACATGAGTTTTCATGGGAGGAGATCCATGAAGGGAAAAGAAAGATAGAGAGTGTTTGGTTGAGGATCACAAGAGAGAGAAATAGAAGTAACATGGGGGTGGGAAGATGTAACAGACCACCCACCAAAGTAGAAATAGAGGATGAGGAAACAGGTCACAAATGTGTAATGAAACATGATATTGGATATTTGTTGAAACTACACTGGTTTTTTAAGCTTGATTTGATGAACATCTCCACGATGATTAAAACTGTCTGGAAGTGGAATGGGCTATCTCAGGAGGTATTAGGCTTGATTATTAAGAGAAGGTTGGATGACTGCTTATAAGAGATATCATCAAGGATATTCCTGGTTGGATATGAGTTGGTCTAAACGTAAGCTGTGAGCTCTCTTCTGATTCTGTCTCATCCATCTGATCCTCACTTGGACTAGGGGTGAGCTCTCCTGGAAGCCAAGACCTCAAAGAAATGACAGGTTTGTTTCCTGCCCCCACTGATCAAGAAACTGAGACACTGGATAGGAAACTTTAGATGACTGGTCATTAGTCTTTGAACCCTTTCCTTTTGGTGTATTTGTTTATTTCCTCTGATAATCAAGAAACACACTGGAGAGCGAACTACGGGTCATCAGTCTTTGAATGTGTGTTAGCTCAGGTGAGCAAGTATTAGGTCAGGTATAAGGATGAATGATCCCACATTTTAAGGATAAGAAAACTGAGGCACAGAGAGGTTCAGTGATTTGCCTGATTTGCCCAGGGTCACATAGCTAGTACATGTCTGATCTGGGATTTGAACCACGTTTTTCCAGATTCTTAGAGACTCCTTCTATCGCTTCAAGAATCAGCTCAAACACCACCTTTACCAAGCTTTTTCCTCATTTCCTCCCCCCACTTCCATTCCCTTGTCCTTCCTCCAACTACTTTGTATTTTGTATGTTTTGTATTGGTCTTCTCCAACAGAATCTAAAGTCCCCGAGAATAACGTGATTCCACTCTTTGTTATATCCTCAGGGCACATAATTCATAATTAACAATATTTGACTGATACAGTATAATAAAAGTTATTCTGGGTTAAAGGAAGACAAAAACGGAGGACTGTGCATCAAGGTGATTTTACGAGTTACAGATAGACAAATCAAAGTCTGGCCTTTGTAATTCTGACATTCCAAGATCATACTGGTTTATCTATTTAGCAGGTATGTTAAAAGATCTTTTTCTCTATCTATATCTGGTAGAATTGATGGAAGATGTGATTATTATCAGTTTCCATTGGAATGCATCAACTCATAGAGGAAGGAGTAGTCTAAGAATTCTGATTTGATCTAAATCCCCCCAGAGAAGAATACTTTAAAAATAAAAGGAAATGGAGTCCCTTCCCTACTTCTTCCCAGTAGTCTACACTTCCATGAAAATTGTAAAGAATACATCAAAGTGGGGCAGCAGGAAAGGGGAGAAAAGGGAGGGGAAAGAAAGAGGAGTGGGAATGGTGGGAGCATCACATCTACTCTGCTGGATGCTTTACTTTGCTGGCTAATGTCAGTTCTACAGAACCACAGAGGGCCATGCTGTGATCAAGCGATTGTAACGAGCATCCACCGCAAGAGAAGAACAAGGATAAAGGGCATGAATTACTTTGTCAGGTTGATAAACTGCCTCTGAATAAGAAATTTCTTTCTTGGGGGGAAAAAACAAAGAATACATTTCACTGGAACAAGAAGCCTCAAGATCCTATGAGTTGAAGAGCCAAGATTCTCTACGTAGAATGGATACTAAGGAGGAAAAAAAATCATCCACTTACCTGTTATAATTCACCCTTACTGAAAAAGGGTTCCTTCCTGGTTCTCCAAGCAGAAAATAAAACTGATGCTCATTTTTACAGATCAGAATTCATTTCAGGTCAAGAATCCATAAAACACCTGTGCCCTTGTATGAGGTCAGTGGCCTGGTTTGCAGAAAGAAACATTCTGCATTCATTAAAAGTAAGTTGGAAAGACAGAATTTGTAGAAATGGCCATGTTCTGTTGTCAAGTTTATATGACATTGTCGTACTCAGGCTTCTATAGACATGTGTGAATGGGCCAAAAATTTTATTTGTGATCCAATGTTGTAAAGTAAGCCAAATCACCTTATACACACTGAAATCTGCAAAGTAAAAAAGATCACAGCTGGCTCCTGACTCTAAGCCCAGGAGAACCCTGGAGAACCTTTATTTTGTCACATGTGGGGCTCAGCAAGTCCAAAGCACCAAGCCAAATGAAGGTAACTGATTTATTTGATGACCCTTATTACAAATACATTATTTTAAACTGCAAGATGTAACAACACTGTCTTCAGTCATACATATAGGTGCATAGTCCACCGAACAGCAGTACATCTGCTAAACATTTAAAAATAACATCCCCAAATATCAATTCAAGTTCAAGAACAATTAAGAAACTAAACTTTTTTTTAAAAGTATGCTTAAGACCTCCAAGTAAAACCAAAGATGAAAAAATGACTCCAAATTAAATTTCAAGCCATTTAAAGGTATCATGCTTGTTGACGTGAATCGAATGACAAATCTGACTCACATTTAAAATGTTCTACTGTGATTTGGAAATCCCTGACAGACCCTAGATAACTAATCTCATGTAGAGTTATAACAAATGCTAAATCAATCTGTCTCCTACCTAACTTGGCTCATCTTTACCAGTTAACCAAACAGATGTGATTTCTAAAAGTTGTTAATGATCTTTGTAATAATGGCAGTGCCCAGGGCTGCTTGGCTTAGTAAAGTGCTATTTGCTGGACTGAAATGTAGTTGTTTACGCATGTCAAAATGTTTCACAAAGCCAGCTGGGTTCATTTCAGCTCCACTTACAAAATAAGTATTGGCCAATGAAACAGGCCAGGGCAGAAAGACAAGATTTCCCTGCTGTGCCATCCGCTCCCCTGCCCCTCCCCCAAATGTTTTCAAGCTTCTGAAAAACTGACACAAACCAAACTGTATAACTCATCAAATGAATATGGAACAGTCAGATGAAATCGAAGGGTTTAACCCCAGGGTTAAAAGAGCTCTGAGTTCTTGTTGCAATAGGAATATTTACAATGGTAGGACCAGGAAAGTGTTAAGCGTTAGAAATCCTGGAAAATATGCTGTTAAAAATTTTTGGCCCTGGAATAAATAAAATCCAGACTTAGTCTATTAAAAATTTCAAAGTGATCCGCTATGTGCCAACTTCATTTGAAACTGTTATGTTTGTTATGCAGAAAACCCATTACTGGAGATAATACTACGCTGATTGAATTATCAAAAAAATATTTCCCTTCCATAAACTGCTGTGCTGTGATGCTACGTATGCTTCCTTTTAACAGCTACAGTGCCTGCACTCCTCTTGTAGGATCACAGACTTTTAGAACTGGAAGAAACCTTAGAGGCTGTCCATTCCAATCTCCCTCCCAATGCAAAACATTCTTCCTACACTATCCCTGGCCTGAGCTTGAACACCTCCTGTGGCAGAGAGCTCACTGCTCCAAAGGGTGGACAGTGTGGATAGCTCCAAACGCACAATCGTTCACCTTCCTTTCTACCTTGGAATCTATGAAATTCAGAGAAAGCCCTTCCTTAGAGTAAGCCACCCTTCAGCTTTCTCTTGAGTATGGCAGAAAAGCTTCTCTTTCATGTGACAACCCTTTAAATATTTGGAGATGACTGCCACAGTCACCTTCAGTCTTCTCCTCCCTAGACTAAGCAAGAAGCAGCTTTCAAATTTGCTTGTATTTTCACTGCCATAAACTATTAAACTTCCCTCTTTTTTTTTTAACTGTTCCATATCAGTTGACTATTATCATGCTAAAAATATATTATTGCACTCAAAAATTAAAATACTGGCATTTTCACATTATACATTCCAGAAAAGAAAAACTATTGCTTTCTCTAGGACTCGATGCTCAATTATCCTTTCTAATTAGAATGGAATTGACTAACAATGGATGTTTAAGGGGGAAAAATGGAACACCTAAAGCTTGCCAACAGTTGGGGGCCAGGGCAGGGTGCGCAGATAAATCTTTGGTAATGAAACACACATGTTCTCAGAATAGGACTGAACTTTATATTTAACGGTGTTTGGAACTATTGAAGTTCCCAAGTCACAAGATTAATGAGATCACGTTTCAGAGGGGGAGCCACAATCTGAATTTCTGGTGGAGTAACTCATTAAAATGAAATAATTTAATTGCTGTATGGAATTGTAGACGTTAGATTTTTTTTCTCTATTCTTTATCAAATGCAATGAACAAAACAGCAGATTGGCTATATGTATATATATATACACACACACATATACATACACACACACACACATATATATGTATGTATACATATGCCAGACTCTAGTCTTCCAGGTGTTACAAGTTAGACATCTTGGGAGGCTGTGATTCACGGGCGCAGAGTGACTTCGAACTGGGAAAATCTTGCTCAATGAATCTTTGGTACAGCCCCAATAACCACTGGACCTGAAGTCTAAACATTTCACTCCAGGACTTTGAGCAAGGAAACCAAGCCATAGGATAAACTAAAAAAAGAGACTGTTTTATTGTGACATTCATGACATCGAGCCCTTGTTGATAAGGATGATTATGGGAACTCTCGGCACATGTTACACAATATTAAGATGTACGGTGGACACTGAGGGTCATCTGATGGCTGAGAATGTTTACTGGCCCTTCCTGACCTCAGTGCAGTTTTGGGTAAGTCACAGACATTTCATCATTAGATTGGTGTATAGTTAACAAGTAGTTGGTCTTAATAAGCACCATTATAAACCCTCACATTAAGGGTATTATTACTCTAGTTTACAAACGCTTCAATGATAAAAATAGCACGATTACAGTATACACACACTTAATTTACATGTACTGTATTATAGTCATAACTGAGATAAGCTACTGAGCTAACTTTGGTTGACTGAAATTAATGAAATATTTAAACTGAATAATTGCAATTTGGCTTCTAAGTTGTGTAAATATTACAGTGCATTTATAAATCTAGTTTGAAAAATTACTAGCACCAAATAGATATTATAAATGGCTGACCTAGTATGTTGTAGTTGGAAAAGCAAAATTTAAAAATTTTTAAAAATTGAACTGTCCATCAATGGAAAGCACATTCATGTACCTCTGCTGAAAGAGTGACGTGTCTCAGCATCAATGGCCAACTTCCAATGGAAATACGTCCCGGTTTTCAAGATTCAACATATCATTCTACATCATGCCAAGGCAGCTCAGCTACACTCATGAGAAGCCTGAGAAAGTGGTTGTTTTGAGCTAGGTATTCATCCTGTCCCTTGCTTATGTAATAATACAATAGTGCTCACGCGTACAAATGTAGTCGTGAAAGATTGTACCTATGATATGGAGAATCTGACTGGGAGAAACATTCAGTTCTACCTATCTATCTTTGTTTTTTTGTTTTTTTCATTATTTGGTCTTTGGCTGGTGAATTAATGAAGCAAAATCTGAATTTTCATTTTCAGGTTATCACCCAGTTCACCACTGAGGTAGTCTTTGTCATGTCTGTCTTCTAGCTGGTTAAGTTCCTTCTTTTTATAAAGAGGAATACTACTGATTTGTAATGAATAGGTTCCAGCCACTGGCTTCTTCTTTGAGAAGTGAAGAAAGCTTATGCCTTCTTTTTGGTTGATTTTAAAGAGGCCATCTTCATTCCCAGATTCAATTAAGTATCGATTGTGATTTGTTAGAGTTGTAAGGGCTGGAAGGAGTTCCAGGATCCGAACTTTGTTACTGACTGAGGAAACATTGAAAGTGAAGACAGCTGTCTTCTCAACATCCCAACTTGCCAGACTCACTGGAGCTTCCATCTCAGGCTGATCCTGGGGAATAAGGACACATTATAATTAGTTTCTTCTGAGTCTATTGTTAAAAATAAACATTAAACATTCTTTTAATTTTCTCATGTGACAAGGAGATCTTTAACATCACAATAGTATGACTTTGGATGCACAACAGAATCATAACTGCATAGATCTAGAGCTGGAAAAAACCTTCAACACTATTTAGTCCAGTCCCTTCAGTCTACAGACAAGGAAATTAAGGCACAGGGAGGTTCAGTGATTTGCCCATAGTCACAATGTCAGAGGAAGGGTTTGAACCCAAGGTCTTCCTAACTCCAAAGCCAGTACTCTACCCACTATGTCATTTGCCATGTTGAAAATGCAATGTCAGAAAGCATTAAAACTTTCCCTAGAATTATGGAAGACCGAATCTGATCTCTTTATTTTCAGATGAGGAAACTGAAGTTTATAGAGACCAGGGGAGCTGCCCAAAGTCAGATGAATTATCAGTAGAGCTAGGGAGGCTCTTGTTCCTTTGACCATTCAATTTAGCACACTTTCTGTTCTTCATATGTAGAGCAATAACAGGGGCAAACCTTTTAATATCAAAATCACAAAGTGACCAACAGATAAACCAATGTGAAATCACCTACGTTTGGGCCTTATTTAGTAATTATTTTGTTTTCATTTCAGAGGGCCACCTCAATCTCTGCTTACTGACACTGGGCTGCTGTACAGATACCTTAGGACAGATCTACTCTTTTAAAATTGTATTCACATATTCAAACCAACCTAAATACGTATGCACACAATGATGGTCTTCCCATAGTCAGTACTTCCAACTAAAATTCTTGCTCAGCTCTCTGTACTACAGGGTGAACATATGTACTAGATTATGTGGCCCCAGGGCCAGATGTCTATGTGTCTGCGAGTCGACTCGAAGGCTGCAGCAGTCGTAAGGCACAGGAAGCCAAGGCTGCTAGAGTTCAGTGTTATTTTTGCCCTCCATCCAACTTTCCCCACACACTCCACATGGCTGTCTTCAGCAGAGTGACCTCCTGCTTCCAGGACTTGGCGTCCTCATTTGGGGCACACGATGTCACTTCACTACTCTGCCCACCTGCTGTCCTGGCTCTCAGGCCTTGCACTTTGGGCAGACTTTGGGTGGGTGTTTAACATTCTTGTTTGGCGAGACAGAGGAAATGAGCAAGTATGTGAAAATCTTCAGATGACCACTCCCTAAGAGCAACCAGAAACTTCGGAAAGCCCCACAGACACTTGTAAAAGGCAGTCTAGATCCTAGGGAATGCTGAAATGTCTAATTAAGGGGTTGGCTTTTCCTCTGGCAATTCCTTCGCACTTTAGACCATCTCTGTTGGGGAAACCCAGGGCCCCAGAGGCTTTCCCAGATAAGAGAGATTAGACTGGAAAGAGACTCTTTTCTCACTTACTTCTGCATCAAGGGCATCTGTTTCATTAACACTCCTCCGTCTCCTGCCTCGTTTTGGGTAGCCATTGATTTTACACTCATAGCAAGCTTCAGGTGAGAGGGAATTGTCGTCCACTTCTCCGCTGACAGGAGCCTCAGGGCCTCTGCCCATTCCCATTCCGGAAACACAATGCCTGAAGAAGGAAATGAGGCACATAAATTCTTCACCGGGACCACAAGATAAAGGATTAATCCTGTGCTGAGTTTAAACAAAGCATGAGTTGAGTCCCTGGCCTGATAAGAGTCAATCCCAGACTGCACACACCTTTCAGATTATCTTCCTGGCCCAAGACCTACCATTTAGAGGTTATTTTGCTTGACCCATGGTCTCAGGGAAATTCCCTATCTCCCTGCAGCTTTTGTCACTTCCTTTCTACTGTTCTGTTTCATTTATTTCTCTGCTGAATTATTTTCTAAACTTAATATAGCAATCAGCTGGCAGTTGGCATTAAAAAAGAAATAACGAAACAAAGGGAAATGAATGTGTGAAATACGGCAGACGGGGGAGTTTTTTTCATGGAACTCCAATTCACATGAACTAGTTTTTTTCTTCCTTCTCTTCCCTTTACACAAAAGTTTGCACCTCCTGGATGTAGGGTGTTCCTCAACATTAGAGGTAAGGGGTGAATGAACACTTTGGGATGCTACACCAGGGCTTCATCTACTGAGCAAGGATACTGGACTAGCTGAGCTCCAAGGTTTTAGGACTGCAGACTGAGAGCTAAAAAGGACCTTAAAGGTTATCTAACCCAACTTCCTTAAAATAAGGAAACAGGCCCAGAAAAGTTAACACAATATTTCAGTACTTGAAGGATAGGTAATAACACAAGCACTAAGTATTAGAGCTGAGAGTCAAAGCTAGGTCCTTCATCTCAAAATGCAGAATTTCATTCATTGCAGCAGAATCTTGTGATTTTCTGGAAATCAGACATTCCCAGAAATTTCACTGGGGGTCATTTGAAAGCAAAAAGCACTAGAGATATAGGAAAATATCTAAATTCACCTTCCTCTCTTTCTTAAGAATACTTTTTAGCTTTTGACCCCTTTCCTTACTTGGCAACTAGGTGACCAAGTACTGGACCTGAAGGCAGGAATACTCAGCTTCCTGAGTTCAAACATGACCTCAGCCACTTAGGAGCTGTGTGGCCCTGGGCTTAACTTAACCCCTATTTGCCTCAGTTTCCTCATCCATAAAACAAACTGGAGAGGAAAACAACAAAGCATTCCAATGTCTTTGCCAAGAAAACCTCAGATGGGTCACAACTGAAATGACTGAACAGCAGCTTATTTGATCTCTGTGTTAAATTATTTCAAATGTTGTAGAACATGCCTTAATTATGTTTCATCTCTCAATAATCAGTCTAGCCCCAAGACTTCACCTGCCTCTGTCCTCTGTCTGTCAGGAAGGCTCAGGTACTGGATATATGGCTTGTTGACCCCTTAATCCATACCAGACAACAGTCCAGAAAAAAAAAAAAAAAACAACAACCCTCCTGCTTCTCAATGCTGGAGTGAGCTTTGGAACAGAGCTGAACTGGGCTAAGGACGAGTCCCTCCAACACATCAGGTGCTGGACATCTGTTCTGTCACTCTGCCTCCTCCACCTATCTACTGCCTTCTTTGTTTCCATTTTGGGAAACGATAAGCAGCACTGACATTGCTACTTTGGAAGAGGGTGCCAACCTCCTCTTGTCCATTTCAACACACAATGACCTGGAGGCTGCCAATGCCAAAACTCCTTTCTCCAACTACCACTCCCTAGTGCCCTCATTTGCCAATGACTCCTATGTCTCTATCCCACTCTTCCCTACTTTCCCATTGTGTTCTCTATCCTGTTGTTAACTGCTCTGCATATGATACCTGTGCCCCCAATACTTCATATATATTTTGTTTTGATGTATGAGCATATGTGCTGTCTCCCTCCAACAGAATATAAGCTCCATTTTATTCATTTTATTTTTTCTTTGTAATCCTATTACCTAACATTGTGCCTGGCACATAAAAATACTTTGCAAACAGAAGCGAACTGAAGGGGAGGAAAGCCCTGGGTGGATTATCTAGTATTCCATATTATTTGTACTAACGAGTCTCCCAATTAGCTGTAGGTATCATATGCTTTCAGACACCCATGTAACTGATTCATGCACTATGGTCCACACCACATGAATTCTGCTTAGAGGAAGGAAACCAGTTAGGGCCATTCAAAGATGTGAAAAACATAAAACCCAGACTTGTGCCAAGCACAACAATAAATCTGCATCTAAAGGAAACTCGTTCAGCTATTTTTCAGAGTGCTAAAAGCATTTCACAATAATAAGAGCTTTCACTTATATAATGCTTTTAAGGTTTGCAAAGCCCTTGACACATACCATCTTATTTTATCTTTACAATAACCCTGTGAGTTAAGTGCTTCTCTTATCCCCATATTCCTGATGAGGAAACAGAGACAGAACAGGTTTTTAGTGATTTTCCCTGGGTCACACAGGCAATAAGTGACTGAAGCAGATTTCAGTTTACATCTTCCTGACCCCACGTCTATCTAGCCACTATGTCAATTCTACTTAGCTAAATTCACAAACTCCTCTAAAGACACATCACTACTATTTGCTTTAATAACCTGAGTTGATTCTGAATAGCCCTAAACTACAATTTTCTGAATTTGGACAGGTGCTTTCCTATATTTCACAGAGAGATGCAGCTATTTGCAAATGGGCAAGTGGCTGCATATGGATCATAACATTTGTGTGTGTCTGGTGCATGTGCACACATGTATTATACATTTCCATACTTAAAGGAAAACCTAGAGAAGAGAGTTTCTCAGAGCAAAGACTGCAGAGAGATCAAGAGAAACGAGGACTGTGAAAAGACCCTTAGATCTGGCAAATCGAGGTGACTTGTGACTTTGGAAAGGTTAGTTTCAGGGGAAAGGAATGAACATTTGTACAGCACCCATATGCTGTGTAACCGGCACTGTGCTCAGCATTTTTTTTTTTTTACAAATATTATCTTATTTGGTCTTTGAAGCAACCCTGTAAGGTGCAATTATTATTCCCATCTTACAGTTGAGGGAACAGAGGCAGAGAAAGATTAAGTGATCTGCCCAGAACCACACAACCAAGTGTCAGAGGGCAGATTTGAACTCAGGCCTTTCTCATTAAAGAGTGCTCTATGCACTGGGCCACCAGCTGTTCCCTTCAGCTAAATGATGAGGTTTGAAGCCAAAATACATTAGGTTTTAGTATCCAGTGAGAAAAGAAGAAGTAGAAGCACAGATTATAGATGGCTTTCTTAAGAAGTTCTGACATCAAAGGAAGGAGAGATACAGGGAGACAGCCAATTTTCCACAATCCATTCCCTCTTCTGGTACCTTAGAGCTCAAAGAGAGATAGATGTCAGGAAAGGGATTTGTGCTTTGTTATTTCTTCAACAATCTCCCTGCTGTTCCACAGCCTATAGATTCCTCTCTTTATCCTTCTACATAAACCATGTGACAACAATAATATAAAGGTTGCACTCTATGTGGGGGTGCAGACACATTTAATAGAGCTGTAGGTTAAACTTAATAAAATCCGATTTGGTAACCTTGGCTCCCCTTCTCAGGATCCCATTTCCAGTGTTTCCATGTCCCAGGAGCATCTCCTTCAACAAGCATGGCTACCAAATCCACTGGCCAGTGGCCAAGTCAGAGAGCCTCAGTTTCAGCTGGGAAAATGTTTCTGGCATCCAGCTTATGCAAAACAGAAAGCTTCTGAAGACTGGACACAAACATCTGGGAACCTCTGTCTAGGCGCTGTCGTTTTGTGGGATGCTCATCAAACAACAACAAGTATACTTTCACCTTCAATTCTATGAACCCCCTTGATAACAGTGTGTCAAAAAACCAAAGACCACCCAGATAAGAATAATCTGGTGTTTTAAACAAAAATGTTAGTGTTCCCAATTAAAAAAAAGAACTCTAGGATCCCTCTTTCCCTCCCAAAGCCAGCTAAAGGGCAAGGGAGGACTTGGTCTTTACATTCTTTCAGCCTCTGGTTCTCCACCTTTTAGCCAATGGATCCTTTTAAAAGGGAAACGGGCCTCATGGAACAAATTTTTATATCATCTGCCAAGTCACGTGATAATAAAAATAAAACACAAATTTGTGAAGAATAATCTTTTGGTTAGCAGTGTAGCTCTCATTTAAAACTGTTCATTTTTATGATTTCTATGTAGATTCAAATCTGCAAATGGCAAACGCAATGGAAAATCTGCTTACATTTTTATGTGATCATGGGATGATAAATCACATATTTAGAGCTGGAAGAAATCTTTAGGACAGTATCCAAAACCCTCACTTTATAAATTAAACGGAGGCCCAGACAGATTAAATTACTTGCCCAGGGCCACACAGCTAAGTATCTAAGTACTCTACAGGTTATACCACGCCGCCTCAGGTGTGGTTTTTGTTCTACCTCAAAAGATCCTCAAAAGCAGAATATTTCTTCGCTTTAGGCCAACAGGGCATGCCATGTCCAGACAATCTCAGCCCTGTGGAAGAAGTAAGTCAGCCAATGTGTAGCCTGAACTTAGATCTACTTTAGACTAATGGTCCATAATGATTTGAGAGGGGGCGCATTTTATTATTAAAACTGAAGAAATGATGAAGATGATTAGGAGAGCCCCTCAATAACCAATTCACAGAACTTGACACCTGTCTTCAAAGAATAAAAACATCTTAGGATTATTATTTTAGAGCTAGAAGGAAATCCCCTCAGATGAGGCAATTGAGGCTAAGAAAGTGAAGTAAATTGCCCAGGATCATTTTGCTATTAAGTGTCTAAGGGAGGATTTGAACTTAAGTTTTCCTTAGAGCATTAAGTCTAATACTCTAAACCCAATACCAAGCAATACTTCAAAGATAAGAGTAAAGTAATTTGATGGTTATGTGGACTCTGGCTGTTGGCCATCAATATACATGTAATCAAGATCTGGGTTTACTTAACCATGATGGGAGTGACAGGATCTCTAGTTCATTAAGTGAGTGCTTACCCTTGGCCAATCCTGAAGTAGCCTGGTGGACAGCCGCACAGGTAGCCTCCTTCTGTATTGGAGCACCCATAGCTGCATGGGGCCTGAGCTGAGCCACATTCATTGACATCCTGGCATCCTCCACTAAACTGCTCATACTGGAATCCAGTGGGACACATGCATTTGTAGCTTCCCAGGGTATTGTGGCAGGAGGCTCCTCCACATATGTGGGCACTGAGGCATTCATTTTCATCTAGAGAAAAAGTAGCACAGACTTCATGTTTTCACTGCATAATCACATTTCTAAGGATTTGGTAAATAACTTTTTTAAAAAGAAAATTCAGTTCTCTCTATTTTTTCTAATGCCGTATAACATCTGAAGGAGAGAGGAAGGGTGGTGAAATATGAATTCAAATAAATAATGTACAGTTTATAATTTTTTACATTCATTTTGTTTCAGGATCATTTGCAACAAAACATTTAAGCTGTGGGTCCACTGCACACTGCATTGCGATAGAAACTACCCTATGGATAGTCTTCAGATGGGAGCTAATTTCACCAAAAGCCATCCCACTTCTCAGTTCTGCTTTGTGGAAAGGACCCATAGCATTGACAGATCACTGGCCCTGAGCATTCAATCCCAAAGTCATCATTCAGGGGAGCAATCCTTGTGGACCAACTTGGCAACTGTTCCTGACTTCTCAGCAGCCACAACTAATGAAAAAACAGAAAAGAAGGTTTTTGCCCCCAAATTCCTTGGCACATAAAATAGTTCAATGGATAAAATTTTATCAATGGAAATGACACTAAAGATGTATTATCATGTGCTTTGAAGCTGTACCATATGCACCCCTGGGCCTTTCCATATGACTTACAGTTGTGAGTTATCTCCTCTTATAAGAATGTGGACTTCATGAAAAATGTCTTGATTTTCTATTTGTATACCCAGTGCTTATCACTGTTAGCTTTGGAGATAGTATGGACTTAATAAATGCTCATTCATTCATTCCTTCCAAGAACCAATGTTATATGCTTCCTTGAATGGTACTTTCTATCAATTTGAAGTGAATATTATTGGTCTGGGTTATAGCAGGAGGAAAGAACTCTGGCTGCAAAAAACAAAAAAGACTGCTTGTTAATTTTTTTTTGTTTTTGTATTACTTATTTCTATGGGGAAAAACACGTCAATAGAATTTGCATCAGGTGCCCACACAAGGCATAAGAGCAAAATTTGTCCAGGCCTCTTGCTGCTGGTACATCAGCTTCCACGCTAACCCATTAGGAAGGTGAGTCAGGATGGAACAGTAAGAGGGAGGCAAGGGAATCAGTAGGCGACTGGGGGAAGGCGTGTGTAGTTACTTTCCTCCCTCAGTTGAGTTCCACACATATTAGCTTCTGACAATGAGAATTTCATTCTGAAGCATCTATGAAGTCCTTCCCCATCTGAATATATCAGTTGTATAGTCTTCCTCACGTATTAACTCAATAATAGGAAATAAAAAACAGAAGAAAATAATACAACTGAATAAATAAAAAAAAGGAAAGTTTTGCTTCTAAGATCTAGAACTGGGATGAGAAAAACTCCACCATGTCGTATGTGGCTTATATCACTTCATGGAGAACTCATTTATTCTTCAGGTTCTTTACAATGAAAGAAAATTTCACAACCAAACCAGTAACATTCATGAACGCTGTTTTCTCCATGTTCCTTTTCAAAGCGGACCTCTCCGACAAAAGGCTGTCCACACACACCTGCTAGCGTCCTAAGGAAAGTATCTGCGTGTGTAATTTCTCTCAAAATCTGTGAAACATTCTCCAGGCCCTTCTCAGAAGGCCAGGTGGAAGCTCTGGGGATGAGTCAGTGCCTTCTGGCATGTCTGCATCATCCCTAAAGAGGCTTGTCTGTGCCAAGATGTACCCCCCGCCAAGGGCATCTTCACTGTCTGCAGAGTTCAGGGTGGTATGGAGAAAGTAAGGGCAAACTTCAGTGTATGTGCATGTATTCTGCTCTGGGGGGATATACCTATTAAATCTGATGGTAACGAGCTTTTTCAAACCAACATGAAGAGTGAAGATTCCCAGTTCTTTTAGAATAATTATTCCACTTTAAAACCCACAATGAACTTCAAGACTAGTAGGAAAGCTTCAGAAGGCAGCAAATATACTGTTATTTACCAGAAGTCTTCTGACATGTTACTTACCTCCTGACATAGAGAAAATGGTCAAAAAGTGCAGATTAGAATGTTTTCCTTTGGATGTGGCCAATACAGCATTGTGTTTTGTTAACCTATGTGTGTTTGTAACAGGGACTCGTTTTTCTTTTTCAGTGGAGGCAGTGCAGGGGGAAATGGGAAGGAGAGAGGGCAGATTTTCACTGATTAAAAAAAACAAAATTTAATCAGAAAAAGTAAGCGTTTGGGGCTCATTTTCAAGAAAATATATATTGGCAAACATGCAAAGGTATTGTTGTACAGAGGCAAATCTACTAGACTTCTGGAAATATGGGTTTTCATTTGGACTCTGGGAAACTCCAACTATTCAGCCCTGGGCAAATCACCTAATCCAGGGTGGGGAACCTGTGGCCTGGAGGCCCTTGGGTATAACCTTTTGACTAAGCCCAAGATTTACAGAACAAATTCTTTTATTAAGGGGATTTTTTCTGTGGCCGTTTGGATTCAGTAAAAGGGATGCACTTGAGGGCCTAGAGGGCCGCATGCGTCCTGGAGGCCGCAGGTTCCTCACCTCTGACCTAATCTCTCTGAGACCTCTTTTCCTTATTTGCACTATGGGGATGATGAACTACTGACCTCTAATGTGGTATACTAGAATGAGTCCTGGATTTGAATCCAAACCCTCTGACTCCAAATCCAAGACTCATGCCGCCTCATGCACAGGCTAAAGTACTCTTCTTTTGTCAGGTATGATGTAGGAGGGATTCTTTTTCCATTATAGATTCAGAGGATCACAGATTTACATCTTGGACCAAATGGTCCTCTCAGCTCTCAGATTCTGTCATACTACGAGGCCAGCATTAATTTCAAGATGTATCAGTGTCCACTTTGAATCAAATCTAAATTGTAAAGACTTAGGACCATACCTACAGAGCAAAAAGAAAACTTAGGCAATCACTTCTGTGTCTCAGGTTTTTAAAAATCTGTACCACCAGGATGATAATATTTATATTGTATGTTTCACAAATCTATTAGAATTGATTTGTAAACAGCTAAATACCTTATAATTTGACAGGGTGATTAGACTGTTCAATCAGGGAAAAGTCATGGACATAGTATTTCACGAAAGCACTCGATAAAATCCTGACATCCTTGTGACAACATGGAGGGATAGCAACGGATGATAGTATAGCTTGTCAGATCTGGATATCACTAGATGGATGACTGCACTCAACACTGATCACAATGAGGACATGGTTTCTCCTTGTCTTATTTCTGTAAAAAACTTCATTCCACATTAACAGTGGATTCAGTAATTAACTATTCTTCGAGTTCAGTCATAAGAGTCTAATAAGATGAAACTCAAGAAGGGTGAATTTAAATTTCTACACATGTTCATTAAATCTACTTCACAAGTAACAAGATGGGGGAGTCCTGGTTAGAAAACAACTTAAGTGGAAAAGATCTATGGGTTGTAATGCACTAAAGGTCTGTATGGACTAACATCACAACACTAGCCAAAAAACGAGGACTGTAGGTTTCATTCATTGAAACAGTACCCAAAAAGGAAGGTATCCATTGTCTCAATGTATTCTGCCTTTGATAGACCATACCTGGGGAACTGTGGTTAACTTTGGTTGCCATGTTTAAAAGAGGCATAACCTGGAGAATACACAGAAAATTGTGACTAGGATGTTGAGGACGCTGGAAACCATGCCATGCACTGAATCAATTGCTGATGAGGGAATTGTCTGGATGAGGGAAGACTTAATGAGGAGAAGATAAAAGCTGTTGGTTTTCAAGTACCTAAAAGACTTTCATGGGGAAGAGAGAGATTAGGTTTGTTTTTATTGGCTCCAGATAGAATTAGTGCGCAAATTGCTAAGTTTGCTTTTGTGTTGATATAAAGGAAAACCCTAAACAATTACATCTGTTTAAAAGTGAAATGGCCTGCCTTGAAAGATGCTAAATTAACCTTTTTTGACAGTTGCTAGTTGTTCCCTTGGGCAACTTTCCTTTTTTATCAGCGTTATGAGACCAGATTACCAGATTGGGTGAAGGAATGTTATGGACATATGATTTCAGCAAAGCATTTGACCAAGTTCTCTTTGGAGTTTTAGTTACATATGCCTTATGTTTTTTCCATCACTGGAATACAGCCTGGATGACCACTGGACTAGCACTTGGTTGGGGGGAAGGGAGAAATTCTTTTTCAGGTACATGTTGGACAGATGTTGTCCAAGGTCCTATCCAATCAGAAACTCCGGGAGTCTATGTGAAGAAAAGTAGATCAACCTTGTCCAAATGGTCATCAGAGTCAGTGCTATTCACAAGATCAAAAAATTCAATAATGAAAACTGAGCATTATCTTAATTAATTAATTAATCATTAATTAATGATAATGAGCAAAGGTATTTTTATGAAATTCTGAGAAAAAACAAAAATCCAAGCAAAGAATTGTTCAAGTTAAATTTTATCAGGACTGGTTATCTCAGCCATTCCTTTATTCTATCATGTGAAATAAAGACTAAGTCAGATAAAAGAGTTTTTAAAATCCTGACAAACAGAAAAATATTAACTGCCTCTTCACTTGGAGCATAATGGGTTTTGGAGGAGAAACTGTTGTTTGTGAAATGGTGGCTATCTGGGAAGTGGGATAATTTTAATAGCAATGGTCTTCTAAACTGGGGGAAAGTCTTCAAGATTTGTGAAGGAGCTCAGTAGCTGCTCATTAAATGAATGGATGACACTTCTGGGGGAGAGAGTATAGCAGAAAGAAAACAGAGAATTAGAACACCTAGGTTCTAGTATCTGCCCTACTAATTAGCCCGACCAGTTTTGCGACCTTGGGCAGACCATTTAACTCCTCTTCAAGCCTTGGCTACCCCATCTGCACAATTAGGAGGTGGAACCAAATGCTTTCTGAGGTCCTTCCAGATCTAAAATGCTAGCAGTATATAATCTACATCAGAAGGAGTCATTTTTTCATGACTTTATTGAGTCAGAAAATGACAAGGGACACAATATGAAATTTAAATGGGGAGTTTATGGATTTCCCTTCGTGGATGATTTTACTACTTCTGAAAAAAAGTCTTTCTATGGCTATTGGCTGTGTCGTCAAAGCTTCCCAGCCTTTAGAGATGGCACTAAGGCACCATAGAAAGACCACTATATCTGAACTCAGGGAAGCTATGTCCAAATAATGGCTTTGCTTCTTACTACTTTTAGTTCTTATTGTACTTGGGGATGATCTTGGGGAAAGTCACTAGGTTTCTAGGCCCTAGTTTCCTCATCTGTAAAATAAAAAAAAACTAGACTAGATGATCTCTAAGAGAGTGCTGAAGGCAGGTACTACCTGATAGATGTGAATAAGAACCAGCACAGGATTGCCCACAAGGTGAACCACTAAATTTGGACTAAAAAAAACCCAAAAGGAGTGAAGTGGATTAAAACGAGACCTAAACACCTTTGTCCCCCATTCCCTGAATCAAATCCAGGACTATTTCCAACAATGAAGCAGAAGCAGAATGAATCAAGGAAAAGTCTGAAGAATCCATGACAGGTTCCTGAATTCCATTTTTGAATAAAAACCCACTATTTTTTGGTTCGCTGTTCTTCCAATGGTTATGTTCATTTATGCTCTAAGTTTGGGCAGTTTTAAAGCATTTGTAGCTTCAGTGCCCAGGTCAAGAGTATTCAACAAGGAAAAGGATCTTTTAACTCCCAAATGTCACCTTCAATTTATCTTGTTAACAGAGGAAAAACTACTTGCCCACACACTGGTTCCACTGGTAGTGCTGGAGATACCCCTGAGGGCAGCTACACCTGTATCCTCCAATGATGTTCTGGCAGCCATGTTGGCACCGGTGGTTCCCCTCACACTCGTCCACATCTAGAAGAAAAAATCATAGAGCCTTTAAAACATCAAGGAAGACACCTTCAACCAGACGCCTTGCCGTTCACATCCTTCCATCCAGATTAATATTCCCCAAACACCTTTCATCGCATCAATCCTTTAATAGGCTCCTTACCATAAGCTTACAAGATTAAGACCAGACTCCTAAGCTCGGTTTTCCATTGTGTTATCTACTAGAAACAGAGAACTAGTTTGGAGTCAGAGGTCTTGAGTTTCAATTCTTCCTGATCCAGGATTTGAACCCAGGTCTCCCTGACTTTAAGGCTGGCTCTCACGCTGCCTCTCCACTACACAATTATTGGGTCAAATTAGAGGCTCTTCCTAAATGCTACTTTCCATTTTAAGAAACCTAAGGAATTGTCCTATAATGGGAAGGAGTAGGACTTGATGCATCCTGGGGAAGAGCTAATTCAAAGAGAACACAAAGACCTCTCACTTTCCACATGAAATTTCACAGTGTCACAGTGCCCCTAAGTGCGGCAGGTGTAGGATGAGTCATTAAATGTCAAACAACGAAGTGTGACAATGATTGACAAGGCTAGACACAAAGCTGACTGAGGTGTGGTCTCTGTGCTCTCTATCTCCTTCACTCCTAGGTAGCCCATCCCATCTCCTTGGCGCACATAAGTGGTCTGTCTGTCTCTCTGCTTACCTTCACAGCTGGCTCCAGTCTGATCCAGCGAGAAGCCCCTCTGACATTCACAAGTGAAGCTTCCAGGAGTGTTCTGACAAACCCCCTTCGCTCCACAAAGGTTGACTTCAGAGGTACATTCATTGTTATCTAAAGGAAACAAGGAGGGAAGGATGGGTTTTTCCAAATTCTTAGTGTAGAGTTTCAAATACAATAAGAACTAGAAGTCACCTCTAGAAGCTGAGACAAACCTGGCATTTGTCAAGAACCATATCCACACCCCTGCTTCTCTGGTTTTAATTTGTCCTTTCTTCAGACCAGAGAACAGAAAGAGAAAATCTGAAAATTACTCAAAAGTTCTTTCAATGCCACTTACCAATACAGGCCGTATGATGCTGGGTAAACCCAGGTGGGCATTTGCAAGTGAAGCCTCCAATGGTGTTAACACAAAGGAACTGACAATTGTGTTGCTTGGTTGCGCACTCATCAAGATCTAGAAGACAACAGGAGAGGTCTTTAATTTCAGCTGACAAGACAATGCAGAGAGAGTGATGGGGAACCATTCTGATTTGCAAGTATCCGAACAGCACTGACCAGAATTCACCAAATTAGCAAGCAAACAAACCAAGAACCAAACCGAGGTAGTAATATAATACACAGTCTCCATCTGGACCAAAGACAAATGTTGGCATATATGGTAAACTCTGTCCTGTTTACATGAGGCAGAGATTATACTGGGAGAATTTTTTTTAAGCTAAAGTATAAACTGAAACAAAGATAAAAATCTTAAGAATTTTGACAAATTTCCAGGACAACTGAATAATAAATTTAGTCAAAAGATAAAAAGAGACCCCAATTCTATGATGTCAGTCTTCTTGGTTCATTGAGTTAGCTGTTTTTAAAATGTCCCAATGACATCACTTAAAGAGCCGGTTTCTCGCGTTAAGAACTCCCCTTTAGATGAAACAAAGCTGAGCGACGAGGAAGACAGTGAAGAAGAGACCTTTATGGGCAAGTCCAAGATGGCTGCTTTTTAATAATGTGCTTTACATGGGAGGGTTTTTCATTCAGTCTCATGTCTCTCCATTCCAAATACTCCACACCAGCTAGGCAAATCTCCTTCTAGGTCCCTGTGCTCATTCTTTACTTCAGGTTTTTGTGGAACTAATATTACCCACAAACCCTTAATGTCCTTCAGGGCAATCTCTCAAAGCAGAATTCTGTGGACATTCAGGCACCTTTATGTCTCCTGACTATCCTTTTCTTAAATCTAAATTTATGACCATAACTGGCATGGCTTTGTCACTGGGATTTCTCAGCCAGCAGCTCTGCTCCAGAGTTCTTATTCCTGACCGCTAAAGTAGTAAATACGCATGTCTATTTAGAAATGGGAAGAACTTTCATTATTTTTCTTCAAAACTAGTTTTCCTTCTATGTTTTAGTGAGAAAGTTAACTGCCCGATGTTAGCTTTCTGGATGGCTTCTTCTAATTACCTGATCAAACAGAACACAAGATTGCTTCTGTGGGTAAGAAGAGCACGTCCTAGAACGTGCTTCTGCCCCTCACACTCCGCTTTTCTGCCCGTCTCTAACGTTTCCTCTCTAGGTCTTCACGTCCTCTCACCAAAGACAGCAACACAACAAAGTCTGACCATCATCCTGGTATTCTAATGCTGCCAGGCAAAGACTTAGGATGGGTGACTCCTTGATCTCTTATAAACAGCAGAGATCCAGCACCATAGTACGTCACTAACAATATTAATGAGGCTTTCTGTATTTTTGCTGCTCCCATCACCTAACCTGCTCAAACCCTACACATCTTCAGGCTCAAGCTCGGCCTCCTTCCCCCAACCACTTGGATTCACACTCATCTATTTCCCCATGTCTGATTTCCCACAGCATTTACTCTCTATCCAACTGATTTCTTAACCATATAGTGCTACACATCAATACAGAACCATTACATGTGGATATGTGGTGAGAGTGATACAGTGGACAGAGTTCTGGATCTCGAGTCAGGAAGATCCAAGTTCAGATCTTCCCTTGGATACTTTACTACCTGTGAGACCACGGGTAAGTCACTTCACTTAACCTCTCTCAGCCTCAGCTTTATTATATGCAAAATGAGACTAACTACCACAGGGCTGTCATGACGATCAAATGAGATGACGTGGAAAATGCTTCGCAAAACTTTAAAAATGCTGACTATTATTAGACAGACCTTTGTTTCCCTATAACTACACTATAAGCTCCTAGAGGGCAAGACCTATGTGTGTCCTGTACTTCTTTCCCCTCTGCCTATCATGGTGCTATCTATGCATGTAGTAAGCACTCAATAAAATCCTTCTTGAATGAATGAAACAGTTGGCAAAGCAGGGAGATCATCAGATGAGTCTCCTCCACCCACCCAGAGCCAGGAGATCTGGCCTTGGGCCAATCTTGCCCTGCTTCAAGAAGCCCTAGAAGCAGAGGTGGCAAATTCGGATGGGTGCTGCCGTTGCCACGCTGGGACCTCCCTGCTCCCGGCCTCCCTCCACCAGTCACAGGAGGTGAGTAGTGGGGAGGTCCCAGTGTGGCACTAACCCCAGAGGAGCACCACTGAATACAAGAAAGTAGCGTCAAGTCTCCTCTGCAGCCTCTGGGAAGGGAGCGCGGGTGGCAGGTGAAAGAATAAATGAAATAACGCCAAAATGTCGATCTTCACCTTTGCAGCTTCTCCCGTCCTCCTGAAGGATGTATCCTTTTGGACACGAACACTGGTAACTCCCTTCTGTATTTTTGCATATGAAATTGCAAGGCTTGGGTGCCTGGTTGCACTCATTTAGATCTGTTGTAAAAAAGACACAGCTCAATTTTTTGGTCTGATAAGACTTCAACTAACTCTACAACTAGAATGAAATTTATTATGGAAAAAATAGGGGAAGAAAAGGGGGAAGGGAAAAGCAATTAGATAGTATTTATTATGTGCCAGGCATTATGCTAAATTCTTTATAAACATTATCCCATTGGATCCTCACAACAACCCTGGGAGGTAGGTGCTGTTATTATCCCTTTTTACAGATAAGGAAAATGAGGCAAACAGAAATTATATGAATTGCCAGGGTCACATAGCTCATAAGTGAGGCCAAATGTGAAGTTAAGTCTTCCTGACTCCAGGCCCACTTTTTAAACTAAATACAGCTTTTTTCTTCCTCTCCCATTAATAGACCATATTTGCTTTGGGATAACATAGGCTAAATTAAGGGGAGGAATAGGGTTTTTTTCAGGTTGCTAATGTTTTTCTGTACTTGAACAGACATGCAAATTCTCAGTAACAAAACCACCTACCTACACAGGTGGTACCGGTGATATCTGGAGTATAGCCAGTATTACAGTTACAATGGTAGGATCCTCTCTCATTAACGCATTCTCCATTCCGGCAAACATCATGAATAACCTTGCATTCATCAATATCTACGATTCAATGAAGTTTGATGAAATGAAAGAAAACACAAATGGACACTGTCAGTGGCTACTTGGCATCCTACAGGAATTTTACACTAAAGAAATCACACTACATGTCTAAAAAGCAATGCTGAAAGAATAAATTTAACACTTAAAAATTAACAACTAGTTGAAAAGAAAGCAAATAACTTTGTAATACAATAATGAATCTCAAATGAATAGGTTAAGAGAATTACTTTTAAATAATGTCTTGTAAATTTAGATTGTGAAGCAGGGAAAAATAAATTGATAATCAATGTGAAAGATCTTTGCTTCTCTACCTTCATTATATCCTGTGCCATCTCACTTGTCTCCTTGTGACCTTAAGTACCACTTCACAACAGGAAGGCTTGTACTTTTTTTTCCCCAGCACTACACATTTAGAATATGAAAAAAAATTCTACTGTTTTTTAACTGTTTAAAATAAGGGTTAAAAATTAAGGTGAAAACATCATCTAACCTATATAATATTGGGGAAAAATAGAAGACTTATGAGGCACTTTGAGTACTGCTCAGTACTTTATGTAGATCTTCCCTTCCATCCCGTGAGGAAGGTGCTTTACAGGTGAGGAGAGTGAGTTTTTGAGAAGTTAAGTGACTTTCCTATGGCCATGTCGTACTAGGACTGGGATTAGAGTCCAGGTCTCTGAGAATGGAGTACGGCAAAAGTGCCGGGTAAGTGAGGGTCATGATCCTGGCCAGAACCTGCTAAGTATGAGAGACTGCAATTGGTGTATATGACAAAACATAACAAGAGTGTCAATATCAAGTGTCTGGGCATCTACCCATCACCACTATACTTGACCACCTAGGGATTTTCTGAGCTCACTGGGTTGAGAAATAAATATAGGCATTACCAGGAAGCACCCAGCTTCCAAATATGGCAAAACCCTTCGTCCTTAGATGAACGTCCAGTAATAGGCTTACATAGTCTACTTGGTCACTTGACGTAGCAACTAAACTCTCCTAGGAAAAACGTGTACCCTGGTAGGTGGTGAGGAAAATCCTATGACCAAAGAGATATCATTTCTGTTCTTTTGTCCCAGGGAGATTTTACACATGGCTTTCACCCTTTCCCACTCTTTCATCACTCAACAACTGGATCTGTAAATTCTAACTCAGGCAACATCTTTCTCCTGAATAGACATATATTTCCTCTTGAGCCTTCTCTCCTCAATCCCACCTCAAACTCAGTTACCTAAGACAATTTCTATCCTTCCCTCTGCTTTCATGCCATTTGTGAGACCTGTCATGCCCCAAAATAGTAGCTGATAATCAGAATACTAATGGCATAACTGAGTTGAAAGAAAGGAAAATCATCAAGTTTGTAATGAAACAAGACATAATAAGAAATCAGAAGCATCAACCTCTTAAAGTCCTTGAAAAGGCCCAGATACATCTTCTAGAAAGTCTACACACTCATTAGGCCCACCAACTTCTATTTTTAAATACCGGCATTTCAGTTAAATTACAAAAAGAAATCTTTCTTATGCTTTGTTTAATGACAGAACTGCACTAGCATCATTCACTACCCTTTTACCTTGCTTGATGCCCAGCACAGTACTGGTACTCTAAGAAGGCTATTTTATGGATTGTCCTGGATAAGAGTAAGATCATAGGATTATAGATTAAGAGATGGAAGAAACAGCTAAGGTCATCTAGGCCAACCCTCATTTTACAGTTGAGGAAACCGAGACCTAAAGAGTTTAAACAACTTGCTTAGGGTTGTACAAGTGGTAAATGGCAAAAATCAGATCCCTGTCCACACTGATTCAAGGTGAAAATGTATTCTAAAAATGATTCCCAAGCAAACATTAGAACAGAACCTCTCTGAAAGCTGAAGGATGCTTACATGGAAAAAAAAAAATAGATGCTCCTCAGCCATTTTAGCAATGTGATCCCTAAATACTTAAAATATTAATTGTAATGAAAAATCTTCCTGACTTCAGATTTACAGCTGAGTCTATGTGTATGCTTTATTCTCCATTTTCTTCTCTGGTTGTCTTTAAAAAAACCAAACAATAAACAAGACAAATTTCCTGATAAGTACTTCAGCAACGTGAATACCTGCTCCATTGGTCATGAAGCCTCGGCCATGAGGGCAAAGCTTTTTGAAGGCCACGGTGCCCTGGAATGGGCAGATCTCACAGTGGGGGCCCCAGCCTCTCCCACCATCACAGCAACACTCAGACTTGGTGACTGGGTTCCTGTTGCTTGAGCCAATCTGACACATGCTCTGCAGAACTTCAGTGAAGCAGTATCCTTCTCGGTTGTCTATAAGATATATTCATATTTGGGGGCAGGGGTGGGGGGTGAGGGAGGAGGGAAGGGTGGGGTTATTTTAGTGGTGGTGACCTCATGAAAGTCACAGGACATCAGGAATTTAGTCAGATATTAAAAACAACAACCAAAAGAAAAGAAAAGGAAGCATACTTAACCCTGGGCCAGAAGGAAGGAGAGTGAAAAGCTGGAAACAGCAGCGAGAGAGAAAAGATGGCGTCTGAGGGAAAACAAATGAAACAAGAAATTCAGTAAGAGAGCAGGAAGGGGCAGAATGAGATCCAGCCTGGGAGGGATCTCAGATCTACTCGCATCCAGAAAAGAGGGAGCATGACCTTCATCTCCAGCTCGGACGAGAGATGCAGAGCAGCACACAGATGGTGGAGGGCCAGACAGGCAGCTGAGGAAGAGGCTCCAGTCCCATGGCACAGCGACACAATTAGCAAAGGAAGATTGAAACGGCAGGTGCTGAGCTCAGTGGGCATTCACAGGCCCGAGTGATGCACAAGAGGCTCATGTGTTTGACCCGGGCTGCCGCTGCCAGCTTAGCTGCAGCCCAGGTTGGCCTCCCCCTTCAGAGCTAGAGGGCCCACAGACTTACCCAGGCACTCGTCCTGGGCAGGGCTGGCCGTGAAGCCGTCGCTGCACTCGCACGTGTAGCTTCCTCTGGTGTTGAGGCACCGCCCGTTCTCGCAGATTCCCGGCTTGGTCTGACATTCGTTCTCATCTATTTAATGGAATCGAATCAAAACCAAACGGGGAGGGAGCCGTTACTTTGCCAAAGGATAGTTTTGAGGAGTGAAGCTAGCTGAGAGCTTTAAACGTGAACATTTTTAAACGAGGATACTGACTGCTTTGTCGGAGGAACGAAGCAATGGTTGGTATTAAGCTGCTGACAGTTTAAATTAATGGAACCCTTTAGAGGGATTACCTTTAACGTAGTAATGGTGAGAGCCAGATCTAGGCACTGGACTAAACACTTTACAATGTTTTTCTCATTGGATCTTCACAACAACCCTGGGAGGTAGGCATTATTATTAACCCCATTTTACAGATGAGGAAACTGAGGCAGACAGAGGCTAAAGCGGCTTGCTCAGGATCACAGAACTAGGAAATGTGCAAGGCTGGATGTGGGCTCAGTTATTCCTGACTCCAGACCTAATGCTCTATCCACTGGACTGCAGTGTAAGAATGGACTTTATTGGTCATCATCTATTCCAAGCCATATGTGGAAAAATATTCTTTGTACAGGTGACCAACAAGTGGTCACCCAGCCTTGTCCTGAAGACCTCCAAAGAAGGGAATCAACTCCCTCCCAATATCACCCCATTTCCAATTATTAGCAAATGTTTCCTTAAATCAAGCCAAAATTTGCCTCTTTGCAATTTCCTTCCACTGCTCCTAAGTTCTGCCTTCTGGAGCCAAAGAGAACAAATTGAATCTCTCCTCCATATGAGACCTATTCAAATCCTGGAAGTTGGCAAACACATGCTGCCCCTCCCAACCACCCTGCCTCACGTTCTCAAGTTTTTTCTCCTCCAAGCGAAACATCCCAATTGCTTTAATCAGTGTCCATATACCATGACCTCCAGGCCATTCACCATAATGACAGCCCTCATCTTCACTTTCTTCAGTTTATCAATATCCTTCCTGGCTCCCAGAACTGAACACAATACTCCAGAACTGATATGACCACGGCAGAGTAGCTGGTGGGGGAGGAGGGTAGGACAGTTGCTTAAATAGGGAAAGCAGTCAAAAGAGTTCTTGGGAGGAGAAAAATGCTTCTGTCCAAAAAAGACATGCCTACAAATTAAGATATGCTGCCCATGCTCATGATGCTCCACATCCATCTGTGTACCTGAAGCACTTGCTTTTTCTCTGACTGATGGAGTTCTGCTTACCTATGCAACCCTCTCCATCAGGTCTTCGTTGGTAGCCGGGGCCACAGATGCACATGTATGTGCCAATTAGGTTCTTGCATTCCATTTGCTTTTCGGCACAGTCATGCTTTCCTTCTTCACACTCATCCTCATCTGCAACAGGTTAACAACCATGAACCGCCATCACAAGTCCATCACGTGCTTTATGAATATGGAGCTGCTTTTACTTTTGTATTACTGAGATGGCGATTTCTTTTGATTTTAGTGAAAAAAAACAGTAAGGAGCAAAGAGTTTTTCCTAAGCCTTTTTCCTTTTCAGCTAATTGTTCAATTATAAGGTCCTTTGCATTATGCCTAGCAGATATTTCTTAATAGCTATTAAGCAAATGGACAAATTCACAAATGACAGTACAATAACTAGATTTTCACCTAGATTATGAGCTCCTTCCGAACCAGCATCCTGATTTTCTGCTTTCTCCATGTATGGAGCCACAGAGCTAGACCAAGAGTAGCTGCTCAATATGGGTTCAACGATTGAAACTTACTTCATTATACAGTGAAAGCTTTCCTGAACTAGACACACTGCTACAATGTAGCCTTTTCCCTTTGAAATTCTAAATCCCATCCTTCTTTCCTTTTCTTTGTCTTCTTCTTGGACTTTTCTGTCCTCTTGTTTTTATATTTTCCTTCTCTTTTCCTCTTTCTTTATCCCTTAGTGCTCATTTTCCCTTTCAGTCTCCAATTACCTTACAGTGCAAAAGGGCTGCTTATACGAAGGAGGGAAAAGCCCATGGCCAAGGCAGCTGGGGAATGGAAAAGTCCATAGTTTTGGACATTTCTCTGCCTTGCTCAAGGCCCTCCACCATGTTGCTGTGTCCCAGTAGTGGTAACACTGTCTTTTGTTGGTGGTGTCTCACTATGACAGACTTTGGAGATCCTTGCCTCCGTGACTTCTGGTCAGTCTCTCACCTTTGCACATTCTCCTGTCTTCTCTAAGAACGTAACCAGTAGGACATTTGCATTCATATGATCCGTAAGTATTTACGCATCGGAAGGCACAGAGCAAAGGATTCTGAGCACACTCATTGATATCTGCAGGAGAAAGAGATAAATGGCACATAAAGATGAACCACAAAAAATGTACTTCACAAATGAACAGACTCACTGAACCAAATTCTTTTTTCCTTGTAGAGGGTGGGATTTTATTTCTTTGGGTTTTTTTTTTTGTTTTTTTAAATTAAATTAAATTGGGGGGGGGGTACATTTTAAGTTCTGAACTGTCTCCCTCCCTCTCTCTCTACCCACAATAGAGAAGGTCACCGTTTGACATATACCCAGTCTCTGCCACCTGCTTCCTAGTTCTCCTAACAATTTTTACCAAACAGTGAATTCTTATCCCAAAAGCTTAAGTCTTTACATTTGTCAAATGCAAAGTCAGCATGATCATGTGCTTCTGTGCAGTGTCCCTAATCGGATCCACTAACCCAGCTACTTCTCAGACAGTGCCAGAGAGCTTTGATAATTACTGTTTAAAATTGAGCATGTTACACTCCCTTCCTTAACATTGTTTCATTAATTTCTTTGATATTCTTTACTCTTTGTTCTTCCAAATGAATTTTGTTATTATTTTTCTGTCAATAAAATAATTTTTTTTTGTAATTTAAATGACATGGCATAGAATAAGTAGATTAGGTACAACTGCCCACCTACGAACAATGAACATTTCTCCAATTATTTAAATCTGACTTTATTTGCATTAAATTGTCTTATAATTCCTTTCATATGGAATCTTCGGTTTGCCTCGGCAGGTATACTCCCAGGTATTTTGTGCTGTCTACAGTGATTTTAAATGGGGTATTTCTTATTGTCTCTTCTTGCATGGTTTTAATAAAAATGTGGATGATTTACGTGTGTTTATTTTATATCCTACTACTTTGCTAAAATTACTGTTTGAACTAGCTTTTGAGTTGAATCTTTAGGATTTTCCAAGGACATTACCATATATGTCCATTCGAATTCCTTCACTTTCTTTTCCTTCTCTCATTGCTATGGCTAGCATTTCGAATATAATACTGAATAATATTGGTGATAATGGACATCCTGGTTTCATTCCTGATCATACTGGGAAGGTTTCTAGCTTATCCCCTTTACAAATAATGCATCCTGATAAATGCTTCTTATCATTTTAAAGAAAAATCCATTTATACCTATGATTTCAAGTGTTTTTAATAGGAATGAGTGCTGTATTTTGTTAAAAGCTTTTTCTGCAGCTATTGATATAATCATATGATTTTTGTCACTTTTGTTACTGATGTAATCAATTGTATTAATAGTTTTCCTTATGTCAAACCACTCCTGTGTTCCTGGTATCAATCCCACTTTGTCACACTGTCTTTGTGATATATTGTTGTAGTCTCCTAGCTAGTATTTTATGTACACTGAAACAAATTCGGACCAAGCAGCTTTTGCATTTCAGGGGGTCCACAAAAGTCAAAGCTGGGTATTTTTAACCTGTTAACTTTACCATTAGTATACTACTGGATGTGCTAAACACACTGACACCAACCCCTTTCACCTTCATTCCCTGTTCTGTCCCGTTCCCTGTTATCTCTTCCCCTGGTTGGGCTTACCCGACCATCAGATCCCAGTAATATTTAAGTTGCATCTTCATCATGAGAACCCCTAAGAAGATACACAATGCCGCCAGGTAACCAGAGAGGGGAGAAAAAAAGGAACGAAGGTAGGGAGGGGAAGAAAATTCAGGAAGTTAAGAAAGGAAGAAAAGAAGTAGCAGTGATAAGAAGGGAGGGAGGGAGGGAGAAAGAGAGGAAAAAAGGATGAGGGAGAGAGAAAGGAAGGGAAGAAGGGAAAAAGAGAAGGAGTGAGGGAAGGAAAAGTAAGGGAGAGAGGAGGAAGGGAAGAGAGAGGGAGGGAAAAAGAAGGGAGAAAATAAGGGATGAAGAGGAGAGAAAAGAAGGAAGTACATAGCAGGGAAATCCAGAAGTCACCAGTAATTTTTTTTTATCTGGGTCACATGATGGCACCAGTGTCACATATCTCTGTTCAAGAAATACATGGGCTGAGAGTTGAGAGAAAAATGGGAGGCAAGACTGACAAGGACGGTTGGAAGAGCAATAAAGAAAAAAATCATTTTATGCTGAGGCAACGTATCTCATATGATGAATGACATTTAATATTAAGACGAGTGAAAGGGACAGACAGACACTCACCTTCACATGTCATCATCGGACCCGGCTCAAAGCCTTCCTCACAGGTACATTCAAAACCTCCAATAACATTCTTGCATGTTCCATTTCCACAAGGGTTACCCACTGAACATTCATCAGTATCTGCAAGGTATCAGCAACACATTCAAGAAATGATGAATGACAGTAACAGTAAATTCAGCTTTCCTCTTAAGAATCTAATGCTGCTGAACTATTTCATTACTAAGAGCTTTACTCTGACAGCACATCAACAGTCACTGAATGCTTGAGTTTGAAGGGATTCCTCAAATTTTGAGGATCCTATGGCCCAACGAGGTGAAGTGACCTGTGAAAAGTCATGTGGAATTTGTTTGTGGAAGACTGGAGATTTGAATTTGGTTCTCCTGACAACCAATTTAGTGAGTTTTCCCCTTCCTTTTAACATTTTAGATGAATATTTTATATTTCTACAATTTTAAAGGTGAATATATCCATTTGGAACCCTGAAACTGATAGGTTTAATTTCATATACCATCTCAAGCTACACACAGATGAAAAACCAGAGGCTTTTCACACAGGCCTTCTTTGATTTTACAAAGGTAGATATTTATGTTGGATACATAATCTTTTGTTCCTAGGTATTCCTAACTGAATTCTGAGTTATAATATTCTAGATCATATGTATGTATATATATATATATGCAAGAATGAAAATTTCAATATTAACAATATTTTGAATTTTGCAATGATGTTTCCATAATATATCTTCTTCCTTTCCAATAATGGCTAACAGTTTCATGGTGCTTTATATATATTATCTAATATGACCCTCACAACAACCCTGTCAAATAGGTGCAATTATTATCCCCATTTTACAGATAAGGAAAATGAGACAGACAGAAGTTAAGTGATTTGTATAGGGTCACACAATTAGGAAGTAACTCAAGCAGGATTTGAACCAGGTCTTACTATATATTAGTTCAAAACTCTATATTCTACACGAGAGTTATCAAATTCAAGGCTCAAAACTCCCTAGTGGGATAGAAACTAGATAAAAATGATGTTGAACAGAATAAATTTTAAAAAATCCAACATAATGTTAATTTGTAACTTTCTAAGTCAATCTGCAGTCAGTAGGAATCTGTTTCTATTCAAGTTTGACATCACTGCTCTATACCAAGCTGCTCAAGTTTAATAATTAACCTTGTTCAGATGACTCATGTCAATTCTGGCCAAGTGATTTTAGTCTTACATTTAGAAAACTGCCACAGCAGAATGTAACTCATTACCTACCTACACACTCAACTCCATGGAGGATATACCCAAAAGGACATTCGCAGCGGTAGGAACCATCTGTATTGATGCACTGGCCATATTTGCAGATATCAGGTTCTTTGCATTCATCCATATCTTAATCAAAGCAGAAAAAGCATAAATAGTAGGATGGGGAGGGGGGTTGGAAGGAAGATATGTGTCACTGATTCCAGCATACATCTTATGGTTTAAATTTCCAAAGTCAATGGGAAGAGATACTTTTAATTGGCTTCAACGAAAAGATAATAATGACCCTAATTTATATTAAATAGTTTAATTTCCCAACACCGATATATGGGTGTAGCAGGGAAATTAAAACAATTGTGAAAAAGGAAGAGGAAGTAGCAACTGTTGGGTATTATTAAAAAATCAATCAAAAAACAAGTCAAATAGGAGATACTTACCAATACGAGTGTCATCAGGTCCAACAATGATACCGCTTCCATATGGGCAGATCTGACGAAATGCCTCTGCAAGTAAGATAAGAACTTGTTCATTTATGTGTCAGATACAGTTCGTAACTAAGCTGCTTTGCATATTTGATAGTTATCTTTCTGACAGGTCTGAAGGGATTAAGCTGATTTTTTCCAATCAAAACACTGGAAGTTCTTTTACTATATCTTAATCATATTAAAAAGAAGGGATGGATATTATTAATCTTTGCATCTCTCCAAGGACCTACAAATATCTGCATAATGGAATATGAGCCCTTTTTCCCCTAACAAAAAATATACATGGATACATAAAGATTCTCCACCGAAGAGCCTACCTAGTGTATGGCCTAGCAGAGAAGTCTAGAGTTACCTGAGGCATATAGAGATTAGGTGATTTGCCCAATTTAACGAAGGACAAACACAACAACACAGCTCTATGTGCTAGAGGCCATGCTTGGGACCCAGTTCTTCCTAACACCAGGAACTCCTTACGTACTATACCACAATGCCTCTTGGCTTTAATGAGATATATAATCAAACTAAATAAGCTCGTTTTCCCCAGGGAAACTCTTTTGCATCATTCTTAACTGTCTAGCCTACTTTCATGGCCAGTCTATGTTATGTACTGCACAAGGAATCTGACAGATTTGAGGATATACCATCTGGCTCAGTAGGACACAGCTCACATGGGTCCCCCCAACCTTCTCCCTTTAAGGCACAGCAGCACTCTTGTTTGGAATGGTTTCTGGACTTAGGTGATGAACATTTTCCTCCTTCAAACTTGGCATAGCAGTAGCTCATTCTCAAGTCTGCAATATAAAGTCAAGGATCTTTCAGTATAATCATGCATATGCTTAAAACAAAACAAAATGTAAAATCTTCAAACAAATCTACAGTGGCTTTGTCTTTAACAACCAATAACGACGTTACTTAGCTTATGGTAAAAAATGCTTCTTAAACCTAGTAGTCCCGCTAAAATTAACTAAGCATAATTAGAGAAAGAGACTGCGATAGAGATCGGACCTGTGGTTTCACTCGTGTATGGACTCCTAAATGACTGCACCTCATCGTCTCAGAGTTACCTAGAGCACTGGGAGTCACACAGTCAGTACCTGCCAGAGACAGACCCTGAACTCAGCTCTTCTGATTCTGAGGCTGGCTCTCTATGTGCTACACTATGCTGCCTCTTGGGTGTGGAAAGATACCATTAAACATCATCTGTGGATTGGAAGAATTTGGGGAAGAAATCTTTGAGGTTTAATTCTGTTATTTCTCCTTTTGACCAATCTCTAGGACTAGTCTGATATAAAAATAAAGCCTAGTAAGTCAGTTTTCAAAAGTGACACCCTTCGATGGCTTCGATAAAGACTTATTATCACGTAAAGAAAGTCACTTGTGAGTTCCAGCACTTGACAGCTCAGACTATACCCACTTTGGATGATGTTTAGCAAGACACATTGGGTGAAGATAGACATGCTATATTTGAGATACTGCACTCTGCTGTTTACTCTGCGTGACCTAAGCACAGGATTCAGATTAAGATCTCAGACCCTATGCATCCAGCAAGCAGACAGATGGCAACTTTGTAGAGTGGCAGTTAGGTGGTAAGAGAGTCAGCTACAGAAGCAGCTACTCATCTAATTTCCTGGGTGCAAGATGTATGCTGGGCACCATTCAGAATTTCAAAAAGCCCTAGGTAATTTGAATTCTAAATAGGAGCTTGTTTGGCTCAACTGACCAGAAAACAAACATACAAAATAACCTTTCCTCCTAAAAGAGCAAATTACTTTAATTTAACCATTACTTCTTAGAGAATACTGATCTAATTCACATAAAATACCCTAACATTTGTTGACATTATTTTGGGAACTGATTTCTCCCTTTCTTAGAAAGTGTGGTGCCTTGATAAAGTAGGGTCACTCCAGGGCAGACTGACCTCCACAGCCCTGAAAAAACTTTACTATTTTCTAAGCCCTTAAATTGAGCAGAGGCTAGAGGCTGGTTGTAGAATTAGAAGGAAATGCTCTCATGTCTGTACTGTGTGCTTCCTCACCCCTTTTTCTAGTCCTGTCTAAACCACTCCTCTGTCTTCTTCTAGCTTTGACTCTAGTTAACATATTAGCCTATGGACTTTGCACACCTTAACTCATTATATGAATGTTAGTTATTATAACATACAAGCTGTCTATCACACTGTAAATTTCTTTCTAGGAAGTTTCATTTGATTTCATTTCTAATACTATCATGAAAAAGCAGATATTCCATTTATGTGTGAGGATCTTAAAGCCTAGCGGTTAACCGAGTTGCCAGGGTTTACACATAAAAAAATAAAGAGTTAATAATAACTGACAATTATATAATACTTTTAGATTTGCTAAGTGCTTTAGGTACAAACTCTCATTTGAATCTCATAATCCTATGAAGTGATTTCCACAGGTATTTCATATTATGAGGTAACTTAGCCTTGTATAAGTATACCCTCATAGAGTATATGGTATATTCAGGAAGGACTAGCACCTCTGGTGATGGCTTACTGAACCCTTTTCATGGCTGCTCATCCACCTTTGATGTCCACCTTCATACAAATCTCATCTGTGGTTCCAAGAGGCTGCAGCATGCTCAGTGTCCACACTCTGGTGAACTATCTCAGTGGATGGGCTAAACCAGATTGAGGATAACCAACGTGGGATATCTGCCCCAAGCATGTGACGACTTTTTCTGGAGGAATGGGTGCATGAGACCAGTTTGTTCCAGAAGCCACGAAGGTGGCCAAAGCATGTGTTATAAAGCATTTAGTGAGTTTGGTCAGGCACTGAAGATGCCAGGGTCATCCATTCATCCTGGGCCATCATCAGTTGTCTCAACTTTTGTCCTGTCATTAGACTTTAATGATTCAGGAAGAGTGTGAAATTGATGACTTTGTGCAACTTTGCCTTACTTAAATCCAATTCATGAACAAGTCAAGACATCACCAATGATGTCATTGGTCCTCCTCGAAAATGAAGGGCAAATAACAACTTAGTCTCAAAAAAATTAAGTCTTGCTCATGGCCATGTCAATAGGAAATGCTAGAGACAGTATCTGAATGCAAATATCTCTTGTCATCGAGTCTAGTTATATTTACACAATATAACACTGCCTCTTCATGGCTAAGGCACAAATACCTGAATCCTAGACTGATACTTGACTCACTGGACTTGGCTGAATAAAGTGGACATCCCAATCTTTGGCTGTTTTCCGACTTCATTTTGCTATTTCTGACTTTTAGCTCCTCCAGAACTATTATCTCCCTTATTTCTACCTTATTCTATCTCTATTGTGGTAGGGGAATCTAAATAATACTTATTAAAAGCTAGAAAGTTTTATTTTCCAAAGAACTGCCTGAAGATCAGGGGTAACAGTATTGGTTAAGGACCAAGTCCTTAACAAATATTTGATGAATTCCAATGATTTGCTTGTATGGAACTTTTCATTCTGATCTGTCTTCATAACTTAGTCAATTGATAGGTACTTTCAGTGAATCTCTTAATAGTCTTTAACCCGAATTTCCATTTGTTCTAGTTTCTAAATGTCAAGGCATACACACAGATTTCTCAGTTTGATCATTTAGTTTAACTCTTATATACACATACAGTGACAGAACTCAAAGAAATCTCAATGTATCAACTAAAGGAAAAAAATACGATCACCTTTTGAGTAGAACCTATACAAGATAGTAACTAATTCTTCTGGCTTCTAGGTGTTAACGCTTCCTTTTCAAACTCCCCTTGCTTTTTTCCTCTTCTTATTTGACACTCCATCACCTTCCACATCTTATCCAGCATTCAACAAGACCAGATTTCTAGTTACTTGAGGACTCAACTTAATCTCTCCACTGCTGGAGAAGGACACTTTTAAAAACAGGCTTCTATGCTTCCAAAACTGTCTACTGGTTTCCATGACTTCTGTTGCAGTCAAAAGATGTGAGCCCATCTTAATTCCTTCTTAGCTCAGGTTTCTTCCGTGTGCACATTCACACTACACAGAAGCACGAATCACCTGGCATCGTCTTGACAATGGGAGTAGTAGCTCCTGATGCCTTTGCTGTGGTTCTTTTTGTGCTCTGTGTGAGTTTCTTCCCTCTAAACTAATCTAAAATGATTTTTATTTGAGAGACATCTTTGCTCCTCTACAGTTAAACTGTCTACGAGGGCCCCACCAACCTCTGAAATTTTATCAGAACTAACGGAAGTCACTTTCCTTGCTTGCTTTCCTTCTCACTGGCTCTGTGTTCTACAGCTAAGCCCATGGAAGGGCTACTCACAGCTGGCTTTATTCTTTCTTCAGAGTTCACTTGCTCTGTGACAGTTCAGCGCAAATTGATTTAATGACTTAAAAGTTTCTCTTGGCCTGCCACACTGGCTAACTCACACCTGGCCTCTCATTGTTCCCTTTTCCAACACAGGTCTCGTTGCTGTAGCACAAGGGGATAAGCTGGCATTTATCTGCTACATTTTAGGTCATATGAACATATGACAAAAAAAACCCAAGATGACAAGCCTAAAACATTTAGTTGGTGGTGGTAGGAATTGAAAGGACCCGCTGCTATTTCTTTTCATTACTCTTAGTCCAGCTACACAATGCCAGCGTCACTGTTTGAAGAGTGAACATTCAATCAGATCAGTCATTTGGCACCACATAGACAAAAAATAACTATGGTTGTTTTATTGAATTATTTTTAACTATTCAGTAAAATATAACAAAACAAATAAAAAAACTGATTTGAATATGTATTCATTTTCTGTACATTGTCTTTAAAAAGGCAGGTTATTTTTTTTTTGGTGGAATCATTTAGTGCGTTAAGAACGATAACATTAAGACTCATACGTGATTTTTTTTTCAAGCTAGAAATCCAATTCAAGTGAGAAACTGAAGGACTTGTCCCCAAAATTAGCATCTGTGTTAACAGAGGTGGAGAGGGTTTCACTTTCGGTGTTCTTGGAGTACAAATCAAACCCAAATTTTGAGAAAGATACTTTTTAACCTCAGAGCATCAAGTGAACACTGGACTAGGTGATAGTCAGTAGGTAACACTTGGTGAATGAAAAATCTCTGCCTTTCTTATTGCAAAGGGCTAGGGCTTGGTTTACATCTCCCATAAAACCATAGCAAATCAACACAGGCTAACGAAACGATAAACCCTTTAAAGTCACTCACCTTGGCATCTTCTTCCAGTGGAGGATAATGAAAAACCTTCTGGACAGAGACATTTGAAGCTACCTGGAGTATTACTGCATGTGCCCAAGGCACAAATTTCTGGCTCTTCCACACACTCATCGATATCTAAAAGAGTGATGAACATCAAATTATTTCTAAACATAATCAAAATGTCACCAAAATGTCAACATGTAAAAGTAAAATAGGCAACTCAACTTTGATAATCTTCTGATCATAAAATTATGAGGATTCAAAGACTTTTAAAGGCTTAGTTTTTAAAAATCAGCCTTTCGATTCTCAGTGTACAAAAGTGAGCCTAACAAAGTCTTCCATCTGTCATCACCATTCATCATATTAACAGAAGGAACATCACACAATTACGGAGCGGAAAGGAACTTTAGAGATCCTGTACTGGCACTCTGCATTCACCCAGGTTAGTTACTAATAGCTGAGAATCCCAATTCATTATTCTTTCTACTGCTCCAAGATTAATTATGTATGAGCACATTCATGCAAATGAAAATAAATGATGAGGCTATTCAATGACCCATTTTATAGTTTGTTTTTGAACCTACCTTAGGATCATGAACAACAGTAGGGTGCAGTGCAGGGGTGGAGAACCTACAGCCTGGAAATCACATGTGACCTTCCAGATCCTTGAATCCAGCCTTTTAACTGAGTCCAAATTTTACAGAGCAAATTCTTTTATTAAGGGGATTTGTTCTGTGAAGTTTGGATTCAGTCAAAGGGCCACACTTGAGGATGTGGAGGGCCACATGTGGCCCTGAGGTCACAGGTTCCCCATCCCTGGTGGCAATTTATGTTAGATGGGCAGCAAAATTCCCTATTCTAAACATATGGAAAGCCTTTCTTTAGAAGTTTCATAAGAGAATATATTCTCATATGTATCTGAGCTTAAAAGGATGGATTCAATGACTGAAGAAATCTCTCAATCATAATATAAGGTTTTTTGAAAACATACCTTACATATTAATGATAAATTTTTTATTAACTACAGTATTGCTGAATTATTGCAATAGTATTATGCAATTTAATAATTAAATATCAATAAATGTTCACTCTTTTATATGTGAAAAAATCTATCTTCAGCCATTTTCAATGAGCCTCAACAGTAGGGTACAGTGCAAAGGCACTGGAGTCAGAGGATCTAGACTGGGCTCTCATCCCTTTCTTGACTCCACATGTGGCCCTTCTACTCTCTGAGCCTCAGGTTCCTCATCTGTAAAACAGGAGGCTAGACTAGATTATCTCTAAGGTTCTTTTTGCAGCTTAAGGTACATCATTCCATGAGTTGCTTTTCCAGTTTCAAAGCGTTAGCAATATTGAAACCACTTCAATCAGTACATTTCTGAATGTGGCACCTTAAGATATTCAACATATGCTGAAAGCAACATGTAGCCTCCTCTTCCATGAGCTGCCTCAGTGCACCCTAGGAGGCTGGTCAGCATTCATTTACTTGATGCCATGACCACACATACACACAGAGCAGAGCAGCAGTAGGAAAGATTAGTGGGAAAACTTGGATATTCCTGGTTTTCTATTCAAAAATGAAAACATGACACAATGCTCTATCTCTGGACTCTTTCCAATGCCTATTCCCCCATGCCTGGACTGCTCTCCATCCTCCCCTTCACCTCCTGGCCTCCCTGACTGCCTACAGGTCTCAGTAAAAACCCACCTTTTGCAAGAAGCCTTTCCCAGGTCTCCTCAATTTGAATGTCTTCTCTCTGAGACCATCTCTAATTTATCTGGTATAGATCTTACCTATAAATAATTATTTGCAAGTGGTCTCCTCCATTAGACTATGAGCTCCTGGGGAGCAGGACATTCTTGTCTGACGCCTTTCTTTGTGTCCTTAGTGCTTAGCACAGTTTCTGACATGCAGGAGGTGTTTAATAAATGCTTGCTGACTGACACCATCTGTCTGCACCTGCTTATGATTAAGTGATCTATAAACCATGATCCTACAATAAGAATTAGAAATGCTACTGTTGTTTTCCTCAGTTTATGTTCCTCGTACCTTCACAGTTGTCATTTTGCAGGCTGTATCCAGGAGGACAAATGCATCTATAGGATCCATCCAAGTTCTGACATGTCCCTGGTGCACATTTTCCAGGATCAGCTAGACACTCATTTATGTCTGCAGGGAAAAATGAAGGCCATTAACTTCTTCAGGTAGCTAGATACAAATACATTAGGAACAAAATGAAGACCAGGTAAAGCCTATGAAACTTATGCTACAAAATGGCACCTTAAACTAAAAATAGAAGACATTAAAAAAATACTCAACTCTCTAAAAGATGTGGTTTGTTTTTTTTATCTAGCAGTTTATAAAAAAGTTAATGCATCTGAAGAGTTTCATGGGCTCTCTTATGTCCATAAAATAGTTCCAAAGTAATATTTTGGAGCTTCCTTCAAAAAGATTTTGAACAAACCCTTTTTATAACTGTGGGTATGATTACTTATTTTTAAAAGGATGCCGTCAGCCCTGACTGTCTAATAGAGATCTGGGTTCTTGTTTTTCAGGTGGCAGAATCTTAGCTTTATTGTCTTTTCTTCCTCCCTGCTTTACCAAGGACAAGCTATAATAATCTGAGAAGCGTTTACATGGTTCCACTCACCAACACAACTTCTTCCATCAGCAGTCACCTCATAGCCCTCGTTGCACTGACACTGGAAGGACCCAACTGTATTCAGGCACTGACCATTTCTGCAAAGATTCCCATTCCCAGTAGCACATTCATCAACATCTATGAGAAAAATAGTCATTTGACATAGTCCAAAGAGATTGAATGTTACACGATAATGACAACAATTAAAATTCCAAATGCAGTAACACTGGGTTTCTCTAGGCTTTGTTGGCTCAACCAAATACACAAAGATTCAGAGGATCTCTTATGAATCACAGCTCTAGCTTTAAGTAAGAAGTAAAGTCTTATTCAACATAGTTTAGACAATCACGCTCATTAAAGGGGGTGGGATTTTTGCATTAGAAGTTTAAACCAGGCTCAGCTGGAGTTTCTTTAAAACAAAAAAGAATTACTAGTGAATTAATAGCACACATATAAAAAGTTCCTACAATTAGTTGCAGGTGCAATTAGCTTCTGACTCTCCTCAAGATAAAGCACATTTGTTTAATTACATCTGCCAATTGAAGGCATAATTAGTTGTAGGTGGTGGTTCAAGCTAGTTCAAGAATTTGTTTCTGTTAACAGAAAAATTCATAGCAGAACATCTGGCCAAGTCAGTGTACATTATTACTCCTAAATCATATGATTATTTATAACACAGAGCAGATGCTCTGAATAATTGTCTATATATGTTTATTCAGTTCACAAAGACTGATAAATTGATTAACTGATTTTTTTAAACTGCATTTTCATCAGTGTAAGGAGGTCAGACATTCCTTCATCCAATGTAGGTCAGCACTTTTTAGTCTTAGAAAATTGCCTAAGACACTGAATTCAAAATAAAATGAAACAAAAAACAGGGGACTATCGACTACATGCAATACTTTTGGAAATTAAATGGGAATCCTTATTTGAAGTAATGAAGCTTTTCTCTTCCATAAAATAATACTGAAAAAATACTAACCTATGCAGTCATTGTTGTGTGAGAGAATGAACCCGTGGTTGCATCGACAGTTGAAAGAACCAACGGTGTTTCGACAAGTTCCATTTCCACAGGCATCCCTTTCGCATTCATTTATATCTACAGAAATAACACAGATTACTCACAGTTACTTACCAGCAAGGCATAGAAAGTTATAGGAATTTTAAGATCATAAAAAAGGGTTACATATGAGTTGAGAGAATTCTATATCTGTGCACTATTTTCTGTCTCAGTGGTAGCTTCTGACAAGCAGAAAATATGGCTCCATTTCATAAATATTAAGGGTAAACTATCTTCATAGCTGGCACATGTTATTTGCAGTAATATGGAAGATAATGACACAGAAACTACCAGAGAATTACTGTAACTATTTTAAAAAACCATTCACTTGCGAAATTCTTTCTACCTCATGATTTTGCTTAAAATCAGAGAAATTTGGTGAACTCATGGTCCATTGCCTTCCCTGGCATTAATCTTGGAGATTTCCATTCTTGTTTACCCAGAAAACTGGGAGTCTCCCAAAGGTAAAAAACAAAAAGTCAAAACTCACTGGAGTTCAGTTTGCCTCCGACATCTCCCTTCTGTCATTCCAGTCCACACTTTGAAGCACCCAGTCACTTAAATCTCAGCCCATGTTGATTTCCTCTCCTGCAAATTCCTGCAGATCCACAACCTAAATTTTCCCTTGCTGATGTCTTATTTCTCACTTTTAAAATTTATTCCCCTGACTCCTTAGATTATCTTAACAAAGCGTTCTTCCTCGATCTCTAGGTTTTAATTCTTTCAAGTACTTGACAATGCTGCTATTTCCTTTATTGTTTCAGAAGCAAATCATACTTATTTCTAGAGAGCCTGATGCTATGATCCCCAGTGGGGAGGCAGAAGGCTATCTTTGTAATACGATTGTAAGCTCCTTAAAGGATGGATCCTCATCATATATTAATACTCCTCTAATTCCTGCAACTGTGTCTTATATACGGGTAGGTCCTATCTTTCTGTTGATTTAAAACATCCAAATAAAGTTTGACAACAAAAAATACATACCAGTGTTATTTGGAAAGGTAAGAAAATGAGAACGTGGACGGAAGAAGAGAGAACTTGCAACGTTCAACTTCCTTTTATTTGAAATTTCAAGCTTAGTAGGGCTTACAGCACTTTTGATCCAGGCCAATCCAGATCTGGAAGCTACTGGCTTCCTCATAATCATTCCAAGATCTCTTGAATTTGGAGCTTTAAGAATATAACCCAAAGGGCTCCCCTGGCAGCTCAGAATCACGACCACAGTTCACTGCCAACCAAGCAGTCATACCATGTTCTCTGGCAAACCAGGGGGAAAGGGGAGGATAAGAGAGGAGTAGAAAAAGGATTAAGAGAGACATCTGAGTCAGGGATATAGAATGAACGCTAGCTAGCTGGTGACAGAAGATCTAGGGAAGTTCTTTTACTTGAAAATGCTTTGTCTGACCCAGAAATGGACAAAATACATTTTGAAGGATTCCAGTTATATCCAAAAGATCATGGTCCAGTTTTACTGCTGTAGAATAGCATTTCCCAAATGACATTTTATGGAATCCCAGAATGCAGTGTGATATGAATAGGGGTTCTGTGAGAAAATTTCAATGCGAGACATATTTTCCCTTTAAAATATTAAATACGAAATTTTTTTGGTGTAAAAATAGGCTTAATTTCCTCTATTTTGCTAGAAAATTTCCCTGGCCTTCCCTTTATCCTGGTGATATTCCATACCCGTAGGGCCCCAAGACCAGCATTTACAGGTTCTGTAAATATGCTTTAAGTCCCAAAGTGCTCTGTGGCCAAGGCTGCTGCAGAGCACACTCTGCCTGGAGCTGCGAAGCTGGTTCGTGTACTCAAAGTTGCCAAGAAGTCCAAAAGATATTCTTTCACAATGGAAAAAAAATTGGCGGGGGAGAAGAAATGAGCACATTAATATATTGTATTAAATCTAAAATATTGTCCTGATCTAGCAGTGAAAGTAGGATAGGGTTTTTAAAATGCTTTCAGATCTCATTCCTGTGGGGCAAATCTAACACTGTGTAATCTAGAAGGTAAACTCCCATTTCAAGTTAGAAATTGTTTATATTCCATGAATTGTACTCATTTCATTAAAAGTAAAAAAAGCCTATCATCCTTTCTTCATCTCTCAGAGTGAAGGTTTTTTCACATGTGACAGAAAAGAAAATATTTGGGAAGATAATCAGGAATACAAAGGAAGATATCTGCAGAGACAACTATGAACTCTTTTTAAAGTGTAACACACTTACTACTTCTCTTTTTTTGCAAAGAGGAACATAATTCCTGAGTGACTTAGTATTTATTTTTCCAGCGCTAAGAACAATACTTGGCACATAGTAGGCATTAAATAACTGTTTTTCGATTGACCAAAATGTATGCAAAAGAGAACAGTTTTTTCAAAAGGATGTGTAGATAATGAGACATTTGTCAGATACTCACCCACACACATATTTTGTTCGGCATTTGTTTTAAATCCAGTGTGACAAAGGCAATAGAAACTTCCAACTGTGTCAATGCACTGACCATGGCTGCAGATATTAGGGATTTCTTGGCATTCATTCCTATCTGTAAATGAAAGGTACAAACAAATTCAGAGTATTCATCGTAAAGTTCAAAGACCAACACCCATCTAACAAACTCTAATTAGACAGCTTTGCTCAAGGAATGGGGTAGGAAATGGAAAGTCTTACTGACGTTAAGAACACCTGCATCCAGCATGCACCCTTGCTTATGAATCAGACCCCAAAACCCAGTTAATATGAAATAATGGAAAGATATCACAGTCAACCAAAAGGTTTGCAAGAGCAGATAACTTCGAGGTGGTATGAGAAGATGGAAAATTCAACCTAGAAGATAAGTTTATTTTGTTTGGTTACCTGCCAAGGGAAGAACTAAAGTCTACATGATACACTCAAATATTTTGTCTAGTCTAGTTTTTGGTGACTCAACTGATGAGGATTCCATGACTTCCTCTGGGAAATCCTATCACCATCACATCCACTCTGCCACTATCACATGCTTTCCGGAGAGAGAACCTAAATTCCTCCTTGATGAAGTTCCACCTCACTATTTTGACTTATTTCTCTCCCCCTCTGGACTCTCTTAATGAAGCCACTTCCCTTCAGTTTTATTCCTGGCAATCCCTAAAATTCAATACTTTTTGTCCATTTTTGATTGGCTTGAACCTTCACATACCTACTGAGAGCTATTGATCTGAAGATGCCCCAAAGGGAAGACACAGCTTGTGTTTCCAAGATAGAGACAGATACCTCTTGCAACTTTTCTAAACACAGTGTCACAAAATTGAACAGCCATTTTTTGGAAGCTGCCATATCTGACCACGTATCTACTTATGTTTAAGACATTTAGGCAAGAAGAATTTGTTTCCCATGGCTACGTATTTATACCCAATGCAATGCAAAGAGTACTGCAAAGCCCAGATTTCTCCTATTAACATAAAAGAGCAAACATTAAAAATATGATCTGAAAGAGTAGGGGCTCTTCACCTAGGGTCTATAAACTTGTTTTTATATCTTTTGATAACTCTTTTAATATAATTGATTTCCTTTGTAATCCTATGCATTTTATGAATTTAAAAGCAATACTCTGAGAAGGGATCCAAAAACTTCATTAGAATATCAAAGAAGTCCTTGACACAAAAATATGACAGAGCAATGCTATGAGTAAAGGACACTCTACATGCTATAGGATACAGCCTACCCTGCCCATTTGCTATGTCTGCAATACTTTCTGCAAAATTTTAACTCTATTAACAGCAATGAGACTATCCTAATGAATCAAAACTTGTACAAGGTGAATGCATTAAGTTTGGGGAGTATAACTAGCCCTGGTCTACATCTTCTCTTCATAGAGAATGGTGTGAAATGACATATTCTATATTATCAGCATTTCTTATTTGGACTGGAACTATTTTACCTATTTTCAAAGAAATATAAAATAAGAGCAAAATGCAGGGAAATGGTGCCACTGCCAAATTATATGTGGGTATTGTAGTTCGTATCAGAGGCTTTCCCACTTCTTCCTGTCCTGTTACTTTAACAAATGGGTAACAACAACAGTTCTGTTGACAATATGCTAAATACTTGCACATGTTACTCTAAACTCAACAAAACAGCTTGGTTCTCAAAATGATTTTCTGTTCAGCTACTACACCCTTTTCCCATCGAGGTCCCATAAAACAATGCAAAATGTCCTACAGGCAACGGCGTACTTCCGAACACTTAATCACTTGTGGAGAAGAAAATCCAAAGAAAACTTGACCAAGTCCCTTTGCGTTGTTTCATTCAGAAATGTATAAGATATGCAGGCAGCCCCTATCAAAAGGTCCACAGCTCTTGAAATAAGCAAGATAACATATTTCATATTGACCTTGACAATAACCTTTGCTAAAAATAAATAGTGTTTGATACTCACAGGTACATTCCATAGTATGTGATAGCTCAAGGGGACCTTAAAGATGATCTAGTCCATTTTCCTCATTTTAGAGATGGAAAAACTAAGGCCTCACCCAAGGTCATATAGCTAGTTTTGTGGCAGACCTATGTCTACAGCTCATCCAAACCTTCTGAATGTATAATAAAATAATTTAACTGTGCTTTAAAGAACTTAAATTTTTTTCTTAAAGAACTGGACCTGAAGTGAGAAAAATGTGGGATTTTAAACAAGTTAATTAACTTGTCTGAACATCAATTTCTCTTTTATCCAATCAGTAAGATCTTCTCTAGCTCTAAGTTCTATGATGCTAATTCTATAATCCTATGGTTACAGTTTAGAGTTCAATTAGTCTAATTCTTTTCTCATATAGTTGGTAAAACTGAGGTCCAAAGATATGATTAAAGATTCAGAGAGATTTATCCTGTATAAAACTCACCACTTTTAAAATGCTCAAACCTCATATAATTTGGTCAAATTAAAAATCCTACTTACTTTCTGTGATGGAATAGAAGTTTTTAAAAGACTTACTATACAGAAATCCCTGTGCATGTGCGCGCACGCGTGTGTGTGTGTGTGTGTGTGTGTGTGTGTGTGTGTATAAAAATAGACAGAGTGACAGAGAGACGCAGAGAAAGAGACAAAGACAGAGAATGCAAGCACGGCACGGTGGTAAAGTAGAGAGTGTGTCAGTCTTGGAGTCAGGAAGACTCCCCTTTGTGAGTTCAAATTTGGCCTCAGACACTTACTAGCTGTGTGATCTTGGGCAAGTCTCTTTAACCCTGTTTGCCTCAGTTTTCTCATCTGTAAACTGAGCTAGAGAAGGAAATGGCAAACCACTCCAGCATCTTTGCCAAGAAGACCCAAATGGGGTCATGAAGAGTCAGACACAATTGAAATGACAGAGCAACAACAAAGCACACACACACACACACACACACACACACACACACACGAATTTATATATGTTGTAATGAAAATCTAATTAAAGAATATGAAATTCCTGCTTTGCTTAATTTTCTGGTCATAGAATTCTCTTGAGTAATTCAAGCATTGATTTAGAGATCCTCCTGTGGTTACACTATATATATCTGAAAAATTTCCGTCTTAATGAACAATATTTTATCATTGAAATGTCAGTAGAGACCCATAGGATGGTGGTAGTTCAGCAGGAATTCAGTGATTCAGAATTTCACCTTGTCATCAAAAGCACCTGTCTGAAAGGTTGGCGACAGTTCAGCAACCTCTCTAAGCTGTTCTTACTAGGACTCTGGCATTTCAAAATTCCTACTGGTCATAAAACACAGGCCTGCAAGAGAGACACTGAATTTCTTCTGTATTAAATTTTTCCCAATCCCAACAATGGCTACTTGGGATTCTTCCCCAAAGTTAGTACAACCTAGGCATATTCTCAGAGGTAACTAAGTCTCTAAAATATATTCCAAATGTGATTTTATTTAGAGGACATGACAAGCCAGCTTTGAAATACATACCATTGCACTGTCCTGTTGAGGTGAACCTGTATCCTGGCTTACAGTCACAGCGGAAGCTGCCTGCTGTGTTGATACATTCTGCATTGCGCTGACACACTGGGCCATTCTGACACTCATCGATATCTAGAGGGTAAAGAGAAGGTGACATGAAGGGAACAGAAGATTCTTAGGTCAAAAGAAAGGAAATCTTTAATATTAAATAAATGTATACTTGCTTCTTTTGAAGTCCAGGTACACTAAATATATGATAAAGTATTTTCCGAACCTCTGTTTTCCTGAAAACTTTATCCACATAATACTTCTAAATTAATGCCAGTTCTTAACTTATGGGCACACATGGAGTGCAATGATACTGATATTTCACAGCAACATGAAATTCATAGAGAAGTTAGACAGAGTAGGGATGTAATTTTTTCTTGATTTTATGGTCCAATAAGATTCTAATAAGATAATCCTAAGATTATCTAAATTAAAGTTTGTGAAAGGTATGGCATTAATTAATGACTTCCACATAATACTCAGTTCAAGATAACCTAAATAAGGGAGATGGCACATAAAATTACTGGAAAAAAAGAATTTCAAAAGAAAAATATCTGAATTTCGTGTAACTGAATTTCAAAAGGTTCGTTCTCTCAATGACTTTCCTAACAAAAAAATGAAGACATTCTCTTTCATATTGTAATATATGCTAATAGATTTTATAACCCAGATAAAACCATATTCCCTCAACGTAATAATCACATTCATAAAGGTCCTATAGGAAGTGATCAGCCTTCATACAATGTGATAACGTGTCCCTTAATCTCTTAACGACTGATAAAGGGGTTTTCATGCATAGAATCTGGCTCAGTAACAGAAATACCCACAAGAGGGCAGCAAACACACCAAGTGGCCAAAGTGTACCCAAGGCTTCTGTGGGCTCTCCCAGAGTCTTTCCCATCCACTCTAAGGCAGGTGAACATAGTGAAATCCTATAGGATATATGACACAGAGCAGCTGTCTATGCTCAGAGGTGGGCTGACTCAGCAGCAAAAAGCTTCAACAGTGACCTTTATTTAACGTGACTAGGAGGGTGCACCTGGAAGCTGTGGTATGGTCACCATTGGGATCTTTGATAAACACATGTCTTGTGTTTTATTTATGAGGCTACATTATCTGTGTTAACTGAAGGGAGCAAGGGCACAAGTAACCTCAATCCCCTTTTTGGTATACAGGCTTTATTTAGCAGCAAAACAATCTTTCTACTTCAAGATCACATGGATCCATATTAAAATTAGTTTGCATTCTCTCAGCCTATCAATTAAGAAATTATCAAGAGCCACAGGAAGAAACTGACCTGAGATTAAAGATTATGTTTGGGAAATTGGCAGAATATATAATCTGGCACCTGGAGAACCAAGAACTGATTATCACAGAAACCTTGGCAACTTTACAATCCAAGCAGTGACCCTTGATTTCTGTATGTGTCATCTAGGACGATGGGCTCTAAACTGATGGTGGTGCATCCTGAGTAGCAGAAATTCTTTGTGCTTGCACCCCAACATGTTAACTAGACATGATTATACTAATATTTATGGATAAGACACAAAAAAAGAAATTTAAAAAGGATGACATAAAATGAAATAACATTTCACCCTGGAGTCCACAGGGACTCTTGAATTATTGAGCAGGGGAGTGACATGGCCAGAGCTGCGTCTAGGAAAATCACTTTGGGAGTCATATATATGGAAGATGGATTACAGAAGGGAAAGATTGGAGATGAATTTGGAGGCCACAGCGATGATCCAGGTGAAAGGTGATGAGTTCTTGAATTAGGCTGATGGCTGTATGAGTAGAGGGAAAGGATAGAGGTGAGATATGTGGAGGTAGAACTGACAAGATTTGGCAACTGATTGGGTTATTTAGGGTGAAGGGACATAAGAAGTTGAAGGTGACACTGAGATTGTGAACCTGAGTCACTAGAAGGATGGTGGTTCCCTCAACAGCAATAGGAAAGTTTTAAAGAGGAGAGAGTTTAAAAGGAAAGATAATTTAATGATAACTATAATGCAGATCACAATCAAACCATGCCTGCTGATATTTTGTGATTCATTCTGTCCCATCTCAAGTGGGTGACAGAATGGGTAAAGAGTTTTCCCAATGGCACTTATATAGTCATTGCTATGGATGCCCAAGTAGTAGTTAGCTTAAAACCGCCCTGAGAGACCAATGTCTGGCTAAGAAGGGAAAGGGTTGAAGGCCTGTACATCAGCGTAAAGGGTAATAGTGCAAGAGTGTTGGGGAATAAGCATATGTACGGTCTTCTGAGACAAGCCCCACAGCAGCAGGCAGTATTTGACTCATCTTCCCACTCTTTTAAGTGGTTGGTTACATACGCCTTAGGATCAGGCCACATCCCATTTTGGAGATCATTGACCTAGAATACTTGCACAATTCTAAGTAGATTTGGCATCATAAATTAATCTTTTGTTTAGAAGCTCTAGTTAAATACAAATGAGATTTCCCCAGCCAGATCCTCAAGCCAATATTAATGGGTGGAGATGGGACCACCTGTGCTTTGGCTCCCCCAGACACTAGTGCTTTGCCCTCTAAGGTTATCTTCTATTTATTTTACCTATGTCTTTTATACACTTATATATGCACATGTTCCCATTAAAATGTAAATTCCTTGAGGGCACCAATGTTTCACATTTGTCAGCGCGTAATACAATGCCTGGCACACAGCAAGTACTTAATGCATGATCACTGATTGACAGAAAGGGGTAGAAGATGGTGCGAATGTCTAAATATGTGCTAGGTCCTCTCTCAACTCACTACTTGAATCTAAACTCTGTGAGGGACAGAATCACATCATATAAATTGTATTTAGATAAATTATATATTTATGTATCATAGTTACATAATATATAATGCAACATACAAATGTTACTATATTAGCTATATAATTACATATGATATTCTTATATGGCATTACATATTATACCTATAGATTATATCAGTGTAGTTATATGTAATTAATGTATACAACACATTACAATAGAAATACAGTATATATTATATGTATTGGTTATCTTGTAATAATAGTTATACATAATTATATGATCTATACAGTACACAATTATTAACATTATAGTACAGCAATATGGTTATACATGTTATACACACACACAACTTAGATGACATGATTCTGTCCATCATGGAGTTTATATGTATATGTGTGTGTACATACAAAGCTTAGAACAGAGCTCCTCTACATGCATGTGTGATATAAACATATACGTGTATGTATATGTAGCACATGCATGCGCACACACAAACTATATCTCCCCCGGTGTACACAGCAGGTATTTACGGAATGGTTGTTGAACTGAATTGAGTCATAGTATACTCCAGATGTCCTACTACATGAAGCATATTTAATAGGCAGCAAATATGTGCTGCCAGTGTCTGACTGAATAAAGAGCTAAGGAATTAAATAAGTGTGCCTTTACTAATGGAGAAAAGGTAATTTGAAAATGAGGAAGCACTATGTCTAAGCCAAGAATTCTTCATACAAAATAAAAATTTGTGGTCTCTGGCATTTGGAAATCTCTCAGGACTTTGGAATATTTACACTAAAGCTTGTTATAATTTGAAAGAGCCCGTTTCATGTTGCAAGGGAATACAGTTTTTGAGAGTCACCAGAGGGAGACCTCCCACCACTTGTCTTCACTTTGAAATAAAGAAAAAAAAGTCAATCAATTTGCCACTCCCCATAATTCATGATTTTATAACAGTTGGAATATCTACTATGTTCACACATGTACTAGTAGTTCCACTGAGATTCAGTGGATAATCTGCATGAAATAAAATAGTACTCACTAAATCTGATCCTTCACAGTTCTTAGCATGGGGTATTTCTGATATCCGAGCTATGCAAGATGTGATAAGAATGGGTGTTTTACTAGGTTATTGTTTGGATTCATTTCTGGGAATGATAATCACAGAGACACTCACCTTCACAAATCAATAATTTGTCATTATAAAAGAACCCTACTGGGCATTCGCATCGGAAGCTACCAACCATGTTGATACAAACTCCATTTTCACAGACGCCAGGGATCTCTCGGCATTCATCGATATCTAGAACAAAAAAAAAGGCAACCTTGTGTGGCTGACAATAGAGCACCTAGGAATTATATGGTGTAAATCTGAACTGTAAACCAACAGATTTTAGTCTAAGCTATCGATAAGAGAGCTCTACTGGACAGGGAAGAAATCTAACCACATCTCAGCAGCCCACTGTCTTGTTCAAGTCATGAAGAGATCTAAAGGAGATGACTCTAGTGGAGACAGTCTGTTCTGTTGACTCTGCTGGCGCCAAGAACTGTCATGTGTACCCTCGTTAATATCCTAAAGGTGGCACTGCTGTTTAAATTCTTGGATGTGTTTTAACAGCTGAAGCTGCTGGTCTTCAGAATTTTGTAGTCAGCCCTTATTTCTCACCAATCAGGGTTAAAAAGTGGTGCAGTGCAAAAAGTGCTAAAAGTAGAGTTTCCAACTTGGTTATTTTCTGTGTGTCACTGGGCAACATTCCTTAACCACTCTAGGCCTCAGTTTCCTCATTTGTGAAATAAGGGGTTCGGCTGAATGCATCTCCATTCAGCTGTACATCTATGATCCCAGTGCCTATTTGTCTTTCATTCTTAGACAGGACGATTTCTTGCCAGACAGACACCACTGGGCTAAAAGCTATAGCACAGGCTATTAAGAGAGGAGTATGATGGGTATTATTATTAACAGGAACTGCTTTTAACAAAAAATCTTCAGGTACTCATGACCAAAATGGAAAAGAAAAGAAGGTGAACACAGTAGAGGACAGTGAGCCTCTCATTACTGTGCTCTCTTTTAAGTAGCTTTGATAAAGAAGGGGCAATGAGGACAGCCAAGGCTGGACAGGGATAGAACAAGGATGTCAGTCAGTCAGTCAATACTGGTGAATAAAATCAGGAAGAAGGCTGAGGATGATGTCACAAAGCCAAGTGGATATGGAGCTAAAGGCAGAATGTGTAATTTAGAGCAAGGACTGGATAATTGTAAGTCTTTATTTTTCCAGTGCTTTGTACACAGTAGTGTGTTTCAGAGGGAAAAGAAGGAACAAGGCAGGACTAAACCTAGAACAGTCAGGAATGCTTAAAGGCACTGAGAGAGACGGATACATTCAACTCACACCCTCAACACAGTCTGGCAAAAAAATTGGAGGACCTAATAATGAGAAGGAAAGCAAAACCTTTTTCTTAACTCATCATTTTTCTTATTTATATATCCTAGTCAGAGTCTACCAGTCATTCAGTTTATTTGAAAATGGTAGGAATGACCAACAGACTTGGAGAATTCAAAAGAACCAGCTGTTATTAGACACCAGGAAGGTTCTTATCCTGGGGTCCATGAACTGACTTTCAAAAAGCACTTTGATAACTGTACTTTTATATAACTGATTTCCTCTGTAAGCTTATATATTTTATTTTGTGCATTTATAAACATTCTGAAGTGAAAACATTTGTTCTGAAGCCACGGGCTTTACTAGACTGCCACAAGGGTCCACAACACAAAAAAAAAGTTATTTAAACACTTGTTTGCTAAGATGTAGAATTACATACATTTCTGTCTATTTTAGTTGGTTTGTCTGTAACCCTACCAACATACTTCTAAAGGATAAAGTTTAACTTTCTCACTTCAGGAAAAAGGAAACAGCCAAGAAGAGCCGAAATGACTTGATCACAGGTAAACAGCGGCTCCATAGCACAGTGAGGACTTAAACCCAGACTTTCTGAATAAAGTCTAGCATTTTTCTCTCTGTGTTATTACTTTCCTATCTATGACATGATTTAATAGTTTGAACCGTAAGGGTAATATTAAATCAAAGCTCACAGTCCTAGGATTATTGGAAATATTAGTATATTTCTCATATATAGGTGACATGTTAGATCTTAAAAATTTATTTGTAGTTATTAAACAGCATCACCATAACTGTGATATAAAATAATATCATATTATACATATATAATATATAATATAATAATATAAAATAATATAAAATGTTTTTTATATGATGGTATTTCTTTAGTATAGATTAGGGGAAATATTATTGAACTCACACTGGTTTTTGTTTGAAGTAAAATGATGCAGAACTATTCAGCTGAATCTACAATATTTTTCTTGTATTAATGAAAATGTGTTACATTCTTCATCAGCCCTTGGCACAAAAAAAGAAAAGGGATATTTTTTTCCTGCCTTTGTGCTAGGGAAAGATCAGTGAAAGTGCTGCAGGTCCAATCCTATGTTCTGGAACAAGAAGTCAGTCACCTGGAGTGCTTTTCAAAGGTACATCAATTTTGAATGAAAAGAAACAAACCTAAACAAAACAGTAAAATATTCTGTCATAGCGGACCTGGGTATTATGCGAAATAGCTTGTTCCAAGTCCATCAAAGGGGGAGAAAAATAAAGGGAATAAGTATTTACTAAGCATCCAGTGTCTCTGAGAACTAACAAGTGACAGAAAATGTGAACAGCATGACAGAAAGCCCCGGAGAGGGCTCAAGACAGCCTGGGCAAGGCTCTCCGCTACTTTGGCTTTCTGCGTCTCATCTAGAACACGAGCAGGACACACCACTGTTTAAAGGTGTGGTTCCTTTCCTCCAGATTTCATAGGATCACAGATTTAGAACTAGAAAGGCTTGTAGAGATCAACTGTTCATAGTATCATAGATTTTACAGCTGAAGGGTCTTCTGGAGTCATCGAGTCCAGCCCTCCTGTGTTTCAGATGAAGAAACTGAGGCCCTGAGAGGTTAAAGGATTTGGCCAGAGCCACATTACATATGAGTATTCTCAGAGGTGATCTGAATGCAGGACATCCTGACTCCAAGTCCAGTGTCCCATCTGCAGTTGAGGAAACTGAAGGCCAGAGAAGACAAAGGACTTGTCCAAAGTCATACAGGTAGTAAGTGGCAGGTCTGGGAGGGACGCAGTCCTGCCAAGGTCCTGGGAAGTTCTAGAAGGGGTTGTTTTAGCTGAATGTGTTCTACATTTAAAAAGAAAAGCAAGCTATAATACCAGTTTGAAGCTTCATGTGCAATACTCTTTTTTCTGTTCTATTTTGTATTTGGAAACGTTTATCTTATTTTGTGTTTAAGTTCAGAAACTTGCCCTCCCTCCCCCAAAAGTGAGCTCTCCTACCCTGATGTCAGAGCTCTAGGTGTCTAAGTGAACTCACGGAGCACTTGAAGTTCTCTTTTCACGTGCATATCTGTTCTCAACAAGCTAAAGACTTCTTTGAGATTAGAGCTGCATCTCACTCTTCTTGCATCCCCTCAAGCACAGGGTTTGCTTATACACGTCACTGCCAGGCATACCCTTCTAGCTTTCCCCTTCCCACCAGTCTTGGACCACTTCAGAACCCATCAGGGCTGCTCAGCTGCTCACAAGACTTGGAATAAGAGGGAAGATATCAATTCAGTTCCTTCTAGTGACATGGAAAGCCAGCAGTCCTTAGCACCTCCCTTGCCATAGCCTCCTAAGATCCTCCAGGCCCTGTCATCTTCCCTTCAGACTGCTGCCTTCTACCATCCAGCATACGGATGTAACCTCCTAAGGACCCTTAGCCCTTACGCTTGTTTTACTATTTGATTTTGGTAAATAGTTTGAGAGTTGAAAGGTTCCTGGAACATTGATAGAGAGGAATAATATCAGTAGTAGTATTCTTATAGCTAGCATTTATAATGTGTTTTAAAGTTTACAAAGCATTTTACAGGTATTTTATTCTCATTACAGCCCTGAAAGGGAGTTAATTTTATCACCATCTTACAGATAAGGAAACTGAGGCAGGGAGAGGTTAAGTGACTTGCCCAGAGAGCCAGAGTTACAGAGGTATCTGAGGCCAACTCTGAGCTCAGGTCTTGACTCTAGGTTCAGGACTCTCTCCATGGCACTGATAAGAGGATCGGATGCTGGCTGGTTAAAGGACAAAAGAAATGAGACGAATACGTTCTCCCCTTCTTATGGAATGTTAGTTACTTTTTGAATGGTGACATGGAGAAGGGCCAGAATAGGAAATCTGATGCTTCACTCTATACAGATGCATGAGCACTAGCTGCTAGGATGTGGAAATAGTTTGGTTAAGTTGAATTCTCCCTGCCTTGTGCTATAACTGGATTTACCTGTGGTTTGTGAAGCAATATTTTAGAAAGAATGTGACTTTAAAAGGAGTCATTCTTGAAGTGCATGCAAAGCTCATACTGTTCTACTACTTGATGCTTTGGCGTAGGAAACCAGAATTACCACTACTGCAGTATAACACACCATGGGCTTTAGAACATTTTAAAGTGAATACTTAATTTCGATCCTCTTAGGTTCTCATGTCACAGATCATATGTTTTTGGTCTAGGATTTCTAAAATCTTGATTTCCAAGAGATTCCATTACGGTTCATTCAAGGACACAGTTCAAAATCGCCCTGCTTTTAGCTAACACCTCCTTGGAGCCCTTGCTTCAAAGCATTTGCTCGCTGCCAACACTAGAGGGCAGCCAACCTGAGGTAAACAAACTCGGGAATCCATGGACTTACATTCCCCACAGACCACCATCATTACAACAGGCCACTTGTCATAGTCTGGAGATTCTTAGGAGATTCAAAGATCTGTCTAGGAAGGGGAAAAACAAAGTAGAGAGGGCTAGGTGTTTTATGCCAATGTCATTTAGCATTTTTTCCTTCCAAACCATGAAAGTTCTTTGGATGTTGTCTGGCGTATGGAGCCATATGAGTCTGGCACTCAGGGAGCCAAGATGATTGCTGGATCAGGCTCTAGATGTTTTTATACAAGGTCACTGGAAAGGCTGTTGCTGATTCAAGCTTCCTGATCAAGAAGAAGGGAAAGTAAAGAAAGCTGAGCAGTTGCTGCTCAGTTTTGAAGGGTATGAGACAGAACATAAATTCAGCAGGGAAAAATTCAACAAGCAGAAATCTGTTTAATTTCTCCTGCATTATTTGTTTTAAAACCACAAAAGATAACACGTACGCTGGCTGAATGGTGTGTGGTATTCTTAAGTGTTGTCATTATATGAGTATTTCCACTTATACTGCTTGCCATAATGGTTAACGCTAATCATGGCATGAGGACCTGAGATACAAAGGATCTCCACAGTGCTCGTGCACGCACCAAGGACAGGTTCTTTCCAATATATCAATCAATTAAACAGAAAAGTAGTCTCATGTCAATGGCATACACATAGGGACTGGTGTGAAAAGGCAGATTAAACTGATGTCTTAGTCAGAAGGAAGGACTCTGGCCCTACTCCCAGAACTCTCTGTTGGTGCCTAGGGTTGGTTTAACTAGGCTTGATTGCAATTTAGTGAGAAGCTTTCCAGTTCTCTAATCATGAGCAGTAAGCACTGTCGCCAGCTCGGTGGAGTTAAATAGTATGTTTGCAGAGTTTCTTTCAAACCAAGGCTTGGGGTTTGAATAAAGGCTACATGGTGGAGTATAGTCTTTTTCTTTCAAGCTGAAAAAGAGTGAGAAACAGAAGTTCACTAGCCTTTCTCCCTTTCCTTAGCATACAGGCAAAAGTCAGAGTCTGAAAAACTCACCAACTGGTAAGCCAGTATAAATGTCGATGACAAAGCCAGGCCTCTGGCTGCCGCAGAGCGTAGCAAACTCATCTGCACGAACCAAAGCAAAGAACAAGTAAGAAGCAATGAATGGTGGACAGAAGTCAATTACATTATTAAAACACTTGAAAGGTTCATTTCTCTATAGTCTTTGTAGTCATTTAAGAAAGAATTTTAGTCCATTTGAACACGGCTACAAGGCTTTGTAAACTCATCCCTAAAGACAACCACTGAGGGGAAAGTTGTCACAGGGAGAGTGAGAAGGAGGCTTTAATATAAATTATTTCTCATTCTGAGAACAGCAGAGCTAAAAGGAAAGCACACACACTTTCATTTCACAGTGTGCGGTGTTGGGGGGGAAATGTGTGTGTGTGTGTGTGTGTGTGTGTGTGTGTGTGTGTGTGTGTGTACACCCACGACTATGGATCATCAGCTCTGCAGTTCACAAATGGGTGAGCTCTCTTCACCTTGCGTTAGGGCACATAAGAGTCGCCTGAATGTCCCTAAAATCTTGTTTTCCCTGAAGGCTGGTGGGAAAAATGTTACTTCAATACAAAAATAATTTCGGGTAAACCCCTGTGACCATTTACTGGACTTGTGTGCGCATACCAAAGTAATTAGATAAAACTCTCTGTCCACTACAACAGGTGTTTTAAGTATAAACTGCAGACAAGCATCACTTCACTGGGACAAGAGTCATAGAAAATTATAGATAAAAATTGTGAGGGTAAGAATTTGAACAAAAAGTGTAAAATCTGATCCATTCATAGTGTTTCACAAGCTTTCATTGCCATCAAGCATCCTGTCAAATAGACTGATGACAACAAAAAAACTAGACATTTGGGGGCTTATAAAAAGGCACGCAGGTGACGGTGTTTTCTGAAGCCTTCTTCCCAGCAGAGGGAAATACAGGCTGTGTTAATTCTATAAAAGTTGTATAAATCTTACAGAGAATTAGAGTAGCATTTTTACTCTTAAAACATTAAGTTTTTCAATTTCATATGCTACTCAACTGCATTTGCCATCATAAATGGACATTTTTGAAAGCAGAAGAGTCTAAGAGAGAAGAGTAAAGTACAAGAAATTAAAATGTAACAGCAGCTCGAAACTATAATTAATGTTTGTCTCTTTACTCCAAAGCTGAGGTGTTTGGCTGAAGAAATGATCTTCTTGGGGTAACGATTCCCACAAATGAAGAGCTACCTGACTAGATGCAAGGACCACGTTTTCCTACTTCATGAAATGCTGACAGGGTGGCAGAGATAGCTGAATACCCTGTTCAGTGCTGAGCACGGTGTTGTGAAGGGGCATAATGACTGTAATAATAACGCATTTATTTGTCATGTACATCTGTCTGATTTGCCCAGCCTTTTCCTTAGACTGTGAACACTGTAGAAGTAAGAACTGCTTTCAGAGCTCTGTAATGTGTAGTGGCTGCAAGTTCTGGTGACTAAATAAACACTGAATACTAACACTGTGTGCCAGTTTTCAGTGGGGCAGACTTGGATCAAAAGTGAGTTTGGGTGTGCCTCAAGTGTATAAGATTTTCTTACCAACACACCTTCCTTATCCAGAGACAAAACCAACTGTCCTATCAATAGAGGGACAGATGTATGTACTGACAATGCACTGTTGAAGGAAAAAGAAAAGTGAACACATACCAGTGCTGGGAATGGGACACTGCTCACAGGGCTTATTCCAGGCACGGCCGATGTTATAGGAGCAACAACACATTTTCTTGGTCATATTGAACAGAAGTTCTCCATCACAGGTCTGGTTGTCAGCATAATAATTTCGATAACATAAACTCCTTCTCATATCTAGGATGAGGGAAAAGGAAGGCAGAGGAAAGGATCAGTGTTCAGGGACACTACAAGTTTCTGATGAGTATAAGCTTCCTAAAGAATGAATTCAAATTTGGGGATCTGCTACCAATTAACTTGTCTGTCATTTTATTTTCCTCTCTTTCTTCAAAGGCATGAAAAATTCACCCTCTCTTGAACAATATTCTACACTTAAAAGTGTGATACTGTGAGAAAACTCACTCCCTCATACTTTGTGACACAGAACTAAGTCATTATGGAACTGTAGCATGAGTAAACTTAACATGATCCTTTGCCCAGTCTCCTGGTAACAATGCTCCCCTCTATTTGCCATTAAATTTCTCATTTCCGACGTATGATGTTATAATACCACAGGTCAGTACTGTAAATATAACTGTGTAAAGATACACCCAAAAGCCAAACAAAAGAAGTGTTATTAAACAGTTGTCTTGGATTTTCCAACATTGCATTAAAAAAAAATTTCTACCCAACCACTCTAAGTTACCAAAATGCCAAACTTCTGGTGTGCCAAGAAAAGGATGAACTCTATGGGAAGTATGAAAAGATGGCACCAGTCTGGATGAGTAGCCCAGCCCTAAGTATGGATGGTTTATATTGTATTTTTGGATGCTTCCTCTTTGATGCCTGGCAAATAATGAACACAGACTGTGTTTTCAACACTCCGGCTTACCCATGCAGTTGTTGCCACCATTGACTTGCATGTAGTCTGGAGGACAAATACAAGTGTAGTTCCCAACTGTGTTATAACATGTTCCAGGTCCGCAGATCCCAGGAGTTTCACATTCATTTACATCTGTAACCCAAAAAGAAGAAGATTTAAAAAGTGAGTCATTCATCCCCTGGAATTTCCCACTTTTCAATGTCACTGTCCCCTCAAATACTGGAAGAAGAAACTTTCTCAGCACTTGCTGAATTCAGTATCTAGAAATAGGGTCTGTAGTCCATTGATCTCCTACTTATTCCCCTGTACGCTTTTCAGAATAAAACTTGAGACAGCACTACTTTTCCCCCATGACCCTTGCTTCACCATCTCTTAGTTTTACTTAGTGGCAACAATATGTTAAAATCCTTAATAAACAGATCCATTACTTTATCGTGGGGTTTGGAGAGACTGAAACGTGAAGTTTCCCAATCTTTAACTATTTTTCACTGAAAGCAACAGTGCGGACCTCAACAATAGGCTTCCATGTTACTTCTGCAAAAAGGCATCTTATCTTCCTTTTTAAGGCCTAAAGAAGGCCTTAAATAATTTCTATTTAAATTTCTATAAATCCTATAGCTTCTGAGGTAGCACCCTGTAGGGGCTCAATTGATCTCTGATGAGAATGACATATTCTTAATAAGTCATGAAGTGAGCTTAGATTCTCTTTGTAGCAAGTCTGATACTAAATATGCCAGGATGCAAGCTCAGCTAGTGTACTACTCCCTAATTAACCGTATGGTTTACTCAAGTTAGTTGAAAGTTTGTTGGGTCAAGGAAATTTCCAATGACTCATAAACCATCACCGGAGTATCAATGATAACTAGGTAGCCTAGGAAGCAATATGTATACCATGTGTTACTTCTGAGAAAATCCACTTCAAATAAGTTGAGTAGGTAGAAATCATAAGGGAGAGAAAGAAGAGAGCGAGAGAATTACTGAAAAACAGAATGGAGGAAGGAGTGCAAGACAATGCAGTAAGAACAGAATTTTCCTCAATATATATGCCTACAGCTTTCTTAAGAAAGACCAAAAGAGAAAAGGAAACCCAAATCCCAACTAGATCAAATGCTGTGTAATTGTGGTGATCCATCAGTCACCCCAAAGAAGAGATGTGAGAATACACGTCACTCCCTTATCTGCAGAGATCAGGGCCAAGCGTGGGACAGAGTACATCTGTTGGACTCAGTTAACATGTTGCTTTTTTCTTCTTTTTTTTATTCTTTGTCAAAAGGGAGAGCTGAGAGGGAGAGTGTGGAGAAATACTCAGAAATGGCGGCGAGATGAAAACAAAATGTAGCAATAACATTTTTATAAAGACCAAAAAATTTCATTTTTCTTTAGAATATGAGAAATTGTCTCACTTCCTTTCACAGAGGACCACAGAAATCCTCTGTCTCCATTGGAAACAAAGGTTGCTAAAACTTGCCAGAAAGGATCCCATTTTAGATAGTTTTGAATAAGCTGATGCCTGCCCTACTGTATTGTCCTACTGGATTATACATATTATTAAAGACCTTAGCAAGTATGCTCCATATTCAAGTTATACTAGTAACTAACGACATCCAGCTTTCTGAGATCCCCTCCTCATGCTCCACATAACCTGTGAACCACATACCATCACACACTCGGGTTTCTTCATTCAAATAGTAACCAGTTGGGCAGCGGCACTGGAAACTGCCAAATGTATTGATACATTTCCCTCCTTGGCAAAGTCCAGGCAGTTCTTGACATTCATCAATATCTATTCAAATGAAAATAATTGTATCATTTTAGTTTAATTAATTAGGAAAAACTAAAATACATACATCTTAAGTGGGGGAAAAGCCAGAATTACCTTCCAATATAACAGTGATAGGATTCGGTCGAAAGCCTTCTCCTCCAGGGCAAAGAATCTTATATTCAGCTACCAAAACAAAAATCAAAATGAATTTTTTAATCTCCAGATTCTCTCTGCTATGTTATCATAAGAATCTTAAATGAACATTTTTTATTTAATTTTTTTAGGAGATCTTCACTAGGTATCCCCATCTTCCTAAGTCATTTTCACATCAAAGTTATTTTGCATCACAAATGCAGAGGTGGGGTGGGGTAGGGTAGTACATTCTCTTTGTTCTCTGAAACCAATTACTTATTCTCTTGAGCTGCCTCCTATATTCTTTGGCTCTCTGACTCCTTCATAACTACGTAATTTTTTAGATTCTCCTTTTTGTCTTCAAACAAATTCATCTCCAACTGATTTTTCACTGTTAAAAAAATTTTTTTGGAGGGGGTTTTTTCTAACATGAGATTTTTATCATCACAGGGAGCTTCACTTAAGAAAATTCCCTCTGCTACTACACTGGCAACTGTTCTGCAATTTATAATGCAAGCTGCCAGAAAGCACTAAGAGGTTAAATAATTTGTCCAGGTCACATAGCCTGTATGTTTCAGAGGCAAGACCATTCTTACGTTATGTTTAGCCTTGAATTTCCAGGAATCATAGACTACTTTTAGTATGAAGATTGTCCTTTCCTACAGGCTCATTCCTAACAGTGATTGGGTGAAACTGATGGGGCACAGAATCTGGTAACCCCTGGAACTCTTCATGAATCTTCCCACTTGATCAGGTGTTTGCCTGAGGCCATAAGCCTTCCTTTATAAGCTTTGTCCAATTGCTTTGTCCAAGGCAGCTTCCCATCCTTGATTCTGTAACCCTCCTTGGTCTGTTATCTCTGGATGGCCCCTGCCTGCTTCCCCATGCTAGCCCTCCATTGTCTGTTACCTCCCAATTGCCTCCAGCTGTTTCCCACCCTTGATCACATCAAAATCCCACTCCCTTGGTTCTGACCTCTTGTCATCCCAGGCCCATCATGATCCTCCTTGGACTACTCCTCCAGACCTTCCCTAAACCCCTCCTCCCATCACCGCAGACTACTCAACCACCCCTAGATCCCTCCCACAGTCTTTCTATGCATAAGATCCTCTTGTCTCCATGAAGGTGCTCAGGTTCTATTTAGCTCAGATTCTGTCTAGCTAAGATTCAATTTGGCCCATTTGTCATACAAGTGTCACAAATGTTTAAGTCCCTTAAGAGTCTACCCAACATGGTGAATCTTTAACAAACTTTGTTTTTCTTTGGCTGTAAGAAGGCTTGGGTCGAATTCATTCAGGCAGGACCTGGGGTGATGGTATTTTGGGGTCTCAAGCACCCCAAACCTCAATATATGGTTCCCTGACCTTAACAAAACTATTCTCTTTTATACCTCATTGTCCTTTTGGTATTTTCATTGAGTTTCAGTTTTTATTCATCATTCGCTGCCTGATTTGAAATTCTAACACTTTATATTTTCCATTATAGTAACTTCCATTTTTTGACAACGGTAACTTCCAGGACTCATTTGGGGACCTTCAGATTTTCTTCACTCCCAAGGTCCAAATTATATCACTTGTAATTGGTTATAAGTTCTATGTGAAAGAAGGTCAAATCTATGTTAAAAACATTCACTCTTATTTATCCAGATCTTACCTCTAGTTGATTTGTTAAAATTAAGAAAGAAAAAAACCTGACAGTTGTTTTACAAAGACCTTTCCTTCCTTCTTTACTCTGAATCCTGTTTCTGCTAATAACATCATGTCCCATTTTCCACACAGACAATTCCCAAAACTCCATCAACCAATCTACCTCTCTATCTTTTCTAATCTGTCTAAAATCAATCTTTTCATGGTCAAACCTGCTGTAAAATGTCTCATACATTTCCTAAACTACTGAAAATTCTTCACTAATTCCCTCAACTCCAATTTTCTTCTCGGATCTGAGTGCTTGTACCAGAACTTGGGATAACGACCTTTATTACCCATAACTTAAATGAGACAATATATGTAAAAGTATTTTGAAGACGATGCTACATAAATATTTTACTACTATAATTTTTAGATGTGAATCTCTCATATTACCTAAAAAGCATTCATTCTCCTGTTCTTCTCTGTTCCTTTGGTGAATACTGAACGACCTGAGTTCAAATTCTGTTTCTAACATCTACTGTCTATATAAACCATGAGCAAGTCGCTTAATCGCTAAGCCTCAATTTCCTCAACTGTAAAATGAGGATATCCCCTACCTACCTCAACTTATGCTCAGGTAAGAATGTACGTAAAGTGCTCTGCTCATTTGAAAGCACTAGATGAATAACAGCTACTGTCCAGCCCTTCACCCCATTCTCCAACCCCCCCCCCTTTTTTGGGCATTTTTCCACTCTTAATGAACTCACCTGTTCTCAGTTTTTTGTCATTTCTCTCACCTGCTCATACTACAAGCCTTTCATCACTATCAATCCTATATGACTTCCCATTTCACAGTTATTAAACCAACTGTTTTTCTATCAAAACATCTGTGTAAGTCTCTTCAATGTGTCATAGGTTCTGATCAACATATTAACAAAAAGAAATGAGTCAAAGAATCTTTCAGATGGAAGCAATAGTGTACAAATAATCTAAGCTCAAAGAGTTTATTTTTCAAAATTACTTTTTACATCCATCCGTATTCTACCCTTGGAATAGGTCCACTTGGAGCACAGGGACTCTAGCTACCTTTCCGATGATATGTAAAGTGCCTGGCCCACTGCAAATTTAAATAAAGGCTAAATGGGGTCCTATTTTGTGATATGTAAGTTAAAGGCTAAGAGGTAATAAACCCTTCCAAGGAATTATGCAGTACTAGGAGAATTTACCTCCCACCCCTGCTTTTACTGATGCAGAATTCTGCCCCTTACATGGCTTTACTTTACATCCTGCAAGGTTGCAATAAAAAAAACTGGATTAAATGATAATAATAATAAAAAGCAGGTAGACGCCAACTTACACGTGTTCACAGCAGGGCAGAGTTCACAAGGAGTGCCCCAGGCTTTACCCAGGGAGCAGCAGCAGGAAGCTTTAGAAACACCAACTCCGATTTCGTTGCTGCACGATGTGTCTCCATTGTCTCCTCGAGGCCGAATGTCCAAATAGCAATTGCCAGATCGTGTATCTATTCAAAATGTACAGACACACAGTAGTGATCACTAAGCAAGAAAGCAGAAATTCTCCATGAATGTGTAGGGGTCCAAATTCTCTTAAAAAACTCCAACCAGAGAAACAATACTGTCAATTATGTTCTTTTACAGAAGATTAATTATCCTAAGGATGGAAATTCAAACCTGTATCCAAGAATGGCTAAAAATCACTCGGTTTACCATTACAGTATTACTGTTACAGCACATTGTACTTTGGGAATACTGAAGTTAGAGAGGGCTTCTGAAAATGCAAATCAATTCTGGTGAACCTCTAAACTTCAACATTACTGAGTTTTAGAGAAGAATTAAAATGAAAATTAATTTCTTGTGTTTAAAAAAACAAACAAAAAAGATGTGTAATTCCTTGAAAAAATATAATATCTTACCAACACAGCCAACTCTGGTAGGGTTCAGCTCAAAATCAGGAGGACAATCACAGGTATAACTGCCCGGGGTATTGACACAATTCCCACTTATACAAGTTGTAGGGTCCAGACACTCATTAACATCTACGATGAAACAACAAGCACAAAATTAATGCTTTATCTAATCCTCGTCACATTGCAGGAAATCTGGCACTCTTGCCACAGAAAAGTAGGAGGAATAAGAAGTCTCAACTTTAGGAATTATAACTAAGGAAGTAAATTTACCATGGATTTTGGTCCATCCCTTAGGATGAACTTATGACCATCCCAATCCTTTCCCCTAGGACATACTGAATATTTAAATCTGTTTAGTATAAAATAAAATCTTGAAAACTGGAAAAATATTCTAGCCAAGTTATAAAAGTAAAACATTATTATATGACTAATTCATCAGTAAACATAAATTGTAATGAAAAAATACACATACATATGTGTATATATATACATAAATGTGTACAAATATTTAATATGTTTGAACTGCTATCATGTAAAAGTAGGAGATATTGTCCTAAGAAAACTTGTTAGTTGCAAAATATGCCTTCCCCCACAAGCTGGACTTGAGTCAGTCTGGCAAGAACAAAGGTACAACTGCAAAACCCAGTTAATGTCTTGTTGTCTGTGCTTAAAGGGTATACATCCCATCACTGGTGCTGTGTTAAATGTTTCCCATTCAGTTCCTATCCAAAAATAAGTACAGCATTTCAGATATTTGGGACAAAGCTTTCTGGCTTGTTTCATCTCAATTGAGTCCTTTTCTTCTGTTTCAAATATTCACAAGGATGCCCAAGTACTGAGACAAACTACCCACTAGAGGGGAGTGATGGAATCATCCCTCCCACATATACCTTCCTTCTGTCCCTCCCTTTTTACACTGATGATCTTGTTGTGGGTTCTCTGTCAAAAGCATCTCCTCTAAAAGTCCCATCTGGGAGTATGTGGCTAGGGCCAGATTAATTTAAGGGATGCTTACGTTAATACAGGTAATGTTGACACTTGGGAACAATAGGCGTAAGGATACGTGACTGAGAAAGGTAATTCCCAGTGGAAGTCATGGGGCAAAGCTGCCAAACACAATTAGTATGGTGTAGTGGAATGACCTTCAAATCTGAATCAGAGGAACTAGGAAATATGTCAACTATTAACTCCCTATGCCTAGGTTTATTTTTATTCATTTTTCTGGGTATCTGTTTCTCATCTGCAGATCGGTAGGATTGTAACAGGTGATCTCTAAGGTTCCTTGCAGACTCAGATCTAAGGTCCTATTACTCTTTTCCATATCACATTATAAGTACATATTACTTATATTACAAAACTCCTCCTTCATTGGCACAGTTAATTATTTTGTGATTAATAAAGATGTATGTATTACAATGAAGGATTAAAGCTTTATTGTATACTGTTGGACAGTAGACACTAGGAATAAACTTTTCATATTCAGAGGAGCAGAATTTTTAGACTTTAAGGAATGCTAACATTTTGTGGCATCTCTAGTGGTTTAGAACTGTGGCATCAAACTCACGTAGAAATGAGGACCATTAAGTCATACATAATGATCCCTGAAAACCACATATTACCACTATTTTCTATTGTAATTTTCATTATTTTGTTAAATATTCCCAATTACATCTTAATCTGCTTGAACAGTATTTGGGAGTGCTGTCAGTATGTTTTTGATAACTCTGGTTTAGAAGATTATATGCCCAGAGAAGAGCCTTGGTCAAAATAATGCTATGGGTAGAATCCAGGCAATCCACTAAGTCAGACTTTAGGTAGCTACCAAGAAGAAAGTTTTGAAATAGCCTAAAATGGAAGGCCAGACAGAAATAAAGCATCTATTATTTTTTCTAAAGATCTTAGAGTAGATTCTTAACTTTTTTTTGTATCATGGACTCTTGTCTGCTTAAAGTCTATGGAGACTACTATTTCATAATAATATTTTAGACGCATAAAATAAAATATGAGGGAATATAAAGGAAACCAATTATATTGAAATATAGTTGTCAAAATTAAAGGAAATATATCATTCAAAGAGCCTTGGTTAAGGGTACCAGGTAGAGGCTAGAAGTAAGGTAGCACCTGACTTTAAAAGGCTGACCTGTAGGTGAAGTTAAGGTGACATAAAATGAGTAACTAGAGACTCTTTACCTCTAGGTTAATGTGTGATAATTTTTTAAAGATCTCTTCTCACTTCAGTAAAACATTTAATACTACTAATAATAATCTAACTAATTTGGGCTGTGCTAGAGGAAGAACCCTGAAAGGCAGGTACAGGTGAGTAAGGACAATCCCAGGACAATGCCGCCGGAAGAGAATCTTCTGATTTCCTGCCTAATGGTAATGAAAAGGTGGCAGTGAAGGCTGTGAGGAAGTCCTCTGTTTGGGATACGCCTTGAGCTCCATTTCCCCACAGGCTCAGAAATGATAAGACAGTTAATCCACACAGAGAGCCCCCACTTATCCACAATAGGAAGCAAGAAATCATTCTGGACTTTCAGATTCGAAATCTTGGGGTTAGCTTTCATTCTTTCTTCTCATATAATTCATTTTTCTCTCTGAAGACTTTTTTCCTATGCAGTCTCTCATACTGGGATCTTTCCTCTACATTTTCACAATCAATACCTGAGATAATGGGGAAATAATAAGATAATACCAGTCCAAAGCCAGAAATGCCTTACCTGTGCAATTCCCTCCAGTTCTGTCCAGTTCATAGCCAGTCTCACACTCACAGCGGAAAAGGCCAGGAAGGTTGTGACAAGTCCCAAAGACACAGATATTAGGAAGAGAACACTCATCGATATCTGGAAGTTAGGAAGAAAAAAGAGAATTGTTGGCGAGGGGTGAAGATGAGAGAATATCTTTCTCTTTATAAGCTGCTTTCAATTTTTAGCGTTCACTGCATTTTGGCACCTCTTTAGGAATTAAGAAACTTCCAGTGCTCAGTCAAGATGTCTTCCCTGAGGTTTATGTCACCTCTAGCATGAGACTCTTGGTGACCCCATATGGGATTTTCTTGGCAAAGATACTGGAGAGGTTTGCCAACTCCTTCTCCAGTTCATTTTCAGATGAGGCAACTGAGGCAAACACGGTTAAATGACTTGCCCAGGGTCACAGTAAGTGTCCAAGAACAAATTTGACTCTAGGCCCACCACCATGCCACCTAGCTGCACTCCACACAAAGTAGGCACCTTCTAACTCTGCTTTCCAAGATCATAGTAATGATGATCATTTGCTTAGTGCAGACATAGGATTGATTTTAGCTCCTGAAGTTCAGACCTCCTGAGCCCAAGTGATCCACACCAGCCTCTGCCTCCCCAGTAGTAGGGATTATAGGTGTGCAACATCATGCCCAGTTAAAGGAAAGCATTTTCAAAAATGGGGAAACAGCGCGTGAGATTTACATGAGAATTCAAATTTTTCTTTTTGGTGACTGTCAACTTCTGGGGTGGACATATACTAGTCTTGACTAGACTGAGAAAAAAAAAACCTTTCCATCATCTAATTAAGATGTGGCTTTCTATAGCGCATTTCCATTAAAGTTTTCTTAAAAGGTAGTTATGTTCCATGAAATGTTATTCTCATTTCTAAGCCAGATACAAACTACCTTTAGTTAAAACGTGCATTCAGCCTAGTGTCCGTGAATATGAAATAGCTATTATAACTATATTACAAACTTTAGAAAATCCACACTGAAACATAGAATATCTCTTTAATTCTGAGTTTCATTGTTTCTAAATACTTAGAACATAAGCACACGTGGGCTTCAACCATTTCTTGGACCTAAACATTACTCAAATGAACTATAAGACAAATTCAGTTTGCAAATTTGAAAGTTACTACGCAGAATTCTATTTAAAAAGGTATTTAAAGCCAAAAGAATGTTGTGTTCAGACATAAAGATGACCCTTCTAAAATTCACCAATAGTATGCAATGTATCAGGAGTTCTTATTCCAGTAGTGGGGATGAGTTGGCATTAAGTCAACCACACTTACTTGTCTGATCTCCCTTATGACCACTGGCATGAATTTGTAAGAGAGCTGACTAAGATTCAGCCTACAGTTTATTGCCACAGAGCAGAGTTTTTCTCTTCATGAAAAGAAATGGCCCATGTGGGAACTGAACTCATAACCAACTGAGCTCCAACCTGAAGCCAGAACACAGCAGAGTAACAAGTATGGTGGGTGCATCATACTTTAAAGTAACAAAGCATTGATTTTTGCCTATGACATCATTGTAGATTCTGAGGTCTCCTACTTGTTACCTTCACAGGCTTTTCCATCAGCGCTCGGCACAAATCCCATATCACATTCACAACGATATCCTCCTGGGGCATTGAGGCACTGCCCATTTCCACAAAGGTTCAGATTTTCTGAGCATTCATCAAGATCTAAATTAAACAAAAATTTCAGTTTATAGTTAAAATCATTACTATTAATTGTGAGCCTGAAGGCCAATGGTACTTCTATTTCAAGTCAAGTCATTTCATTAAACATGTATGTGTCAAGTTCTCTATAAGGGTGCCCGGAATGCAAAGAGACCAACAACATAATCTCTACCCTCAAGGTGCTTACATTCTATTGGGGAAAAGAGAGAAGCAAATGCTAAACATATGCCAAGTAGTTTTCAGGGGCAGGAAAAGAACGGCTCTAGAAATCAGAGGCTCAGGATGCTCCTCATGGATAACGTCGCACTTGAGTTGAGTGGTGGAGAAAGTTACAGATTTTACAAGATGAGAAGGAGGGGGGAGAGTATTTCCTAGACAGTCTTGTTTTCTCTGCAAAACTGGTCCCATTCGGGTTCTCTAGCTGTAGGAAGTTTTACAAAGACTCATCCATAATAATTTAAAACAAGGAGTTAGTTGCTTGATTTTAACTAAATCTATTTAAGTAGATTTGACTGCGTAAGGAAATATGCATTGTATCAAGAGTGTGACTCAAAATTAAATTTCCATCTTAGCTGACCCTTTGCAATCTGGTAAACAGTTAAATAGCAGAAAAGAACTCATGTGGGTGACCAATTTAAGGAAAGCATATACAAATTCAGAACTTGGTAAAAAAAAAAGTTACTACACTATAATCTCGACTATAGAACAGAAAATTTAAAAGAATCAAATGATTCTCTATGCTACTCAATACTTAAGCATTTCTAAGAAATGACTCAAAAAACTTAATTAACTCTTTCAACTCACAAGAACAGCAATTTTACCGAGGGCTTGAAAGAAATAATGGATCTCCCTAAATTACTTCATACCTGGGATTACAGATATGTAAGAAGGAAATTACAAATACATCTGCAGTATACAGATATAGATATATCTATGAGAAAATAACATAATATGTAATTATGTGGTTCATAATATATAATTATATGTTTAAGTACATGAATGTATTTAGAAATAGAAACAAACTTCAGGATATACTAGCTCTATTTGGGTTAACTTGATCTCAGAATACTGCTGTGTTCAGGAGACCAGTGAAACAATGCCATCAAGCATAGGTCTGAGTACAGTAAAATATGTATGTAACAATTACTGTGGAAGTAATATTGAAAGTCTATATATCGAAACAGTTTCTGAGCTCTCCTTAAACACAGAAAAATTATTCTGACCACAGATCAATAGATGGGGTCAGTCCGGAAAAGAACAAGTAATAGATCAGAAACATGCAAAGCAATTTAAAAGACCCATAACAGGAAAGACGCTGAATGGTGACAAAGTAGACTTATTCATTAGCCACATGGAACTTCCTAGAAACTATACAGATTTAGAGCTGAGCAAGAAGGAACGTGGTATAAAGGATAAAGGGATGGATCTGGGAGGAAGAAAGCTTCCCTTATGTTCTGCTTTGGTACATGCTAGCAGAGTAATCATAAGCAAGTCACGCAACCTCTCAGTGCCCCAGGCCATAAAGACAAGACCAGAAAAAGATAAGTTTTGGATCAGTTTCAGTAGAAGCAATTTCCACACCAGCTCTATACAGAGGAGATTGCAGGTTTAGATCAAAAATTATATTGAGCATTTTTCAAACCAACACAAAGTCGGTTACTTCCTGGAAGCAGTCCCAAACCCTTGCTTTGGATGATCAAATTTTCAATTTACCTATATCAAATACCTAATTTTTCCTAATATTCCAAAATTTTCTTAATGTTCCAAAATACCTAATATTTCCTTACAAAAGTAGATGGTGATTGACCCGTCTTTCCATAATGAATTGGGGAACTGCAATATATATCAACAACTTGTCTTCTTCATAGATTTTCACTTTACTACTATGACATAAGCATCTTCTCCTTCACTTCAGATAAGAACTTACCTATACAAGTGAATCCATCTCCAGTGTACCCTTCCTTACATAAACAGCGGTAAGACCCCATTGTATTTTTGCAGTCAGCATGTTGGTTACACATATGCGTCCCATTAGAGCATTCATCCAAATCTAAAAGGAAAGGGAAGAAAGAAGTTCTATAAAAATAGTAAGACAATGAAGCCTTCAAAATGCTTCACCACTAAATACATTTAAATTTCCCTAACAAGTTTTAATAAGAAATCTACACAGTTTAAAACCAACTTAGATTTTGAAGACTTCCAAACTCACCTGTGCACTTAATGCCATTGCCAATCCATCCTGGGCTGCAGCTGCATTTGAAACTTCCTGCTGTGTTGGTGCAGACAGCATGCCTGTCACAATTATGTGCTCCAATTTCACATTCATTGATGTCTGAAAAAATAAAGAGTAGTTTTTAGTGTTCAGAGTTAATTCTTTTTTTGCTTCCTCAAAGGCATGAATTTTCAGCCACTGAATTGCTTTCCTTGTTTCTAACAGGATAAATTAGCTTAGCATCAATGTGTATGATACATATGCCCAAGAGGTTCAAATGGCAATTCATATAGGAATACAGCATGATGAACTCCTATTTATTCTGACCATCACTGGTTACCATTTTTGAATATGAAATCAATATAAGAAAGAAAAAGTGGCGATCTCTTTAAAGGAGTAATATAATATTATTACAGTACACTGGGGGTTTTTTCATGTTTATGTACAAGCTCATTTTTTCTTGGGGATGTTACTGGATCCAAACTTCTGATCCCTGGTTCTGAAAACCAACCTCATATTATTAAGGAAGAAAGCTCTCTGAATTTCTAGCGTATGAAGGGACTTGACATGTTTCCATTTCTTGCTCACTGTGAGGCAAGGACGAGTCTCCACATGCTCTGATCCTTTCCTTAAATTTTAGAAAGTACAACTGGCATTTAGAGAATCCTGTCTTGCTGCTTAGAAACATTTTGAGAACTGTGGAGATGTCCCTAAATGGATCCTAAGTAATTTTCCTGATTCCTTGGCAACTGCCAAAGAAAGCACAGTAGCCAATAAAAACAAGAGACATTATTATTATATAGGATCAATTAGGAAAAAAAAGCCATGCTTCAAATTTCTCAAAGGAGGTCTAAAGTGAAATGTACTGTTTTTCTATTATTTTTATTGGCTTGATCACGTTTTATAACTTTATATATGACCTTTATGTTCTGTAATGTGAACACAAAAGCAGATGAAGAGAACTTTTCATTTCTTTATTAGCATTTTAGTGCATTCATTACTGAAAGGCTGAGTATACTGCTGTGTTATATAAAATTAAAGTTCCTACAAGAGTCAAGGACATCTGTCAAATATGGCAAATGGCAGTTTGGGAAGAATATGGGTTATTTAAATGGGGTCACTGTCATGAAAAATCCCCAGAGAAGAATTAGATTCCCCTTCACAAGTTGTAGTGTTTTTACAAAGTACATACCCTGAGTTAACACATTACTACATAGAAATGGAGGCTTAATCATACAGTCACATTTTCTTCAACCAGAAGCAGGAATTTGTAAGATGATAATATCATCCTGCACAGGAAACCAATGTCTGTTACAGATCTTACTGGAGGTCAAGGAAGCTAATTTTGGCATGAAGTGAAGGAAAAGGCTAGCAAGAATTTCTAGAGGTCACTTGAATAATGACATGAAACAGAAACTACACAAGCAACTTGTGTTTACTCTTTTGATTACTTAAGCAAAATGAAAAGTTTTGAAACTGCTTTGGAAATGCTTGATGAGATATTCAGCGTTCAAATGGAAGCTTTAAAATAGTTCCATGATCATATACACCCTTATAACTTTCAGAGAACACGTAAGACAATCTAAAAAAAAAAAAGTGTGCCAGACTGCCCTGCCAAAAATCTTTTAAGTCACTAATAAACATTAAATAGAAATGTTCATGGAAAAGTTCTTTTATAATTAAGTCATACAGTTGCTTCATTTTTGTAACATAATCTTGGGGACATAATGCAGATATATTAAATGCTAACCTTTGCAAAAGAGAACATGACACTCATGAGTTTCAGACTTATCATGATTTGTATTTCTTCTGAAAGTCAATTAATTCCTTAATGGTTGGAAACTACCTTCTGCTATCTGACCGACTGTCAGAGAAGGATGCCCTTCCATAGAAAGGGAAAGGGCAATGCAAGAAATACCTTGCTAACCAACGGAATCCAAAGAATACGTGATTTTTCCTGGCTTTTCTAACTTGTGAGCAAAACCATTTTCATCAAATGTTTGCAAGCAGGACACAAAACTATCTTTTCCCTTTAGGGAACCACTACGTTAGCATGAGATCCCAACTATTCTTCTCTGAAGCTGACATAATTCTACTACTTTAAGCTCTTAAAGTCACTAAGGAAGGATAGGGGGAAACAATAAAAATGAAGTCATGGAAATACTGTATGATCTAAAGTATTTAGAAAATTAGAAGCTGAATGCAAACTCAGAGATCATCTAGTCCAGTCTCTTTGTTCTAAAAATGAGAAAACTGAGGCTCAAAGGAATTAGGCAACTTGTCTAAGTTAAATCCAATTTATTAATTCCACTTATTGGGTATCTACTATATAAATACCATGAGAAAAGACAAAGTAGATAGTAGACCCCAGGTTTCCTCAATTAGTCCAGAGTGCTTTGCAGTGTATCACAATCCTCCAAGCTCACTTTTCTTCTGGACACGCATGTTACTTATGTTTCTTTCTAGCTCCTCAGAATGAAACAAGTAGGGTTAGATTTAGTCACCTAAATCTAATTATCCTGAGGTCTTTCTTTCCTATTTTCTAGTAATCAAAGTTTAAATATTTCCTAGTAAATGGTTCCCCCTTCAAGCATCTTTGGATAAGTAAAAGTTTCCACATTCAGTTTCTTCATATGTACATTCAGCTTTGAAAATCTCTTAGAATAACTGTCATAGGGTTCTACCCTAGCTCTAGGTGCCACCCTGCATCAGCAGAGGGAGCTTCCTCATCTTGGAAATTCTTCCAATGAAATCACAGATACAGTCCTGATTCCTATCCTAGATTATAGAATACAATCTGCAGCATATTCTATAATGAAAACATGGATCAAAAGAATGTAAGCTCCTTTGGGAGCAGAGATTCTCATTTTTGTCTGTCTCCAATACCTCTCAAAGAGTCTCCTTGCCACACGATTGACTCCAATAAATGCTTGCTCACTTGATTCTATTACATAATTCATATATGTGTATATCTTTGGGTAAGTTATCATTTCCATGCTTTCCATAGATGATGATAAAGGCAACGCAAGGTATCTATTCATTTTTTCATAGAGAGTTGGACCCAAAACTATTCCAAATAAAACAGAGGAGGAAACTGAGCCATAAGAGAAGGGGAAAAGTATTACATTCAAACAGACATCTCTTTAATAATACAAAAGGAAACATGGTCAAAAAACAAAAAACAACTTGCCAAATACATATTTTTCTGTACAAATGCCCCTCCGCCCTCCACTGCCCAGTTTGCTCCAGTGCTAAAGAAAGAAGCCAAAAGAAACAAAGACATTCAAATACAGGGCTGACATGCTATCCTTCCTTGGTCCCTACTCTATCTCATTCTGTCATACAAAGACTCTTTAAAGAGTCCTCAACGAACATCTCCCAGGCAGGCTAAGAGAATGATTTGAGAAAAAACCAGGGAGAAGTTTCTAGTACAGCTTTTTCTTATGCCTGACATTACAGCAATCCCAAAGGCTTGGTGACTGTGTAAATAACAAATGAAATAAAAAACAAACTCTCTCCTGTTTACATAGGGTGAAATTTGCACTAACGGTTTGAACAGCTCCTCACCAAGTGACATTAAGAATTGTGCCTAGGTAAAAGACAAAATCCGGTGGGGTAAATTATGGTGTTTCCTTGATTAGACATTAGGAGAAGCTGTTCTCTGCTAACAGAAGTTAAGAAAAGGAGTTAAGGAAAGACAGGAAGGCTGACTTTAAGACTATTTAGATCTGTAAAATCTGAACATAATCGAAACTATCTAATTGAGCACCCGTGGTTTTCATAGGCTGATAACCATGGTGCTAGGTTATTAGTGATAAGAAACTGGAGAGAAATAAGCAAAATATTTTGCTGACTGGTGATGACTTTGATGTGTATGGTTAGCTATTTATGGTAGGCTAAAACTTCACATTCCCTCTCTATGTACTGTTTCATGTAGCAAATATAATCCCAGGAAGATCTGGGATTCAATTAGCATAGACAATCTTCAGTCTGGCTAATTTCTCCTCTAATACATATTCTAACTTGCCTATGACTTTGTATGTAAATCCTGAGGAACTGTTTAAGATGTACAGAAGCTGAGTGAATTCCCCAGGGTTACACAGTAATTGGCAGAAGTAGGATTGGAATTCAGGTGTCCCTAACACTCAGCCAGATACTCTAACCACTCTGCCTCTATTTATTTATGATGAATTTATCCAATTAAATTCATTTACTTAGCAAAAACAATTGTCTAGTTTAAGAAATGGAATTGCCCAGGAATTTTAGAATTTACAGATGAAAGTGATTCACTCTGACAGGCTCCTGGCAGGTATAAATAGACTTGTGCAGCCATATCTTGCATCAACTGTCTTCACAAAGAGGCTCCGGTACTATCAACACCCTCCATTCAAGATTTCCCTTCCATTTTGACTTCTACACAGGTAAAGTAGCATGCTTGATTGGTTTCCTAACTGCAAACAGGCTCAATGGACAAAGAATCTATACCCAGGGTCACAAATTATTTTCAGTTTTCTTAAGCCAGTGACAGGCAAGATTGTTTTTCTAGATGAAGACCAAGTGCCTAAAATTTGGTGCATTAAAGGTTTCAAGAAGATGTATGTCTACCCTGTATAACAGAACATTCCCCTCAGCAAAACCCACATTTTTAGATGCTGAAGGGAAAAAGAAGAAATCCTTAACATCTGTGTGGGCTGGGAATGTAAGTTAGTGGGTGGCTTTTGAAAACTGCATGATGGGGTGGGGGGGGTGGAGAGGAAGAAACATGTTTATTTGTTAAAATGGAAACAATCATTAAAGACAAAGGTTTAAAAATATTTAAAACAAAATGTAATGGAACCCAGAAGATGTTTCATAATTTTAGTGAAACAGTTTTTCCACTTTGAAATATCATAAATTGATATAATTTTTAAAGGTACAAATATGTATACATATACATACATTTAAGCTGGTGGACAGATCACTGTTGCCTGTCATCAAAACACAATTTAAATCTTGCTCTTTGATGTTATTTTATATGTAGCTGGTTTATTATTCCCAATTAGGAGAGACCACTATCACTATTTATACTTGTTGCCTAGAAAATTATAAACACTTGTCTTTAACGTGGCCTTCACTAAGAAAATTTTACCATATTATAAGCTGTGAATTACCCTACTTTTAATTTAACAAGCAGGAGCAGAGCCAAAAGAAACTTAGATCTCCTAATTTTTTTTAACTACCCCATTTAAAAAAATCATTTTAAATTCTATTTAATGCTTTTCCAAATCTGGCTTTTAGATCAAATGTTCCTTTAGTTAAACAGGGGTTCTTAAGTTAAAGTCTGTGAACTCAAGTTATTAAAAATATTTTGATAACTATTTCAATATAATTGGTTTCCTTTGTAATCCTATATATTTTATTTTATACAATGAAAAATACTATTCTGAGAAGGGGTCCATAGATATTACCAGACTACCAAAGGAGTCCATAGCACAAAAAAGGTGCAGAACCTCCGGATTTTTAAATATTTGTCAGCAGTGGAATTAACAGAGCTCCCCTATTCTAAAAAGCCAAACATTTTTCATATGATCCTATATATCCTAAAAAAAAAAAAAAATCCTTGTGAGGAACATCTAAAAACACTTCCACAAGTTTATAATTAGAAAAATTGAGGTACAGAACACCTTGGTTATTTGTATAAGGTTATAAGCCAACACGAAATAAAACCCAAGTCCCCTCTAACCTGGTTTAACCATTAGACCAGATTGTCTCATACCATGGCAAAGCAAAGCAGTCACTGTGTTACTGAGTCTGCTAAAGGGTTGTCTGAATTCTATCAAACTGAAACTTAATCATAGGCTATGATTTTAGAGGGGAAAAAGAGAAATAATGAAATGCTGGTCCTTAGGGAAGGATAAAGAATTTCTTGGATTTAGATCTATTCACATGTCTCCATACACATCAGTAAAAAGCAGCTGTTACTAATGTACAACTGGTAATGCTTCATCCAACATACAATGTAAAACTCCATCCAGCCTTTACATTCTTAATATCTATGTAAACTTAATTTATGTAAAATAGACATTTCAAGAACCTAGTGAATAGAGGCCCAGACTTGGAGTTAGAAAGACCTGGGTTCAAGTCCTGCTTCAGACAGATACTGGCTATGTGATCATGGGCAAGTTAACCTCTCAGTGCTATAGGAACCTCTATAAGAATCTAAGTTACAACTGAGTTGTCCAACTGCATAGCGGAGACTTGCATTGGTGGAGGGAATTCCCAAACAGCAAGTTTCCTATACTGCTGAAATTTTAGATCTGGTCCCCATACTTAAAGGGGCCTTTTTATACACCATAAAATCAAACTTCACTCTGTATACTCCCAAGTCACACCAGCACACGCTGGCATTAAATTTATCCCATTTTAAATATTCTGCCCTCTGTATGTTGGTTGATTTTTGCTGAACTCCTTTTTTCCTTTATTTTTTAATCATTGTTATAAGGGATGGCTTACTGAGAAGAGGAACAAAAGATATCAAAACGATTTAAGATAAAAAATGTGTACACTTATTTTAAAGTGGCCTGAGTGCTGACACCAGTCAAATGCGTCATTGTCATGAAAAATTTATCAAAAGAAACCCTGTTAGAATTCCTCCAAAAATCAGCCTCAGCTTTTTACCTGAGAGGCTGGGGAGAGTTTTAAAAACCAACCCAGACAAATGCAAGGGCAAGAACCGGACACGTAGAATTCCAAAGATCCCCTTGCTTAGAGACTTCCTCACCATATTCTCCAGTTTTTTCTTCTATCTATAAACATCAATATCCTCTAACTTGGGCTAAATTTCAGTCAGCTCACTTGATCCAAGTCCTTAAACTAGCCAGGCACTGAGTAAAGTGAAACACTGTTATGACCCACTTTTCTCAATTCATTACTGCCAGACCACCAAGTCCTTTCCCAATAGCCTGTATTTATACTGGAAGATACAAAATAAAACCCGAACAACCAAAACATATAAAGAGGACTGTATGTACCTGTTTTGTTGGTTAGAAGGAAGGAATCTACATACTTTCTGAACAGTATCTGGCACCTCTCAAAAAATTTAAATCAGTCAAAAAGGATGCAGGACTAAATATCATTGAATAAAATTGAGTGAGTGTCAAAGAGACTCCATCTTCCTGCCTAAGTTCGTCATTTGGCCAGGATCTGGGGTTCTTAATACGTTATATTATTAATGTCATTATCCTGCGCATCTATAAGCTGGAACCTTAGCATTCTTGACCAGTTTTAAATAACAATGTACATTTGGGCTGGACTGAAATATTTTGATATAATTAAGTTAGGTATCTGTACATTCACCACTTTGCCAAGCTGCGAATATTTTAGTGTTCATTTCAAGCCATGAGAGCTTGCCAAACTAGCTTTTGGAATAGATGTATGTTATTTGAAAATAAAGTATACAGTTACCTAATTCAAACCCAGCATGAGCTCCATTATGCTTTCAAATTATGTTATGTTACATGTGATTTTCTATTATATTAAAATATAGGTAATTACAGTAAATTTTTATTATATTATCTCAATTTAATATTTTTCCATGCTGAAAAGTGCTAGCCAAAGATCCATAAAATATCACCATTTAAAAACAGTGCTTTCCTGTTTATGAATGAATGCATGTGTGCGTGTCTCACACAAACATACGTACATATATATCTATATGGAGAGAAAAAGAGTCCTTAGTAAACATTTTTAAGAACTTTTATGCATGTCATTAGGAGACGGCATAAGACAAATACAACTCTACAGAGTCTGAAATCATCTTATTCATAAAATTATTTAGGTTCAATGAACACAGGATGAATTAGGCTAAAGCAATGTAGTAAAACCTCACTAATTCAAACAATTTGGGAGCAAAACCAGTCTAAAGTGGTGAAAAGTATTATAGCGTTTTTGAAAATAACATTTTTGTTACTTTTCAGTTACATAACATACTAAGCTAATAGCTGCTGAAAATAAGGGCCTTCAGGAATCTACTTTAATGAAAGGTGGCATGGAGTACAGAAAGACTGTTAGACACAGACTCATATACATCCTAATTCAAATACTTAACTATTTGCATGATTTTCAGCAAGCCACTTTCCCTCTCTGGAGTCTGTTTTCTCATCCACCTTAAAATGGGTATAACCATGTTTCACAACCTCTCCCACAGGGTTGTGAGGAAAGCCTTCAGTAAACATACAGTTCCATAGAAATGCAAGTTATTGTTATCATGAAGAAGTAAAAAAGCTGGGAGTTTGCAAACACAGCAAATGTCTGCAAATAAATGATTATAAATGGCCTTTAACTTACATTGCTGCCAGACAGCTGAACAGCAAATCTTCTGCAAGGGAGCCACATTTCTGCCTTTCATTTATTTAACATACCTTTCTGAAATGGCTAAGTCAGAAAATTTTAGCTCTAAATTCTATCCAAATGGATCACAAATTCTAAACTCATGGAGGCTAAATTACAGTTTATAGTCATTCAGGATAGTCCAATTTATACTTTAATAGATGTTAAAGTAGAATATAACCCCCATGAGGCCAAGGATAACTTCATTTTTGTAATTTTTCCCCAGCACCTAACAGAGTTCTTTAAACAAGGCAGATACTTAATGAACGTTTATTGAACAGAATTTAAATTAAGGATGGATCACAAACATACTAACAAAAGTTGCCATCTCAGTAACTTACTAGTTTCTCATTCACATTTAAAAACATACCTGTACAGCCAGTTGTTCCTTTTTTGCCTGAATATCCCATGTCACAGTGACAGATGAATGAGCCTTTCGTGTTCTCACAGGTGCCACTCAGACAAATGTTTGGATTAAGGTCACATTCATTAACATCTGGAAAACATTTTAACAGTAATATTTATAAAGAACTTTCATATGATATTGTTAGAGTTATCCTTGAGATAAAGCTACTATGATAAACATATATCTTAAATCAAAAATATTTAAGTGGTTTTCACCAAAATTTGGATATTATTAAGTTTTAAGGCACTAATTCACATTTACTTGCCAGTTTTCTATCTATTAGTCTTAAAGATACATACAGAAATTTGATGAGTTGTATGTCAGGCTACAAAAAGGTATTAAAATGATATAACATTCTCAACTAAAGACCTACTATAGTATATAATACTAGCCCTGGACAACAGGCTATCTGCAAGACCGTTTTAAGCTTTCCTGAATTTACCTAATGTCACTTGATTGATGAAATAGTGAAAAATTCAAGTTGTCACTTGTTTTTATTTATACAACATCAGAGGCAGTTTTCGATGATATTTCTTCACCGAATGACTGCACTCTGTCTCCCTAGCTCAGTTACAACATCTAGACAACAGTTATTGACTATACTTCTTTCCCATATTGATAAATTATTTTCACATATTCCTTATTATTTTTTAATTTTAGAATGTCTGTTAAAAATCAACTATTCTACTATGAGGGTAAGACAATTGTTTTTTAAGACAATTTAAAACAGCTATTTTTAAAATAACAACTACTCTATTAAGAGAGTAAAAAAAACAGTATATTCATCAACCAGTCCCCATTATCCTTCTCCTAGACAAAACAACTTGCTTAACAAAAGCTTTCATTTAAGCCACAATGCAAAGGGTTAAGTTGGCAAAAATAATTTATAAAAGGCATTTCACAGCACTAGATCAAATTATATTTCCATCAAGGTCAGAATTCTGTGTCTGACAAGAATGTGAAGATAACAGTATTGGTATATCATGACATCAATTTCAAAAATAAGGCATACACCCTAAATATCTATTACTTTCCTCTTGAAAACTTATTATGGATTTATTATCCACCTTCTTTGCTTAGCTGACTAAACTTCTGAGCGACTGGACTGATTAAGAAACACTGGTCCTTTTGACTTACCTACACAGGTCTTCATGTCCTCAGATGCCATGAACCCATCAAAGCACAGGCACCTATACTCTCCAGGTATGTTTGTGCACTGACCTCCATCACAAATATTAGGGTTATCTTCACACTCGTCAATGTCTATAAAGGAAGAAAAAACACAAAACTGAATTGTGTTTTATTATGAAGTAGATAAAATCATAGCAAATCCAAGAGCACTGTCTTCCATCGCAGAGACAAATCCTAGGATTTCAGACTTAGGCTTCAATAGTTGTCTAGTACAAACTATATCTGAAAAAGAAGCTTTTCAACAATATGCATGGCAAACTGTTGTCCAGGCTTCACTTGAAGACTTCTTGTGAATATGGATTCATTCCTTGACAAGGGAGCCCATTCTGCTTTTGGGCACCTCTAAATTGTCACCAAGTTTAGATTTTCCTTTTCACAATTTCTAGACACTTCTCTTAATTTTGTCTGAAAAAGTCTAACTCATCTTTCATGTGCCTGACCTTTGGTAGTTACAGAAAGGCTATTAATCCCTTCCTCTGTCCTACCCCAAGTATTTCCTTCTTCAAGCTAAAAATCCTTAGTTCCTTCAACCAACTGTCAAGAAACTCATGGCATTTCACTCCCTTAGTTACCCTTCTCTGGATACTTTCCTTCCTAAAATCAACATCCTTCCTAAAATACGGTTCTCAGAACTTAACATAACAGTTTAGCTGTAGTCTGAACAAGGCACAGTACAGCAGAACTGTCACCTTCTTATTTCTGGAACCTGTGCCTCTCAATGCAGCCCAAGAGCATATTAGTTTTTTCTTTTCCTTTTCTTTCTTTCCTTTTTTTGCGAGGGTTGGCGCAGCATGTGGGGGGGGGGGGGACGGGGAGGGAGGTAGAAGAGGGGTTGGTGCTGCAGTTGACTCCTACTGAGCTTGCAATCCACAGAAATCTTTCAGGTGCAAATGAAGCTTTATCCAAAAAAGAAAAAATCCAAAGCACATCAAATGCTCTGGGCAAAAAAATATATATATATTTTTAAAAAAAAAGGAATTTTTATCATGTCACCAGCATTAACATCACCTGTGACCTAGACAGCTCTTACGCTTGGTTAAAAATATGTTATATTACTATTAACAAGATAATCTCCTATCTGCATTTATCCCTTTAAAAAGCCTTAAGAACCATTCCCCTTTTCTCTACTAAGATGTTTCATCATGGTAGGGAGGTAACTCTGATTTCTCTAAGGCAATGCCAGTGGAGTACAAATTCTGCAAATTCCTATCCCACTCTGGAGATGCTTGGAGTGGGAGCTGGGTAATAGACTGTATACTTATTCTTACAGGACTAATCAAGTTAAGTTTTGCACGTGCTCAGATGTTTGTTCAATAAGTGATACACTTCTTGGCTATAGGAAAGGTTGAGGATGGAATATATCGATGAACTTTCTTGTAACTGCAAACATCAAAACCACATCCTAGTTCTCTTCTATATATCGATGCTACTTTCAAGGCATGTGCTTTTATAGGCCTACAATCCAAATGATTCTGAATCCTCATTAAGAAAAGCTGGGACTTGCTCTGTCTCACGTGAGCGTTCTTACAATGAAACCAATAGTTTTAAGAGTCTAGTCACTTTTAACCCCCAATTTTATTCTAGTCATTCTGTCTCTTAAATGATGGCCATGAGATTAGGAAATACTACAATTAGGTTTTATATAAAGTTATCTTTGTTCTGATTCAAAATCCACCTCAGAAAAAAAAGTCTGCTCATTTTTCATTTTACATTTGGGTTCCATACATCTGTAATCATGGATTTTAAATAAACAAATGTATTTTTAGTTTGTGATGGGGAAGCAAATATTCTTTGGCCATAGTCACTGGAGATATCAACTCTTCTATTCTATTGAGCTTATGAATCCTTAACCTTAAAGGAAATGCATTTCCTCCCAAAACATATTTCTCATTAAGGTAAGGTTTAAGAACTACTACAAATAACAAACCTGAAAATATTTTCAGGACAATTTAAGAATCCTAGTTCACCCTAATTTGTCTATTTCATTTATTAAAATTTATTTCATTTTTTTAAAAATTATTTAAATATTTATTTAAAATTAGCTAAATTATCTAATAATCTAAATGGCCATTCCCTTGTTCAGCCTATATGACAATTACACGCAGTTTGTTTTACCCGGATGCTTTCTTCTTTGTACCCCAACTATTCCAGGAAAATTCCAAGTCTGCTACTAGCACTATGCTAAATATAAGCTGCAGGCATCTGAGGCTCAGAAGAAACTTTATCTCACTGTGCATTAGCGTTCCCAACTTGCATGTTTTTTAAATATGCAAAAGAAGGAAAACTGATTAAGTCATGACACTGCTGCTCTTGGAATACTCAAAGGAGCGGCGTGCCTAAAGCTAAAGAGAAAATGGATACTTACAGATTTTATCATATTGAAACATATTTCATCTTGTTTAGATATATTTACATAAATACTCCAAATGACCCATGATTTAATTCTGCCAACATAGATCACTACTCTGTAACGCATCATTAGATAGCTTGATGAATTGCTCTGGCCAAACAAAACTCATGACCCATAGGCCAACCTTCTGGTGATGAGAAGCTGGTCCTCACAGGACAGACAGGAGGCCAGTAAATGGGCCTATACTCAGTCTCTTCAGCTGGGTAAGAACTGGCAGAGCTACTGAGAGCCTTTACATCAAGATGTGGCCCAGTGAGGATTCAAGGACGGTTCTGATGTAGGAACTGGTTATTTTTGTACAACACAGATGTCTGGGAAAAGTAAAAAATGTAACTGCTCTTCTACAAATGGGTATTTCAAATTAGGCAGAACACAGAGATGAAAAGGAGTCCCACACTGCAGTATACATAGAAAAAGTAACACATAAAAACTTAGTGAATATTTTCATTTTTCATCTAGATGCGTGGTGACATGTAGATATGGACATTCATATGGAATCATCCAAGGATATACTTGGGTTGTTTGCTTTCTAAAATCTCATGGTTGAAGGATCCTTTGGTGCTCCAAAGAGCACTTATCTGAATCTTGAAAAGGGATTTTGAACTTTAGTGTGCTTAGACTCGCCAAAACATATAAATGATATCTCTCCAACTTGTCATATGCATATTTTCATCTTATTTTGTGAAATATGGTGCCTTTGATCCTGAGGCCAGCTGTATGGGTCATTTAAGAGGAGTCCCATTTAATTCAACATGGATTTACCACAATCCATTCTGAAATAATGTAATAGTAAATGATGAACATGCTGTAGAAAACAACGTAAATCTTTTCTACAATAATTATCTGTTCAACTGAAATATTTATTATATTTGGATCATAAGAAGACCTCATCAGTTTGAAAGTATGTCAAGGAATCATAGATTTAAAGCTGGAAGGAACTCTAGAAGCTACCTAATCCAAACGCTTCATTTTACAGTTGAGGAAACCAAGGTCCAGAGAGGGTAAGGGATTTGCCTGCTCCCCAAAAGCTTTCTCTGACTCTGCATTAGCATTCCCAAACTTCCTCTTGCCTCTATAGACTGCACTTCTTTTGCTCCAACCTATCCTTTATCTAAAGGAGCTAACCAAACAGTACATATCGCTCTTAACATCGATGTTCTTCCTGTCTTAGATGTGGCTTACAGGAACCTGAAACAAGATTGATTAACTTTAATTAATAAATTATTTTGATCTATACATTTTAACCCCAATATAATGTTAAAAGGAATTTTACCAGTGCAAGATCTCTGATCTGGCATAAGTGCAAATCCCTGTCGACAGCTGCATTCATAACTGCCTTCAGAGTTGGTGCAGAAGGTGTCACAACCCCCATTCATTATGCTGCATTCATCGATATCTGGAGAAAAAGGGAACAGGATAATTTTATATTTTTCTCTGCTTCACCATTATGGGCCATGTTTAAGATTTGCGAAGATGGGCAACATACATCCACTAGGGATAAAATTTAGGACAATTGGAAGTAATTCGCAGTTCAGCAATGGGCAGTTGGATAAAATGATCCTTGATACAGATTCAGTTACAAACCTGAAATTCAGTCCAGATCCAAGGAGGGGTTGGCTGAGGTCTACAAACCTTTACAAGAACCTGGGCTGAGTTCTTAGTTGGCCTGGGCCATGTTTCAGAAGAATTTGGGCTGAATTATGGTTTCGGGTGGAAACCATGTGAGACTTGGCAGTTCCACATGGTTTCCAACCCAAACCAGGCAAAAGTTGGCAGAATCCTCTAAGGTTCACTTTGATTTTGGGGTTCATTTGTTAAAACAATGGTGCTGTCTTTATAAGTCTTCCCAGGACTACTTAATTCAATGAGGAGTTCTCAAAGAAACTGTCATGACTAGAACTCAAATTGGCACTAATCCTAGCCTCTATTTCCATACTCAAAATCAACACACTCTTGTAATGATAATAGAAAGCACTATAGCACTTTGTCTATATATTAGCCTATCTGATCCTTGAACAACCCTCTACAGGGAAGATACTTCTACTTTACATCTGGGGAAACTGAGGTTCATAAAGGTGAAGTTATTTACACGTAATTTCATAACAAATAAGCATTAGAATAGAGCAGGGTTTGCTAAACCCTAACAATGCTCCAATATTTTAACTATTTAACTAAAGACTCTCGAGGCGAGCAGTTTTCCAATGTTTGGGTCTCAAGACCCCTTTCAAATTATTGAGGACTACCCAAAGAGCTTTTGTTTATGTAGATCATACTTTCTGATATTTACCATATTAGAAATTAAAACATTTATTATTATGAAAATGGTTTTATCTCATAGACCACCCTTGGAGAACTGCTGCTCTAGACCATAAGTTCTAAGGGGACAAAGAGTGCATTTTAGGCTTCTTTTTTATCTCTATGATACAGTGCTGGGGGCAGAGCAGATGTTAAAAAATTGCTTGCTGTTCTGACTTAACATGTGTGCATAAAGTAAGATACAAAGTACCAGACACTATTCAAACTTTTACGACCCAAATGGTCCTTACTAGGGACTGAAACATTCTACAACCTTCACCTTTTTTTTTTTTTTCAAATCAAGCTTGACCAAATTTGTGGCAAGAATCCCGTGAGGAGCTTCCTCTACCAATGCAGATCAGTACCTTTTCCACAACTTTTAAACTCAGAGTTGGCAGGGGCAATAAGAGATTAAGTGACTTTGCCTAGGGTCACACCTGGAGCACACCAGATATTAATCTGCCAGAGACAGCACTTGAACCCAGGTCTTCCTGATTCCAAGACCAGCTTTCTATCCACTATATACCAGGCTTCCCTTTCATCCTAATGACTCTTTGAAGAGATATAGGTAATGGAAATATCAGAGGATCATGGGTTCAGAGGTCAAAGAATCAGAGATTTTATAACTGGAAGAGATCTAAAACCTTTAACTTCACTTTATAGGTCAGGAAACTGAAGACTAGTGAGATATAAAGGGATTTATAAATAATTTTTACATAAGTTTAAGATAAATAAGTTGGTTTAAGGAACAGAATTCTGTCTATCTCCATAGTCTTGGGGAAAGGGAGAGTTTCCTCAACAGGTGTCAGAGCTTACCAACACAAAACAGTTTATCAGGTGTGGCGTGATATCCTGGATTGCAGGCACACTGGTACTTCCCAATCAAGTTCACACAGCGGCCGTTTCGGCAGAGGTTAACACTTAAATCACACTCATTGATGTCTGTTGGAAATAAGAAGACAGAATAAAAATTAATGCTTCTGGGTTGTGAGAGACAGGTGGACCAGACTCAGCAGAGAAAACTGTTGCCCTTACCCATACAGGCTGAGATATTGGGAGCCATCTGATGACCAGGAGGGCACTCGCACCGATAGCTTCCTTCCGTATTCAGGCATGTGCCGCCTCGACAAAGAAGAGGGTCTCTCTGACATTCATCAATATCTGTAAGATGAAAAAACCAAAGCACGGACTCAGGCATTTCAATGCAATTTCTTCTCATTTCCCTATTATTCTTCCTTCTCTTCTGTGGTGCTTAGACTTTGGCTGGGTTGTTTATCTCATTCTTCAAATACCCAGAACTGTCTTCTCAGTTTCCTTACCCTCACATTATCACCCCAATCAAGCGCAGTCACATGAGTTTAACTCCTTGGCCATTCTCTGTTTCTCCTGTGCCCCTATGGGCACACCTGGCTAAGTCATCCTGAGCTAAGCACAAACAGCAGAGAAAACAGCAGGTTTGGAGCAAATGTCAGGGGGCAGGGGCAGGTGACCCTTTCTGCTCACTCTGACGGAAGAGTATTCTGCGGAAAATGGCCATGAACATACCCATGCAGTTCTTCATCATCATAAATCCACTTTCATATCCATCAAAGCACTCGCATTTAAAGTCTCCTGGGGTATTCACGCAGATGCCTTGACCACACAGATCAGGAGATATCCGGCATTCATCAATATCTGTGCAAACGCAAAGGGCACCCATTAAACATCAGGGCAAATTCAATTCCTAGGAGAACTTTAAACAGACCAAAATGGTTTAAAAGACATCCCTCCCAGTTGAGCATTGACTAACCTGTGCAGTTCCTTTCTTCAGAATCGAGGGCAAAGCCATTATCACACCTACATTTAAAGCTGCCGATGGTATTTCTGCACTTGCCATGGGTACACAAACTTGGAATCATCTTGCATTCATTTATATCTTTAAGAAAAAATTAATGTGGAAAAATATTTCAGTAATCCAGGAGTTCCAACTGCCCATCATTTCAAGCTGAAAGGATTTCAGTAATATCATAATTCCTGACTCTTGGGGGTAGAAGGGAGGTCAAGGGTTATTTAGCCTAGACAGGACCTGAACAAGAATTCCCTCTACAAGAATCACCTACAGCCACCCATCATGCTCCTTTTTTTAGAAGACCTCTGATGAGAGGCAATCCATTCTCTCCTGAGGCAGTCTCTTGCAGTTTGGGGTACCTCTGTATGATAGGAAATCTTTCTCTGAAATCTGTAAACTTCCATGTTTGGATTCCCAGTTCTACCCTCTGCAGTCAAGCAGAATAAGTCTAATAAATCTAATCCTTCTTCCCAGGGGTAGCTCTTCACACACTTGGAGATAGTTACATATTCCTTCCAAGTCTTCTCCAAACTAGTTCCTCCTACTAATCCTCAAAGTTCTCGACTGTCTAGGCTGCTGTCTGGAATGCTCTCAAGTTTATCAATGTCCTTCCTAACATGCAAGATCCAGAATGCAATGTAATATTTTATGTGCTAGTCCTGGGTACTCATGCCCTTTATAATACAGCCTATATGAGCCCATTAGCTTTTTTTTTTTGACTCTCACATCACTCCATTAACTAATATTAAATTTCGAGTTCACTAAAACCCCCAAATCTTTATCAGATGAACTCCTATCTGATCATACCTCCACATCGTGTACTTGTTACGTTAATTCTTTGAACAATTGTAGAAGGCATCTATTTCTATTACATTTCATTTTTTAAGATTTGAACTAATGTTCTCTTTACTTACAAGACTGTTTCACAACATTTAAAATGAACATTAAAGACTGGACAATAATAATTTTGAACACTATTTAATGGTCCATGAGGAGCATGGCTCATTCATGTTTAGCCCTTTTCAACTTAGTATTTTAGAAAATTCCTCTGGAAAAAAAAAAGGAACACAATAGCACATTTAAATGAAACTTCTAAACTGCTGCCTTGTATGGTCCAAAGTATGCAAATTATAATCTTAGACATATGGCAACCAATTGGGCACATGTTAGGATAAAGTGCCATTTCAATGTTTTTTATGGGAATTTTTATATGCTTTAAAAAAAAGGAAGTTTTCCAAATAAGGTACCATCTAAAAATGTCAATAATTAATAAAAAATTGTACAAGACTGATGATTCTACTTTTTAAATATCTGATTCTATCAAGGTTCCATTAATATTGTAGATGGCCTCTAGGCAACTACATAGTGAGGTGGATAGAGTGCTGGGCCTGGAGTCAGGAGGACCTCAGTTCAAGTCCAGCTTCAGACATTTACTAACTGAGTGACCCTGGGCAAGTCACATGATCTCTATCTTCCCCAGTTCCTCAACTATAAAATGGGGATAAGAGCACTTACCTATCAGGGTTGTTGGAATCAAATGAAATAATATTTGCCAAACACTTAGCACAGTGCCTGGCACATGGCAGTGCCACTTAAGTGTCAATGGCATTCCACTCCATTCCCTTCCTCCTCCACCTCTCCCAGACTCAACTTGCAACTAGCTCAAAAGTGGAAAATAAGACATATGTGCGCTCTTCAAGCCACTTAGATTTCTCTTGCAGTGCCACACTCTCAAGGGAGGCATTGCTGAGAGAACCACCTGGGGCCCTCCAAACACATCTAAGCTCTAACTAGACTACTTCATAACAGATTCTATTGGTAGGAAAGGGAAAGTGGGTGAGTGGGTGATGAAGAGTCATTAAATCTCAAGAGCATCTTATTCTCTGGAGACAATGACTTAACTTAGTCCTTTCAAGAGGGACAATTTCAGTTCCTTTGAATTTACTTAAAAGACATTTAGGGAGTCTTTAAGAAAACGATGAACGAGACTAACAATTTTAATTATAGTAACATCCCTTCTGGTCCCAAACTAGCCCTTAGCCCCAACCAAAATAATGCATGGATTTTTATAGATTGAACAAATGAGCTGGTATTTGTATATTGGTTTCAAATTTTTGTGTTTCAATCAAATTATTAGTTACAATAATGAAAAGTTCTTTTTTAACATGAAAGACATTCTGGATAAAAATGAATACTTAATTCAAAACCATGCGCTATGAATATAGCAAGGATACTCTGGGCAATGTTAAGTTGGATAAACAATTATCTCCTCTCCAGAGGCTGAGGCAAATTAGTTCTGGATCACTATAGCTATTGAGTTAAATCAACCTTGATGAATACTATACCTTTGAAGAAAGGTTTTCCATTTATAATCTCTCCTCTTGTGGCAAATCCAGGCCCTCTAGGGCAAAGAGCATCATACTCAGGTGTACTCCTCACAGGACACTCCTCACATTCCACGCTGCCCCAGGCTGCCCCAACAGAACAGCAGCACGCATCCATCCGATGGCGGCCAGCAACAGGCACAGAACATTCCTCATCTTCATGTTTCAGGTAGCAAGTTTCTAGGCGGATATCTGTCAAATGAATGAAAAGAAGTTGAAAATACCACATTTTCAAAGCTAAAAATCACTGCCATTTAGGTAAGCACAGTGCTTTGCACACAGTAAGTGCTTAATAAATTCATGGGGGCTTGAACTGAAACTTCTTTCAGTAAGAAGCCAAGTTTGTCAATGGACGTCTTCAGTACATGAAGGTTCCCTTGCCTTCTGGACCCAAAATACTTGTCAAACAAAAGACATAAAGCTCTTCTGTCCTCTGCCTATCAGTGGACTTTGTGCTGTCCTCATTTCAGTGTTTCTCGTTCCTACAGATGTGCACATTGTTGATTTCCACAACCAGACATTTATCTACTGGCTTGCCTGAAAATAACCTATGCATGATAGGACAGTCTCAGGCTAGCACTAGCACCTTCTGAATGAGGACAAAGAAAGAGAAGTTTCTCTGAAAGCTGGGCAGGGGTAGGAAGTGGGACGACTGGAAAAAAAGGTCATAAATTAATAGGGGACTACAAATTTAGAGGTGAAAGGGACCTAAGAAGTGATTAATTTCAACCCCCTTGTTCTGTAGATGAGAAAACTTATGCTCAGAGAAATTAAGTAACCAGCCAGTCAATTCTGAGGCAGTATGAGAACCAAGAGCTTCCAGAGCACAGGACCAGGGCTCTGCCCACTACAACAAGACACTCAAGGAGCTTGCAAGGAGTTGGACCCAGAGATGAATGGTGATTCAGTTCCCTGTTGAGAAAGGATGAGAAGGCAAACGAAATTCCCACTTTCCTCTCCTAAACATGTTACTTTCCACAAACATTTACAATGACACACACATTCCTGTGTATACTCTACCAGTAAGCATTTGTTAAGCTTAGTAACCTTCTCTGTGTGAGGCACTGTGGTAAGCAATGGGGATACAAAGACAAAAAAGAAATCACCCCTGTCCCAAGGTGCCTCCCTTCTGATAAAGGAGACAAGACATGCGTATGGAGAATACATACAAAAGTAATAAATGGTAACTGTGGGAAAGAGTATACAAGCAGCAGAAGAGATCGAGAGACTTCTAGAGAGGGGGCCGTTAAGCTGACATGTGGAGACAACCCAAGACAGAGATGAGGAGGACTGAATTCGAGGCAGGCAGAACAGCCAGTATGGCTCGATCTCAGAAGGTATAGAAGAAAATCATGTACAGGGAGATGGGAAAGGTTGTGCAGAGCTTTAAATACAAACAAGAAACATTAGCCATTTACGAAACGAGATTCGTGGGGAGCTCTGGTCCAGGAGAAGGAACGCTGAGCTAAGATCTGGGCTCTAGTTCATCTTCCACAGCTCAACAGCTGAGTGGCCAGAGGAAAGACACTGAATTATGAGCTGCAGTTTCTTCCTCTGGAGGAAACAGGAATGAGAATACCTTTTCTGCTCACCTTACAATGTCATGGTGAAGATCAAATGCATTCATTTATTTTTAAGATATTCACGTGAAAAGTATATGTTCCCTTTCTTTTCCAGCCAGCCTCTACCAGTATCCAACACTCATCTAAATATATGAATTGTAGCTAATATAAATACAGCTTTCTGAAGCCCCCCTGGGCAATTCTTTGCTTAGGTTTTTACCACTAAAAAGGAAAATTTAAAAATTAATCACAAAATACATATCAGAGCCCCTTCCACTGAAGGCCTTGGGGCTCATTATAGATTAAGAAACTGGGGTTTGGAATGGGATTAACTGGCCTTCCTCAGCAATGAATGGAACCTCAGGCTTTTGATTCCAACTACTGAAATTCCATTCTCTAGACCACACTGAGCTTTTTAAGTGATCCAAATCCTTTAATTACATACAGCAAAATCTCTGTATGTCTGTTGATTATAACACGGTTTCAGATACATTATAGATCTAGACACATCTCCTACGTCACAGAGGACAAGTGACTTAGGCAACAGTGATAACTGCTCCAGAACTGTTCCTGTTAGGGCCCTGGAACCATCGGGCCCGGCATTCAGGGCTCAGAAGATCACGACTGGTATCCATAGAGATTTCCTCCCCAACCTTCGGTCCCTGTTATGAGTAAGAGTCAGTCTTTAGCAGCCAGCCACAGATCACACTACATCCAACATAGGTTAGGCGATGTTCACAGGATCCTCTGCCACTTACACTTTACAGTATGCTTAAAGCTGATTTAAGAATTATCACAATTCAGATGACCTATGTTTCCTATAAAGTAGGCACTGCACAAGAGAAAGGACCAACCTTTCTATTAACTAATAGGCTATCTTCTCTGGTCATGAAGAATGAAGCCTGAGACCAAATCCCACATGCCCAAACTATCAGGAGGCAACGATGAATTTGTGAGATTTGTGAGATTTGTGAGATTTATCTGTACTTGGAATCAATGAAATTTTGCAATCTGTAAAAAGAGGTATAGATGTGTGAAGTGATGAAACAAATACATACCAAGACAGATTCTTCCAGTGAGATCCAATGTCATCCCACTGGGACACTGGCAAACAAATGACCCCAGAGTGTTTACACAATGGCCATTTTTGCACACTCCCGGGAATACAACACATTCATCTATATCTGAAGGGGAAAAAAACAGAACACAATCAGAAAAACGTACTGCATAAACATCACTGCATTTCATGCTATTTGAAAAAGATACCCCTTTGGCACTGGCACTCTAGGTTACCCTCCAGTTCTATTCCCCAGAGGCTTTCTCTTCTAAGCTGCATGTAAATGAATTTGCCAAAAAAGCTACCCCTGCGTAATCACCATGGTGTTGAATCAGGAACTGCTCTGGACATTGCCATAAAATGAAACAATGAAGTAATTCTCAGTTTAAGGGAGAGGGAACTACCAACATTCTCAAGGAGGGCCCTTAGAGCCTTACAGGTCTTCTTAAATAAGAATATGTTCATGCTGCCTGACATCAGAAAGTACTGAATTAAACACTGCAGAACTTTAAGTTTTTTGTAGAGGCCTTCATAGCTTACAAAAATGCTTATATGGATATAGTTCCCTTTGAACTCTACAACAATACTAAGAGGTATTGAACTCTAAGTGCCTTTAGGGAAGGAACTGTAGATTATTTTATAGTCATATCCCCCATACTACCTTGCTTAATGCAGTGTTCATATTAGGTGCTTAAAAATTAATGAACTGGTATTGGCAGACATGGCAGAATTATGATTTCTAATTTAAAGATGAAAAAGCTAAGGTTTGTAGAAATCAAATTACTTGCCTAGTTTTACTTAAGACCCCAGGTCTCTTAACTTCTAATCTAGTGCCCTTTCCAACAAATCATGAGAAGGTTTGAAGGAGAAAAGAGAAAATTCTATTGCATAAACCATGTAGAAATAGAGGGGAGGAGCTAGTGTTTTTAACATATTCTTAAAAGACAACATGCAATAATGATGACAGGAAACAATACTGTAGTTCAAAATAATATGTCCTAAATTTGAACATTCTCAGCTGGAAGAAAACGATCCTCAAGGTATATTTCATTCTGAGTATCTAGATGAGAAGTATAAAGATGAGCGAGAGATGTCACTTCATTACATGGTACGGAAAGAAACAAAATACTTCACAGCAACCATTATCTGAACTTAAATAGTGTGTTCACTTTATGGGCAAATCACTGTGAACAAAGAGAATGAAAATCACCCCAAAATATCAAAGTAAATAGTGTACTTCTGGTTTAGGCAGTAACTAAGAAAAAGAAATGTTAACTATGGTGAAATTAGACCAGGTGGGGCTAAAGCTTTCCCTCTTCTATCTAATCTATACCTTCTCCAGTCACAGCCTTGAGATATCTCAGAGAGTGAGACATCCTAGAGGAATGCTGGGAAACCAATGGAAAAAGTGTAACTGCCTACTAATTAGACAATGGAATCACCATTTCTGATGAGTTTTCAGTGACTCCAGGTAGGAAAGGGAAAGGGAAATCAACAAGTGTTTGTGTTCATTAATTTTACCCCAATTGCACTGTTATTCCCTTTTTGGGTAGAACTATCTGTAATCTATTTGGGGAAAACACACCTTGGTAAAAAATGGAAAATTTCTCTTTGGAAGACACTGATCTTTGTCTTTTTAGGGTCCTTGTCAATGCTATCAAGCTAAATAGTGGTCAAAGAAATGATGAAGACCTGATGTCTTGGAAAAATAATTTTTCCACAGAGGAATGTTGAAAACTAACCTGTGCTTTTCTTTGTGAATAGGAACAGGTTGAGGGTCACCTTCTCTTTTTCTTTTTCTGGTCACTTACATGCACTAAAATGTTCTGTTGAGGTCATTTAAGTTATGTACAGTGGGTCTGGATTAGGGAAGTGCCAAAGGATTCAGTCATCATTTGGAAGGCAAGAGCTCGCGAGGGGGTTGTGGTGTTCCTCTTTATTTTAACAAAAAAACCCTTCTTTTCATCCCACATATGGGACTAATTGTTGTTTTTAAAATACTTCAGCTGCTGTGTCATGTCAGGTTGTGTTAGTCATGATGACCTATGGCTATCTGGGATTTTGTGTGAGTGAGAAAACCGAAGAAGCCCACCTAGACTTCTGAGGAGGATGAAAAGAGTCGTGGTATTTGTAGCATTGTAAATGTCCTTTTGCGTGTGACCACACAACACAACAACAAAAGCGTTCTCCACTCCTCTTTAAACACTATGTTTGTTCCCGTCTTCAGACACAGTGTTTTGAAATCATAGTTACTGTAAACGAAGGTTGGGGCTAGCGCATTCTGAGGTCTCCTTCTTCTTTGGCCACTGCGTTCTGACACTGGCACAAGCGTCTGACAGCTGAATGAATGAAGGCTTGTGAAATCCCCATCCAGCCTTTTATTGTTCCTTCCTTTCACTGCATATTTTTCACTATACAGTTACGTGGCAACCTTAACCAATTCAGTCAACACAAACATTCTTCCCATGGAGAGTAGTTTACAGTTTACAAATAACAATAAATACCTTCACACTGTGTTCCTTTAATTCTTGAGTACCCCTTAGCACATATTGGATCTGTAAAAAAATAAATATACAAATTTGGAATACTGAACTCCAGACTCTGTGGTTATGACATAGTGTGCAAAACACGAAAAAGCAACTGGAACATGAACTGGATTTTGTTCCTATGAATAAGTCTGAGATCACTTAAAAGTATTTTCTGAGATTGTATAGGCGTGGAAGATTAATAATGAAATGAGTCTCTTTGCCTCCCACTCAATTCCCCAAGGTGCCCTGAATACAGCACGATAAACTGAAGTCTAAGAGAATAAATGGCTGCAGACTTCTCGATAGCAATCAAACTTAAAACCTAAACGATACTATAGGCTTACTCTAAATACATCATGGAAAATTTGGTAAATGCTGATGAACACGGAAACTTCACAATCTTCAGAACTCACATGGTAAGAACTTTTAACAAACCGAAAAACCTAAATGATGAACAAGTTTACCAAACTCAGCTTTTCATATAACTTAGAATTTCAGCTAACACTGAACATTTTCCTACAGTGCAGTTATGACCACTTAATTATCTTTCTTCCCAAACTCCAGGAATTTTTTAAACCTGTCTATAGCTTCTTCAGGGGGTCTCCAAACAATGCATATGCTTCTTTCTCAACTAGGTACAAAAGTCAAAATTAACGACATGATGGCATTATAAGAGCAGATTAAGTAAACCACAAGACTATAGGCTTTGTTATTTATTTTCCTTTCTAATATCAACATAAATTATTATTGCCATCATAAGTTTTTCTGTACAACCTCATTCAGAAAAAAAAATTCCAACAACAAACTTTTTCATTGGTAACGGGATCAATAATCTCTATTAAGTATAGATCAGAACTTGAAAGAATGTCATCATACCAGGCTTTGGCTCCTAATCAAACTATTTATTATTTTTAAGCACTTTGGCACCATTTATCTTTCCCATGCGCTCAAGCCGACTGATGTAGACACATCTGGTCTACAGTTCAGGTCTACTTGCCTATCTATATTGCTTTTTTAAAGTTGGATAGGATAGAAAAAAATGAGAAAACCAACTTCTCCAAAAGGAGTTCGTCCTTTTAGCCACTGAATAAAAGTGATAAAAAAGGATGGGGCCAAGGAGGAAATAAAGTCCCCATTCTTACCTGCCTGACAAGGTGTGCATGGGCTTCCCCAGGCAGCACCCAGTGAGGAACAGCACTGTGACTTCAACGTGGCTCCATTGATATTGATTTCACATCTTCCATCAACAATGCTTTGCCAACAAGTGCCTTTAATTGTTTCTGGATGGGAAAGGGAAAGGAGTCAAACACTTTAAAACAGACTACTTGATTAGGCTCAGGTATCAAAAATGTAATTGAACATGCTACCTTCATTTACACAAGATTTACCATCATATAAATAGCAGTTTGAACTACAGCTGGCATTACCATAATGATCATAAAATCTCAGTTTCTACATAATTAGTGATCTGTTTGGTGTTAAATTGGCATTAAAATGTGTTTAATAGGAATAAAAATAAATAGAATATTTAAATAGACACATACCTATGCAGATAGTTTTTGTGGTATCCAAAGTACTTTCAGAAGAACATTCACAAACAAAGGAACCCAGGGTGTTTTTGCATACTCCATTAACACAAGGGCTTGATTCGCACTCATCAATATCTGAAATAAAAATATATTTATATTGTAGCTAAAGCTAATTTTCAGAGATAAATGACTGACTTCATTTTTAATTCTTACTTTCTCAAATGCTTCTTTTCCTAGGCTAGCTAAAATGTCCAAAGCACCGAATTTGTACATATTTAACATAGGTTCTTAAATCTCACTTCAATTCCTGAAGCTAGAACAAATTTTCCTTTCTTTTAATGAGAGGTAGCATGGTATAGTGGATAAAGACCTGGCTTTGTTACAAGGAACACCTGGGTGCATGTCCTTCCTCTACTGGCTATGTGACCCCAAGGAAATCATTTAACTTCTGAGTGCTACATGCAGCTCTCTCACACTACAAACTGAAGAAAAGGTGACCACCTACATTGGTAGGCAGTTTCCTCATCTGAATTTTCATACAGTAATGAAACCCCAGATCCTGATCCATCTTTAATTATTAAATGCTGCTGAATGATTTAAGAATATCAAGGTCAATGGAATGAGACATTCTGAAGAAGGGGCAGCCACACTGAGGGCAAAAGGCGCTCCACTGTCAGTAACAGTGAAGTAGCACCTACTTCCACTGTCCTAGGATATCAGGTAGTCATTGCAGGCTCACTTAATTTTGTAGTTAAGTGAAGAGTTTACATCAACCCCCAAACACTTGGTTTTGTGGCTGTGCAGAAGTAGAGAAAGGGATTAGCTGTGACCTTGTAAATGGGGAAATGTTAACAAAGTGAAAATGACTCAAAGGGGATGTTCAATCTGAGCTGTACTTGGGGATTCCAGTTGTGAACAGAAATTCTGTTCAAAGTGAGTGGAGTCCTGAATTGTGTGGACTGAAGGGAGGCAGGTGCCCCATGCCTGGCGAGATGGCTAGAGAAGCTGTGTGGATCCGGGTCCTAGTGCTAATCTTCATAAAACACTAATAACATCCCAGTCAATTTATATACTTCTTTCTCAATGATGCGCAAAAACTAAAATTTATGACATGATGGTACTGAAAGAGTAAATTACGTAAACTACAAGACTGAAGTCCTTGTTCTTTCTTTTTCCTTTAAACACAAACTATATTAGTGCCATCAAAAGCCTATCTGTTCAAGTTTGTTTAAAAAAAGAACCCATTAATATATATTTTGTGCTGGTGGTAGGACCAGTAATCTCAATGTTTTAACTATAGCTCAGAACCTGACTGAAACAGGCTGGCAGATGTGAGATATCTGACTGGCATGTACATGAAGCCTCTGACTCATACTGATGAATATCGGGCCATTGAACCCAGACGGCTCAGGAGATGAAAGTGAGGTTGGTGACCTTGCACAGCCCTCCCTCACTGAAATCAAAGTCAACTGCAAGTCATGTCTTCATCTTGATGTCATGGTCCTCTTTGAGAATGAAGGACAAACACAACCTGTGGGAGAATAGCAGCTCCTCTCCTCCCCTCCCCCTCCCTTCCCCTTTCCCTTCCCCTACCTCTTCTCCCTACCTAAGGGAAGGTACACCTCATGGCCAAAAGCTGCCTTTTTTTTCTTTGGGTTTACTAGCTACATTTCTTGCTCAAAGTCCAAGCCTTAAACCCAATTCACTTTGGAGTTCATAGACTGGACAACAATTCTCCACCCACCTAGCACAGAGTGAGTGAAATTACTAAATAGTAACTGTTTCTGTTTTAAACAGGAACCCTGAGAGTCTTCGCCTCCCAGTCTGATATCTGTTTTTTTGATTGAAGGGGCCATCCCTTGGGTAACTACTTAAGGAAGCCTATTCATTGAATTGGTGTATCTCACTCAAAGTGAGAATGTGATAAGACCTTAGCCTGAAAGGGCCAGGGTCTTCCATTGCATCCTGGGCCATCTCCAGCCATCCTGATGAATATCAGGCCACTGGACCCAGATGGCTCAGGAGAAGAAAGTGAAGTTGGTGACCTTGCACAGCCCTCCCTCACTCAAATCAAAGTCAGCTGCAATTCATGTCATCATCTTGATGCCATGGTCCTCTTCGAGTACGAAGGACAAACACAACACCATGAAGCCCAGTGGTCTCAGCAGGGCAAGAGTGCCAGAAGGGAAGCAGCCTGAATGAGTGACGCCTGTGTGTCTAAAAGGATCTGTGTTTCCGTCAGGTTATGTGATTTGCTTAGTCATAGAGTTTAATAAATGTTAGCTCCAGGATTTGGAACAAGTTTTCCGGACTTCAAACACAACTTTCTTGCCACTGCCTCAGACTGTCCCTGCTACCATTACCACAGACCTGGAATTCAGCAAAGCTGGGCTCCAGGACCAAGCCTGCTATGCACAAGCTCTGGGACTTCAAGTAAAATTGCTCAGTTTTTCTGGGCCTCAGTTTTCTCATGAAAGAACCAAAAGACTGGATGATTTCTACATTTCCTCTAAACTCCAAATTCTAAGAAGAGAATCTTGATTAAACATTGAACTAGACTAGAGAAAATCTGCAGAAACTAGCTAGATAAATCAGCTGAAACACATGCATCTAGCTTGTGATCATTTTTTACTCTTAGAGTCAACTATACCAATAGCATAAAATCATTTACCTTCACAAGTCTTTAGGTCAGGTTTGTACACAAACCCCTTGGGACAGGTACAGGTGAAACTTCCAGGAGTATTTCTGCATTGCCCATTGTCACAAAGCAAGGTGTTCAATGCACATTCATTAATATCTGTAATGAAGATGGAGATTGAAATTAAAAAGTTCAATTTGACACAATATCTTAAACATTTTAAGTTCTCAATTCTATGGATAAAGCAAATATTTTTAAAAAATACAATTTTGCCCTTGAATTACTTAATTTCATAAATGTGGGTGCATGTGGCTAGATTATTTAAAACTGGCTTGCTACAATGCTCCAGATCATCCCTCTGCTGCCCGTGTCTTTGGGAACGCTGGGACTTTATGGAAATAACCAACCTTTACTTTAGATAGCTATTGAGTTTTGCCAGAAAGTCTAGGATGCTTTCTACTGGCTTCATTTTTCTTTCTTCCCTCCACTCCCTTTCCCCGAATGGTAAGTTGGGTCTTTGATATTATGTTACAGCCTCTGGATAATTTAGATGCTCTTAGTTCAGGGCTATATATCACAAAGGACTGAAAGAACTGGTTATTATCTAGGACAGTTTTGATAGACAATTCAAATCATTTAGGTCAAAAGCATTGCTTTATGTTCAATTGGCTACGAACCTGTATGGTAGCTATGAAAGTTTTCATCATACGTATCATTAAATCTACTTGCATCACTACTGTACTAAATGTTGCCTAATGTGCACCAAATGCCATATATGTTTGAAGTAAATGATTGGTTAACTTAGAAATTCTGGTCAGCTAATTAGCTGACATTTTACAAAGTCAATTCTCCTATAAAATAAAAGACTTGTATATTTAGATTTCTGGTACTTCATGGGTAGAGGGTGCTATAAGTACCCTTGCATCAACTCTTTGATCTTCTTTTTTATGTCATACAACCCCATGGACCTGAGCTTATATAGCCTTTAAAATACCAGAAAGTCAAGTATAAAGTCTTAGGATATGAGAAAAATCATGTATGAAAAATCCTAACAAAATGATGTGAGATATGTAAATGAGATCTGAAAGGGTCAAAACTGCAGTTTTAACTCTCACTGATGTCAGAGGCATTTGGCAACTTGAATAGTGGAATTTGCTGTTAAGATAAAAAAAAAAATAGCTAGTCACTGCGAGCTATGTGTGGGAAATGACTGGAGCAGACCTTTAGTTCACAACTTCTTTCCCTCTTACCACAATCAAACCCTGACCTGATAATAATGGATCCAATTTTGTAGTGTTTACTAAAGCAAAACTCTCATTGAAGTAAGAATTCCCACTGGCTCCCAGACTCCCCCTTCGGCTTTCCAAGGGGTGATTTTTGGATGAAGCTGAAACATCCCTGTGTCTTTGTGCACTGCCCAAATAAATAATGATTTTTGGTGCCTGCCAACCAAGAGAGGCCCTTCTAGAAAGATGAAATAGTAAAACATGTTTTCAGTTGAGTCGACTTTGAAAATACCACATGTATTCAAATTATGGCTGCCCCAGGATAAAGGCTGCACCCTAAAAAGCTGTTCTAAAGTTCAGAATGAGGGGAAGGTATAGAAGTTTTATTCTCAAAAGTAAATACAGCACCAAAAGAAAAGGAAATAAAAGGCCAGAACTTAGATTAGCAGCAAGCAGAAAAAAGAAAAATATGTAGCAGAAGAGTAGGAGTGTGCCTAATTCTGGAGTTCACCAGTTCTTTTTAACCTATTTTTCCTTTAGCTGCCAAGTAATTAATCCTAAATCCCAAGCAAAAATTAGGCTTGGGCTTTCACAATAATTTGGAAGGGGTGAGAAAGGATGGATTTTTTGATCCCCTGTGATGGGTAGGTGTGTATGTAAATGAATTAGATAAATAAGGAAGAAGGGCAAAAGAAAAGTTCTAATTTTCACCTAAATCAATAAACATCTTCTTTCCTTTCTTTCAATTTTCATCTTTTAAACTACATGGCGACACCAGCCCACTTATCTAAATGGTGCTGTAGGACTACTGGGAATGTGAGAATTTCCACTGAATTTACTTCTTAAAGCAAAGAATTAACAGGTTGAACTAAAGTCTTTAAGGTAAGCGAGAAGAAAAATGGCACAAGCAATTCTCAAAGAAAAAAAACCACAGGAATTGATTCTAAGTGTCTAGTGCCTCCTCCTAAAGTTTTCATCTTCATATGACTTCCCAAATTTAACCCCTTCTTCCATTTCAGCAAACACAGGCTTAAAGAAGGCAATGCTAGGTATCCCATAGATGACTAGTACACTTTTTTGTTACAGGTAGAGTCAAGAAATGCATATCATGGAAGTGGGAAAATAGATAAACAGATGGATTTGAAATAGCACCTAGGGAAACTTCAAGACAAGGAAGGAGGGCATGAGAGAGAGAGAGAGAAAAGGAATCATATGGGGTATAGAACGTTAAGAAAGGCCCATAGAAGTTTGAGAAGCAGTTGTGGGAAAAGCCAAAGGAGCTTTTGGGAAACCAAGAAATGCACAGAATGCTGAGAAAACCAGAGGCAGCACTTTTAGATGCTTAATACATCTCAAATAACAATAACAGAAGCAACCAAAGAAAATTAAAGAGATTTGGAAGGGATAAATTCATGAATTAATGACAGGGAGAAGAAAGAAAGGAATGAGAAAGGAAAAGAAAGAAGAGGGACAGAGGGGAAAATACAAAAAAGGAAAGACGAGAAGGAGAGAGAGGGCAGACAGGAGAGTAAAGGAAATATGCAAGATCTTGAAAAAGAATGTTATTCAATTCAACATAGTTTGAAAATTTAATAGGAAGCATTAACGTGCTAAAATAGAGTACAATAACAATAATAATGACGAATATGGTCAATAATTTTAGGGCAAGGAAATGTTACCAAATAATTTATTATAATAAATTAAAAAAATAAAAAATTAAGACTTTTCTCTTGAAATTAAATTTTATTTGTATGAAATTTAGACCTACGTAAACCAAACCAAGTGAACTCTAAAGTCAAGTTCCCAATACAGCAGAGCATCACCCAGGAAAGAGGTGATGTAGAGGAACTGCAATGATATTAGTTACATGTATCATATTTTAATGGTGCATATGCATGTATATATGGTTACATACACATGGATACATGTATCTGTATGTTGCCTAGAAATCAACTCCTAATATTTAAATGTAATCAAAGGTACAAAAACATATGAAACAGCTAAAGCACAGCAGGTAGGCGAATTAAAAAAGAAGCAACTGAAGGAGTTAGACTAACAGTACAGGTTTTATTGATTATTTTGAATCATATTTATTCCTACATATTTTATTTTTTGTCTTTTATTCTCAGGATCTAGCAGGGTGTCTGGGAGATAATGGAAGCTTAATAAATGCTCATTTAGTAAATCCTTTAATAAATGATCATCCTCCTATCTCTGTATCTTTCTCACCACCTAAATACAGTTAGTGCTTTGCACAGAGTAGGTGCTTAAGAAATGGTTATTGCATAAATAAACAATGCAGTGTTCAGTTGTGATTAGCATATGTGAAATTTGCATGCAAAAGTATCATATGTAATTTAAAATCATAGTATACTTTTTGAATACTAAGATTTCAAGAAAGGCAAGAGATGGAATCTCCTTCTACACAGACGTGGAATGTAAGCTATCCCTATCGTCATCATCGTCATCTTAATGACTTCTTCCTTTTTAAATGCAGTTTAAATGTTAGTTTAGACTAACATGTACTGTGTAAATTACCCAAACTATATTTGACTGCTACAACTCTTTCCCATGATCCTTGGCAATATTTGCTATCCCTTCCTAGTCTTTCCTTACTATTGCAAACTCTCCTCAGTTTTCTTTAGCATTCAACATTCTTCAAAATTTACTAAGCGTGGACAGTAACCCAAGGGCTCCCCTCTATTACTTTCTGTGCTCTTCCTGACAGAGAGGAGATAAGAGGTCACAAACATAAGTGTATTAGCACTAAAGCCCTTCTTATTTTTATTACGTCCAACTCCTGGACAAGGGCTTTTACCTTTCTCTTTTATTGCCAACGCTTACTTGACTAGAATAATATTCATGGGAAGAAGGAACACAGAATCCAAGGGTCACTTTTATAATGACTATGAAACTATTCCCAGACTTTGAATATTTTGATTTGTGGTGTTCAATCGTTCACATAACGGATATCCTTCATTTTATCTAACAGATAAGTATTAGGAAGTTTTACATCAATCAGATTTCCTATAATGAACCTTATTTTTAATGACCGCTATTATGAAAGTGGAATTTTGAGCACTGAAAATATTTTGGATGCTATTCATGTTTTTGATAAAATATTAATACTGTGTGCCACCCAAAATATTTAAATCACAAATAAAAATACTAAAAGTAAGCTATCGTATGCTGACAACATGGCTGTCTACATCACCCTGCCTTACTGTTCCCACTACAGAACAGCGATTGTTAAGGTACCTAGCAATACAACTAAGGTTTTGGTTTTTTTTTTACCAGCTTCTTTAAGTTCTGTAACATTATTACCTTAAAAAATGATCATTCTAATTTTTGTCCCTAAAATGACTGACTTTTTTAAAATATCACTGTCTGATAACAATTATGTTGCTTGCACCACAACCCCCATTACCCTTGGCAACAGCCTAAAAAGTCAAGAAAAATCAAATCTTCTTTTGGAATCCCAGTGTCACCAGGAAAGAGTTATCCAGAAACCAAACGCTCAGTAAACTACAAATGTGCAACCTTTCACCAAAATTAATGACTAAACTGGTGACTGATGTCGCCGTCACAGGATGTTTTCAAACCAAACAGGTGTCACTTAGCTTAGCAGAATGCTGACTATCAGAACAGATAAACTAGTGGCCTGAGTTTTACTGTCTCATCCTGAGTAGTAGGTACAGTAAGGTGGGTATATTAAGATGACAGTATAGGACCTTTATATTTGCTTCACTTCATCAAAATTCTTTTTTGTGGATTTAATTTGTAACTTCATAATTTATAAATTCCTTGAATTTAGACTTCTGTGTTTTAACTGTTTTAACTGAGTGATTTTATACCTAATACAACAATGTCAGTTTCCTTTGTCACATAACACTTTGATTAGATATAGATTAATAAGAAGCTCAGTTAGTATAACTTTCCGACATCTGTTAGGAAAAATGGCATGTTACTTACCAACACAGTTTTTCCCAGTTGCATCCACTTCATATCCCGAGTTGCATATACACTTGTACGTGCCACGCAGATTCTCACAAATTCCATTTGGGCAAATATCAGGATCCAAGGCACATTCATTTATATCTGCAACATGTTCAAGGTTGACATCGGTATCATGCTTCAGTGAACCTTAAAATGAACTAACTCTGCCCCTCTCTCTCTGGGTTTCAGCTTTATCACCTCTAAAACGGGGGGAATTGATAATTTCGTGGCCACCTCTCCCCTATTTATATTGTCTACTCCACTTTAATGGAAGCTGCATGGGGATAGGGACTGTCTTATTTTTGTACTTGTTTCCTCTGTACTTAGCACTGTGCTTGGCACATGTTAGCATTTAATAAATGCCTTGCCATTCGCTCATTCATTCATTTTTAAAAGTTCTTTCCAGCTTCAATATTCTGTTACATAGATAAGCATCAACTTACTCACCTTGGGACAATTTAAAAAATATTAAACGCTAATTTTGACTGAACTTAGAGTTTATCAAATTTGCTATTTATGACTATTTCTATGATTTTTTTCAGACTCTTCTTAGCCTCTTTCAGGTCATAAATATGCATTGAGATGAAGTGAGCACAGTTATTAGTAGACCTATAGAACTCCCTTTGGTTGCTTTAGTTGTCATAGTCTGGCAGGAGGGTAAGTTGCGTATTGTCAAGACAACAGTTTTTTTCCTTTGTTTCTCTCTCTCTCTCACTTGTTATCTTTATCCCCCACCTTTTTCCAACTATTTAGAACCTATTATGGCATCTCTAATTCCAAAAGATGAATTCAACTGGCCATTTCTTCTTCTAGCAGCTAAATGATGCCTTGTCACTGACTGCCCAATAGATTCTGGCTCAGCAAGATACTCTGCCGTAACAAGATGACTGATAACTTCACAAATGAGAAATTCTCTGAGGATATAGTTATCACATGTCCACACAACAGGGCTTCAACAACAGGAAAGTGACAGCACTTGACATCTGATCTACCTCCTCTCAAAACAGGTTCCAATTCCTTTAAGACAGTTCCCTCTCTAAGCACCTAAGCAACCTGTTGCATTCTCCCTGTAGAAGCATCTGAGGTTTAGAGGAGTACCCTGACAAGTTTTCTGATGTCTCAGGAGAGTTTTGAGGGTTGAGAATGGCAATAGATCCCCTAGGGGTGGCAACGGCTGCACTAGAAGTTCCTCTGAAAACCAGGCAGCATCTCTGCTATTACCATATAAACTTAAGAATTACAAACTTAATGAGTTTTAAACTGATTACTCACCACTGCCTCCTGAAGTCATTCCTGGGCCACTGCTGCAAAGTGCTTGATATTCCGCTGAAATGAATGAAATGATAGTCAATGATTCTTTTGTTTCCATGATAGGGAAATTTTAACCCTGGCTTCACATACATTATTTCCTCCAAAGTAAGATGAAGTAAATTAAAGAGGAAGATGAAAATGAGACATTTCCCAGGGGTGGGCGTTCTATACCTGTGGTATCAGTGTAGGGAATTCTCAGTGAGAAAATTCACTCTGCCAAAGCAGATTTATAACTGTTTTGCAGTTAGTCTTAAGAGAGGGCCACTGAGATCTTACATGTGCTCAGAATCAGAAAGCCAGTACATGTTTCATTTGTTTCTGACTCTTTGTTACCCCACTTGGGGTGTTCAAGGCAGAAATACTAGAGTGGTTTGCCATTTCAGTCTCCAGCTGAATTTACAAAGGAAACTAAGGCAAATAGGATTAAGTGACTTACCTAGGGTCACACAGCTAGTAAGTGTATGAGACTAGATTTGAATCAAGGAAGATGAGTCTTCTTGCCTCCCTTGCCAGCATTCTATCCACAGCGGTATCTAGGTGCAGCCCAGAGCTAGTACCTGAACCTTGGGTTGTCCTGGCTCTAAGAACAGCTCTTTGTCCATTACACTATCTCGCCTTCTGCCCAGAGCATAATATCTACTTTTTATGTCATGCTTCAGAAATGCAATTGCAACACTGAATAAGCATTGCTATATTTCCAGATCTTTCCTTTGAATACTTTATTTCTTTTCTTTTTAAAAAATGGTTTACTACATTAGTAAATCAGGAAAATATTGTAGACAGTATATCTTCAATATGTCCTTTCAACTTTATCTTTTGCAAATCTGTTTCCTTGAGAGTCTTTTGGCTTTCTAACATGTTTAGGAAACTTTAACATTTCCAAGCAAAATAATCTTTAGATGAGGGGACCATTCAGTTGGGTACAAACAGGACCACATTTACTCTTTGGGGATCTTTTTAAAAGTCAAGAAAGATTTCAGGACACAAAGCTCAGTGCATTTGAAACAAGAGTCCTAGGGAAAGCAAACACTAATACAGAAATGGTGAGGTCGCCTTGAAGAGCTGTGTCTGGGGGTTACACTGAATGGAAGCATTTTAAATGAGTTTGCGATTTGTAACTGAAGAACTCTTCCTGTAAACAGATCTGCTATGATAATCGGAAGTCAGAAACTTGAAAACCGAAATAAGCTGTTACAAGCACCATTGTCCTTGCAGCAGCAGGAACGTTTCCAAGCATTTGATGCACCTATGGAATCTTTTGTTTATTTCCATGTGGGAGGCTCAGAAGGGCCTGAAAATGCACAGCGCGTTTACATAGTACACTTTGGCAAGGAGGTTCAGTGGTACAAGTATTTCAATCACTGGTCTGGCTAGTAACGAAATGTACACTTTTTCCCCACAGGTATTCCTCTGCAGCCATGTATTTAATCTCACTGTTAAACTTCTAGAGCTAGCTGGTTTTTTAAATCAACATTCAAGTAGCATTGGTGAGAAGCAATAATAATAATAATAATAATAATACTCCAATCTCGAGTACTTCTTTGGCGCTTTTCTTTGACTCCAAACATAATGCAACTAGGCTAATGGCCTGGATCAGCCACTTACTTTCTTTTGTGACTTGCCCAAAGTCAATCACCATCTATTAAATTAAGAGGTTGGACTATTTGAACGCCAAGGTTTCTTCCAGCATACTGTAATGAATGACTCTACTTAATGTCAATAATTCTGAAGGGTCTTTCCACGTGTATTTATTGGTCTGTTCTGATCTATCAGTCTCCATAAATGAAGGCAAATAAGCCAAGGCATAGATAATACAAAATTGTAGATAATTCACAAATTACTTCATTTTTGTCTTTGGAGTCTGTGAGGTTTTTTTTTTTTTTTTGCTTTTATTTTCTTAGAAATGTATCTAATATTCTGGAAAATAATTTCAAACAAAATAAAGAAGCCATACCATGAAAACCTAGCCTAAGTTAGGAAGCTAACTTAGCTAAGTTAGTCAGTTAACTGACTTAGCGCTAGCCCAGCTTAAATAGAAGTAACTTCGATGAAGCAGATATATGGAGTGTTGGGTTTCAAAGGCCCTCTTATTACACACAAAAAGTAAACGCAAAAACAATGAATGTCCACAAAGCCAGGAATTCAGTAACGAAGTACTTTAAATATAACAGATTAAAACAACAATTTAACTGAAAACTATCTATCAATAAACTATTGATCAATAAACTATCAATAAACCTGAAAACAATCTTTGCTGCATGTTAGCCACAATATGAATTCTTGAGAATTTATGGTAACAAATTTTTCTATGTAAAAAGGGAACCCAAATGCCATACGATGTCCACAATGTCAAGCAGAATCACATAATGTAGTCAGGTGGAAAGCATCTGCCTTACCAACTGGAAAGAGAGAGGCTTTCTCCACAGAGCTAATAGACTCTCTATTTTCTAAAAGCACAGCTCAAACTTTTAGGCTCGAGTGTGCTAGCAAATTATACTCCTGACAATAGACATAAATGGCTCATCTAGACTAAAACAGAACGAACAACAAAACACACTCCTACCTCTGCATTCCAAAAGATGAAAGAAAAGCACGACTTCTGAATTTTGAAATAACTTTAAAAAATGCATTCAGGTGCCAAATGAGAAAGGTAGCAGCAGTAGTGCTAATAAAAGGCAGGGAATGGGAGTTAGGAGAAATATTTCTCCTCCATCCTCTCACATCAGCATCAGATTAAAATATTTGTGGAATAGCGTAGGCAATAAAACAGGAAACACACTCAACCTTGTAGCTCTGGGAAAAATGCACTTTTGCTCTCTGCTTCCTAACTTAGCTTATTCTTGGTGTAAAGGCAAGCAAGTGAGTGACACAGTTGTTTTCCATATGGGCCAGAGCTGGTATTAGATTATCTGGAATTAGGTCATACTCCTATTCTGTGTGAAGAATGATGCATGCTCCTGAAGCACTGGTACGGAAAAGCAATGGGAAAATGCCACAGAATTACATTTGGGTGGCCCTTAACAATCATTAGAACCCAGGGAGCACCAAGGAGATCTGCTCATGGAACGAACAATGAAAACTCCCTGCCTGCAGAGTAGGGAGCTTAGAAACCTTCCTAAATAAGTTTAGGCTGTTGAGTAGAAATGTCTTCATTCACAGTTTGCACGTGTCTCATTTCCGGAGAGGAAAGATGCATTCTTAGCTCTCGGATGCTTAGCTTCAAACCAGATCGAACGATAGAAAGTAGGGAAAAACTCTTCCCTTCTGGACATATTCATTTCCTACAGCAATACATCTCCTTTGGAGACATTTTTTCTCCCCTGAAATGAAAGATGTCCTACATTTTACCCTTCATGAATTGGCATTTTCAACAACCAAAGAGGTGGGCAGACCAGTCTAGATGAAACAGTTTCCACATGTGTAACTCTCCTGTTTAAATTCATTCAAATGTAAAACAGAAGTCAGTGGCACTGGGCCCTAAATTTAGGGAACATTTTAACTCTATAGTACAGTGAGTCATGAAATATTCTGCTCAAAGAATATAGCCGGTTATAATTTCTCTTAAAATCCTAGACTGACACCTTTTCAGAGAAGCAGCACACTCCGGAGAGTCAGGAGAGTCAGACCCTGTCACTCCTTCTGTCACTGTTTTGTGATACGATCGATACTCGGCCTTTCTGCACTTCAGTGTCCTCATCTCTAAACGGAGAATGTATTTACTTTACCTATCTCACAGGGTTACTGTAACAATAAAATGACACGATAAATCCGAGGGTAACTGGCATCGTCGCTCAAGGCAAAAACCAATGGAAGATGCTGCGTAATGTCACTGACTGCCGAAAAGCTGTCTTTCTACGTTGTTTATGCTTACTTTGTAAAACATCTATCCACTAGACCCTATGCATTAACTTCAAAACGTCTAATAGGTGTAGATAGCTTTATAATAGCCAGGAAGATGTTTTTCAATATGACAAGGTTTTGGAAATCTAAAAGTAACTCAACTAATTTTTTTCTAAGCCAGAGAACTACATGAGTACAATGAAGATGAGACAAAGTACACATACACACACACACACACACACACACACGTTCTGAGTATAAAGGCTAATATTATTTTAATATAACAAATATTTATGACTAAACTACCTTTCCAATGCTGAAAATCTGTTGCTTCCCTTATTCTTGCAAGCAAAATCACATCACGTTTGAGTTGAAAAGGCCTGTATGTATTTTTATTTAGTACAATCTGTCTATAGATAAGGAAATTATAACCCCTGTTTTAGATGAGAATTTAATCTTGCAAACAGTTTCAATTCATTTTCAGAAGGAAGGGTAAGATTCCCATAGAAATAAAAAACTAAAATCCAAAATGAAGTGACCACTGATTGGTGGTTGGACCAATACTTGAAGCCAAGTCTCAGTATCTGCCATGTGACCTCCAACATGAGAAGGGTTTTTAATCAAGTTTGAATAAACAGTACGGGACAAAATTCTTGATCATATAAAATATGATGAAATGAGCATTAAAAAATTTTAGAAATATTTCAGGCAATTTTAAAATTATTTCCTTTTATATTATACATTAGAGGTCAGGTAGGCTGCTCCTGCAAATTAGAAATGCTGAATTTGAATTAGAAAACCAGTCTGCTTAAAGATGCAATACCCTGTGTAGAACATGAATAGTGCTGAGTTGGGGCTTGAGAGGTATTCTGTAGAAAGGTACAATAATTTCAAATTTACCTGAAAAGCACACAAAGGAGAGCCTAGGCTAGAACTTCAGCCACGCTCCTGGCGATGCACGTGCCACTGGAGAGTACAGTGCCATCTGCTGCTTTCTACTGTAACAACAACTACTTGACATTCCATACCTGAATTCTGCGCAGGGCAGGGCTGGCAAGGCTCCCCAAAGGCATATTCTGTGCTGGCACAGCAGCATTCAGACTTAGTAACTGCTCCAAAGAGGGGTTTGACACACTGACCCCTCTTGTAGCCACCATAGCACGTGCTCCGCATGTGTGTATCTATGACAGGAAAAAGAAATTCTATTATCTTTCTGAATCTTTAAGATGTAGAAACATTCTTGATGGGGGTTGAAGCACATGCAATAGCTTCAAAGCTGGTCCTGGACTCTGCTTATTTCCCCAGTGTTCTAATTCACACTGACATAATTTCTGTCATAAGGGCTTTGAGGTCAATTTAAAAAAAAAAATCTCACTTCCAAATAGTAGAAACCTAAACATCAGTCCAGATACTGTCAATTTTCCAGGGCTACTGTGGGTGAGAAATTATTTCCATAATAGCCAAGCTCATGGAATGATGATGAAGCAGTTTAGAAAGCGAGCTGATTCTCCAAATAAACCTGGGAGCTGGGGAATGTTTGGATTAGGAGGACCTTTCAAAGAAGAGGAAGTTTACTTTCGATCTAATGACCTCTCCCTTTGACCTTCCCAAGCACCATCCCGTTGCAGGATCAGGAGGGTGGCCAGCAGAATGAGGGAAAGAAAGCAGGTTCTTTTCAACCTGACCCTTTCCCAGCTCACAGGGCTTTCTAATGAACATCCAAGGAAAAGAGTAAAATAAACTCAAAATAGCACACAAAGTTTTTCTTTAAGAAAAGCCACATCATATGGCCAGGAGACTTGATCTACACTAGTTCATTTCTCAAAATTTTCTTCTTTAAGCTCTTTTGAGTAAGAAAAATTGAAAAATTTCTGTTCAATTAACTTTTTATCACACTGACAACAGCATTTTCTGAAAAAGATAGTGCTAGCTTGAACCATTTTAAATAGGTACCACTTAAAAGTTCTGTCCTATTAAACGGTTCCTGTTCTAAATCAGCTATTCTGCAAAAAGATACAGCATGTACGTACTCTAGAGTGAAAGCAAAAAATTTATTATCTTAATAAAGAATTGCATAAAGAAGACTAGTAAGGTCAATTAATTAACATCAGCATCATTTTAGGTAAAGATAAGAGTAAGGAATAAGAGTTTTAGTTTTGTAATTAAGAAAAAATGACCTCTTTTTGTGCTTAAACACAGAAGGGATTCATCATGTTACGCTCATACCTCCTCATTAAAGGTATAGCACGATATAGAATTTAAAAAGCAAGTTGTTTTCGTTCCCATTAATAAAATGCTTCAATGTCATCAGGACAAAAGACCGAAATAGATATTTAATTTTTCTATGTTTCAAAGGTCTTAATGAACACCTCCCTCATAAAGAGATCAATAAGATTCATTTCTCAAATTTCCATCTGTCTGGGAATGCCCATACAGCTACACAAAACTTTAGAATATCATGAATTATATTAACCAGTTTTTCGATTCTCCATATTCCTCGCCTTCCACACACTTCCCCTTTGGCTGCTCAGATGTTCATTAAAACACTCATTAAAAGGGAAAGAAAAGAGAGGTGACAGCCCATTTTCAAGAAGAAAACAACAAGGAAAATGGTGGAGGTTGAAACTAATGATTAAAGGAATGTAGTAGAGATTCCCTGTAGTGATCATTTATCCTGGTTGTGCTTCTCCTTTAATCAATCTAATGCCATACTTTTATTTCTGTAGAAAAAAATAGCTGCCCCTGAAGGTTTGCTATCCCTTATTCATCAAAGTTCACATGAACCAGAAAGTCTGCGCATCTGTCATTTTGTTTTATGTCTTGACACAGAGCCAGTTTGGTACTGTCATTATTATAACCAGTTTGTCTTACCAACACACACTCGTCCATCCAGCCCCACCGCCAGTCCAGGGAAGCATTCACATCGGTAGGATCCATCTGTGTTCACACAGCGTCCATTCATGCAGATTCCAGGTGTTTCACATTCATTAATATCTGGGGGGAGGAGGGGTAGAAATCACATTTAAAATTTATTAGACATTAAAATGTGTTTTAGTTCACTGCTAGAGTATCAGCTTGTACAGACATGTTTTAACATTTGGGAAAGGGCAAAGAAGGGGGGGAGGAGAGAAAGAAAGGAACATCATCTGTTAAAAAAGAGTACACTTTCATTTTCCTTTTAGGGAAAAAATGAGCAGAGAGTCCTCAATTGTCTAAGGTGCTTTTTCTTCTTTCACACAAAGCCACCTAAAAATGCTCTCAGGAGATGTGTTAACCCAAAATAAGGATCCTGGACGCAGAGGCATGAAAGAAGGAGGAAAGCGGCTGCTCAGACAAAGGGCCCTGTGTAACGGTTCACAACATTCCTGCTCATTTTGTAACGTAAGTAGTCAGGCTCAATAGCAAGTTACATCTTTGACCTGGTCAGAAAGCTTCCTCTTCTGGCACTCAGTTCCTGGGAAGATGCCCATCCCAATACCACCCACGCTTCATGATTCTGGGGCAATGTGCATGACATTTCTGGTTTTATGCTGCTTGTTTTTAAAGCGCATCCCATTAATGTTTTACTGGAAAATCAAAGAATTGACTCGGAAAAATAAATATGCATAAATTAGGTGACTATTCTTGACGAACCTCAGCACTAAACACTACAGACACCCAGCAGAGAAGGACATTTCTTCAGTACTGAACGTATTTTAGAGGACACTACGTGTGCATTTGGGGCTAGTAAAATATTTTATAGGACACATCCTAATAGAAACAGGCATTTACTATTGACAAGGGGAACATACCTCTTCTCCCTTCAGAAGGCAGATTAAAAGCAATGGTTTCCAAAGTGTGCTTGCAGCACACATAATACTTACAAGCAGATCACTTTCTAACAGCCCTCATTAATGTATACAACAGCTAGTGTGTATGACTATTTCCTCCTTTCTGATCTTAAAAAGGCAAAGTGAGTGAAACACCTCTCTGTTTTACTTAGTTTATGTTGTTTGGCACCAAACACTTTCAAATGGTCCAAGATTTCATGTTCAAATTGTGTTTTAAAACAGCAGCTATATTTAAATGTAGTTCGGTTTTGTTCTCCCTGCCATTTTTTGTTCAATATAAGATGTACTGTGAAACAGGAGCAACAAGCATCTAACAGAATGCTTTTTAAATAGGTATGAAGTTAGAATGTAGACCCAGGGATTTAGCTCTGTCTCATGAGGCTGACCTCCTTGTATAACTGGTTAATTTCAGGAATGACATTAATTTTCTTTATATAATTCTACATACCCCAATTTTTGTGGGCACATAGCTAAAATTCTCATAGCACTGTTTGAAAACTTAGCCCAAAGTCTTGAAGAGGAAATTTAGTGAGCCTGGGAAGACGGAAAGCTAAGAACACTCGCATGTAATTCTTCATCAGTGCCTCTTGGATCGTGCCCTTCATAGTCCACATGCTCAAGAAAGATGCCAGAGGTCATAATAGGGACCAAATTGTCTCTGGTCATCGTACTTACATCTAGGGAAGGTATCGTTAAACTTCTGAAGGGCTACATTTATTTGGTAAGTGAGGAGGAAAAATCTTATTTATTTATGAGGATGTCATTACTAATGTTCTTGCACAGGGTTTGGCAAGACCCAGATTGCCAAAGAGGTTATATCTGATTTCTTGAATGGTTTCGTCAATATCGTCTGCAAACCAGATTTATTACTGAATTGGTGAAGTCCCACATTACTGGCAGTCTACAGACTCTGGAGTTCTAAGTCAGTATAGTATGAAAAAATATTATAAAATACAAAACCAAAGGGGCCTAACATTTATGATAGTAACACCTTTCTGACTGTCCTAGCCATTGTTAATCTCTTATTCCTCTTTAAGCACTTGTATGCAGTCTGCATCACAAAATTTAGTACTTCCTTAAATATTGTTTTATATTGTATACCTTTTCATTTGCCCAGTTAAGCTCCTTGAGAACAAGGGCTATGTTTACTACTTCCTTTACATCTGCCACAATACTTAGAATGGTGAGTTAGGCATAAAGTTAGTCTTAAATATTTTTAATTGATTAACTGGAAATACAAAGGAAAAGCATCTCTCTCTATCAGGACTGAAATGAAACCCTCATTTTCCCTTTCCTTTTCATAAATTTCCACCATTATAAGAAATTGGTGTTAGGATCATATAGGATGTAGGTAACCCAACAAGAGGTCTGAAGTTCTTTTAGGGACAGAGAAAGGCACATAGGTTTACTAAAGACTTTACACATATGAGAAGACCTCTTTCTTCATAATACCTTAACCAAAGCTGTCCTAGAGCACTCAGAGAATAGATATCATGTGACTTTACCCTGCTTTCTCAATCTTGGAGAGCTCAGATATTCTACACCTCTCTGTCTGAGACTGCAAGCCAGAAAGTTTTGAATATAGCACTTTAACAGATCTCCTGGACCTGTTCTAGGTACAAACTCCCATGCCAGGTCTGGTTCCAGCCCAGACCTTGGACCTGGGTCCAGCAATCCACTCCTCCATGGCTACAGAATACAAGAGACTCTAAGCAAAAAATTGACTCCAGTGATGCTTTTCAAGATCTTAAAATCCAAATCATTTTTATTACTTTTCAGACACAAAACTGAAGCCTGATCAGACACTAAGCTTTCTTATTCTCAAGCGTACAAATTTTTAAAAATCTTATTGTTGCTTCAATCTCTAAGGCAATGAAGTTATTTTAAAAGTTACCAAACTGAACAAATATGGCATCTTGGCTTGCAATTTATTTCTTCTGTTGAATGTTATTTTCTTTGACTGCTACAGACCCTGAAAAACTTCTCTACTCTTATTGGACACAGAAGAAATTATGAAAACTTGACCACTACAAACAAAATTTTGTATTATTCTCTCCAGGTGCCAAATAAAATGCAGCTGCTCAACTGCAACTATCTTCCACATGTAAAGATAAGGCACAACTCTGTATGTTCAGGAAGACGTCCAAAACTCCAATGACAAAATGGCAACTAGCATCCGATAAAAATCCTGACTCATTTCTTAAGGAATTTTCGAGAGATTCTCTGGGAAGACCACTCCCAGGAGTCATCTTTGAAAGGCAGGGAACCTTCTGGCAAAAAAGGCAGTTTCTCTGGGTGCCTAGGTTCCAGGTACAATCCTAGGTAATCTCACTAAGCCAGGGGAAATAGTATCAAATATCTGAAGGAAACAAAGGGCAGAGAGGGGAAAGGTCAGTCAGTCAACAAGCCTTCGTTAAGCATTTTCTATAGTCAAAGAGGACTATTTTCACTGGAGCAGGCAACATATAAATAGGTAGGTACATTCAAGATCTATACAGGGTAAACAGAAGGTACTCACAGAAGTGAAAGGTCTCCTACTGAAGGTGGAATCTCAGCTGACTCTTGAGGAAAGCAAGGGAAACCAAAAGTTGAAGGTAGGGTGGGACAAAACTTCAGGCATGAGGTTCAACTAGTGCAAGGCACAGATATAGAGGTGGAATGTCACACAAAGAATGGCAAGAAGGTCAGCATCAGAGCAGAACACAAAGAGGAATAAGATTAAAGAAAGACAAAAAGGCAGAAGAGCTCAAGTAGTGAAGAGTTACAAAGGTTATTTCTCTAAACAATATAAGATTTTTTCTTCCAAAAGAGAAAGAAAAGAATTTGTTAGAATATACACAATATAAATTGTGCAGCACAGACCTTTGCAGTAACGGCCATCTGATGCCAACTGGAAACCAGGTTTACAAATGCACTTAAAACTACCGTCTTCATTGATGCACATTCCATTGAGGCACATGTTCCTTATGCTGCATTCATCCATATCTAGGGGGGAAAGGCAAACGAGTTATGCATCGACCAATGATATTAAGTATTTCCTATGTGCTATGAACTATGCTAGGCACTAGGGACATAATGCAAATACAAAGAACGAAGTAATCCCTATTCACAAGAAGCTTAAACTCTAATAGGAAAGATAACACGTACATATACAGCTACAAGATAAATAAAAAATCATTAAATACAGAGTAGTCCAGGAGGGAAATACTAGCAGTTGGGGGATCAAGAAAGGCTTCATGAAGAAAATAGTGTTAGACTTGTAACTTAAAGAGAGGAATGAGTTCATTTCAGGCATGGGGGACAGCCAGCAGGAAGGCATGGAGATGGGAGATGAAGTACTGTGTATAAGAAACAGAGGGAAGGACAGTATGACTGGACTGCAAAGTGTGGGAAGAGAAGTAATGCTTCATGAGTCTTGAAAGAAAGGTTGGGGCCAGAATGTGAAGGACTTTAAGGAGTCACTGTAGTTGACTGAGTAGAGGAATGACAAGGTTTAACCTTAACTGAAGGAATACCACGTCAGTAGCAGTGTATAAGATGGACTGAAGTAAGGAGAGACTTGAGGCAAGGAAACTAATCAGGCTATTGAAATTGTCCAGGCAAGAAATGATGAGTGGACAGCCTATTCTACTGAGTGTGTAAAGAGAGGGACTATAATGTGAGAAATAATATGGTTTATTTTTATCCATATCTACGTGGATACATATACATATCTAATATGCATATATATTTCATATGATCAGAAGAGTATATATTTTAAAGAAACCCACTGAGGATAACAACATTATCCTTTTTACTATGGTAGACTAGGGCTAGTTTAAATTAAATGAAACATACATCTCATGCATGGTGTGTACCCCAAAACCATCAAGCTGGGCTAATTTTGTATAATATATAATGAAAAAAATTGGCTAAAAAAGATATTAAGACACATTTTGGGAATATTGCTTGATGAAAACTAAAAAGTGTTTCTCCCATCTGCCCTGTCCACTGATTTCACAGGTTCATATTATTGCTTCATATACGAATGAAAAAGAAGGGGGGATAATTAGAACTGAGACTAGTGGAATTCCAAGTATATCCAGACTACAGCTTGGTTCTGAGACAATTGTAAATCAAAAGGAGCTTGTAGTCTGAGTCACACCAAAAAGGAGCAGGAAAGAATGGATTTCCAAAATGCCCGCCTCTGGACCAAGAACTCAGACAAGTGCCAGCTAACCCCCAGGGTCCCCAGATCATTGTGGCATGTCTTCAGATGCATAAATATGTTATTTCATTTAATACTGCAGCTGTCTGGGATGGCATCTGCACTTTAGACATGTGTGTTTTCTTTTCACTTACAGCCTAAATCAGACAAAAGTAATTTATGATTTTTAAAGAAGAAGGAAAAAAAATCATGAATCTATCCCAACTGGGAATTTTGGCATTAAGTCTTTGAGCTGAATCACTGAGATAATATTCTGCCAAAAATGTTTCTAAGAACAGTCTTGAAATTCTTTTAATGTATGAATAGATTCTTGGGATCTTTCCCAAAGACCTTGGGAAACATGATAAAGAACATTCTTCATTTTTTGCTAAAGGCTTATGAGGTAGGAACTCATCAATTATGTTCACATTTTCTAGTCAGACAAAAGGGGAGGAAACACAATAGCTAATCAGGCTCCATGGAGGGAGACGCAAAATTCACAATAACAGCACTATTTCAGCCAGTAGACCAGAGGTGTTAACATCAAATAGTAGAGGCCACTAAACCATACGTAAGGATCTCTACAAGCTACACATTACTTAGTTTTCAAATGTAATATTGTCTATGTTTTATTGTATTTTTATCAATTTTGTCAAATATTTTCCAATTATATTCTAATCTGGTTCAAACTGTACCCAGGAGTATTATGGGCTATAAGTGGCCCACAGGCTATATGTCTAAAAAACGTAAAATATGTGACTCAAATTTTATTACTGCCCATGAAACAAATTTTTAGTTATGAGGTGATAATTATTAAAAGGCCCCATTTAGGTGCTGCTTCACAAATTACAAAAATACTTCCTTCAGGACCACCCAAAGAGGTGGATAGTACAAATATTATTATAACTATTCTTACTTTTCAGATGAAGAAACTGAGGCTTTGAGAGGTTAAATAAGTTGCTCAGTCATATAACGAGGTTAGTATTAGAGGGAGGACTTGAACCTCAGGCATTAAATTGAGTGTTTTTCCTACAACCCTTTGCCACCTCCATTCTTCCATCTAGACAGACAACCTAAATCGAGGTGTTATAAATAATGGAACTGTATATGGTTATAGGTATGCCTGATTTAAAAAAAGATTTCCTCCTAGAGTTCCTTCGTGCATTTAATTATTTGTGTTATGTAAATTTGAATTACATACAACTCATAAAGAAAGCATCCAACTGTATAAAATGAGAGTCTCCCAAGTTAAAAGGGTTTTCTTTAGTATCCTGGCTTTTAATAGAATATTCTATTTGGTTTCATTAAACTGAAAAAGATCTTGAGGTAGAAGCTGTATTGCAAAAGAAAGGGAATGACCTCAAAAAACTTATACCTTCACAATTTTTCCCATCACTTGCCACATGGAAACCAGCATTACACACACAGTGGAAACTGCCGTCTGTGTTTATACACCGTCCGTTGTTGCAGATCCGGCCATTCTGTAAACATTCATCGATATCTAAAAGCAAAGGAGAAAATAATAAAAAATGGAGATACAAAAGGTTTTAGCTTTTTTTAAAAAAAGGACTATTTTCTTTTATTTGTTCTCCAACTACCCTCAACTTTTTGGTCTCATCTCAAGAGTGAATCCATTACTTCCCTATATACTTTAGTGGTATATTGGATCTCAGATAATTTAATATTTAGTGGAATTTTTAAATTCTGAAAATTACCTGTTTCCTTTTGAGTCATGTAAACAAAACTGATTTTAAAACTATTCTTCAAAAATAATCTTTAGAGAACTACGTACACTATTAGGTTTCTAAATTCTGGTTAGTAACTGTCATTAAATTATTAAAAGGGCAAGTCCTATAGTTGGACATATTATCAACCACAGTAAAATCAGTTATATTGAGAATGATCAGACTAGTTTTTATTCCTCATTTATGCAAATGAATTATGTCTGAAAATAAATCACAATTTCTAAAACTAGCTTCATGCAGTCGTATTGTTTTCATATTCTTAGATTGTTGGGTTTTTCCCCATCACTTTGTGAATGTTCTACTTACCAAATGAAATAGTAAAGTTAAGGCTGCATTTTTCTCATTTTTTCTTTTTGTTTGTTGTCATAGCAAGTTAAACTCTAGTGGTTAGTTTTACAACTTGACTACAGTAAATTCTTATTTTGATTTAAAACTTCCTGATTAACTAAATGAAGGCAGCATGACATGCTTGGTGCATTCACATTTTCTCAGCTTTTCAGATTAGTTCTAGAAACTATGAAACCACAAAACTACTTGACGGAAAGAGCCAAAATCCATTGTCTATTTGTTACATAATCTTTTCCAAGGCCCAACTACAGGATAAAATTTTTCCAAAAGATGTGGACCAAAAAGATGGTGTAAGAGGTAGGTGGGAAAGATAATCTGTGTGTGTGTGTGTGTGTGTGTGTGTGTGCGCACGCACTTCAAATGTTTATGTGTATACATAAAAATATACACATATGTATCTGTGTTTGCATATATGAATGTATAGATTTATGTATGTATGTGTTACACATGTATATTATGTATGTCACACATGTATATTATATATGTCTGTATCATATTTGAAGCAGTCAGAAGGTAAGCTTGAATACCCTCAATGAGGCCTACAAAATTTCTCTCTCTTCTCAAGGTTTTTCTCTTTTTAGTTATCAATTCAGTTTTTATTTTTAGGCCTAGTTAAAGGCTATCATCTTCCTAAGAGTTCTCCCAATCTTTAGTTGTCTTCCCCAAATACCATTCAGCTATCCTTCTGATACCCCCATAATCTTGATGTGTATCACTATCCCGCTCAAAATGGCTCTCTATTGCTGATTGATGAATAAAGACCAAATTCCTTAACTGGACATCCATTACACCTTCCAGTCCATGCTCCAGTCAAACTGGTCTACTTACTATTCCCCAAGCAGTTCTACACCATTCCACCCCATGCCTCTATTCATGTCTTCTTCTGGAGCTATCCTCCCTTCACGTCTCTACCCGATGAACTTCTTTCATCTGTCCAGACCCAGCTCCACAACCATATCCTTCACGCTTGTTCTGTTCCCCTTAAACCAATGTGATCCCTCTTTCCTGTGAACTAACACCCTGCCTGCCATTTCCACAGTTTGCTTCATACTGTATCCATGGACCTGTCTCATGTTTGTACAAGACAATTTCTCCCAGGCAGAGATTGCTTTATTCATCAGTATATCACTCTTAACACTGAGGAAAGTGCCCTGTTGAAGTTAATTGGAGCTGATCCTCAAAAGTTTTCCTTCTGTGCAGATTACGCAATGGCTCCCACGTTCGCTCTTGAAGCGTCAGAACAGAGGGGACGCCATCTGGTCTCTATACCGTTAATTAATGATCCTTTTCTCAGTAGCTATTTTCTTCTTTCCGGAACATAAATTGTGGCGTAACCTAAAAAGTAGTATGGCTACAAATGGCGAGCCTTCAAGGTCTCCAGATTTTCTTACTCTGAAAGAAACGATGGTGGCAGCATTCTCCTTCCACAACAGTTTCCTGTTTTCTTCTGATCCCCTTCTTCCATTCTTTTTTAAAAATCTGCTCAGAAATGATCTTCTTGGCACAGTTGGCTTATTCTTTCCTGCTCAGATCTTCTTCGTGCCTTTTCTTGTATTCTTTCATAGTTTGTCCCCATTCCTTATTCAGAATGAGTTCTTCACTTTTTTCTTTTTCATCTTTTACTATTTAGACCAAGCAGTGGCAGCCAGACAGACAGCATGGCAATCGCCACTCCTTTGTAATATGAAAAAACTTGATTCAAGCATAGAGATAAGTAGCAAAAGAATCAATCATTCATCTCCTTTATGTTGAGGAATGCCTTTATTCTCTGAATCCTATTCTTTAGTCTTAAAGTATATATGCCAGGCACTTAAAATAAAAAAGAAATATTCACAGCCTATATTTCCTATCATAAACACCTGGGCTAATTTTCCCCTTCATCTCTAAACAGGTTATTTTCAATTAGCTACCATGACTTCATTGCTACCAATACTTCATTACTGCATGACTTCATTTTTATAACCCACTTCTAATAGTTTATAAAATCTTCTGCTTCTTTCATCACAGTTGAAATAAGTTTAAATCGCTTCCTTTGATAAAACTTTCAATACATTCATCGTGGATATTTCCATTTGTTGAATTTATTCACTTTCCTCCATCCAAATAATAACAAAATGTTAAACTCAATTATTTTCCCATCATTGAATATTCAAAACTCTCCCTGGACCCCTACTAATTCATGATTCTGAAATTGAACTTGCCTTTCTAAGTTCTGTACTCTTATATGTATACACTTTTTCTGTCCTCTCCTCTTCTTCCTTTAAGATTCCCTCTGGAGCTAAGCACAGAAGCTTTGGATTTCCCTTGTCTGCATCTCCCATCCAAATATCTAAGCGTTCATGTTACTACTCAGACCAGGATAACTCTTACACCATCTATTGAGAAGCGTACCACTCCCTAAAGCCTTCTAAGAATTACTACAAAGGAGTAATGAGAACATCCTACTACTCTGCTGCTACTGGTCATTCTCTGGACTGAAAATGCTCTCATTCTCTCTTCTCTTGCAGTTTATTAACAAACATAAAAGACAGATTTGCATAGATAATTTCTTATTCTCTGCTATAACACAAAGCCTAGAACCCCAATGATATTCACAGAGTTTATTTTTAACAGAACATTAAAAAAAGATTCTAAACTTAGTAAGGCAAATGTCCCATCTGTTCCAGTAAATCATTTCTAATTAGTTAAGGTTATCATTAGAATGCTAACCCCCATCTCCATCAGAATGGGGGCAACATGGTTTACCCTCAGCTCTCTGGAATCATAATTGATTCCTGTATTTGTCAGAGTTCTTCACTCTAAGTGGGAATTTGTTTTCCTTAACAATCTTTATGGCAAAAATGGCATTTGTGTTGGGCCTTCAAGGATGGATAGAATTTTGCTAGTTAAAGAAATTAGATGGATGGAGCAGGAAGGGCATTCCAGGCAGACAAGCTGAGTTACAGAGGCAGAAAGCACAAGGTATGTGTGGAAGACAAAAAGTGGTCTACTTTAGCTGGAACATATAACAATACTTGGAAGCAACCAGAGGGAGCTTACACTGGAAAAGTATTTTGGGGCCAGATTATGAAAGACTTTGAATGCCAGAGCAAGGAATTTGGATTTAATTCAGAAGACCATAGGGAGACCTTGAAGATTTGTGAATAAGGAAGTGATGAGATAAGAGCTGTGCTTTAGTAAGACTCATTGGCAGCAGAATTTAGGATGAAATAGTATAGGGATAGACTGGAGGCAGGGAGGCCAAAAAGTATGCTACTGCAGCAATCCAAGCAAAAACTATTAAGAACCTACAATAGGGCAAAGGAAGTAATAGGAACGATATTTCAGATGTTTTTCAAGTGAAAGCAAAAATTGTTCTCTCTTGTTATAAGGTGAAGATTGTTAAAAAAAAAAATGCAAACTTTTCCTTTCTTTAAAATTTTCATCAAATGATGATGTTCCTTTTAATTTTCATTTTATATTTTTATTATTTGCATTTATATTATTATAGGCCTATCTAGGTGCATGGCATGATAGCCTTCCTGTTATCTTCGTAGGTAACTGCAACAGAGACAAATGTGGAGGGGAACAAAGTCTCTTTGGGAATTTAATCAGGGGTGGCTCATTTCAACATCAATTATTTACTTTGAAGTATTTTTAATGGCAGCCCAGTAAAAACCTGTATCCTTATGGAGTTTCCCAACTTAGGAAGGTCTAACTGGCTTTTTCCATACCCAAATCTCTAGTTCAGAAGTTGATTATAGGCAACGGTAGTTTAGGATCAATAGTAAGGAATATGACATTTTCCTTCAGCAGAAGGAAATATATATTAATGCTAAAGGGCAAGGGGGTTGGAAAAGTTTAAATTTGTTGAGGAAGAATTAGTATTTTCACTCCAGGTTAAATCTTAACTATGAAACGCTACATTTTACCTCGACATTCAGTCCGTGTCAACGTGCTCTGATATCCAACTCGACACTGGCATATGTAGGATCCTTGAGTATTGACACATTCTCCACCTATACAAGGATTTTTCTCACACTCATCAACGTCTGTAAAACATAAACAATAAATTGTAAGAAACTAGATGGCAATAATGCAGCTGCAAGAATTGCTTGGTTTTGTTTTTGAGGCTGACTCTCCCTATCTTGCCAAGACTGGAAGTACAGCAATCACTCACAGGTCTGATTCTAATACTTATCAGGATACCATGCTCCATTTTTCCAACCTGGATTGATTTGGCCCTCCTTAGGTAGCCTAGTGGCCGGCCCTTCGTTCCCAGGATCTCATGAGTTAGTGTGGACAGTCACACAGGTTTATCTCTACCAAAACTCAAAGCTATGAACTCAATCAGCCTCCTCAGGAGCAGGCATTACGGTGGGCACCACTACAACTGGAGGCAAGAATTTTAAGAGTTGGGTTTTTCCTTCCACGTGTAAAATGTCTTACTTCAATACTTCAACAATCTGTTATTTGAATGTTATGGAATTACCTTAAACAATACGGATCATAACTCCTCTATCATCCATCAGTGAATAAGCATTTGTTAAGGCACTAACAAGTAACAAGAACTACATGAGGAATCAAAATTGGACCTATGACTTCACTGATATAAGGAACTCCCTCTAATCAATGCATATTGGCAGTTTCGTTATAATTCATGCTCCTGTGAAGGTTAAGAAACTTGTCTGGGATCACAAAATCAGTATGTAGCTTTGAAAGGCCTTGAACACAGGTCTGGCTGACACTGCTATCAGATCTCTATCCATGATACAACATGGGCTTCTTACTTTTACCTACTGCGGTAATTCTAAAGGCAATGAGGATACAACTGCAAAAATACAGGAGGTCTTCAGAAGTGTCTATGGCTCAACACTTCAACTTTTTGGGAACAATCTTGTGAGAAGCTTCTAAAAATCTTACAAGGCCATTACAGCATATAGTCCATCATGGGGTCTATACTCACAACCAGTCCTAGGTTTTCAGGCCATGGTAAAGGTTATCTCCTTTTAATAGAGGCTTTGAAATAACTGGGGTCATTTATATTCCATAATGATGCATCATTTGGCTTGTATTTGTATCCCCAGAATTTAGCACAGTGACTGGCATATATTAAAGAAATACTTGTTGACTTTACTTGGCATGAGGCATCAAAGCAGAATTTTACTAGAGATGCAAAAGACCACAGTTTTTAAAAAATAAAAGATTATATAACATCTAATATGTTTTAAGAATGTTTTTTCAGGAAAAGGACCTATATGTACAAAAATATTTATAGCAGATCTTTTCTAGGGGCAAAGAACTGGAAATTCAGGAGATGCCTGTCAGTTGGGGAATGGTATGTGATTATGATGGAATGCTATTGTGCTACAAGAAATGATGAGCAAGATGCTCTCAGAAAAACCTGAAAAGACTCACATGAGTTGGTGCAAAGTGAAGTGCACTGTGTACAAACTAACAGCAATATTAGGAGATGATCAGATGTGAAGGGCTTAGCTATTCTCAGCAATGCAATGATCCAAGACAACTCTGAAGAACCTATGATGAAAAATGCCATCCATCCCCAGAGAAAGAACTGATAGTGTTGAATACAGACTGAAGCGTGCTTTTTAAACTCTTTTGGAGGTTTTTTTTCTCTTCCTTTGGTCTATGTTTTCTTTCACAACAGGACTATTATGGAAATGTTTTGCATGACTACACATGTATAACCACACACGTACATCAAATTGATGAGGAGGAAGAAACAGAGAATTTAAAAGTCAAAGTTTTAAAAACAAATGCTAAAATTTGTTTTTATGTATAACTGGGGGGAAATAAAATACCAAGTAAAAAAATTAATTGAAAAAATTGCAGCTTAGGGAACATGAGGACTTTCTGCTCGTATCCTTCCTCCTAAACTACCTTGTATATTCATAAACACAGATAATTATGTCAAAAGAACAGCTTTTTCTTTCTCATTTTGCACATAACTGGCATCTTAACCCAAGTGAACAGATTTACTTGGTTCAATGAGGGAGGGCACTCTCTTCTGAATTTTTTTCAGAGAATCACCTTAAACAGGTGACGGCACAATCCTTGGGGCAAACAGACAGTTTTCTGTATTGGATTTAGACTAGATGCTGACCTGCACAAGTTGAATATGACTATTTCCTGACATTCTTGAAGTGCCCAGGGAGCTAGAATATTAGCTATCCTTTTGAGTGTAGAAAGTAGAAATATGGATACTTTGGAATTTCCCACCTTGAGTTCTATAAACAACATTAGCAAGGCCATGGAGGTCATTTTCAACAGGAAGGACTTGTCTATAATATAATTTGTATTCCCAATAAACATCTACCAGAAATCTCAGCACCCCATTAGCCTTATATTCTTCTAGAATTTTAGCCCTGCGCCAGAATGCTGAGGTGCCCTTTGCAGATCTCCAAGCACCACGCAAATGCTATGTTTATTGCTGTTAATCCCCAAGGCCTAAATTCTCTCATTTCATGAATGATTAAATTGAGGCCTAGATAAGTTAGAAAATGTGCCCAAAGGTTCCATTGCTAGTGACTGACTGAATCAGAATTAGAAGGCAGGTTCTTCTGACTCTCGGTTCAGTGCTGAAGGAGAGGGGACACCTCACCGAGAAACTGAGCAGAACTAGAAACCGGGAAGTATTGGTTTTTACTTTCTTCCTGTCTAAATCATTGACACAGAAATAGAGTAGCTAAAACTGCCTGGAAGAAGGAAGATTTTTAGGCATCTAGGTGGTTCAGTACAAAAAGACAACAACAAAACAAACCACTCACTTTTAAGTCAGAAAGATCCAAGTTCAAAACCTGCTTTAGTTACTTAATAGCTATGCAACCCTAGATAAGTCATTTGGCCTATTAGCCTCAGTTTACTCATTTGTAAAGTGGGGATATAACAGCACCTACTTCATAGAGTTATTATGAAGCCCAAATGAAATGTCATCTGTAAAGCATTTTACAAACTTTAGAGCTATATATGTTAGCTGTTCTTATCACCACCATCACCACCACCACCATCATCGTCATCACATGCTTTTTGGGAGTTTTCTTCTAATCAGTAATAAAACTGGTTCTATTAATGGTATTTACCTTTTGGTTACCAACTTTAATAAAGTAAGTAGATGACAACTGAAATAGTTTTTACTTCAGTTTTAATCACTAACCAATCCAGAGAGAATATCTCTCTATAAAGGCTATTAATCAAAGATTTAAAAACAGGCAGTAGGATAGAAATAAGCCATGTTTTGTTAGACTTTTATTCTAACAAAAAAAATTGAATTCTACACTTTCACTGGTGAAGAGTGCATGTGACAAACAAGCGATTTACACAATCACAAAATCTCAGGCTAAAATCTCAGCATCCATTCAGTCTAATCCACAGGCCTCCAAAAGAAACTCCCTACCATAACACACCAGACAAGTGGTTGTCCAGCCTTTGCTTGAAAACGTCTAGTGGGCAGCTCTCTTTTGGAGAGCTGAAATTGTTATTAATAGCTGCATTTAATATTTTAATGTTTACAAAGTATTGTATACACGTGTAATATCTCATTTAAGGGTTATTATCATCAATTCTCATTTTTGAATGAGGAAACTGAGGCAACTAGAGGCTAAGTGACTTGTTCAAGGTCCCATAGCTAGTAAGTATCTGAGATTGCATTTAAATTCAGATCTTCCTGACTATCCACCCTAGGTTGTATCCACTTGTACCACACATTTTCCTTATTAGAACATTTTTCCTTACACCAAGCTTGTTTCAAACAGGAGTATGTCTTTCCTGTATACAGTAGGAAGGAGAGCCTGAAGGAAGTTTCTTAAAGCCTCAGTGAGTCTTGTTTACTCGACAGCCCAAGGTTATCAATCACAGTCACACGTCCCTCTGAAGGCGGTTATAAACTTAAGGCTCACAAATAAGCACGTCTCCTGAATCAAATAAGAAGGTCTCAGTCCTTCCCTACACACCGAGGAAGGAACAACACACTTGCTTTGCCTGGAAAATCAGGTCTTGTTCTCACTCTTAGTCTCATCTGCCACTAATCATGTGACCTTCAGCAAATCACTTTTCCTTTCTGGGCCTCCAGTATTAGGAGGCTGAGTGGACAAGCAATCAGGTTTTTCCTGTTCACATATTTGAGGATATTTATGGTTCTATATTAGATTTTAAGGACCTCCCTTTCTCACTGATCTGGCCTCCTGGAAAGCAAGGGATTTTTGTTTTGTCCTGTTTTATTTTACTGTCTTTGTGTCCTCAGGGCCCAGAACACTGCCTGCACATAGTAAGGGGCAATGACAGGAAATCAGTATGTGATTTCGTTTGGTAGAGGGGAGTCTTTGATGAGGAAACTTCTACCAATCCAAGTCACTACTTTCTCTGCAACTTACAGTCATAGAGAATCACCCAGAGCACTGAAAGAATAAATGAATGGCGTAGTGTTACACAGCCAGGATGTGTCAGGTTTGGGACTTGAACCCAAGGCTTCTTCCTATAAGGCCAGCTCTTTATCTGCATCATCACACTGCCTCTCAGTGGTTAGCAAATGCCTGTGTGTGCTTGATAAATGCCTCTTTAATAGGATTCGTTTGAATTATATTCAACTCAATGGAAGAATTATTTTCATACACTTGTCAAAAATAATGGCTCAGTATTAAGGATGCCTGGTGGCCTGCTGTAAAAGGAATCCAAGGTGTGGAGGGTGGGAAGTGGGGAGCAGGACAAGGTAATAAAAGATTATTCAGATAAAAAATGATGAGAGGGAAAAACTGGCTGAATCAAATTAAATTAAGCTAATAGGCTAGTTGTGAGTTAAAAAAGATAAGCACTAGAAACAAATAAATATTCTCCATAAAAAAAAAATCAGTACAAAGAGGTTTTTAGAAAAGAAAGAAAAAACTGTAACCAAGAATCCTGAGGTGTCTATTGCACTCTGATAAACTAGGTTTCAGAGTGCTCTGGGCTGGAGGTTTTGGAAAAGACAAGAAAGAAAAAGAGAGAGGGGGAGAGGGAAAGGGAGAGAAGCAATCTGGCCTGTAAACCCCCAGTTCCCTGGGCATCTTCCGGCCATCCAAAGTTACCTTCCTTTGGAGAGGAGAAGGAATGGGGAGAGGGGGACAGAAGGGAGCAGATGAGCTGAGTTACTCAGCTCGCTGGGTACCCATTCAGGCAGCTCAGTCTGCTCATAGGTCTGTGTTCATCCTTCCTTTTCAATGAAGACCACACCATCAGAGACATGATGACGACTTACACTTGACTTTGTTTTGAGTGAGGGAGGGCTGTGCAAGGTCACCAGCACAACAATAGGTCCCCGCCCAAACCCCACTGGAGGAATTCAGAGTGATTATCAATAGTAACTGTTGCTCTTTCCCTCCCAGCTGGTTTTACTTATTTTTTCTTTTGCTCATTAAAGGGGCCACTCTCCATTTACTTCTTAAAGAGGCCTATTCACTGAATGGGCACTACTTCCCTCTAAGGGGGTACCTGAATAGGCCTAGGTCTCCCACTGCATCCTAGGCCATCTCCAGTCATCCTGATGAATATCTGGTCACTGGATCCAGATGGCTCTGGAGGAGAAGTGAGGCTGGTGACCTGCCCAGCCCTCCCTCACTCAAAACAAAGTCAGGGGCAAGTCATGTCATCATGTCTCTTCGGTAACGAAGGATAAACACACACGAACAGGTGGCCTACAGGTCTCACGGGGCCTACAGCACTTGAGTGTGGCCTAAACCAGATTAAAATGTCTTGAGAAGTAGTAACAAAATAAATAAAGCACTCCAAAACATTGATAATATTACATTTTAAAATGAAGTCAATATGCAGCCTGCAGGAATACTTGTTTATGGATTAGTGACTCCCATTTCGATCTGAGTTTGACACTGCTAACTCAGACCAGTTTTGGATCAAACAACGAGGGCAGTCCTGTGCTCTGCTGATTACCATCTCCCTGAAAAAATCAATGGTAGACTGAGAATAGAGCTCACTATTCCTATGCCACTTATGGAAACTCAGTCCCAAATCACATACCAATGCACTCTCCACGAATGTCCAGCTGGAATCCTTTGTTGCACTCACAGCGGTAGCTTCCAGGGGTGGGAATACAGTGTCCATTGAGGCAGAGACCTCGGTACAGTTGGCAGTAATCAGTACTAATATTGACTGGCAACACCCCTGTAAAAATGTTTTTGATGAAGGTTAGTGTTTGGCAAAACAACACTAAACGTAAACATTACTTACTGTACGTATGCTAAACAGCAAAACAATAAGTAAATAGTTATATCCCAAAAAGTTACTATTTCCTGTTTATCAGTCATACCGCTAGATCAGACCTGTTGAGAATATAGATGACTAAGCAGAAGATACTTCATGCTTCCACTCCAGCCTTCCAAAGTCATTTCTCCCCTGTGGGGCACATACGGGCAGTGGGGCATGCCCCTCTACTCCACAGGCTGCCATACAATAAGTGGGAATATATTATTACTATTTTCAAGCAGACAGAACCAGCAGGTGGATGGCATTAACCACATTGAACTTGCCTGGTATAACATGTTGCAAGGATCGATTTTACACCTCTAACATATTCTGTACATAAAATGTGCACCCTATAAATATCTTAACTCTCTATTTAATGATAAGTTTTCCAGATGATGATTTCAAATTCACTTGCTAAAACTGAATGTAAACAAAGCAAAAATTCAGTAGCATGAATAGGCATTAAGAACCCTGTACAACATGAGGAAAATAGTCAAGTGCTAATTTAATTCTTACGTGATGGTTCCCGAGATGGATAAGGTTCTGGGAATTGTGGTCTAGGGAGTGGTGGATAGATGCCAGGTGGCACAGGGACACCGGGAGGAACTGGGCCACTGGGAGGGAAGACACCAGGAGGCAAAGGAATATCAGGTCTTCCAGGAACTAATCCAGGTAGGGTGCAAAGCCTGTGGAACTCCTCTGGGAAAAAAAAAATACCAGGGTTAAATTCAAGCTGTGGGGGAAAATAAACAATATTATATATTAATTATCTGCAGATTTTTAAAAGTGATTCCTTCAGTTTCATTAAAAGAAAAATTTGCTGCACGTCTATGACATACAAAGAAACGCTAGTCACAAAAAGAACACAAACCAGAGTGAGGCAGGCATCTTCAAGAAGTTTACAGTTTTGTATGGAAGATAAGGCACGTATACATATATAACTAACCTATAAAGCAGCCTATAGTTCAGGGTAGACATATGAGGGTTCAGTGGAGGAAAATATCACTTCCATGTGGGAAAGGAATCAGGAAGAGCTCTGTTTTCAAGGTGACATCTGAGCTAGACCTTAAAGAAGAAGCAGCGGAGGGGAAGAAATCTAGGGAGCAGGAATGCTGCTTATCATAAGAAAAAGCATGAATTATAATTGTGTTCGGGGAGCAGGAAGTAGTCAAGATTTATTGAAGCACAAGATACATGAAAGGGAAGAGCATGAGATAAAGCTGGAAAGACAAAAGACTGGGGAGAGCCTTGAATGCCAAGCTAAAGACTTAATCTGTAGGCAACAAGAAACTTTACCAGAAGGAACACAGTAAGGGCTCTGTGTTAAGAAAATGAATTTCTTTAGACCATAGGAAGGTGAGGTGGGAAACAGTCTCATCCTTCAGGAGGCTATTGTGATAGCAGAGGCAATAAATAAGGAAGGCTTGGACCATGGGAATGGCAGCTAGAATGAGAGATATTGTAGAGGCAGAATTCATGGGGTTTGGGGGCCTCCTGGATATGGGGAAAAGCATGACAGCAGGAAAAAGGAAGAATGTCTCTGGAGTCTAGGTGACTGGAAAAACAGTGTCATCAAGAGAAACAGGGAGGTCACAAGGAGCTGGTTTGAAAAATGGAAGAATTTCATTTTAGAGGCATGTTGATACACCAGCAATAATGCAGATGGCAGCTAGAAGTGCACACTGACACACTGGGAGATGGCTAATACCACAGAAGGAACAGTGGAGGCCAAGACGATAAGCTGCCAAAGGAGCACGAAGAGAGAGATGACAGCAAAGGACAGCCAAGCCTTGGGACAACCTCTACGTAGGAGGTAGTAAATGAAGGAGAAGCTGGGGAAAATGAAGGAGAAACAGAAAGAGAGGAAAATGACTAGGAAACTACTGTCCCCAAAAGCTAAGGAAAGAGAGAATTCCAAGAAGGAAAAGGTGGTGAATAATACCATATGCTTAAAAGAAGTCAAAGGATATAAACACAGAGGAAAGGCTAATGCAAGGGTGGGGAACCTGTGGCCTTCTAGGTCCTCAGGTGTGACCTTCTGACTGAGTCCAAGTTTTATAGAACAAATCTTTTTTTAAAGGGGATTTGTTCTATGAAGTTTGGATTCTGTCAAAGGGTTGCACTTGAGGACCTAGAGGGCCCTATGTGACCTTGAGGTCACAGGTTCCCTATCCCTGGGCTAGTATATTTGGTTACTCAGGTATCATAAGAGATCTTTGAAAAGACAATTTTAGTCAAGTTGAAGGTTCAGGAATCTAGAGGGTTCAAGAATGAGTAAGAGATAAGGTAGTGGAGAAAGCAAATGCAAATTTCTCTTTCTAGATATTTCCTGAGAAAATAAATTAAAGTTACCCACAAACAAGAAGTAGGATGAAGAAAAGGTTTGTTTTAAGAGAGATAAGAGAACTTATTTGTAGAAGAGGAAGTAGCCACACAAGGGGAGACGGAAGATTCAGGAAGGAAAGAGGAACAATGAATGGACCAAGGACCTGAAAGAGGGCAGAGGGGAACGGGATCCCAGAGAGAGGAAATGGGTGAAGACACAGAAAGTCTAAGGTACTTAGGTAAATTGAGGGCAATTACATCAAACGGCTACTGTAATAATCTTATTAGAGCAAAAGAACTGAGACTGGGTGGAGCTGCGTAACTGACAACTAAAAGCATTACAGTATCAATAAAGTAAGAAGGGATCTCAGAGTTCTAACATCCTCCATTTTGCAGATGAAACCGAGATCCACAGAATTTAAACAACTTTCTGAGGGTCACACAGGCAGTCAGTCCATGGCAGTGTGGACTTAAATCCAGCTCCTTTAACTTCAAATCCAGCTCTTTCCCCTGTACCACACTGTCTGCCTCTCATGTAGGTTACTGTTTTGTGTTCAAAGAATTCAGACCTAGAGGCTCCAGAAGACAACTTGGGAGTGGACACTTTCCTAACTGAAGGGTTGTGACGAAGGATGCAGAGAGTCTCTGCCATCTCTGTCATCTCCGTGTAAACCTGCTCATCATGATGATCAAGCAGCCTCACTAATTCTCCAGCTTCCACACTGCCTTTGAGGACCTTAAAGCACAGTTCAGACTTCTGCAGTGCCTTGCAGGTCCTTTTTGGCTTATCTAACTTCTTGTTTGCACCTGACTTACCCGACAAGCGTACCTATTCTATTAAATCAGGCAGTCTACAAATTAGCTATGCAGGATTTCCTTGGAGCACCTGGCCTTTTGAATCTCTGGCACAAGTTTTTATTGAGCTTCCAAAAGGTGTTTTTAAATAGTTTCCAGGCTCCCTGTGGGTTATTCACTTTGGGTGATTGAAAAAAAAAAAAACCTATTCCTTCCCCTTTTGCCCCCAAATAATGCCCACATTTTGTCATAGTTCCCTTTCTTATAACTGAGGAACCATGTGGTGGATTCCTGTTGGTTTTTCCTCTCTTGCCAGGATTTTGTACTTAATCACACTATAATCACTACCACATAGTGGTTCACCCACAGATACTTCCTACACCAGTTCCTGTCCACTGTTCAGAAACAAACCCAAGCTATTTCCTTTCTTTGTGGACTCTAATTTGACATCTTCTAAGAAGCAGTCATTTGTCTTATTCAAAAACCTTCCTCGTTACATCCCTAGGGAATCCTGCCACTTTATGGGTAGATAATTATGATGTTCTTATGCTGTCTCCCATTATTACTACCTGGCCTAATTTGGCGGCTTTTCCAATCTCATTTAACATTCCCAGGCCAGTTTTATTATCCAGGTCAGGTGGTCTGTAGCATGAAGCCCTATTACCACAGTTTTATTTTATATTTGGAATTTCTTCCCATGGGGATTCTGTAGCACTTTGTGTTGCCTGGTTAAGAAAATAGTAACCCACATTTATATGGCAATTTAAGGTTTGCAAAAGCTTCTTTTTCAACGAGGCACAGTGTAAAGTGTTGGATCTGGAGTACAAGGGCCTAGATTTGAACTCTAGCTCTGCCACTAAGTGATCTTGAGAAGTCACTTAAATTTTCTAGTCCGAAGTTTCCTCATATGTTGAATAAGGGGGCTGGACTAAATGACCTTTAAAGTTTCTTTCAGTTCCAAATCTCTAGTAATATCAACCCTCTGAGGTATTATAATCCCTGTTTTGTAGATTAGGAAACAAATTCAGTGACATGACTTGCCTAGGATTCCACAGCTAGAAAATACTGGAGGAAGGATTTGAACCAGAGTTGACAGTCATTTCCATTACATCACAGCACTGTTCATACTATGCATGCATTTCATTACAGCACTCTCCTAACTAAACAGTCTATGCCCCGGCAGCGTCCTGTCCTCGCATCTGTCCTCTTTCTCACAAGTTTCTGAAATCACAGTTCCATCACTTGGTACTAATCTCCCATTTTTTAAAATGCATCTATTTCTAAAGAAAATACTGAAGAGTAAGCACGCCTTTTTATTGTTTCCCTCTACTGTTTTATCTGTGAGTTAATGAAGAGAGTGCTTCATTATAAAGTTATTTGGGGCACATTATCAAATTCCACCCAATTATTCCAGCAGGATTTGGGTCAGTCTGAATCTCCACTTCTCTCACTCACCAACGCAGAGATACACCATTGTCTCACAACAGTACCACACATCCTTTTCATGTAAAAACGACAGCCTTTTAAATGTTTGTTGTAAGCATCCTTGTGCCATTTTTTGTTGAGGCAAAACACGTAATTTTTGGAGAGCTTCTACCTACCCCCAAAATTCTCCTAGATGCTGATCCATTGAAATCTGCTTCCTCCATCATCATTATATTTAGAAATTCTAAAGTTCTGAAGAATGTGGTACTGCCAGGGCTTCCAGGGAGACCCAAAACTATTTGATCCTCATATTTCCTGGTCTTCCAGAATATTGCATTGATCTTCTCCACCGTAACTACAGACCACTTAAGACCACTTAAACCCTAAGCACATTCTTAACACTTACAATTTCTAAGCTATTTTTTTTGCAGTATTATAAAACAGTGACTAAGCCATGTCTTAAGAGTAGGTGGAAGCCTGAAACTCCTAAAGCAGTGATTGACCAAAGTAGAAACTCACTAGATGTTTTTCTTGAAAAAGCACTTCAGTGTACTGAAGGACTTAATGTAGTTTCTATATGTAACTAATTTAACTTTTGGGCCATACTACTAAGAACAAAAAGAATCTGGCAACACATATGACATGCTAGATGTTAAAATATAGTAAATGTTTTTATGACTTCTTTAATTTCCATATATAATTCCCAGCAATAAACAGAAATTTTATTTTAACATCCATGTGCAGGTGTGCAACCTGCAATAAAGAATTACAATTCTGTAACCAGTACAGTTGATGGCCAAAAATAAAATTTTTTATTCTAAATGAAATACATGGCATTGTTACAAAGAGAGATGCTTCTAATTTGATATTCACTTGTTACCTTAAAATTCCTTGGTCTACATTCATTTTACAGGATACAAACTACATAACGGTAAACTAAGCACCATGCTCAACTCTAGAATCATAAGGGTAGAAAGAGACGTAGAGAGACTATCACTAGTTCAACAAATATCAACTGAGCACCTGTTATGTTCCAGGTCCTGTGCTAGGAACAGAGAAACCAAATAAAAAGCGGTGGATCTTGTCTCCACACAGTTACTATCTACCAGGAGAAATAGGGCTTCAATATCAACTTGGAAAAAGGTCTCCAAGGGAAGTTTTTATCAATGATTTGAATAAAAGCTGAAATGTTACAAATACCAAATTTGCTACAAGGGACAGCTCCCCCAGATGACAGATTCAAAAGAATCCTGACTTGCTAAAACATCAAGTCAAATAAAAAAAGATAAAGTTCATCAGAGATAAATGTAAGGTAGATTACAAGCTCAAGACAGATCAACAATATTATATAGAAGCAAAACAAACAAAAAAAAGGCCAATGCAATCCTAAATCCAGGCCTAGAGTGGAACTGTTTAGAAGTTGTATTCTATGATAACGAGACCATATCTGGAGTGTTATACTTAGGTCCAGGCACCACTTTTAGGAAGGCTATTTGTAAACTATAGAGCATCCAGAAGAGTGCAACCTGGAAAGTGAAAAGTCTCGAGATCATGGGCATGTGAAGCGCTGTTGGAAGAACTGCAGGTATTTAGCCTGAAGGGAAAACTTGAGGGGAACATGATAAGTGTATTCAGGTATTTGAAGACAATATACTAGAAGAGAACAACTTTATTCTATGAGACCTCTGAGGGGAGAACGAGGAACAGTGAGTGGAAATTGCAAAGAGGCACATGTAGGCGTCACCTACGGAAAACTTCCTAAGATTTGAGCAATAAAAAGGAAAATAGGCCGCTTCAGAAGGTAGCTGGTTTCTCTACCAAGGGTGGGGAATGTGTGACCCCAAAGCCACATGGGACCCTCTAGGTCCTCAAGTGTGACCCTCTAACTGAATCTGAACTTCACGGAACAAATTCCCCTAATAAAAGAATTTGTTCTGTAAAGCTTGGACTCAGTTAAAAGGCTGCACCTGAGGACCTAGAAGGCCACAAGTGGCCTCAAGGCCACAGGTTCCCCTCCCCTGGGTTAGACAATAGTTCATGAAATCCCTTCCAACTCTTTTTATAAGGGTGGTACAAGAACTTTAGAAATTCAGAAGACAACATTTCTAGTTTCAGTTATCAGGACATATTTCATAAATGACATGACTTCTGAACTAAATCTTGAAGGATGAGTTTCCAAGAGCTGGAAATTAGAGAGGGAGAGCATGCTAGACAGAAAGAAAAGCATATGAAAAGAGAAGCAGAAACCATGAGAAAATGTAAACTTTGAAGAGTTAGGATTGTTTCATCCTTTGTATCTCCAGAGCACAGCTCATTGCCTAGCACATAGTAAGCATTTAATAAGTGCTTATTGATTGATTTATAAGTCTAGAAAGACAGGCTAATGCCAGGTTAAGGAGGATCATGAATGGCAAGCCAAGGAGCTGGATCTCTATTAAAAAGATTTTTTTTTAAAAAGGGAAATTGTGATCACAGCTGTACTTTAGGAAAATTAACCTGACAGTAAGGTACAGATCAAATTGGAGGAGGAAAAGATAGAAGGGCAGGGAGAGCAAGTGGAAGGTAGTTAGTCCTGTACTAGGGTGGAAGGCATAGTGGGAAAAGAGAGGCAAGTAGGAATGTAAGTGATACTGCAGAGGTAGGAATAAAAGGATTTGATTTGATGGATTGGGGACAAGAGAAGGAAGTTTTAAGGATGACTGACCTTTCAAGTCTGGATTACTAAGAAAATGATGGTGGCACCACTAAAAACACAGATATCAAGATAAAAGGCTGGCTTAGGTGCAAAGATCTTGACTTTGGTTTTGGAAACACATTGACTTTGAGATGCCAGCTAACCTCCAGGTGAAGACATCTTACAGGATGTTGGAAATGCAAGTACAGAATCTCAGAGGGAAGCCAGAGCTAGAGATTTTGGAGTTGTACAAATAGAGATGGTAGCTTAAACTGTGAGGATACATGGAATGGAAGAAGAGAAGAATGAGGACAGAATTTGGAGTAAATCTACATTTAGGATATGAGACAAAGAAGAAAAGTCTGGAAAGGAGGCAAAGACTGAATGGACAAAAAGGTAGAAATAAAAACAGAATAAAATGTCATAGATACCAACTTAGGATCGTGTATCAAGAAGAGGGTGATAAACAGAGTCAAATATTTCACACAGATGATTATGTGGAAAAGACTTTTGGTATTATATATTTAAAGGGAATAGTAAGTTGTACATAATAGATTTACAGTTTCATATACCCTTCTCTTTTTTCTATTCTACTATGTTATGAAAAAGTTTGTTTTACTTCTTAAGTTCAAAATAAAATTTTTAAAAAGATCTTTGATTTATGAGATCATGGGCATCCTTTGAAAAAGCAGCTTCAGTGGTGCGCTGGTAAAGAAACTGGACTTTAATTGGGTGAGGGAGTAGAGAGAGAAATTGCAAACTACCGTATAGCAGTGAAAGAAAAGAGCAAGAACAGATAAAGTGGATAGTGGTGGTGGCTCAGTGTTGAGGATTAACAAGGTTGGTAGACTAAAAGAATTAAGGGGGATTGAGATTCCATGACAATAGCAAAAGCATTTCTGAGGATGACCAGGTTGGCTCGGGAGGTAACTACATCCAGATAATGACTGATAAATTTTAATAACAGAAAGATTCACAATGATTACAGAGAGTAGATTCAATGACTTTGAAAGGGAAGAAATAGAAGGGAAAGGAAGGATAGTCAGAATGCTGGGAATCCAAGTCTTTGAGACAGAGTAATTTCAAAGTACAACTAAGTCTAAGGTTATGTCAATGAGTGACTAAAATGAAGTGGAGATGAGGTTTGAGATACTACCAGAAGGATACTCAGATAGTGGTGAAAACTGAAGTGGAAGAGATATAAGCCCAGGATATTAGAAAAGGAATCAATTTGGATGGTGAAATCACTCAAGAGAAAAATGTTAACTAGCTGCTAAAGTCATTGAGGAAGGTAAGAGAATATCCTGGAGACCAGACAACAACAGTGATATAAGGATGTGGCTAAGATGGCACAATCTTCAAAAAGAGATGCTACTGAGAGATTAAAGAACAATGATGGGCCAGAAGTGGCACTGGGGGCAAAGGAATAGCTAGGCAAATCCCTTTCTTCCTCTCTCTGTGAATCAGATGAACAGAAGGGGGAGCATTCATAACTGGAAGAAACTGAGAAGAATGATTTTGGTTAGAAAAAGCTAAATCTCATTCAAGTCTAGGAGATGAAAAGTGCTGTCATTTTAAAAAAAAAAGTCTGATAAAGGAGAATTTAGTTATGATAAAAAAAGGCAGGGTTGGATTGGTTGTTGAGAGAGGTGTTAGACTGTGATGAACGGAATATTTTCATCACAGAAGTTGAATTTGTATTGCAGTTAGAATATTTGGTAGGGTAGGATGTTGCCCAGATGGCACACATACATCCCCCTTGCCTTCAGGTAGGCTGAACCTTAAGCCAACCACTGGCACATGACAAAGTTCTCCTGTTTTTAAAGATCTACAAAAATGAAGTTTTAATGGTCTCCCTTAGTAACCTGTTTTCTTATACAGGAGTTTTGTCCTTTGTCAAACTTGGGCTCAATTTGATATGATCTTTTCTCACCAAAAATAAGGAATAACTAATAGTCCACCTCCATAGGATACTCGTTCATAATCTTTGAGATCAATATTAAAGTAAATTTACATATACTTTAATATATATTATATTACATTATATTATGTTATATATAATATATATTTATATACATATAAACATAAATACAAATTTTCTATTTAAGGTTAAATAGCCCTTATAAATCCAACTTTTTTTCATTGTTCTTATTCACAAATGCTCACCTTTCAAAATACTCTCCTCTGAATTCCTCCAATTTCTTGATCTCCTTCAGAGACCCAAATTAGACTCAACTAAAAAGACCTGCCCAGTATTGAATAAAAGGGGGAGGGAGGAAGGAAAGAAGGAAGGAAGGAAGGATACCTCCCATTCTCTACACAGCTGTGACTTAACATCCTGAACTAACTAAGAGTAGAGGTTCCACTATACTGGCTTTTTGAAAAACGGTGGGAGAAAAAAATCCATGAAAATGAAAGACAGCTCGGCCCTCCTCCAAAGGAGGGCTCTCAGGGTCCTGCACATAGATTAATTACCTAAAAAGTAATTTACAACCATGTCCACTCTTTCTAGGGCTGGAGACCCTGGACTTCGGCAGAAGCTGGAACACAGCCAGGCTTTTCTATTTATTCTTTTTAAGGGCTGGTAGCAGACAGCCAGGAGAAGTCCTACCTGTGGCCCGGATGGGGCACATCTCGGGGGCCGTGGCGGGCCCCGGGGCCCAGCAGCGGCCCACGTCGCAGCAGCACTGGGTCTTGGTGAGCTGCTGGGGAAGCTGGTTGTTGCAGCGCCCGTTGGCCAGGGACGTGTAACAGAATCCTTGGCGAACATCTGTGAGGGCACACAAGTGCAAAGATCATTCACACGACACACCACAAAGGGCCGCCCTTCAATGGGGCAGCGTCCACGAGGTCTACTCCTGCAACTCCTGGGGGAAAGGCGCGACATCGAACTGCGCATGTGCGCCCTCCTCAGCGGTCCATGAGCCCCCTCATCTACGCATGTGCGCCCTCCTCCTCCTTCGGCTCCCACTGAGCATGTGCAACACGCAAGTAACAAACTCCTCCCCCTCTTCCTGCCTGGCAGTCCTGAGGCCAGTGGGGGCGGGGCCAGCAGAAAGTATTCCCACTATTCACAGTTACAGTTGCCCAATGGCAATTCAAACAGCACACCTACTTCTTGGATTCGTTATCTGAACTAGCAGAAAGAGGATGAGAGAACAGCAAAATCACCACCCATGATATCAGATAATCATATGTATTGATTTTGTGTCATATGTTAACAGAGAATCATAGTTAATTTTTATAACTACTAAAATAGGTATCTTTGCAATTATTCTGACATGTTGAGAGTCCCAATATCAATTAAACAGAACTCAGGTGCTTAATGTTTATTGAATTGAATGGAATATGTGCTCTCCCTGAAATGAAGCTATTTAATTCTAGTAACTTTTACAAATAGTTTATAGAAGATATAAGATCTATTTTTAAAACAACTTGCCATGGTAAGATATTTTGTCAAGTCCTGTTCGCTTTTTTTCCCCCTGAGGCTAACAGTGCATCCAACTTAAGGGTAAGGAGGGGATGGGGGGAAAATTAGATTTAAAAAAAATATCTATGCCTAAATTAAATATTTATTTACTAAGATTTCTTAAAATCTATTTCAAAACAACCTGAAATGAAAAGACATTTTGTAAGTTTTTCCCCTCATTCACAAGCTAACATTGAGTCAGCCTTTAGGGGAAAACAGGTATGGAGGAGAAGATTGGTTTAAAAAAAAAATCCACAACTAAATTAAATGCTTATTTACCAATATTTCTTAAGATCTACTTTAACGCAACCTGGCATGATTAGACATTTCATCTTTTTTTATTTTCCTAGATTAATATTAAGTCAGATTTAAGGGCAAGCAGAAGATGGGAGAGGTTTGGTTTAAAAAAGAAGTCCACACAAATATTAAATGTTTGTTTATCAGTTTTTCTTTTTGTCCTAAAAACATCCCACTAGGAGGGTTTTAAAAGGAACTAATTAAAATTCACAGATTAAACTATTCATGATTCCAAATACTCCTATAGGATATGACATTTCTTGGAGGAATTATTTCTTGGCAAGAAAGTTATCTTTTCAAAGCAACATAGCATGACACATTTCTAGATATTAACTTTCCTTGGGGTACATCCTTGTCATGATAACATATGACACACCACAATACAAGTCAGTGCTACCAGAACAATAGCACATGACAAAACAGAAATGTGATGTTTTAGTAGGTTTCAAGTGAGATATTGCTATGATAAATGGGAAATAGATAACCCACTACCTACTATCTGTATTCACCTACCAGATGTCTACATGGATATTTAACTTGAAGCAAAATACACTTTCCATAAGTTGAACATAAATCCAATTTTCATAAACCGAGTAGTATTTTAAATATTACTAGGTAATCTCATTAGCTAAAGGATTCGAGAGTAAATTTTTTCATCGAGTAAAGACTACTTTAGAGTGAATCATTTATTCCTCATCTTTATCCAGTTTTTCAAAACTGAAAAACATCAAGTTGCTTAAAAAGGGTAACACCAATATTTATTTTAACCTGTATCACTCCCCCCCACACACACACACACATATTTAGTTTTTTCAAACAAATGAGTCTAATAAACTAACAGGGAGAGTTTTGTGGTTTGGTTTTGTTTTTTGCAGGTGTTAATAGTCACTACATGGAGGGAAGGTTAATAAAATTTATGGGAAACATGTTCAAGGATTACAGGAGCTATGACTTTTTTAAAAAGTATGAAGTTTCCTAACTATTAGGAAAATTAAGAAGTAAAAGGAAATTGAAGTTTTCACATGTCCTCAACCCAAAAAAGTTAAAAAAAAATGCTTCTTGTATGTGATTCAACAGGATAAAGACATTGTGATATGTACTTTGAAATTAGGAAAATATTAAATAAAAAAGACAATGATTGGAAATTTTAGTCCTTGTGCATATATGTGGGAAAACTTCATGGACGTACTTTCTAATGAGGAAGCCAACAAGGATGCAGTGAATGACGACCATAACCAACATGGCTAAAACCTGACCAGAAACTGTTTACACTACGTCATCCTCCAATTCAGCTACTAAGTAGAAACAAATTTCATTTAGAGACACTTAAATCACTAACATCAAGAAGTCTAAAAAACATAAACAAATCATAAAACAAAGTTATGGGTTAGTTTTTGAAAAGCAAAAAAAAATTCTAAAAAATATTTTTAAACCACTGGCAAGTATTAAATTGCTTTCTAAATTTTTTTCTGTGGTTCAAGTTCCTGTACCATTGGTCAGACTGAACTCCCAACTAAGGGGCAAAGGAAGTTTAATGTAGCAGGTTCCAGGATGAATGGATTCGATAGAACTCGCAACAGTGTTGGCTTTGTGAAGCTGAGGACAGGAGCTCCTCATAAAGAGGATTAAGAAACAGTATCTGTAGAACCTTTCAAGATGTGATAAATTTGCAAATACTTAAAACCATATAATGCTTGAAGTTCAGTATTCAGAGAATGTCTTGGGTTCACACCAAAGGCTACTGTGAGTGGAGCTACACATTGAAACCTAGTGTGATGTTCCAGGTGCAAATAAGTTTGGTGGTCACAACCTAATGGAAACACTTGACCATACTATGAAATATGTACATATAATTTACAGTGTGGTCTACTTTCAGGTTACAAATAGAATTTCAGGCTACGGCTGCAACACTCAGTGCTAAATTCAATCAACTGGCTAATATCCACTTATGTTTGGGAAAATTAGGAATTGTGTCTGTGTTGACATGTCTGTTTTTAGCCTGATGGGTCACTCATTAGATTTAGAGCTCAGGGACTTGGATAAAAATTTTGCAACTGAAGGTTGGCAGAGCAATAAATCATGTTTGTGTATATAAGCAGTCCCAGACTTAAAACATCTGACTTATAAATGACCAACACTCACAAACAATAATGCTCACTTATAGACAAGAAGTTGTGGAAATTGTGAAAAAAAAAGTCAGAATCTTAAGAGACTCTGTGGTTTAATAAGTGGGAGAAGGCATAATAACCAGAAATCGTTTAAGGACCTTGAGTAAAGCAGATTTCCAGGTAGTACTAGCTTGCCTATGTAATCTTGACACATTCAAAAATATTTTCTTCTCTTGAAGGCATAAATTTTTTTTAGTTCATTTTGTTACATTGCCCCAAATTCTATTAATTAGAGATGTATTTAGGTGAACAAAACCCATAAGCTAAATCAACGGCTCACAAGAAAACCTTATAACAGTCAAAAAGATAAAATACATAGACATTAAAATTAATTTTAATAGAAGGAATTCTAAGATATGGTACAGATGGCATGATACAGGAGTGGTATGGATTAGCAGTACTAAGGAGTTCGAGAGAGGGAAAGCTTGTCTGCCAGTGGGAGGAACAGGAAAGGGTTCACAGAAAAAAAAGGCTTGGGAGATGTAATCTGAGGTTTGGAGTATATTAGTAGTGAGGAGTATTCCAAGTGGAGAGTAAGCATATGGTATGTCCTAGGGATGGTAAGTAAACCTTCTTGGCTAGAATGGGAGATTCCTGTTAGGCAGTGGAGAAGTCAGATTGTTGAAATCCTTAAGATCACATGCATAGATGGATGGGAGAATTGATTCATGTCCTCAGACTATTCCTGGAGGCAAGTCTGTATCATAGACCACACTGTGATGCATTACTCTGACCTATTTGAGGTATGCTAATTCAGCACTGAACTACTGAGTTATTGAGTTATAGACTCATTAAAGAAGGCATGCACCTACCAACCTTTGCATAAGATTAAGGTTCTGTCCTAAGTGGAGATGATATAGTAGTATTATGTGTTCTGCTGAGCAAATTTACTCAGCAAATGGCTCAGTATGGAAGCAAATATCATCTACTTAGTAAATTTTCATAACAGAGCTCCATCAACAATGCACCCCATTTTCATTTCACCTACCTATACATCTGGTTCCATCAGGAGAGGTATAAAATCCTGGGGGGCATTTGCAAAAATAACTGCTGACAGTGTTTGAACATTCACCCCCATCGCAGACTCCAGGGATAGTGGCGCACTCATCAATATCTGTAACGTAACAAAGAAATATTTAGCAAACATCAGAAGCCTGTTATATAAATGGCTTATATTATGTGGGTTTAGATACATTGCCAGTCAGATCAGGTCCCCTGAAACAATTAAACTTGAAGCAGTAAGAGCCAGTTATAACATGGTCAGCACGTAATATGTTAATTTATTCTTTCTCTCAAGAAAGAACCTTAGAATCTTATAAAGGTGGTCCAGTAAACCAAAAACATCTGACCAACATCTTGCACTGTATACCAAGATATTAAGCTCCAAATGGATATGTGATTTAGACATAAAGGTGATATCATAAGCAAATTAGTGGCACATGGAAGAAATTACCTGTCAGATCTTTGGATAGGGGATGAGTTCATAACCAAACAAGAGACAGGGAATCACAAGACATGAAAGAATAATTCTGACTAAATAAATCAAATATTTTACAAAACAAAACCAAGGCAGATAAAATTAGAAGAAAAGTAGGAGATAGGGAAAAATATTCATAGTTAAATAAAAAGATAATGAATGATTTTCAGTATTCCACTCATGATTTTCCCTATTCTAAATAATTTTTTTTATTACATCAGTTGAATTCTCTAAGAAGCTACACGATTTTTCTGAACACTTTCCTTTATTTATTTATTTATTTTTTAGGAGTCATTTCTGTCTGTGTATTCAGGCAATTATTAGACTTCTATAATTTTAAAATAAGCTTAAATTTTAATCAACTAAAAATCTACTTTGTCTCACTCTCACCTCATTCCCATTGGGAAAACAAAAACAAAATTCTTGTAATAAATAATAAATGAATAAATAAAGGAATGTAAGTTATTATTACAATTATAAGGTCGATAAGAAAACCTGGAGTTGTAATTCTCTTTTTCTTTTAATAGAGTACAAGTTATATTAAGCCTTAGAGTTACCACTATTAACTTGTCCTATTAATTTTATAGTTCTTCCCCTAATCTCATCACCACTTTCACTGACCCTGTTCTTTCATCCTTCTTGATTATATCTCATCATTTTCAATATTATATCTCACTTTTCCAAATAATCTCTGTACTTTTCAAGTTCTAAATCACCTTAATACTCCTAAGACACAGGCCCAACCATGTCATTCCATTGATCAAAACTTTTAGTGGCTGGCTTCCTTTTGCCTTTGGAGAAAAGATAAACTCCTAAGACTGACATTTAAGGACCTCCATGATTTGACTACAACCTTTCTTTACAGCTTTAATTCACATTGCTCCCCTTCCTGAACTCTATATTTTAGCTGGGATGTATTGCTAATATTCCCTAACCTCTACATGCCATCTCTCACCTCCCTTTCTTCACTTTAGCTATTCTGCATATCTGAAATGCACTCCCTTCTTATCTCTACCTTTCAGAATACTTATCTGCCTTCAAAGTTTAGTTCAAGTGCCACAATCTCCTATGTGAAGCTTTCCTGCTTCACAGCTCCCTCTCTCCCTCCCTTCTTCCACCTTGTTAGAGCTTTCTCTTTCCTCAAATTGCTCATTTACTTGTTTGCATATATAATATACTTCCAAAAGAACATAAGTTCTTTGGGGGAAGAATTTGTAACATTTTTTTTCTTTGTAGCTCCAGTACCAAGGACAGTTCCTTGTGTATGTAGTAGGTGCTTAATCAAATTGAATTCTGCCTGTAGAATAGAGTATATGAAGGGAAAGAGAAAGAAATATGTTTGGAAAGGAAGGCTCATGCCAGATTTTAAAGGCATTAAATTTCACATTAAAGAGTATACATTTTATCTTCTAAGCAACAAGAAGTCATTTGACATTTGGTAGTAAACTGCATGGAAATGGAGCACTAGAGCCATGGCATTGGATAAGATAGCTACAAGAGTAGGTGCAAAGGGAGAAGTAAAAAGGACCAAGGACAGGGTCTTCATCATATTCATCCATTTCACTCAGAGGGCAGTGGAAGTATGATAAATAGTTGAAAGAAACCATGAGGGCAGCACAATACCAACGGGAAGATGGAGAAATAGCAGAAAACAGTGTCACAGCCATCAAGCAAAAGGAGGAGGATCCAAAAGATGAGATCATCAACAGTTTAGAAATGTTATACAAAGGCCAAGGAGAATGAGAACTGAGAAAAAGTAATGCAAAATTTTTGAAACATGAAAAATTGGCTAAATGGTAGAGCTTTCAATAGTAGTTTTATAGGAAGGCTTTTTTATTCATTTAAAAATTATGAAGACCTCAGTCTATTTATATATATATATATGCATATATAAATATATATACATATATACATACACACACACACACACACACACATATATATATATATATATATATATATAGAGAGAGAGAGAGAGAGAGAGAGAGAGAGAGAGAGAGAGAGAGAGAGAGAGAGAGAGAGAGGACAGAACTAACCAAACAGGAAAAGATAGAAGGATGAGAAAGAGGAGAGGGATATCTAGAGCAAGACCCTTTTAATGAGAGAAATGGGATCAGTGTCACAGGTAGAAGGAGGAAGGCAATCTCTTATGTGATAACAGACAACAGAAAAGAGTGATGATGCTAGGATGTTCAAAGAAGCACATAAAGGGAGATGAGAGATATCCTATTGGATAGTCTCAATCATTTATTCAATCAATAAGAATTTATTAAATATTTTCTAGGTGCCAGTAATTTTCTATGTGTTAGGTGCTGAGAATACAAAGACAAAATGAAATAAATATTACCTGCCCTCAAGAAGTTTATATTCTATCAAGGAATATACAACATATACATATATGCAAAATAAAAATACAAGATAAAGTGGGGTAGAAAGACACTAGCAGTCGGGGAAAGCATGATCAGGAAGGGCCTCATATAGATGGCGCACTTGGCATGAGTTTTGAAGGATATTAGAGATTCGAAGAAATAAGATGTGAGGGAAAGCATTTCAGGCATGAGGAATGGCCATTGCTTAGGCACAGAGATAAGAAATGGAAAGTTGTGAGTGATGAAGAAGTCAGTTTGGCAGGACCACAGAATACTTAAAAGGGAGTGCAAAAGTGTATCAGCTAGAGAGGTAAGTCTCAGCCAGGCTTTCATTGAAGTAGTAAACCTGTTGACATAAGTGAAAGTTTTAGGGATGCAACTGGGGACTTGAAAACAGAGGACAAAGTTTAAAATAATCATATTCAGGAAATAGGATCAGATATCAAATAAGAATAGGATTGTTGCATAGGAGTAAGGGCTCAGGTGAGGTCACGTACCATAAATTTCTTGTTAATAAAACCAGTCTAATTTGTGACTGAGAAGCAATAGAGGCTGCATAGAATATATTTGGTCAAATATAGTGGCAACTAAATCTTTTAAAAGTATACCATTAAGCATTAAGGATTAAGTATGAGCAAAACACTATCACCGTTTCACTAACTACTGTATATGCTAACACAGGATTTCAATGCAACTCTGGAGAAGCACATAGGAAAATATGAGGTAATCTTTTCTACTACTTTCTACAAAAGGTGTGTGCGAAGATATCTTCCATCTTCATGCTAACTAGGATATTTTAAGGGAAGGAATATGGTATGACTGCAATATGGTATGACTACAGGAATACACTGTTGGCAAATTTCTTTCCCCCATTCTTCATGGCCTATATATTCGTCACAGACAAGACAAGTACAGTGTCGTATATTTAATCTATTACTGTTTTCCATGTCTAGAATCCATTTTGTCAAGTGTTAGTTTTGGATAACCTTTCATCTAAACATTTCCACTAAGAGAGGAAGGGAAGAAACCTTAACTGAAAATCTTAATGGCTGGAACTAATTTTAAAAATATAATAGGGTAATCTAAGACAGAAAAATTTTTAAAGCTTATTTTCACATTTCAGAAATAAAATATTTTAATATGTTATCTTTATAAACATTGAATAAGCAAGAAAAACTAGAGTGTATATATTAGAAATATAGTATTTGGAAAACTAGTCCAAACATGGCTCCTTTAAGCTACTTATAAGCAGAAAATGAATCTGTTCTGAAATAAACTCTTTCAGAGTTAAATCTAGTTTAAGAGAATGCTTACAAAGAGTGATCAATAACATTCATTAACATAGTATTAGAAATTTTGATCACTGCTCATCAATGATCAAGGCAGCAAGGTATAGTGTGAAAGAATAAAGGACTAAGAGCCAGAAGACAGGTATTCAAATCCCTCCTCCAACCCTGGGCAAGTCACCTAAGTCCTATGAATCTCAGTTCCCTTATCTGCGACATGAGGGAAGTAAACCAGACAAGGTAGGAGTTAGCATCAAATAAGGTTACATACATCAAGCACCTTGTATTTTAAAGCATTATATGAAAATAATAGCTAGCATTTATGCAGGGCTTTAAAGTTTGCAAAACACTTTGCAAATACTATCTCGTTTTAGCCTCCCAATAACCCTGGGAGGTAGTTGCTACTTCTATCCCCATTCTACAGATGAGGAAACTGAGGCAGATAAAAGTTAACTTGTCTACTCACAGTCACATAAATAATGCATTCAAAGCTGGATTTGAACTCAGGTTTTCCTGACTCCAGGCTCAGTGTCCTTTCCACTGTACCACCTAGCTACCTCCAATACTTAAAAGCTTTGTGACCTTGGGAGAAAGTAACTATTTCTCTCTATCATGCTTTTCTCATTTGTTAAATGGCAATGAGAATGCTTGCATCACCTTCCTCACTGGGTTATTTTGCAGCTCAAACATGATAATGGACAGGAAATCATTGTAGCTATAAGATACTCTGATTCTGAGTTAACATTCAGTCCTTGCTACTTTTTTGTGCATTCATGGGCAAGTCACTTACTGTCTGTAAGCCTCAGTTTTCTCATCTGGAAAATATACAGAATGGTTCAAAGACCTCTGAAATTCCCTTCCAGCTCTAAATCATGAGTCTAGGTCTATGTCTAATGTAGGGTAGACATCACTTTGAGTAAACTCAACTTGTGAGAATATGTGAAAATAGATAAGTTAATGTGATAAAGTGATAAATTTTACAAAAACAATCTACCAAAAAATTCTTTAAATGGTAGTCATTTTCTAAAACTTGGCTCAATTCACAAAAGTTTAATTTACACACAAATCTTCAGAGATGAGTTCATCATATAAAATTAGGCACACCCCACAACTCTTGGACTTGGTCGGAAAATTCTCATTTGAGTACATCAGTACATTATTATGAGCCTGCTGAGGGGTTACGGACCAAGGCATAATCATCTTCTGTGTGAGTCACTTTATGATGCAGAAGAACCCCAACAACTCTAACTGCCCCATTCAATGCAATCATATTATTCTTATTTCAGCTCTATCTGTTTCTAATAAGTTTGGACATTTCTTCATAAGTCCTTCTTGCATAAGGCCTTCTAAGAGAAAACTCAGGGGGCAGCTATAATATTAGTAGTGCCGGCTACCATCCATTCCATGTATGGGCATGCTCAGAACATAAGATTTTCTGTCTTGAACTGTTAAGTGTTTGTTGAAGATTTTGTTCCAAACCTCAGAGGAGTAGAAGACACTGAACCAAACTGAAGTTTTCAGGTCTGAGCACAATCCTTAATTAACAAAGAATAATTCAGATATAAGTGGACTAGATTCAAGTGTCTTCTGACTCAAGTTCTCCATGTTTGTTTTAAAAGCAACATTGTGATCTTTTTAAAAGCAAAATCACCATTTTCTATTCTAGGATTGGGGCTAAACCAAACAATATTTTACTGCTTATATTAGAGCTTATGTTAATATAAACAGTATTGTCATTGTGAAGTTTCATAAAGGTAACTGGGTCTATTCCAACTTGATGGATGTAAATTGAACTAAAGTCTTTAATACATATTGGGGAGAAAGATGGAGCCAAGGGGTTGACCTGAAAGAAGCAAAACTGGCATGACATCTCAAACTTACCAAGGGGGTGGAGTGGGAGAATGGAGAGGAGAGAAGCAGATTCACATTTAGAGTGTTACTGCTGTTGCTAAGACACAAATGCCCAAAAGATTATTTAGTTTAAGAGTATTCTTTTGGGATAACTAAAAGGGAGGTCTTTGGAAATAACACAGATCTTAAGAAGAAGGCACTTAATTTCCACAAGCATTTATCATTGGTAATACACAAAGCTTTGTAACCAAGTCAATGCTTCCAAAGAGTTAACAGTTTACTATTTATTAGGGATTGGGGCGGGGGGGGGGGGAGAGGGTTTGAGGTGTAGAGCAAGGTATATATGTCCTTGAATAGCTGAGATAAGGAGATAATATGATTAAGTCCAAATGAGAGAACTGGGGAAATGTGTCTGTGAACTATCACTTGTTCCTTGATACATCTATTACCTTTTTCTAGTCACTTATCTTTCAATTGATTTGCTTTGTGTCAATTTTTGTATGAAATTTTGCATGGCAATATGCCCATTTAAGGCCATAGTGTGTTGACTTTTAGATGACTCAATTTTGATTCATCAGCGATTATGTCTATCTGTATAATTCAACAGTCATACAGCATCTCTGGGGACAAGATAATCGTCTTCATGTAGTGAATGAATGTTACGTGAAAAAGGGATTCAACTTGTTTTACTTGATTTCAGAGGACAGAAACAGGTAATCTGGGTGCAAATTGCAAAGATGCAAATATAGGTTTAATGTGAAGAAAATGTTCCTAATAATTAGAACTATCCATAGGCAGTCACAGCATTGGATGTCTTCAAACAAAAGCTAGATGAACACTTGTCAGGTACGTGGCACAGGATTCTTTATTCAGGCCTAGGTTGGACATTAAATGGCCTTTGAAGATCATTCAAAATTCAAAATTCTGTGAGTTTTTGTGTAACACTAATTGCCTTCATTTCTCTCCACCTTCATTTCATTAAAGGTTCATTTTTTTCCACCTACAGGATTATATTCAGTTTTGATGGACAATTTATTTCTGGCTGCAAGGCTCTACGATTTTCTTTATGAAACATCATATTCCAAGCTCTCCTCTCATTAATATTGGTGGCTGCTAAATCATGTGTTATCCTGACTCAGTACTTGAATTATTTCTTTCTGGTCGCTTGATTTTTTTCCCCTTGGATATTGGCTATAACGTTCCTGGGCGTATTCAGTTGGGGAGCTTGTTTCAAAAAGTAACCAGTGGATTCATTCTGTTCCACTTGCCTTCTGGTTCTAAGAGATGTGGGCAGTTTTCTTTTAAGATTTCTTAAAAATGTGATGTCTATGCTTTCTTTTGTGACATAGTATTGATGTAGTACAGTGATTCTTAACTTTTTTTCCTCCTTGATATGCTTTCCAGGTCAGCTGTTTGTTTCTATGAGAGATTTTAAATTTTCTTCTTTTTTTCAGTGTTTTGACTTGTTTTAATATCTCCTGTTATCTTATGAAGTGGTTGGTTTCTATTTGGTCTATTTGAATTTTCATGAAATTTTTGCTTGAGCAAGGTTTTGTATTTCTTGTGCCACGCTGTTAATTCCCTTTCCAGTTTTTTTCTCCCATAACTCTCATTTCTTTTCCAAATTTTTCCACTTAATTTATTTTTTAAAAATTAAATTATTTTTTTAAAATTCCCTGTTTTATCTCTTTCAGGTTTTCTAGCTGAATTTGTGACTAAGCTATTTTTCTTTGAGGATTTGCTTGTGGATGTTTTAGAGTTATTCTCTTTTTTCTATATTTTTGTCTTGAGTATCTCTATCACCATAATAACTCTTTATGGTGGGAATCATTTTCTCTTCTTTCATTCTTTCAGCCTATTTTCTTGACATCAGACTTGATACTGGAGTCAGGCTCTCAGCCCTTCCAGAAAGAAAACAGACTCTAAAAGATAGCTCAGGACAGGGACTTGTAAGCTTTCAATGCTTTCAAAGTGGTCTGATCCAAGGAATTTCTGGTTGTTGCCCACTGGTCTGAGCTCTGCAAGTTCCTTTTCTGGTTTTAGAACTGAGTAACAGTAGACTGTTGGACTTCCATGCTACCAGCCATGTGGGAAGCTCTACTGGTTCATCATGACAGAACAGCTTGTTCCCCTTTGGCTAGGATTCCTACTCCTGACTATTCCTTTGTAGGTTTCAGGCTAGGACAGATGCTAGAACTGAGACCCTGCTCTCTTCCTGGGATCTGAGCCACACTGCTGTTCTTTGCTTCAGAACTTGTTCCTTTCTGGATATGACAGGGACTACAGCCATTCCCTAATCCAGAATGCCACCTCTGTGCACATGCCCCTTCTTCAGTCCATCCTGAATCTGTTACTAGGCACTGGGCAGTATGTGACAAAGCTGTCAAGTGGCTTTTGCTCTCCTTTCAGTGCCCTAGTATGGGTCTCCTCTTGCTTTGGTGTACAGTGTTTCCTTGCATTAAAATGCTCTGTACATCTGCTCCTGGTGAGCCTATCCCAGTGTCTGCAGACCTCTCTACCGCCCTGTGTCCACTTGGGCTGGAAAAGAGACTCAGTACTTTTTTCTTGGATTTTCCCATCAATATTTAGTCTGCTATATTTTCTAGATCTGTTTGGATGAGTTTGAGGGGGGAGGGGGGAGCAGCCTACTGTGTTGCTTCCTGTCACTTTACCACCCTGGGTCCCCCTCCAAATCCTGTAAAATCTTTGCATGTGCATGAGAGAGTCCTCAATGTAACAGAAAGGTTTAAAAAGGAACATTTTGTACTACTGAGTCAAATGCCTTCTTGTTATTATAACTGAAAAATAAACACAATATGGTCTTATATTTTCTCTACTTTGAATTGTAACTATAAACATATAGGTTGCTGTGAGAACTGACTACAAAAGATTGCCTGTTCCCTTCTCCTATTTTTATTGAGCATGTGTTTTGTTTCGTATGTAGATCATTCTCACAAAAATCTTCTAAAGATGAGAAAGCAGACATGGACCAGTAGTTAATGATGTTCTCTTAGATGCTTTTGGGGACTATTAATTTCATTTGCAAGTTTCCCCCTCCCCCATTCTTTTGGTATCTTCTCTCTGAAATACCTTAGGACATGATCTTTTAATGTTTTCAAGACATTTCAACATGGATTCCTTCATTGTGTGTTTAGTCTGATCTAGTCCCATATCCCTTCTTTATCTTCATGCATCCCTTTTCTACTTCTTTATATAGTGCACTAGGGATTGAGGTATAAACCAAATATAGGGATTTCTCTTTCACTAATGATAAAAAGTAGATCGTGAAAGAAATGCTTACATATTTGTTCCATGTTATATCCATTTGTCATTCTCTGGCCAGTTTCCTCCAGAAGGAAAGCTTTGTGCAAAGACCTATTGATGGTTAGCATCAGAAATACATTTCAACAATAGTCTTCATAAAATCATAGCCATGAAAGATGTCTTACACTGGATTCAAATGGAAGAGGAAGTCTCTATAGATGACCAAGTCCTCCGAATGCTCTTGTTTACAGATATTATGCTGCTTGCATTAAGTCCTAGAATATTAAACAGTCCCCTCCATGAGATCCATAATTATATAAAAAAATATCAGTCTAATAATCCAAACAGGAAAGAATCAAATGGATGGATAATGCCTACTGCCCAGAAGTACTTGCGATTGCATGGTCATTCCAGTGACTTTTTCCATCAGTACTTACATTCAGGAATGGAAATACAGATGGACAATGAGTTGGGCCAAAAATGAAGTAAGAAGAAAAGAGTGGGCTGCTTTGCACTGGGGAAACTTCACAATGTTTTTAATGTAACCAAGCTGTTCCCTCAGTGCAAAGATCTGTCTTTTTGATACAAATGTTCTCCTAGCAATGTTGTTAAGTTATATCTTGGGATAGCATAAACCTCAAGGAATTAAAATTACAGGTAATTGGATATACAAAGGAGAGATAGATGAATGGTGGGTGTAAGTCAGCTGCTACATATATCTGACGACCTCCACTCAAGAAATAGTATAGGGGATATCATCAAGGAAGTATATGTTAGGCAAAGAAGGTAGGAGGCTATGAGCATATTCAGTAGATCTTCTAAAAGGGTCTATGGAAGAATTTGGACAAGACTCATACAAGAAGGCATGGATAAGATGCAAACTTAAGAATAATGAAGGGATAGTCACATTAATGGGAACACAGATCCTTTAAAATTGAAGATATCCTCCAACAGATGAGTGATAAACTACACAGTACTCCAGTGACCCAAACACCTAATGTTGGAGCAGAATTCTGCCAGAATTCAAACCTGAAATTTTAAGATATTTTGACAATAGAATTCTGAAATGGAAATTATTCAACTACCCCTCAATCTGAGGACTTCACTTAATTGTTAGGGATTAAATCTAAATTAACAGCAATAGCAACAAAAGAGTAAGGAATAAAACGCAGACAAATGACTCCAAAGGAATGTCTTCACTCGGGGAAGGAATTACATAATGTAATGACAGTTTTCAATAGATAAGCCATCCAATGAAGTGGTACTTCAAGACATACCAGGTAGTTTTTGTAGACTAAAGCTGATAGAAGGAATTTTCTATTGATCACTTAATATATAATTTAACGCTAAAACCAAAGTTTTAAGAATTTAATTCCATTCAAATGTCAAATTTCCTGAAGTAGCGATATAAGAGGCCTGTATTCTAATAAAGAAAAGATAATTCAGATTTACCCATTTCTTTACTTCCTGAAAATTTTGGTCCCAAGAAGATATGAAATCATAGATCCAAGGAGAAGGAGATCTCAGTAACCAATATGGTACAAGCCCTTTATTTTACAGATGAGGAAGCTAAGGTCCAGAGGGGTCAATATCACACAGGCAGCAGGTGTCAGAGATAGAATCTGAACCCAGATCTAATGCTCTTTCCTCTGTACCTACAATCATTATGTTTCATTAAGCTTCCTGGAAGTCAAGCCCATTTCTGGCAAACAGCAGTCAATGTGAACTGCATACTTTATACTTTCTATAAACCAGTCACTTTCTATAATCCAAATGCAAATTGGAATAGAAAATACTATCCAAAATTGACTTTTCATGGTTTAATGAACTTTGGAAGTTATTTTTCTCATGAACACAAACATATCAGACACCTAAAGCAGAATTGGTGAGATGTAAAATAAATCTCACCGACCACATGACCAAATCTCTTCTATTAAAAAAAAAAAATCACAAATTGAAAAAAGCCAATAAGACGTCCCACCATAAAGGACATCTAACAGTTGAATTCAAATTCATGTCTGCAAAATTATACAAAAATGTCTCAAACATTTTTAAACAAACTGTTGGTTTAAAATGTTTCATGTTTAAACATTTATTTGACTCAGTTATACCTCTTACTGTAAGTCTATAAAAATGGGAAAGCATGTAACTTCATTCAGGTTCAGCAGCAAAAGAGCATATTACTCTTGGTAACCGAATTCTACTTGAACATTCAAGGGGACAATTTAAAAAGCAAGGTAAAAGAATCACACGTAAAGAAGCTTGTCATGAAACATGAGTTCCCCCAAACTTCCTAAGTCTTCATTCACCGCTGAGACATAGGGCATAAAAGGTCTTACCTTCACATTTTTGTGTTACTTCATTAAATTTGTGTCCAGCAGGGCACTTGCACTCAAATGATCCAACAGTGTTAATGCAATTTCCTCCTTGACAGAGCCCAGGGATGGCTTGGCATTCATCCACATCTGTCATATTAGAGAGAGGGAGAAAGAGAGACACAGAGAGACAGAGACACAGAGAGACAGAGAGAGAGAGAGACAGAGAGAGAGAGACAGAGAGAGAGAGAGAGAGAGAGAGAGAGAGAGAGAGAGAGAGAGAGAGAGAGAGAGAGAGAGAGAGAATGTGAAAGTGATTTCCATTCAGTTTGTTCCTAAGAAAGTAAATTTGACAACCTACCCACAGTGAGGCTAAATAAATTTACCTTCATGTTTTATAACATTTTTATCCTGGACTATGAAAAGATAAACCTTCTGTAAAAATTACATTGTAACATAATAATTCATTTAATAAAGTTGCCAGTCTTCTGAAAGATGACACATGCCTTGCTTTTCCTATAGTCCAATTTCAGTTTCCATCTGTATGAAGCTTTGGGTTTTTGGGTTTTTGCTATGTTTAGGGCAAAACACAAATATGTAATAATTAAAGACTTAGATATTGATTTGTCATCAATGTGCTCAAAAGGCAAAATGTTTGAAAGTATGCATATATTCTTCTCTTTACATAAAAAAAAACCCATAAAAACCTAAACTATAACTAAAATCCCAAGGAAGATGTTTCTAAACTGCTTTACTTCACTTTGTGTAATATTTTGTAAAAAATATTTCAGAAACCAATATAGAGTCTGGCTTTTTGCTTTACTATATGAAGAGAAAGAAAGAATCTACCATTCACAAATTCTCTAATACGTTAGCAAAATGTATTCTTGAAACAAAAAATGAGGGGAAAGGGATACCAAAATTCAAAATATTTATTTTGGTATACAATGTCACACTTTTTTACAACTTGATATATTCAAGAAATATTTAAAAACATAGTGTTCTGCTTCACACATAAAAATTACAAATGAAAATATAACTAGGGTCTTATTTTATTTGATTACTTCACTTCTGCCTGAGTCCAGAACTTTCCATTAACCTGATATATGAACATTTTTATAAAAATTATACAAATCCAAGATGTTACTTTTTAGTTTATTGAGAACTTATTTATAAACAAAATTCCCTACTTCTGTCATCATCTAGTATCCTATTTATCATGGTTTTTGGATAACTAGGAATTCACATTTAGCTTTATTCCCTTCTGAGCATACGTCTCCTGGAGCACAGCATGGAGGGCAGAATAACCTCTTCTTTTGTACTCATTTCCAAACCAGAATCAAATTAAAGCTCAAAGAAGAATGGCTATCCTGCAAGCAGATTCTTGCTAGGTGCTTTTCATCAGTACTTTTAAAACAGATTGTTTTTTAAATGTCAAGGAAGTTTCTGACTATAAAACTGTTTTTGTAAATTAGAAATCTATTAGTGGACATGCAAGGACTCAAGTGGTAAATAAGGGAAGCATATTCTCTCACAAAAATGTAAGCCCATGGTGATGGTCTTTCTCTGGGAAATTAGCACCTGCCCAGGAAAGGGCAGGTTGGACTAAACAATAAGTACTTGTCCATATGTCCATGGGAAAGATGGAAGGCAATACAAGGCAAGAAACATACCCATGCATTAACTGCACATAAGCATGCCTGTCCCCTGCTAGACATAAAGTGTGGTAACATGAGCAGAATTTCTCCATTCATCCAAGGCAATTTCTCAACCTGGTAAAAATTCAAATGAATGGCCACCCCTCTCTCCAAGGGGTTACATCAATTAATAAATTGCCATATATTTCTCAAGTGTCCACTATGGGTTAGGTACTAGACTAGGCACTTGATAGACAAACACAAAAATGAAAACAGTCCTTTCCCCTAAGGAAGGGAGGCAACATGAGCCTATACCTGTTCTCTAACCTTTAGGTTGGAGAATTGGGCTCACTATCAACTGACTCTAAAGTGGCAAACCCCTCAGTTCATCTCCTTTGTATGGAATTTTATTTGTTTCCATTTTCTGAGGACCTCAGAGTAATAGGATTGTGGTGCCCAGGGCACCTGCAAATTAGGTTGCAGGATTTGTATATCCCAGGAAGGGAGAGCTGGCCCAAATCTGAAGAAATAATCACATATGCCCTTAAAAAGAGAGAGAGAGAGAGAGAATGGCAGAATCACTGAAATATGTAAACACTTAATAAATGCTTGTTGATTGATTAACCAGGTTCTCCATCTGGCAAAGCAGATACAGAGAATGATCATCCAGTCCCTAGAGTCTTGTATTATTTTTAAGCAGAAACATAACTCTCTCAATTCCATAGCCTTTTTTCATCTCCCATAAACTGATTTTCATCCTAGACGCTCAAGAGTAGAGGCAGAGTGTATGTTTCTGAGAGGAAGCGGATGAAGCCAACAGGTGGCAAAGGTTGGTGGAGGAAACAGTAGGAGGTGTGAAATAAACAGCAAAATTCCTCAATATCAGCCCCCTCTTCCCTTTTTCATCCTCCACATCCTCAATTTGTTAACAGGGGCTACACTCTAACCTCTGGATATTGCTCTCTACTGGACAAATTAGCATTGAAAAATACATTTTACTGACATTTTTAAAAGTCCTACAATGATTGCTTCAAAAACCCCAGGGAATTGAGGGGCCCCACAATTGCTCTTGACCCCTCTAAACATATGCCTCTGCACATTGGGGTACAAAGAAACCAGTTAATCCACAATGTAACAGATGCTAGCCAAGAGCACACAGAGCACATGGGTGTGCACCAGGAATACTATTTGGCCAGTGAAACAGGGACACCCACGGAAATATGTATTTAAAGCCAAGTTCTATTTTGTTGCATAGTATCTAAAAAAAAATTGAAACTGAGCATAAAAAATGACTACCCAAAGTGCATAAAATATTTACGTCATGTGGGCATAGTCTAAATTTACCAAAAATACATCAACTTGTTTGAGTACAGTGAAGATAGCTAAATAAATTTGCGCCCCTCCCCCCCTTATAAAGATAGAATCCTGGGAGTTTTTGGTCTCCATTGGTTCACTACATAGTTGCCCCTGTTAACTTTCTCCTGTTTCCTGCCAGACATCCAGACAATAAAAGAATCTGTACAGCTGGAAGACCTGGAATAAAAGCCAAAAGCAGTTGCAAGGGCTTCGATGGAGAAGCATGCTCAGAAGACAGCCACATCTGGGGAGATTTAATATTCTGTAACAAATACACATTTATTTCTACATTGTATAGAACGTATTAAGAGGACATTTTAAGTGGCACTGAGTCTAATTTTCTTCAGGTCAGATAAGTATAACCAAAGAGACAAGGGGACACCTACAAATTTAACCAACTTTTAAAAAAAGGCTAGGAAAAACAAATAACATGTTCACAGATCTTGCTTTGTGTTGATACCAAGCATTCCTCTCAATACAAAGTCACACTGTCCCTGGAGTCAGAGGTATACTGAAGCAGCTCTGTCAGATCAAAAGAAGGAGCTGCTAGGAGGGAAAAATTTATTAAGATTTTGGCTGCTCTGACATGACCCAACTTACCAATGCATTTACTCTGAACATCATGTACTCAGCAAAATCGTGAAGCATTAATTACAACCAACATTTTTCCCCAATCCTTTACACATATACAGGAAAGCAACTACCCAGAGCAAGGGAGGTCAATACAATTAATGCATTAATTAACTAATCCGTGAATAATATTAAGGAGAAACTAGCTCCGGACTTACCTTGACAAGCGCCTGTTCGGATGTTTGGGATGAAGCCTCGGCGGCAGGGGTGAGGCTGGGCTGGGCACATCTCACAGGGATGACCCCAAGCTCTTCCTACTGTGGCACAGCACAGAGTTTTCGTACAGACAATCCCGCTGAGCTGTCCCTGGCACATCTGGTTGGTGACCAGTGTGAAACATGGGCCTGTTCTGTAATCTGAAAAGAGAAAAGGAGAAGCTCCTTGAGGGCCAAGAAAGCCAAATACCCTTATGAACAGAAGTCATATCAATGGAAGAGTTACTATAGGGATAGCAGTGGCCAGCTGCTCCTCTCCAGTGACTACAGAATAAGGAACAGGGTGTGAATGCAGCACGAAAGATTTAGGCTACCTAAATCAAATCATTTCCTGATGTTAATACACAGTCAGCCATGGCTCTTCTTTCCTGGGAAACCTCTGTTTGCTATATAATGAAGACAGGAATTTCTAGAAACAAAACCTCACACGACCCTACCCCAAAAGATATTAAATATTTATTACGAATGCCACTAATAAAGAGCTAAAAACATGCTGACCTGTGAGCAACAGGACAATCCCATAAGTCTAAGAGAAAGAGGGCTGGCCTGGCAATCTTGGAAATGAGCTAAAGCTAATCATCCCTAAAAGAAAAAAACTAATAGCATCTTCAACTGTATTGAGAAGTTCCTGTTTCAAGACCAAGGAAGTGAGAATTCTGCCATTCTCTCTTCTGGTCAGACTATATCTGGTATATGATGTTCAGTTCTGGGCACCACAGTTTAGGAAAAATGGAGTCAGACAGGCTGGAGAATGTCCAGAGGAGGGTAACCACGAAAGGAAAGAGCCCTCCGTTTAGAGCTACCTTCAAGTATCTGAAGAGCATAGAACAGCGATTAGGGAAGAACCAGGAACACGAGGTGGAAGTTGAACATTTAAATTTTACGTCAGAAACCCCCCAACATTTTTATAATTAGAGCTGTGCAAAAGGAGAATGCTGAGTCTCAGCAGGAGAAAGACACCTCACTGGAGATTTTCAAAAAGATGCTACGTGACTAACTGTTGGTTTTGTTGTAATGGATATTCTTCTTGGAGTTTTGAAGTTTCAAATTTGCCCATTTCTGACAAAGACATCACCACTCTTTTCCATCTCTGAGGTTCATAACCTTGGTACAGTCCTTGACTCCTCACTCTCCCTCATCCTATAAATCCAAGCAATTACCAGATCTTACCATGTCTACCTTCACTGCTGGCATCTGCTTCCTCTGTCTCTTCACACAGCAACTAACTACCTTAACTCAGACCCTTTCATATCTCACCAAAACTATTGCAAGACCCTCCTTACCTTGTATCTCTTACTACATCATTCCATCCTACACATTTCTGCTAAAGTGATTTCCCTACTTTTGCCCACCCCACCTTAGTTAATGATGAGGATAATGGGCTCAAAGTACAGTGGATCTTGGGAGCATGAATGCTTGGCAGGCTAGTCTGAAGAGCTATTACTAGGCTAATCAGAAAATTATCCAGCAGCCCACAAAAGATTAAAAAAAAAACAAAAACCAGACACTGGCAACCCCATGTCATTTTAGTAACCAACTCTTCCCTAGAGAATATAACAGCTTTTAATCCTCATTGTAAGCCTCTTCCCCATCAACTCACTCAGTTCCAGAATGATTGGTACATTCCAGTCAGGGGGAAAAGCTGTGTCAGCTAGGGTAGTTCAAATTTCCAGAATATATTTGTAAACAAATCATTATTATTACTTCTATCTAACATAATCAACTCAATTGAACAATGTCTATTTACTTGAATAAGTGTTCACACATTAAGAAATTTTAATAATATTTTTTCATCTTTTAGCAAGAAATGACAAAGACAATTACAGTCTGTAACCTCTTTTTATGTTAAACAAAGTCTTCACACTTTAAAAAATGACAAAAAAATATTATTTGTAACCTGAACCTACACACTCTAGACTGTTTTGAAATATGACTACTCTTAAAGTCATACTGTATGCCACAAGAGATGTTTGACACCAGTCCCCTTTAGGGTTATAATCTAGTTATTTCTCTCTAAGGATCTTGATAGGTAGATAGACAGATAGACAGACAGATAGATAGATAGATGGATGGATAGATAGATAGATAGATAGATAGATAGATAGATAGATAGATAGATGATAGATAGATATACATACATATACATATATATGTCCAGATACATACATACATATATACACTATTATCTGAGTCCTTATGTTGAAAGGTTTTCTTATGAATAACCTGAAACTTAGCTAAATACAAACTTACCTTACTATAAATAATTCTTGATTATCAGAGACATTCAACTGGGGAAAATTCAGTTTTATAGAAGGGTTAGGAAGGGAATGGTGCACAATGGACTGTATAGCTGCACTGAGCAATCCCCTGGAGGAGATTATTTGGGGAATTCAGCCAACAAGGGACTTGGAGGTAGGGGTGGGAGAGAGGCAACAGGATAAAGGTCTGTTTGCTAGTAAAGGACCTTCTGAGTTCCTCAGTTCTTTCCTGGCTTAGCCTCTGCTGGTACCTTCTTACCTTCCTGATTTCCTGGTTCCCAGATCTCTTGCTCACACTTTACATGGTAAACTCTGTCCCTGACCCCTATTCTTTAATCTTCTAGTTCCCAGGTCTTTGGCCTGTGAGTCAGTATGCGATTATTCATTTTACAAAATAACTGACCAAAAGATTCTCTGGGACAATTTCCATCAATATATCTCTTACATAAAGATACAGTTATATAGGATTTTAAACTAAAAAAAAAAAAAACCCTGATAAAATAAGGAATTAGCAACTAAAATACAAATTTAAAAGTATTTAATAAATTTAAGCCATTATTATTTGCATTATTAATAAGCTTATGTTTATCTCCAAACTGAAAATTTAGGGACTTTCAAATCATAGGTACACATAGAGAGTAGGCCGAGTGCTTTCCTCCGTGCATTACCCCCATTTACACTATAGAGACAAGGTGTCCCAAAAGTCTCAGTGAAGTTTTACTCTGTGCAGTACTCTGCATATCATGTGTATATTTGCATGTTGTCTTTGCCATTAATGAGTGAGGTCCTTAAGGAAAGGGACTATGTTTTTTTCCTTTCTTTGTACCACTAGCATTTAGCACAGTGCTAGGAATATAGTGTGGGCAGCTAGGTCGCCTAGTGTGGATAGAGCGCTAGGTCTGGAGTCAGAAAAACGCAAGTTCAAATCTGGCCTCAGACACTTACTAGCTGTGTGATCTTAGGCAAGTCACTTAACCCTGTTTGCCTCAGTTTCCTCATCTGTAAAATGAGCTGGAGAAGGAAATGGCAACGCACTCCAATATCTTTGCCAAGAAAATCCCCAAATGGGGTCACAAAGAGTCAGACATGACCAAAACCTCTAAACAACAAAGGGCATGTAGTAATTGCTTGCTGCCCGTTGACTAACTTCAACAACTCGGTGACTCCAGCCACAGCATGACTTGGCAGACCAGATCTATAAAATATTCTAAATACTGAGACAAAAAGAAAAGGAAGGAAACATAATACTGAAAGCTGTAAATTTAGAGTCCCAATAGTGAGAGATTCTTCATGTTCTCTTCATAAGAAAACTCTTTAGTTCACAGTATAGATGTGTGGCTGTTGATGAAAGATCTAAGGGTTGGAAAAGTGAAAGATAATGTGCCACATAGGAGCAGAACAACTGCTATGCCAAAAGTACCAGGATTCCCTAGCGACAGCTACTGTATACTCCCTTTCCCCCAACAAGCCTGAACTGCGTTAGGTTAAACTCAATCCCACTGCTTAGAACAGGGGTCAGTAAACTGCAAGCCCATGGACCACATCTGGGCCGGTTTTGGTACAGCCCATTAGCTAAAAGTGGTTTTTACATTTCAGGCCATACAATAACAGGGAGCAAATTGAATTTACCACTGAGTCATAGTCTGCTGGCTTAGAATGGTGCTATGCACACAGCAAGAACTTGATAAAAACGTCAAATTAAATTCCTCACGAAAAGGTCTTCAGATCAACGTACCAAGAGAATGTTGTTCATTTGTTTGTTTGTTTTGGCAGGGTGATAGGACTGATTTTATGATGGAGATAAATAACAGTGGGAGTGAACAAAAGCTGAATAGTTTTTTCAGACAGTTTTGCTGGAATGTATCAATTCCATAAAACAAGGTCCCTGAATAATGACAATCATTTACCGTAATCTAATACTGATGACTGGATGTGATAAATCTCTAATATTGAAGTATTTACCAATAGGAATACTTTTTCTCTTGATTCCACTTATCCTTTCTATTTTATTACCACTATAAAACATCAGATTTTGTAATAGCTACCAGATTTCTACAGTGTTACCTGTAACTCTGTGAGTTGTAGGCCTCAATGAATGGTTTTTATTTTATGTAAATACTACCCTGTTTTGTTGGATATGACATAGAAATGACTATTTATTCTTGAGACATTTATATAACCTCCACAATGAAAAAAAATCATTAGACTATAATAGAAATTGTTCTATTTGCAAACTTTTATGGGTCATCATTTTGCTTCAAGATGACAGGCTAAAAATAAGAAGATCTAGTTCACGGTATATTTTGATTCTCTTCAGTAGGGTATCAAATTTGTTCAGATTCAGTCAACCAACCTCGTGGAAAGTATTAAAGAATAAATCAAAATTATAAAGAAACAATTGCCAAGTAGTCAAGTATGCTAAAGTTACAAGATGGGCTTTGTTGGGTATAGTCAATAAGAAGATCTTACCTCTGTGCATCATGTCATGTAATAATTCCCTGAAATACTAACACTGCCCTTTTGAATACACTATAAAATACATCATGTATTTCTTTGGTTCAATTCTTTGGAATAGTAAGTACAGGCCTCAACAAAATTCTACCCCCAAATCTGCTTGGTGATTGGGGTGACCTGGGTTCTTAAAATCTATGCCAAGCTATGGTGTGTTTCACCAAACTGAAAAGGATTCGATTACAGGACTGGTCACTGGCCCCCAAGTGAGGAGTTCTGGGAGGCATGTACACTCATAAACCATCCTAAAAAGGTATAGAAGGAGTTGCAATCCATATTCATAGAAGAAATATATCCTCATGGATGCAATTACATATTTTGAAATATGTAAGTATTAATTACAGGCACTTAATATAGACCTTTTGATGGATGCCTGAAAGACAAAACAGGTGGATCAAGATGGGATCAGAAAGACGAGATCATATGAATCAGGCAATAAGACCTCGCTAGAGATTCTTCAATGCCTAAAAGCTATTTTGTCCATCAAGAAGAAAATATTACCTGGCAACCCTTTGTCAGATCTCAATATCCATGAAAAGCAGAATCATCAAGATATCTTCTCTCTTTAAAAACTTCATAAAAAGTAAGAAGGAAAGGGTTTTGACCTTCTCCCCTTTCAGATAATTAACTAAGATAAGTGTAATGTTTTAACAAAATAGATTTATATCCACTTTGTCTCTTCTTTAAAATCCTATAAGGGGAACTTTTCACATGTGTTTTCTCCTTACATTGCTAGTACAGAAAGTAGAGAAGTGTTCAAATCAGATGCAAGCTAGGATTTTCACAAATAGGTCAAAGTTCTATTAATGAGATAGATCAATATTATTATGCTTATTCATGCTGAAGATGCCACTCAAAAATCTGTCCATTCAGGCTTTTCAAAGACTGCCTTGAAATGTCAGATAAGCAAAGGAAAATATGAGTGTTCTTTTATCTCTTTCCTGGGCTCAGATCTTGACATGCCAGAATCCTTCCTCCACCATTCCCCCATGAAATGTTCACCTTCCTCCCCTCCTGTGTTTCGGATTTCTTTTTAGGTGTTTTCTTTTCTCTCTCCACCTTAGAATATAAGTTCCTTGAGGGTAGAGACAGTCTTCCGGTACTTAACACAGTGGTCCAGCACTCAGTAAATGCTTAATAATTTCTTCTTGACAACATTTGATTGGTACATGCCCTCCTCCCTGAGAGAAATCATTTCAGTGATACTCATACTAAAGACTCAAAGAATCCCTTGACCTACTGAGATCAAATCCCAATAACCCCCAACCCCAGGAAATCTTCCAACATCTCTTTCTCCACTCCAGCTCTTGGTTTGCCTGCCTATTACAACTGAGAAAAAGCACAAAATGACACTGATGTTCACCACAATTCATCATAAATTTGGACTGCAGGACAGTTGAACCCTTATTGCTGATCAGAAATCTCAACTGCAGGGAATAATTTGGGTCCCTTCGGTGGGGTAAAGAATATATATCTGGATCTTAAAACAAAACAAAACTTCTGGGGAGGACTTTATTACTGTAGATTTCACTTCTCAATCAAATTTGGATACATGTGGTTTATGACCCACTTTATTAAGGCAGCCAGAGTCGTGCCATTTAATTCAGCTCTGCAACCACAGAAGAATTTACCCACATTTCAAATTCCTTACTAACAAGTCTAATTATTCACAAGCATCCATTCCCATAACCCTTAAATAGCACCAAATTATATTTACATAGTATGTTTCCAGATTGTCACTCTGCTAGACAAAGACTGTGTCTAATTCAATGCTGGTTTGGGATCAAATAACATTTATACACAGCTTTAAGGTTTTTAGCCCATCATGTGATGAATTTAGTTTAGATGAATTTAGCTCTCGTTTAGTCCTTGAAACAATCTAGTAAAGTAGGTGCTGATTATTTTCTCAAATTTGCAGGTAAGGAAGCTGAAAGATGTAAGTGATTGATTTGCCCAGGGTCCCATAGCGGAGACATGATAAAGATGAAGTTGATGCTCTAAGAGATCTCTACTCCCCCCCCCCCATAACTACCCCCAACTCCAGAACTCTTTGCATATCACCCTATTACCATTAGTACTTGTCCTCAACATCAATTATTATTACCAAGACAACTGTAATAGAGCTTTAACAATACTTTTGCAAATTATTCTAAATTTTAAAATGATACCATAATATCCCTAAGAACCTGGGCAAAAGATCTGTCTTCCCTCAAATTCACAGTCTTTGCTAAAACGTTTAAGTGATTATGCTCTGCTTGATCTGTGAGAAATTTTGCACCCACAGCTTCCCAACCAAAGACAAATGTTCTAGAATCTTCATGGCTAAGCTCACCTAGTATGCACCAGTCTTATTAAATCTGCCCTCAAGGCTTCAGATCTAACCAAGGTGCTTGCACAGCCCAGAGCAGTACTGTGGCCTCCAGTATTACTCCACTTGCATTTCTAATTAGCCCTTGCCCTGAGGCAACAGTGCTGCTTACACAGAAAGGAGAGCATGTGGTCCTCGAAGTCGTGTCCCTGTTACCCATTTCCTGAATTCAAAGAACCACAAAACTGCAGGGAAGACACAAGGTTATAATTTGGGGCACTAGTCTCCAATTATTTTAAATCCTTCTTTTCACAAAAATTACAAGCAAAGGAATGAGATATCAATTTATCCATGACAGAGAAGATCACTAAATGTCTTTTTTACAGAGTAGTTGGTTTGTCAGACATTATTAACGTGTGCTGTTTTTTTCTTCCTGGTAAAGTAGGTTCAGGTGCTGGATGTGGAGACAAGAAGATCTGGGTTGGATTCCTACCTCTCTGGGTCTCAAGTTCCTCTTGTATAAAATAAAGGTAATAATACCTCAGGATAATGATCCTTGTGAGGAAAAAAGGAGATAATCTATGTAAAGTGCTCTGCAAACTTTAAAGTCCTCTAGAGATGTGGTTTTTCTTCTTCTTCTTCTTCTTCTTCTTCTTCTTCTTCTTCTTCTTCTTCTGCTTCTTCTGCTTCTTCTTCTTCTTCCTCTTCTGCTTCTTCTTCTTCTTCCTCTTCTGCTTCTTCTTCTTCTTCCTCTTCTTCTTCTTCTTCTTCTGCTTCTTCTTCTTCTTCCTCTTCTTCTTCTTCTTCTTCTGCTTCTTCTTCTTCTTCCTCTTCTTCTTCTTCTTCTGCTTCTTCTTCTTCTTCTTCTCGTATTATTAATATTATTACTGTCCTTTTCAAGAGAGGAATTCTATGCACTTTTCCAAAAAGCAAATCTGAAGCAAAGGGATTCCATAACTCCCACAAATTTACAAAAACTGTTTCTTATCTCTAATTCAGTGTTTCCTTTTCTGGTCCAATTTTGTCCCCTGCCTTACAAGAAACCTGCTAATCTATTACAAAGGTCTTGGAAAAACATAAGGTGACGAGAGAGCAGGCTGACCAGAAATTGGAGCTGTCCTATCACGAGCATTTGAATTGTGGAGATCAAGAAGGCTCTCCTACATACAGTGGGGTAATGGCAATAGCTTCTAGCCAAGGTAACTTCCTTAATGTACCAGCCCTTAAGGAAAGGTTCATGCTAGGTTATTAATTCATTTATAAGACCCTACAGTGACCTGTTTATTGGTTCTACCCACTTCTCTTTTATCTAATATGTTATTAATCAGAATTTTTCATTAATTAGTACTGCTACATATTTATAGTCTGGCAGTATAGTAAGGATATAAATATATATTTTATATATAGGTATATATAGTATACCATTGTAAGGATACATATCATTAATAATGAATTAAAGATACAAATTATTTTCAGAATTTACCTCTTTATTCAAAGAAATATGGGAATTTTTATATGAAATGAAGTAACGTAAGAGCCTAAAGGCCAGCATACATGTCACCGAGAATTAGCTAGTTAAACATAATACATTTTTTCCCCCTTGGGAGAAGAAGGACAAATCTATGGTATCACTGGTGGACAGTGGTTTGGAAAGGACACTCCCTCTCCCAATGATATTCTACAACTTAAAAATCTTAGAGGATTTCCCAAGGTCAGTGAAGGATTCAATAATTTGCCCAGGGTCACACAGTCAAGATGTGACTCCTGGACTTGAATAGGGGTCTAGCAGAGAAGCTCAGGAAGGATGAGGAAAACAAGAACATGGGATCTTCTATACTGAAGTCACTACACTTTGATTATATTAAACTGAAAAGCTTTTATGGGAACAAAATCAGTGTAGCTAGGATAATAAAAGAAATTATCAATTAAGTCAAAACTATCAAATATCTCTATAAATGTTCAATACACAGGGAACTAACATAAATGTATAAGTCCAAGAGCCATCTTCCAGTGGATAAGTGGCTAAAGGACAAACAATACTCAAAAGAGTTGCAAACTATTGGCAATCATATGAAATAAGAAAGCAACAATAAGAGAAATATAAATGTAAAAAAAGCTTGAGGTTTCTCCTCACACCCAACAACCTGGCAAAGATTACAGAAGAGGGAAATAGTTAATTTTGGTGGAACCATTGACAGAGCTGTGAATTGGTTCAAACACTCTGAAAAGCAATTTGGAATTATGCTACAAGTGTCCATACTCCTTTACCCCAAAATCCCACTGTAAGATGCATATACCATAAGGAATTCAAAGACAGGGAGAAGAGTTCATAAAAGAACAGGTTCAACAGAAGAACTCTTCATAGGAGCATTTTCTCTGGTAGCAAAGAACTGGAAATAAAGTACAATATCATACTGGGTTATGGGTAATTTTTTTTACAGCACATATATGCAACAGGCTATATTCCTGGCTTGCAAAGGATAATTATGATAAAATCAGAGGCATAGGAAGACTTATATGAACTGATGAAGAGTGAAATATGTAGAATCAGGTAAAGAGATGTTAATAATGTACATGGAAAGAACAAAAACTCAAATTGAATGATGCGTAATTTAAAAATAAACAGTTTAGATCCCAAAGAAGAGTTGATAAAATGTACCTTCTTGGCAGAAGTGAGAGACTATGGATTTGTAAAACTGCAGATGCTGTCAGGCATAGCTAATAATGCTTATTATTACTTCTAAATGGCTTTTTTTCCTCCTTATTTAAAAATCTTTGTTACAAGGAAGAACCTACCAGGTAGACTAAGGAAAAGGATATATTCAGAAATGAGGTAATGTTAAAAAATGAATAAAAATAAGTCAATATACACATCTTTCTGAGATAAGAGTATGCAAGAAGTTACACACAAGAAGACTCCCAATCAGGGGACAGGTAGAGGGAAAAAAATCTAAGTTTCATGGTAGTGATTGTAGAACATTAAAAATAAATAAAATGAATAAAAAAATAAAAAAAAGAAGACTCCCAATTTTCTTTGACATTAGCATCTTTCTTGGGATACCCTCCCAATTTATCCAGTATAAATCATGGTCATATGTATCTTGTTTACATGCTGTCTCCCCTATTAGACTGTGAGCTCCTAAAGATAGGAGCAGGCACCTAATAAATGCTAGTTGACTGACTGATGACAAAGACATATATAATTGTTTACCATCTTTTATTTGGTTCATTCGTTGATTTCAGCTTACATGTTCATCTGTTCCTGTTGGTATATTTGGAAATCTGACCTGGTCAAAATTAAATCAAAGTAAAGTCCATGCACATTTTTAAAAAATCTACTATCTCTTTCTGGTTGCTACTACTGATAATGAATTGAATTCATCACAGAATAAATAATGTAGATGTGGATAGAAAAATACATTTTCTTTCTCAAATATTAAGGAAGTGGGAGAAGAAAGAAAAAGGGAAAATATGTGTGATTGAAAAAACTTAAGGAGACACAGTAATCTATAACTGAGAAATTTTATTAACATCAAATATTTTAGACCTGTATTCCTTTTAAGTTTTAATTAACTTGTAAGCCACTTGCCGACTTTCTTTCCTTTTCTTTTAAAATCATTTGATCTCTCTTATGTCTCTAAATTGGATTGGAAGATTCTTGGAGGCAGGGACTATCTGCACATTTGAATCCCTGGAGCTTAGGACAATGCTTAAGAAATAACAAACATTTAATAACTGACTTTTCATTCATTCATTCATTCGAGCACCTTTGTTTGAACTGTACTTAAACTGTCTTGTTGCCTGGCACAAAGGGTGTTAAATTTATTCTCAATTCTATACAATTTTTTAAAAGTTTCTCTCCCTGGGAAGACTTATATGAACTGATGCTGAGCAAAAGGGGCAGAACCAGGAGAACTTTGTACACAGCAACAACCACAATGTGTGAGAACTTTTTCTGGTAGACTTAGAACTTCATAGCAAAGCAAGGACCTAAAAAATTCTCAATGGACTTTTGAGGCAAAACGTCTTCCACATCCAGAGAAAGAATTATGGAATTGGATCGCAGAATGAAGCAGACCATTTACTTCTGTATTATGTTTTGTCTTATTTTATGGTTTCTCCCATTCATTTCCATTCTTCTATTCAATATGACTAAGGTGAAAATGTATTTAATAGGAATGTATATGTAGAACCTATATAAGATGGCATGCTTTCTTGGGGAGGGACTGGGGACAGAGGGAGAAAGGACAGGGAGGGAGGGGAAAAAAAATCTAAGATATATGGAAATGATTGTAGAACACTGAAAACAAATAAAATAATTTTTTAAAAAGTTTCCCTCTCTGAATGATAATGAATTTAATATTGCTATTTGGAGCCTACAAGAGCTTTAAATTTTTTTTAATTTTACTTTTAATGCATGTAATAAAACAAGCATTTCCATAACACAGTACAATAAAAAGATGACTGTAAATCTATTATGTACAACTAGTCATTCCTTTCAAATATACAATAAAATTATAATGTAAGTTTCTTTTTCTTTCTTTCTTTCCCTTTCCCAGGCCTTAGAGATGGCTACCATTAGAAATAAATGGATATATATATATATGTAAAATTATTCTATACATACTTCTATTTATCAGTTATTTCTCTGGACACAGACAGCATCCTTCTTCATATGTCCTTTGGAGTTAATTTGGGTATTTATAATAATCAAAATAACTTGTTTACTCAAAGTCATTCTTAAAACCATACCACTGTTACCATATACAGCATTCTATTTGGCCTGTCCATTTTGCTCTTGCCTATTTTGTGCAAGTCTTTCCATGTTTTTCTAAGATCACGGAGCTCATCATTTCTTATAGCACAGAAGTAGTCCATCACAATCATATGCCACAACTTGTTCAGTTATTTCATAATCGATGGGCATCCCTGCAATTTCCAGTTCTTTGTCACCACAAAGAGAGCCGCTACAAACATTTTAGAACATATATGTTCTTTTCCTTTTTCCCTAATTATTTTCAGAAACAGACCAAGTAGTGCTATTGCTGGGTCAAAGGGTATAGGTAGTTTGATCTTTGAGCAAGCAGTTTTAAAGACCATGTTTTATTAAAAAGTTTCAAAATTTCCTCTGTCCTAATTTTCCATCTTTAACCAGCTTCATTTGATATCTAATTTGTTTTAGACTAGATAACTTGTACTAATGGAGAAACTATTCCCACAGATGGGATTACTGATTTACTGAAACTCTGAACTGGTACTAATTTGGCCTCAGACACTTGCTAGCTAGCTGTGCAACACTGCCCAAATCACTTAACCTCTGCTTGCCTCAGTTTCCCCATATGTTAAATGGGGGTAATAATAATGCCATCCACAAATGAGATAATAACTGTAAATTGCTTATTAGCACAGTGCCTGGCATATAGTAAGCACTCTATAAGTGTTAGCTGCTGTTTTATTATTATGATTAAAGATGACCATTTTTTGAGTGGTGAGGATGATATTTTTAACTGCAGATATACAACTATTTTGATGCCAATTTAGTTCCTTCACTTGAACCTCTCCTGATTCACAGGCTAAAAGGAATATTAAAAATTTAAATTAAAATAGCATTAAAACTTTTAGGATTGGAATGATTTGTTGTACATGTTTTAATCCAACACACAGACTAAGCATTTCACCAAAATCAAGGCTTTAGCTCTGTTGTACCCAATTATGTGTGGCAGCAATTCAAATACAGAAAATTGTTACCACATTTTATTCTTTTCCATGATGAAGAAAACAGTAAGCAATTTTATCCAATGTAGGAGAATGTCTCATTTCCGAATAATCATTTACCTGACATAATTTTTTCCTTCACTCTAATTCCTGTGAGGCGTTATTGGCTTTCATTTTCCTCCAAAAACATCTTTTTAAACCACCTTTGCAAAAATAGAAGATTCAATTTGGGTGATATATTTACTGTTAAGACAATACAAGAGCAGAGAATGCCTTTCTTTTAAATGGTCTGAAAGTTCCACTTCAAAGAACAAGTTGGCTCCAGCCTATTATTTCTTTTTAAAAAATGGTTTGTGAGAAGTGCCACGTTTAAGAAATGCTACTGTCGACCTGTAGGAGCATTAACTATTAAACAGCGAGACGAAAATATTACATAACTATTTGATTTGATCCATTTTTTCCCCTTCTAAGCCACCAACTATGAAAGCTGTTTCTATGATCCAAAAGCAGGATTAAGTGGAGAAGAGTAATGCAGCTTATGTGCAATATTATTAAATGTGAAATTGTCTCAGGCCAACATAGTCTTCAAGAGTACATAAATTTTAAAAGAACACTGAAAAATTATTCAGTCCCCAAACCGAAATTCCATAAAAAGTAAATGCAAGGCTTTGGATGGCCACCATAGAAATGTTCATCATTTTTAATATATGCCTCTAAAGAGCATCTTCCTTAGTACATTATGAACAGCAATGTCCACATGAAGTGCTGACTGGGCTAGAAAAGGGATCAGATTCATAGACTCAGAATTTTTCGAACTGGGAGGAGCTTTAAAGATCATCTAGTTCAACCTCCTTATTTTACAGATGGAGAAATGATGCCCAGAGAAGAATCGGCCAATGCTGCCCCCTCTCCTCACCGCTGCCTCAAAGAATTCCTTTTAAGTACAACTTTCTATATGTTGCCTTTTCTGCTTCCTAACATTCTTCCACCCCCATCTCCTGCTTACACACATACTACTAGTCCCCTCACTCTCAGACTATCCTGAATTTTATTACTTTGTATTTATTATCCTTACCTAGATTCTGTATGTAGTTATCCCTTACATATCCTGGGGGTTATCGGCACAGCATCCCCCAAGATCTGGAAAATCTGGGTAAAATTTTTGGCCCTCCCTTCATACCAGAGAAGGTCAGAATTATTGTGGTATTAAAAGATAAAATATGTTGATATTATACAATACCATAGAGATATATTTTGTATTTCTGAGTTTCTAAACTTTTTCTGCATCACCTGCTGGCCTTTGAATGTCATCTGCAGCTTCCACAAAACTCCCCCAAAATTCACATTTAATTACTTCTGCCTATCCATGATATATCAAAATCTGTGATGGGGAAGGGATAACTGTATGTGTGTGTATGTGTGTATGTGTTGTGTGTGTGTGTGTGTGTACACACACACACACACACACATATATATTTGTCTTCCAGGCTAGAATGTAACCTCCCTCTGAGCAAAGATTGTTTCACTTACCATATCAGTGTGCACAGAGTCGATATTTAATAGATGCTTATTGATTAACTGCACAGTAAGTGGCAGAGAGAGTTTTCTCAATTCCCAGTTTAAGGAACTATTTCCCTATCTTAAAGTAACTCCAAAGTGGAAATAATTCTACTATAAAAATAAAGAGGCCACACAACTAGTTTTGAGCCTGGAATAAGAAAGACAGTTCGAATCATGCCTTCAATACTAATTGGCTGAGTGACCTGGGCAAGTCATACCTATGCAACTTCCTAGGACTTTATTAAGTCAAAGAAGGAATTGTCTTGATGGAGAGAGTTCCCTCACCAAGAATTTCCCAAGCTGAGGAAGTCACAGATCCTTTGTGTAAAAATGCATGTCTAAATAGCTCAGTTTTATTACCTAAGCTAAATGAATCAAAGCTGTATATATGAAACTTAGTTTATGATAAAACCAGATGTTAATATTTCTCTACAGTCTGATAAAATAGGACCCCAGGTAGAGACTCATTTTAGAAAATAAGAACATAAGGCTGTCATGTGGAAGAAGGATTAGCCTCAATCTGCTTGACCCCAAAAGGAAGAATTAGGTCCAAGCTACAAAGAGGTTAAATTTGGAACTGTTCCCTTGACAATGAGTGCTACCCAAAATCTACTGTTCTGCTTTGGGAGAGAGCAGAGTTCTCTCATCCCATCCCCCACCCCCAGAAGTCTTCAAGTAAATACTAGACAACCACTTGTGGAGCAGGTTACAATGGTAGCAGGGACTCTTTGGGCAGTGTGGAGTTGGACAAGATGCCCATTGAAATCCTTGCTAACTTTGGAAATTAGAGATTCTATAACTATAAGGTAGAGGGATAGAGACTGGACTTGTGAATTGATTGGTACAGGTAATTCCTAGTGAGGAAATTCCCTCTAACAATGTTGGTCCACATCTTCTGTGCAATTTATAGCCAAAATTATCTAAAACACTGAAGCCAAGTGAATATGTGATATTTCATGCTGTCTCTAGAAAACTAATTAAACCATGTCTATTTCTATGCGCCAGACAAAAAAATCTTGTTAATCTCTTGGACCAAAACAGAGTATAAAATGTTCTGCAAATTTTAGCTTTTTTTCAAACTAAATTCAGTGAATGTCTTTTATTTTCCTTTGCTCTTTATGACTGACTAACTTAATGAGATCATCTTCAGATATTTACAAATAAAAGCTTCTATTAAAATTCTTACTGAAGACATGTGTGGTCAATTCCTAGTCAAACGAGATCAGTGCACATACCACAAACCCACAATATGTCTAAATCTTGGTGTTAAGAGGGTGATTTTCTTCAGAGGAACTTTCAGTACTGATTCCATGGAGTGGCAGAGCAAATGACTCAGGGTTACTAGCTTGTTATGAAAATACAGCTGACCGCTTGCTTCAGTCAAGAAAGGATGTAACTGTCCTTTCCTTCTTAAGCAGATCTATCCTTACCACGTTCCACTGTTAGTGCTGATTTGGAGAACTCTGGGGGGAAAACACTGAATCAAGTACAAAAGTTTACTCATAGCAAATTGGCAAATACTTCACTGTAATCTGTATTTTCTATAGTGTCAAGTCTGATATCACTGTGGGAAATTCAAAGTGCACTTATTCTCAGTGCTTATGTCTTACCAAATATATGGATTGATCTACATCACAGCTAAAATTGTGTTTCACTCCTATTCATATCCAATCTAACAAGACCAGCCTTTTAGCAGAAGGGAGCTCTCATACAGAATTAAGTTCAAGGAGAAACTAGAAGAATATTTTAGTTTATTAACTGTCATACAAATGAATGGTTCATAATATTCACAAGCAACAATTTAAGAAACGCTTCCTCATGTTCTCATTTCCTCAGGGTGAAAAGACTTGCTAATTGAAAAGAGTTTTCCCCAACAAAGAGAAAAGACATGAGGAAAAGACAGACAAGAGGGAAAAGTAAGTAAAGACTGCGTGAGAAACGTGGGGGGAGAAAGGCACAAAACAAAAACATCAGAGAATCTAAGGAAATGAGGGAGGCAGCTGGAGAGAAATTCAAATATTTAGACTTAATAATAATAATTAATTGCAAGTTTGCTAAGCACTTTCCATATGTTATCTCGTTTAATCCTCACAAAAACATGGTAAGGTGATGTTCTATTGTTATCCCCATTTTACCGGATGAGGAAATTGAGGCTGACGGGGCTTAAGTGACTTGCTCAGGGACACATAGCGACTAAGTGTCTCAGGCAGGATTAGAACTGGAGATTTCCTGACTCCAAATACTGCATTCTAGCTAGGATTTTCAACGAGTCATCCATGAGAAGCCACAATGATACACTTTAAAATTAAGAATGAGTTAATACATATAATACAAAACTTTGCCAGTGAGGGTTTTGCAAAAGCCTGCCCAGGACAGTCAGTGGCAATGTGACTGTTATTCAGGGACTTCAGCTCTTGAGGATTAATTAACGAAGGCTTCTCCAAGAAGAAAAGACCCTGTAATTAACCAAGGGTCCTGGACCCAGTGGGCTGAGAGTAGTTTGAATATGAAGATTTTCATCATCTTTACTACTTTTAGAGTTTAATAGGAAATTACTGTTAGCAATAAAAATACGTATATATTATATATTTCTATAGCACCTTTCAAACATTATCTCATTTTATTCTCACTACCAGCTGAGGAAGTGGGTGCTGTTATAATTCCCATTTTACAGATGAGAAGACTGAGGAAGACAAAGGTTAAAACTGTTTATTAGCTACATCAGGCATCGTTATATAGCTAGGAAATAGCAACGGATGACATTAAAAATAACTATTACCAGAAAGCAAACTAGATGCCACACTTCTCTGCAACTATAAAGGTAAAATACTGTGGGCCTTACAGTGGTCTGATTTTGTTCTTGGGGTATGCCAATCCATCTTGGACTTCTGGGTCTATTAACAAAATACTGCTGGGAAAAGTAGTGCCCATCAATTAAGAAATAGTTTTGAAAAAAACTGGGATGGGAATGTAATATTATATTATGGTACCATAAAAAATGATGGCTATCTATCTACTCCTTCATGCTGCTTAGCAGACAACTAAGTTGCAGAACAAATATTCATCCATCTTTACTGGTAAAAAGTGTCTTCATTTCCAGTTCCCTAAAATTAATGAAATTTTAGATTTGCTTTTTAAAAATTATGTTAGGAAGAAATATTACAGGAGGCAACGTTAGTCTCACTGAAATAACATTTACGCCTGTACAATAAATGTATTGACCAAGATATTCTTAATCACCAACCATCAGATTTTCTTCTTGGGCATCTGTGATATCCAAAACTGAGATATCAAGAATGGGAGACCAAAATGGGGCAGTGAAGTTCTGTTAAAATGTTTTAGGGACAATGTCATTATTGCACAATGAACTTTACTGAACCAGCATCATACAGAACATATTTGCATACTATACTTAGCTCCATCAGTTCCTGGAGTTGCCAAATCTTGCCAGTTCTCTCTCCATAACATGTCTCATATCTATCCCTTTTTCTCTAAATCACACAACTAAACATCTTAGAATAGATCGTCATTGCCTCTCGCTGGACAACTGCAACAGCTTATTAACTGGTTTCCTTGTCACAAGTTTCTCTCTTCTCCAGTTCATCCTAACCACTGCTAATTCATAGATCTAACTGTGTCATTCACCTTTGCCTTGTGCCTACCTACCTACCCCAAAAAAACTCCTATTGGCTCCCCATTGACTCTAGGATTAAATGCAAACTTCTCTCTTGATTTCTAAAGACTTAACTAAATAGTAATTGTTTCTCTTTTACCCAGGAACCTTGAGGGTCTTCCCCTCCCAGTTTGATTTTTTTTTTTTTTGATTAAAGGGGCCATCCCTTGAGTAACTTAAAGAAGCTTATTCCTTGAATGGGTGTATCTCACTCAAAGTGAGATTGTGATGAGACCTAAGCCTGAAAGGGCCAGGGTCTCACATTGCATCCTGGGCTATCTCCAGTCGTCCTGATGAATATCTGGCCACCGGACCCAGATGGCTCAGGAGAAGAAAGTGAGGTTGGTGACCTTGCACAGCCCTCCCTCAGTCAAATCAAAGTCAACTGCAAGTCATGTCATCATCTTGATGTCATGGCCCTCTCTGAGAATGAAGGACAAACAGAAGTCTAAAGACTTTTACAATCTAGTCCCAATGCCCTTTTCCAGTCCCTCCTTTATGCACTCTAGTCCAGTTAGAGTGGCCTTCTGGCTATTCCTTCCATGTCTCCCACTTCTGAGGGCCTGGACAAGCTGTCTCCCCTCCCCTGCACCTGAAATGCACTCCTCCATTCCTTCTGCTTCTTAGACACTCTAGCTGGCTTCGAACCTCAGCCTGAGTCACCTTCTACACAACCCCTGTTCTACTTCTCTTTCCCCTGCATGTTCCTCCCCTCAAAATTTTACCTGGTATTTATTTTGTACATATTGCGTCTCTTGGAGAGTTAAGTAACTTAGCCAAACTCACCTGGCTGATGCGTGTCAGAGGTCTGAGAATCACTTTAGAATGGGGTAATGGCAAATATGTGGTGAACCTAACCCTAACGTCCTCCGCGCCTCTTATTACCATCCCATATGAGAACTCCTTGAAAGAAAGGAGACAGTTACAGCTACACTACACAAGGTTCATCAGGATACCTGAATTTGTAACTTTTCACCAAAGGTATTGCTCCAGATATAAACCGAGGAAAACAAAGCAAATCAATCTCTATTTCGCTTCTTTGTTCTCCATTAAGGGGAATGACAAGTAAACTGGAAAGCACTGGACAAACATGGTTAAGAAACCCAAGATAAGAGAGGAGTGAGTAAGAGGGTAACCAGCTGCTTAAATAAAACCTCTGAAACACTTTTGGGGCTCAGCCTGGGCTGATAAATGTACATGTATGTGAGGATCCTTAAAAGATCAATAATGTACTTCGAATTAATTATCTTTATAGTGAATGTGAAACTGACAGCTAATATCATTTGTGCTCTCTGGGCCCCCTTCTCACGTTATTGATTCTATACTGTCAAGTTCCATACTTCATCAAATGTGGCACAGGTCAAAGGAGATCACCATAGACTGGAAATAATGTACCTGTTACAGAAAGGTCCTTGGATCAAAAGGGGGCTACTTACACCGAAGAGGCTAGAACTCAGTTTTCACGATTAGTGTGAAAGAATATGTTCATGTTTAATTCATAAAAGTTGCACCCGAACTTAAGTAGACTGGTTCCTCAGAGAGCTGAGTCATTCACTCATTCACTTACACCACTTGTGATATTCATTGAAAATAGCTGGGATGATGACATCATCTACCTCTAGTATAAAAAGCAGTATGAAGAGCTATTGAATAGGGTAGGCTTGTTTCAGGGGCTGTTAGGAGGTAGGTACGCTAGGTTCCTCATCTGTAAAATGGGGCCGTTATTTGTACTAAGTTCTTGTGAAGGTCCCATGATACAATGTTTCTGAAGCACTTTGTGAATTAAAGTACTGCATTTAATGATGACAGCTGATGTAAATAGTGACTCTGGAACCATGACTGCTTAAAAGCAGTGTCAACGGAGAGAGTCAGGAGCTGTTAAGCTTTTTCTGAACGTAAAAGTTAAGAAGATAAGTACACTTTTGTACCTAGAAGTTTGTTTTTCTCTCTCCTTCTTCTTCCTCTCTACTCCCTCTTCTTTTCCCTTCCCTCTATTCCCTCCTCTCTTTCTCCCAATCTTCTTCCTCCTCCTCTCCCCTCCTCCTTCCTTTCCTCCTTTCTCTATCTCTGTTTTCCTGGATTTCTGAATCTTAATCCATTCATGCCTCAACCACGGTTTCTGCTATAGTCTCCAAACAAGTGGTCTCCCAAGTCACCTTTTATCAGTAGCCAGAGGGCAGAGGATGAGGAAAGAATTTTTTTTAAAAAACCCTTTTAAGATCCTGCCCCTTCTACCTCCCAAAACACCTCAAAAGGTAACTAGAACAGCATAACCAGGTTCAAACTAACCCCCTTTTGGGGACATGAAAAACACAAATACCAGATGATTTTTTGAACATGTCCATGTCTCAGATAATTGATATGGGAAGCAGGATGCTATAGTAGAACAGCTCCTGGACCCAGGCGTCCGATGGACGGACCTAGGTTTGAATACTGACTCTGCTACTTAGTTGTGAATTCACTTAAGCTCCCTGTGCCTCAGCTTTCTCATCTGCAAAATGCTGAGGACAGTACTTGCACTGTCTCACAAGGTTGTAAAAAACAAAAGCATTTTGTAAATGTTGAAGTAATAAACAAACAAATCATTACCATCATGTGTTGTCCTTGTAGAAAAACAACACAACCTAGAATCTACCACCATAGGATCCATTAGTGGCTCATGACCTGGAGACCAATTTTCAGTGCCGTATTCCAGTTTCCTGTTTAGTCCCTACTTCTAACCAAGAGCATATTTGCAAAAACAGTGATTGAAGCATAAAGCAAAGGTAGCTGACCCACACAGAGATTAAACCCCTAAACTTCAATTCACTAAGCATTAACTATGCACCTTCAAAGAGTGTGCCAGGTGCTGAGGGAAGTAAGGACTTCTTCATATCCTTAGATCCAAAGAAAAAAGCAAATAGTTGTCTTTAACGCCATACTCTAACCATCGGAGCCAGTCACTGCTATCTAATATATATATAAGTGAAACTGTAGTGTGATATGTAGAGTAAATACTAAACCGTCATTTTAATTATTTGTAGATGAATATAGTGATACTCAAAATGAATGTGACAGATTCAAAAGGAATTTGAGTATTCTTTATTCATTTAAATTTCCAAAAACATTTTCTATTTTCTCTAACAACGACACAAATGTAATGTAATTGGAATGTGATTACATGGTTTCCTGCATTAAAGCATTTTCATTATTACATTAACACAAATAACTAGGATACCCAATTATTGGCGATATTGGTCTTCTGGGAGAGGCTAATGTCAACTTCTCTTTTCCTTATTTTCTGAGCCCTCTGGAAAATAATCGGTTGGGTTATTACAAAGGTGCTATTTCCCCATTGTCTACACAAGATGAAAAGTACGGACTTCTCTCACCTCTACATTATGTAAATCTCCTAGCTTCTTAAATGTTATGTATTTGATTTGTTACCATAACAATCACATAAATACATAAGCAAATACACAGGACATCTGGAACCAATGGAATTCTGAACCTGTTCCAAAACAGTGGTACTTTCAAAAATCAATGTCAATAGGAACCAATGCATACAAAAGCGATTAACTTCAATTGAAAGCTCTGAGATCTAGAAGTCTAAATGCTCAGGAAATTAAATGGGGAGAGGAAAGAGGACTGGAGGAAAGAATAATTACTGAACTAATTCAGATATAGAACTTCTCATTCTTTACATCCTTAAAATGCTGCTGCTGTTACACAAACCTGTGTGAAATTTTCATCTGTTATTTAGGAGGAAAAGTCTCGTTTTTTATGCATTTATTTGGCCCAGTGTGGCAACAGAAGAGCATTTTATCCATAGAAACTGTTCTAACTTTGGAAAGGTTCCTCCACATGTTGGAAGACCCTCTGATGGCCAATATGGTATGAGAAGTGCCTAATCCTCCAGTACAGGCAGTCCCTCATTTACACACTGGTTATATTCCAAAAATGCGTTTGTAAGTCAGTTGTTTGGAACTCAGAATGTATTTCCCCATAGAAACAATGTTATAAATGGCGGTTGAATTCTCAGGCCAGGCCACAAAAACCTATTTAACCCATAATGTACCATGAAGGAAAGTACTGGACTCCAATTCTGCAATAGTAAGGGTTCTTAGAAACCTAATGTCCTGTTTTACAGATGAAGAAAATATAGCCTATAAAACCACAAATTTAGAACCAGAAGGGAAATCAGAGTCCATTGATTCAAGCCCCTTAATGATACGCCCAGAGCAAATCAGTTAAAAAAAAAAATTACTAAAGCTAGTTAGTGTAAAAGTTGGGATTAGAAAACCAGGAACCCTGATTCCCTATCCGATCGATGCTTTTCCAATGTATTATCAGTGCCATAAGATGTAACCATGACTGACAACAATGTTTCGTGGAAGAACCTATCTTGAGTTCCAATTGAGATTACTGAATTATAGTTTTAGAAATGGAAGGGCCCTTAGAGGCTTTTGATCCAGCTCCTTCATTTCACCCATGAGGAGGCCACGGAGTAGCAAAAAAACATGTCCAATGTCACATAACTAGTAATTGTCTAAAGCAGAATTTATACCCAGGTCTTCCTGATTCCAAGTCCAAAGTGCCCCATTCTCTACACAACTTGAGTGTCAATCTTGAACCCTATAACTTGGGATGTTAGCAATATGTTTCCCTCTGCCGAGGCACAGGTAGTGAGGACGGGGATGCTTCTTCCTTTCCTTTTACTACTGAATCTTTATCTGCCAGGTATGAGGAAACAAGGATTCCCCCTAGGTACAAGCTTCTGGTAGGGATTCCTATGGCAGGAATCTAGTAGGGCAAGGTCTTTGGGAGAATGAGAAGTCGGACTAAGGGTTATGTGGAGAGGAGGTGTGTGCACAGTCGTTTCTAAGGAAAGAAAGAAGTAGAAGAATTGGTACTGGGGACTAGGATTGGAGGGAAAGGCCAAGGAGGAACAGGGGCTGAAGGTAAATTTCCCCTTACCTTGTTTCCCTTTCCCATCTCCTTCCCCTTTTTACTCTCCATGCTCTTTCCCTCATATGCAGTAGCCAACTACTGGGGCTGGAGTAGGGAGAGCATTTCTGCATGGCTTCCTCTACTCCAAACAGAACCATATCTCTACCCCCTTTTTCTATCCATTTCCGGAAAATGATTGAATGGTAGCACTCAAAGAAGATGTAAAGATCAAAGCCCTGAATTCACAGATTCGAAAACTTGAGTCCCAAGTAGTTTAAATCACATTTCAATCCATACAGGACTTCAGGTCCTGGTCTTCTGAATTCAAATTCAGTATTCATTCCATGAATTCTTTCTAGACTCATATTTTGTATATACTGAAATGTGTACATGTGGTTTTCCCCCTGAAAAAAATATAAGCTGAAGAAAAAGAAATTTTTATTTTTACTCTATTGTATATTTAAAAGGAATAGCAAGTTGTACATAATAGGTTTTCAGTTTCATGTGTAATCACCTTTTTATTATACTGTGTTATGGAAATGCTTGTTTTATTCCATAAATTAAAAATAAAATAAATTTTAAAAATATAAGCTCCATAAGGGGAAAGAGTATGTCATTTTGGTTGGTATCCCCAATGACTAGCATAGCACCTGATACTTCAGCAAGTACTTTTATCATTTAGTTCCTATTACATGGATAAAATGTCTTCATTTATTAGTGTTTCAATTATGGATACACATATAATAGGTCATGTTTAGACCATGCTTCAGTGTGATCCATAACGATAAGTAATGAATCTTACATGTTATTCAGTTTTTGGTTCCTGAAAGAGAGAAGCTGAAACTCTGCCCCTGCCCCGTCACGTGTTTTTTTCCTAGATCCAAACTTGCCCAGTAACTGGAAGCCTGAATGAGTCGCCAGCTCCCACACTTTTTCATTACTTCTCTCTGAGTATAGTAATGGCTTTCTGGAGAGTATTCAAAGAATCCTTCCACCCCAGCTGAATGCAAGGGCTCAGTGGTTCTTCTACATAGCGATGATAATAGCTCACACTGATATGATGCTTTAAGGTTTACTCACTTCAGTGACTATGGGTTTCATTTAGGAGGATTTGCAGCATTCTGTGACTCAATCCAATCAGCACAATGTCATTCACAAATACAAGCATGTGGAGAACCTCACAATCCATGGGGACTCTCTCTTAGATGAACCCTACACTGAAACTCAGCAGTAACGATGGAAAACAGCCTGGGTTAGCGTTGTCTCCCTGATTTTTTTTTTCTTATTTGATTTCAACAGCCACAGGACAATTTAACAAGTTATCTTCATTATATCTTTCAAGTTATCTTATATAATTTTGACATATACACACACACAAAAAAAATACCTTGTTGGCAAAGAAGACTTACAGGGGTGCTTTGTACTGCCAAATAAATTTTTTATAGTCAACAAACCATAATCACAGTGGGATCTTGCATTCTCTACACTTTTCAGGCACTCAGCACTTTCTTTAGGTGATATATATTTGCAGAAGGATAAGAGACACATAAGATAGGCATAAACTCAACTTGGAAATGCTTTATTGGAAGCCATGCTCATATTGATGTGACCGCAGATCCTTTGAACAGTGTTGCACCCTAAGGTTTACAGACTGATTTCTTCACAACAACCCTAAGAGACACACTTGGCTCTCATGCCCCAGGGCACCCACTCTGGGCTATTTGCTAACTCCCACCAAAGGGTTGGGACCCCTAGAAGGAAGCTGTCACGGGTTCAAAGGCTACTGTCGGTGGACTTGCACTCCTGAAACTATACCCAGTGAGCTTACATTTAACAGACAAGTGGACACAATTAGCTCAAAGCAAAGGTATCAAGGAAGACGACACACTAAGATGCCATAAACCATTCCCCTAATAAACCCAGGCATCCTCTCCCTCAAATACATGCTGGGTGGCAAGAGTGGGCACAAATGTGGGGACCACTGATAGTGAGGCATACACACAGGAAACACATGTAGCCAAAGCAATTCACACCTTTGATATGCTGAGAGCCCACATGTCCTTTTTTCTTCTCATGGTGTTCTCCCACTGCTGTCCATAGATTTCACCATCTCCATGAGATGTGTCCTTCAACTGGGCCATCTAAATCTCCTCTTCTCTGTAGAGAATGCTAGGTCTAACTCTTTTCTTATTTCTTACCTCTCTTCTCTGATGTTAGGGGGTCACACTCCTTAAGGCTCTCTCTCTCTCTCTGTGTGTCTCTCTGTCTCCCTCTCTCTCTGTCTCTCTCTCACTGTCTATCTCTCTCTGTCTCTCTATTTCTCTCTCTGTCTGTCTCTGTGTCTCTCTCTTCTCTCTTCTCTCTTCTCTCTTCTCTCTCCCTCCCTCCCTCCCTCTCTCTCTCTCTCTCTCTCTCTCTCTCTCTCTCTCTCTCTCTCTCTCTCTCTCTCTCTCTCTCTCTCTCTCTCTCTCTCTCTCTCTCTCTCTCTCTCTCTCTCTCGTTCCTTCAATCCATAATCAAATGACCTGGATCCAAAGCTCTTCATCATCAAGACATCATATCAATGTCTTTCTTAAACCAGAATATCAAGAACTGAATACAGTGCTCCAGATAAAGTCTGATGAGAGCAGATACAATCAAACTATCACCTCTCTATTTCCAGAAGCTATATCCCATTTCATTGCAACCTATGAATCATATTGCTGTCTCAAACTGAGTTTGCACTCCACTGAAACTCCCATATCTCTTTTTGGAACTGCTGTTTAATAATAATAGATTTATATAACAACTTATGGTATGCAAAATGCTTTACATATGTTATCTCATTTGATCCTCAAAATAATCCTTTGAGGTAGGTCACATTATTATCCCCATTTTAGAGGAGGAAAAACGAAAACTAATAGAGACTAAAGTGATTTGACCAGGGTTACACAACAAATGCTTCAGGCAGGATTTGAACTCAGATCTTCCTGACTCCAAGTTCAGCACTCTATACACAAGCCTACCTGTACCTGTTTCTAACTGTGCCTAATAAAGCCTCCCTTATTCCTTATTTCTGAAGTTGATGTTTTTATACCTAAGTTAACTTCATATTTATCCCTTTCGAGTCTCACCATCTTATATTCTGAACAATGCTCTCACTTGCCAAGAGTCTTGTGGATTTTGACTGTCATTCAATGCATTAGTTATCTCTCCCAAAGCGGTCAGTGGCAAATTGTATGAGCATGTTTAATACCTATACTTTTGTTGACATAATTGATTAAACTGTTGACATAATTTGATTAAGCAAATTGATTGTTGACATAAATGATTAAAAATATTAAATGGCACAGGCCAAAGCACATCTCCTTGAGGCACTCCACTAGAAATAGATGGCCAGTTGATGCAGGACCAATAACAGCTACTCCAACTATCCAACTGCCTCTGAATGCAATGTATTATATATATATATATATAGAGAGAGAGAGAGATATAGATATAGATATGTAGATATGGATATAGATATATAGATATATTATTGTCAAATCCATGAGATACTTATCAAAGCTATTCATAAAATCTAGGTTAACCTCTGCCCATACCATTCTCTTCATCTACTTGTACAGCAATCCTGCCAAAAAATGAAATGAGATTAGTGTGGTACGATCTTTTCTTGAAAAAGAAAACTTTTTATCTCGCTGTTGACCATTTCTTTAAAGATCTGTTTTAGAATTTTCCCAGGAATTGAAGTTAAAATCATTAACCTAGAGCTTGCAGACTCTTCTCTTTCCTGTTTTAAATATCAGAACATTCTTCCCTTCTCCAATCCAATTATGGTTCCTCGGCAGTTTACTAGGTTCTTCCAAATCTCATGGATGGTGGCTTAGCAACATGATCTATACGTTCTTTCAGGATATGAGAACAGAGTTTATCCAGGTCAGGTGACTTGAATTCCTTAAGGGCGCCTAGGTGTTCTCCTGTTATCTCTTTACTTATCTTGGGCATCAACTACTTGATATATCTGTTTCATCATTTAGGTCATTCTCTTTTGCAGAGAAAAGAAACAACAATTAAGCAGTACTGCCTCCTCTCGGTTATGATCATCCCTCCCACCTCAAGCAAAGGTCCATCAGGAAAACTTTTTTACATTCCATAAAGGAATAGTAGGACAGAGGTAAATCTTTACATGCTGTTTAACACATGAATATGTTATCTGCTATTTGCCCTTTATTTTCAGTAATTAGATCAAGTGAGCTGGAAAAGATAAATCTATTCATCCCTACTACACACAGAACAAATTTTATTGTCCCCATTTTATAGCTGAGGAAACAATGCCAGCCAAACTAAATGCCTTGCCATGGCTAGTAGGCATTGGAGTCAGGACTTGCACGACCTCTTCACAGTCCATGATCATCTCAAGTATTCCACGTCTGCAAGAAGGAAGACAATGGCTCTTTTATTCTTTCCCTTCCACCTATCCTACCACATGAATTTATGAAGGGCTACCATTCAGACTGATCAAAGTGTGGTTACTGCTCCCTACATCGGAGGCCTGACAGAAGATTGTGTCATTATCTACATTAACAGTGCCCACAATTCCAAACACTGGCATTTATTTTCCATTCTGTCAACACATCAGAAACAATTTCAATAAAAGAACATTTTAATTACAATCTGAAAATGCCTCATTCACAGTGTATTCCCAACACTAATTGTTAATCAGGTACACGGAAATTGTTTCTTCTGTCCCATGGTGGGCAGGGTACCGGCAATAGAACACATTCCTTAGATGAGTTCATGTGAAATCAATTAGGCTGTCTAATTTTCCGACTCAGCAGGTTCTCTGAACTAAATGTACCTAATTTATCTAGATGCAAAGATGATAAACAGACTTTCATCACTCATCTTTCAAAGGGTAGCCTTTTGTAGAATGCAGTTAGCTATTGCCTGCTTTTAGCTACATTTCTGAACCAAATGAGATTGACTTCATCAGACATAACTGATTTGGCCTTCCACAGAGAAAGTGCTATTAAAGAATACCTAAAAGGGCTTGTTTGCATTAAACCAAAGTGCACCGTAGCATTCAAATTTCCAATAATTTTTTTCACACAACATATTGATACACAATTTGGCCACTTGTTTAGTAAGGTGATGGGCATATCAGAAAGGATGGCACCTACCCTTTTCCCCATAACAAATACTATTGCAGAACTAAAAGTACCTTTGCGAACAGCCTTTTAATTCCTGTCTAATCATGAAATGAAGCCACCATGAAATATTTGTGACTGGAAAGCAGGATTAGAATCAGACTTCAACCATGCCAGATTCAAGTTCTATCTGATGCCAGCCAAATGTGAGGCTAGCTTGAAAGGGCTCATAAGAAGAGACTGCAGTTTACCAAACAATCCTTTTTGATGAGTTAAGTGTAAGTGAATCAGAACCATATGGGTTAAATTCCCCTTGAAATACACATGGGTTTAAAATTAAGTGGAAAAGTGCTTGGCAAAACACAAAATCCAAGCATCTGAAAAGCAGTTGGAGATACTTTCCTGAGATCTTACCAATTCTGGGTTCCCCCAAGTCTCTCATATATCATACCAGGCATTTCCTAATGTCAAAAGTTCTGGGTGGTACCATCTTTGAAAATGGTGCCTCTTTGAAAATATTCACAAAGGAGGTAACTAATGATAAAGGTGACTCCTATTTATGAGCAAATACATCAAGAATCTTTGGTTTTTATCTTTGTAGATACTCCCTCTCTCTATGTAATTTGTAACCCTTCTACAACTCAGTAAAAGGTCTACAAAAGTTGCTATGATCAAAAGATGTATCCCTTCTTGGGCAACCTGGTGATTAGCTTCTCCAAATTTAGCTGTGCAGATCCTCACCTCAGACAACAGCCATACAGTCCATTACCCAGGTCATACTCAAAACCTTTCCAACTTGGTACGGATTCATATTCTTGACATTCTGCTGACATGGCCTTTAAGAACCCAGGATCACCTCCACACCATGATGAGACATGACAGTGAGATCTTATGAAGGTGATTTCACCACTGTAACATCTCTTGTAAATGCCCCCTTCTCTCCTCTGACACTGCTATCACACTAGGGCAGGCACTCAATCACCTCATTCCCAGACAGCTCCATTCAGCCATTAATGTCATCTTCCTAAAGTGCAGGTCCAGTTATGTCATTCCCCTACTCAACAAACTCCAGGAGCTCCCTATTGCCTCCAGGATCATATGCAAAATTGCTGTTTGGTATTCAAAGCCTTTCATAACCTACCCCCATCCTACACCCAGCCACATAATATCCAATTCAATGACTTATGTCCAAGGTGTTCGTGAACAAGACATTCAATCTCACTCTATCTCTTGGTTCAGAGAATTTTCTCTGGCTTTTCCCCATGCCTGGAATGTTCTCCCACCTCAAATCTGCCTACTGACTTCCTTGGCTTCCTTGAAGTCCCAACTAAATTCTCATCTTTTACAGGAAGCCTTTCCCAAACTTTCTTAATGCTAGTGTCTTCTCTAGTTAATTTGTTCCTATTTATCTTGTATATAGCTTGCTTTGTATATAGGTGTTTGCATGTTGTATCCCTCAATGGATTTTAAGTTCCTTGAGGGACCATCTTTTGCCTCTTTGTATCTGCTGCACTTAGCATAGTGTCTGGTATAGAGTGGGCACTTAAAAAATGTCTGCTGATGGATATGAGAGTAATAATCTTCAGAAGTGAAGATTTTAGTGAAACATTCAATCTGAGAAATGATTGAACATGAAATGTCAGGTGCCCTAAGCTACAGGATTCTGATGCCTATCTTTTATAATTATGGCATTAGAAGGATGAGCTCACAGTACATCTCATGCCCAGGAACAGGATAACAAATTGTGCAAACTACCAAAATGTAGACTCCATCTTAGGCTTCTGCATGTTTCATTAAGGGAGACAGTAAACAGTACAGTAAAAATAACATTGCCCTGATGATCAGCATACCTGGATTCTAGTCCTGGCTCTTTCTCTTTATAATTAGCTCCTTACATTTAGCTATTTAAACTTGGGACAGTCACTTATCCTCCTTGGCCTCAGATTAGCCACTTTAAAATAAAGAGTTTGGACTACAGAATAGCTAAAGTCCCTTCTTGCTATAAAATTCCATAGTCAAACTTCTTTTCAGGAAAAAAACAATTCTGCAAATCTTTAATCATCCAATAGGAAAGCAGTTTAGCAGCTGGGAATTGCTACATGAATGTTGTTATTGAACTATTCCTATTACAGACACTTTGCAACAAAGAAATTGTCCCTCAGTGTGCACATTTTTTAGGGTTTTCCCCTGCATGGTACTTGGTTTCCCTCCCAGAGGATCAATGACAGAAGTGGTACAGAATGCTCTTCCACTCCGAACGGGATACCAGAGTGGTGTCAAACAAGCCAGGTTCAAACCAGGTCAGCCAAAAGGGTCTGTCAAAGGCACAGCTGAGCAAGCTCAGTGGGAGCCAGGATTCAGTCAATAAGAAGGGTGTGTCAAAAGCAGAGTGGAGTGGACTAGCCAAGTATTCATACAGAAGAGTAGGCAAGGCAAGATGGAGCTGGTGGTTGGAGAGAAGGCTCTATCCAATGGAAATTTATTTACATTTAAGACAGCTCTACAAGCCTTTTGGAGTTTGAGTTTTACTTCCTCCTAGGTCCTCTTCCTGTAATTTTGAAAAACTGCATGGTGACATTTGGGCTATGGCCATGCAGTAACATTAGCCAGAGCCAATGTGAATTAAGTGAAATGAGCCTATTTCTCCATTCAATTATCCATTTTTTATGAGAAAAGGACTCTTGATTAAAACATGCAAGCATAAACATTAGCGAGTGCTCCATTTCATAACATTCAAGGCACTCTGCATTTTACCTCTCCAACTTTGTATTTACAGTTCCTCCCAGATATAAATCCTTCTCCTCCATCTATTCTACCCGTCGTTTCCCAAACATACTATATACTTTTTGTTTCCCATGCATATCTTATCTTAAACCATAGTTATTTGTGTAAATCTTCCACTAACACTATCTCCAATATTAAGGCAGGGAGGTAACTGGATTCTCAAAGTCTGGCCAAAGCACTGGCAAACTCAAGTAGTCTGGAAATGTTTCCTATACAGATCTGATGATGAACTAGTCATCTGACCTTTGAGTCAAAATCTAACTAAATTCAAACACTCTCAGTACAGGACATTTGCCACACAGCAAGGCAAGAGCCATGGCAATTTTCAAAAACCATCTACCAAGTCAAAGAGTGTTGTAATCTGTATATGGATGAAGGGAATGCCCCTGCCAGTGCAAACAAAGAATATTTACGTATTATAACATCAGTGTAGGGGGCAGCTAGGTAGCACAGTGAATACAGCACCAGCCTTGGAGTCAGGAGGACCTGAGTTCAAATGCAGTCTGAGACACTTGCTAGCTGTATGGCCCTGGGCAAGTCACTTTACCCTGATTGCCTCCAAACACAATCAGTGATTGTTCTATCCTCCCTATTACAGTAAGCATTTTAAGAGAGCAGCATGTCTTACCATTGTATACACAGAGTGCTGCCTCTTATAAAGGAGATATTTAATAAATAATAGTTGAATCTGAATTTGTTAGTGTTGTCTTTCAAAGCTCCATTTTCTCACCAGTTGAGCCCTACACTACTTTAATCTTTCCTTAGACGTTTTCAAGCCTGTTACCATGCATTCAGCACGCGTGCGCACACGCACGCACACGCACACACACACACACACACACACACATGGCCTGGAATACAGCAATTTCTCAACCAACTATTTCTTGGTGACAGTAATGATTGACAGATGTTACCCAAAAGCAACATTTAAAGAGATCCAAGGACCTGATACAGAGACCTCAACAAACAACCCAGAATCTTAGCGTTGTCAGAAGCATTTAGCCATCCCCTAAGACAATGGAGACCCAGAGCACCTAGGTGACGTGCCTAGGTTCCGCCAAAAAGACACCACTCACTAACTCTCAGCACTTTACCACGGCATAAACTAATGCCTCAGCTTTTCCTGGAGTTACGGCCTCCTCCCAGGACTTGACCAGAGGTCAGGCTACTTCAGCAACTTCATCTGGTATAACCTACAGCTTTTCCGAAATGCCCTTGTCAAAGAATTATCTATGACTGGCATTCTGAGAATAAAGCCCTGTATCCCCTTTCCTGTACCATGTCCGTGTCAATCAACTAATTTCCCACTATCTGAGCTAGGAGAAAAGATAGACGTGCCCCCCGCTTCATCAGGGTTGCTCCCACTCTCAGAGGAGCTGCTAGCCTACCTTCCCATCAGATGATATAATTCAATCCACCTGCCTGGCCTCTCAACCTTATCTCTCTACCCTTTGAAGTCAATGGTACATGCCATTCCTAAGATTTAAAACACTGCTTCACATTTAGGCACGAAAGTCACAGTCCCTCTACAACTTTTTATAGGCTGTCTTTTGATCCAGAAGAGGCTTAGAGTTAGTAAGAATCCCAGACTGTAGAATATCTAAAAATCTTAAAACAAAACAATTTAAGCAGAGGATAACAGTGTATTTAAGCAGCTAGCTAATAAGCATTTATGAAATACTTACTATGTGGGACCACGAACAACAACAAGCAGAAAAGCTCAGTCCTTGCCCTCAACATGCTCCCATTCAAATGGGGGAGACACTAGAATGTATGAGATGTAGGCAGCAGACATGATTTCTCCACAGTCCCATGCTGGGCTTCGGTGGAAAGTATAACCCTAAATCACTTAGCCTAACCTCTTAGCGTTCTAGGCCATTAGAGAAAAGATATTCAATGCCCAATTCTCAACAAACCCTAATTAGGATCGAAATGTCCTTTCCCTAGGAAAATCACTGGTTCTTTTAAGTTTGCTGCAAACATCTTAAACCCAGATGAATCAGGCCTTACCCCAATATTAGCACAGAGACAGTACATTGTAGTACAGGATATATTCTTCAGGAGTATGCAGTCCAGAGAAGTCTAATACTATTGGCTAGCAAACAGCTCTGCTACTGTGCCAGGATTTCTGGATTGTGGACACCTTTGTTAATCCCAAATGGAAGGCCTAAAAAGGCCAGTTCATTTCTAAACAGTAACCTAAAAGTGGCGTCCAAATTTGAGTATTCAAAATTGATACTTTATTGAAATGACAGAAAAGCTGAGTGTATAGTTTTTCACTAAAACAGGGGTGCTCTGACATATCTTACAACTGCTGTGGGAAATTATTTTCAATGAATAAGGAGATATGTAGCATCATAAAATCTGAAAATAGTTTATATTGTAAAACATTTAGCAACATTACACAGACAGTTCTCATTTTCCCGTAAGTATGCATTATGCAAATTCAGCTCCCCAGCAGGCTGGCAGGGCAGCAGGACCCCTGCACTCACCCGCAGGGCTCAGGCTCTGGCAGGCTATGGCAGGGGCAGCAGCTGAGCTAGGGGTCCTCTGCTCCAGGCACTGAGGGGGACCGGGGCGGGGAGGGGAAGGAAAGAGGACAGACCAGGCAGTGAGGCTGTTTGGACTGTGGGGGCCTGAGAGGGAGGCTCACCAAGCTAACCAGGGCAGGGGAAGGTCTGTGGAAATGTCCACTTACAGTAAACAAGAACTGTCTTATAAAGAATCTAAGATGCTTGGCTCATTACCCAAGACATGCAAATTGAAAAGGCCTTAACTTAAAGAGAAGATATGCTAGCATTTTGTAGTAGAACATGAATGAAGGAAAAAGGGTTCCCCAAAGAGAATGACTGAAGAAATCACGGTCTCTTTTAATGAAGATGAAGAATTTTTTAAAAATTTGGTAAGTCTTACATCAAGTGCTATAGAGCTAAGTAAACAAAATGGAGGGGGGGAAACGGGGAGGGGGAAGAGAGCAGAATTACGCAAGAATAATATTCAGTAATTCAAAGGAAAAACTGGAAACTTAGAAAACTCTTGTCACCAAAGTCCTCAGCACTTTCAAATGGTCTTACATCAGAAAATGGATATTTTATCAATGACAATAGTGTCAGAGAAGGTGCATTACCTCTGCTTTACCTCTTTACCCTAAGGACCATGGCATCTTTCCACTTGAATTGCATTCTAAACCTTCTATCTGTGTCATCTCTTCCTCATGAGTTCCTTGAAAGCTGGGCCTGTCTTGTTTTCCTATTCTCCATCCCTAGGGCTCAGCTGAGTTCTTTCCACAAACTTACGTTCATCCTTTGTTTTCAAAGAAGACCACGCCATCAGAGAAATGATGACATGACTTGCACTTGACTTTGTTTTGAGTGAGGGAGGGCTGGGCAGGTCACCAGCCTCACTTTCTCCTCCTGAGCCATCTGGATCTAGTGACCAGATATTCATCCGGATGACTGGAGATGGCCCAGGATGCAATGGGAGACCTGTGCCTTTTAGACAAAGGCCTTTTCAGGTACACCTTTTCTGGTACACATTCTCAATTGGTGGCAAGAAACTATAGCTCATGAGAGAGATGAGGGCTAAACAGTTAGTTTTGAGGTTTATCTTCAAAGAAATAATAACTTCCACAAACTAAATGCTTATAGTGCTTTTTCATTCATTCACTGAAAAGCTTCAGAACGCTGATCAATTCAATGACCAATCAGATTTCAGAGGTCTGAGGGTAAAGCATCACTCCTGCCTCTCCTCAGATGGATGGTGGATTGTAAATGCAGAAACACGGCATGTGCTGCCAGTCATAGCCAATGGGCTGACTTATATGGAGGGAAATGTTTAACTATGGTTCTTTGCTGTAAGTCATCAAGAAAAGATTTGTTGTGGCTGATCAGTCCTGTCTGACTCTTTGTGACTCTGGAGTTTTCTTGGCAAAGATATTGGAGTAGTTTGTCATTTTCTTCTCCAGCTCATTTCACAGATGAGGAAACTGAGGTAAACAAGGTTAAGTGACTTGCTCAGGGTCACACAGCTAGTAAGTGTCTGAGGCCACATTTGAACTCAGGAAGGTGAGTTTTCCTGACTCCAGGCCTAGCACTCTATCCACTGCATCACCTTAAAAAAGGTACTAATAAAACTTTTAAAATATATAATATATGCTAGCACTAGAACAGTTTCAATTCAGTGTCCAGGAAATACAGTAATTATATGGGATGAAATCACTGGGGTCTGCATTCCTAATTAAATTCAAAAGATATTTATTGTGCCTATTACGTACGAAGGTATGTGTAGTAGTTTCTAAGGATGCAGGACATTTAGATAAGCTAGTCTCTGACTTTACGGAGTTTAGTCTAGTAGGAAAACATGTTCAGTCATTTTTCAGCTTTGTCCCACTCCTTATGATCCCATCTGAGGTTTTCTTGGCAAAGATACTGGAGGGATTTACCATTTCCTTCTCTAGCTCATTTTACAGATGAGGAAACTGAGACAAACAGGGCCAAGTGACTTGCCCAGGGTCATACAGCTAGTAGATATCTGAGGCTAGATTTGAACTCAGGAAGATGTCTTTCTGACTCCAGGCCTGGCACTTTTATCTACTATGCCACCTAGCTGATCAGGAAGATATGCAGACATATATACATACATATACATGTATGTGTACATATGTGTATGCATATATATCTGTGAGTATATGAAGTATATAAATATGCACACAATGTGTTTTACGTTTGCTTCAGGAAACTAGGTGGCCCAATGGATAGAGCCCTCAGCCTGGAGACAATAAGACCTGATTTCAATCTGCCCTTATATACTCATTAGCTGTACAATCTTGGGCAAGTCATTTGACCTCTGTTTGCCTCAGTTTCTTCAACTGTAAACCAGGGGGGAGGCGATAAAAACAGCATCCACCTTGGGGTTATTGTGAGGATAAAATGAGTTATTTGTAAAGCATTTATCACAATGCCTAGCATATTAGTAGATGCTATGGACATGTATATTCCATTCTCATATGTAAAGCTATAATCCAAAAATATTTATGGCAAGTCTATAAGCAAAGTACTATGTGAGGTAAAGAAGGGAGGTCATAAGTAGGGAAGGCTCCAAATTGGGCTTTCCGAGGTTAAAAGGAATTCCACACATCAGAAACAGCATAATCAGACACACAGGCTGGAAAGGGTGTGAGACAGGCCTCGGTGACAGAGTATCCATTCTATTTACAGCATAGAAAACATGGTGGGGAACTGTAGGAGGTAGAGCTAGAAAGGTAGGGTAGGACCAGACCACACCAGATCTCAAAAATCGGGAAAAAATATTGACCACAGGTTTTTGAAAAAAGGAATAATGTGACCAAGGGTACATAACTAAGAAAGATTAGCTGGGCAAGGGTACAAAGGGTGAATTGCGACTGAAAGAGTATATTAACAAGAAGATTTATCAGAGGGCTATTGCAATAGGACAAGCAGGATGGAATGAAGCTCCATGCTATCGGAGAGGGTATGGGAATAGAGAAGAGTTAATTGAAAATAGAATTTCATTTTCACAAAGCTGTACTGTCTTGAAAGGTGATATAGCTGCCAGAGCCTTCCTCTCTAGGATTGCCTTCCCTCTACTTTATAAGTATAGTTATATGCCTATTTATTTACATGTTAACCCACTCTTCATCACTTCAATGTAAGGTCCTAGAGGGGATAGATTTTTTTAAAAGAAATTTGTAGTATTCCCAATCTTTAGCATAATTCCAGTCACAAACTATACTGAACTGTTGATTGATCTGATTCCAGAATGCCTAAGGGCAGGATTCTTGTTAGCACTGAGTTAAAAAAAAAAAAAAAGCTTAATGAAATATCAACGAATTTACCTGTGACAAAATGGAAAGGTGTGGGGGATAGTGGTGGCAGAGTTCTCTGGATTCGTGGTCCATGGTAAATGTCAAAACCTACTAGGAGAAAATGACTGGGCGATGAATACCTAAAATATGATCTAAGAAGCAAGGCATTAAGGAGAAGCAAGAGAGGACAGGGGCCTTAAGGGTTTAGGTGGAAGGAAAGAGTAGACACTTGGGACTCTGCTTAGAACTAAGCTCCCATTCAAAGTCACTGGCAGCACTGAACATGAGGTAAGAGAAAAGGGAGGATGAGAATCCTGCCCTGTAAACCATTTCCCCTATCTTAGGTATGTGCACATTGGATAATTCACTGACCTTCAACTGTATTGTTATGCTCCTTTAAAAATAAATCCTGGCTACAAAGATCCCATGGCTGAGGAGTCTTAGGTCCCCTTCTAATTGAGTGTATTATCAGATCCTCAGGGGCCTCTGTTTAGGGTCCTATTCAGGGTCTTCCTGCCAGTCTTTGGGCTGGGGTTTCCTCTGAATACCAAGACTCATTCAATTGATCATAAAGGATTCTGATTTCATTGGAGAAGCTGCAGGCAATTATTGGGAGTCAGTAACTCAGCCTGGGTCAGTAACTCATTCTTGCAAATAGGCAACAATAGTGTAGTGAGTTCCAATACTGACTCTGTTACCTACTAGTTCTGTGTCCTTGGGCAAATCACTTCACCATCTGCAGCATCCTCAATAAAATGAAGGGGCTGCTTTCAATCCTGTCATCCTAGTTTCTATACCAGCTCACCTAAGCTGTATTGCCTCAGTGGCCTTGTGTGCAATCCAAACATGGTCAATCTCCAATCCCCATCAGACTGCTCATAAAATCAACAAAATTCACAACAGAATTGAGTCCGCTTGTCCCATGACAATACTCAAAGTCCAGTTACTTTCAGGAGATTTGTGGAGAAGTTTGATATTTAGAACATCTTGGGATGATTGAATAAACATCTTTCTCAGGAGCCCACTTGCTTAACTACCACAGTGGGAGAATGAGTACAGGAATCCTAGAGCTGAAAAGACCTGAGATCACCTTCTCCAAGTCCCTCTTTCTACAGATGAGGAAACTGAAGCCCACATATAAAATCACAATCCTGGTACATAGCAGAACTCTCCACTGACACAAAGAACAGGATGGATTTCAATTGCCAAGAGTCGTACTAAATATTAAAGCAGAAAGGAATCTGATGTGGTAATAATGTGGACAACCGTGAAAAAAAGAGATTAAAGGGCAAAGCAAGGAGAAGAAGGGGGTGTTGAAAAGAACAGAAAAGGACTGCAAAAGCCAACCAATAAATAAAATGAGTCTTAAGATAAAAGGCAGGGAAGCCTATTCCAATATAGGAAAGCGTTTTTGGTACCAAGTGCTGGGTGGGGATTCTGAGGACTTGGTTTCAAGTTCTGTGTGACTTTAAGCAAGTCATAACCTCTCTGGATTCAGCTTCCTAATTTGTAAAATGAGGACTCTGGGCTCAATAACAGTGGTCTCCTGCCAATTCTAAATTTATGAAAATATGAAATAAAAGACCAAAAGTGAGAACACTGTCACCTAGTTAACTGTATGCCTCACCTGTCTATTCACCTGTGACCTGCAGAAATTAGTCTTCATGTTTCTAATCTGCACAAAAGATCAGCCTGGACATTCTAAAGAAGCATCTTCTCATGCTCTACTAAAAAAAATCTACAGATGTCCCCTCCCTTCCCTTTTGTGTCCCCAAAATGACCCAAAAAGCAAGGGCATCCCTTAGAGAGGAGAAACGTGTTTTGGGAAGCAGAATAATATAGTGAGAGTTCTAGCTGCAAAGACCTGAGTTCAAATTCTGTCTCAACCTATTATTAACTGTGATCATGGAGATTTCTTTCAACTTCTCTGGATTTCAGTTTCCTCATCTATAAAAATAAAGGAGTTGGATTAGGTCGTCTCTATAGCCCCTTTGAATTTGAAATCTGTGATCTTATGAATACTCTGTTGAGAGTATGGAGAAGGATGTTTGACAAACTAATAAACCAAGTTGGTAAATATGCTGCCTTCTTTGGGAATGCATCCAGGGCATGACTGAGAGCCTCTTAAGAGTTATCAAGCTTTAGGACTTTTACTCAACCCACCGCTAATGATTCACATGAGAATGAATGAATGGTACTGCTAGAGGAGACTGAAAATACTCTCTAGGGATTATGATATCCTGGATGAGAAACTGAAAACTCAGGAGCAGAGAGGCACTGTGCTTTCATCACTGCTCTTAATACAAGGTAGAGAATTTAGGAGAAAAAGTAAGATATGGGAAATGAACAGTTGGCTAAGAAGGTGGTGTTAGAGAGTGAGATTTGGCTTTCTGGATCATGGCTTAGGATACAGGAATGACGGGCTTATAGCCAGGGACACAGTGAATCTAAGGAGGGGGTCAGGAAGAATGTATTTGCCTGGAGACTGGCTGATCCAATTAAGAGGGCTTTAAACTGAAAGGGGAGTGTGAGAGGAAATGGCCAAGATACAGCTGCTAAGCAGATGATTTAGAAAGCAGCAGCCACAATATAGAAGGATGAAGGGCAACAGAGATGTTCAGTGGAGATTCGAAACAATTCTTAAATGTCTAGGTACCAAACGGCACTATATGAATAATATATAAAATGAACCTGAAGTCATCAGGCAAGAATTTAATTGTGATGATATCAGGTATCACTGAGACATTTTTAAAAACAGATCCATGATTTCGTTCGAGTAGAGAGCTGCTGGTGAAGAAATCCCTCCACCAAGGCAGGTGAAAATCTTCTCCACAATGCACAGTCTCAGAGAGTGGCTGGAAGCCTGAATGGGAGGTTCAGTCACTTGCCTAGTAGCAGACAGGTCAAGCCTTGAACTCAGGTGTTTCTCATGCCAAAACTCATTCTTTATCTACTAAGCTCCGTTGCCTCTTGATGGGACACCACTGAGACTTGGTGGAGAAGCAACTTATGTCGGGAATATGAACAACAGAGGGGTATACCTGGATAAGCAGAATTAACGTGGGAATCAAAGTCAGTGGAAAGGACACTGGATTCAGATTCGGAAGATGTGAGTTGAAACCCAGTTTTATTCCATAATACCCATACAACCTTGATCAAATCACATAGTGACTCTGGGCCTCAGTTTCCACATTTGTAAAAGCAGGATGTTGGACTAGATATTTCTATGATCTCTTCCAACTTTGAATCTGAAGGGAATTCAACTTAATTCAACAAGCTTCTATTGTGCACTTACCATATGCCACGTTGAGAATACAAAGAGAAAAACAAAATAATCCTGCTTTCAAGGACACTGTGTTTAACAAGACACTAATAGATTAAAGAGGCTTCCGAGTAGGACCATATATCACAAATACATTGAATGGCAAGTGGATCCATGAACCCGAAAAAGGAAGCACCGTGAAGATAAAAGGAAAGAAAAACAGAAGCATTTTCATGCCGGACCCACTGGGGGAAAAAGATTTCCTGATTCCTGCCATATAACACAACGCTGACACCAAAATATATTCTTCCAAGAGAGGCTGGGTGGGGGGTGGGAGGAAGGGAGTGTTTCAGACACGATTACTGCTTTGGGTGAGTCTGACTTAGGTGCCTCCCAACTCTAAGATTTCTATGTTTTCTCTGCTTTAACAGGGAAGATAAGATATAATAAGGCTTGTTCCAATTCAGACACCAGAGTCCAGAAAATGAACACTTTCAGGGGAATAAAAGCAAGTTATCACATTCCTATACATTTTTAAGGTTTACAAAGGTCTTTCCTTACAACGCTGTGAAGCAGGTAATTTGAAAATTATTACCAATTTTACAGATGAGGAAAAATGAGGTTCATAAGAAGTAAAGGGACGTTCCCATCATACAGTTTATTAATGAGTTGGAACTAGAATTCAAACCCAGGTCTCCTGATACTAAATTCTACATTCTTTCCACTCCCAGCTGCACAGTTCAAGGTTACTACACTAAATCCAAAATCCCTCACTTCACTAATGAACTGACAAAAGGTACACCAAGTGGCTAGTATTTGGAATCCAGTTTAATAAAACAGGGAACCAGCTGGAGTCAGCCAACCTCATCTGCCCCAAACACCCAAATCTAAAAGTGAACATGTGTGCTCTAAGTGGAGATTTCAGCCTACATACCAATCCTGTAATAGGAGGGGGGGAAAGCCAAGGTTTAGCTAGAGCCCACAAAGTGGAACTGGAATGGAAGTTAAATCAAGAACTACCTGGACACCTAATTCCTTCCTTTTTGCCAATGCATATCTATCTATTCCTTCCTTTGAAACCTCCAAAATCCAGCTCCTCTAGGAAACCTCCCTGATGAACTATACCACATTCTATATGCCCTAAACAGCTAAGTACAAAAGAGTAAAGGACCGCAGATGTAGTGCTGGAAGGGACCTTATAGTCTATCTTGTGCCACACCCACATTTTACAGCAGAGGAAATTGAGGCCCAGAGACTTATTCAAAGTGACTTGCTCAAGGTCATATAAGTAGTGTCAGAAACAGAATTTGAATCCAGGTCCTTTGACCCCAGGCACAGTATACTTTCTACTCATACCATGTTGTCTCCCTTTTTGGATGTGATAGAACTATTATCAATAAATATTAATAAAGCATATATCCATGTCCCATCAGTATCCTTCTCTGAAACCTCAGTGTGACATGGAGGTGAGCATTGTTTCTCTATGGTATTGGTTTTTAAAGTGGGGTCCAGGGACTTCTAGGGGTTCCTAAGACCCTTTGAGGGGTTCTTTAAGGTCAAAATTATTTTTATAATAAGACTAAGATGGTATTTACCTTTTTCACTCTCTCTCACAAGTATACGGTCGAGTTTTCCAGAGGCTATGAATTAAAGATTTAGTTACAAACATGAAAACTGAGTTAATATCCTGTCTGTTAAATGACACTTTTGCCATACAAATGGATGAATCTACAGATGTGGCTAGATTTGCAGTTTTACTTATATTCATCCAGTATCAGTACCCGTTGAAGAAGATCTTTTTTTATGTGAATACTTGGCAATAAATATTCAAAGTATTGAATAATTTTTTCGAATTGCATGGTTTATCCTGGAACACCTGGGTTGATATTTGCACTGCTGATATAATAGTAACAATGGATAAAATTGCGGGCACTTTAGCCCAAATCAAGGTGATAACCTAGAACTATACACATTCTTCACCTTGACATGCTAGTTTGTTTGCTGGTTTTTTAAATGGCAGTTTCACTTAAGAATGTCCTTGATGAAACAATGAAAATTATTGAAAATTTCAATCCTTGAATATATATCTTTTAGATATTCTGTAGGACAAATGAGAAGTATGCATAGAACAATTCTCTTATATATTAAAGTATGATGGTTGTCTTGAGAAAAAACTGTGCTATTGTTTGAGTTGTGAGCTGACCTGGCCTCTTTTCATGGAACACCATTTTTACTTGAAACAAAAACTAACAAACTCTAATTATTTGAACTGTGGTACTCAGCAGACATTTTCTCAAAAATGAACAGTGAGTCTGTCACTTGGGGAAACAACGGTATCTGATGACACTTTCAAGAGAAAATCATAGTTTTGGAAAACTATGTTTGTCAAAACAAGCTTGACATCTTCTCAATACTTAGACTTTCCTGATAAGATTGGTGTTGATATTAATGATTAGGATTTTTTAATATATTAAGTAATGAAAAGCATCAGCATTTGGAAGTTTTACATAATTCAATGAACCATTATTTTCTAAGTAATCAAAAATCATGCATGGGTAAAAAAATCCATTCACTGTGCAAGAGAGACCAAATGATATGACACGATTTCAGATTCTACATTGCAACTAATCTTTAAGAAACTACATTTTATCTACTTTTATTGTGGTATCAAGGAAGAACATCTACAATTATGTTAAAAAGTTATTAAAATATTCCTCCCTTTTCTAACTAAATGTACAAGGCCAGATTTTCTCTATATACTACAACCACAAAAATATATATCAACATATCAAATGCAAAAATAAATATGAGATTCTAGCTATCTTCTATTAAGCCAAACATTAGGGAAATTTGCAAAAGCATAAAGCAATGGCATTCTTCTCATTAAATTTTTGGTTTAGAAAATATGGTTTTTTTCATAAAAATATGTTATTTATGTTTATTATTTTAAACAAATTAAAATGTTGTAAAATTGTATCCTTTTAAATTTCATTACAGAAAATATCAATATATATAACTCATACAATAAAAGTTCTATAGGATCTTCAATAATTTTTAAGAAATGAAAGGACCCCTGAGACCAAAAACTTTGAGAATTACCACTCTAACAAGTCCAAACTAAGCCAGAAGTACTTCAAATCCAGATTCAGCAACAGACTACATCTGGTGCCCAATGATCACACTACCTAGAGGCTCATTACTCAAAGGTTAACCATCAGGTGAAAGATATTTCTGGCCATGAAAACTCCTCTACAGTTTGCTTAGTGGAAGAACAGATCTTTTGAAGCAGGCAAGTGTTATGTTCATAATTGTTGTATTAGAGACCAAGGATTCTTAACCTGAGGTCCACGGACACATATAGAAAAATTTAAGGAAGTCTTTGATGGTAAAAGAAAATCACATAATTATTTTCACTAACCTCTACCTGAAACTTAGTATTTCTTCAATTAATTAAAAATATTCTCAAGGCATCACTAGACTGTCAAAGAGGTTCATGAAATGACAAAGGTCACAAACCCCCATTACAGACTGAGTCCTCAAGCTTCTTCATGGGCATATCTTCTGTAACCCCACCTATACCATAAGCTCCTAAAACTGTTTATTCATATCTTATTTTTTTGTTTATCCCCTAACATTTAATATAGCATCTCACAATCTGGCATTATTCGATAAATAACTATTTAATGACCTCTTTTATAGCATCTATCACATACTACCCTAGTTGTGTTTGCCCGTGCACTTCTCTACTAATTACAAGCTGCTTAAAGGCAATAATAAATATTTTATAATTATGCATAAGTCTTGCTTATCACATATTCAATAAATGTTTACTGAATGAATAAGTAAAAAAATGTGAGCCCTGAAAAATCAAGGCAATTAGGCAGGATAGTAAAATCTCTAGGTGCGATGGATGATTCTGAACAAACCTATGAGAGTTGTAAGTTCAAGCAGTGACTTTGCACCATATACAGTGTTTTCACCAATAAAGTGTAACCAAGAGCAGAGAGACTTTTTCACTTGTATGTTTGTTTCCCAAGCAGAGTGCTTGGAACATAGGAGGCACTAAATAAATACTTATTAACTGGTTAATTGATACCCTGGCACAGCACACTACTTATCACTCTATCTCCTGTCTATGTGTCATTGTCTTGACTGTCCCAATGCCTAGAACATTCTTCCTTCTCACTTCTGCCTCTTTAAATCTTTTTCTTTAAGTCTCCATATTAAAAAAATGCTTGATGAATATCAAAGCTGAGAATAATCTTAAAGATCATTTGGCAATATTATGGACCAACTCATACAAGAGGACAACAAGAGCCGAAACTACTTCAGCAGAAAATCATAGATCACATTCCTAAAGAAAAGTCTGATATTTTGAATATGCTGAACTTCCTCTTTCTCAGGATCACATTTACTGAAAAAAATTAAACACAGAAATTAGCAAGCAAATCACAACGTGGCAAGAAACCCCAGGGATCATATATACAATTCACATACATACTCACACACCATCTTCTATAACTGTATAGATAAGGAAACTAATGTTTCACCTAAGAAAAATGAAGAGATTTGCCCAAGGTAAAAAACCTGGTTAGTGGCATCTAACTAGCCATCTCTTTAAGGCGTGAAGGTAAGAAGAAGGAAGAAATAAATAACTCTTATGTGGGGTGATTCTCTACTTTACATCAAGATCTCATGTGCAGGGTGGATGAAAAAAATGTTTTCTGGTCTAGAACAGGATTTGAACTGGCAACCTTGGGCTTAAATGCCATCGCCTTTAACCTAAGCCCCCAGAGCAACTGCCAAATGGATTTCATTTGCTCTTCACTCCTATATATCCCACAAAATGTTCAAAAACATGCTCAAAGTTCCCCCATCACTAACTTCCCAACCAAGACAAAATTATAGTCTTTTCATAAAAAAATTGAACATCTTTTCCCCAAAACTTACAAAACCAAAGAAAACACACACACACACACACACACACACACACACACACACACACACACCAAGTAACTGCAAGTTAAAGAAGACTACAGGAACCTGTCTCAGTTTGGCCGGGTCCCTTCTGCCACTTTGCAACAAGCACAGTGAAGATCTGTTATAGCATTTCAGAGTTGGAGAGGACCTTAAAGCTTGTCTCTTGTGACCCCTGAATTTTACAGGTAACAAAACTGAGACGTAGGGAATTTAAGTGACTTTTTAAAGATCTCACAGCTTCAGGAGCACCCACCCCTTATTATTCTATCTGTTCTGTGCTTTACATTTCCTCCCCATTTTCCATAGTCACTCCTCACATCCTAACTCATATAATTAGTACAGAACAAATGGAAATTCCTTTTTTTCCTCTGGGACACAAACCCATAAGGTACAATTCTCTAAACCCGCAGTCTTGGGGGGGGGGGTAACTAATCAGAGGTGCACAATCCCATAATAATCACATCCCCAAAAATGGTTATAATGGCACATCGCTAAGAATCACATTTTCATTCTGCAGTGCCTCACAACAAAGACTAGACTCTCTAATATTGATTCAGCAAATGAAAAGAAGTACTCCAAATCCAGCAGGGAAAAGGGATACGCAAATCAAAGAGGCCACACCACCCCTTCTTCTCCTTTAAGGCCCCTTTTATAGGAGATGCTTGTTATAGTGGGTGGTCCAAGAGATTTAGGGGACACATGAAGTAGGCAGAAGTTCAGAGAGTCAAGGGTGATTATGTAAACTACTTAATTTTGGAACCATAGAGCTGTGTTTTGCTAAAGTATAGCTCATCTAGCTTCTCCCTATTCCCATGGCAAACACCATATCATCAGTTATTTTTGTTAGAGACTGTCAAATAGCCAGGAGAAAGCATGTATTGAACCAGATTACTTGGTATAGAGAATCATTCTAACCAGGCCAACAGTCCTCTCCTAGGGATACAGAACTCATTCTGTTACACAGAATCCCTCTTTGTGATTCTGTGGGGCTGGGATTGTGCCTGGGCTTAACTCGAAAAAGTGGAAGGAATATGGTTTAGGGGAAAGCTTAAGAGGCTGAGGTTCTTTGTCTTTATTTCTACTCTTGCCTCATTGAATGATCTAGGGCCATTTATTTTCCCTAATTTTGCTTTGATTTCCTCATCTGTACAATAGAAAAAAAATCTACTCTCTAACAATGACAAAGATATTTTATAAAAATAAAATCTGATGTCAAGGTCAAGATGGTAGATTAGAACAGTCACCCAGATGAAGTTTCCTATCACTGGAACTGCACAGACAACAAAATATCAGAATGAGGCATTTTTTTTTCCCAGTGTAAGACAGCTTAGGAGGTTGGCAAGAAAGGTCTGTAATATCAGAACAGGAGCTGGCCCAGAGAGTGGCAGAAGCACCAACCATGGGCCTTCGAGGTAGCTGGAGGTTGGGGCGGGGAGGGGCGGGCAGTAGCAGCAACAGTTTCTGGAACTCTTGGCCCAGAGACAGTAAGGAAGTTGGATGATTGATCAGGTACAGATTACAGGGGACCCTTTGTTGGCACCAGGTGTAGCTGGTGCTGCTTGACAACTCTATTGCCCATACACAGCTTTGGATTGTAGCTCCAGGGTAGATAGGGTTCATGATTGGTCACAAGGGAAGGGGCCCTGGTTGCAGTTCCAGGACCAAAAGGAGCACTAACACTCACAGGGGAGCAGGGTAAAAGACCAGAGTGTAGACCAGGAGAGCAGTGATTATACTTCTCCCTAGGTCATATAACTTTGGAAGCACCAAAAAGTTGTAGACCCCCAAAACTAGCTCTGAAAACAGCAGCACGAAAAAAGCCTAAAGCTTGGAATAGTGCCTCACCCCACCCCAGGTGAGCAGAACCCAACTTCAACATAATGTTCAAACTCAAGAAATAGGCTAGAAAAATGCGCAAACAACAAAAAAAGAACTTGACCATAAAATAGCTACTATGGTGGCAAGGAAGACCAAGACATAAACTCAGAAGAAGACAGTAATGTGATAATAGGTACAAACAAAGCCTCAAAGAAAAATTGCTAATTGGATCCAAACCCAATAAGAATTCCTGGAAGAGGTAAAGGAAAAGATTAGAGTAGTAGAGGGAAAACTGGGAAAAGCAAAGAGACTGACACAAGAAAATTATGAAAAGAAAATTAATAGTTTGGTAAAAGAGGCACAAAAAATATTGAAGAAATATAACACCTTAAAAAAACAGAATTGTTCTAATGGTAAAAGAGGCACAAAAATTTACTAAAGAACTCCTTAAAAAGCAGAATAAGCCAAATGGAAAAGGAAATACAAAACATTCACAGAAGAAAACTACTTTAAAAGCAAAATTGGCCAAGTAGAAAAAGTGGTGCAAAAACTCATTGAAGGAAACAATTCCTTAAAAATTAGAATTGGGCAAGTGGAAGCTAATGATCCCATGAAACATCAAGAAACAATAAAAAAGTCAAAAAATGGAAAAAAATAGAAGAAAACATGAACTATCTCATCAAAAAAACAAGTGACCCAGGAAACAAGTTGACAAGGAATAATTTTAAAATTATTCGACTGTCTGAAAGCCAGAGTCAAAACAAGATCCTCGACATTATATTTCAAGAAATTACAAAGGAAAACTGCCCCAATATTTTAGATCCACAGGGCAAAATAGAAAATGAAAGAACCCACTGATTACCTCCTGAAAGATCCCAAAAGGAAAACTCGCAGGAACTCCCCCAAATTCCAGAGCCCCCAGGTTAAGGAGAAAATATTGTAAGCAACCAGAAAAAATCAAGTCTATTTCAGCCAAGGATGCATTCGTAAATGTTTAACAATCAGTTGGGGTTGGGGAGGAGGAAAAAAGGAAAGAGAGAGAATGTACACCCAATACATTTTTAAGTTTAATCTACATGAACATTTTCTCCATCACTTTCTTGAGTCTAGAGAATCCACAAAATAATAAATTAAGCCCTGATTTGTAGCACTTGCCACTTTCCAAAGTATGAATTTTAACAATAAGTTCTGTGACAGTAGAAGCTGGCTCCAGCATAACTGTATTTGGCCCTTAGGAATCTATAATCTTAATCAATGTTGTGAATTTAAAATTCTGAATTTTCTAGCTTCCCTCAAAGTTCAGTTCAAATGTCATCTTCTACATGACATCTTTCCTGTTCACCACAGAAATTGATTTTTATTTACTTGCATTCTGAGATTTAGTCTCCCCCGTAGAATTGTTTCTTGTTGTTCCCTGAAGACAAGGATTTCTGGTTTTTGTCTCCATAGCCCTGGCATACAACATAATGCTTGCTGAATGAAGCCCACTTCTAAAGGGAGACATAAATAATTGCTGTGTAAATACCTATTGTGTATAAATACTCACTTTGTGGTTGTGGAAGGCTAGCAAGTCAACCTCTTAGTGGCCAAGACAAAAAACCTCAAATTTTTAGAACACTGACTTGATGGTAAACTCCATGAGGTCTAGGACACTGCTCTACACACAGTGCATGCCAAATATGTTTGCTGAATCCATTAATCATTTCTGTGTCAAGCTTGGCCAAGAAGAACTAGGAGACGGCCCTTCCTTTGGAAAGCTAGGTGTGGAACACTGCACATTATGTCAGACTTTTTAGATGTATTGGTTAGTTTTGCTGAACTAACTTTTACTCTTTGCTGGCAAGGATGGCTCTCTGGGAAAGGGTGGGGAGGGACATACTGCAGAATTTAAAAGATATTAAAACAAAAGGTGTCAATAAATATATTTTTCAAATCAATCCTGTTTCCTATATCCCTTTCCTGAGTTACTACCAGAAGGCATCTTCCTAAATGAATCCCATAAAATTGTAACTACACTCAGCCTGTAGTAGAATGTTCTCATAGTCACATGACAGGATAACTACAAAACTTGGCTCCTTGAATATTACCTACACAAGAATTTTGTCAGTATGCACATGACCCAGGATGCATACAGTATACAGGTAAATAGGAATGTGGTGGCAAATGTTTAACAACCAGCTCTCCAGACAAGGGGAGGCAGAAAATGCAATGTACCCATGACCTATTTTAAGTTTAATCTGAATTATTAACATTTTTCCATTATTTCATTAACTCTAGAAAATCAACAAAACAATAAATCAAGTCCCGATTTGTAGCATTTGCTGAATTCTTGGTGGAAATACTCACCCTGCAAATGAGCACCTGGCTTTCAAGTGCTGGTGAAAACTGTCTCTGGAAGACAATGACATAATAAGTGACCAACCTGCCCTATCCCTTTATAAATAAAGGCAGTGTCTTCATGTGTCTCTATACTAGCCTTTCTACCATGCTAGAGGGGAAAATCCATTCAATTAAATGGCTTTCCACATTTCTAACACAAATAAAGAATGTGATGTTACTATGGTGGAAAGAGACAAAGTAGGAGACATTCACAGAATCTAAATCTACATATCCCCCCTCTCTAAGGGGATAACAAACTTCTCTTTGGGAGTGGCTTGAATTCAGCCTACTTTTACACCAGCAGTTTCCAGAAATAGACAGCCACCAAACTACCACATTTAAACTCTGTCACGATCCTGGAGATAAAACTCTTCTATTCACCATTCCAGCTGTTGAGTCTCCATACAATGTTTTTTCTACCTACACAACCAGACACTCACTAAGCAATACAAAGTATCCACACATGTGATATTTACACAACCAGACACTCACTAAGCAATACAAAGTATCCACACATGTGATATTCACACAACCAGACACTCACTAAGCAATACAAAGTATCCACACATGTGATATTTACACAACCAGACACTCACTAAGCAATACAAAGTATCCATACATGTGATATTTACACAACCAGACACTCACTAAGCAATACAAAGTATCCACACATGTGATATTCACACAACCAGACACTCACTAAGCAATACAAAGTATCCACACATGTGATATTCACACAACCAGACACTTACAATAATGATGTGTTTACAGATAATGTAACTATTTACTTAACAATAAATCAAAATAAATATTATGGATACGAATATACTAAAGCAAAGACATAAATTATAAAATATACCATAATATACATATAAACTCAGATTGCTTTCTCACCAATACACTCTATTTATGGTGAAGAATAAATATATAATTAGAAGAACCTGGCAGGGAAGCAAATGAGGGAGGGAAACTCTTGAGCTCAGGGTGATTCACAATGGGAATTTCAAAGTTATTGGTCCATTTGGGAATTTCTACCCCCCAAGAAACTGCTTTTCAGCTCATACCTTAATTTTTGTTCAATCTTCAGTTAAGAAAGTCCTCTTCTCCTCCTCCTCCTCTCTCTCTCTCTCTCTCTCTCTCTCTCTCTCTCTCTCTCTCTCTCTCTCTCTCTCTCTCTCTCTCTCTCTCCACACACACGCACACACACACACCTTATAAATTTTCAGTTTAACCATCACTCTTAAAAGGATATTTCTAGACAGCGAAATTTCTTATGTGATTCATTCATCTGGGTGCTGCCCTGATCAGTCAAACAGAATGGAACTTGGAGTAACATACTTCAGGATGTCTCTTTAAATCAGCTGCCCTAGATACTAGAACCACTATAAAGTCCCCTATGCCTTCCATTCTCAACTCGGAGGTGACCACAGAGAGCAAGAGGCCACTATGGAAGCTGTACCTTTCTCCACATCTAGGGGGAGCTGAAGGGCAACACAAGTCTCTGGAACTCTTGACCAAATGAAGTCACTTCTCTCTCCAACCAATGAGGAATCACTCAATTAAAACCTACCAGATGATTGCTTCCCTCAGCATCCAGCATAGTGTTCTGCACACAGCAGGCTGTGAATTAACATGTAAATGTTCAAAGAACAAATGGTATCTTAGAAGGTTCATTTCATCTCAAAAATGTCACAGATCTAGGTTGAGACAGGGAAAGGGGCTGTAGTATAACTTCACTGGTACAGGGAAATCCTGATAAGGAAACATCTCCACCAAGGCAGGTAAGCTCCTTCTCTGCAACTTACAACCTTAGAGAATTCCCAAGAGCACTCAGAGGTTAGATGGCTTGTCCAAGGTCGTAGCTCCAATCCCTTATATGTCAGGGGCTGATTCTAAGTTGAGTGTTTAGAAACAGACCAAGAATAATGAAAATAAAGTACAGTTGTTATCGAACTTAGAGGAAAAAATACTAAAGGAATTCAACTTTCTTTTAATCTCCTAGGCCAAAAGCTGAATAACTGGTATGTTTTGGGGACTGGGTGAACCTCATTTCCCAAAGAGAAATATTCAGTCCTGATATATATAAAGCTGAAAACAAAGGACTTTATTCTAACGTGAGGCTAATGCAACCTCTACCACAATAGCCAAAGAATTTGCAACAGATATTTTAAAGAGAGATTACATCTGTTCAGGTATCGCCCCAAAGTCAAGAACTTTATCTAAGGTATCACTATGTGTGAATCTTTCTTGAATTTGAAATTTAATGGAACAACTGAGCATTTTAAAACCGTTTTTGGAAGATGTGAAAGAGGAATATGAACTCTAGCACACCCTATAAACCATAAATTTCTGACCAAAAGAATATGTTATTCATGTGCTCTGTACATTAGGTCAATTATTACTCACTTTCTTTGGAGACAAACCAAACACCTCCACCCTTTATAAGAGAGCCTGCTATAATCTGTAAGTAAGACTAGCCGAATCATACTAATGCACCCTGACAGCTCCAGACACAGCCCCTGAAGGCTTGGGCAGCAAATTGTCTACAACTGATTCAGCACCATTTTAATTGGATTTTTAAACAAGAAGGGCAAAAAACTTTAGGATTATAGGTTCTAAAAGAAAATTAAAGGGATCACAGAGAAAGTCCCTTAGATAAAGGAATTCGGCTATTTCAGATCAATTCCACAACATAAATACCTATTGTAATTATCTGGCCTTATATTTTCGTCAAGAAGTAGTCTGAGATAGTGGAGACAGTGCCAGTCTTGGAATCTTGGAGTTCAGATCTTACTTCTGATACATACTAGTTTTATGTCCCTGGGCAAGTCACCTAACCTCTCAGTGCCCCAGGTCGTAGACCTGCATTAGTGGAGGAAGTTTCCACACCAGAAGTTCTCTACGTTAATAAAGAAAATAGAGATCCAGATTAAAAAAAAAACAATCTTAAGTCAAATTCAATTAATTATTGTTCTTCTGATAATTGTAAAGCATATGAATCAACTCTATTTTTACCTTACTATAACAAAATAAAATATTAATCCTAAAAAATATAACTTCTAGAACTAGACATATAGTTCTTTTTTAAAAATTATGCTCAGAGCTCTTACAACATAAAATATTTGTCATTATGTATCCATTTTTATTAGGTTCATATCCTTCTTGGCTCAAAAAACATGTTAAGTAATCACAATGTATAAATATGGCAAGTAGGTGGTGAAGAGTATAGAGCACTGAGCCTGGAATTAGGAAAACTCATCTTCAGAGTTCCAATTAGGCTTCAGACACTTACTAACTGTGTTAGTACATGAGCAACTTACTAACTTACTTACTGTGTTAGTAAGTGCCCAATTAGTAATTGGGCAAGTTAACTTAACCTTGCTTGCCTCAGTTTCCTCATCTGTAAAAAGCGCTGGAGAAGGAAATGGCAAACCACTCCAGTGTCTTTGCCAAGAAAACCCCAAATGGGGTCACAAAGAGTCAGACACAACTGAAATGACTGAACCCTAAATGCACTGCGTTAGTAGCCACTGGAGACACAAAGACAAATCAGAGACTCTCTGTTCTCAAGAAGCATACATCTATAACTAGAGTATGAGATAGGATATTTACATAGAAACTATATTCTACAACAGGATATAGTTAAGTGACATGAGGGCCAAACCTGGGCAGGTTTTATGGAGGTTAGGGTTAGAATGTAACATTTGAAACTAGGTCTCAAAATCAGGAAGAAAATCCATGCAAAGGACATAGACTAAGGCATGGAGCTGTGATAACAAGGGAGGTTTTCTTGGACATAAGCGTGGTCCGGTTTGACTAGAACCTAGGGCTGGAAAGGTAGGTTGGAGATAGATTAATAGAGAGTCACAAATTAATTCCAGGCTTATTCAGCGAACATGGAGACACTTGGAACATTTCAAAGTGGTGAGGTGATATTACCAAAACTGCACATGAAGAAATTTAATCTTTATAAGCTTTATCTTTAATAATACATAAAATATATTGGAGGAGGAAGTGAATCAAGGCAGAGAGACCATGAACACTCAGTATTCCTAATGATTCCAAGACAGTCCACTTCTTCAAGGAAAAAAAATGTTTTATACAGTTGTGTACAAACTCATCAGAGGCTTTTGGAGAGTCTAAATAAAACACATATACACAATTTCTCTTTTGTCCTTAAACTCACTGACCCCTCTAAGAATTCCAACAGATTAATGAGGCATCATTTCCCTCATAGAAAACATTTTGACTCTTCCCACAGCTGGTTATGCTTATCTAAGATGTTTCATTTATTACAGATTTTATCAGCTTGCCAGGTATAGAAGAAAGACTCTTAGGTAGCTTTCAGAGCCCTCTCTGGAGCAGTTTTTGAGGTCAGTATCATATAGCCCACTTTGCCAGTCCTATGGCACAATAAATAGCCTTTTATAATTATAGGTTATAATTTTTAGACAGCAATTCCACTATTTCAACTTCGTATGCTTTCCAGACTCTTGGGTAGGTGAAGTCATTTAATGCCAATTTTTTTTTATAGTCTGGTGATTTAGTTTACCACATTTTTACCTGTTATACCTACATTGTGAAGAAAGTCCTAGCTCCACTGTCAAAAGACCCAGGTCCACATCCAACCTCTGACACTACCCTCATTACCTTGGATTTCAATTTCTTCATCTGCAAAATGATGGGACTGAACTAGACACTCTTTGAGATTCCAGGCAGCTCTTGGTCTATGATTCTCCAAGATTGCTTTTTCAGACTGGACAGAAAACAGCACAGAGCTATGATCTAAACCTGGGGAACCATACTGTAATTCCTCTGTGGTCACCACCTTTTCTATTCAGTGCTTTCAAAGTTACTGGCTTATGTTTCACAACTCCTGAACAATAACTGGTATGACTGATTCTGGCCTTTTCCTTTGACTCCTGAATACATCTAGGTAGAGCAATGAGCCGCAATCAGTAAATTTCCTTCCCTTTGGTACAAAAATATTAAATAGCCTTCATTTAAAGACAGGGTCCCTTGTAAAAGGAAGATAAAATAATCAGTGGTGTGGAGCAGCTCCTATTTATGTGACTGAAAAGTTTGGGCATACTCATTACAAAAAAGGCACGGCCTAGCATGAAAAGTCATGACCTTCACAAAATCTTAAAGCAGTGCAACCAAACAGACCTGGAACTTAAGGGGGAAAAAGGGAATGACTATTTATTAAGCACCTACTATATGCCAGGCACTGTGTTAAGCATTTTACAAATAGTATCTCATTTGATCATCCTAACAACCCTGAAAGGTAAGTGCTGTTTATTATCCCCATTTTACAGATGGAGAAACTGAGGCAGACAGCAGTTAAGACTTGCCAAGGGTTGTCATCATCAGCATCAGCATCATTAAGATTTATATTGTACTTACTACTTATAATTATTATCTCGTTTGATCTTCACCAACAAACTTGGGAGGTAGATGCTATTTTTACCCCCATTTTACAGGTGAGAAAACTGAGGCAGACAGAGGTCAAGTGGCTTGAACAGGCTCACACAGATTTGTAGATTTCTTTCTCCTGAGATAATTGAGACCTATGATTCTCCTCCATACAACAATACTAAAGAAAAAAAAATTGAACTACATCTATAAGGCCATTGTTGTAGGGAAATACGGTAATAAATTCCTTTTTTTCCCCCAAATTATCTATTTTTAGTTTTCAACATTAACTTCCATAAGTTTTAAATTGTCTCACCCTCCCTTTCTTCTCCCTCCCCAAGATGGCATGCAATCTAATATGGGCTCTAAATACATTCCTATTAAATACATTTAAATATTAGTCATGTTTTTTTTTTCCTAATGAACTCCTTTTAACCAGTACCTGCTAGTACCTGCTCTGCAATTTTATTGTCTTAGGGAGTTTCCTAAGGCACTAAAACGTTAAGTGACTTCTCCAAGGTCACACAGACAATTTTAGTTAGAAGCAGGACTTGAACCCAGGTTTCAGACTCCGAGGCCAGCTTTCTCTACATTATATCACACTGTCTGTCACTAATAAGTCTCATTAAAAAAAAAATAATGCATTAAAAAAGATGGGTTTGTGGGGTGGCAAGCAGATTAGACTTCTTAAAAGCACTGAATAGTACTTTTGATAAACAGAAATAGAGACTACTTCTGTAACTTCACTGATACTGAACTCTTTCTGCTATCAATGGAGGTCAGTATCTGCCCTGTAACTTAGGGTCTTCAGCTCCCACCACCTGGAGTGGTGAGAAGTTAAATGATTTGCCTAGGTTACACAAGCGGTCCCGGAGTTGACACTTCACCCCGTCTTCCTAACTAGCTCCCCATTATTACACCATGGCTGTCTCTCTTTCAAGAAATACACAAATAAATTTAGCTAGATTTACAGGTGACAGATCCATAAAAATCTCACTAAAGAAAAAAAACCTAAGTACACTTGAAATCCTTTGAATTGGCTGTCATGGAGGACAACTACAACAGCCAAAAAAAGTTTCCTTAATAAGGCCATTGGCAGAGAGAGAATTCTCAGCTAGCTTCATGGGATCATCTGTATAACAACACAGCACTTCGAATTTAACATAAAACTGACTCTTGCCTCCTTTTCTACTACCCATCCTCCTTGCTGGAATGCTCTCCCTCCTCACCTCCATCTCCTGGTTTCTCCTAAGACTCAGCTCACAAACCAAGCCTTTCTGAGTCTCCCTTAATGACCAGCACGTTCCTCCTGAGACTAACTTCCACTGAGGATGCTTACATTTTATACGTACGTAGTTATTGGCACTTGTCTCCCCCGTTAGACTTTGAGCTTCCTGAGAACAGGTACCATGTTCCTGCCTCTTTTGTTTTTATCCCCCAGAGCGTAACACAATGCCTGGCACATAATAAGTGTTTAGTAAATGTTTGCTGATTGACTGCTTTAGTGAATATATAAACCAGCAAATTAAGAGAAGCCAGCCTATTTCTGTTTCACACCCTTGCTTCAGTTTGAGAGGTGATGCAGTACACAAGAGAAGTGAGGCAAGGAGGCACAGCAGGGCAGCTGGAGAGCCAGACCTTTATGACGTGACTTAATTACTTTACTGGCATAGCAAGGATCCTCCTAATATAAAAAACAAGAAAGTTACATGATGCCACCTTTTCCAGTGATTTATTAATTCTATCCATTAATTTCCCCCTTGAGAACAGATAATCAAGAACTGACTTGCAACGAATTCCAGTTTAAACTTATATTTTACAGAGGAAAACAAGGCACTTCATTTCCAATGCAATATATCTATCTAGTCCCACTGACCGTGCTTTTCTTTGTCTTAGGAATTCACTCCTTCTCTAATGTCTCTTTCAATGGAAGTTCTTATAGATATCAGAATTCTGAAGCTACTTTTTTACCTTACCTTCTTTTTTAGCCCTAACATAAATTGTACTATAAATATGTCTCACTACTGCTAGCTTAGGAAACTTCCAAATTATAATCCTTATGGTCCAGCCATAATGTGGAAATCTCCAAAAACTCTTTCATCACATCCCAACTAGACTATCATAATTCATTATTTATGGATCTCTCCTGTACTTGTAAATAACGTGAGCATTTGTAGGACATGGTGAACTATGAACATCATTCTGATGTTCCCTAAAGACAGAATCTCTGGCCACAATTCTCCCATGATGGAGGAACTTGCTTGGAGAAAATATATACCAATTACTTCCTTTATCAACGCCACACAATCTCAGTAATATCTCCATTCATGTGTGGTATTATCCACCAGTCTAGAGTCAAAGACAAGGTCCATCAGGCACAGGATTGTTTTAGGCTGTTTTGCTGTACCAGAGAACTGCATTTTCTTATACCACTCATTGAGTAGGTCATAAAATGTCAAGAAAGTTTTCAAACGTGCGACACCGCCTTTTCCTGGCCAATTTAAATTGTATTTTATTCCATTTTATCCACTTAATATGCACTGGCATTTTCACAATGAGAACACTCTCAGGAAACAGATGGACGAGCCACATGAATAAACAGGGCATGGTTCTTCTTGACTTAAGTGATGCAAGGCATTCTCAACTGCTCCTCAGTCCCTGGAGGTACCTTAGTTGACTTCTTACAATTATCCAGTTGTGGCATTTTATAATCATATTTTTTGTATTAGTGACTTTCATAGTGAATATGAACACATATGACTAAGTTAATGGACTGATGGATGTAGGAAGGATTTTTTTCAAACCTTTTTCTATGATATGAGATAGTCATCTGCTAAAGTCCTATTCCAATGCCTCCCTGGGGTATGAAGATAACCTTGGGTTCTCAAATGCTATGCCAACATGAACACAAGCTATGGCAAGTCCTATCTCCTGTGCTGGAAAGGCTTCAAGTACTAGCCCAATGACAGTCTAGACATGTGTCATCTGAAACCCAACCTAGCAAAGTGGAGACAGGCTTAGCACCAAAAGGTTCAGTCGGTGCTACAGAAGTTTAAAAGAACACTATATCCTTGAGCGGTTACGAAAGACTTCCTGGGGCTGAGTCTTGAGTCTTAAAAAATTGGTAGGAGAGGCGGAGGTCATTCCAGGAACACTAACTATCATACGGATACTATACACTTGGTCATTTGTATTCATGCAACTTGATCTTTTTAGTACAATACAGATTTATTCTCATTAAAGTTTTTAAAAAGTACCCAATGATCATTATTGTACTCACACTGAAACACAGAGTGGACTAGGACTCCAAAGCTCTGCTTCAATGTTCTATTTGCATAAATCTACCAGGCTGGTCTCAAAGCAAAAAGAGCTGAGGAAAAGAATTCTCAAATCCTGTCCCCTTCAGGAAGGAAGCACTAAACAATCAAAATGTAAAAACTTCTAAATTCCATTCCTGGCTTCCTTGAGGCCTCAAATTTTGTTCATTACTTCAACATGTTTATTCATAAATCTAAATCAGATTTTTTTCAACGGCAGCATCAACCACCATGGACATTTCTGGGATTGTGTCTTTGATATTCACACATACTTTTTTGGGGGATACCCAAATTTGAAGGAAACTCAAATTATGTTTATCATGAGAGCACACAGAACGTTTCAGCAACATCTTTTTAAAGCATGGCAGACATTGCAATTTATGTTAAACCTCTGAGGTAAGAAGGAAGACAGATGAACTTTACAAGGATAACTCATTCAAAGACCAGCTGGCCCCACTTTCCCATAACTGCTGTGCGCTGCTGAGATGGGAGAAAATGATGAGCGAGAGCAGACAGAACAAGAAAGAACTGAAAGATAAGAGAAGTGAATCTGTGACACAAATAGGAACAAATTCTTCCCTCTGGCTCGAGGAAGAACAGATGCACCCATTGCCTTTTCATCTGAACTACTTGGATCCCAATAACTCTGCTAAGGTATCATCATCAGCTCACGTAACTGTGCTACACTTGCCCTGGAGAGAGAGACTTGAATTTGGCCAGCTAGAGTTGAAGATAGCTGAAATGTGTTAAGACTTTCTTGCTTTTCTTTTCTTTTTTTTTTTATTAATGATTCTGACATTCTGGTTCTTGTTGGCGATTATTTAAGTTAAAAGAGAAAGTTTGAAGTTTCCACCCTTCCTGGTTAGTTTCCACTGCCACATCTTAGTTTAATTCAGTTTTTTATATCCATCCAGTCATCCTGACACCTTTGGCCCCCCAAAGCCTGACTGTTACACATGCACATACCCCCCAACACTATCGATGAAGAACATGTACCAGTTACACCGAAACACGTAGCTCTTGATAACAAAAGAAGCACAGGTTTTCAGCCTAGTAGGGGCCCCTTTCTTTTGACAATCTTATAAGCAGGAGATGTGTACACATGTACACACACACACATACATTTCTGGGTTAAATTAAACAATATTTCTTAATAGCTCACTATTTTCTAGGTGCTATATGAAACAAATACAGTGTGACATAATGGATTGAGTACTGGCCTTGAAGTCAAGAAGACCCATATTCCAGTCCTGTCTCTGAGGCTTAAGGCCAGCTGAAGGGCTGTTGTGAGGATCAAGTGAGATAACATATGTAAAGTGTTTTGCAAATCTTAAATTGCTTTTTAAATGCTGGTCATCAGCTACTGTTATAATTAGATGGGAAAATCACTTATCCTCAAAGTCCCTAGCTTGTCTATTAAGTTAGTTGGTGGTTGCCCAGTCCAAGAAGAATCTCAGATCCTTTAAGTATCTATGTACTATGATGTAACTCATTGGCCTCCAGGAATTTCCAGCTTGCACACATACACTGAGTGTGAGTTTCAGAAACATCCTCCCTCCAGGTTTCTGCACATCTATAGTCCTCTAGTCAGTAAGCTCTTCCTTCTTGACTCACTTGAATGTGAAAATCAGCCAAAGTGAATTTTTTTTAAACAGGTTGTTCAGCATGAAAAGATAACCCAATGGGCAAGTGTCTGGTTTATGGGCCATTCTGCAAACATAGATAAATCCAAAAGTCACACTCAAAGATGTTGAATTTCTTTTAAAACCTCCAGTTTTCCTTATGACTAAGTGAAATGGGGGCAGCTAGGTGGCCTTAGACACTTATAAGCTATGTGACCTTGGATAAGTCACTTACCCCTGATTGCCTCCCAAAAAAAAGGCAAAAAGAAAAGAAATGACCAAGTGAAATGTTTCAAATAAAATAGATAACATCCATGTAGACATCTAAGGTAACTAATTTTAATTCCTTTCATCCCTCCCCCTAACTTCAGTTTAACAGATTAGCAATAGTTACTATTTTGTCTTCTAAACTAAAGCTGAGTATAATTTCATAAATAGTTATAGTGATTGGGGAGAGGGGGGAGTTGCAGATAATTACCCATGGAAATAGTGACTAAGGGCTGAATTCATTCGCCATAGCACAGCCTGCTAAGAAAACGCATTGTGGTGGCAAGCTGGCAGCCAAGAATTAAACACACCCACCCAGGCAGTAATACCACCTCAGCCTGGGATTGTGCCCAATTTCATGAAATAAGCTAGGCTAGAACAGGTCAGGACTGTGCTGAAGCAATGGCACTCTTGAGCAGTGCTAAAACCAGTAACTTGGTTTCAAAAGGTGATATAATATCAAAGGAAAAGTTAAGGTCTTTTACACTTATTTTCATTAACATGATAATTTTTTTCAAAATAATAATTTCAAATCTCTCTGTATTAGGACAAACAACATGAGGATATATAATCAAGCCCCTACTCTACCTTCTACACACACAAATAAGCCTGGGAAAAACACCTGAGACAAGTCTTGCTCCATAGCTATGTGAGCTTGAGTAAACTGTTTAACCTCGTAGAAGCTCAGTATCTTGATTTGTTCAAAATGAAGGCAACAATGGCCTGTCCTACATATCTCATAAAGCAATTGTGAATTTTGAATGAAGCAACCTAAGTGAAATGCTTTGTAGCTATTAAAGCCATATATAAGGTAAGCTATTAGTGTGAGGTAGCCTGGCATAGCTTCAGGTAGGCTCGGGGGTAATCCAGGAACAAGATGGATGCATTGTAGAGGCACAACTTCGTATTATTCTACAAACCTAATAATTTCTTTTGTTTCCTATACAGCGTATCTGAGAGCTCAATACATTCTCCTTCCATTCCACTCATATCTCTGAGTTATATTCCCATGTCATTAGGTTCCTCCCACTGACCAGAAAAATATCTTTTCTTTCTATCATGGCATCCATTTACTTTAAAAAACAAATTCCCACAGAATATAACACAAAAGATAACAATTTTGCTTCTACTCATCTCCATATCAGAAGATGAGTGACCACGAGTTTGTACACTTGTGCCCACAAATCTCGAAACATCTAAAAATATCTCAAACAGGAGCAGTGACCTCACGAGAGTGATATCTTGACTTGTCAGTGAAGTGGATCGGAGTGAACATAGCCCAGTGCTAAGACAAGGGTCAAGATGACTGGGCTCGGACTGTAATGGGTGACCTTGACCTTTCTAAATTAGGGTCATTCCCAGGTCTCAATTTATCTGACGCTATGTCCATTCTAAGGGCTAGGTAAAAGCTGAGACAAAAGATGGCCCAATTTAACAATATGAACTTCAAAATAAGCAGGTAGTAAAAAGAGCAAGGCCAAGGAGGAAAAATAGTCAGGAAAACATCACCCTATAGAGGACACAGAAGTTTTAAAAACAGTTACAGATAAAGTATGTAGAGCAAATGCAGATTCTTAAACCAAGGTATTTAATGGAAAGAACAAGAAGATTTCACATAAAATGCCTTTTTTTTTTAAACATTTTTTGGCATGTCTGAGGCCTTACACACAGGCTTTCTCACATATCACACTATAGTAGGCTTAAGAAAAAATGACAGGGAAAAACTGCCTCCTGAAAATAGACTGGAACCATTTCCCATTAGCATTATACTGTCTGCATGAAACCAAGTACCCCTACCAGCCCAAGCTTAGGTGCCAGACTTTAGTTCTCCAAGGTTAATGAATGGCACTTCTTACTAAACTTGTCACCTACAAGAAAGCCATCCAGTCATTTCTACCAACTACATGTTGGACCAGTTGTTTAATTCAGTGCAGACGCTCATGGGCAACCACAGGCACTAGACCTCTGACTGGCTGAGGCAAAAATCGGATCACTGCTGTTACTGCCCAGCTGTTAGCATGAACAGGACATGCCATGTATTCACACTGTGTTCCAGTGTTCCCATACCAAGCGTGTCCTGCCTGCCTCTTAAGCAAATGACTTCCTTTAAACTCACTCTTTTGCTTTCCAATTGAGTTGCCCTTTACAAGCCACTGTCATCTAGAGTCACACAGCTGTCCTACTGGAGGTAAAGAGGAATAGTCCTTGAGTACAGAAGCCATGCCCTATTCTCCCCACATTTTTTTGGACCCTTTGTCCTATGAGTCCTACAGGTAAAACTAGCCTCAGAAATAAGTATATTGCGGCCACTCATTCATTCATTAACAGGTATTTATTAACTGCCTACTACACACAAAGAGCAGCTAGTGGGGACAGCCAGGTGATGTATTGAGTGGATGGAGCTCAGGGCTTGGAACTAGAAAGGTCTGAGCTCCAATTCAGTCTCAAATGCTTACCTAGCTGTGTGACCCCAGGCAAGTCACTTAACCTCTATTTGCCTCATTTCCTCATCTGTAAAATGGGAACTCACTGGAGAAGGAAATGGCAAATCCCTCCAAAATCTTTGCCAAGAAAATCCCACGGACAAAAGTCTATGGGGTCAGTCACTTAGAGTCAGAAACAACTGTACAAAAACAGCTCACATGTCTGGACTACAAATGCCGCTTCGATGTTGGCTTAGACGTCTGGATATTTTGCTTCTTAATGTATTATGTCAAAATAAAGTTAAACACCTCCTCCTCCTCTGTTGGCCTTTTATGGAGAAAAGCGTTCATTCCATCCTCTGCGTATGCATGTGTGTTGGTGGAAGGAGACAAACCCACTTGGGAACCTTTGGTTTGTTGTCGAGAAAACAAATGCTTTGGGGGCCTTAGTCATCATTAAATTTTATGGAAATACTTTCCGTTTGCCCCTTCCCTTTCCCTTTTCTTTATTACTCTTTGAGCAATTAGGTTTTAGCCTTTATTACTGTTGCAATGGAAGATTCTCTAATAGAGGAAAACACATGGCCCCAATCCTGCTAAGCCTAGTGGGTTTCATCTGGGTAAAGCATCCAAAACTTACGCTCTTTGTCCTGGTAAAATAATAAATGCTATAAATCAGAAATGGCCACTGAGGCTTCAGAGTTTCCATCCAACAATGGAAATGCATAGAAAATCCACAAAGACTTCTCTCAAGCCATTTTGTCTTAGGTCACCCAACCGGGATTTTTGTTGTTGTTGTGGGGTTTTTTGTTTGTTTGTTTGTTTTGTTTTAAGCTTTGGCAGGAATTCAATTTTTCTAAGACAAAAATTCCCCCATGAGCCATAATAAATTAAAACATTAAAATCATGGCCACCTGATTGTGACAGCTGGAAATGGGTAGTCCTTTGAAATATAATTTATTTCATTCTAAAAATGATTTTCCTATCATTTCCTCTCTTTCATGAAAAAGGAACAGCTCAGGAACCAGGAGAACAAAGACGCCCCAGCCCCCACTACAAATTGGCTTAGGGAAAGGCAGTAATTACCTCTCTTAGTTTTTTTTGGTGACAACTTGCCTCTTGGCACCGTGGAGCAACAGCGTAGGAAAAGAAAAGAGGCCTCCATAAGGTCTGAAAAGAAAGCCATTTCCCTCTCCAAGCACTGTTCTGCTGTAAAGTATACTTGAAAAGGAAATTTGTGCCTGAGGATTGAACGGATGGAGAAAAGAAAGATAATTCACAAGCTCGTGCTATTGTGAGGCATTGTCCAACACCAGATTTGAGCCGTGTGTGCCAGGACGTTCTTGTTTGTCTTTAATGAAACTAAAATGAGAGTCCCGTGACCTCAAAAATCTGGACTGATAATAAAAATACAAATGATGTACCAGAAAATGACTCCCTAAAACCCCTTCCCTTGGCTTAGCATCTGAATTTGTAACCCACTATTTCTAATGGTGAGCACAAATAAATGTCACTTCTAACAGACATAAAAGTTTTATCTATAAGATTTCAGAATGAAAAACTACAATCCTTCAGTTATTCACTAAGGTTAAATGTGATATAGATGAGGTTTGTGTATTAGCTGCATCAAAAGAACATTTTTAATGTAGCTAAATGGTGCTCAAGTCAATTCAATTCAATATACCAAAGTTATTAAATGCCTCCTAAGCATAAGGTCCTGTTAGGTGATAAAACAGTCCGTGTCCTCACGGAATTTATATTCCAATAAGGCACACCATATGTAAACAAACGGATGCATGAGTACAAGGCAATTTGAAGGATGAGAGAGCATTCTTGCAGTGCTGGGGGAGATCAGAGGTGGCGTTAGGAGCAGGTGTACTTGAGATAAACCTTAGAAAGATAAGGATTCAGGGGGAGTATGATGGCCTTATTCTAGGCTGGGTAAATTCCCTCTATAATGTGTGCTTCAATAGGGTCCTTTAGCAGAAAAGATGGAGAAAGATCCAGGTCATTTCTGGGTTTGAAGATAAAGTTACATTATAAATTTCATTTTTTCATCCTCTTACAGTGAATCCCCCATTCTATTGCTTTCTTATAAAGGTTTTTCTTAATGAGTTATGTGTCAGAGGGAAAAGGGAACTGATTGCCTTTAGAACAGAGTGAGGTTAGTGCTAAGGCAATTCATTCTGAAAATGTAAGCATTTAAAATGTAAAGAGCCAGCCTTGGTTCATGTATTATGTAGTGTTGGCATTCTTAGCTATTTTAGTAAGTAAAAGGTATATTTCACTTTGAAGCTGCTGCTCTGACTGGTTTCAACTCCACTGAACAAGATGTATTACTGCCCCATCCTGGGTACCTCCTTCCTTCCCCTCTCCTTCCTCCTTTGGTGTGTCTCCCACTTTACACTGTAAGTTCTTTGAGGACAGGAACTGACTTTTTATTAAATGTATCCCCAGCATTTAGCAGAGTGCCTAGCATGTTCTAAGCACTTAATAAATGTTTACTGGATTTGATATCTAAATTTTCATCTAAAATACACATGGAAAAAATGAAGATATAATGCCTTTTTTTGGTGTGTTGTATTTAATCGACAGATTTCTTAGAACTCTGATGCCAACTCTCACTAATTACTGGAATATCCAATCTACTTATCAGAAAATGTAGAAGTGGTGAGCACAGGGCAAGCAATTCCACCATTCAAGAGACTCCAGATCATGATGAATGAATGAAAAAGCATCTATTAAGCACTGTCCATACAAATAGAAAAGATAGTCCTCATTCTCAAGGTGCTTATATTCCATATGAATATATGTTCACACGTTGTGAAATCTCTGTTTGGAACTGAGGGAATCCTCAGATCATTGTTAGTGCTAAGGAATATGAACATCTTTCTATATTCCTAGAGAATCAAAGAAAATCGGTCATTTGTTAATTCTACAAAGTTCAAGTCCAAAGTTTCATTGTGTCACCAAGGAAGTGACCCTGGATTTTGAAGCTTATGCCAGAGGAGCATAAAGTCCAGTACGAATTGGAAGGCTCATCACCAACAGTTTAGCTGCCTGTAAGTTAAAGCAAAAATCTAAAAACCCCTAGTTTTGAAAAATAACCCCCTTGAGAACAGGGACAATGGTGGAAGAAAAGGGCTGAGGGTGCTGAGAGAGAGAGAGACATAGTGACAGACAAAAACAAAGAGAAGCAGAGACACAGAGAGAACATTCTAATAGGGGTAGATAAAACATAAAGGAGAGCTAGAAAGTAGGAGAGGAGAGGACTACAATGTTTCTGGTAAGGAGGACAATAGCACAGCTTTGAGACCGTCCATCAGCATTAACTGTATTCTAAATGTGAGACCTTTGCCCAATGAATTTTGACAACAAGTTGACATACTGTTGGACAAACTGAACCACATCAATATTCATCTTCTTGGGATAGAAGAAATCAGAAGACATAAAGGAAGTTGGAACAGGAGCTTCGCCTTTTTCCGATTCCAGGTAGAGCTGAGGGCAATAGCTGTCCCTCCAGCTTTTGGCCAATGAAGTCAATTCTATTTCCAACCAATCAGAGCTCACTCATCTGAAGTCTTCTGGAAACTGACTGCTTCTACTTGCCACAATTCTGACAAAGCAACTTTTCAGCCTCCCTCAATGAATCTCTGCACATTCCCACGTCAGGTTTTTCTCTCACTTTCCTATATCTGGTTTCTGTATCATCAATAATTTAATGAGGGCCTCCTGATTCCCTCTCAAACACACAGTCCTTCTTAATCATAGTCTCCAAATCTCTAAGTGATTTTTTTGAGTTTTACTTGGTTTTAGAATAATGCTATATGCAAATGAGCTGAGGTCATCATAAAACTTGAAGCATTAAAGACTTCAAAACAATATTTTATCACTTTGGTGCCCTTGAAATTATGTTTCCGTACACTAACATTTCTCCAGTTGTTAATAAATAAAAGATATTTTCACCTTCTTAAAACATTAAACAGTTCCCTAAACATGACATCATTCTTTACTCACAAAGAAATTTGAATCTTCATATTTATACCATTGATCAGACATTTTCTGTCCATAATTGTCCAAATCTGTCTGAAAGTCATGTTTTTTTCATATATACACACACACATACATATATACACACATGTATGTATATATACATATATACACATATATTTGTACATACATGTATAAACACATACATATATAACATCTTGGAAGCCTTTATTTATTTGGGGGGATGTGGGGGAAATTGGGGCTAAGTGACTTATCTGGGGTCAAACAGCTAGTAAGTGTCTGGGCTGCATTTGAACTCAGGATCTCTTGACGGCAGGGCTGGTACACCATCCACTGTTTCACCTAGATGCCCCAACAGCATTTATTTTAAAAAATTTGTTTCTTATTCCTTTCAAGAACCAAAACATTTATCTATGACAGTGGCGATATCTTACATACTTTGACAACATAAATCTTTTCCATTACACAGAAACACTGCCCTTTTCATCATTAAGCGGCTCCATATGAAATAAGACTTAAAGGGACATATATATCTTGTGATAAATGAAACCAGAAGACACGCCTGTTGAATGGCACGTGTATGTCTCTTCTGGTTTCACTTATCACAAGTTATCAATACCAATCAATACCAATATTGATGTGGTTCAGTTCTTTCCATATGTCACTTCACTGTTGGTTGGATAAAGATCTCACAGTCAAAGTACCAGGGTTAAGCTCATACTTCTAGTCAGTCTAAAAATAATCTGAGACAGGCACTCCAAAGAGGCCAGGGATTTGGACTCAGCAATGAATAAGAGAATGAAAGTGGGCTGGATTGCATTTGGGAAATTGTGCGGTGCTTTTAACAATCCCAAGCTGTTCACTGTACAAAGAGAGATTTTTTTAAAAAACATAAAATATTCTATTAGCAATGCTATATGGTTACAAATTTGGAACACCACAATCTCAGAAGAATCGTAGCACAAGTCAATAGCAATGCAGACACATAAAGTAGGCATAAGTAGACTACCTAATGCTCCCACTGATGATACACACACAAGACTTGGGATAAGGTTTGGTTTTGTTTGTCCTGGCCTATGATTTAACCTTTGTGGGCAAATCCTGGTGTGGAAACTCCTCCCATCAAGGCAGACCCAACTGCAACTCATCTATAACAGTCTTAGAAAAACGCCTGGGGATGCTGAAAAGTTAAATTACTTGTACATGGTCACACAGCTAGGTTGCATCAAAGACAGAATTTAAACCCAGGATTTCCAGACTCAAAGGTGAACCTCCCCTTGTCTGCTCTACCATATCACTTCATCTATAAGAGATAAATCCTAAAGGAAACATATGATCTTCAGGCATACTGGAGCACAACCACAACAAAGTCACTAAAGCTCATGCATCATATCCTGATGGAGCTAAAATTTAGTGAGTGACTCTTCTCCTACGGAACAGCGAAAATGGTCTCCAGACAATAGTCTCCAGATTTCCTTCTTCCAAGTAAAGGTTTCCAAGGCTGTGAACAAGTTTAGATAGCCTCATGCTGTTGAGAAGGGTCATCCTCTTATTTCTCTCTGTCCCTTGGAAAATACCATGGTCGTTGTTTTTGCACTTAATTTATTCATGCCCTTCCTCACTCATGTGTGCCTCTCTTTCAGAGGCCAACTCAAGTGTCAACTCCTTGGAGAGCTTCCCTGGCCATTCCAGTCCAATGTTAATAACGTTATTCTCCACTCTCATAGCACCTATCTGTTAACACCAATCTTGTTTTGCTTTGTCAGTCAGTATGGATGTCACATATCCTCATCAAGATTCTACCCTCCTTGAAGGGACGAATATCTCATATTTACTTAGCATCCATCACAGAGATGAGGAACCAATAAATATTTGTGAAACCTCAGAAAATTGAGAAGTAGCATGGAATACTAGCTAGAGGGCTGGCCCTGGAGTCAGGAAATGCTGGGTTCAAATCTTGCTTCCAACACGTATTAGTTGTGTGACCACAGTCAAGTCACTTATCTTCTCAGCATCCTGAGGGCAATTTTTTGAGACTGTCTGCTACAGATGAACTAGTTATCTGCATCACTGGAAGGGATTTCCATACATATTTAAATAAACATTAAACTAACAAAGTCTGTGCTAGTCATTAAAATATCCCAAACCACAATTTCAGTTGGGAAACAAGTTCTGAGATTTTCTGCTTTGTAACCTCTCCCCAACCCCCATTTTAGAAAACAATACTACCTCTCAAGTTTTTCCCCCTCAGATCAGCTTTCTAAAAAAAATTTTTTCAATAGGGGTCCAACAGAGACCTACGATGATCTAATTCAGCGAGGGCTCCAATGATTGGAAGAGACATGTCTTTGCATAGCTCTGCCTCACTCAAATCCAATTCCCAGGCAAATCAAGACACCCTCATGATGTCACTGGTCCTCTTTGAGAATGAAGGATGAACAGCAAGTATCTCTAGATATACAGGAAGAAAGGTGTATTTTTAAAAAATACATCAGAGAGAAAATGGGCTCAGGTACTAAAATATGGATTTTTAATATTTAAAAAAACAAAAACAAAATCCTGTCTTATTGTGGTTTGAGTTCACAAATGATTAACCCTACGTTATGCTGGAAAAGTTAACCGTCTTTGAAGATGAGACCACATCTGCTCGGTCTATACCCTGAATACATAACTGATTTATAAAGACCATGAAAAACTCTGATAACAGCATACACAGAGACCCTTAACAGCCATGTTAGCATGTGTTCCTGCAGTACATGCGTAGGATTACACAACCACAGAAAACAAATGTCAATGTCAACAGATGTATTTCTTGGAAGAATTCTAGGGAAATCAAGTTTCTTGAACTGTCTGCCAGCTGCCAAATGTCGCAATACCACTTTAAATGCAATGTAACGTTTAGAACATACTTCTGCTGCTATCCACACACTGTTACTTGGCTGTCCAGTTAGACTAAATACAGCAAATGGGGCACACAAAGGGCGACAGCATCATTCAGTGGAAACAGCTTATTGCTTGTGGCCTTTTGGAAAGAAGAAACTACACATAGCTTATAAAGCCACTAGCTAAACTCTTGTCCTCTAAGGGCACGTTGAGAATGAGACTTTCACATGTGGGATTCATTCTGGAAGCCTTTAACAATAGCCACCTATAATTAAAAATTATGCAAAGTCACTGTCAGAAATACAGCTCTATAAAAATGGCTTCCACATAAAGGGAGAATCAGCCTCTATTTAGTCAAATGCCTCAGAAAAAATAGCAAGTCATTTTTTGAATATGGGGGTTTGCCACCAGACCTTAGGTGAAGCAGGCGGGGGGAAGGGGTGGTAACATGAGTAACAGTACATTGGTCCTAAATTTCACTCAGACATGCCTATGTGGAAAGGTAATGTTTTTCATGTTCTTTTTATAGGCTAAATGTATCCAAAACATACAGTTTCATTATTATATGCAAGTCATTTCCATTCATTAAATAAACTAATTATTCTCTTTCTGGATTTTGCAGCATGAAGTGTTCATCAACTGCTTTATATCCCACTTATTAAAACATGATGCATATATTAAAACTTAAACCATTACTGTGTGAAAACATCATTTTTATAGCCAGGGAGAGAAACCAAGGCAACTAAAAGTTGAGATTTCCCCAAAGCCACGCAACACATCCTCTGTAACTTTGCTCATGTTCCTTCCTATTCCTGCCATGGACTTCCTTCCCCTTTCTTCACCTGCCAGATCCTCCTTTTACACCTCAACTCAAATATCAACTCTTCCCTGTTTTGTTACGCCTCCCCCATCAGCGCTCACCTAGCATTTCGTCTGCTATCTCTCTATTCCACCTACCATACATTATGATGTATTTTGGTTATTTGTATTCGTGGCCTATCCCCTTCCCCCCATTGGACTATAAACTCCATGCAAGCAGGAGTCTTGTCTAAATTTTATATCTCTTATAATGTCTAGCACAGCGCTCAGCACACAGAAGGCACTTTGTTAGATGAACAAATGTGAGAAAGAGGTGGATTTCGAAGCTAGCTGTTTTGATTTCCCTACGTCATTGTCTTAACCATCTATCCTTTGTTTACTTGCCTTAACCACTTAATTCTTCTTTATTATACTACGTTACGTGAAGCACTTGCTAGTTCTTTCCACTCAACAGATATCCTGATCTATTTATGTATTATTTCCTGTCCATTATACTTTAATTGTATATTCCAAGTCACGTACTTTCCCCTCCTTATTCTTTTTTCTTCAAACTTATTTCAAACAATTTTTCCATGATGATATATATCTGCATCCCCCCGGCATTATATCCAACAGGCTTTCCTTTTTTTCTGGCAAAAATCCCAATATTGCATTCACAGTTTAGGCTTAAGTAGGAATTCAAATACAAACAACAAATGGATCAGGATTTTGAAGAATATGTATGTATGGCTCTACCCTGCCAGCACAGAATGAAAAGCTCCAGATGGAGCAACTGCTCTTGTTAATACCATTTTGTGCTTTGAAAAGTTTAGTTCACCTAAACCCTGACTTACAGATGTCAATCCAGGTCCATATGTTGTCTATGAAACTCCATGAAGAGTCTCTTCTAAAGATGACTAGGATGGTTTAAACTCTATCAGATGCTTAAGCCAGAGGAAGATATTTACAGATTTGGATTGTGTCTAGGTGATTCCATTATCTAGATGACAGAACACATTTTTAAAAATCCAAGATATTCTAACTTCCCAGAGGGTTGGCATCATGGAGGCAAGCCACTGGTATATGCGACTGTTTTCAGGTTTCTTCCAGGGTCTTGTTAGTATTTGGAAGCATTAAAAATTGTATTGCACAAGTAACAGTCAGACATCAAATTGGGAAGGTGAATTCATGATTCTTTAACCTGAAAGGGTACTGACCACCTTTAAAATTCAAAATAGAATGAACTAAAATCAATTTTTCCTAGTAAAAGTCTCATTTATCCTAACCAATGAAGTATAAATAGCCTCATAACATTAACCAAACTTAAGTCATAACAACACAGACCATAAATGTACAATTTCTTAATTTACTTAATTTTTAATGGGTAAGATCTCTGTATCAACTAATACAGCACATAGAAAGTATGATTGAGTAATCATCCAGTGGAAATCAATTAATTTAGATGGCTAATATATAAAATGTAGGCCAAAAAAAATCCCACTCCCTCCAATACCCTGCCATGCTACAATTCCTTTTCCCTCAATAGCAAGTTATTTATGCCAGAATGATGAAAATACTGAAAACACATTGCTCTCTAATTAATTTTCCTTCTGAAAATATAGCCAAGTTATGTAGCCATATAGTATTACCATGTTGTGTGTAGATGTATAATGTATGATAAATACTTTGCAAGGGCCTTACTGGTACCTTGGAAATGTTTGAAATCAATAAATTAGCAGAACATTCCCAGATCCTGAATCACACACCCAAGTAACAACACCAGCTCTCTTCTGTCTTTAATTATCCTCAGATCTCCCCAATACAGAAAAGAAACCACTCAATCCCATTGTTGATTTCCCCTACCCACCTAGCCAAATTTCCCATATGGGATAAGCTACATCTGCCACCTCATTCTAAAACCCCAGCCAGAATTCTGGCTACTCTCCTTTGAAACTACTTTCTTCTATGCTCTTTGTAAATCTCAAAGTGCTATAGAAATGGGCACTATTATTATTTCCTCTTGTTACAGAAGGGGAGAAGGGAATAGAGAAGAACTGGGATGACCAATGGTCAGTACACCAAGGCGCTAAACTCCTGGGCAAGGGCCATGTATAGGCATGGCAGGGGTGGTGGTGGTGGTGGTGCGGTTTGCTATGGTATAGAAGTTGACAAGGTCAAGATTCAGCAAGTCAAGTGGGAGAACCAAGACAAAGTCTGGCCTGCTTCAAAATTTTGCTCCGTTTCCCTGTCTATTTCACATGCATCCTAGAAACCAAGGCATTTGTCATTTAATTCATCAGGTTCCTGGTTCCTCAAACAAGCCATGGTGAAACTGTAAAGATTTGGAGGGGAAGGGGAAAGGGGAGGAGGAGGTCACTGATTTCCAAAGGCACACCAGAGGCATACAAGGCCATGTACAAGCATTAACAAAAGCAGCTCGGTGGAAACCTTGGCTGAAGTAAAATCTGTAGCCATGGAGTGTAAAAAGCTAAATGATCTACACAGGAATTGAAACTATGCCTCATTAGCTAAGTACTTTAACTTGCTGAGCGAACCATTCATTTGTGTTTACCTACATGAATAAGGGAACTGAATGGAGAGTCTTTTAGCTCTAAATCCATGCAATTTCTAAGATCTCTTTCCAGAATCTCTTCTCTCTCAACAAAAAAGCTCATATTCAAGCAGCATCCTTTTAAGAAAATTAAAGACTCAGTAGGGCATACTCTTCATACTTCCATCAGACCAGTTGGAAAGAGCTCTAATTTTCCACATCTTATAAACAAGTAAAGGTGATCATTTGATTCAATACACTAAATGTAAAATGATTGGCTGGTGGCTAATGAACGATCACATTGGTGGAGTCAGTCAGTCAACAAGCACTTTTATTAAGCACCTGCTATACGTCAGGTACTGTGTGCTAAGTGCTAGGGAGACAAAGAAAGGGAAAAGATAGACCCTGTTTTCAAAGAACTCACTTTAATGGGGAAGAAGACATGCAAACAACTAGGTACAAACAAGACATACACAGGATAAATTGGAGATAATCAACAGAGGGAAAACACTAGCATCCTGTAGAAGGTGAGCTTTTAGCTAGGACTTGAAGGGAAGGAAGAAGGAAGGGGACAAACATTTATTAAGTGCCTACTACATGTCATACACTGTGCCCAGCGCTTTGCAGATACTGAATCATTTGATCATCATAACAACTCTATGAGGGAGGTGCTATTATGCCTCCCATTTTACAGATTAGGAAATTAAAGCAAGCAGAGATTTAGGGACTTATCCAAGGGCACACAGTTAGTACTTGTTTGAGGCTGGATTTGAATTCAGATCTTCCTAATTCCAGGCCCAGCGCTCTGAACCAATTGAAGGAAGCTATAGAAGCCAGGACACGGAGATGAGGAGGCAAAGAATTCCAGCCATGGGAAAGACAGTGAAGATGCCTGTAGTGGAACATAACGATCTTGACACTCTCCGTCAGCCCAGGCATATCACAGATGCCCACTGAAAGTCTCTGAGTTGGCTGCACTCACCTTGACAGGACTGGTATTCTCAAAGAGGGGCTATTACTACACCTTTATAACTCAAAACTCCCTCTGTCAAGGTCCTAAGGTCCACCCTAGCATGGGAGAAATACAGAACTACTAATTGTCACTGTAGTTTCTGAGTCCCCTCTGGTACGCTTGCCATTTACATAAAATCAGTGACCTTGACCCCATTAACTCTTAAACAAAAAAACATTTACTATACAATAGAGCTTTTGTCTTGTGTTTTTACACAATAATAATAAAATTTACTCAAAGAAAGAAAAAACAGAGATAATGAAAATAGAGTCCATTTCATAAACCTGCGTCACACTCTCCCATCAAAGCAGAAAGGGCCCATGGGGAAGAGTAGGTAGAAACTTATACAGCCAAGGGGTACATGAGTTTAGAAACCCAGGTGCCCAAATCAACTCACAAATCTGCACTGCAAACCTTGATGTCCTCAGTTCCTTCAGAACAATCTATACCATACAAATTTCACACTGAAATTTCACTTTACCATGGTGATGTCATTTTGGTCCTCATCAAAGACCAAAGACAATAACCACTTCTCTTCTACTTTTTCAAGCAAATGAGGAAGTAATGAACTCTTAACGCACAGCCTTTAAAAGAGTGCTGAAAAAAGTGTTATGCTCTTTCAGTGCCAAACAGTTCCTTTAAGCAAAGAATCACCTAGTTTCTTAGATCTGCAAATAGCAGGGGATTTTGCTTTCTCTAACCTGCTCCACGCTTCTTACAGCAAAGAAGATGCAAAGTCTGTCTCCCTGCGCTATTTTTCCTCCTCAAACAAGAGATGAATAGAAGACAATTCAGACACACCTGAAAGGCTTCCCCTCTCTCAGGCTATAATGGAAATAGATAACAGTAGCTCCCAAAAGCCCTTTACCAAGCAACAGAATTCAACACTCTCCTCTGGTGAGCTTCCCGGGGATACTCTAGCATTTTTCCAGCCAATCACCAAAGAATTATCTCTCTCCCACATCAGCAGACTCCCATGAAAGTAGCTGAAAACTCAGCTGTCTCAGCGAGAAGCCTTCTCTGTTTCTATCCCCAGTTTCTTGTGAGTCTTCCTGTGATCAGCTGATGTTCCTGTTTATCCTCTCTTTTATTACAGCTTCTTCTCAAAGCCTTTTCTCTGGCTTCTTACAGCTTTCTTAACTCAAGTCACAGCTTCCTGGTTGTCAATGCTTCATTTTTATTTAATGTGGCGAAACTCAAAAAATTCTACCTTTCTATCAAATATGAACTCAACAATCTCTACATATTCTTCCCAGTTATTTGACTTATAATTTCTTAGTTATACACTTCAAAGTGCTAAAATAGTCCCGTGCAAGTGACCCGATGGACCACAATGCCCTGTCACCAGATGATGTCAGTAATGGCTCTGTCTTGGAGCGTGTCCTCATATTTGTTTGACAGCCAGTTCCTTATCTGGTTCTCAGAAACCAGATAGTGCCTCTCACATTTTGCATTTCTTCACAAGTGGATTTTTTTTTCACGTTAATGTTATTTCTTTTCCCCTTTTCAGCAACTAAACTTCCCATACAAAAGAATCAGTACCTTCCATATGTCATAAATAAAACAAGAAGAAGGAAACTGCAGCTAAATGGAAATACTCCTTGAAGCGTCAAAGAAAGGAACTGGCAGAGTGGGTTTAGTCACACACCTGGAGGCTTCAGGAAATATCAATGAATATTCAGTCAGCACGCAGTGCAGTGATAAATATTGCAAAAGGACCATCTTGGGGATGATTGCAATTTATATACGAATATCAGTTGCGGAGAATCATATGGCAGAGAAATCAAATCAACATAAAATCTAATACTTGGGGGCTTTGGTGCAAAGTTGGAAAAAGGTAAAAATGGGGAGAAAAATGGGGGAAATGGCTCTGGTAAAAGAAATGAGAAAGGCCAGAGAATTAAAATATTATACAGGTCTTTAGTCTGAATATCATGAATACTTTCTTAAATAAAAAAAACTAGTAGGCACTAGACATGATGAACAAGAAATAACAACATAGAAAGTAAAACTCTTTCATTTTAAAAGACAGGAAGAGACTTGTTATTAGCATAGGAATAATCCCAGGAGACAGCAGTACATCCTTATACAGTCGAACTGACTTGTCAGAGCTAAGATCATAATTTGTAATTTACAAAAAAAGAATAACAATGAGAAAAATATACGGAGCACAATTAAAATTATTTAATCTAAATTAAAGTTACTGAACATGAAAAATGGTAAATGAACAATGAAAAGAAAATCAACATTGACTATATTAATTTTATCCACAAGTTTATCTCACTCAAATTAATTTTTACAACAAGGAGATGAAAAGAGCCCAGAAAACAACTTAGAAAACAATGAACTTACATACTACATGGAAGGAGATGGCTTGCCAAAGACAACACTAAGTTGGAATATAAACTCATCTGCAAAACCTTGGTAGGAAGGGTGATACATGATAAGGAAAAGTTATCAGGTAATAAAAGTGAGAGGAGCCGTGGTCTCAACAGAAAACAACAAAAAGGGGCCTCAAAAATTAACATGAATCATCCAAGCAAGGCTCAGAAAGTAATCATGTCGCCAAAATAATGGCCCCACCAAGGCAGACTTCTGTCCCCAAGATATCTCTCTATAAAGAATATGAAGTCTTTACCTCTTTCACACTGGGGTCCTGTGAAGCCATAGGTACAAGCGCAGCGATTAGGCGCCACACATCTGCCTCCATTAAGACAACCACTTTCACAGACAGCTGTAATGCAGGGAGAAATAAAGAAAAAAAGCACTGGATATTAGATGCCATCAAAATGTCATTCTTAACAACTACTGAAAGAACAAAATGACGAAAGCATACAACCAATCACTTTGATAAATATTTTTAACATATATTTTGTAGTCTGAGTGGTTCAACGGATAATGCTGCAATAACATCGAGAGCTGACATGCAACATGGATTCCTCCCTGGCAATACTTTCAGGTATGAATTGAAAACAGTAAGGTATAAAATAGTTCTCTTTCTGTAATAGGCATATTTCTGAAATTAGCATGGAAAACAAATTTTGTAGATTGAGTAATTTTCTTATTGATGTATACTCATTCCAGAAGTTTTTACAGAAAGAAGGGAGGTTCTTATGGAAAAGAAACTTGTCCCATTCCCTTCCAGGTACAGTATTTGAGAAGACATTCGAAATACCCCCATGAATCTGCATTCTCATCAATTTGAATGTCTGCTCTGATGAAGCAGATTAGAACCCATCTGAATCTACCCATCCTGTGACATCTCTTCTCCAGGTCATCCCAAAAGTTTACCCCCAAGGAATCTATTGAACATGGAAGGGAAAGAATTCTGAAAGGTTATGCCAGAATACAAATTCTGGCAAGCTGCCATGTTGGCAAGGCTTTGAGTATAATTATGGGAAGTGTTCACTAATCAACAGAGGTAAGTGCAGAGAAGCTCATCCTCAGCAGGTGGCTACCTGGAGATGATTTTTTTTCTTGGCTATGGCTAGATAGCTAAATTAATACCTTTTCTAAGAAAACATTAGTATTCATTAAATAAAACTCACTTCAAAGATTTTTAATTTCATCAATGTGTTCATCAACACAGAACAAAACTCCTCCATAATTTAATGATTGTTAATGGTTGGTTTTTTATTTTGCTACAAACAAAAAAAAAATCATCCCCTTTAAGAGGTCAACCTTTCCCAATGGAGTTGAACTGATCCTCAGAAAACATTCTACATTATTCTATGAGGCATTATTCAAAAACACAGAAGTAGACACTAACAGAAAGTGTGATGATTTATAGTGAAAAGAAAGAAGCTTCCATTTGCCAGGAGAAACTTTTTTGAGTTTCACCGAAAAAAAAAAAAAAAAGTAACATTTCCTCTGAACAACTCTTCCCTCAGCAGTTTTCTATAGCTACATTTTCCATTTAGTGGTCTCTTTTTCTCAGATATCTTTATCATAAGGAGCATTGTAAGGACTTAATGTTTCTTTGCTCATTCAATCCACCAAGTCAAACATCAAGTGCTTACTCTATGCTAAACTGTGCACCATACACACAAAAGTAAGATAGGTATCTCAAAGAGCATAGACTCTACTGGCTTAGGGATGGGTATAATGGTTACTGGGAGACTTTACAGATCTTCCCCACCCATCAATGGGCCTGCCCATTAAGGAAAGCTTTATTAGAGGAGATCTGCACCTTTTGTTAATTTTCTAATGAGGCACTGGCTCTCAAGGGTTCTAATGCCTTCTGACTCTGAAAAAATGTATAAATACTCTGAAGTGAGGTTTTACTTTGGGGTTTACTTATTGGAAATGTTTGTTTGGCCAGATGAGACTCTGGGCAGCCGCTCAGAAGCCCCCCAGCTTTGAAAACTCAGATTTTGGTGCTTCTCTCTTTGGTAACTACGTAAGTATGGTCAGACAGTTATCTGTCTGTTGATCTGTCAGGCAGCTGAAAGCCTTGTTTGTTGATTTAGATATCTCTGTATTTTCTCTGAAGTTCAGGGTGCTGACTTTTCCCCCTCAACTAAGTGAATGATATATGTGCTTGATAAAAGTGATTGTTGACCCCTCAAAAGTTGCTTTCCTTTTAGAAAAGAAGATCAAAGAACCTGTCCAGCGGGCCCTCTTGTGAATGTTGGCATCCTTGCTTTTACAAAGGACAAAAGTAAAGGGGAATTCTATATACAAGGCATCCCAAAAGTCTTAGTATAGTTTTAAGCTACAGTAGCTTAAATTAAAATTTAATTAAATACTAAAATTAGATTAAATTAAAAATTAAGCTTTGTCATTTAAAATTTCACTAAGTCTTTAGGGACACCCCAATTTATCTTATTCAAAGACTTTCTATGTGATTGTGAGCATGACACGATTTCCATGGACCTCAGTTTTTTCCTCTGAAATGTAGGAGTTGAACTAAATGATTTTTAAGATCCCTCCTAGTTCCTACATATATTTCACTTTCTATGAGCCTACCAAAACTGCACACCAGGCTACTTGAGGCTGCTCATTTCAGCAATAACCAAGAAAGTGTTCACAACTGTGACTACAGCTGGGATGTCCTTCCCTAAGCTGAGACAGAAATCTAGATTGCCTGAAGGTTTGTCTACCTCCTTAACAAGCAGGATAGCCAGAACAAAAATAAAAGTCATACAAGATCAAAGTCAAAACACCATGTAAGAGAGTTTAGAGAAGCTAGATCCTTCGAAAGAAGAATATACTTGGAAACAACAAAACCAGAGAGGAGGCTGCTCAGAAGCAAACTGCCACCACTAAGGCACATGTTGCACCACCTAAAGTGTAAGATGAGTAAGAGATGTAATTATTTTACATACACTCAAAGGAATGTATATTATCAAAAGTATACTAAATGAATTCAAATTAACAGATGATGAACCCAAAAAGTGAAGTCATAAATGCTATTTCATCACAGAAGTTAGCCACATTTAAAGATTAAAGAATCTGTAATTAAGTACCTAATAATTTAGCGTTGCCTGCATTATAACAGTAAAGCCAGAAAACAATTCATAGACATATAAAACTTAAGAGCTGGCAAGAGCCTTGCAGATCATCTAATCTAACAATCCATGTTACGGATAAAGAAGACAATGATGCCCATCCATCCCTTCCTTCAAGTTTCAGGTAAAAATTCTACCTTCTTCTTCTGTAAGAAACCTTTCCCAATCTCTCTTAAGGCTAGCTCCTTCCCTCTCTGATTATCTCCAATATTTCCTGTATATAGCTTGTTTAAACACAGCTGCTTACACGTTCTAGAACATGAGCTTCTTGAGAGCAGGGACTCCCTTTTGCCCTTGCGTGCATCCACAGTGATTACCACAGTGTCTGACCACATAGTAGCGGTCCAAAAATGTCTATTGACTAACTTACTGACAGTCGTGAAGAAAGTCACTAGCCAAGCTACAATTAGAATCCTAGTTTTTTGTCAATGCTCCAGGGTTTTTACAAACACTTCCCAAACTACCAGAACTCATCTTATTGACACCCAAACTTAATTTTATTAACCAAACATATCCAAATGCTACTTAGAAACTAGATTCCTTTAGAAATTGAGGGGATGCCCATCAATTGGGCAATGGCTGAACGAGTCTTGGTATATGCACATAAGAGAATCTATTGTTCCATAACATGTGGTAAGCACGCAGACTTCAAAAGACTTATATGAACTGATGCTGAGTGAAGTGAGTGGAACCAGGAGAACACTGTACACAGTGACAGCAACACTGTGTAATGACGTACTTAGTTATTCGATTTAGCTCTTCTGAGCAACTCAATGATCTAACACAATTCCAAAAGACTCATGATGGAAAATGCTATCCACATCCAGAGACACAACTATGGAGTCTGAATGCAAATCAAAGGATACTATTTTCTCTTTTTTATTTGGGTTTTTTTTGGCTTTTTTTTCCCTTCTCATGGTTTTTCTCCTTTGTTCTGATTTTTCTTTCACTGCATGATTAATGTGGAAATATGTTTAATATGATCATACATTTATAACCTATATTAGATTGCATGCCATCTTGGGGAGTGGAGGAAGGGGGAAAAATTTAGAACTCAAAATCTTATAAAAGAGAATGTTAAAAACTAAAAATTAACTAATTTTTAAAAAAAGAAACTAGATTCTTACAATATAAGTTTAATTACACAAATGTAAAGTTACTTACGTTGTCCACAATGCGTTCCTGTGTATCCTTTCTGGCACAAGCAGTGATCATCGCTACAGCTACCTCCATTCATACACCGGATGTTACAGTGTTGTACTTTAAAAAAAAAAAAAAGAGCAGTCATTGTTTACAACTTAGTTAAGCTCTAGGTAGCTCATTAAAGAGGTTTAGTAAGTAACTTCTGAAGAAAAAAAGAGTATCTGTCAGTATTCCCATGCTTGTTATACTCAGGAGAAGATTGAAGATGATAAACACAGTTTAGCATGATTCACATTCTACCAATAGGGTATGGCTTTCACATTTCTAACAGATTTTTAATTTTCATTAAATAATTAAGATCCGTTCTTATCTGTTGAGAATAGTTTTCTAAAGGGGACACTAAATACCTAATGAATAAAGACTCCATATCTACATTCAGTCACAGGAAGATCTGAGTAGTTTCTCTGATATTCACACTAAGGGATGCCCCTGCCTAAGGAAGGCTAGCTGGCCACTAAGATGGCATTCCTGAAGCACAAATCATAGGCAGTAACATAAAAAGTACGTTTTGAACAGCCAGGAGGGCTGTCTACTTTTTTTTATAATGCGTGACTAGTTAAGTGGGTCACAGAACACTGTGATCTTAATAGAATTACAATAACAAGTGATCTAAAAGGCACTGGAAAGATACAAGGTAGAAATGAGTAAATATGTGCTAACATATCATGAATGATGACTTCTGTGAGACAACTGGTGGAAAAGATAGAGCCTACTAAGTAACAATAATGATGGCTAACTAGTGCACTAAGTACTTTACAACTATTATCTCATTTGCTCCTCACAACAGCCATGGAAGGTAAGTGGTGTCATTATCCTCATTTTACAGATGAGGAAACTGAGGCAGGTTAAATAATTTGCCATAGCTATTAAGTGTGTAAGGTTAGACTTGAACTCATGTCTTCCTGTCTGCATGTTCAGCACTCAGTCCACTGCACCACCCAGCTGCCCTGCTTTCTACTTAGAAACTAAATACTACTTAGAATAGGATTAAAAACCGAGGCAGGCCAGAGATGTAGCAAATCTGAGAAGCAACAGATGGATGGCCAAAGTGTGCTGACAGCAATGAAATGATCCAGGGGAAGATCTCCAGAATATGCAGCACATCTTCTAGGCAGAGTTTATATATTAAAAAACAACCAAAACCAAAACGCAAGGCAGAAATAACAATCCCACAGCATGAGAAAGCGTGAATAGGTTGTGACTTTCAACAATGGTGGAAGCACTCATACTGAAAAGATGACAGACCCATCAAAGAATTCATGTAAAAACCAGTTAGAAGCTTTAGACTCAAAAAGATATTTGATAAAAACTGAACAGAAATTCCAAGAGACTTTGGAGAAATAGGAATGTTTTTAATGAAAAGAGTGCTTGTTTAATATCAGCATCAATGCGTCCTCAAAGCTAGTTCCTTATCCCAAACCTTATTTAGACTAAAGTGTGACAGGCAACACACTGGACCTGAAGTCGGGAAAATGTGTTTTCAGATCCCACCATTGTCACTTTCTAACTAATGTGATCATAAGCAGATCATTGAACTTCTCTGCTGGTCACTTTCTTCATCTGTGAAATGAAAACATAATGCATAGTACCCACCTCTCAATATTATTGGGATGATCAAAAAAGATCTTTTAGATAAACTCTTTGCAAACCTTACAGCTTAACATAAATGTCAGTTATGATTTTTAACAAATTGAGTCAAACTCTCTGAGCCTGTTTCCTCCTCCATAAAAATGAAAGTCATAATGTTTGTATTATCTACTTCCCACAAATTTGTTATAAGGAAATCATGGTGTAGATATATATAGATATATAATATTCATTTGTATGTCATTCATATTTTTGTATTTCATCTAATTAATCATCCATATACATTCATCCCAAAAAATTGTGATGTTCAAGAGAAGAGATACAATTAGTCAGGACATATGTAAGCCTCATGTTATAAAGAGCTAGGGTGAAAAAAGGCATTATAAAATATTGTGAGCAGAAAGAACATGGTGGATGCATAGGATGGTAGAAAAAACTGTGGACTTGGGAGTCCCAGGATCTGAGTTTGAATTCTGGTGCTACTACTTATTTTATTTACTATCTGTGTGAACTTGGCAAGCTTCTTCCCCCATCTGGGACTATTTCCTCATCTGCAAATGATGGAGTAAGACAACTAAAGTCCCTTCAAGCTCTAGCTCTAAATACATACATATATATATATACATATGTATGTATGTATGTATGTATGTGTGTGTATGTAAGATCTATGTAAGATCTCTGCCTTTAAAGCAGGACCCTAAACAAATACTTTGGGTGAGGATTTAACCTTAGTACAACAAGCTAATATCTGGTACCTCTGAAACAATAACCTCAGAAAACCTTAATAGTCTGAAGGAATAAGAAATTCCCAGAGATCAAGTCTTACCAAGATTGAGGTATCTCAGGTAATATAATAATAGATGGAAGGTTGCCTGAAGGAGACTGACTACTGAGAGATATTTCACCTAACTTTATAGACTTCTGTACCCCAAGAAACATACAGCTTTTATATGGCAGAACACTCTTCACCTGAACCCTTAACTGTGAAGACTAACCTGTAGGATCCTGTCATTAGAAAAGCAAATGCAAACTTTTTACCACATTGTATCTAGCAGTTACAATATGGGAAAATTTGAGATTTTGCTCAGTCATACCACAAGTCAATAATCATAATAATGCTTTTTCAGGGTTATGTCATTGGTACAGTAGAAAGAGCCAGTTTTAGAGTCGAAGGGCCAGGGTTCAAATCCTGACTTTGTGACCTATCTGGGCTTCGGTTTCCTCAATTATAAAATGATATTGTCTCTGAGATAACTTCCAACTCTTAAAATCTACAATCCATTGATCCTGGGTAACAGGTGAGCAAAGTACCTTTTTTTAAAAAAAAGCAAAGAACTTCTAGGTTTTCTGCCCATTCACCAAGCTGCAGGTTATTCAAGAGATAAGGGAACAAATTGGCACAAAGATTTACACCAAGAAGGGAGGATTCCATGTACACTCTGTGTAGACACAAACTGAATTTTGATGTATCCACTCAACCCTCACATCTGGCCAGGTGGTGCACTGCCAAGCCTTCTCTCAGAAAGAGAAAATGCCTACCACACACTCTTCCTTTTTCATACCACTGTAAAGTAGTTCTCAGACAGCCAAATCTGACAGTCTTTCCTCAGTCCTTATGCTTCTTGACCTCTTGGCAGTATGTCACTTTGGACCACCTTCTCCTCCAGGATATTCTCTCTGGGTTTTCTGACACTGATTCTTCTGGTGTCCCTTCTACCAATCTGACTGCTTCTTCTTTGTCTCTGTGGCTAGATTTCATCCATATTCCATCCATCTTCAAATGTGGGTATCCTCGAGGCTTCCTCTTGGTACCCTTTTTCTTCTCTCTATATTCTGTCTCCATGATCTCTTTAGCTCCCTTGAATTTAATTATCATCTCTATGCAGACAGATTCACATATTTACATATCCAGTCCCAAATTCTCTCCAGAGCTCCATTCTCATATCACCAATTACCTATTAGACATTTCTAACTAGATGTCCAAGAGACATCTCAAACCTAACAGGTCAAAAAAAAATTAGTATCTTTCTTCCCCAAATCTACCCCTCTTCCCACTTTCCCTCCTTTGCCAAGGGCATCATCATTCTTTCAGTCTCTCAGGATTGTAACCTAGGAATTATCCTCCACTGCAGATTATACATTAGACATTATTCGCCCTCCTGTACATCATGATCTAGCCAAACTGACTCTCCTTCTGTTCTCCAAACCTGGTATTCTATGTCTGCATTGGCTAAACCCCCCAGAAATGAAATGTACTCCTTCCCTAACTCTGCCTTATGTAAGCCCTCACTTCACTTCCTTCATGATGCAACTCGAGGATTGCATTCTACACGTCATCTCCCATTATCTCCCAAACTACTGCTGCCTTCTTACAACTACCTTGCATTTTTTCTGTTCATGCTTATTCTGTAATCCCAGGCCTATAGTAACTGCTTAATAAATGGCTGACTGACTGACGGCACACACCTAGAGACATGCTATCTGTATAGAATGCAATAATTCTTGTATCTTTGTAGTCCCAATACCTTGTCCAATATCTGGCACATTGGCACATACTTAACAAATGCTTGTTGGTTGACTGATTGACATAGAAACTGGGGTGGTGTTGGTCAAGAAAAAGCTATAAACTTTAAGAGAAAATAAATAAACCAGTCCACTGGCTCCTCAAGGAAATGCACATTCCCTAGCATGAAAAGAGTTGAGCAAATAACATAGAACTTGAGAAATGATCTGTCATCTTAAACTCTGAAGATTATTTAGTTGGTTTTAAAATAATCTGCCTATTGTTGCATTTTAATTCCATCAACTAATGCTATTTGAGATTGAAGTCAAAGATTGTGCTGAAAGACACAGTCTAAGAAATCTTGAATTGCAGCCTGAGTGTGGACATGATTCTAAGTCATAATAGGAGCTATTGAATCATTTGGTACCTCAGTTTCTCCATGTATAAAGTAAATTATTAATACCTTTTTTCATCACCCTGTTGTAGAGCTCAAACCCCCTGGGAAAGTGATTTAAACATATTATTAAATTTAGGCTGCTAAGATGGTATTAAAACTTCTCAACCTAAAATACCTTTTAACAATGAAAATGTGTACAAGTATACAAGAATAATGATTTGATGAAAAAGGTTGGATACTATCCTAAGTAGGTCAGAAAAAGGTGTATAGTTACTTTAAATTTGTAGTTAAACTTAGCTTCATACAATCTTAGAAAAACAGAGGGGATTAGGAAAAGCATAGGAAATGATGTCATCTGTCAAGCAGCATAGGAACTTAAAACCACAAACTGATTTCAATTAAAGTAAGTCATGCCAAGAGCTAATTTCCATTCCCACATGAGCACCAGAGCCATTTAACTACTTGGAGATAAAAAGGCTAACAGTAGTTAAATAGTGATTTTTACATTATTTGTTCAAGTTGAAGACAGAATAGATTCATTCTCTTTTTGCTGAGAATAAGTTACCTTGAAATGGAATTCTAGCTTACCAGCAAAGTTTCCATGATATTTTTTTTTTTTACTTCTTTTGTAGAGAAAATACTGCTTTATCCTCTTAAAAAATAAAACTATTCTCTAAGTCTTGTGGGACGTGAAGTAACTATTATTCCACTGATCCATATGAATCAATGAACTCTGTCCCCTGGCACAAGACAGCAAGTTCACCAATACAGTATAGGATCTTAGTTCCCCACTTTGTTACATATACAATTGTAACTGGAGGTTTTGGACTAGCTTCAAGACTTGGAACTCTGGAAAGCCAACATTTCAATTTCAATGTTTTCTCTTGCTTAACAAAGAGTGAGGTCTCTCTGACTTTCCATGAGGGAGCAGAGAAGCTATCCCAGACAATGTAGAAAGCGGGCAACCAGGTTCCTAGCAGAAGTAGGAAACAGTTAAAAAGAATACATGTGTGATTTGATTTCATTTTGGACACACTCCTACAATTGATCCACACCCTAAATTTACACTGATTTGAACAAGATTTCCAGATGCAGAGCAATTAGAGAACCGGGCCCTAGGTCTGTCGAAACAGCTGACCTAAAATGAATACCCTAAAACACAGGCTGAGTTTGGATTCCTATATAAGGATTCTATTTACTTCACTGGAACCTCCACACACTCCAGTCAGAATACATCCCTAAACTCAACTCACATTTAGGTTTTGCCAGAAACTGAAAATGCCAAAGAATTCAAAGTTAGCAATCAAAACTTCAGTATGTACAGACAGTCTCCAACTTATAAATGTGTTGTGTTCCAAAAGTTCATTTGTAAGTCAGTTGTTTGGAACCTGAAATGCCTTAGGGGGTGGGGGACTGGGTGAGAAACAAGAAAAGTCTGTAGCGATGAGGACAAAGGGAAGAATGGATGCTGTTGGGAAGGGCAACATCAAGAGGGAGGCTACCTGTATTACGAGTTACGGATGTCTTAAATGGCTAATTCGTGAGATTCTTCTTGTTCACTTGTTTCAGTTATGTCCGACTCTTCAGTGACCCCATTTGGGGTTTTCTTGGCAAAGATACCAGAGTGGTTTGCCATTTCCTTTTCCAGCTCATTTTACAGATGAGGAAACTGAGGCAAATAGGGTTAAGTGATTTGCCTATGGTCACACTGCTAGTAAATGTCTGAGGTCAAATTTGAACTCACAAAAATAAGTCTTCCTGACCTGGCACCCTAGCCACTACACCAATGGATGCCCTAACCCATGAGAAACTAAGTCCAAAGTAAAGTGGCTTCTAGAAAGTTCGACGACAAGTAATCTAAAGGAGCTTTAAAGCAATGTCACCCGTAGAGAATATAGCTAGCAATTTGCTGTAACCCAAACGTAGTTCTGCGTTCATCCAGGAAAGCTGAAATTAATGTCACAAGAAAAAAAAATTCCTCAGTAAGAAAAAAAAAAAGAAATTTTCTTTAGGAACAATTCTTGATTACCCTAAAGCTATTAAGCTTAAGGAGAAGAGAGACTGGAACTGGAACTCACTCCTGAGTGAGGAAACCCACTGTACCAATAAGCAAGTCAGTTGTTCTTGTTGTGACCTACTCTACAGCTGAGTCTTAGAGAATTACAAGAGAACTGAGGGTGACTGTCCCAAGGACACACAGCCAGAAAGTGGAACAGGCACAATTGAAATCTGGGTCTTCTGGTCTTTAAGGCCAGATCTCCATTCATTCCATCATGTTCCTACTATGAATAAAAGGCTTACAGAGAACAAAGTTAAAAAGGAGTGAGTCAACTAAGGAAAGAACAGAAATGCAAGGGCCCTATTTGTGTGTCTGTAGTTCAAGTTAAGGGTTTCTTTGGGCTGCATCAAACCTGGAATAATTCTAAGGACCCAAGACCTGCCATGAGCTTGGCAGGCACAGAGCTGGCTGAAGGAACATTAGGAGCAGTTTGCAAATATGCATGTGTGTTCCTGGCATGTTGAGTTTAATGTAAGCCCTAGGAAAACCACAGACAGACAAATGAAACAGCTAGACTAAGTTACTACATGGCTCCACTGAACACCTGAGACAACACTTCTCCAGAGGCAGAAGTCACTACAGGATAAAAACCATTTTCATTTGGACAAGACACTTGGGGGACCAAATGAAAGGAGAAAAGTTCCAGTGAGGATGAATTCATATAAATACTCTCTGCTGTCCAAAGCATCTTTAACAGGAAGAAAGAAAGAAATAGAAGTGGAGAGGGTCCAAAGAAATGGACAATTTAAATGACCTCAAGGAGGAAAAGTCTTATTTATTCATGAGGATAGAATTTTAAAATGTGGACTCCCCAGCCTGCCTTCATCCAAGGCTCAGAAGGGGTTATACTACCCATTCCTTTCTGCCAATCTAAACCCTGCAGGCTCAGATCAAGACTGACCTTTTCTATAAAGCTTTTCCTGATTAACCCCAGCCCACAAGGAACTCCCTAAACTCCAGATTCCCTCTAAAATTTTCACCATACTATCTTCCACTTACAAGTATAGAATTACTCTCCATTTGCCCCAAGGGTAGGAACCACATCTTCTACCCCTATTTGAATCTCCATGGTTCCTGGCACAGTGCTAGGAACAGAGAAGTACTCAAAGATCTTATTGATTTAAATCCAATCAAACTGAAAGTGATAAAAGTTTATAAAATGGTGAGACATGAGGACAGGATGAAAAGAGGCTTGGCAAAGCCCAGAATATTAAAAGATATTTCTTGAAACCCAGAAAAGGTATTTAATACTAATACAAGGAAGCCTGATTTTATATAATGTTGTAGGATAGTTTAGCCTCTGGAGGTGGTAAAAGCTGAAAAGACAAAAAAATTCAGGTAGAATTTGCATGAATGCATAAATTCATGGCTTTCAGAACCTAAATCTGACCTGTAGAATCTCCCAAATGAATCTTTCCCTAATTCACAACTATCCTCCATGCACCAAGAACACTTGCTTCCTCTCTGTTGTTACTAATAATCTTTCTTCAAGTGCCATAAGTCTTTTGCCTCGGCAGCATGAGACTCTCATTTGTGTATCATTAAAAAAAAAACAAAACCAGGCAACTTATAAGTTTTCCACTCTTCACTAATTCACTCAGATTTACTGGGATCTCTTCCTAATGTGAAGCCACAATGATATAAGAGGATGCTATTATTATCAGCTAAGAGGTGGTTCCTATCTTAAAATCCCTCTCTGAACATCTGTCTGCATACCTTCCTTTCCCAAACATCTCAACTTCTCAGCAGCCTCAAGGCTGCTGTTCTACAACGATCCTTAAAACTATATTAACTGACTTCCTTGACCTTGGGTTCAGCCACCCTTGATACTTTGAGGGATAACGTGACTTTATTAGTGCTGGTACTCCTTTCCTGTAGACAGATGACACATGATCGACACATTTCCATCCCATATAAGTCTTAGTCATATTTTTCCACAAATCCTGTACAAAAGTTATGCACAGCATTGTGGGAATCTTCTTATTCTCTTCTGTCTTGGGAAATACCTGAGAACCACCCAGGCTGGCTACCTGTTTGGTCTCATTTCGCATCATGTAACTGGTTCTTTTTTCAGATGCAGACTTCACGGTTTATTCAATATTAATTTTTGCTTTTATATAATATCCATTTCCAGATATGCTACTAATTCTCCCATACCCCTAAAGGAACCTTCCTTGTAACAAAGAAATCAGTTAAGTGAAACCAACCAACAGAGGAATCAAGGCTGATATTCACAACATCTTTTATATCCTACCCTTTCCCTCTCCTCACAAAGCTACCATCTTAGTTCAGGCATCCATCACCTCTCACCTACATTATTGCAACAGTCTCTTAATTGGCCTCCCAGCCTCAAGTCTCTCACCACTCCAGTCCATCTTACACACTGCTGCCAAAGTAATTTTCCTTAAGCACAGATCTGACCATGTGACTCTCCTCCTCAACTAACTCTAGTGGCTTCCTACTGCACTGAGAATAAAATATAAATCTGTTTAGTTTTTAAAACTGTGCAGATCCCAGCCCCAACCTATCTTTTCAGCTTTTTGTACATTATTTTCCCTCCCACACTCTGTGACTAAGCCAACCTGGCCTTCTCTTTCTTCCTCATTCATGACACTGCATCGCCTGTCTCCATGTATTTGTTGCCATGTATCTCCATGCATTCATTTCTCAAATCTTTATACTTATGCTGTTTATATTTACTTATTGTACATATTACTTGCTGTCTCTCCCAATTAAAATGTAAACTCAATGTGATTGGAGATTAACTCATTCTCTGTACCTATGTCCTAATACCTAGCACAATGCGTGACACATAGTAGGAGTTTAATACATAATGACTGATGGATTGATTTCATGCTACTTGCACAGACGTTGCTCCTGACGTCACAGCCAGCTTGTGCCCACCGCTCACCTTTTCAGTTTTTGGTAATTTTTCATTTCTTTGGTATAGCTTTGTTTTACTATTCTTTGCCATATGTCATAATGAGGAAAATATTAAGTGTTAAGAAACTCCCTTTCACAGCAGGTAATGAATCTGTTTATCTGAGAGTATATTATTCATAAATACTGTACACAGTGTGGTACTCTAGAAGACTCTATCCTCCAGATGGAATTCTATTTCAATTTATGATCAGTTGTAACTGGCTCTAAATTGTTTTGTGTTAAGAGGTCTAGGTGGCACAGTATGCAGAGTGGTAGACTTGAAATCAGAAAGATCTGAGTTCAAATACTACCTACAGACATTAGCTGTAAGACCCTGGGCAATTCACTTAAACTAGAGTTTCAACTGTAAAGCGAGGATTATAAGAGCACCAAGTCTCTGAGGATCAAATGAGATAATACATATGCAAATGTTAGCAAGTATCACTATTTTAATTACTCTCAATTAGAGTGAAGTTCTAACCATAAAAAGTGATGTCTACCTATGTCGCAGTTTCTCGATTAATACAAGTGGGTTCCACAAATTTATGTCACTGCATATTTCTAGAAATGATACTGTAGAAGGGATCGTACTTTCCCATAGAAACAATGTTATCATTAAGAATTTGGTTTCTCACTAACACCTCAGCCTCAAAGAAATTAGTCATAGCCACTTAAATATCAAGAAGCAAAGAAATCAATTTCATGACATATAAAAAGTAAACTGCATGTTTAATATGTGGAGAAATAACGTGTATAATAACTTTAAATGCTCTAAGTCCTATAATATAAACACCAATATACTGTATTAATTGATTACATTTTATATGCTGAGACTATTACACAGCACATTAATGTAATTATATGAATCATAAACGTGACCTTCCTAAAACTAACATTCCAGCCACATTCATAATGCATTTAATAATATTTAATGAACTTTGTTGTCTTCTTAGTATTCGGAGGGATTTTGAGTATAATTTGGATATTCCAAGTCTTTTTTTCAAAAAAAAGGATGTTTAGGGAAGCTTGAATCGATGCCTTACACCTATTAAATACTCAACAAATATTTGTTGAATGAATGAAAACCTTCTTTTTCTCTTAATATACTTTCTTATAGCAGAGACATTTGAAATCATTCCACAGATATTCAAGTTCATTTTAGGATCATTCTTTCTAAAAAAAAATTGTATAAAAAGTAAGAAGAATTGAAATTCAAGGCCATCCAAATGGCAGCAGGGAGATATATGAATAAGTTGCGACATATCACTAGAGAATCAGATGGGATGCATGCTATAAAGGAATACCATTAGAGAGATGTATAGCTGGGAAAAATGGCCTAATAATGAAGCAAGACCTCCATATCTATACACATCTTTCCATACGAGTATCTGTGCATAGTCGGGAGGTCTATTAGAAAATTATGTACCACACCTGTTTTTATATGGCCTTTAAGTTAAAAATGGTCTTCCCATTTTAAAATGTAGTTTTATTATGATAAGAAGTGTAAAAGCCATTTTTAGCTTGAAGACAAACCAAATTCAGGAGGGCAGGAGGTTGGAGGAGCAGGATTTGGCTCTCTAGCTATAGTTAGCCAAACTCCTATCCCTCTCTAGAGTGAGGACTTGCTATACCAGACGGACTCCTGTGGAGGATTTAAGGGAAGATATATAGATAGAGTCATATAAGAAGGCATGGATGAATTGTGTTATATCCTCTTAGATGACATATCCATATCAGTGAGATCACACACTCATCAAGGAATCTAATATATTTGAAAGACTCACTCTAGACTTCAGCCGTTATAGTTTGGGGGGGAAAAAAGAACCCATCTTTTTGTCCCAGCTCCTTTTCCCAACCCAAGTAACATCAAGGGTTATTTTAAAAAGGAAAAAAAGTCACTAAAAGACATCTCACTGGGTGAGGATATTAGAGAAAAATGGCAATTACTGCCTTATCTTGTTACCAGCAGTAGGAAAGAGCTAATTATGAGCTGATTATAAAGCTATAAACTTCCTGTCTTTTCCCAGCACCAGCTAGGAAGTTATCTCCTTCTCCCTGAGTCCCTGGCCTATCACTCTGCTTTGGGAAATCTAGAGAGAGAAAGTAAAGAGAAAAGTACATATGATGGTGGTGTTCATTTGGAAGCAAAAACTGAGTGGAGGGACAGCAGCAAAAAACTGTACTTCCCCGCAAATTACCCCCAACTTGCTTGAATTATTCCCTGTTTTATATTCCTACTATAAATTGGAGTCTTTATTGTCTCTAAATAGATTTTTATTATCTTTAAATAATTTGAACTTGAACCTCAGCCTCCCAGTGGGGGCTGCCTTCTACACTTATGCCAAAAGTGCAGGGCAGGGCAGATAAAAAAGCAGTTCCAAGTGTATAGGAAAACACAAAAACTGACTGTTCAAAGGAGAGAAAAAATAAAGCAGGCAGATGAAAAGCCAAAAGCTATTATGGAAGCGAAGCCACATGAAGGAATTGCTGTATTGTTTTATATCATATCCTATCATGTGCATAAAACTTACTTGATCTTGAGCCACAGGAAGGAGATATCTGTCCACTTGGACAAGTACACATGTTTGGCCTTGAACAAAATCCATCTCCACAGGAATGCCGACAGATTGCTACAAATAAAGCCAACGGTCCATTAGTAAGTTAATTGAAAGCAATGAAGATATAACTGAGTATAATGAAAAACAACAACCAGCCAATATTTAGCAGACCTGGGTGCTTGACCAGCCCTACCACTCTTTAGCTATATGACCTAGAGCAAGTCCCAACCCTTCTGAGTCTCAATTTCCTCAAGAGTTTTGGACAAGATAATTTCTAAGGCTCTCTCCAGCACCCCAATTCACCACAGCTTCTCCCCTGAACTCCCTTAGCAACGATGGAGATCCTTGGAATCAACTGTGACAAATCCTGAGCCTATGGGTAGGGAGGGATAGTGAGGAAACTCTTCACCTTGTAGAAATGAATGAATTTTTTGAGCTCCCAACAGACCTTTTAGTCCATTATTGTTTCTGTGGCAAAAACTATGTGCTTGTGCCTTAAATGAGTAAATACACCTTCAAAATGAACAATGCTAAGCAAGATTAATTCCTTCACTGTGTTAGAGTGTACCTGCTACAGGAAGGACCCTTCTCATAAAACCCCAGAGCAGTTTGGTAGGAAGGAGCTCTGGGAAGATGAGGCTCAAATACCAATACCGATGGAAAATATATAAAAAATCAAGAGGAACACAGTGAATGTTAGAATTATGATGACTGCACAACTATAATGTTATAATTATGACAAGGAATTACAGACATGCCTAAAATATTTATTCAAATGCACTAAAATAATACTACACATAGTTTTACACAAGGGACCTATATTGACATGACACAAACTATTGTGTATATAGAAATTGGTTTTAAAAAAGTAAATTGGTTTGAGCTTATCAGATAAAAAATTATTTTCATGATAATCAAGAATGCTGAGAAATGTGTAACCTTCTCAGACCATCAGGACAAGATTTATTAAGATATTTTTCCATTTGTAAATCAATGCCTTGTTCTAAATATTTTATCATAATGGTAACATGATGGATTTGAATGAGACCAGGGATACTTAGTCTTTTTTAGATCATGAAGCCCTTGGAAAGACGAGTGAATCTTACTAACCCCATCTCAGCCCAGTGTTTTTAAATACTTTTTAAAAATGCGAAATTCTAGTTAGAGTTTAGTGAAGATAAAGATTTTTTTTCCTATCAAAGTTCACAGATCCCCTGAAAGCTATCCATGGGATCCCTTAAGGCTTTGGGGACCTTAGGTTAAGATGAAGAATTAGATGAAGTCTTAAGTTCCTTCCAGCTCTAAAATTCCATGATTCATAACTATATATAGTTTATAGCTATATAGTTAAATAGGTTTCTCATTTAAAATGCTATTTTTAAAAAGGAATTATAGCCAACTTGGAACTATTCCATGGCCCCTCAATCAGAGAAGTCGTTAGTCCTACTGGCATTATCCTTCAGTCTCCCCACTATATCTGTCTGATTACTGCTCTACTTTCACTACACTAATGTTACTCCCTCCCCTGAAGCTCCATGAACAAGCATACAGTTATACCATAAGGGAATTGGATAGGTTAGTAACCAGAAAAGAAAAATTCAGGAAGGATCCTAAGAGAAGCAATAATGATAGTTTTCCGTTAAAAATGTACAACTATTATGCAAATACACCCATGGCTCTTCTTATCTCCTTTATGCCCCTTGGAAAATTCTAAAAGTAAAGCCAAAATTAAGTTGTACCCTAGAACAGAGAGACACACCCTGTGTGTGTGAGGAGAGAGAGAGAGAAAAAGAGAGAGAGAGAGAGAGAAAGGGAGGGAGGAGGAAAGAAAGGAAGAAGAAGAGAAGGAGGGAGAGAAGAAAAAGAGAGACAGAGAGAGAGAGAGAGAGAGAGAGATAGGGAAAGAGACGGGCTCCTTTCTCTGGCAGTCTAGGGAAGCCTATGGACCTCTTTTCAGGATAAAGCTTTTAAGTACACAAAATAAAATATATAGGATTACAAAAGAAACTAAATACATTGGAATACTATTATCATTATATTTTTTAAAATAAGTTAATGGATTCCAGGTTCTTAAGCTGGAAGATTTTAATAATACGTTTTCTAAACTGGAGTCAAATTCTACCTATAACAGGCCTCGCAATCAAGGCCTTAATGACATATAGTTGACTTGTACCAAATTCTAGAAACAATGCATACCAAAGCAATAACACCTGGAAAATCTGAATGAAAATTTTGATATGAACTTACGAACAATGCACTGATTCCCACCAGGTAAGGTCTTCCATCCAGGGCAACAGTAAGCATTGTAACGTGATCCACACACATTTGGTCTAAAACAAAAAACACATAAATTTCATACTTTCATTGGGGAAAAAAAGAGATTAACAAACTAAATGAGAAAATCATTTTGCTATAGGATACAGGAAACAAATTTGGAGAAATCGGTCCTGTTTTGGTAGTTTGGGATACTTTCACGAACCCTTTGGGAGTAGTTACGGTGATGATTAATATAAACTATGCTTGCAATCTGTCAACAAAGTGAAAATAAGTAAAGCAATATGAAGTATGTGAAATTAGATCAGCATGTGAAGAACTCAGACAGTAGATCCATATGAACCTAATTTAAGCAACAAACCACCTATATCTATAGGGCAGGAAACCTACTGCACTGAGGATTTCAAATGTCTGTTCTTGAGGTCCAATATTTTTTTCTCCTATGGCCCAGCCTACCTCTGAAATGTTACAACATTCTTACTTTTACCAGAAATACAGGAATGTAAGCTATGAGATTCCTCAGTAAAATAAAAGCCAAAACATGTAAATATTTCTTTAGCAAAGGTTCAGAAAGGCAGTTGTTACAGGCTTTCGGGGAAAACAACAAAATATGAAGTCAGTATCACAGGGATGTTTTTGCAAACCAACAATTCAGTCAGGTTTCTTGGGGACACAGGCCCAGCTCACAGACTAGTAGAAAAAAATTCAAATCCTCTCTTTTCAAAAGTTTAGGGAAGCAAATGGTTAAAGCACAGCTGTAGCTAAACTGGAAAAATTAAAGTTTTTTAAAAATATGGCTATAGATGTACATACAGATAAAGATCACAGACACATTGTGGGAAACATCCATTTTATTTTGCAACATCCTGAGGTCCCAAATATTGACTTGAGTTGCAAAAGTTCAGAACGTGATTTAGATGGCTAAATTTTTTACAATTATTTCCAGGCTGCTTGGTGCAAACTCTTATAAAAATCCTAGATGAGAGAGGACAAACATTTTTTAACTAGCTTCAGAGATAAACTCCACTTTTGGTAAAGAAGCACCCGCACAAACTTTTTTAATGGTTCCTTACTGCAACAAACATTTGGCAGTATCATTCCAGGCTGTGTATGTAAATTCACATGCCCTTCTCTGAATCATATTCCATTATACTGTGTGAATATCTTTCGTTAGTCACACAAGTTAGTCACACTTAACTTAGACTTAAAACTTCTGCCAGGTCAAATATTAAAGAAATGGTAAATTCCTCATGGACACAGACACAACGATTTAAACTTTTTTTTTTACTCCACAGCACTTAATACGATGTGTTAGACACAATAAACAACTGGCTGACACATTTGAAAGGAAGGTATGATAGATAGCCAGCAAGTACTCAGCTTCCATAGAGGTTCTCCCAATCTACAGAGCCAATCCAGGTCAAGATTAAATTCCACAGCAGTAGTATACTAGGGAACAGGGAAAACCCATAGGGCTCAACCCTAAACCCAATTCAAAACTGCACATTGGAAACGTTAAGGGTTATGGGAGATCAGCTGGTGACACCTAAGTAGGGTTGACTGCCACAAATAATTTGGCCAGAACGGATCTATCTACTCTGCACAAAGTAAACAGGGTCTGCTTATCCCTTTGTCTTTGAATCCCTAGTATGTAACACAATGCCTGGTACACAGTAGGGCCTTAAAAATTGTTGACTGATCGATTGTTTGAGTTTGACCCAGAATATGCTCTTATTTGATAGTCAATCAACATTTTTTCCCGATATTCGTTACTGACTATTGGCTTGTAGGTGCTTAATAAATTGTACTGACTGATTGACTTATTGATTCCAGTTAACCTGCAATATGTTCTGCAGTACACGGGCTGATTTCCCTCCACCAACACAGATCAATTTTATAAGATATATCCTAGAGTATAGCCTGCAATACAAAGAGGTCATAGAATCAGTAAGTAACCCAGAATTCTATCCTCTACATTCCACTGCCTCTCCTGTGATAAAGAGCTATTGTTTTTTTTTTTTAATCTCCTATGAAATCTACTATCCTAGCATTCTCTTATAGTACATTTGAATCCTTAAGGTTTGGGGGGGTTTTTTAGGTTGACTCTGGGCAGTTAGGTGGCACAGTAAATAGAGTGCTGGGCCAGAAGGCAGAAAGACTCATCTTCCTGAGTTCAAATCTGGCCCCAGACACTTACTTAGCGGTGTGACCCTGTACAAGTTACTTAACCTTGTTTGCCTCAGTTTCCTCATCTAAAAAATGAATTGGAAATAGAAATAGCAAATCACTATCTTTGCAAAGAAAACCCCAAATGATATCACGAAGAGTTGGACATGACTGAAAAACAACCGAATGACATGGAAAAAGCATCAAGTTTTTCTTCAGTCACTGTCTCATCAAAGTCTAAATTTGCCTTGTCTTCCTCTCCCTGGTGACTTCAAATAAGTTTGATTTAAACAGAGATAAAAGCAAAAGGAAAAGTCAGACCTGAATCAATCAGTTCTAACATGAACAAGAAGTGAAATTAAACAAGTTCACTTCAGAAAATGCATATATCATCCACCTTCTAGTTACTCTTTCATACGTCCAATTCATTTTATTGCTAATTCCCTAAGTCGTTGAGTCACAGCCTTTTAATTTGTTGCCTCTAAATGCTTTGAGGTTTTCGTTTATGTCGGTGCATTTTGTTTCTGGGCATTCAATGTCGGCTGCTTCAGCTACATCTTCTAGTAACCTTAACAATATTTTTAATGTTGTTGCTCTTGAGTCTTTATCAATCCCAAGCACTAATCCCATATTTTGTCCCATGCCAAGTAACAGAAAGATGAAAAATTTCCCTTCTGCTGTTGGGTCTTCAAAAATTCAGTGTAATGGAACTTACTGAAACAAGCCAGGTGGCATTAGTGGTAGCATTTATCCAGAAAAATAACTAATTATCAAAAATAAACTGATTACCTATTTTTATTGGAAATACTAAAACTCAGAAAATGTTGGCAGAAGTCCTAGCTTTTTTTTTCCTTATGAAAAACCACATTCTGTGGCCAGAGCATAAAGCACATTTTACATTTACAAACAGGAAATATATACCTGCTTGGCCAAAACAGTCTTCATCATCATGACAGCTTATACCATAAAAGCATACATGTATACAGGGTGTCCTAAAAGTCTTTATATAGTTGTAAGCCTTAATAGCTTTTCTATTCCTGGGGCAGAGAAAGTGATTATTAATTAATGATTCAGGATCTATAACCCTAATAGCTTAAAATTGAACTAAGACTTTTGGGTCACCCTATTTAATGCTTTCAGTTTTTCAAAGTGCTTTTCATACATTATCTCATTTGAGCCTCACAACCATACTGGAAATTGACTACTAAATTTATCATGTCATTTCACAGATAAGGATGCTGAAGTTCAGAGTAGTTAATGGTCACCTAGCTAGAAAACACCAGTGTGGGATCTGTACCCAAGTCTTTCTATGATTCTATCAGCTCTGCTACATAAATTCACATCTCCTTCTCTTCCTTTCTCTCCTTAGCTACTTAAAGTCTTTGACTAAATCAAAGAGCTCCAATTAACAGCAATTTGTTAAAATAAAAAAACACAAAAGCTCAAACTTAAGGAAAAAGATGTTTTCAAGGAGGCATAACCTTGAGGCATCACCTCATCTAATACCGTTTTCTATGTAATGATAAGAGTGAAAATGGTAACGTTAGGACACAGAATGTCTAAACCTAGACCAAAAGAAGTTCTAATTACATTTTCACCTGAACCAATAGATTATCTACAGAGGGGAAGGGAGGAGAGAAAATGTGTTTCTACTCCATCTCACCACTTGAACTTGTAAAAATGTAACTAGAGTAATCATCTATAATTTCTTTTACCAGTTACTTATAATACTGTGCTTTGCAACAACCCCGACTTCAATCATCCAGGGAGATAGGTCAACCTCAGCAGGCTTGGGGTTTGGATCGAGTTCACACGCAGCACTCAAAGATGGGACTGACTGCCTAAAATGTATCTGAATTGAGCAAACAGCTGGGATGTACAAAATCAGAAGAGAGCTCTGCGAAAATGGAACATTTTATCATATGTGCTGCTTAGAGCCCGAGATAATGAAGTCTAGGGTCTAGAGCACTTCAAGATGTGAACTTCATCACTGAACAGCAGTACCTTGGGACTGAAATCCAATGCTACTAAATGCGGTCAGCAAGGACCTATGCTCAACTTTAAAGAAAGAACTTAGATCTTATTTTTTTATGACTGCAAAATTCTACACAACTAAACAATGGATGCGAATCAGAAGAATCCTCCCACACATTCAACCCAGGGCTTGATAAGTTATGCTTGCTCGTGATGTGAGACAAGCTCACTCCAGATTCAAATATCTTTATAACCCAGGTGAGGGCTACTATAACAAACTGGACAGACAGGCCGCTTCAGAATCAGGAAGATGTGGGTGGAAGTCCAGCCTCTGATACATACTGGCTGAGTGACCATGGACCTACTTACCTGTCATCTTTTCAACAACTTCACCAGCAGCCTTGCCCTGGGAATTAGAAACTATGTCCTGGAAGTTTCAATCCTCTTCTTCCAAACTTTTGCACTGAAGCCCTACTGAACTGAAAGTTGTCTAACTCACCTGGCTCACTATTTCAGGCATCTCAAGACATCTGACACTTCGATGCCTATCCCCCCACCATCTTCTAAGTTAAATACCTTCCCAAAATTCTTAATGTCTCTTCATGGTTACTGAAGTGCAGGACAATATATCAAAAATCAGGCAGAGCCTACAAAGCTGGGAAGATTTCAAACACAGGCCCTCTGTCATCAACGGAATAACACCCCAACCACCATTCCATAGCTAGATAAAATCAGGAAGCCTAAGCACCAAGTTGGTTATATTACAATGAGTCTTGGAGCAAAGCAATCCTCAAAGGCTGTTCCATAACTCATAAGAGAAATATGAGATGGATGTAGAGGGAGTATTCATACCAACAAATCAAGCACCACTGATGGTTTCTATCACGTTAACCCTCTACTACATCATTGGCTCTGTGGTCTTCCTGTGCATACTCCTTCCACTGGTACTGATCACAACCCATTTGTGCCTTCTCGTCTTGTGCTCCAATGTCCTGTCCTCTCACATTCCTCCATGGGGATCCTCTCAAAATCCTCGGGGGGGGGGGGGGGTCTTCCTCTAGATCTCTTGACACTGCGATACGTTTTACACCAACAGTGCCTGTTTTGTGGATAGGCTGTCCGTCACTCCAGCCAACCTTTTCAGGTCATACTCCTTTCTGATAACATCCTTGACGATAGTGTGGTATAGAAAAAGAAGAACCAGATTGGCATTCAAATCTCAGTTTTGCCCCTTACTAGCCATGTGACCTTCAATAATTTGCTTAACCTTCCAAGGCCTCAGTTTTCCTCATCTGTAAAATGAGGGAGTTGGATTAGATGATGTCCAGTGTCCCTTCTAGCACTAAATGTATAATCTATAATCCTTTTATGCTGTTTATCCAACATAATTCTTCACTGGTAACTTGTTACAACCTACTTACACTCACCATACAAGTCACTATTGTACTCTGGTGGCTCTCAACTTGAATTCTTCAAAGACAATGCTACTCTATGCCTTTAAGCTACACAGCATCACCAGGAGAGAGAGAGAGAGAGAGAGAGAGAGAGAGAGAGAGAGAGAGAGAGAGAGAGAGAGAGAGAGAGAGAGAGAGAGAGAGAGAGAGAGACAGAGACAGAGACAGAGACAGAGACAGAGACAGAGACAGAGATCAGGAAAGAGAGAAAGGAAAACAAAGGAAAAAGTCCAAGAAGTCTAACAATATTTCCATAAACACAATTCTTTCACTTTCATGGAACTAAAGACTTGACTTTACTTAATTCTTCATATTACGATATATGAAGACAGAATTTCAGCTATATTTCCAGAGCAATGACAACTACATCTGGCCCTTCCTAACCTGTATCTAATATGTATTAGTTCACATCCTACACTCCTCAGTTTAGCCAAACTGTTCTTTACATATGGTAGTGTAATATCACAATGTCTGATACACAGAAAGTATATAAAAAATGCTTTTTCTTCCATTCATTTATTTTCTACTCTCATTCATTTGCATAGTTATATATTTATTCTTAATATAATTATGTATATATATTACATCTGTGTATACATGTACTTATATTTAAATATGTGAATGTGTATATATGTGTGTGTATGTGTATATATATATATGCAAAAAAACACCCACATACATCTCTTGCAATAGCATGTAAGAACCTTCAGAACAAACTGTTTAATTTTTGGTATCCATAGTACCCATGCCTAGCACATAGTAGGCATTTTATAAATGCTAACTAACTGACTGATTGATTCAGGCTGTCCCTCATGAATGTTTTTACTTCTGCCTCTAAGAATTCTTAAATTTCTTTCAAAGTCATCTCAAATACTACCTCCTGTATGAGGTCTTGGCTTATCCACCTAGCTTCCAGTTCCACAAAAAAAATACTGTGTACTTTATCTGTATTCCCTCACAAGTTTACAGGTTATCTTTCCCCCTCCAACAGAATGTGAGTTCCTTGATGGCAAAGGCTGTTTTACTTTTGTCGTTATAACACTGGTACATAGGGCAGTGCCTGTCACACATAAGGTTATTAATAAACGCTTGTTCATTGGCTGTCCTCTGAGCTCCAGTTCTGCATCTCCTAGTGTGTCCCAGGATGACTTCCCAACACTTTAAAACACATGTTAAAAATGAAACTCATCTTCCCTTCCAAATCTGTCCTTCCTCCAAACTTTCTATCCCCGATGATGTAACTTATCACTCTCAGTCACTCAAGATGAAATCTCACTTTCATCTTTAATTTTCTTCTCTTTCTTCCCTTAAGCCCATATTCAATGTACTAAGCTCTCCTGGTTTAAAAAAAACTTCATTGGCTACCTATGACCTCTAAGATAAAAGGTCACATTCTCAGTCTGGCATTTAAAGCCCTCTACCATCTAGCTCTAACCCACCTTCCTAGCCTTATTTCACGTCCATATCCTTGACCTCTATGGAGATTCTAAACAAATTTGTTGTTCTCAACTTTATCTTGTATCTCTCCCACCTCTAAGCTTTCACTGCCTGTATTTGAAAGGGAAAAGTCATTTGAAGGAAAGTCATCCCCTGTGTTTGAAAGGAATATGCTATCCATCTCCATTTACTGTCATTGTCTTACTTTAAAGCCCCAGTTCAGGGACTATTGGATGAATGTCATCATTCTTTCCTCAGATCTTCATATATATTGTGTGTGTGTGTGTGTGTGTGTGTGTGTGTGTGTGTGTGTACTTTGACTTGTCCTTTGCAACCCTATCTTACTGGATATACTTGGATCATACTTATTTTTGCATGTCTATAATTCTTTATTTGACTTTAAGTTTGTTGAGGGCAGGAAATATGTCAGTTTTTAAACTACTTTCCTCAATGTCTTCCACATATGAATATGTTCAATAAACGTTTATTGAACTGAATTTTGCCCTTCTATCATCTGAGAGAATCTATGTGATACTGCCACTGAGAAGGATGGCGCTAAGAAAGTAAGTGATTTCCAACCTTAGATTTATAACACTCTCTGACTGTTGCAAAAGATCTCAAAAAATATTGTGAAATTTTCTTTGGCTGAGAACTTCCCTCCATTAATTGCATGAAAACATACAGTGCAGATTTTCAAAAGACTGAGAAAATCAAAGAAGTAATTAAAAATGTAAAAGAGGTAGGTTGGTGTCCGTGAGCCAGGAATTACAATAAGAGAACACTGAGTAGAAGTGGCAGTGGAAAAACTAGGGAGCTGAGAGGGAAGATGTAACCAGGTTCCCTTTAACCTTGAGGCTGCCTACTAAACAACAAGAGACAACTAAGCTGATGGGCAAGCAACACTGGAGCCAAAATGGAGGTGGGGATTAGCCAAGAAGAAGCGATAACTGATTCTCATAATTGGAGGTCCAGCATCCACTATTAAGAATGGAAATAATTTCAGTGAAACATCATGAAAAAAATTAACTCTCCCTAAACAGATTCTGGTCTATGGAGCTGAAATTAAAAAAAATAATAATAACTCACTTAGTGCCTAATAATTTAAAAGGCATTTTACTTATATTATCTTATTTGATCTCCCCAACAACCCTTTGAATAGATAGCACACATATTTTACAGAAGAGTAAATAAGGATTAAGCCACTTGCCCAGGGACATCTAGTTAACAGGTGACAAAATCAAGATTAAACCTAGGTGATTGCTGACCCGAGCGCTGCTACACCATCCCATCTGAGCTCAACATGCAAGTCACCATTAACATGTACTTGTTCTTCTTCTCCTTTGTTCCATCCATCCCTGCGCCAAGCTATAATCTCCCTCATAAAATATTGTTCCCCTCTTTCCCCCTGTTACCTGTCAGATAAAAGACAAGGGAGGGAGTGAAGTCACAAAGCTCAGTGCTACTAAGAAATCCCAAAGCAAGATCTTTGCTCATAAGAGAGAATGACCTTTAAAGTTACTAGTAATTCCATGAAAGAAAAGGCGAAGCTGTTTGGGAAAGACTTGGGTTCTGGGTAACCAGGGACACAGAACAATCGTGACCCTCGCTCCACATCTCCAGCACGGGAAAGCAGACAGTTAGCAACTTATTCAAGTCATATTCCAAAATTTTGTTTTTAAGTTGGTTATTTGGAACTCAGAAAGCATTTCCCCATACGGACAATGTTATATGTAAGTGGTGGTTAGTTTCTCAAGCCAATCAAACGGTACTGTTTCAACTATCACTTAAATAGACTTTCAATCGGTTAAATAGACTTTGTGGGCTGGCCTGGGAACCTAACTACCATTTATAAAATAATTTCTCTGGAGAAATGCATTCCACCACATGCAACCAGAAGAGAATTTGGCAGCACCAAGAACATGTCCCCACCTCTCCCGTAGCCGCACCCTGGCCACAGTGGTCCAGCATGTGGCAAGTGGGGAATCCTAACTGCTCAAAGCTACTTCTTCATTTCTTGCTCTCCAAAGGGGTAAGGAAACTTATCCTCAGAACAGTTGAGGTATGTGAGGCACTGGTGTTTGTTACTGGGGAATGCAATTTTCTAATCCTCCATGAACAGGGATTCAGGTACTTGTTAGGAAAGCCAGATTATCTCATTCCAGGGTCAGCCACACTGCCAAGCCACCATCCAAGGCGCCCTTTCAAAGATAAAACTTAAAGCTCAGTTGGCTCCTCCAGGACTTCGCTGATTAATACCACTTCAGGTAACAAGGTAGGGTTGGTTCTAAGTCCAATCTTTTAGGAGTCACTATGGTATCCAAATTATTCAAGCATGTCTGGTTCCCTGGGGCTGAATGATTCTCCTTCCTTCTACCTGCTTTTTTCTAGACAGAGGGTGTCACTTAGGCTTGGGTAATCTTCAGCTAAGTCAGGAGCAAGTCAAGACAAGAAGAAAATGATGACAATATCCCAGAAGTGATTTCAAAACTGTATTAAAGCACTAAATATTTTTTACAAACATCTGCAGGACAGCTCAAATTCTTCTGACTTAAAGATCTCAGAGAATGAAGAAGGCAACAGCTGTTAAGAAATCAATGAAGGTGGAAGTTTAGAAAGAAGTTTAGAATCTTCCAGACTATATGCTTCTTGAGGACAGCATTTTTCTTTTTCATCATTAATTATGTATTAAATATTATGTATAGAATAATTATGAATTAAATTAATTGATCAATTAATTATATATCGAATAAATGTGAAAATGTTGATATTCAGCAAAAAGGATTAATAAATAGGAGTCATATAAGAATGGCTCCCCCTATGCATAACTTAGAATAATAAAATTTGAGATGAGAGGGGCCTTTTCAGGGATCATTTAATCTAATCCCTTCATTTAACAGATTAGGAAATGGCACCAGGGTTGCAGGGTAGCTGCCAACCCATCTTTTGATATATGCCCCTATAAGACACAATAACCAGAAATGCAAGGCCAGTGAATTCCAAGAAACAATGAAGCTCAAAATATACTATTAAGTTTGGAGTTTCTGCAAAATACCAAGAAGTTAGTGAAAGGTATTTGGTTTTTGAGATTATTGCATAGCAACTAAAAACCCATATTATTCCAAACACATTAATTTTATCAGTTTGCAGTTCAACTGTTAAAACAATACTTAGAAAAAAGGCTGAAAAAACAAATGAAAATTCCATTTAGGATGTACATATAGATGCACTGGAAAAGAGGCAGAATATTAGGAAGATGGTGGTGAAAACTGGAATTAATGAACTGCAAGAGACAAATCAACAGGGGTGGTGTGAGGGTCAAAGAGCTTGATTTCTGGTTCATATTCACTTCAGCCACAGACACAAAAATCAAGGATCATTTTTTTGTCCTGCAAAGAATTTTCTGAAACCACATGGGAAAGAATTTTAAAAATCTGAACAACTAGATGAAAACCATGACTTTAATCCTGGAAAAAAAATGTGTTGGGAGCTTTTATACAAATGAGACCCTTATAATAACATAGAAAATGACAATCCTTTTCGGCATTAGAAAAACAACCAAATGACCACCCTGCATTACATTACTTGTTTCTTACACATTAGGGAATATGTGAGTGGCTACATGACTGATGCAGAGGAAGACAAGCAACCAGGAAGAGAGATCACAGTCATTCAGTAAACCTCAAAGTCTTACCTTGTGGAAGTGAAATGCCACAAACTCTTCTCTGCCAAGTACCCTCTCAATGATTCCTAGAATTCACACTCCTGCCCCAAGAGGGCTGGTAAAGGGGGAGAGAAGTGGAATTCCTGCCCCTTACAAATCTTGATGCTTCAGGAAAATAAAAACAGTCCTTCCTCAAAAAAAAATGTTTGGAGAACTCTTATTTAGGCTAAATTTGTCTTGCACCAATTTTTCTCTTAAAGGTAACTTTAAAAAAAAATTTCCCATCACAAATCATATATGTTCAAGAAACTCAACAAGGGAGTCAACTTTTAAAATTGACTCTTGGTTACATAAGTTTGTTATTTATCCAGAAGACACACTTTATCCTTTCTGTATGATTCAAGAAGTTAAATGCTGGAAATCTGTGATTGGCCCTGTGCTGTTTAACATTTATGTCAGTAAAGCAAGTATCTGGATGGCATGTTCATCAAATCTGCAGACGGCACAAAGCTGGAATGTATCACTAACACACTCAGCAATATATTACAGTCAGGATCTAACCCTGACAGGCTAAAGCAGCAGTTCTCAAATTTTTTGGTCACAAGACCCCCTTTATGACCTTAAAAATTATTAAGGATCCCTTTCAAAAGTGAGGTTTTGTTTATGTAGGCTATATCTATTAACACCAAATTAGACAATAAAACATCTTAGTTTTATTATGAAAATAGTTTTTAACTGAACCCCCTGGAAAAGGTCTCAGGGACCCCCCAGGAGTCCCCAGACCACACTCTGAGAACCACTGGATTAACTAGAAAATTGGGTTTGACTCTAATAAGCTGAACTTTAATAGGGATAGATATAAAATCTTATATTTACGTACCCAAAACCAACCTCAGCAATAATGGTTAGATAAAAATTCTGAAAAATACCTAGGGGTTTCAGTAGACTCAATATGAGTCATCAAGATGATCTAACATTCCCCCCCCCCAAAAAAGTTAATGTTACCTTAACCAGGATTAACAGGGACAAAGCTTTCAAGAAGAAATAGGAAGGTAGCTATATATGTCCTTGTCAGACACCACTTAGAGTTCTGAATAACACAGTTTAAGAAGGATATAGATAAGCCAGAGAATGTCCAGAGGACAACCAAGATGGTGATGTGTTCTGTGAGAACTTCTTGAAGGAACTGCCCATGTTTAACCTAGAGAAGAGAAAGTTTGGGGGCTTCTGAAATACTGACAGACAGATAGATTAGATAGATAGATAGATAGATAGATAGATAGATAGATAGATAGATAGATAGATAGACAGACAGACAGACAGACAGACAGACAGACAGACAGACAGGTGGATGGATGGACGGACGGACAGACGGACGCACAGACGGACGGATGGACGGATGGATGGATGGATGGATGGACAGATGGACGGATGGACGGATGGACGGACGGATGGATGCATGGATGGATGGATGCATGCATGAATGGATAGATGGATGCATAGATAGATAAATAGATAGTTTAGGTACTACAGATGGATGAAGACCTGGGTCTCAGACTAAATAGGAAGGAAAGGGCAAGCAAGACAATATTAAAACACAATAAATTCAAAATGGATATACAACCTAAATATGAAAGGTCAGAATATCTAAAAAGGAGAGGTAGAGAGAGAGAAAAAGAGAGAGAGACAGAGAGACAGAGAGGCAGAGAGAGACAGAGAGAGAGAGAGAGAGAGAGAGAGAGAGAGAGAGAGAGAGAGAGAGAGAGAGAGAGAGAGAGAGAGAGAGAGAGAGAGATCAGGAACTTTAATAGCTATGCCAGGGGGAGAATTCTTTTTAAAGGGAGTGGGGGAATAGAGATGATCATAGGAAATTTCAATTATATGAAACTGAAAAACTTTTGTACCAGGATAAGACACTATCTAACAAGGAAAACTTGGCATTAAATATCTCTAAGGCTCAGAAATATAAGATATATAGGGAATTATCACAAATATATAAGACTAAGAGCCATTTTCCAATAGATAAGATATCAAAGGACATGAGCAAACAGTCTTCAAAAGAGAAATTGCAAACTATTAATGAGCATATGAAACACTGCTCCAAATCACAATTAAGAGAAATTCGAATCAAAACAACTCTGAGGTTTCACCTCAAACCCAGAGAACAGTCAAAGATGGAAACTGCCAATGTTCTGTTCAATGGCTCCTAATCATGGAATATCGTAATCTCTAAAGAATCAAAATTGCAATTTACCCAGAGAGTAGTGGCAAAGCAACGTGCCTATAAGGAAATTATTTCATGTTACCAACATGGTCTTGCAAGTTAGAAGTGGCATAAATGGTGTCACCAAGAAACAGATGATCAGAAAAGACTGTGCTCCAGTCATGTAATGAGATCAAGAAATAAAAGTGGGCAGTCTGAGTACAATAGTGGAACACAGAAAAAGTGAAAAAATAAAGGAAGACCTCATGCACATTGAGTAGATCTTTTATAGATGATTTATGGAGAACAAGAAATGTGCTGGCTAAGAAGATGGGATGGGTATACAATCTGTACTGTGGGAGAGAGTACACATAGCAATTAGGTCACAAATCAACTGATGAACTTAAAGACATTCATTGCTGCAAAGCTAGAATTAAAACATTCTTATATTATCGGATATTTTACTGTATTGGTAGCTCATAGATATGACTTTTGTCCATAGAAAGGAGGGGATATAGAGGAAAACCCTGGAAAGCTGTCAGAATCTAGATCATTTAATAGGATAACTGACGCAAATAACCATGACTTACTGGAGAAAAGGCAGCATGGTATCTATAAGTAAAAATCATGCCTGACTAATCCAGGATAATTCTTTGAGATGAGTAAATAAATGCATGGAAAAAGGGAGAAAAAACTACATTATTTAGGCCTTTAAAAAAAAGAACAAAACCTCTGGCAAGGTTCCACACTAAAGGCTATTTAAATAAAGTTGAGTTAAAATGGGATTAATTTCTGTCAGACAAGGAGCTGGCTGAGAGACAGGAAACAAAAGAAAGGGATAAATGGACATTTCTCTGGATAGAGAAATATAATGGATAAGGTTTCCCAGGGATCAGTACTGTGACTATTCTCATTCAACATCTGTATAAATCATCTGGAACAAGGAGTGCACAGTGAAATATCCAGCCTTGCTAATGGTAGTAAGATCCAAATAACTGCCTTCTCAGATGATAGAAATAAACTGCAGGAAAATCACACAAAGTTGTACAAGTAAACAGAAAAGTCAACGATGTGCTTCAATATAGGCAAGGAGAAAAGTAACACACTAGAGGGATAATGGTTCAAAGTACCCTATGGGATGATCCCTGGGTTCTTAGTTGTGACTAAGGAAAGAGACAGAGTCAACTCAATCAAATGTGCTGCTACAGCTCCTTCCCACCAAAAGGCCAGTAGAATATATTCATTGTCATGCTAGAGAGCCACAAAGATATGTCACATTACAGTATATCCAAAACTAGACATTTTCTCTCATTCTACCTACTATTATTCTAAGTACTTAGTGACACAACGAAGAATAAAATCTAGTACCTGTCCTGAAAGAGGCCAAAGAGGTATTCTAACAGAGAATCTAAAATCCATAGACAAATATTTAAAACACAAAGTAGAATGTTTTGAGCACATAACAGAATTGCAGACAAAGCACAGAAAAAGGGGAGATCACCTTCAGTCAGGGGGAGGAAAGAAAGCTCCATAAATGAGGTGGCACATTAGCCAGGTCTTAAAGAATAAGTATTTCAGCAGCAAGAAGACGACAGAATATTCCAGGTGGAAGAAACTGCACAAGCAAAGGAGTGAAGGCAGGAAATCATAGGATGTATCCTAGAATGGCATGGGGTCTTCAGAAAGTAGAACTACAGTTGCTTTTGCTCACACATCTCAAATACAGTTTGTGGCTGACCTAGGAAAGATTGCATGAAGGATAATTTCAAGCCAGTGGGAGTTTTATTCTACAAGGATGGGCAAAAATGAGATTTAGGTCTGAGAAGATCAAGATGGAGAATAGGAAAGTTGATAGAATCATAAGATTGAAGTTAAACATATGAAGAAGAGATACTTCATATATCACTTCATTTGATTGTAAAACTAACTCTGTGATGGATGTAGGGTAGGTATGACCATCATTATTTGACATAAGAGGAAACTATGACAAGAGATTTAAGAGATTTTTTTTCCCTAGATCAATGACGTTAACTACTCTGCAGCAATCAAGTTGCTCTTCAAGCCTTCTACGTCCTAATACTATGGCTTGTCCATATGTACTCACTTGACAAAAACTATATAGTATTTTAAATGGGGAGGGAGGAGCCTTGAAACTTGACAGAGGAAATCTTAGGATAAGTAGAAAGTAAGTATTACACTAAACTTATACAAGTCAATACTGCTTAAAAGTAGCACAGAATGAAAATATGAATATGTTCCAAGAAAGGTTTAGCAGAATTCAAATGTGATAGAGCTATAATATGAAGGAACCTAAGGATGTTCCACGAATGAATAAAGAAACAAGACAGACTATATATGATAAGCCTCTAAAGAATGGATGGTACAAGTACCAAAACCAGTGAAAATGCCCCAGAGTCAGGAGAGGGAATGTCTGGTTTGCGGATCAACAAGGAAGCAAGTATCACTGGACTGCAGTGTGTGTGTGTGTGTGTGTGTGTGTGTGTGTGTGTGTGTGTGCACGTTTTTGTGTATGTGTGCATTGGGGGAGGGGGAAAACGTGGTGTTCACTAAGAAGCAATGACACTAAAACAAATTTGACTTGAAAATCACTTAGAGGTGGCTTTGGAATGTATTTTTGTAGTTGCGTTTTAACACGGCTGAGGTGTGTCTCATATTCTTGGAATTAACTTTCAACAAAAGAATATCTGTCCTAGAGTATTTAGACATTCCACCTGAAAGCAGAAGAATGGTCCAAATGACTTCTTGGGGCTTTCTTCCAACTTCATAGTCACATGGCCCAGTTGGGGACCAACCTAGAACGGCGTCTATTTACCAGAGTTCTCTTCAGCTTTATTCTTTCCTGACACTTGCCATGAGCTATTTTCCTTCTGCCTGAATGGCGCAAGGTTTACCCTCTCAATATCTCCCCTGCCCTGGGGATGTTTTGATAGAGTTTGTGTTTCAAGTTGTAATTAAACAGATTAAGCATAAGCTGTCAACAGTAAAACTCCAATAAAGCACATGCTTTAGGAGGGCAGGTGCTGTCAAACATGAAAGCAAGAAATACACATCTCCTGACACGGTGGATGAAGAATGGATAACTGACAGGCTTAAAAATCTCTGCCAATATTTCTGATTATGAAACCTCTGCTCTGAAGCGCTACTCTCTTAGGTAGTTCCAGCATCACCTTCAGATATATAAAGATATAAACCAAAAACTTTTATCATAGCATAAGGTATAGTTCCAAGTGAACTTGGAACCATAAGATCTGGGTCCCAATCCCCACTCTGTCACTGACCAGTCAAGGGTGTCACCTGGGTTTCCTCAGCCAAGCTGAGATTCTCTCTGGGACTTGTTTTCCTCTTCTATAAAATGAGAGGGTTGGGCTAAATCATTTTAAAGTTACCTGTGGGCTCAAAAATCTAAGGACCTCTTTACCTGCTTAAAACTCAAACAACAAAAGTTCTCTTTAAGCATCTGAAAGAGAATTCTCGCAACAAGGTGCTTTGGTGTTATAACACATTCACTATGAAGGATGAGTAAGAGCTACATGTAGTTTCCTGTATTTTTTTTTAAATAAAGATGCAAAAAACTACTGAGTACTATTTGTTTAAGTAGCAGCAGGACAAGATGAAAATTGGTTTTAATAGCAGTTAGTAGATGCAGAACTAAGGAAAGAAATCTCTTCCTCTCTCTATATGCAATTCAAAGCCTTTACCACTTTTTATAAGACACTTGCCTGAAATGTCTTACTGTGAAATAAAATTGGTGGATTATTTCATTTAGCTTTTTTATGAATGATATGGAGGAAGAAGATGAGAAATAATAGGAATGGTTACCTTTGGCAAAAAAAAAAGTTTCCTCTTTCTCACATGTGAATTTATCCCTACTATTCCTAAATTTCTATACAACCCTTTCAGTAACTCTCAAGCCTGCTGCTGCCACCAAGGTCCATGGATTTTACATCAATATGCCAAAGATGCAATATGACTGTGACTAGGAGATATCAGAATCTCCAAGAATCAAAATGGCAAGTAACCCAAACGTCAGTAAAAAGACACATGGTAGGCGTAGGTAGTTAGTAGTACATTACCAACAATGAACTGTCCATGAGAAATAACATGAAGACATGATTGAAGATATGTAGGATGGAAAAAGGGAGTAGATTGGGTCATGTAGTGAGACTGAGAGACAGCATAAAACTCAAGTGCCACTTCGGTAACCCCAAAGATTTAGCACAAAATAAGTATTTGTAAAATATTTATTGAATTGAATGAAAAGAACCAGATGAGATCTTCCAGCGATTTGGATATATCTTCTGCGAAGGATTATAGAAAGAACGGTAAAAATGGGGCAGGATGAGAACACATAGAGAGGTTGTCACTTGAATTGAGGGGGGAAGTACCCATACCAAAGGAAAAAAAATCATAGATTCGTTGAATTATCTTAAAGTTGATAACTAGTCACAATTATTCCTTGCATGCTCCAAGTCCTGGCTCAATGAGGGGCATGCATAGAGAGATGGAAACAAAAGGAACAGAGAAAAGAAATGGATCAAGTAATTTTGAGGATTTTCCAAATTATGCATAGCAATTCTCCAGAATGCTTTATATTTCCCTGTATCCTAGAATTCTCATGCTATTCAATTTCTGTACACTAACTCCTTTATCTACTTGAATAATCATTTCTAAGTGGGAAGGAGAACTTTCTTTTTATAGCTAACAAGCAAATCTTGAAGGATTACCTGCCTTGACCAATGTCAAGTGGCAAGCTGTCATCTAGTCAACAGAAGCTGCCCCAGTAAAACAACAGAACTTAGGAAACAAGATACTAGTTTTCATACAAGCCCTCCTGGTTGAATTGCTAAAGAACTTTTGTTGCTTTGAGATACCAAAGATAAAGATACTGAGAAAGGAAATCATTTCCTAAGGAAACATACCATATGTTCTGAAGTTACAATGTGTTTATTAAACATATGTATGTATGTACTGAGCTTTATCCTGAAAGAAATATCCATTAGCAAATAGGTATACTAGACCTGGGCAAATTCAGTGTGGTTCCACCTATTTCTTGGTCAAAGGTTCTAGTGTTTTATAGTAGGCTATAATTCCTTAGAGGGAAAAAAAGAAGTTTACTTGATTCTGCAAAGTTCTTGAAGGAGTTTTAACATCAAATTAAAGGATGGAATTTTGTCTTTCCTTTACTTGGAAGTTGGACGAGCAAGCCCTTTCATCCAAGTCTCACCGGTGGCTTCAAGAAGCTGCAGCACGTGCAGCAGCCACACCCCTGTAAAAATGTTTCAGTAGATGGATTAAACCAGGTTGAAGGTAACTGACAGGCCTCAACCCCATTGGAGAATTAGGGGTATGTCTACTCTAAGAATGTGAAGACTTACCCCAGTGGAATGGGTGGATGGGAACAATTTGTTCCAACAGCCACGAAGGCGGCTGAAACAGGCACTATGGAGCACTTAGAGCTCAGTAGACGTTGAAGAGGCCAAAGTCATTCACTCCATCTCAGGCCATTGCCAGTCATCCTGATTTTTTACTTTCCACTAGACTTCAATGACTCGGGAAGAGAGAGTGAAGGTGATGACTTTGTACAACTCTGCCTCTGCGTAAATCCCATTTATGCACAAGTCAAGAAATAACCCCACAATGTCATGGATGAAGGATAACTGGGAAATTGATGGAAAATAACAGGTAGGCATATTTTCTGTAGTAAACTTTGGGTTGGAGCACTAGTGTGATTTAATACCAAAGAAATTATCAAAAAAGAAAACTAAATCATTTGAGATAGTTAAGAATTGAAAAAGGAAATAAAAGAATATCTTGCCAATCTGTTCCATATTTAAAAAGTTCCAATTTTTATAGACCATCAAGTAAGATGAAGTTGCCATGTTTACCACTGACTGTCCATCTGCTAAATGCAAAGATTAGGAGGGAGGCATGGTGTGCTCCTATACTTCTCCTTCATCTAAATTAGAACTTGTTTAATTTCACTTTCCAAGCTGCCCAGTGGTTTGAGTTTCCTTACCATCCTTTAATGTAGGCCAATATCTAAAATGATCTCTTCCCTTTGAAAAATCAACTTTCATTAAAATCCAAATGGGAATCATTAAAAAAAGTGGAAAAAAAGACTTTTAGACAATTTCTCAAGAGAAACAAAAAACGACAGCAAATAAGAATCCCTTTGTACTGAATAAGCAATACATTGCTAAATGGCACATGGCCATGGAGAGGAAATGCTTGATTGGTAAACAAAGGCCCTGTATTTGCTCAAGGCTGACCATACTAAATGGAATAGGCAAGTGGGTCAATCTTTGCCAATCCAATCCAAATGCTTTCCTCCATGCCAAATTATGGCATGAGAGCCCTAATTCAGAAGTGCAATGCTACTTGCATTTTATAATTACAACAGCTTATATTTATGTATCACTTAAAGGTTTACAAAACTGAATACCAGAGAGGTAAAACTAACTTGCCTACAGTCACTTAAGTGGCATAAAGGGTCCTAGCCTCAAGATCTCCTGACTCCCAGACCAGTCTTTCCACTAGAGTAACAATACACCAACACATTAGAGGTATGTTGGGAAATTCCTAACCTTTAGGAAAAGAGATTCCCCCCCCCTTTAAAAAATTATCAATGTTTTTGGCTTTCATATCTCTCTTATTTCCAAATACATCCTGACATTACTTTTCATTACAGAGAATATAAAAGAAAAAATGGTAGTATAACAAAACTAACGAATATTCCATACCTATAGACCTCACCAATGCAACGAAGGGGAAAAGAGGCATTCCATCCCCCCCCAACCAATCTTTTTTCGTTATTATAATTATGTGATATTCAGTTTTGACTTTCTGTTTCTGCTCTTTCCTTGCCCATTTTTGTGGTCCCTGTGTATACTGTCTTCCTGGTACTGCACAGTTCACTCAGCATCAGTATATATCACCTTTTCCATGCTTCTCTGAATTCTTCATATTTGTCATTTCTTACGGTAATCCCATTACATTTATGTCTCACAATGTATTTAGGGCTTCTCCAATCAGTGGGCACTTACTTTGTTTCCAGTTCTTTTAGAACACCAAGAGAATGTTGCTGTGAGTATTTTGGTATACAAGGACCTTTGGTCTCTGTCTTTGACTTCTTTGGCTATAGGTCTAGCTATGGGATCTCTGGGTTGTATATGAACAGTTTAATCACTTTTTAAGAATAATTTCAAACTGCTTCCCAAAACAGTTTGAACAATTCATAGTTCCCCCAACAGTATGTTACTGCGTAAGTCTTCCCATAGCACATCCAACACTATTTCCTTCTTTCATCTTCTTTGACAATTTTCTAGGTATAACGCAAACCCTACATTTCTCTGGTTATTAGGAAATTAGAGTTTTATTTCAGTCAGTCATAGTTCATTGCCATTCTTTTGAGGAGTATTTCTTCTCAAAAGACCATTTATAAATTGGGAATGTTTCTTAGTTTTATACATTTGTGATAATTCTCTTTTTGGCCCTTTTCAAAGCTATCTGATGAAAAAAATCCCCCCATTTAATAATGTTTGTTATAAGAGATGGCTCTCTAAAGAAAAGAAATAGGAGGAGATATATAAATATATATAAATATGAAAATTACAGTAAAACAACTTGACTAATATGGCAATATGTTTTACATGATTGACCATGTATAACCTATATTAAATTGCTTACTGTCTCAGGAAGGGGAGAGGGGTAGCTGCTCCAAGAGAAAGGGAGAAAATTTGGAACTCAATTTTTTTAAAAAAAGAATGTTAAAAATTGTCTTTGTTCACTTTTAAAATAAAATGAAAGTGATATAAAAACACTTTCAAAAAATTTCAATTCGATATTAGCTGTATGGATTTTGTTTGTGCCAAAGTTTTTCAATGTCATAGAATCAAAATCATCATTTATTTAAAAAATGAATGCTAAAAATTGTCTTTGTATATAATTGAGGAAAAATAAAATATTTTAAAAGAAAATTAAGGTGATATAAAAATAATTTTTAAAACTTTCCTTTCTATATTATCTGCATGGATTTTGTTTGTGCAACTTTTTCAAGGTCGTAGAATCAAAATGATCAGTTTTATGCTTTCTTATTTTCCCCATCCCTTTTTGGTAATGAAGTCTCCCTTTAGCCATGTAATTGTGAGATGCCTGATCTTTTTCTTCTAATTTTTATAGGGTAATATTTTATATTCAAGTCTCATATATACATTAGTATATATAGCATACAGATATTGCCCTAAATCTAATTTCTACAAAACTGTTTTCTAGGTTTCCCAGAAGTTCTTATAAAATAGAGTTCATCTCTACATTTTATGTTCTTTGGTTTACCCCAGGGGTAGAGAACCTGCCGCCTCAAGGCCACATGTGGCCCTCTAGGTCCTTAGGTGTGGCCTTTTGACAGAGTACAAGTGTTACAGAACAAATCCTTTTATTAAGGGGATTTGTTCTGTAAAGTATGGATTCAATCAAAAGGGCACACCCGAAGACCTAGAAGGCCATGTGTGGCCTTGAGGCTGCAGGCCCCACCCCTGATTTATCCAATCCTGAGTTGTTGAGTTCAGCTGTTTTTAATTCTTTCTGACTACCTATGTGTTATTAGGATATGTTTTTGAGGTTAAAAAAAACCCAGTCCCCAACATTTGTATCCACTGATTGATAAAACACATGATGACAAATTTCAGGAGTACCTTTAAATGAATTTGTTTTTTTATTTATCACAACAGCACACACATATGAGTGTGCCTATATATGTATAAAATACACACACATATATACATATACATACAACTGAAAAAAATGTGCAACATATATGTATTTATGTATGTGGCAGTTAGATGGTGCAGTAGATACAGCATTGGACTGGGGTCAGAAAGACCTGAGTTCAAATTTGGCCTGAGACACTTACTAGCTGTGTGACTCTGAGCAAGTCACTTACCCCTGTTTGCCTTAGTTTCCTTATTTAGAAAATGAGCTGGAGAAGGAAATGGCAAACAATTCCAGTATCTTTGCCAAAAAAAACCCAAATGGGGTCATGGAAAGACTGAAACAACTGAACAACAATATGTATAAATTGTCAGTCTACACAGGCATATTTGCTTATTTACTATGTAGAGGCATGCTATAGATTTTGTCAGAGCCAAATAAAGATTAATATGGCAAAACTTGGTGTACATATGGTCTCACAGCCACCTTGAGATAAACTCCAGAATCCCCTAGGGGACTGTGACTCACATGTCTGAAACCACTGGATTAGGAAGACCTAATTATCACTGCATATTAACCCATCCCTTTGGTTGCTGGTTTAGGAAATTCAGGCATTTAATGACCCAGGTCATAACAATTCAATTTACTTAATTAAACATAAATGTTACCCATGAACCAAGTTGGGCTTCCCTTATACTTCAGTTTTTTAGGGTTCACCAATCCATGACAGAGAACCATCTAAACTTTATAAAGAGGTAGGCTGTGAGAAATCAATCATACAATACAATTCATCACACTTGTGAAATCAAGTTGAATATCTCAGTTGTAACCAGGACTGAAATTAGAATCCCACTAATATATAAGAAAGACATGGGGGGGGGGGGGGGCGGCAGGGAATTGCCCAAGCTCAAATGAGAAGTAAATCAGCTACCTCTTGTGTGACTTCTTAGGTGGTCACCTTTACAGGAAGAAAAATCTATTTGGAGGATAAGAAAAGGTCCACTCTATCTATAAAGCATACAGGAAATACTATGAGCAAGGGTGGCGACAATATAGACCTGAGTGGGGAGTAACTGAAAGAGGTTCAGTTTGACTGATATGAAGAATATAAAGTATAGAAGAAAACATGGGGAAAGCTGTGAAAATGAGGTAGCAATTGATTGTGGAAGAACAGGAATGCCTAGCTAAAGAATTTAGACCTTTATTCTAAAGGCGAGAAGAAACCATTGAAGGTTTTTGGGGGGTTGGTTTGGTTTTTTTTTTTTTTTAGCAGATGAATGACTATCAGATCTGTACACAATGAACACCTGACAACACAGATTATGAAGGAAAAATTAGAGGGGACAGTGAAAGCTCAGTGGATGGAAATGAAATCTGGACCAGAGTGGTGACGGTAAGAGAAAGGAACTCATCTGAGCTCGTGCAATTTTCCCCCCCATGTCTTTCTTATATATTAGTGGGATTCTAATTTCAGTCCTGGTTACAACTGAGATATTCAAATTGATTTCCCAAGTGTGATGAATTATATTGTATGATTGATTTCTCACAACCTAATGATTTAAGAATGACTTTGACTTTTGACTGTTATAAATACAAAAATTAAAAATAAAGGATATATGAAGAAAGATGTTCTCTGCATCCAGAGAAAGAACTGATAAACAGAAGTGTGTACAGCACAGTTTTACACACACACACACACACACACACACCTATTTGTGTCCAATGGTAGCCACCTCTGGGGGAGGAGGGAAGAAAAAAAGGTGAAAAAGAAATGTACATGATAATTTTGTTGTATATTTGGAGAGAATTGCAGGTTGAACGTGGTAGATTTGTATTTCTATTTTTGTTGTACTGTGTTGTAGAAATGCTTGTTTTGTTCCATGCATTGAAAATAATTTTTTAAAAAAGAGAAGGGATAATGAACCTGAGAAATGATATAAAAGGTGGAATTAATGAGACTTGGCAACTTAAATTGAGGAGGTGAATAGAAAAGGATACATCAAAAATAACAGAGGCTTTGAGGATTTGAAAATGTCGTTGACAGAAATAATGAAGTCAGGAGGAGGTGGGGAAAGATAACAAGTTCAGATGTATACCTGTTGAGTATCTCAGACTCAACAGTGGGACAGCCTGTTGGAGCTAGATGCACAGTAAGCCACTGAAACTTCAATGGGAGCCTGGGAGAAAGATCAGAGATAAGGGATAAGGATTTGGAAGTCACCTGCGTAGAACTCATTACTGAAACTGTTAAAGTGCAGTGATGATAGTTAAGAAGGCTGAGGACAGAACTTTGGGCAAAGCCAGGGCTGATCAAAAACGACTAGACTGAAAAAACCTTTCCTGATCCTCCCAAAATTGCCTTGCATTTGTTTTGTATACAAGTTTTTGTGAAATATGTTGTCTCCCCTGATAGGATGAAAGAGCAAGAACATTTAATTTCTGCTTTTGTATCTCCAACACTTAGCACTGACATGGTACATAGTAGGTGCTTAATCTATACTTGCTGACTGAGAGACAGCCCTAAGTCCATATTGTGGTGGGTCCAATTCTTTCACAATTATCGGTGAGTTCTTTTTTCAGTATGACTCAAAGCTGCTGGGAAACTATATATCCTACCTTCAGAGAAAGGGTTGGCCAGTTTTAGAACCTCCCAAAACTCCACAAAATCCTCATTAAAAGTCTTCAAAGACTTTCTAACCAAGAAGGATGAAGAGACTCCCTCACAAGGCCTCATAGTGGAAAATTATTTTTAAGTATATGTGTGTGTGTGTGTGTATATGTACATATATACATATATAATTTCTTACTTGGGGGTATGGGTTCTTGGGAATGGCATTCATTAGGCATATTTCCCTAATACAGAGAAGCAGCCTGGCATAGTGAAGACACCCAGTCTTGGAATCAGGAAGAACTACGTTTCAGTCCCACCACTGACACGTACTGACTGTGTGACCCTGGGCACAGCGGCCCAGGCAACTCTCTAAAACAGTAAACTGTTGAGCAAATGCCAGTCTTCACTGGTTGAAGTAGCTGATGCTACAAGAATGAACTCACAGGTCTGACCCCTTCGTGACACCAACTCCAAAAAGAGGATACCTGTTGACCTTCAGGTTATCAGTCCGTTATGCAAATGATTCTACAATAGTTTAAAACAAAATGACCAAAAGTAGTGCCCTTCTGTCCAGTTCCATGTTACCAGGGTCAAATCGGAAACTGTGAAGTAATTAGAAAGTAGAGGCCAGACATTCTGCTTTGGGTTTTTATGACTGAGCTGCCAAACAACTTCTAGCCAACTTCTCAGAAAACTTTCAGGCACTTTCTCAAATTCCAGCTAAACCATCAACTATGTGGCCCTAGGGACTAAACAGCTCACAGGGTGGTAATGGGATATAAAAATCTGCTAACTTGAGGTCAGTGGCCTAAATTCGAGGGTGTGAAGCTGCAGTAGTAATATACCACAGATAAAAACTGCTGGAAAGCTTTGATAGCTGAGCACTGATTCCTTCCTGGCAGAGGGGTACTATATCAAATTAAGCACTAACCCTATTCATAAAAGGTGATAAAGAAACCCAAGGAGGTAGATCTCTTCAGAACCAGGAAGAGGAGAGAGAGTAGGAAGAACCTTGTCCTATATAGGGCCCATTATGTGTAAAGCTTTCAACCAGCGTTCAGTTCAAATAAAAGCTAAACCCGAGCACATAACAGGTACTCAGAGGTTCAGAGATTTAGATCTGGAAGGGAATTTATTAGTGACCAAACACAAGTGGCTCGTACTCAGAATGTATTTATTCATTAGCTTATCTCTTTTTTGAGGAGAACCATAGAAAATGGTCAAGAAAAACAGTATAAACTGATTTCCTTCATTTTAGTTCTTATGCCTAAAATCATAATATGTAGAGTGATAGGCTGGCAAGTTTAAAGGCAAAAGTCACTAAGAGTTCAACGACAGGACTGTTACGGATGCACATCTAGCCCAACGCATCCCCAAACTTTGCCTCACAGACAATAACCATGAGGAGCAAGAAGGAAACTGGGGAAAGAGGCTCCCCCATCTTACAACCTATACAAAGGGAAAGTCCCCATCTCCTCCGAATCCCACATGCCATCTCCTCTCCATCAGGAAATTTTACATGAGAGACAGGGTAGCTCCTCTCCACAAAGAACAAATAAATAATAAAAATGTAAAAACAGGAATCTTTACGCCACAGTGTCTGTGGCCCTGCTCTGGTCCTGAGTCAGTGGGGCTGATCAAATTGCTTAAGGCCAGATAAATCACTGAAAGGAAAAAACTTACACCCACATCACGCAGGTGTTTGCTTGCCTCTGGGTACAATTTAGGACATGTATGTACAAGTCAGTAACATGAGGGCAGGAACACAAAGAAAAGGCACAATGTATAAGGCAATTTTGCTAAAATGGGCCCTAATGTTCATGTGACTCAGTTTCCATGTACAAAAAGGTAGACCTGACAATAAACACTTTGAGATTTTTATATGAAACCTATTCAGGTCTAAGTTTTCTCTTTCATAAAACTGGCCTGGACAATCTCCACAATACCTTCCAACTATAAAACTCTAACTTCTAGAATATTCAAGACAAGCAAAAATTTAGTGAAGCATGCCTACGCCATAGCTGAGTAAAGATTTAGTGCCCTGACTTCATTTCCTTCTAGAATAAAGAGAAATAATGAGTCTTTGAAAGGTAGTTATCAAAGACCCAAAGGTGTAGGGAACTGACCCTCTCCCATACTGTTGGCGAAACTGCTGCATTGTTCAAGTTTGTTTTAGCTGTGGTATACAGGGCATTTTTTTAAAATCTATTTTATAGATCTGAAAGAATGGAATTCCAGAAACACACTCCCCTAAGGGAAGGGCCTTCAAATGAAAACCTGTGAGGTGGATGGAACTAGTTACCTGAACAGTATATTTACTGGGTTCAAGACCTGTTGAAAATCTTAACTCTGCCAAATGACCTGAGACTAAAATCTGGAGAAACAGAAACTCTGTAGAAGATCCAAGACAGCAAGGAATTTTTTTTTTTCTATTTGAGGGAAAGTTCAGTCATTGGAGCCCCTTCCAGAGGACAGAAATTAAATAGGAACTCTTCTGGAAAGGGAGAGGCAAGAAAGTCTGTGACTTCTCTCACAGCTAAGAAAAATTTAAAAAAGACGTAGAAACCAGATTGGGGCAATAAATGGAGAGACTTAACCTAAAATACAGAACAACAATTACAGCAGACATGACCAAGCCGGACCGTGACAAGTAGGACAGTGAGGGAGAACAGATTCAATCTCCTTAAGAGATGCAAGGATTGTCTTTTATTTTTCTTTGTATCTCCAGTTCTTGGCACAATGCCTAGTATTATACATGCGTGTGTATACATATATATGTATATGTGTATGTATATATGTATGTGGTACACATATACATGTATTTGTGTGTATGTACACACACAAACACACACACACACACACGCACAAAGAATAGGCATTTAATAAAGGTCTACTGACTGATTAAAAGCCTTCCAGAAAACAAAACTGAAAAGGTTTCGCTAACAGTCAATGAGGTACCTCTGAGGTCAGACAGGAAGCAATATTAAGTACAGAAAGGGAATCTTTGAAGAGTGATAGGGAAGGGCTGCTCCCATGTATAAAGCTAGAGTTGGGGTAAGATTTTTCAAGAACCTTGAGTCACTGAGGGGACTACAAAGTCATCAATGCATGGGCGATATATTTGCAGTCCAGATAAGAATTTCCCACCACAACCAAACTCATTAGATTGTGAGTTCTTTGAGATCAGCAACTGGTTTTTTGCCTGTCTTTATATCCTCAGTGCTCAGCACGGTGCCTGGCACACAGTAGGTGGTTAAATAAATGGTAACTGACTAAAGAAAAAGGTTGAGATGCATATATAGTCACAGTCAATATTGGTTTGTTTTGTTGGGTTACTTCCCACCCACCTATCCCCAATGTCTTTGTAAATCTCTGTTACTAGAGATTGCTTGAAGGGGAAGAAAGAGGTTGGGAGAACATAAACCCATTTATATCACAAATAAATGTGATGGATATCAAAAAGGCACCAGGAAACAAAAAACAAGGGAAAAAAAAGAAATCATCTTTGACTAGAAACCTAAGAGTCTGAACCCATATTCAACCTTGAAATGCTTTCTGCAGTGGATTCCATACATCAGTCAAGGTCTGGTTCATTCTCTGTACATTGTCCTAGAAAGGCAGGGATAGGTGTTAAGAATCCTTGCAACTTTATTAACCTTTTCTTTCGAATTCTGTGTGTTTCCCTGTTAAGATTCGCAATAAAATTCTTCATCAAAACCCCACTTTTTAAAGGATAGGGATAATTCCATGGACAATAGGATAAGAAAGAAGAGAAAACCTGTATCTCCTATCCAAAGAAGGTAGGGGAGAGGAACCCAGATGAGGGGAGTATGGTAGCAGTGACCATCAACACAGGGAGTCAGGAAACCAAACCTTTGGCTTTTTTAGCTAAGGGACAAAAGTGTACACAAGACATCTTACCTCTCAATAGCATCTCCATTCATGGTTTCTAATTCACAGATAAAGTAAAGGATCTAATGGGTTAGAACACTGTATATTAGAAGGTACAAGAAAACTGGATGAACTAGATAGCACTTTATCCAATTTTATGCATAAATAATAATGAAATAATTCACTAGAAAATTTTCCTGAAAATATGAGGAGATAAATGATCATGTAGGTATAAACTCAGCTATTGAAAAACACTGAAGTATTTATCATCTAAACAGTTTTTGTATTCTTTGCATTTCGAACAGGCTCCATCCTGATACAAACTCAATTAAGTTGGGAGTACTCCAAAGGGCAAGTAATCCAACACACCAGAACTCCACAGTAACAGATTATTATAAGGATTTAGATATATAGTGATACTCGGAATTAAAAAATCCCCTGGAAACAAAGCTCTTTTATATGAAGTCAACTCTGTTAAAACAACAACAACAAAGAAACCACAAAGAAATTTTCATAAATCATGCAAAGCTGAGGTGCCTCCCTTCACAGCTGCATGACAAAATTCCCTCAGTGTGTTGCTCCTATCTGTCCCTGCCCAATGGACGGTTGTGATGAAATGAGTCTTCTCCTCCCGTGGGTGGCAATGGTCTGTATTATTACTGCATGCTAAAAGTATTGGAATATTACAAAACTGCAAGATGCAATTCAGGACCACTCCCCTGAGGAAGGAAGGGCAGAGACCACCAAGGAATATCATTAATCTTTGAACACAGGAAAATATGTATGGAGAATACGTCTGGGCTGTTAGAAGCTTGTCTACTCAGTCATCCTTGGCATCTGTCAACTGATATTCAGTTACTTTCTAGCTCTTTGGAAATGGGAGGGGAGAAGAAAAATTCTCTCTTCTTATTATTACGTCCACTCAGTCCTAACCAAGAAAATGAACCCCTTCAAGCCACATTAGCCATCTAGATGGAAGAAATGATTGATTGTTCATTAATAAGCAGACCCTCACTTGCTTCAAAACTGATGTCCCTCGCAATTTATAGGTGGGAGTGGGGAAGCAATGACCCTCAGATATGGCAACGCTTAAAATGCAGAAGCCACATGATTTAGCATGGGGGCAAAGCTGAGCAGACCTAGAGCTTGCAAAAAAGAATATGAAATGTTACCTCCCAGAGCTGTAACAGTGGGTGAGGCTTTAAGACACTTCTTCTCTTTCCTTCTCTTAATCTCTTTCTCGGCTCCTTCCAACTAGGCAAGAGAACAGTGCTCTCTCTGACCTACTTTTCATCTCTTTTGGAGGACGTAGCAATGAAAAATGAAGCCAGCATTTCTGGAGTGCTTTGAGGTTTGCAAAACACTTTACAAATATCTCATCTGATCCTCACAAGAACACTATGTAATAGGTACCATTGTTAATTCCATTATACAGATGAAGAGACTGAGGTAGGCAAAGAAGTTAATGACTTATCCAGGGTCACAAAGCTATTGTCTGAGGTGGATTTTACTCCAAGTACAGCTTTATATCTGCTGTACCTCCTAGCTTCCAATATATACCATACTAAATCCTTTGTCCCTGAACCACCTCCAATGGGCAGCACTGGATAAAAGGTTATTGTTTTGGCAAACAAAGGAACAATCAACAGTCTTTTTTCTTTCCTTTTTATCCCTTTTGCCTTCTCTGCCAGAAGCTGGGGAGTCCAAGTGGCCTCATGTCAAGTCAAGGCCAGGCGGGCCCAAAAGAAATATTTATTGCCATCCTCCTTTCAGAAATAACTGTGTGCTTCATATTTTTAGGATTAAAATTGTTAAGGTCCATAATTTCTTTATATAGGAGTTATTTTTGATATATTTGTATGTTTGTACTGAACTAATAATGTCCTTTACTAACCCATGTCCTTGACAGTCCCCATTAAATACCACTCTCAAGCTTGATTTAGTGGGATTCAAGCCTGCTAGATACTCTATGGTCAATGCCTAGAGATTCCCTATATGACAGGTTTTTTTAACAGAGTCTCAATTATCCCAAGGTATGATTTCTAATTACATCACTGTTCAATAAATATTTATTAAATATCTACTATGTGTGAGGTACCATGCTAGATGCCAGACATAAAAAGGCAAAAACCAAATAGTCCCTGCTTTCAAAGAGCTTCCATTTTGCTGGAGTCTATTTTCTAAAGAACATAAAGGTATCCTTATCCCCATTTCATGGATGACGAATCTGAGACACAGGAAATTTAGGTGATCTCCCAATGGCCAAAGAACAAGTCAATATCACAGGCAGGATCCAAATCCAGGTTTCCAAATTTAGTCCAAGTACTGCATGCACCATACCCTACTGCATTCCAGAAAAGGGGAAACTCCCACTTGTTGCATACAGCAGGTATCTGTCCTCCCAACACTGTGAACTGGCTGAAAGGTAACAGGTCTTATTGAGGACCAAGAAGGAGATGCCATATTTGAATTCAGAAAATAGTTAATCCTGTGTGCTAAGAGACCCACTAGCAAAAGAGACATGCATATGCTTAAAATGCATTGTCATTAAAATTCTGACTGGGACAAAAGTTTAATTCAATTCAAAGGTAAAGAAGTTGAATTTCATCTAGTAAAAAGCCAAATCTCAGCCATAACTGGGAAAGATGCTAGATTTGGGTTAGGGAGTAGACTATACAGACCTGTTACTGATAGGTAATACACCTTCCTTCAGGCCAACTTAAACTAAATTAAGATAACTTCACCTTTATAAACTTGACTATCTAATATTTCTCAGTGTTACTCTGTTTTGGTAATATATTTTTTAAATAAAACTTTTTGACCCCAATTACATCTCTATTATAGAATTTGGTCTATACCTGAGCCAGAAATTTCTATTTATTATAAAATATCATAGATGCTGACCTAAGACAAGGGTCAGGAACAGAGTGGGGATTAAAATTATTATCCAAAGCAGAAGATTTTGGTTCAAGGGTGTCACCCTATAAAAATAAAGATAAAAATAAAAATAAAGAGGAGCACCCTAAGAAGAAAGGATCCATGGTATCTCTGCCCACCACATGGCTACCTACAGGGCATGACTGAGGCTAATGAATACCTAGACCATTACCTGAAATAGAGGAAGCCCGGATCTCTCATTTACTTCTTCCAGGGAACCTGTCCTGCTCTAACCCACGACTTCCTCTCTGCAAATTCTCACCTACTACCTCCCTGTTTAAACCATAATCTAACTCAGGGCAGGAAACACTCGAGGCCCTCTAGGCCCTCAAGTGCAGCCCTTTGACTGACTCCAAACTTCATAGAACAAATCCCCTTAATAAAAGGATTTGTTCTGTAAAACTTGGACTCAAGTTAAAAGGCTGCAGCCAAGGTCCTATAAGGCCACATGTGGACTGGAGGCCACAGGTTCCCCACCCCCACCCCGATCTATCCACTTTCCTTTTCACTCCTCCAAAATTCCCAGACATACGTGTTAAGGTTTTCCAGCACACTTGACAGTACTTTCATTATTTTAATTTTTCCCTCTTATAGCCTACTCTTTTCCTTCCTATCTACTCCTGCGGCTAACACAACCCAGAAAAAAAAAAAGTGCTCATCACCAAAGTCCTTGGCACTGTCAAAAGACTCAACGTCCAATGTAGAAGTTATTTTATCAGTAGAAATGGTATTAAAGAAAATGGACTAAAGACTCTTAGATCTTTCCATGTCATTTGCAGCTGAAATCTCTTATTTGGCTTATGTCCCTCCAGAAAGATGGGAGATTCTTGAGAGCAGGAACTGTCTTACATTCCTATTCACAGCCCTGACACTTTGCACATGAGTGTTTAATAAGTGCCTTTTGACTCATTCATTCATTATCTTCCATCTTAAAACACATCCCTGGTGCTGCCTTTATTATCTCAAGTTCTGCTTATGAAGTTTCTAACAAAAAAAAAGGAAAGAAAGAAAGCCTGCTAATGAAATCCATTAATCCCGTGAAACTTAAAAGTATTGTGCAATAAAATTCCATGTAAACAGCTATATCCTGTAAGACAAGATATGTAAGACAATCCTATCCCGCCTCACTATCTTAAGAATAAATCATATTATATGTGTATGGATACTAACATTTGGCTTTAACATTTCCTACACATGGTCAAGGAATTCACAACATTTCAAAACACTAATGCAAAGCACCGATAGAAACAGAGCTGCCCTCCTTCACACGAGGCTCACTCCATATCTGGCACATACTTTCCCCAAATGGCAAAGTAATTAAGTGTTTTGTTTTAAGGAAGAATTTTCTTTCCATCACTTCCAACTCGGAGAAGGCTGAATAAATAGATATGGCACTAATGTCAACAAAGGACTGAGATAAGCTGAGATGACAATGCCATATGAAAGCTGAAACCAAGATCTGCCATTACACAGACAAATCCTCACAGCCTGCAATCCCAAGTTTAATAGATTCCTTGACCCCTTGGACTGAAAGGCTGACATTTCCATGAACTACTTATTAGAAAATAGCAAGTCAGCATAATAGTAGAAAGGGCAACTAGGTCTGGTGTCAGAGGATATGTGTTTGAATCTTGGCTCTGCCAACTCACCGTCTGTGTGACCTTGGGCAAACAAAGACATATAGAGAGAGAAATACACATGTACATACAAGCAAATATGTACATAATATGCATACTACATAGTAGTGCTTTTTCGGTAAATACTTAAGAGTAATAACATTGTGCATGTGGCTTCTCAGATACTCACTTGGACTGTGAGAGCTCCCAAATAAGTAGTAATTTACTATAGATTGTCATGTAATATTCAATTGAATACATTAATTATCACTAATGCTTATTAAATGAATAAACTGAGCACTCAGTATATACACATTCACTAGGAGCCACAATATAATATGGCAGCCATCTCAGGCTACATTAAGAGAAGCAGAGCTTCCAGGAATAGGGAGGTGATAGGCTTACTGCATCTGCCCTAATCAGATCTCATTCAGAATATTGTGTTCTGTTCTAAGTCTCATAGTTTAAGAAGGACAATGATAAATTAAAGTGTTGCCCAAGGAGGGCAATCAGGAGGGTGAAGGGACTTAAGTCTATATCATTTGAGGACCAACCGAAGGAACTGGGGATATTTCACCTAGAGAAGAAAAGATGGGGAGAGATATGAGCAAATGTTAGCTTCCTTCAAGTATCTGAAAGACTTCCATGTGGAAGTTTTCTTTAGCCTCAGAAGGCAGAACCAGGAGTAAGGCTAAAAATTATAAAGTGGCCAACACAGGCTTAAAATCAGGAAAGATTTCCTGATATCAAATTAGAGTTGTCCCAGAGTAGAAAAAGCTAACTCAAGATACTGTCAAGTAAAGGCTAGAAAACCACTTGTCAGATACATTACCAAGGAGATTTCTTCAATCTGCAGACTGGACTAGATAGCTACTGAGCTCCCTTTGAACTCTCAGATTCTGTGCTATGGAAAAGTCATGGGACTAGATGCTAAGGGATGCAAAAACAAAGAATGAAATAGTTACTGCCTTCAAGGAGTTTACACTTTACTGAAGAGATATGACATACACATAATCTGCAGATAAAGCGAATATTAACAATTGAGGAAGACGAGCTAAACTACAGAGCCTTAAAAGTAAGAAAAGACTTGTGAGAAGCAGAGTGCAATAGGAAATTCATTTCAGGGATACAGAATTAATTACCTTCTGTAGAAGCAGAGAGGATGGAGATGGAATGGAGTGTTCCGAGCAGTTAGTAGTAGAGTTTGGCTGGAGCACAAAATGAATATAATATAATAATGTAGAGGAAGAATGGAAGGATGCAGACTTTGAAGAGTCTTAATTGCCAGGCTGTTTGTACTTTACAGTAGAAGGAACACAGACTTACTCTAGGTTTTCTAGATGCCCTATGAAGTTCCTTCCAGTTCTAAACTTCTGTGATTGGATATTATGCCTTTTTGTTCAAGATATACAGGGAGATAACAGGAACATATGCAACCCAAAGCCCCTCCCCCATATATAAAGAGTCAAAGAAGAATCATAAACTATTTAAAACCATATGAAACATTGTTCCAAACTCCAATAAGACAAATACACATCAAAAACACTCAAGTTTTGCATCATATACAGAATAAATGGCAAAAATGACAAAAGATGGAGTCATTATTGGATGGATTATGGAAAGACAGATATACTAACGTACTTTGTATGGAGCTATGAATTGTTCTAACCATTCTAGCAAGCAATTTGGAATCATGCTAAGAAAGTGACCAGAGGTCTCACAATATTCCACTGCTGGGATATACTACCCAAGAGATTAAAGACAAGTCCCAACGTTTACCAAAATATTCATTGTTTATAGTAGCAAAGAACTAGAAACAAAGAATGTGTCCATTAACTAGTGAATGGCCAAGCAAGTTACAGCACATAAATGTAAAGGAATGTTACAAGAGAAGAAAGTATGAATATGATGAGAAGCATGAGAAGACTTTTGTGAACTGATGCATAATTAAATAAGCAGAAACCAGAAAAGAACATATACAAATGATCACAAATGGAAAGAATATCCACAAAACAATCAAAACTGAATTCTATGAAATTATAATAACCCAGCTTGGACTAAAAGAAGAAATATGAAAAGTTGCCTTTCCCTCATTCTGTGCAAAGGTGGGGGGTGGGTAGCTATGGATATGGAACAGAATATAATGTCAGGATTTTTCAATATGTATTCACTTTTGCTTCATATTTTTCTCCTTTATCTTTCTTTTTTTATGGATGATTTTCTGGGGAAGAAATATAAAACCCTAGGTCATCAATACATTTTTTTCCAAAAATGACACTATGCTTTTCATAACTTTGCAGAAACTATGCAGATGTTTTCCAACTGACTTTTTTTTACGAGTTACATATTTCAATATGATGATAGATCTGTGATTTCATGCATGATAATTAAGATAATAATAACAGCTCACATTCATATAGCCCCTTAAGGGTTACAAAGTGCTTAACATGCATTGTCTTATGTGATGTGGGCAATTACTATGCTAGTACAGAATTCAGCCCATCCACGCCTTCTCATGCTTTACACCTCTTTTCCAAATCCAGCCGGGCAACCCAGGAGTTTTGCGGATGAATTCACTAATGTGTAACTGACAAAAATTTGATGCCACTTGGCATCACTGAATAATTGAATGTTAATAATCTTAAGTGTAATTGAATTATGTCTAAACAAAAGTAAATCTGTAAGAATATATCTCAAAACGTATAATGGAAGTCAATGAGGAAGTAAGATGGAACATACACATTTTCACTTATACTCAGTACATTACAATGCACTTAGATGTTGCTTTATAATTTGTTCCCTAGTTCTTTCATCAGTGTCATGTTTGAGCTCTTTTACAGTAAGAAATGAAACTTCACTTCCCACTTAAGATGTCTGCGCGGAATGGAAAGAGAAATCCATTTGGACAGAAGGCCTGTGGTCAAAGTCTCATTCTGCTACTTGCTAGTTATGTGATCTTGGGTAAATAACTTCCAAGCCTTATCTCTAAATGGGAAGTGCAGAGTAACTCTGAGGGAGCACTAGAAAGTTGATTTTTCTTTTTTTTCTTTTTTTTTTTTTTGGTGTGGAGAGTGACAATCCAAGTGACTTGCCCCAGGTCACACAGCTTGTCTCCGGTTCTCTGGACTCCAGGGTTGGTATATCTGTCCACTACACCACCGCACACCCTAGTAACTCAGTCTTGAAGTCAAGATTCAAATCCTACCTCAGACACATGGCAGATGTGTGACCCTAGACTAGTCTCTTAACCTCTGAGTGCTCCAGGTCACTTTCTAAGACCTGAAGTTGGAGAGCAGTTATTGACTTGCATTGGTCATGGAAGTTTCCTAGTCCAGAATTCCCTACAACAATAAAAGTTCAGTTCAAAGAAACTGAAAACAACACAAAAAACTGGGAATAATAGTACTTGTATTTTCGAGTTCACATGTTGAAATAAGGATCAAATGAGAGTCTATGTAAACTGACATGCAAATGTCCATTATTACACAGAATGAAATGGTCACTCAATGATACTAAATCAATGAATTAATGTTTTAGAATTTAATTAACATATAAAAGAAAGTTGAGTATAGCCCCCAGAGATGCTTACATTAAGACTGGATCAAGATGAACCATTAATCTTTAAATACTGCCATGATAAGCTGATACGGCATACGTAGGGGGCTGCCAATTATTATCTGTGGATGTTTTTTCTTCCTTATTTCCACGAAAAAAAGTTACGTTTATAATTGTATAATATAAAAGTCTGGTTTGGGGTGTGTGTCTGTGTGTCTGTGTGTCTGGGTCTGTGTGTGTGTCTGGGTCTGGGTCTGTGTGTCTCTGTGTCTGTGTGTGTGTGTGTCTGTTAGCCTTAAACCAAAGATGACGATTTTATTCCTCAAAACATAATTTTTAAAAATAGCTTATTAATTCTCAATAATTGTAACATGTATATAGATTAAAACTGAACAACCTTAACTGGGAAAGCTTGTTGTTTGCCTTAATGTTGACCTAAAATAAGGAGTGGTGAAAAACTAGGGCATAAATACAGTGACAATTTACTCAGTGTTTTACACAATTAGAGTCTTTGGCAAATTTTGTAATCTTATATAAATATCTGTTGTCCAAGGTACCAAAGAAGAATATGAATATTCCAAATAAGTTCAATGGATACACCCACTTATGTTTCCATTAGCTCTCAATTATTCCATGCTGTAAGAGGACATGTTTTAATCCATTCATATCCCACCTGGAGAACACCCAGCACCTACCACAGTCTCTTGCATGAAGTTGCTTAGTAATTATTTGCTGAATTTTTCTACTTAATTTTATGACATCATCACCCTGTATGTTTTGTATAAACAACTTCAATAGTGCAAAACAAGTCACCTGGGTCATAACCGACTTTAACTACCTCTTTTTTTTTTTTTAAAGACCATGCAAACCTTTCAAAATAAAGACTGAAAATTATGCTCCTTCTGAGCTTCCTTGATGGTCCAAAACAAAGATTTATGGCAATATTGGGTTACGAGAAGTTTTTAAATAATCTTCCACTCCATATTTTATTATTTGACCCATCCAATGAAACCTTAAAATTGCTTTTGTAAAGGAAAAATACAACTTCATAAAGTCTACAATTCTTTTTCTGTCTCTTGTCTTGAAGGCCTTTATGTTAATAACAGACTTCTGTGTAATCAATCTCACAGAGTCTTGCAGTCAAACATATATGGCATCTGTGCCCTCTAGACTCAATGTAGATTTCTAGCAATAACACCTCTGTAGAACAAAATAAACAAAGCCAAAAAGGAAACTTAAACAAAGGGGCAAACTTTCTAATATACAATCTCCCTCAGGTAACTGTAAACCAAGCAATGGGAAGAGAAGACCTTCATCTATCCTCCCAGAAACTTGGGGGAAAGAGTTTTACTTTAAAGCATTTTGCCCTTTGACCAAAAACTGTAATATGTCCATATTTGGGAAATAAAGAAATAAGGAAATCATAAATAAATGATGCACAACTAGCACTGTTCCAGGAGAGGTTGTTCTAAGATTGGACTGTTTCCCATACTTTCCTCTAATCACAGGAGTTCAGAACTTAGCTGGGAAAAGTTTTCCTGAACTACAATCCTAACAATAAAGCTAAGATTACATTATTTTTTTCATAAAATCTTTTGACATGACTAAGCAAAACCCACATAAAATAACATTACTTTTAAGTTTCGTATTTTAAGATATTTTTCAAACTTATAAAATTATCATTTGAAAATAGAGCAAAATCTCATTTTTTAAGGAGTGGGTAGGGACCACACTCATTCCATTAAAAAAAAGATTCCCTTCAAAAGTGGAATCTGGTAATATACCCTAGGAAAACACTACAAGAGTTGGAAAGAGGCTGAAGGATGCTTAAATTTCCACTGTGGAACAAATTCTGACTTGGGGGTGGGGGAAAGGGAGGGGAGACATGGGATGCCTGCCATAGGGTGGGAAGAGAGAAAGACAGGCCAGAGGGGAAACACCCTAATAGGGAAACCCAAGCAGGTCCCTAGCTTATGAAATGGGGAGGGTCAGGAAAGCTAGCCAGAGAAAGAGAGAGAAAGAGAGACCCAGAAGTGGATATCTGAGTAGGTTGTTAGCCACCTGTCACATCAGGGAAAAGCCAAGAAGGCCATATTTAATGGTGAGACTAGACTGGCATATGGGGAAAGTTAATGTGTCTAAAACACATTCTAACAGGCAGAAAGTTACTGACACTGAAAGTTGCTGCCACCAACTGGGCATCACACAACTTTGAAACTACCTGTTGTCAGAATCATTTTTAATTCCATGAGACCAGCATTTTCATGAAAATTCCACAAACACAGGCTTTTGTCATATACAAAGAAGGATCTGGAATAGAAATCACTTTTTAAACTATTGAATTCTGTAAAATATCAGTAATTACCAGAAAAATATGGAAAATTTTCTGCCACTGGAAATGTTTATAATCATTCTTGACACAGGGCACCCAATTTAAAGGTCTGTTCATCTAGAATTTTAATTGCAGTAGGAAAAATAGGTTTTTAAATATAGCATTTGAAAGTCAGCTTTTAAAATACTTGCATTCTACTTCAAATTTTTGTCTAAACCATATTTTGTTTGAATAAAACTATTCAAAGTTAATCATTATAATCTTTTTTCTACAATAGCATCTATAAATATCACAATAATAGCAACAAATATTAAAACTAATTGTGAGGTATTCTGACCTTTTAAGAAAAGATTTACAACAATAGGGGTTCCTAATGGCTTCTTGGTATAATCTTTTTTTTTAATTAAAGAAAGCTAGTCTGCCTAAAAAGGAGTCAGTGCCTAGTTTTAGAAATGTAATAGTTTCCATCAAACAACAACAAAAGAAAACAGTGTTTAGTTTCAGTTCTCAGACTATGGTCTTGGATCCCCAGAGAGAATATGATTGTTAACAGCAGGATATGGACAAGAGAGATAAGGGTTCTGATCAATCCTGATGGCCCCTCTGAAGACTCTATTACTGTCAAAACATAAATAAAACTATAAAATATATTTTTATTAAATCAAGCCTTTTAAAATTATTTATATCAAGATTTAGGCCTATGTGATTTAAAATCATGATATTTTACACACAGTTCAAAAATGTCAGAGAGAAACTAGGTTAGAAGTTGGTCAAATGAAATTATATCAGGGTGGATTAAAATTTTATCATAGTCTCAACAGTTGAACTTGTTTTCATCAGTAAACTGTAATGGTAGCATGTTAATCAGAGGAATTTCCTGGGTTTAGGGTACAATAATTGTTCAAGCATCTTGGATATGACAAAACCCTTGTCTAAGTTCCAGTACTGAGCCAGTGACAGTTTCTAGGATTCAGAAGTGCCAGTTGAACTGTTCATTCAATACTGTGATAGCACATAGGGAAAGCAGGTCAAATTAACTTCTCCTCTATATACTGGTGGGCCTCCCCATATATGGGAGGGTCATCCAGGTTTATAAGTGATATCCAGGGCCATAATAACATCTAAATGATAAGGAACTTGACAGAAAACTTCAGTGTATAAATAGTTAAGTATCTAGATATTATTTTTTCACAGATTCGTGGGACTTAAAAAGAATCTCCAAAAGTTATCCAACCTACCCAGCCTCAGTTTCTCCATCTGTAAAATGAGTCAGACTACATAATTTCTAAGGTTAACCTTTAAATTCCAGCTCAAAAATTTTTGATGCTATGCTCTAGCATCCACAACTCTGCTTCCATGATGATATGCACCTAAGCAGTAAGAGGTAGAGGAGTTTCTGTTCTAAACTAAAAAAAAAAAAAAGCCCAAACCATCAGGGGAAGTGGTTCTTAACCCCTCCCCCCACATTTAGAAATCAGATCTGCTATTTCAAAGTTCTTACAATTAAACTCACTATCTAACAAAACTTTCGAAGGTAAATATTTTCTGTAACAGGGATTTCTATTGTAATAGCTATTAAAATCCTACCTAAGACTGTGAATGCATAAATATATAACTAATTTCACAGCTGACAGCATCTTTGCTGTCATCACCTAAATTAGCGGATTCCAACCTAACAAATTCGCAAATATACTTTCGTGTTTCCCTGTGTGATCATGTAAAAAGCAACCTTACCTAGGAAACTCAGTTCTTGGACTTGCGGGCACAGCTTTTAAAAAGGGATGGGTAAGATCAGACCATCCAGAAGTTTTATTTAATTCTGTATCATCCCTTTTATTCCAGCCAGTGGAAGAGAAACTTCCCCTAAACAATAAGATCCACCCGTCTCAGGCTCTGCAGGGAATCTTGTTCCTTATTTCCAGAGACAGCTCCACCCTGCTGTCCCCTGGACTCAACCTTGGGTTAGGTGCCTTTTGGCCAGGACTGGCCTGCACTCCCTCTCTTTTCTTCACTCGTGTCCAAAAAGGACCGGGAAGCCCTAGCTCAGCCCCTTCGGGTACCACCTCTCAAAGGTCCGCAGCGCCCAAAGCCAGCCCTTCTTGGGGCAGAGATGCTCCAAGATCTCCCCATCAGCCCTCGGTGGCAGTGAGCCTTCCCTGCCCCCTGGCCTGGGAGGTTTCCTCTGGGACCAGGGAAGGCCCCCAAACGAGCCAGCCCCCCGAGTTACCCTTTGAGCGCATCGTGGCCTCCGCCTCTTCTCTTGGCCCGGCTGGCTCGGGTTTCCTTCACGTTCCCCGTCTCGGAATTGCCTTCAGCACCATGGCTCGGGTAGGAAGACAAGAGCACGGTAAATCCCAGGGCTAGCTCCAGCAGCCCCCCTCTCCGCATGGTGCCGATCGGCCGCGGGCTCCGGGCTCCCTCCTCCTCCTCCTCCTCCTCCTCCGCCTCCGCCTCCGCCTCCTCCCGGGCTGCTGCGGCCGCTGTGCCGGGCTGGGGCCGGGGCCGGGGCTGGGGCTGGGGCGGCCGCTGCGCCCCTGAGCGCGCGGCTCCGCTCCGCTCCGCCGGGCTCCGAGCTCCAGTCACCCGCCGGGCACCGCCTCTCTCCCGCTTCCAGCAGCTGCCGCCAGCTGCAAGAGAAGGACAAACACCCCGAGGGGGGAAAGGAATGAGAACCTCCGGGGTCGTCGCGGCCCCGCGGCGCTGCCAGAGCCGAGCCAGGGACCCCGGTCCAGGCGCCCGAGCCCAGGCGCCCGAGCCCTGCCTCCGCCAGCGCATCCAGGAGCCCGAGCCAGGCTCCCAGGCCCCGGCTCGGAGCCCTCGGACGCTCTCCCCGCTGCCCTTCCATGGCACCGGCCCCGGCGCGGGGGGACCCGCCCCGCCGACCCCTCCTGCCCCGCGGAGCCCGGCAGCCGGGAGCCCCGGGCCAGGAAGCTGTCAGGCGGGAGGGCCGGCGCCAGCCCCCCGCCCCAGCCCGGGCCCCGGCCCCGGCCCCGGCCCCCGGCCCCCGGTCCCCCGGCCGGGGCTGCCTACCCCGGTGGCCGCCGCCGTCGCCGCCCGCCCCGCAGCTGTCCCAGCTGTGGCCGCCTCTGCCGCTCCGGCACCCACCGTCTGTGCCGCGGCCCCCTCCTCTCCCACCTCTTCAAGTATCGTCCGCGCAGCGCTCTCTCGCGAGAGGAATCTTTTTTTTCAAAAAAAAAGAAAAAAAGAAAGAAAATGACACCCCCCTCCCCTCCCGGCCGCCCCCGCCCCCCGGCCCCCGCCGTCCCCTCCCTTTCCACTCCCCGCTGCCAGCCGCAGCCGAGCCCCGGGGCCTCCCCTCCCAGGATCGGGGCGGGGGGAGGAGGGGAGACATGTCCGGGACCTCCTGGGCTGGGAGGGGGTGAGCAGAGGTGGCCGGGGGCTGCGCCCACTCTGCGGCGGGGAAGTCTAGACCGGAGATTAACCTCTCCCGTGATCGCGCCGTCTGACCGGGAGGGAGCCGTGCCACCTGCGCCAGGAATGTGCCCGGGCCCCCCGACCCCACCCCGGGCCGGCCCCACGCGCCAGGCAGCGGGCGCACCGCTGGCAGGCAGGGATGGGTCCAGATGTGCGCCGCCCGCCCTCCGGGCGCCCGAGCCCGGGCGGGTTCTGGGCACTGGCTGGCGATCGGGGGGTCGGAGGCGCCCCCCCGTAGATCGCTACCTGGTTCGGAGTCCGCTAGCCGGCACCGTCTGGGCGCAGCTCAGGCCACATTGTGTCTGGCTGTCTGGAGAGTCGGAACGGAGCGTCTGGCTCCTACAGTTGGTTTATTTGGGTGGATGCTGGAAGCTGGCAAGCAGAGCGAAGGAGGCGATGGCCTCTTGTGGGACCGACTCAGAGCAAAGCAAGGATCCCCCAGCCCTCCCCCAAACACACATGGGCAACCCATGGAGAACCCCCTCTCCCGGAGGTGCGGGGCTCACCGTGGAGTTAGCGGTTTCCGAAGAGGAAAAAATGCTGTGGTATTTGCGTTCCCCTTATAAGGGAAATGGCCCCGGTGCTGGCGGCACCTTTTAGCAGCTCTTAAGAAAGGAAAAGCGCTGGAACCCGGGAGCCCGACGCTACCGAGCCCAGGCACCAGCCCAGCTCTGCCAGGAGCAGCAAACTGCCGGGCTCCAGAGCTAGCCAGGGCTCCCTTCTGCCTTGGGTACTGGAAGGGACTGCATGGAAATGACTGGTAGAGAACTGAAACGTAAAAAGAAAATTAGAGTCCCATCTAAAATCCTGTAGGACGAAGACAGCGTTTGGGGCTACTCGACTAACTCTTTCGAATTGTAGGATGTTGGCTGCTTGGAAGGAAAGGGAGGGACTTTAGAGATTATCTAGTCCACCCTTCTTATTTCATTGAAAAGGAAACAGACTTGAAGTGATTCGCCCCAATTCTCAGGGCTAGTAAGTAGCAGTGGTAGGATCTGAACCCAGGTGTAACTTTCCCATATATTATTTCCTAACTTTATGTTATGGGACCTCGTTCTACTGAGGAAGATCTCACCTCCTTTACAATTTAGTACAAAGTATTGAAGAGTCACTGTAAGTAAAAAATGATTTCCCTAATCTCCCCGGAACTTTGCTCCAAGGAAAGGACATGGTGCCAGCACTGTACCCCACTCCCTCACCCTGTCTAAGCCACCATCAGAGGGGCCCTGTTGTCTTCCAACACTCCTGCTTCCTCCTTGGGTTTGAGGAATGAGGATATCCAGCCATTGCACAGTACAGGTGGAGGAGAGGCTGTTCCTATTCCGAGCCCAAGTGTACCACCATTGGCATCTGCCACCCCACTCCCAATCCCCACTAGGCTATTCCCTAAGTGAAAAAAATTCATTGTTACTGCTCTGTGGGAACTCTCCAAACATATCGAGATTGTTGCTTGGACAGCAGACAGTATGTCACCCACCTTTCTACTGCGACAGACTTGGTCTACATCCATAAAGCATTTTAAAATAATATCTGATATTTATGTAACACTTTAAAGGCTGCAAAATGCTTTATATAAATTATCATGATATATATCTATGTTTATATAAGTATATACTAACTATATGGGTGGTGTTATTTGTATGAGTCAGCTTTGCTTAGTAAACAGCATGATGGCCTCAGAGTCAAGAAGACCTGGGTTTAAGTCTTGCCTCTGACCCATTTTGACTCTGTGACCATGAATAAGTGACTGAATCTCTCTAAGATAAATAGAGATATGTATGTGTATGAGTACATATATACATACACATATACATATATACATACACATATATATGTGTGTGTGTGTGTGTGTGTGTGTCTCTCTATATATATAGACACACACACACATATACAGAAACTATAGGGAACTTGCCAGCCTTCAGGGGCAGAGAGAGTTTAATGACCTACAATTTCCAAATACCAGTGAAATCACAGATGCAGCTCATGTCCTGTTACTGCACAGATGGATAGATAAGTAGGTAGATAGACTGACACATATATGTATATATACACACGTATGCATATATTTTGCTATCTTAATGAATGCTACAACACATATTTTTTAAATTATAGTCCAATTCATTTATGAATGAGAATTTTATTAAGGTCAGCTTACCCTTTTCTTTGCTCTGGATATCATTTCTCCTGAGGAAACTTGATCCCACAGTTATCTCTTCCTTTTCTATCATCTCCAATCTCTCCTTTACTGAAAGAAGCCTCTGACTTTAAATATACACAATTCTTCCTTATCTTAAAACAAAAAAAAACAAAAACAAGAACAACTTTGGTCCTTCTCTCCTTCCAGCTATAATCCTATCTCCTTCCTTTCCCAGCCCAGTTCCTCAAAGGAGTATTCTGTACTTACTGCCTCCATTTCCTCATCACTCATCACCCACCTCCCTTAACCTTCTGAAATAACTGCCTCCTCATCAAATCCAAAGGTCTTTTAATAGTTCTTATTCTCCTCTGTCTTCCCACTGCATTTGACATATTGATCACTCCCTCCTTTATGATTCTCTTTGCTTAGCTTCTGAGAGTCAACTTGAAAGGAAATGATCCTACTTTATTACTGGGAGAGGTGAAAAATATGTTTGTATTATGATATGTCCAAAACAGCATTGATTTAACCATTGTAAGAAACATATGGAGTGTGGGATTCACTCCCCAAAGAAGCAGATTCCAAGCACTGACAAATGGTGCCTTACCCTGGTGTAGGAAAGTGTTTGGACCCCATAGCCAATGACAAGAAAAGATTTCTAGTATTTAAGTGTCCCTAAGGTATGTGTGCCAGCTCAGCTCTGCCAGTAAATAGAGATCTAGAACATGGGTCAGCAATCCAAGGGAGAGTTCAATCCAGCTTGCCACCTGTTTTTGTATAGCCTCTGAGATAAGAATGGTTTTTACATTTTCAAAATACAATAAAACTTTATTTTAAAATGTAAAAACCATTCTTCACTCAAGGGCCATGCAAAACCAGCCTAACAGCTGGATTTGGCCAGCTGGCTGTCGTTTAACAACTAGTGATCTAGAACAGGGATGCTGGTCGCCAAAATCAAGTTTAGTCCAACTGGAGAGATCACTGTGGGGGATATGGGATCAGATTGTGAAATCTGTATACAAGGCACAGGAGAAAAGGGCAGTTTCAACACCAATGTCAGCCTAGAGGGCCCTACTGGAAAACTGCTTCAGGCAGCTGCCACAATAGGTAAGAGTGCAAGACTAGAGAAAAAGTGAGCTGCCAGGGAACTTGCACATAAAGACTGTTGTTTCTCCTTCATTATTGGAGAAGACCATGACATCACGGAGGTGATGCCATGACATGCAAGTGAACTGGATTTAAGTGAGGAACAACTGTGCGAGGTCACCTGCCTCACATTCTCTTCCGGAGTCGTCTGGGTCTGGTGGCAAAATATAGCAAATGTAAATATATTCAGATAAGAAGGGAGAGAAGCATCATGGCCTGAAACAAATCTAGAGATGAGAATGAGTGAGATAGCTTGGGGGCTTATTTAAGGACAAGCTTTTCTTGTGTAACAGAGGACTGACCAATGAGTCCAAACTTTGGGAGGATGAACAGACTGCTCCCCGATGCACACCTCACATGGATTTTGGAGTATGTGTAGACATTCGGAACTAGTATGGTCTGCTAACCATGTGACGAAGAGGAGCCTCTTTGATTGGCTCTGGCTAGCGGGTCAGAAATGGGGGTTGATTCAAAAGTCATTATTTGATCTCATCCCATCTTTTGGTTTGATTTCCTCTAGTCTAGTGGTGTTCCAGTAAAAGGAGAGATGTGCTATTGTAAGGGGAGGGGCCTCTGGCCCCGCCCCATCGGAGGTTGACATGGGGTCCATGAATACAAACCTTGATTTTTTTGCCTCTGCATTCGTTTAGGTGAAAGAAAGTATAACCTGTGACTTGATAAGCCTTGAAAAGTCAAGAATCACCACTTACAAACCATCCCTGAGTGGAATTCAGGCTGGGTTTTCCAGTTAGTCCAACATACCGATGTCCCCAGGAATAAGAAGCCATCTCCAGGACCCAGCCCAGAAGTAATGAGGCTTATGCAGTCACAATGCTACATTTGGATATAAACATACTGGAACCAATGAATGCTATATAGAAATTTTGACAAGTCTGAGCCTGTTGTCTTTAGAGACCAAGATGGTATAGGAGAAAGATATGTCCCTACTATCTTAGAAGGAAATCGTTGTTATTTCTGGGGCAGCTAGGTGGTGCAGTAGAGAGAATCCTGGACCTGGAGGCAGGACCACTTATCTTCCTGAGTTCAAATATGATCTCAGACACTTACTAGCTGTGTGACCCTGAGCAAGTCACTTAGATCTGTTTGCCTCAGTTTCCTCATCTGGAAAATGAGCTGGAGAAGGAAATGGCAAACCATTCCATTGTCTTTGCCAAGAAAACCCCAAGTAGGGTCACGAAGAGTCAGACAGTTGTTATTAAACAATAACAACACATGTTTCCGTTCTTCCTATATGTTTGAAGTGATTATCCATTTGTAAAAACTACTTGGTATTAATGGGTTAAATAGAACTGGGGAACCAATCACTGGGAACCACACTAGAATGGAGGTTCAAGCCAATAGCATTAGAGGACATTCCTAATTCCTCCAGGGTAGGGCCCTGACGGAGAAATGTCACCTTACTTGGGAGAGTGAAACCAGATAGTTCACTACATATCATGCAGCTAGATAAACTGATGTTTTTCCAAATTTCTCCTTCAATATAGATATTACCAAAATATAGATTCTGAAAAATATAAAGGGACAAGGAATAAGTTGGCCTTACCCCACGCACTGTGTTTCAAACTTTTCTGATACACTTACCATGTAATATTGTCATGTCATGTAACATCATGAAACATAGTTATCTATGTTTGCATCTTTCCCCACTGATGGAATGAAAACTCCATGAAAGCTAAGGAAAGATAAAAACAGAAAAAAGAAAGGGGGTCTTTTTTATCAATATTGGGGAAAAGACAGGACTCACAGAAGGGATGGGACAGATAAAACAATGTGAACAAATAACAGAAATGGCAGAGCTGCTTGATCACTACCATTACTTGGTGCTTCTATTTTGTTGCCAATGAGAAAGAATTTTGGACTGGAAAGGAGAACGTAAAAATGGCTCCCAGAGAGCTGACAGTCAGGATGAATAAGCAGGCAGTAAGAGAGGACTTAACTGCCCTTGAAGAGTTCAAAGACGAATTACAGTACATTCAATTAGTGAAATACATTTATATGATTACTGAACTGCTGTCAATAATATATACACAATGAGAGAATCAGAGAGGTAACGCAGAGCTAGAGAAGAGCAAATGCTGAAATAACTTTCAAAGGAGGAAATACTAATAATACCCAGATTTTATATAGTACTTCAAGGTTTGCAGAGAACTTTACATACGTCATCTAGAAGTGTTAGCAGAATTTTACTAAGCCAGTCTCTAACCTGAGAATGACGAAACAGCAGGCCAGAGACAAAGTACCAAGTAATCAGGCAGCCATTTAAGTAGTTTCGTTAGGAAGAACAGGTTTGCAAATCAGGAATTCTCCTCATCAGAATTCCACCTTGCTGAAGTGAAGACAGAGATTATATACCTAAATCACAAATGGGAAGAGAGGGGGGAAAAGGCAGGTTAAAAACAATCATTCCCAGGGATTGAGCGTGGTTTTCCACAACAAATCCACAAACGGAAGACAACATAACAATTCTGGAGTCATGTGGGAGCAATAATACTTAAGTCTTTGGGGGTCATTATTTGGTTGGTCACAGGACCAGAGTTCTGTGACATGGACAGGTTCTACAATCTTTGATTTGCTTCACTTAAGATATACAACCGTTGATTGTGAGTGTCGTCAAAGCTCTGGTTGATCATTTCAAGCTGCATTCTGAGTCTGACTCAAACTAGAAAAAGCAATTCTGAAAAAATCTCATCCATTAGTATATTCATTGCACATATCATATCGATTATTATGAAATTCATCATTCCTTTCACAGAGGTAAATGCTATTACGATCCCAATTTTACAGATGAGGAAACTGAGGCAGAGAGATTTAGTGACTTGTCCAGGTCATACAGTCAGCAAGTGTTTAAGGTCAGATTTGAACTTAGCATTCATGACTCTAAGTCCAGCACTTTATTCACTAATTCACCTGACTCCCCCATCTAGATGAATTCAACTTTACTTAAATGGCCAGACCTAAAAAGCAGTCACTAATCGTTCCAAGACAGCTCAGAAGGAGGTCTCCAGTAGAGCATCTCAGGAGTTCATGTTTGGACTTGAACACATTTGTTAGTAACTTGGATAAAGGTATAAGCAGTGTGGTGTCCTCATCAAAACCAAAGATATCATAAAGCCAAGAGGGATAGCTAAAACATTGGGTGTATCAGGCTACAACATTTTACAGAATCTAATAAGATGAAATTTAATAGGAATAAGTGCAAAGTCTTAACATGAGTTCAAAAAAAATCTACTCTAAGGAGAAGATAAAAGAAGTCTGAAAAAAAAGCTGGTGATTGTACTGAGTTCAGTAGGAGTCAACAGGGTGATACGAAATTCAGAAAAGCTAATGAGATCTTGGAATGCATTGAGAGAAAGCGTTTCCAGTAATAGGGAGATAACAGTCATGCTGTCGTCTCTCCTGAGCAGATCATATCTGAAGACTTGTATTCATTTCAGGTTGCCATATTTTAGTGTGGTAAGTAATACTCTAATTCTTTCTCCCAGAGCTGGGCCAGCCACAACTCATTCTCAGGGTTCCAGAGTGCTTTGAGAGATTTGTGAGTACCTCTTCTCTGCAGGGATAACTATGTAGCACAGTGGATGGAGTGCCAGGCCTGGAGTCCGGAAGACTTCTCTTCCTGAGTTCAAATCTGGCCTCAGACACTTACTAGCTGTGTAACCCTGGGCAAGTCACTTAACTCAGTTTCCTTATCTGTAAGATGAACTAGGGAAGGAAATGGCAAGTCTTTCCAGGATCTTCATCAAGAAAGTCCCAAATGGGGTCACACGGAGTCTGACATGACTAAAAAGTGACTGAACCACAACTTCTCTACTGCCTTTGGTTGAAATGCCCACTGGCTGTGTTCTTCCTATTATTAATTGCCAGTTACTAGAACTCCAGTTCTATTTAGCCACTTGGTATTTATTAGTTTTTATTAAAAGGATATTTACTTCAAAATTATATCAAGAATAAATGTACAAATATTTTCAATACCTTGGAGACATAGTCTTTCTTATCAGAATTCCTATATAGCATCAGTCTCACATGTGGCATGATTGTTGACTGTCTTTTCTTAGTTACTGCTAGGCCAGGGTCCCAGGAGGTCACTCCCTGCTCCTCTGGGCACCAATGCTGTATTGGCTCCAAACCCACACTGTGGAACTCTCGGATGCCAGGGGAACTTCTTGTCCTTCTGAAATTCACAATATTGAAAGCTCCACTCTTCACCTAGAACAGAAAAAGACCAATGCAAAAGCCAAGGACCAAGCCACTTTCATAGACCCACATGACCTCAGAGAGGGAGAAGTATTCAAGATCTCCCCTCACAGAGCACTGGGAGTGGAAAAAGTCACTTAGATTCCCCGAAGGGCCCTGAGGTGAGGAGAGATGGCAGAAGCTGACTAAGACTTTTTGAACACCTTTTTAGCCAATAGAAGAGCCTTCTATTCACCACATGGTTAGTCAACTGGAACCACTTGTTTACACATACTCCCTAATCTCTCCAAGGCACTGTCCTTACATGTCATTCTGACTCTCCGTGAAGCAAACTCCCCAGGTTCTCTACATGGAGGGGCACCAAGAGATGCAATTCAAGGCATTCTGCACATATGCAAGACCTCCATTCCATTAGCAAAATAAAAACAAAACAAAAAACTCTGATAGGCAAGAAGGCATCCAAATTAGACTGTGACCTTCCTGAGAACAGTGAGTGTTGCCTTGCTTTGTTTCCAGAGCATTTAATACAGTGCTGGCACATAGTAGGCATTTTTCAAATAAGCACTGATTGACTAACTAATGAAAGGCTACAAGTTCGTGCCGTATCAGAATCAGTTGTTTTGCTTAGAGGATACTCAAAGGGACTTGATGACTCAGATTTCTTCAAGTATTTGAAGGGTAAATTTGATCAAGGGAATGATGTAGCTACAGTTTTCCTGGATTTTAGCAAAATGTTTGGTAAATTATCTCATACTATTCTTGTGCAAAGATGGAGAGATATGATCTAGAATCTCGAAACCAGATGTTAGTACAATTAGATGGTCAAATGGCCCAATGCATAAAGTCCAAATTGCAATGTTAGCTTTGTGCTTTTTTGTCCTTTAGTGGGGAGCTCAAGCTTGTTCTTTCTGGTACCAAATAGTAGAAATGGAAGCAATTGGTAGAAGTCATGAGGAGGCAAATTTAGACTTGACATAAGAAAAAAAACTTCCTAACCATTAGAACTATTCAGAAATAAAACGGGCAGATTTGGGAAGAGTACACGTTGCCTTGGAGGTCTTCAGGAAAAAAGTTAGATGCTTTTTTTCTCCAGTACATTGAGAAGCAGTTAGCATAGTATGTAGAAAATTGGACCTATATCCAGAAAGCCTTATGTTCAAATATGACCTGAGATACTTATTAGCTGAGTGAGCCTGAGCAAATCACTTAATCTCCCTCAGCTTTAGTTTCCATCCTACCTCACAGGCTTGTTGTGAGGCTTAAAAGCAATCATATTTATTAAGTGCTTTGTATACCTTAAACCAAGTGGAGACTAGACCTGTGATTTCATTGGAAACTCCCTAAACGGGTCAGCACATTCTCTTCAATATAATCTTAGAGACATGCCTAGAGGACGGAGAGATTAGCCAACTTGGCCAGACTCACACAGCCAGCATGTTTTAGAGGTAGGAGCTAAACTGAGGTGTTTGTGGCTGTCAGGACAGCTCTCGATCCAGCATAGCACACTGTCTTTCAGTACTATAGGTGTCTCTGATTGTCCATGTATAACCTACATCAGACTGCCTACCATCTCAGGGAGCAAGGAGGGAAGGAAGGAAAGGAATTTGGAACCCCAACATAAAAACAGTTAAAATTTGTTTTTACATGTAACTGGGGAGAAAAAATGAAATATTATTTAAAATAGTATACGTATCTCTATGTATGTGCGTATACATATATATACATATGTACAGTAGACCCTCAGTTTATGAATTCAATTCGTTCCAATATTCTGTTTGTCATGCCATTTGTTCATATTGAAAAGTGAATTTTCCCATAGGAAATAATGGAAAATAACGTAAATCAATAATGTAAAATCAATGTAAATAAAATGATGTAAAATATTCCTATAAAATAATTCTTCATCATTTTAAGTAAGTTTTATGTCCCTAATGTGCCAGAGATATAATAGCGAGGGTTAGTAAACAATAGAAACCAAAAATCAGATAAATTAACCTGCACTTTACCTTTGAGAAGAGTTGTGGCTGGCATAAGGGAGATGAGAGGGAAGAGGAGGGGGAGGAAGGGTTATTGCTTAGAAGGACAGTCTCCTTCTATGAGAACATGGGGGATTTCAGCATAGGGAGTGTTCTCTCTTACGTCACTTTCACTAAAAGTAAGATCATAGCTACTGCCTTCACTTATTTGTTGTTTTTTAGAATCACTTTCATGTTCTGACTCACTGATTTTTTTTCTTTGCGTTTGCTTCTTACTAGGAATCTAACAACGCTTGTTTTTGATGTTTTCTCCGAATGTCACAGACATGTGACATTGCATTATCATTAAGCATCAACCCTTCACTGGCCGTTCAAGTCCAAGCATGATGTTCGTACTGAGAATTTCTGTTCATCTTACAAGACAAATTTAGCATAAAATTTTTCCTCGTCCAGTGAAAAATATGTAAACCAGGTTCTACTGTATATAGCTTTATGTGTATCTGTGTGACTATGTTAATGCATGCATGTGAATTATTGCAGGGTACAGCCCTGGGCAAGTAATTTTATCACTCTGAATCACAGTTTCCTTATCTGTAAAATGAGGGGTACGGACTATATGACCCCTAAATTTCCTTCTAGATGTAAACCTATGATACTGGGGGCAGGGGGAGAGGGTACATTCTAGACAGAATTGTTTCTTACGTTATGGTTAGTATTAAATAAAGTCCCTTTCAAATCTAAAATTTTGACATTCTAATTCTCTGAAGTTGAATAAGGACATTATTATGGCTTGTAAGATTAGAGGACTTTGAGCCAAAAGGTATTTTAGCGATTACAGAAAAATAGAATCTCAGAGCTGGAAGCTACCTCAGAGGCCATTAGTCCAACAATACCTGAACAAGAATCTCTTCCTAGAGTAAGAAGGCCAAAAGAAGGAAAATAGTAAGAGGGAGAAAGAAAAACAGACAAACCAAACACTGAGAGGGACCCACCAGCTGCCACTGTTGCTGCTACTGTCACCAAATGCTCCCCCAGGGCTGGGATGGAGAAGGCTGGGGAAGCAAATGCTTTCCCAGGATTTTGATGGAAAAGGGCTGAAGATCAAAGAAAAGCTGTCACTGACAAAGATAAAGGGTTGTATAGGTCTTCTGTAAATTACAAAACAGTTGGGAAAATCCACAATTTTATTCTGAAGATATTTCGTGCTTAAACTTAACTTTTATTGTTTTTGTCTTACTGTATGTTTCCAAAGTGCTACATTTTTAGCTGCTTTACCTTCCATGATTTTTAAGGAGAAAAACTTTTAAATTTTTAAGAGATTTCTATAGATTCTTATTATCATTGTTTAACTTGTTTAGTTGCCAAAATCTACAAATTTACCATCTGAAATTAAGGGCAGTGAGTGAATATCTAAACATGGCCAGCTTGGGGACCTTGTACACAGAGCACTTTTACTATGGAGCCATCTGGCAAGAGATTTACAACACAAATTAAAACAATAACAACAACAACACGGTTCATTAATCAAGTATCAAACTTCTGAGATTAATTTAGAGCAACTCATCTTGTCCGAACCCTTTTCATTTTGTAGATCAGGATATTGTATCAGAGATGTATTGGCTCTATCTCATCACATTAGTAAATATCGCAGTTGAGATTTGAACCCAAGTCTGCTGATTTCCAAACCAAACTCCCTATATTACAAATCTGACCGCGCTTACCTAATCAATGTTTGTTGAGCTGGTCATTGACCCACAAATAGCTCTTCCGTCATTTTCAAATACAGAGGTCATAGATTCTATTCTGATCTATGGAGACAAAAAGCAGAGGCAACTGTCAATTTAGGGTCCATTTGCTCTACCTTGATCATACTTTCCATTGCAACTTTTTCCTTCCTCATACTAAGATCCACTGACTAATACATACTAGAATACCTTTAAGTTCCAAGTTCTTGAAAATTTTAGATTTTTCAAATTTCCTTACATAAGCAAAATAAAGGCATGAAGACAAGCTTGGAGTCTATAGGCTAAAGTGAGCATTTTCATGGATAAGAATAGTTATATATACTTTGACACAGCTGAATATATATAGAAATATATATTATATTTATATACGAACAGAAAGCGAAAGTAACAAAGAGAAAAGAGAGAGAAACAGAGAAAAAGAGAGTGAGAGAAGTGAGAGAGAGAAGAAATCTATGTGTTATATGTGAATGTTTATGAAGTCTAAGAAATACACAAGTGTAGTAAAATGGAAAGAGTGCCAGGTATGTGGCCAGTTTCTCTCTGTGTGCCTGAAAGACAATATTGAGCCTTCTTCCTGACTTTTGAAAAGTGGCAAAAACAAATTTGACTCTCATTTCTAAAGAACTGGGAAGACCTACATGAAAGATATTGTTTATTAGTCTGTTACATTTTCCTGACTCCATGCCTCTGTTTCCTATACTAAAAATGCCCTCTTTTTACTTTCTGAATTTCTACTTTTCTTTTAATGCTCAACTCAGATCTCCCCATGGATGAAGTCTTCTGATCTCCACAGCTGGGAATGACGTTAACCTTCATAGAAGCCATATAGCATTTATACTTCACTAATGCATGTAACAGCTAGAATATTTTGGAATAACTTTGCAGACATATCATATCTACCAACTAGAGTGTAAGTTTCATGGGGACAGGTACCGTGGCATTATCGAAAATTTTGTATCTCCCTCAGGGAGTTGCAAAAGTATCCTGCGTGCAGTAAGTACTTAATAAATGTTTAAAGGAAAGTGTTTATCAAAACAAAGTGAGGGTCTTTTAAAATTAGTCAAGATGCTGAAGCAGTGGGGAAGAAAGGTTGCAAACTCCCCTGAAATACTCCAGACAGATCTTGTAAATGTCCCAGACCAAATACTTATGGAGAAATCGAAGACAGTTATAATGAGTCACTTTCCGGTCTAGGACACAGGAAGACAGAGAGGTGTGTGGTCACTGAGGACAGGGTATGGCCAGTAGCACATCTCAGTGAACATTCTAGCACAGGGAGAAACTGTACCAGGGCAAGAAGAGGTTCTGGATTGCTACCTGAGCACCACAGGGCATAGGAACAGGTGCCTACTGTCAGCTTTGTTGTTTATAATCTGGTTCTAAGTCCAGGTCCAGGTCACAGATCCAGGGAAGATGAAGGTGGAGACCTTCACCCAGGGATGACATTGTTTCTTAGCATAGGGATCCCAAGAGAACAACTTTGGATGGACGCAAGCAGCAGTGAGGTGATTTGAACCCCAGGAGTAGAATGGAGTCTCGGTTGTAGCTTCTAGCCTAGTCTAAAGCCTTCCAGAGAACTAACCAAAACTAACCAGAACTAACCAAAGGAGACTCTACTGTTCTGTCATTCTGAAACACCAAAACTTCCTGTTTGGTTGATAAAGGTTGAGTCTACCTACAGTCTACTCTTGCTCAGACCCAAATCCATAGTAGAAACTTGCAGAGCTCAGACCAAGAGGTAGCAATAAGACTCTATCATGGATCAGATGACTTTGGGAGCACTATAAGCTTGCAGGTTCCCAGTCTGAGTTGTTCCTGAGATTCCGGAATAATGCAACACCCAACATTCCCCCCAAATGGCAGAAGGGCCACCCCAGACTTCAGAATTGTGCAAAGCCTAGACATAATAAATCTGGTTAGGAAACAGACTGGAAGAATGAAGCAAACCATCAAAAGCCATATGGGGATAGGGACTCTAAAGATACAAATTAGAAAGAATGACCCCAAAATATCTACAAAGAAAACCTCAAAGGAAATCACAGCTTGGTACAAATTCAATAAAATTCCTGAAGAAGATGAAGCAAGAATTTCAAATAACAGCTTAAATTTTTTAAATAAATAAGTGAAATGGGGGTACTCAAGGAAAAACTGGAAAAGAAATGAAAGTTATGGAAGAAAAATTGGAAAGACAATTAACAGCTTGACACAAGAGGTACAAAACCTTGTCTAAAGCAATTAGAGTGGATGAAATAGAAGCCAACAATTCCAGGCAACAAGAAGACATATTCAAACAAAGTCAAAAGACTGAAAAAATAGGAAAAAATGTAAGGTGTCTTATAGCAAAAACAACTGAGCTGGAAAACAGATCAAGGAGAAAAAATTAAGAATCGTGGGACTATCTGAATACCATGGACAACAACAACAAAAGCCTAGACATCTTAATTCAAGAAATCTTAAAAGAAAATTGTCCAGATCTCTCAGAACCAGAGGACAAAGTGGAAATAGAAAGGATTTATATAGGCATTTCCTAAAAGAAACCCCAAAATAAAAACTTTGAAAACCAGTATAGCTAAAATCCAGAGTTCTCAGGTCAAAGAAAAAATAGCAAAAGTGTCAGAAATAATTCAAGTATTGAGGAGCCACCGTCAAGATTACACAAGATTTGGCAGCCAGCACTGTCAAATACCAAAGATACCATATTCTAAGAGGCAAAAGATATAGGATTACAGCTAAAAAGAGCTTACCTAGAAAAACTGAATATAATCCTACAGGGGTGCAAATGGATGTTTAATGGAATAGAGAACTTCTAAGCATTCCTGACAAGAAGATTGGTGCCACATAGAAACTTTGAAGTTCAAATACAGGAATTAAGAAAAATGTAAAAAAAGGTAAACATGAATGAACAACCATAAAGGACTAAACAAGAATTAATTGTTTACATTCAAATATGGGGAGATGGTTCACAGCCTTTCTCTGTGTTAGAATGCTCACTGAGATATACCACTGGCCAGATTCCATCCCCAGTTCCCACAGTTTCCTCATCTGTCTCCCTATACTGACCTAGCCTGGAAAATGACTCACTATAACTTTGTCTTGGATTTTCCCCTCAGGATTTCATTTGGTGTATTTGCATTACATTATAGCACATCTGTAATGTCCTGATGATCTTAAGAGAAGAATGAAAAGAGAGGAAGAGAAGGAAAAGGGAGGTTAGGGAAAATTATTTCATGAAATCAGAGTGTACAAGTGCAGTGATGAACATCTGAAACTTGAATGTCACTCTCCTCTGAATTGGTAAAAAGGAGGAGAGACTACACACATATACTCACAAGTGGGTATAGAAATATATTTCACTCCTATAGGGAAATAGGAGGGAAAGGAGAGAAGGGATAATTAATTGGAAAGAGTACAGATTAAGGGAGTATCCTAAGCAAATCAAGCTAAGGTATAAAAGATATTTATACCTCATTGAATGGGAACCTCAGGGGGTAGCCATCAATTGGAGAATGACTGAATAAGTCATATAGCATATAAATATGATGGTATAGTATTGGGCTGCCAAAAAATAATGAATGGGATGATTTCAGAGAAACCTTGGGAGACACATGAAATGATGCAGAATGAAGTGAACAGAACCCAGAGAATAATGTATGCATTGATAATAATTTGGTAAAGACATAACTTTGAAAGAATTAGGAATTCTGATCAATGCAATGAGCAATCATAATTCCAGAGGACTCATGATGAAACGTTGCCTGCCTCCTGATGGAGAGGTAAGGAGCTCAGAGGGAAGAATGAGATATATATTTTCTTTGGACACAATGAATACAGAAATCTGTTCTGCTTGATTATACATGTTTTCAATAGATATTATTTTTCTTTCTTTCTCAAAAGAGAGTATGGTTTGGGTGGGAGAGAGACAGGGTAGATTTTTGCTATGTGACAAAATACATATAATTTTAAATTTAAAGAAAATAATAACACAAAATTTCTAAGAAAAGAGGAGGAAAATAAAGTGCCCTTATGACAGATAACATTTTTTATTACTCAGGAGGATCATGGATTTTAAAGAAACAATAGTTCAAATAACACAGCAGAATAATTTTCATGCAAAATCTTGATGGGCTATTGCTCTGCTCAAAGCTCTTCAATCTCTCCCTATCAATATCATCAAACACTCCTGCTTGGCATCAGATGCTTTCTACAATGTCACTCTTTCCATCATTATTTTATATTTCACCCCTCCTCATACTCTCTACACCAGCCAAACTGGATGATTTTCTACCATGAATATGCGCTGTGCAGTCTCTCCTCTGTGCTTTTACTCACACATCAGGGGAGTCCCTAATCAATTTGATAAGTTTCCCCAATCAGTCCATGCCTTTATTTATGGAAGTTCCTGGGGGACATCTCCCAATAAAGGGAAGAAATGTATCCTTAAAGGATACGGAGAACCCCTCTGATTTTTGGCTAATGATTGGTCTGCCTCCAATATAAATGGTGACTGACAGGGAACTCTTATCTGAAGAGCTATCCTTCCCCTGTGCGCTATAAAAGTGAACTAATCAGTTTTTTCTTTCTCTTCCTTGGACCACCAGACATGAGTGAAGCAGACTGACTATTCCTCAGGTGGGCGGAGAGAGAATTTCTCCCTTTCCCCCACTCACCAGAAATAATAAATGACCACTTTCAGGAGAAGCACATTGCAAATACTGCTTGACTATTACTTCCAGAAAGGTCACAGAAAGAGGGAAATAATTGGCATGGACAAATCTATTTCTATTTTTTTTAACTTTAAACAATTTTATTACACAAAGGTCATCACATAATTGGATATTTCTCTGCTTTGAACACAATTTTAATTAATCTTCATCTGCACAGAAAGGCTGCTTCTGAACTTTCCTTCTAGCGATGGCAAATTCTAAAATTCTGATTTAACGGAATAAAAATAAAAATGCCTCAGCTGGTTTAAGTTGAAAGCAGAACATTGGTACATGGATCTTGCACCCAGTATTAGGAATGTACAAATGTCTTTATTCAAAAAATACAAAATAAATTATCTTTATCATGGATAACGACAGTAGTAAACCATTACATATTTTGTCAACTGAAACCAGTAACTGAAGGTTGTAGTGATTTTCTTAAACATCAGCCTTTACTTCAGTCCTCTCTCCAACTGACTTTTCCGAAGTTAGCAAAGAACACTGCCTTGGGTCTTTGCTTGCATCATAGATCATAATGATAGAGCATTATGCTAGGAAATTAGAACATGCCACCTCCCATGCCTCCGCCCATGCCACCCATCCCTCCCATAGCAGGTTCTTTCTCTTTAGGAATTTCAGTAACAACTTCCGCTGTAGTTAGCAGAGACGCTCCACCAGCAGCATCCAACAAAGCAACCTTAGTTGGGTCAATTATTCCTTTTTCAACCATATTCACAGAATCTCCAAGCATGGCATCATAACCTATCTCTGAGGAGCTTTGTAAAAATTTTTCAACTCTCAGTGAGCCTTCAACACCTGCATTCTTAGCAATGGTCAATGCAGGAATTTCCAATGACTTCTTTATTATTTCTAGACCAATTCTTTTATGTTAATTAACTGGAGTCAATGTTTCTAAGGCAGGAATACATCGAAGCAATGCACAGCCACCTCCCAGAACTATGCCTTCTTCAACTGCAGCACATGTAGCATTAAGTGCATCAGTAACCCGGTGTTTCTTTTTCATTCACTTCTACATCACTTGTTCCACCAACCTTTATCACAGCAACTCCATCAGAAAGTTTGGCCAAATGTTCATTTAATTTTTCTTTCTCATAGTCACTAGTAGTAATCTCTAATTGTTTAATCATTTCTTGAACACGTTTTTCAACTTGGGATTTTTCACCCTTTCCTTTCAAAAGCATGGCAGCATCTTTGGCACAATGACCTCTCCAACTTTTCCGAAATCATGAGCTTGAATATCCTCAAGATTAAGAGCCAATCCCTCTTCTCCAAACACTGTACCACCAGTAGCCATAGCCATATCCTTAAGCTGATTCTTCCTGTTGTCACCAAATCCTGGAGCTTTTACCGCAACAACCTGCAGCCCAACTTTTAGCCTGTTCAAAACCAACCTACTTAGTGCTTCTCCAATGACATCTTCAGCAATAATGACTAAAAGCTTACGATGGGCATTTGCAATTTCGAGTGCGGATACATTAGATTGGACACTAGAGATCTTTCTTTCACTTAAGAGAACATAAGCATCCTGGGATTCACATTTCTGACCTTTAGCCGTATTAATAAAATATGGAGAGATATAGCCTCTGTCAAACTTCATGCCTTGAATAATTTCCAATTCATCATCCAGTGTTTTTCCATCCTTTACTGCGATGACCAACCTTTTTCATTGCATCAGATATTATGTTGCCAATTTCTCGGTCTCCATTTGCAGAAACTGTAGCAACCTGAGTAATTTCTTCAGGGATTGTGACAGGTTTAGACTGCTTCTGAAGCTCAGTAGTGACAGCATCCACAGCCAACATCACACCTCTCCTCATCTCCACTGGATTTGCTCCTTTACTAATCTTCTCAAAGCCTTCCTTAGCAATGGATCGTGCAAGGACGGTAGCTGTGGTAGTGCCATCCCCAGCCTCTTCATCTGTGTTATTGGCAACATCCTGAACTAGCCTGGCACCAATGTTTTTATATTTGTCCTCTTGCAACCGTCACACCATCTTTTGTTACCTTGGGACTTCCCCAACTTTGTTCAATGATCACAGTTCTTCCCTTTGGCCCCATAGTAACAGCAACTGCATCTGCTAAAAGATCTACACCTTGAAGCATTAAGGCTCGGGCATCTGCTCCAAATTTGACGTCTTTAGCATAAGCACGTGTCAGGTGGGTGGGCCGGTGCCCTAGACACTGATCTTATCTGGCGAAAGATTGTAGACAACCAGAGCATTTCTGCGGGGGCAGGCAGACAAGCGCACGGTGCAGATCGGCAGGAACAAGTGAGGGATACACGTATGGGGCACACACGGCAAAGATTCCAAACTACAAATCTATTTCTAGCCCCACTTTTTAGTGTAACAAAGAACTGGAAACAAAATGGACACCTTTCAATGAGAGAATGGCCGAACAAAGGACGGCATATGAGTGTAAGGGAATATTGTCGTTCCATGAAAATATGACAAAAGAGATAGATTCAGAGAAACTTGAGAAAAATTGTATCAACTGATGCAGACTGAAGTAAGCAGAACCAGAATAATTTGTATGACTGAAATACTGTAATGAAAAACAACTCCAAAAGATTTAGGAGCCCTTGTCAATGCATTGACCAATCATGATTCCAGAAGATCCATGATGAAGGATATTTTCTGCCTCTTGGCAGAGAAGTGATGGGCTAGAGATACAGAATGAGACATGCATTTTCAGACATGGGCAACATATGATTTTTCATTGCATGACTACACTTATTTGTTATGAACAAGGATTTTAATTTAAGGGAGGGGGAGATGTTTGGCAAGGGAGTGAGTGGGCAGTAATAGTGGGGGGGGGGGGAGGGGGCTGGGAGAAAGAAAAAGAAAAGTGCCAAAGAAATGTTTTGAAAATTCACTAGGTAGCAAAAGGAAGATTGGAAGAGAACACAGGTGAGCAAAATAAGAGTGATATTATCATGCTAAATTAACATAAACTTTTTAAAAATGTAGTAAGAGTTCACAGTTATCAATAATAACAAAAAAGAAGTACATTGCAAGCTTTTGCACTTGTATCCAGGTGGCCTGAGGTTCTTAGATCTCAATTTTCTGACACTTTCTGCCTTTCCGTCTCCTGTTCTGAGTGCAGGTCAGAAACTAGAATGTCTGAATTTGGACTTTTAACTGCTTAAGCACTCAGTGAATTGAGAGCATTCCTGCAGAAATCCATGACATTGGTAGACATGTGGCTTGTGAAGAGAGATTTTGAGAGTCAGTTTTCTCAGTCTTTAAGGTTGCCTTATGGGTAACACTAAATGTGATAGCTCTGAAATTCAAGGCACTGGGAACCATCTCACAGGACACCTCCTGAAGAAGGAAGACTATTGCCAATATGATCCTTATGGTTGGAATGAAAATGAAATGAAAATGAAAGCATTTTATGGGAGAGGGAAGAATGAAGCTGGACCTTATCACTCCTTCCCCGTTACTGTGGGTTTCTTGGAGAGAACAGGTCCAAAGAGAGGGGAACTGCTTGTTGGGCAGTATCCTCCACCCTTCACCCCACTCCAGAAGTATGTTTTCTTCAGGGAATATCTATTTTTAATGGACTATTTGAATATTTCATGTGTATCTCTATCTCTGAATATTTTAAATCATGAATTTTCTGTCTGTGCAAAATAAAGGCTGTCCCATATCCAACAGGCATTTAATATCTTCAATGTTGGTGCAGCAGCTGGGGATTCTCTTACCTATGAATATATTTAGAGCTTTTCCTGGGGTACTCCAAGTGGGGATGATAAGCCAGGTGGAAACTGACCTTTCAGAGACAAACCTCTGACATCAAACCCAGTCCTCATGAGCCCTTATGAATCTTTGAGGGGTCCTGTGCCACAGATTATACTTGGAACTACTGTATTTCCCCTCTTCACCTGCTAAATTACCTTTCTCAAACCCCACTCAAATCTCTCCCAGGAAACTCATGCTTTTTTTTTCACGGTTAGTAAAATCCATCCAAGAAATCCTCTCTTATTTGTCTAGTTAATAATGATCCTCCCTATTCAGATGTCTCATGGAACATTTTTGTGATTCTCAAATGAATTTACCCTGCAAGATACTGTAGTTAGCTGTATGGATAGCCTACTTCCTTACCATATTGTAGAGGAACTGCGTCAGATCTTATGTGATGTCATTTGGTGATAATAATAGCTAACGTTTATGTAATGCTCTAAGATTTACAAAGTTCTTTACATGTTAGCTTTTTTAATCTTCATAACAACCTTGTGAGACAGATACTATAATTATTTTCATAATTAATCATTTTAAAGATTTGGAAGCTGAAACTGAGTGGTGAAGTACCTTATTCAGGGTCACGAAGCTAGGTAAGAGTCAGAGTCAGGATATGAACTCAGCCCTTCCCGATTCCATCCTTTGGGCCACCCAGTTGCCTTAAGGGATTTCTTATCGTGCAGGTTTCACTAAGATTTGCGTTTGGATCACGGGATTCCGAGGCCAGAGCACTAACTATTAAACCATGGAATCACTGTTGTTCTGTGTTCCATCCTTCAGACAAAATGTGTTATGTGATCAAATTAAAACTATTGCTATAAAACAAGTATTTAACAAAGGCTACTTCTTCCATTCCTTTGGAGATATTTCATGAAGGGGCAAAAATTAAAAAAAGGTGTGCTTTCAGAGCTATACTTTTTCCCTCAAGCAATTCCCATATCAACTTAAAATTCTGCCTTTGAGGGAGAAAATATGAGTAAAAGGAAAAAAAAAAAAAAACCTGATCAACTCTGTGGGGTTGAACAGGGAGTGGGATTTACGTATCCCGTGTGTCAGTTCCTAACCTTCGCATTTTGCAGACAAGGCCCAGGGTGAGGTTCTCATCATCTTACTCTTGGCACAAAGGGTCCACAACTGTCTCATTATGTTATTGAAATAACTTTCATTACCTCAATCCCCCAAAGCAAAAAGTCCCTCTCCACCCAAAACAAAACTTCGGATCCCAGACTTCATTGCATTTGTGTTTTCCATGAGCTATGTATGAGACCCACCCTGGGGTTCCCTGTCATTTTTTTCTCCCAGACATGACATATTTAGTATAATGATGGAAGGAATGGAGAAACAATGTGAAAGGCTAACAAAGAATTTGGGATTATTTTTGCTAAAAATGAAACACAGGACAAGTTATATGTATTGAATATCTACTATGTGCTCAACATATGCCAAGTATGGTTGAGAACATATCACAAAATCACAGAATTTGAGAGTTTAGAAGGGACCTCAGAGGTCAGTTAGTCTTATCCACACCAAGTAGGAATCCCTAATACAATATACCTCCAAAAGGGTATCCAGCTTCTGGCTAAAGATCTCTAAGAAGGGAGAATCTACTACCACCTTTTAAAGTAACACATTCTACTTTGGGATACCTAATTTTAAGGATTTTTTTTACCTGATAGCAGCTCTAAATTGGCTTTTTAACATTTTATCCATTGTTCCTCATTCTACCCTTGGTGGCCAAAAATACCTGAACACAGCTGTTATTTGTTTATATCAAGTCAACAAGCTTTGATTAAGGACCTTACTATGTGTTTGGCAGTAGGGACACAAAGAAAAGTGAAAACCAGTTCCTGTTCTCAAGGATTTCACAGTCTAATGGGGGGGACAATTAAGCACAAACTAGATATAGATAGGCTAAATTCAAAATAAATTCAGAGAGAAGGGACTAAGGTTAAATTCAGAGAGAAGGGGACAAGCTTCTTGAAGAAAGTGGGACTCAAGGTGGTTGTAGTTGTTCGGTTATATCCGACACTTCATGACCCCATGTACCATAATCTCCATGGGGTTTTCTTGGCAGAGTCTCTGGAGTGGTTTGCCATTTGATTTTCTAGTGGACTAAGACAAACAGTGGTTAAATGATTTGCCCAGGGTCACATAGCTAGTGAGTGTCTGAGACCAGATTTGAACTCATCTTCCTGACTCCAGGCACAGTGGCTCTAACCACTGAATCACCTAGCTGCCTCCTAATAAAGGAATGAGTTGGTTCCATTAGGGCTTGAACCCAGGACCTACTGCATATAAAACAGATGTGATAACCACTATGGAACCATCACCCTAGGACTCATGGTTAAACATTACCATTTCCTTCAACAGATTCTGATATGACGTGGACTCAATTGACTTTCACATTTTTGTGATCTCTCATGAACTTACCATTCAGTCATGTATATCAGCTCTTCTGGTATCTTATCCCCCACTAGACTGTCAGCTCCATTAGAGACTGACCTTCTGAAGTTTATCAATGTCCCAGCTTCAACTGTCGTACTCAGAACCAAACACAATACTCCAGATAAATACTCCTGATTAGAGCAGAGCACAATGGGATTATCGTGTTCTCTGTATTCCTGGAAACCATGCCTTTCTTAATGTAGCTCAAAATTGAATTAAGTTTCTTGGCTCCCCTACTACCTTACTGATTTACATTGAGCTTTCAATCCCCTAAAATCCCCAGATCTTTCAATAATGCACCAAATCATCATTTATTTCTAATACTTGTTACAATCATGCTTTATGTACAGATTATAGTTATGAAATTGTAGTCAACCCTTACTTGCCAACCAGAATCAAAATAGTTGGAAAATAAGATGTTCTATTTCTAAGTGAATACACAGCAGAGGAAATAGAACTGATCTATTCTACCCATTCATACCACATTGTACCAACAGGCAATGTGGAGTAGTGGATAGAGAGATGGACTTGAAGTCAAGAAGGTCTGAGGTCAAGTCCTACCTTTGACCCAGAGGCTGTGTGACTTTGAGTAAATCACTTAACCTCCCAAAGCTCTGGATAATTCTCTAAGACTCGAAGTTATACATCAAGTGCTCTCTACGTTAGTAGAGAGAGTTGGAGCACCTTAGAATTTCCCATATCAATGAAATATGGATTTAATCCCTATCCATAGTGTATGAAACATTTCTCTTGCATTACAAACTCCAATTGGCAGCTTTTCATAATAAGAAGGTAAGATTAACAAAGAAGGCTAGAATATTCTTCTTTCATCATCACTTGACTACCCTTGACAGTTCACAAACTTTTAAATTTTAGAACTGGTAGAGATTTCAGATGTGATTTAGTTTAACATTCCCATCTTACATCTGAGAAAACAAATCTACTGAGGTGAATAGTATGTCATGTAATGACATATCTGGGATTCAAACCCACATTCCTTAATTCCCAGGATAGTGTCCTTTCCATTTCACACACTGCCTCAAAAAAAAAAAAAAATCTGCTTCTCTAAATAAAGCTTGTTAGTATCCTCATCAAGAAAGACCATAAATATTTACTTTGGGTCATGTAGATTTGTTTTTCTCCAAACTTAATTGGCATATTATTTAGCTTTGCTTCTCGTGAGCTCTGACTAGAATGTGGTCCACTTAAACATGGCATCATTTAGCTGTTTTAACTTCCATAGTTAATTTCTTCTTGATTGCCCTAGTTCCAACATTAATGAAATAATTCTAAATGCCCTTTGAAAAAAAGAATAAGAATGAGGCAGTGGGAAGATCGAGGATATAGAGTTATATTTCCATCTATGAATTGTGGTCAGTCCTAGCTAATATATAAGGGGGTGGGGTTAAAGGAGCACATGGGGATAATATCCAGGGTAAGGTCTCAAAATCCCTCCCCAGAGTAAGAAGCTTTCATATGTTTAGCAGACTGCTCCTGTCCCTTAGCAGAAGGTTGTAATGGCTTTCAGAACTCTCTCAACACCCTGGTTGGAGAAAAGAAATGAATAAAGTCAGATTGGACCTCCTCTTTGTAATTTTAAGAGAAACTCTAGAGACTTTGCCTTGGAATTTCTCTCCCTTCTTCCCTTTTTTCTTCTATAGATCGCTCTAAAAGCATTGGATTTGAAATCAGAGGATCTAAGTTCAAATCCTTGCACTGCTACTGTACAATCCAACTTCATCTATAAGTCAATGAACATGTATTAAGCTCTTATTATGAGCTAAGCACATTGCCAGGTTCTGGACTCCCTGATTAAATTAAGAGAATGAGATTCCTAGCAGCATCAGTTCTCAACCTATACTTGGTATTGGTTAAAAAATAAAAATAAAAAACTTTCATCACTGGACTAGATTAGGTACCTGACACCCAGGAGCAATCAAACACAGTATTTAATAAACCCAAGCACTTTAACTACTGGGATAAAGATTCACTATTAGTCAAAAACTATTGGGAAAGCTTAAAAATAGTATCATGCAGAAATTACTTTGAGACCAACATCTCTGCTATGTACAACAGTAAGTTACAAATGGATACACAGTCTAGAGCTAAAAGGTTGCATAAAAACAAACTGAGAGAGCAGAGGAGATCCAAACAAGGGTTAGAAAGGCTCACTGGTGACAAAAAAAAATATTTTGTTTATTTAAAAAAAATTGAAAAGTTTTTCTACCAACAAAAGTATTGCAGCTTGCAGCTAGAATGAGAAATATCTTTGCAGGAAATATCTTTAATAAAAGTCTGATATCCAAGATATATAGGAAATTGATTCTAATATACAAGAAGACCCATTCCACAATAGATAAATTGTCAAAGGATATTAAGTCAGTTTTTTTTTTAAAAAGCCAAACTATTAATGACCCCACATAAAAACATACCAAATGCCTAAAAATAAGAGATATGCAAATTAAAACATTTACATTAACAGGTCCTACCTCACACCTATCACTTTGGTAAAGATGACAAAAAAAGAAAATGACAATTGTCAGAGGAGCTGTGAGAAGATAGACACGGTAACATACTAACAGAGTATACCTGTGAAGTGGTCCACCATTTTGCTAATAATTTGGAACTATGTCTCAAAATTCCACTGAACTGTACATGGCCTTTGACTTTGGGATACCACTAGATTTATGCCCTAAAGAGATCAAAAAGGAGGGAAAGACTCATATGGACAAAAATATTTGTAGTAATACTTTTTTGTTGCAGCAAAGAACTAAGAAAAAATATGGGTTTTTCCCCCAACGCCCCATCAATTGGGGAATGACTGAACAAAAAAAATGCATTTTACAAATGTCAAGGAATATTTTTATATCAATTTTTTTTAAACAAGGACAGATTCTGAAAGAGCTCAGAGGACTTGCTTGAACTGAATAAACAGAATCAGGAGAACAATTTATATACCACTACAATATTGTAAAGGAAAAATAATTATGAAAGGCTGAAGTACAGTGGTCAACACAGAGAACAGCGCAGAGCTTGGCACAAAGTGAAAGTGGAATAAATGCTTGTTCATTGATTGACAAGGGAGATTTGTGCTTAGCCAATTCCTTATTCAAAATTTTGTTCTACCTACATAAAGAGAAACCTAATCAATTGATTCGTCTCATAAAATAATTAATATATAAGGGACTACGGATTCATAAACTATTTCATCTGATTCTGTGACTCCCAACCTCAGTGTCAATTCAAGTCTGTTCTCTCTTTATTTGACTCATGAAGGAAGAATTGTAGAGATGTAGAGATGTGAAGAAGGAAGAATTACACAGAGAAGGTGTTTCTACCCAAAAACATAACCATTACAGAGATTAGGGCTGGAAATGTAGATATGGGAACAATCTAGTGGGGTCCATCTGCTTGATGGAACTTGAAATTTCTACCACAGAAGTTGCATTCCTTTTCCTTATCTTAAGATAAAGGAATCTATTAAAATGCGAATACCTAAAAGGTAGGATATTTTAAACTGTTACCAGTCACATCTTAGTGTGAATTGGGGAAGGTAGTGAGTGGAAGAGACAAATTTATCTTCACGGTTTTAGCACTATTTGATCAATGAGTAGTAACATAGAAAGTATAATGGCATTCCTAATTTTGCATGCTGAACAAAGGCTTTCTGAGGGTTAGTGTTTTTATAAGATAATAGATTAAGAATTTGATGGGATTTGAGAGATCACCTAAACCAAAGGTGGGAGACCTGAAGCCTCGAGGCTGCATGTGGCCCTCTAGGTCCAAAGTGTGGCCCTTTGACTGAATCCAAACTTCACAGAACAAAACCCCTTAATAAAAAGATTTGTTCTATAAAACTTGGACTCAGTCAAAAGGCCACACCCAAGGATCTAGAAGGCCTAGAGGTCACAGGTTCCCCACCTAAACCGACCCCATCATTTTACAGATTTGGAAAACTGATCACACCAATGGAAATAGTAAAGAAAGGATTTCAACCTAGATTTTCTGACTTCAAATCCAGTGTTCTTTCTGCCACAACACACTGATTGTGCATAACAACATATTTCCTAAGATGAAGTACCCAGAACTAAGTACTCACTGACTTAGGATATCTCAGAGTTGGAAGGGATCTCAGAGTTCATTCCAACCAGCACCTACACAAGAATCTCTACCACAACACACAAAGCATGACTTAATCCAAAGGAATGATTTACACCATGAATCACAAGCATGGACTATTTAGGGACCTGAAACTTTGGGCTCCTATGAGCTTCCAATGCCCTATCTCAAGCCCAGAACACACAGTTTCTTCCTATGCATGGCAATCTCTTCTCTTCGGAGTTTCTAGGGTAGGAATTTACAGAGGTCATGCACGGCCCATTCCCCCAAGACAGTGAAATGGATAAATGTTGCCAAAGGAAAAAAATAGGGAACCACAGTTCTAAGACAAACAACTATATCCTTTCTTTCCCTCCAATCTTCCTTCCCGCAGTGGTTCCTCTTTAGAAATCTAGTCTGAAGGACTGAAAAGAACCACCAATCCTTTAGCAATGTCAGACTTATCAGACCTTTCTATTTAGTGTGACCAGCTGTGCTTGTGAGCCTCAGGCTAGGTCAGGCTAACTAGTCTTTAGAGCATCTCAGTTTGTATCAGTGATGCACAAAGAATAAGAAAGGATAATGCCCTTCTAAATCTAAGCTTTCTGTGTGTGTTTAAATATATCCCAGCCTAACACTTGGGGAAAGGAGCTCTGCTTTTTAAATATTTGTAGGCTTTTTCATTTAGAACCACAGAATTCCTTGCATTTTACTCAGGCAGAATTTTGTATAGGCAATTAAGCTACATATTCATACCACATTCATTTCATGACTATTCTTGGAAAATGAAAATTATAAGAGTGTGCTGATACTGAAAAGACCACTGCAGGACAACAACTTAATTTTTAAAATTCAGAGGGTTGGAGATTTGTTTGCTTTTTAATCAATCAAAAGCATTTATTAAGCACCTGCTATGTGCCAGATGCTTTGTTAGGCTCTGGGAATACAAAGCCAAAAAAATGAAATAGTCCCTCCCCTCAAGAAGCTTATATTCTTATACAGGATTGGGGGCATGAGACAGAGGACATTAAAAAGCTTTTAGTAAAGCTTTTTTAAAAATAAAAAGCTTGGCTAAGAGCATTCCAGGAATAAGCCCCACCTTTCTAAACCTAAATTTTTAGGTTTCACTTCGACGTTTGGCTGGATCGGCGATTTCCTCAGTTTTGGTTTTTCCTCCACGTGTATAAATTGTAACCCATCCACATGTTCTCATAACAGCTCTTATCTGTGTCATCCTCCTTAATCAATACAGACCTTCCTCTGGTTCTTACAATCATTTACAGTGACCACTGAAGCACTCAGTCTATCCCTTTGTTAACTCTCACTCCCTTTCCACTTCTTCCATGTCCTTGATGAATTTTATGAAAAATACACAGATGATAAATTAGATGTATAAATTATAAATACTTAGATTATACATAATAATATTATATATACATATATATAATAAATGCTTAGATTATAATTATTAAATGCCTCTGCTTTGGCCTCCAGGAGACTGGCTTCTCCAGCCTCTTCTTTCTTTACTTCTAAATGACTCCCCCATAATTTTCTCAAATATATTTTGCTCATTGGGCCAGTCACTCTTTGTTTATGCTGTCTCCCCATTCTGAAATGCTTTTCCTTCTCTTAGTCAATTCATATCTGTCAGGAGAGACCTGGTTTCTATCCCCAAATCTGCCACTAACTCGCCATGTGATTTTGGGCAGGTCACTTAACCCCCGTGAAACTCATTCAGAACAGTATCTGGCACACTGCAGGCACTTAATAAATCCTTTTTGATTAATTAACTCAGCTACATCATCTATAAATTGAAGGGATAGGCCTAAATTTCTGGGGTCTCTTCCAAGCTTTTAAAATCCACATAATTCTATAAAAGCTCTTTCAAGATTCCCAATTACTTTCTCCAAGAAGACATCATGATATAGTTGACAGCATGCTGGGCTTCGAGTCAGGGAAACACAGTTCAGATCTCATCTCTGACAGTTTTTGGCTAGCTGTGTGACAATGGGTACATTACTTCACATCTTTCAGCCCCAGTTTCTTCAGGTGTAAAATTGAAATGACATTGTCTGTAGCGCCTACCTCATAGTATTGTTGCGCAAAATCTTAAAGCATGATATCAGTGCCAGTTACCATTACCATCATCATCATCATCATTAAAAAAAACCTCTCCTGACATCCTTACCTTGCTTTGGTCACTTTTTCCCTTTGCTCTCTTGAATAATTGGAATTGCATCAGTTCAGTTCTCTGGAGAGTAAAGAGCTCTTTAAAATAGCTTAGCTTATTTTGATCCCTAAGTCTTATTAGTGTGTTCTTAGCTCTATGTATCTCCACTTAGTCAGTCAGTCAACAAGTATTTATGAAGTGCCTCCTATATGCCAGGCACTATGCTAAATCCAGGAGATACAAAGAAAGGAAAAACACAGAAAACACAGTCCATGTCCTCCAGAAGCTCACAATCTAATGGGGAGATGATTTGGGAAATTCCTGAAGTCCAAGCAAATAACTCCATGTGGCAGGAATTTGTGGTTGGGGTTTGCATAGAGTCAAGGAGATGTTTTGATTGCCTGAAGGATCAACAGGGACCAGGTTGCACATGGTCTATGCACTAGGAAACTGAGTAAGAGTAGGGCAGCCTGGGTTCAGAGAGCAGGCAGACGATAAGCCTTAGATGCTAACAGTCATGACTAAAATTTGTCTTCTGGAGGAAGAGGCAGGAAAGACATTTTTAGTTAGGGGTTGAGGTGAAGATAAAGACCTCAGGACACTGCTACAAGGTAGGGGAAGTAGTCTGCCTCTGTGGATCAGTAAGTACCTACTCCTTGGTACTGTCCTAGGTGATGAGGAGATAATGGCAAGCATCCTTACCCTCAGAAAACTTACATTTTACTGAGAGAAAACAACATGTAAACAGGTAAGTCTGCAGAAGATAGTTTGAGGAGGGAGAGAAAATCATCAACTAACTAGGAGAATCAGAAAAGACCTTCTGAAGGAGGTGATGAATAACCTACATTTTGAATAAGACTAAAGATCTGAACACCCAGAAAGAAGGAAAGAGTGTATTTCAGGTGCTGAGGATAACTGGTAAAAGGCATGGCTGAGCTTGACCAAATGATGAGAAGAGGCAGCAGCAGACATGCCAGTTTGGCCAAAAGGCAGAGTGTGAAGGGGACTCATGAAAAACATCTGAGAAAGTAAAGCTAGTCTTGGATGCTGGGAGGACTTAAATTGTAAACTTGGGAAGTTTGTACTTTATCTTAAATGGAAGACTACTCCAGCGCCTTTGCCAAGAAAACCCCAAATGGGTCACAAAGAGTCAGACATGACTGAAATGACTCAACAACAACACTTTATCCTCTAAAGGCAAAACAGGAGCCAGTGAAATTTCTTGAGCAAGACAGTGGCAGTTATAGACTTGTGCTTTGAGAATATATGGTAGCTGTGTGCAGGATGGATGGCAAAGAGGAGAAAGGAGGGTATGGGAATCCAATTGAGAAGGATGTTGCAAAAATTTAGAAGAGAGGTGACAAGGTCTTGAAATGGGATAAAGTCCATTGAATGCAGAAAAGGGGACAAGTTAGAAATGTAAAGGTAGAGTTAGCAATTCTTGGTGAGGGATTCAGTATGGGAGGGAGAGATGGGCAACAGAGGCAAGGATGACAGCAGTGTTGTTAATTTGGGAAATGGGAAGGAAGATGATGCCCTCAACTGAAATAAGGGAATTTTGGAGGGAAAGATAATGAGTTTCATTTTGGAGATGACGAATTTGAGATGACTAAGGGTTAGAATCGGAGTCAATGGACATTTATTAAGCACCTATGACGTGCCAGTTGCAAAATAAGGCACAAGACTGTCCCTGCCCTCGAGCAACTCGCAGTCTAATGAAAAATGACAAGTGTTCAAGAAAGGTAGGAAGAATAGGTTACTATATGAGGGGAATTATGAAGTCCTGCAACCAGGGTGGGAAATGATCTGAGGAGATATGAGTTAGTGAGTTCATTTTATCTTGCAGAATAATGAGTTTCTGGAGATGATGAAGTCCAGGAAAGCAGTTGATGAGGAAGACCAGGAGAATTCCCTGCATGTTCTCCTCAAATGCTGAAGGATCAGGGAAGAGTTCCCAGATGTCCATCCCATCCTTGCCAACCAGAGGGAGGGAGGGACCCCAAGGGCAGTTGGTGCTGAGGAGGTGCAAATTTCCAAGTTGATTTTATCTTGAGAAAGATGAAGTTCTAAGGGACATTCAGTAGAAGATGTCCAACAAACATTTGATGGTGCAAGCCTGGAAGTCAGGAGAAAGATGAGAGCTAGATATATAGATCTTGGAATCAGCTGTAAAATGATAATAATTGAACCAAATAGAAACAATGAGAAAACTGACGGAAGGCATAGGAAAAGAAGAAGGACCAGGATAGAATTTGGGAAATGCCTCCAGGAAAAGGTTAGGGCTTCTAGATGAGAATCTAGAAAAGGAGACTGAGGAGTGGTTAGAGAGATAGAAAGAAAAGCCAAAGACAGAAGAGTCATGGGCAGGGTGGAGCATCCAGTAAGAGATGGCAATCAGCAATGCCAAATGCTGCAGAAAGGTCAAGAAAGATGAAGCCTGAGAAAAGGCAATGGAATTTAACTATTAAGCAATTGTTGGTAACCTTGGAGAAAACAGTTTCAGTTGAGTGGTGATGTCAGAAGAAATGATTGCACAAGGATGACAATGAATTTGAAGAGAAGTGGAACTTGGAGGGAGTAAAGAACTTTTTAAAAAAAATATTTTAGGAGCTTGACTAGAAAAGATAGAGATATCAGAAGATAACTTCTTATTTTAATTATTCTTGCTAACTAGGAACTAGTTAGATCATATAGACTATCTAAGATGATAGAGGAGAGGAACAAGGGTGGTGAGAGGGAAATTCTGTCATCTTCCTCTAGCTACCTACTTCTCCTCTCTACCCCCACCATCTCTGTCCATGTTCATCCTGGATACCCATTTTTCTCCCTTCATTCCGATGCTCAGTGATACTTGGTTCCAGACACAGGCTAACAGGAGGTAAGTGGGACTTGGAACTTATCTGAAATTTGGATTGTCACCCAATCCAGGCAAAGCATTTGCAGTTCTTAAGTAGTCTCACCCCAATCTATGTGGCCATATAAATGAGACAGAGGGGAATGAAATATCATGAAACATTATACTTTAATCCCCTAGTGGCTGTCTTGGGCACCTAGCCTCCAGATCTCATGGAGGTTCAGCCACAATGGGAAAGGTGCAGGACCCTTAAGAGACAGGAGTTGGAAGTTTATGGCAATAATACTCCTTACCTCTGGGATGTCTCTTCTACTTTCCCCTGACCCACCCCAAGGTGGGATGGAAGGAATGTGGGAGCAGAAGCAATGATTGATAATAGAAATCTCATTGCCTGAAAGTTAAAAGATTGAGGGTGGACCACCAAGACCATTGCCTCCTTTCCCATCCTTGTTCTGGATTGGGTTAGAGGTATCCAGGGTATAGAAGATGCAGGAGTCTGAGGGAAGACATACAGGGCTCAGACTGCCCCAACCTTTGGGGAAGGCAGTAGTAGAATAACCCTATTCACTGCAGACCCCAGTGTATTTAATTATCCTCCTCCTCTCTTGTCAATCTGGAATTCCAATTTGTTACTCCCCAGATTTGGCCATACTTGAGCAAAGCCCTACTTCTAGCTGTCACACAGTCCCAATCTAGGTGAGTAGGCTTAAAACTCCACACAAAGAACCTGTACTGGAACAACAGGAAAGCTAAAAAGGATTTAGTCGCTAAAAGAAGAAACAAAGACAAGATCCTCAGTGACTTAGTCAGATTTAGCATTCTATATTTGCAAGCTAATTAAAATAGAAGAACAGGCACTTGGCTCCTTCCCATTTTGGAACACTGCATGTGGTGTATGTGTATGTGCATATGTGTTGGGAGGGGGGTTAGAAGAAAATGAGAGGTGATGGAGAAGATTCAGGGGATTCCAGAATGACTCAGCTCTCCTCTCAAGGCTGTCTGGGACAGGACCCAGGAGCACCCCTGTGGTCTTTTTTCCCCCGGAACAAGCTGGATCCTGAGAAACATGAGAATACCCCCTGGAGTGAACTCTAAAGGATGCCCCACTGAAAAGAACCTACACTCCCAATTTGAGTCCCTTAGGCTAGAAAAAGGAAAATTTTCCACTTTCCTTGACAAATGGGATGACTCCTCTTTGCCAAGGGCTCAGAAACTTGGAAATACATGGGGTTCCCCCCCCCCCAAACAAAAGGGAGTTGATTCCTGATTAGTTCCCCAGTGAGAGCAAACACAGTTGTGATTTTGCATTCCTCATTGGATACTTACAAACTCTAATTAGACCTAAAGAACACACTCATACCCTGTGGACTCTGCTTTGAACACCGGAAAGCCCCCTTGGGGCTAAGAAAGGAACTAAGCTTCCCGAAAGAGTCAGTCAATTCACAGAGACTATGGTAATTGGGTTTGGCTTCCAGAGGCAGGGGACACTGATTCATCTCTCAACTGCTGGCTATGTGATGCTAGGAGGGGTGGGTCCCAGAAACAGCTGTATTCTTAACAAAACTGAATTTTGAAGTCAAGTATGAAAGAGAAGGGGGGCAGGGAATAGGAGGAGTAAAAGTTTTCTCTATTATTTCTCTCACTCATTTTCACAGAGCCTTAACTAGCCATTTTTTGTACCACAGCACACCCAGGACATTCATAAAGAAGTGCTCCCTCATTTAAGGGGTGAGAATGGGGAGCAGATTGGGGAGAGAGAAGCTCAGCCCAGTTCCCATTTGTATACTTTCTATTTTAATTATTTATTCTTGCCAATTAGGTCCTAAGTTGTTGCTGTTACCTGCTGAAGAGGTACATGTGCCCTCTAAATTCCTTGCCCTCTTAATTTAATGCCCCCGGGGAAAAATCTAACTTAAGTTACAATACTAGAAGAGTTATAATCTTAACTTCGCCTATTTTAGATCAATCTCCTTTTTGGACTCAAGTAGCTCAAAGCTTTCTGTCTGCAACATCTGTGTACCAAAGGGTTTATTTCTGTATATATACAAGCAACCTGATCCACCAACTTCCCTCCAAGTACTCTGAGACCAATGACACTGGCTTTATATCTGTTCCTCTTCCAAAATACTCCATCTTTCAATTCCAGGCATTTTCATTTGCTCCTCCCATTAATGGAAAGCTCTCTTTCCTCATCTCCTCCTGCTGGCTTCTCTGACTTCTTTTAAGGCTCAACTAAAATCCCACCTTGCAAGAAGGCTTTGCCCAGTCCTCTTTAAGTCTTAGTGCCTTCTCTCTGAAATGACTTCTTATTTATCCTACGCATATGTACTGTCTGCACATAGTTTTTTGCATGTTGTCACTCTACCCGCAATTAGAATAGGAGCTCCTTGAGAGCAGGGATTTTTTTAAAAAAATACTTTCTTTGCATCCCCAGTGTTTAGCACAGTGCCTGGCACATAGCAAGCACTTAATAAATACTAGTTGGCCTGACTTGCTGACCTTAGGGAAGTAAGTCACACCCCTTTATGGGCCTCAGTGGTTGAACTGGATGATTTCTCAAGTCCTGTACATTTGTAAGATTCTACAATTCTGTTAACTCTGTGCCTATGGTGTTCACCCAAAAGAAGTTAAGCAACAAAAACATATATTTAGTGGACTGTGATGGGGAAACCCAATGGAAAAAGCATGATCAAGTTCTAAGACCAGCAAGTCCTACCCTTTGGGAGAGTGTTGTTACCTCATTGATTTAGTAACATCTTTAACGTTTTCTTTACCCAAGGTGCTGGAGAATATGCTTACTTTGAAAAAATGAATGTGAATTATGTTTTGAGAAATTCATAATATCGCTTGAAAAAATTAGAAATGCCTTAGGATATTTCAAATTTGTGGTTGGGAATGCTAATGACAGTTTATGTAATGCTTTCAGAGAGACTGTCAGTATTAAGCCTCACAATAACCCTGTGAAGTAGGCAGTTCAAATATTATTACTATTCCCTTTCATAGAAGAGAAAAATGAGGTTCAAAGAAAGGGAGGTGATTTACCCAAGACCATCAGAGGTCACTTGCTTAGAGATAAATAAGAAATACATAATCAGAGACATCTCACACTGAAGTGGTAAAGTAGACTTATCCTGGTGACAAAACACAATTCCACCAATCAATCTTTCTTAAGACTTTGAGGTTCTAATTTCTTTTTTTTTAATTAAATGTTTTATTCCCCCCCTTACATGAAAAACAATTTTAACGTTCTTTTTTTTTTTCAAATTTTAACTTCCAAATTCTCTCCCTTCCTCACTGAGAAGGCAAACCATTGGACACAGGTTACACATATGCAGTCATGCAAAACATATTTCCATGTAAGTCATACTGTGAAAGAAAAGAGACAAAAAATCCCAAGAAAAATAAAGTAATGAAAAAGTATGCTTCAATCTCATTCAGACTTTATCATTTCTTTCTCTAGAGAAGGACAGCATTTTCCTCTTAAGTCCTTCAGAATTATCTTGAATCATTGTATTGCTGAGAATAGCTAAATTATGCATAGTTGATCATTATATAGTATTGTTGTTACTGTATACAATGTTCTCCTGTTTCTGCTCATTTCACTTTGCATCAGTTCATGTAAGCCTGTCGAGGTTTTTTTCTGAAAGCTTCCTGCTTGTCATTTCTTACAGCACAGTAGTATTCCATCACAATCATACACACCTTGTTCAGCCATTTCCCAATTGATGGACATCCCCTCAATTTCCAATTCTTTGCCATCACTAAAGGAGCTGCTGTAAATATTTTTATACACATAGGTTCTTTTCCTTCTTGTCTTTTATCTCTTTGGGATACAGATCTAGAAGTAATATTAAATGGTCAAAGGGTATGCATGGTTTTATAGCCCTTTGGGCACAGTTCCAAATTGCTCTCTGGAATAGTTGAATCAGTATACAACTTTATCAATAATGCATTTAGTGTCCCAATTTTTCCACATCCCCTCCAACATTTGTCATTTCCTGTTCTGTCATATTAGCGAATCTGATAGGTTGGGAGGGGTAGCTCAGAGTTGTTTTCATTAGCATTTCTCTAATCAATAGTGATTTAGAACATTTTTTTCATATGACTATAGTTTTGATTACTTTGTCTAAAAACTGCCTGTTCATAGCCTTTGACCTCTTATCAATTGAAGAATGGCTCTTATTTCTATAAATTTGTCTCAGTTCTCTACATATTGAGAAATGAAGTCTATCAGAGAAACTTGCTGTAAATTTTTTTCACATTAATGATTGCAATGTATTTCCATCCTATTTCCCCCCTCTTTATCCTACTTTCTCCTTTTACTGTGACCATTCTCAAAAGCACTTCTGAATTTACTTCCCCAAATCCACCCTCCCTTCTATCAGTCTTCTCCTCTCATCCCCTTGTCCTCATACTTTCCTGTATGGTAAGAAAGATTTCTACACCCAACTAAGTATATATATTATTCCCTCTTTGAGTCCATTCCAACAAGAGTAAGGTTCATGACTTCCTTCCCCACCTCCCTCATCTTCCCCTTCACTGTAAAATCTTTTTTGGGGCCTCTTTTATGTCAGGTAATTTACTCCATTCTACCTCTCCCTTTCCCCTTCTCCCAATGCATTCTTCTTTCTCACCACTTTATTTTATTTTTTGTCTATCATCCTGTTATATTCAACTCACACCTATGCCCTCTGTCTAAGTACACTCCTTCTAACCACCCTAATCGTGAGAAAGTTTTTAGGAGTTACAAGTATCATTTTCCCATGTAGGAATGTAAACAGTTTAACCTTATTGAATCCCTAATGATTTCTCTTTCTTGTTTACCTTTTTATGCTGCTCTTGAACCTTATGCTTGAAAGTCAAATTTTCTATTCAGTTCTGGTCTTTTCATCAAGAATGTTTGAAACTCCTCTATTTTATTGCCAAATCAAACTCTTAAATTATGTTTCCTGGATCTATTTTCCAGGTCAGTGGTCTTTCTAATGAGATATTTCACATTTTCTTCTATTTTTTTCATTCTTTTGATTTTATTTTATTGTTTCTTGATGTCTCATAAAGTCATTAGTTTCAACTTGCAAAATTCTAACTTTTAAGTAATTATTTTCTTCAGGGAGTTTTTGTTTCTCCTTTTCCATTTGGCCAATTCTGCTTTTTAAGGAGTTCTCTTTAGTGGAAATTTGCACCTCTTTTACCATTTGGCCACTCCTATTTTTTTTTAAGTGTTCAAGTTTTCTAAAACTGTTCAGATTTACCCCCTAAATATTATTTGATGAAAATACTTTCAATAAGTAGAAGCTGTAGACAGACAAACTTACAGTTGAGGTCAAGAAAAACTTCCTAAGAGTTATCCAAAACTGTAATGGGCTATTTTTTTAGAGAAGGGATTCTTATGTTGGGATAGATTGGATACTCTTTCAATTCTGTGAATTTTCCTTTCAATAACTCCTACATTTCCACTAAAAAGGAACAAGTTATTTGTAGCTGGGAAGGGATGATCCATGGTTTATGGTTAACTCTTCAATAAGAAAGTTGAATGCATAGTTGGTAATGAAAAGAAAGGGGGGGAAGGGACAATCAGAAAATATTTCATCTCCCAATTTCATTCTATGCTCTTCTTTCATGTTTAGCGTTGGGCATTACAGAAATGATGCTGTCGTGAAAAAAGCAAATAGATAATATTGATGACAAAAACATTTTTTCCACAAACAAAATCAGTGTAGCTAGTATAAAAAAGGACTCTGCAGAATAGGGAAACTCTTTGCATTAAGTATTTCTGATAAAGGTCTGATTTACAAAATATAGGGCAGAAAGTGACCCCAGAAGACATCAAGTCCTCTCATTCTACAGAGGAAGAAACTGATGTCCAGTGAGATTAAGTGACTTGCCCAAGATGACACAGGTAATAAATGATAGGAGGCAAGATTTGAACCCAGATCTTTTAACTCCAAATCTTTTGCTTTGTGAGAAGACTTTGAAAGCCTTAAAGCACTTAATGTGAGATATCATTATTATTACCAAAAATTGGTGCCCTAGAGTGGTCCAGAAAAACTGATAGTCAGCCACAATTTTTGTGACTGGGAGTAGTCTACAATTTGTTTCAAATTTAGATTTATTGAAAACAAATTTTATATACCCAAATGAGAGAGATTTCAAAGGAAGAAATCATTTGATGTGATGGATTAGACATGGGGAGACATTTCTCATCTGGGCATCTGGAAGAATGATGGCATACCATTTCATAGGGACAAGGAAGGTGGGAAAGGGGCTGGTTTGGGACAAGGAAAATAGGAGAGATGCTGGTTTGTTGGGAAGGATGTGGTCCAATTCATGGGATCAGAGATTTAGAAGTAGAAGGGAATCAGAAGTCATCTAATCACAATAACACAGGATCATAAAACCCACTTTTCATTTTCCTGATGAAGAATGAGAAGACCAACAGTCACATAAAGCGGTAGAACTAGAATCTGAACCCAGATCTTCTGAGTATTAAAACTTCCCATCTCAACACCATAGCTGTTAGCTGCTATTGGAACCTATTTAAGGTAAGAGTTTTCAGATTAAATAATTTGGAATCATAGTAGAAAGTGAGGGAGAGGAGGAAGAGAGAAAAGTAAAAATAGAAATATGTGCTGGTTATTTAACCCAAGATTACTTCTTTTAAAGTGTTAGCCCCACTACCTATCTCCCATCCTAAATAAATTCTTATGTTGAGGCTAGCTAACAAAAACCTTCATCTCAATCTGGTCTCAAAACATAAACCCACAAAAATCAATCTGACTGGGAAAAAAAACTTAAAACCACTTTAAATGTACTATTGTCATGACTTCAAATTTCATAAATCAGGAAAACTAGGAGAATAGGATCCTTCAATGCCAATTGATACAAAAATGTAATACCACAACTTTCTAAAGCTTTGTGAGTCAGAAATCTAACTTTTTCCCTGGAAAATTCTAAATAATAAAATGAGTAAACATGGCAAGAATTTGTTACATTAAGTGCTAAACCCACCACCTAACATTTGTGAAGAAAGTTGACAAATCTTGTTTCTTCCTCTTCCCTTCTTTTTCCCAGACTCTCACTTTTCTGGGAAGGAACAAGACTTCCTGTCCTGAAATTGGATGGCTTTCTGCTGGAACCAGCAGTCCTGATCTGGGATGGATACCAGGCTAGCTGGCCACCAAGAGCAAGATGGTGGAATCTATTTCCATCCCAGATTCCAGGAAGACTGATTAACTTAGCCATCGGCAAGTGATTTTGGAGTTGGACGCAAAAACCAAATGTAGCTCAAGAGCTCCAACCAGGTAAAGGAAAAAAACCCTTTAAGAAGTAAGAGTAGCAACTCGTCCCTAGAAAGGTCTTCACCTCCGTTCTTTTCCTGGTTAAAAACTCCTCAGCCAAGGGTTCTTGTTTATTCAAGGGAGTAAAGGCTGTTTTTTAACAGTCCATTGCCCAGATATCCCTATGTGTTCATCTAGATTCTGACAGGAGAAAAATTATTATATCCTCCAATATCAATAAATATAAGTAAGGATGATAGGATGATGGATTTAGAGCTGAAAGAGACCTTCAAGGTCAAGTGATACAGCTTCGAATTTTACAAATGAGGAATCAAGGCCCAGAGAGGCATATGGATGAAGGAGGATCCATGTGGTACAGTGGATAGAATCAATCGATCAATATTTATTAAGCATCTAAGGTGCGTCAGGCACTGTGCTAAGCACTGGAAATAAAAAAAGAAGCAAAATATAGTCTCTGCCCTCAAGGAGCTTATAATCTAAAAATGACCTTGGAGTTGGGAAGACATGGGTTCTAGTTCCAGTCTTGAAATATACTGCCTATGTGACCCTAGGCAAGTCATTTAACACTCAGCAATTCTCTAAGACTTTAAGTTGCAAAGTGTTTGTCTGCATTAGTAAAGGGAGTTCCCTCACAGGAAGGTTCCCTGTGTTAATGAAATCACTGATCTGTACACCTGAACTTGCCACCCAGCAAATGAATATAATAGAACGGCATCTTATGAAAGGAAATGACACATATCAGGAATTCTGAGAAATGTGGGGAGGTTTGTATGAAGTAGAACATAGTCAAGTAAGAAGAGTAAAGATGATATGATGACTCCAACAAAGTAAATTAAAAAGTTACTAAAACGACATTGAACACGTGGCAGAGAAACTAATGAAGATCCTGGAGAAGAGTCGATGAAACATACCTCCTCCATCATAGCATGGATGGACTTGGAGGCTACTGGGACAATTGTCATACAGAATCTCTCGGAACTGGATTTTGACCCAAAAGGTTAAAGAACCAAATTGAATTCAAGTCATCTAAATCCAATCTCATCATACAAGTAGTTGTTAATGATAATACTGACATATAGATGTAGTACTGACATATGCGTATCTAGAATGTGTTATGTGTATGTATGTGAATGTATATGTGTATGCACACATATATACATACATATACACACATATACAGTTATAAATACATATGTGTGCATGTATATCACTACTTTAGGGCTTGCAAAGTGGTTTACAACATTGTGAGGTAAATGCCATAATTATCCCTATGGATAAGAGGTCAAATGACTTGCCCAGAGTCATGCATTCCTCTGGTCCTTTGGACTCCAGTTCCAGAACTCCATCCACAATGCTGCCCAGCTGTACTTCTAAAGTGCCCACTATGTGAAAGGCATTGTGCCAGGTTCTTGAACTAAAAGAATAAAATGAAACCAGTCCCTACCCTCCATGAGTTTATGTTCTATGTAACTAATGCTTTCTTTGAATTCATATTTGAATACCAATTCATGATGAGAAAATAGATTGGAAAGGAAGAGAAGCAATATTTTAAAGTGGATTTCCAAATTCCTCAAGAGTGATCTTTAAGAGAGAATCAACCAGCTCTGGGCAGAAAACACAGGAAACTGAAAGCTAACCAGCCAGACATTATGTTTTGCCTCAATAGAACCTTCAAACATTTAAGTTGACTTTTCTTTCCTGATGGTTTATATGTTCTAGCACAAGAACTGGAAAGAGTCTGTAAAGTAAATTAATTGGAATTGGATGGCCCTGCTATCTTGGGGGACGTTGACGATGTATTTTATGTATCTTGCATGTGACAGAGGATAGTTACAGCGTATGAGGTAATGTTATACAATGCATGACGCCCATGAATTGAAAGAGAAATATGCAACACATCATCTTACGGGTTACACAGATTCCAGACAGCCAATTTATATTCTGAAAGAAACAGATTGTTAGTTTAGTATAGGAGAAAATTAAATGACATAAATTACAACAAAAAAATAATCCAGTTTACACTATGGAACTTAATTTTAGGTCAACAGTGTTTTGTTTTGTTTTTATCTTTTCTTTCTCAACATAAGTAACTTTGTTAAAAAGAAAAAAAATTTTATTTTTGGAAAGGAAAATCCCCTCTCTGGTGGACGTTGGAGCCTCTGTAGTGGCCTATTTTTTTCCTGTTGTTTTGAGATAAAATGGCCAAAAAATGAATAAAATGAGTCAGGCTCTTGCTTGACCAATATTTTCAAATGAATTGCAGAAATCTGGCCAAGGACAACAGAATACCAAATTCCCTTCCCTTTCTCTTGCCCCTGAGAATTTGAGGTTCATTTTGTTGGTGTGTGAATGAGAATGGCATGTTCATGGAACAACAAGCCTGATTAGAGCAGAGGATGTCCCCTGGGACTAATAGGAGAAAACTGGATGGGAGGGACAGAACTATATTGTAGATGGTCTTGAAAACCAGCTAAAGATTTAGAAATTGATATGGTAGAGGCTAGGGAGCCATGGAAAGTCTCTGAATGGGAAATACATTTATGAAAGTAGGGAATTAATGATGGTTACTTTTGCAGGACAGATTGGAGGAAGGAAGGGTTAAATAATCTAGGAGTGTTACCACAATTATAATAGCATTTTGATAACTCTTTAAGGTTTTCAAAGCACTTTACAAATGTTATCTCATTTGTTCATCATAACAAGCTACCTCTAAGGTAGGTGCTATGATTATTTCCATTTCACAGATGAGGAAACAGAGCTGAGAAACATCAAGTGACATCAGGTCACACAGAATTTGAACTCAGGTATTCCCAACTCCAGTCTGCCATTAGATCTACTAGTATGTATGGGGTGTTCAAAGGAAGTTAGCATTTCAGGGATTAGATATTAGGTAATACCCACAAATAAAGGGTGGGATGAGAAACCAGTTTAAGAAAACAGAGAAAGGGCATCCAGAAATAAGAAAAGAGGAGGAGTGTGTGGAGGACAGAGTTTCAAGAAGGAAGAGATAGGCAACAGCACAAAATACAATCAAAAGTTTTAAGGAGAATAAAACGGAACAAACCAGTGTATCTAGCAATACAGTGATCATTGGTGACCTTTGAGAGAAAATTTTTAAGATATTCTGGTTGGAAAGGAATTATAAGCTGTTAAGAGAATGAATGGTAAAAAAACAGAGGCAGAGAGTGCAAAATCATTTACTTCTTGGGGAAGTCTGGCAATGAAAGGAAACAAAGAAAGAGGAGCAATAGTAGCTCAAATGGGGCAGAAGGTTCTGGGAAACATTTCTTTGCTGTCCTTTCAAAATAGGGGAGAGACCTGCGTGTTTTTGAAGAGTGATAGAGCAGGGTCTAGTAAAGAGGTCAAGAAGACGTAGGAGGGGAAGTAGGTAATCCAAGAACTCCAGCCTCTTCTTCAGAAATCCTGTTCTTCATAAAGCTGCTAATTAGGATTGAATGAATTGGTTTGTGCTATGGCTTTTCTCTTCTTTTACCTAAAGGTCTGATGTTGGGAATTTATGAAGAACTTACACACATCCATAAAACTAAGGATAATTTATGCATATCTAGATTACTAATGGCTAACACATTCAGAAATACTCTGGCTCTCCAAAAAAATAATTTGAATTTATTTATCTATCTACATATATATATGTGTGTGTACACACATATATATGTATGTATGTATACACACACGTATGTTTATGTATCTGACACACTTTTAAGTTTAATATGCATTGGTAACATTTTCTTCCTCACTTTCTTAAATCTAAAATGATAATCAACAAAATAAGTAAATCAAGCCCTGATCTGTAGCATTTGCCAGGTTGCAAGGTGTAAATGCTCACACTGAGAATTAGCAGTCCTCCTTCTTGAGCCAGTCTGAAATGACTCACATCCTGGAGCAAGTGGTCAAAGGACATGAACAGACAATTTACAAAGGAGGAAATATAATAACAACATTAAAAATGCTTTAAAAAATTAGAGAAATTCACATCACAGCAACTTTCAACTTTCACCCTATACTATTAGAACAGCAAAAAGGCAAAAAAAAAAAAAAATGATGCAGTGCAATGCTGGGAGGGCTGGGAGGAAACAAGTATTTTCATACACTATTTTTTGGACTGCAGACTGGTATCAACATTTTAGAAAGCGATAGGATGATATGAAATGGGTCACAAAATTGGTTATCCATTTTGATCCATGGGTTCCATTACTAGAATTCTATGTTTAAAACATCAGTAACAGGAGGGGATCTATGTACAAAAATATTCACAGCTTCTCTATTTCTAATGGCAAAACAAGGTGTAAGCCACTTATGTAACTATAGAGTTTTTTGTTTGCTTTTTACTCTGGACCTATGATTTCATTGGGGTGGGAAATTTCCTCCACTGAGGCAAATTGTTGGCAATTTTTTAACTTCTTGTCTTAAACAGATTGCCTAGAATCCTGGGATGGTATTTGAATGTGATAAGGCTCTGGAGTCAGGGAATCTGGGTTCACATCCTACCTATGAGGATTATTACTGGTGTAACCTTGGCCAAGGCATTTAACCTTCTCTGGCCTCATTTTCCTCATCTGCAAAATGAGAGGGCTGACTTCCAAGGTTCCTTCCACTCTAGGTCTTCTTGATTTCAAGGCTGGCACTCTAGTCACTATACCAGGTATTCTTCACTTTTTTGTGTATTTCATGGACTCCTTTGACAGTCTGGTGGAACCCTCAGGAAAAAAATTGAAAATGTATAGGATAAAAATACATAGGATTACAAAGAATACTAATTACCTTGATGGGCAGCTATCAAAATATTTTTAAAAAATAATTCACAGAAGACTTACATGAATGGATGCAAAGTGAAATGTGCAGCACCAGCAGAACATTGTACACAGTGACAACAATGTTGTGCCTGATCAACTATGAATAACTTAGCTCTTCTCGATGATACTATGATCCAAGACAATTCCAAAGGGCTCATGCAGTAAAATGCTATCTATCTCCAGAGAAAAAATTGAAGGAGTCTAAATGCAGATAGAAGCATGCTATTTTCACTTTATTTTTTTATGTTTTTTCCTTTTGGTCTGTTTCTTCTTTCACAACATGACTAATATGGAAGTATGTTTTACATGATTGCATATATATAACCTATTTAAAATTCTTACCTTTTTAGGGTGGGGGAGAGGAGGGAGGAAGGGAGAGACTTCCTTCTGGAACTCAAAAATTTTTTTAAAGGAATGTTAAAAATTATCTTTATATGTGGTTAGAATAAATAAAATAGTATTAAAATAAAAAATAATTCACAGACTTTAGGTAATGAACTCCTGTACCCCTTAATATTAACCCCTTAATATTAGAGTACCATAAAAAAACCAATAATTATGAATCATACAAGGATATTTGGAAATATCTATAGTAGATGATATAGATCAAAATTAACTGAACCAGAAATGTATACACTGACTATAACTATGTTTAATGAAAGGCAAACAGCAGCCCCACACACACACCCCAGTCTGCTTTGGGTCTTTCCCTGTGACACAGCACTCTGCCCCACTGCCAAGATCATGGACCGGGGGAAGGAAGAGCAAGGGACTACCCAGAGTTTGCTGTGTCTTTTCAGCATGGAACCACCTGTCTCTTTAGAAGTGTCCAAGGACATAGGTTCAGCACTCCATGGGTGTGAGCTAGCCAGAACAGAGCAGGAAGCTGGCAATTCACCACCACTCTTCCTAATCTGCCTCTACATATATAAAAGGAAAGAAAGAAGGGAGGAAAACTGACTGTAGTGGAACAAAACTTGGACCAGCCCTAGAAAGGAGCTCAGAACAAATCCATTTTCTTTGCTTGCTGTTTGCTTTTTCATTCGGCTCAGCCTTGCTAAAGGCTCATATTTGGGGATAAGACTTGTCCTTCATTTGGGGTTGTTGCTTTTGTGGGTAGTTCATAAACTCATAAATTAAAAAAAAAAAAAAAACAACTGGTTTTTAAAAAGAAATATTCCTAAATTGAGTCTAGTGTTAACAAGTGCTAACCTGTCACAAACTTACAAGGAGAATCTCCAGAAGGGGAGGTCCACTCTTGGGCACAGATGGTAGCTCAAGGGGATGCCAAAGGAATGCTCCCTTATAAGTCCCTTGATATAGATAATATGCATTATCACTAAAGCCCAACCCAACCCGAATGATCTCATACTTAGTAAAATTCCCTTTAGTATGCATAATTCTTGTTTTATTTATGGCCAGTTTCTTTGGCCAGCCTAGCTCCTCCAAACATATCCACTGGGATTCTGCCATCTTAAAATGCAAGATTCCAGTCTCACATACCTTCTGTATGTGTGAAAGAGGGAGGTCTCCTTCAGAGGGTGGGGTTTTAGCCAGAAGAGGCCTGTTCTTTCCTAGCCCTGAGGACAATTCTCTTGATCTTCCCTGGTGGTTTTCTCATGGTTAACTTTAATAAGCTAGTGTCCTAGTTAGTCAGAGTTTGGCCTTCTCTAAGTCAAGATGACTAAACCTTTAGGGGATTTCTCATTCTCCCTCCTGACTAGATGGATGCTTTGTCTGCCAAAGAGTCTATCCAGAAAATTCTCTTCAGCCATCATGAATCTTCAATTGAGGACTGAATCTCTTGACTACTGAAGAAAGATTAGACTCCAAAGTCAAAGGACTGACTGAAGTTGCTTGCTGCAGGGCTGGGAACAGAACTTGGGTCTTCTAGACTCTTAGACTTTCCAACACTCTTTCCACTATACCAAAATAAGGCCTTAAACAGCCATCTGTTACTCTGACAGACAGGGACTGGACATAAGATTTATTGGTATATAGAACTCCCGGATGAACAAATTCCCTCAGGGAATTCAAGTCTACATTCTCACTGCAACTTAGAGTCAATAAGAAACTTTCCTATGATCACACAATCAGTATGCATCACAGGTCAGACTCGAACTCATGTCTTTCTGGGTGGCTCGCTTTCAAGCCACTCCCCAAGATTGCCTCTGCTCTAAATAGTTTTTGTCGTCCAGTCGCTTTCAATTGTGTTTGACTCTTCATGACCCCATCTGGGGTTTTCTTAGCAAAGATATTGGAGTGGTTTGCCATTTCCTTCTCCAACTCATTTTATAGATGAGGAAACTGAGGCAAAGAGGGTTACACAGCTAGTAAGTGGCTAAAGCCAGATTTGAACTCAGGAAGATGAGTCTTCCCTGACTCCAGGTCCAGTACTCTAACCACTGTGCCGCCTGGCTGCCCTGTCCTGAGGGAGACAAATCAAACTTCCAGGTCGCTGATTCAGAACTGTTAACTAGAGTGGTACAAACACCACTGTCTTTCTAGGGAGCAGAATTCAAAATGAATTGGCTGTACTTGTAATCTTTCAATAGGAGAGAAACAGAATTTCACATCTAGTTAAGGAAGATACTGGGGCAGCTACGTGGTGCAGGGGACAGATTGGCAGGCCAGGAGTCAGGAAGAGTCCTGAGTTCAAATTTAGTCTCACACACTAGCTGTGTGACCCTGAGCAAGCCACTTAACCCTGTTTGCCTCAGTTTCCTCATCTTTAAAATGAGCTGGAGAAGAATATGGCAAGCCACTCCAGTATCTCTGCCAAGAAAACCCCAAATGGGGTCACAAAGAATCATATACAACTGAATAACAATGAAAAAAGATATAGACAAGCTAGTCAGAGTGAAAGTAAGAAGCTGCCCCAACCCTAATCTGACATGCTTTTCTACTCCCTCCTTCTTCTCCAAGGGCAGTCCCCCTCCCAGCCTCAGACATGAGCAGTAGCCTAGAATAGGTGTCCAGAGGTCACTGTCTAGCTCCCCACCCTCACCCAAAAACACCTTGCCCGTGGTTGCAGAATCAAAATTTGACAGGAGTGGACCATGAGCCCAAGTATTCCTAACTTTGAGGCCAGCTCACTATCATTAAATCATCCTGACTCTCATAAAAAGTAGGTAGGATAAGCATTATTATCCCCATTTTACTGATGAGGAAAATCAAGAACCAGAGAAGTGATGTCATTTCCCTCAGGACCCAGACAGATAGCAGAACTAAACCTTAATAAGGTCCCCAGTTGTTTTTCCAACTACCCCTTCAATAGCTAGCTTTTTAAAGTTTGCAAAGCACTTCTACATGTTATCTCACTTAATCTTCACCTCAGCTTTGGGAGGTGCTATCTTTATCCCCATTTTGCAGATGAGGACATTGAGACTGAGAAAGGTTAAGTGATTGGCCCTGGGTTACATAGCCCGTTAGTGTTTAAGGCTGGATTTGAACTCAGGTCTTCCTGACTCCAAGTCCATCCCTATACCCACTGTACCACCTAGCTTTTGCCTCTGTAATAATGTCAATATCAGGGGCGGAGCCAAGATGGCGGAGTAGAAAGACGCACATACACATAGCTCACAACCCACAACCCACAGAACGGCTACAGGGGACCAACTCACGGTGAATTCTGCACCCAGAGGCCACGGAATATTGGAGCGAGGGAGATTTCTGTTCTGGAGAGACCTGCAAACCTCTCGCGGGGGGTCCGTCGCACTGCAGACGCGGAGCCCAGCCCAGACCTGCAGCGGCCGTGGCTCCGAGAGGTACAGATCCGAGCAGGCTTCAGGGACGGGATCTCCAGCAGCGGCACAAGCCCCTCCACCCACAGGTGACGGGGGTCGGTGAGAGAGTCTCTTTGGCGGGTCGAGAGGGGAGTGGGGTACCCCCATGGCTCAGGCCTCCCTGGGAGACAGAAGCTGAGAGGTGGCTGCAGACAGGGGCTTCCCAAGCGGGTGGGAGCCTGGATCCATTGTGGAAGGTCTGTACATAAATCCTCTGAGGGAACTGAGCCTGAGAGGTGGCCCTGCCCCGACCTGACCACCTGAACTTAATTCTCACACTGAATAGCAGCCCTGCCCTGCCAAAAGCCTAAGGCGGGAAGCAGCATTTGAATCTCAGTCCCCAAACGCTGGCTGGGAGGACCAGGAGGCGAGGTGGGTGTGAGGAGAATATTCAGAGGTCAAGTCACTGGCTGGGGAGAATGCCCAGAAAAGGGAAAAGAAATAAAACTATTGAAGGCTACTTTCTTGGAGAACAGACATTTCCTCCCTTCCTTTCTGATGAGGAAGAACAATGCTTACCATCAGGCAAAGACACAGAAATCAAGGATTCTGTGTCCCAGCCCACCCAATGGGCTCAGGCCATGGAAGAGCTCAAAAAGAATTTTGAAAACCAAGTTAGATAGGTGGAGGAAAAACTGGGAAGAGAAATGAGAGGGATGAAAGAGAAGCATGAAAAGCAGATCAGCTCCCTGCTAAAGGAGAACCAAAAAAATGTTGAAGAAATTAACACCTTGAAAACTAGCCTAACTCAATTGGCAAAAGAGGTTCAAGAAGCCAATGAGGAGAAGAATGCTTTCAAAAGCAGAATTAGCCAAATGGAAAAGGAGATTCAAAAGCTCACTGAAGAAAATAGTTCTTTCAAAACTAGAATGGCACAGATGGACGCTAAGGACTTTGTGAAAAAGATAGATATCACAGAACATAGCGAGAAGACTGGAAAAATGGAAGATAATGTGAAATATCTTATTGGAAAAACAACTGACCTGGAAAATAGATTCAGGAGAGACAATATAAAAATTCTGGGACTACCTGAAAACCATGATCAAAAGAAGAGCCTAGACATCATCTTCCATGAAATTATCAAGGAAAACTGCCCTGAGATTCTAGAACCAGAGGGCAAAATAAATATTCAAGGAACCCACAGAACACCGCATGAAAGAGATCCAAAAAGAGAAACTCCTAGGAACATTGTGGCCAAATTCCAGAATTCCCAGGTGAAAGAGAAAATATTGCAAGCAGCTAGAAAGAAACAATTCAAGTATTCTGGAAATACAATCAGGATAACACAAGATCTAGCACCCTCTACATTAAGGGATCGAAGGGAATGGAATAGGATATTCCAGAAGTCAAAGGAACTAGGACTAAAACCAAGAATCACCTACCCAGCAAAACTGAGTATAATACTTCAGGAGAAAAAATGGTCTTTCAATGAAATAGAGGATTTTCAAATTTTCTTGATGAAAAGACCAGAGCTGAAAAGAAAATTTGACTTTCAAACACAAGAATGAAGAGAACCATGAAAAGGTGAACAGCAAAGAGAAGTCATAAGGGACTTACTAAAGTTGAACTGTTTACATTCCTACATGGAAAGACAATATTTGTAACTCTTGAAACATTTCAGTATCTGGGTACTGGGTGGGAGTACACACACACACATGCATACACGCACACATACATAGAGACAGAGTGCACAGAGTGAATTGAAAAGGATGGGATCATATCTTAAAAAAAAAATGAAATCAAGCAGTGAGAGAGAAATATTGGGAGGAGAAAGGGAGAAATTGAATGGGGCAAATTATCTCTCATAAAAGAGGCAAGCAAAAGACTTATTAGTGGAGGGATAAAGAGGGGAGGCAAGAGAAAAACATGAGGTCTACTCTCATATTCCACTAAAGGAAAAAATAAAATGCACACTCATTTTGATAGGAAAACCTATCTCACAATACAGGAGAGTGGGGGACAAGGGCACAAGCAGGGTGGGGGGGAGGATAGAGGGGAGGGCATGGGGAGGAGAATGCAATCTGAGATCGACACTCATGGGGAGGGAAAGGATCATAAGAGAGTGGAGGTAATGGGGGACAGGATGGGATGGAGGGAAGTGTGGTTGGTCCTGTACAGCACAACTAGTATGGAAATCATTTGCAAAACTACACAGATTTGGCCTATATTGAATTGCTTGTCTTCCAAAGGGAAGGGGTGGAGAGGGAGGGAGCTGAAGAAGTTGGAACTCAAAGTGTTAGGATCAACTGTAATGTTCTTACCACTAGGAAATAAGAAATACAGGTTAAGGGGTAAGGAAAGCTATCTGGCCCTACAAGACAAAAGAGAAGACGGAGACAAGGGCGGAGAGGGAGGATAGAAGAGAAAGCAGATTGGTCACAGGGGCAATTAGAATGCTTGGGGTTGGGGGGGGGAGGGGATAAAAGGGGAGAAAATTTGTAACCCAAAATTTTGTGAAAATAAATGTTAAAAGTTAAATTAAAAAAAAAAATAATGTCAGTATCAGTAGATTCCTCAAAAAGATGGGAGCAGAATGACATGTGTATTGTGTAGCAGAAAGAGAAATAAACCAACAGTCAGGAGATCTGGGTACTATCATGGCAGACCAGCATCCTTAACTATGTAACTTTGGAGAAACCCCTTAATCTCTCTTGGCCCAAGCTTCCTCATTTTAAATTGGGGATAATATCTGCCCTGCCAATGTTACAAGTTGACTGTGAAGGTCAATTACATAGCAAATCATTTTACAAACTCTCCAATGTTATACAAACAGGTGGTGGCATAACTGCTATTACTGATATCTTCCTGTTGCCCAGGCAAATCCCAGGGGCTTACTAGGAGATTGGTAAAGACTTAAGGAGTTAATGGTTGACCAACTAAAGGAAGAGCTCGGAAATGCCTATATTCCTCTATGTCAATGTCAGGAATGGCTTTGCCTCATAACTTTACATGTAGGTCTCAGGAGAAACTCCACTGAAAAGCATTTCTCCTAAATTCAGTTGCTTCTTAGATGCTAAAGAAACCTCACAGACCATCTAATCCAAACCAGACCTAAACAGGAATTCCTTGCACATTTCTGAAAAAAAAAAAAAAAGTCATCCAGAATCTGCTCGGAGACGTCCAGGGAGGAGAAATCCCTACCTCGCATTCTACCTCTAGATAGTTCAAATTCTTATTAGGAGTATTTCCTTACAGGAAAGTGAAATCTGCCTCATTGCAACTTCCACTTCCTATACTGCCCACCAGCTTCATATATCATCACTTCCCAGAATTTAATTTATCCTAAGGGTTTTGCTTTTAAATCCATTTTCTGGAATGTTTCTGCCAGTTCCATGTAGATGCCTGGCATAGATTAAACACATTGTTATTTCATAGCCCACAAGCCTAAAATAATATTTTAGACACATCTTAAAATGTGTTTAAAGACTTTTTTTAATATACATATAATAAAAAGCCACTCTCCAAACCTCACTGCCCACAACATGCCAGGTCCTTGCTTTGGCTGGAGTAGTGTGGTCAGAGGGAATGTCTGGATGAGGCATCCCAGGTCATCCCAAGAAGGTGGGAGCCAGAAACCACTCCAAAAGGCCTTCGATGGAAAGGGAAACCCTGTGAATAGCTGTATCCAACATCCTCTTAGATGCTTGACACAAAAACAAGCCACCAGAAAACTTGGTTTACTAGTTTTGAGGTCTAGGTCCAAGGTCTTGGAGAATGATTCATGTAGAGTTGACCAAGGACAGGCTCATTAGAGTAACCATTTCCTAAAAATCTCTCCTGAGTGTCAGTAAACTCACCCAGGGAAGAATTCATTTTAATCAGCAAGAATTTACATAGCTGGGGTTTTATTTGGGGGGGGGGCATACAACTGGAGGCTCAGGATAACTGGGTGGCGGACAATGTTTCACCAAGTCAGAACAAGGAAGGACCCAGGCCTCTGAAATGCCTATGTAACATTTCCTTGACCACCATTTTTAGCCTTTCAGAAACAGAAATAAACATCAGGGCCATCACTCTACTTGAGTCATTCTACTTTCTGGTTCAATGGGCTACTATGCTTCCTCCCTTCTTCCCTTTTTGCCCCACACTCCAAACCCAGCAAAACTGACCTATCTGCTATTCCCCCTACATGACATTGCATCTTCTATCTTTTGCACAGCCTCTTCTCCAAACCTGTACTGACCTCGCCCATTCTCTGCCTCTTGGAAGATAGTCTCCTTCTAGGATCATTTTAAGTGCTGGGAGAATGACCCAAGGCCTGTCATGCTCTTACTAGTTGAACGGCATCTCCCAACCCATCCAAATTTCTCTTAATTTATTGATACTTTTTATATTTTATGTTATATTATATTTCATAGCCATTTGTCTAAGTATTTATCGCTATTGAGGTGCCCCAGTGGATAGAATGTAAGGTTTAGAGTCAGGATGATATGAGTTCAAATCCCATGTTCTAACTATGTGCCTTGGACACTTCATTTAACCTCTGTTTGCCTCAGTTTCTTCAGCTATGAAATGGAGACAATTATAGGACCTACCTCCCACCATTGTTGTAAGGACCAAATGAGATATTTGTAAAACACATTTAGCACAATGTCTGGCACACAGGAAGTGCCATATAAATCTTTATCCTACTCCCCCTTTCCCTTCTCTTCCATAGAATATAAGTTCCTTAAGGGCCAGGACTATTACATTTTTGTCTTTGCAGCTTCAGTAATTATGACAGGTGCCTGGCACCTACAGTTTGTTCAATGACTAAATGAATGACGTGACATGACGCTTTTCCCCTCCAGAAAGAGAACCAATGGACTCAGAGTGCAGACTGAAGCATATTTTTTCTTCTTTCTTTTTCATATGGCCAATGGCAATCTGTTTTGCATGGCCGTACAAATCTGTAAGGAATTTTTCTTGTCTTCTCAATGGGTGAGTAGGAAGGGGCAAGGTACAGAATTTGAAACTGAAAATAAAATAAAATTGAATTTTTAAAAAATGAATGAATGAATGAGTTCAAACTTTACCATTTTAAGTGTCTTTTTTTTAAAAAAAATTTCTTTCTTAGATCTACCATTCCTTTAAACACTTCTGCTTGGTCCCCCATAGTGATGAACATTTTAGCACAAAGTGGGGCTCCGAACAATAATACCAGCTTTACATCCCACCTGAAGCTGGAGAGGAAGTCCAGTAAGGCCCAGACCGGGCTTCCTTTTCCTTTTGCTAAGGAATTTTAAACCAAGAGTCTATGATTTCACCATGGTAAAAAGGCAACTCTTGGTTCTTAAATGTTATGCCAGCAGAACACAAACTCTGGTGGGTTCTACAAAGCTTGAAAGGTTTTGAGGGGGGGCGGCCAGCAATGACCTCTACAGAATGTCTGTTGACTGAGGACCAGCCCCAGCTACATTCAGAGAGGTTCACCAGATTGACCTGTGTCTGATGAATAATTTAGCCACCATGGTACTAAAAGACTGTCTACTGGCATATCAGATTTCATAGGCTCATAGACCTAAAAGCTGAAAGGAACCATCTAATCCAACCCATTTTACTGACAAGAAAACTATGACCAGAAGGTTGACATTACACGTCTAAAGGACATGATGTGTCCCAAGGTCACAGAGTGAATGACAAGTTTGATTTGAATTTATGATATCTGACTCCAGTGAAAAGCCTGTTTTTTCCAGTGTACTATGTTGACTTTCATTAATTTTGCAGTAGGGGAAAATGTATCCCTTATTGAACAAGGGGTGATGCCCCCCCCCAAAAAAATAGAAATAGAGCTGGAAGAAGGGAGAACAGAAAGTACTACCTCCATCCCCCTGCCTCTCCTCATTGAACTATGACATAGTCAACATTTCTCATTTAATCTTTGGATCTGACCCTGTGTCTAGCCCAATGCTCTCTGGACAGAATAATTACTTTGGGGGAGTCTGAATGGCACAGCGGAAACCTTGCTGAATCTGGAATCCAAAGGCCTTGATTTAAACACTAACTCTGCCTCTTAACTACCTGTGTGACCTTAGGCCAATCTGTTACCTTCACTGGTCCGTAGTATCTTCAACTAGAAAGAGTAAATTAGCTAGATAATCCCTGAGTTTTCTTCTAGCTCTAAATCTATGATACTCTGATAGGTCCTGTTTGAAGTTTAAACCTAAGATGATCTCAGCCAACATATCTGGCATAATTCTCTAAATTCTTAAAGTCATAGGAAAGTTACAGTCTGTCCTGGGAAGGGGAGTAGACATCTCGATGAAATCACAGATGCTTGAACTACTGAGGCAGGCTCCTCTGTTGCCCTCTCCCACCCCCTCCTATAACCAGTTACAAGGCTGGGTGTCAGTCCTTTGTATGAGATTTTCACTGGGGAAGTATTCACATTAATGAAAAAAACATATGCAAAGCACTTTGCAAACCTTAAAGGCCTACGTAAATAGGGGCTATTCTATAAGATGAAATCACACCTGCCCCATGTACTATATCTTATTAACCTAATTAGCCTTTTCAGGGCTGTTCATCCCCTTTGGTATCTACCTGATACTCAACTCTCACCTGTAGCTCCAAGAAGCTAAAGCATACACAATAGTCATACCCTGATAAACCATCTCAGCAGATGGCTAAACCAAGTTAAGGGTAACCAACAGGCCTCTAGTGGGATGTCTACCCCAAACGTGAAGCCTTCCCCCAGTGGAATGGGTGGATGAGAACAATTTGTTCCAACGTCCATGAAGGCAGCTAAAACAGGCCTGTGGAATGCTTAGAGCTTAGTCAGGCATCCAAGATGCCAAGGTCATCCACTGTATCCCAAGTCATAACCACTTGGCTTGATTTTTATCCCACCACTGGACTTCAATGACTTAGGAGGGAAGAATGCAATTTTCTACAACTCTGCCTCACTTAAATCATATTCATGCACAAGTCAAGATATCACATGTGATGTCACTGGCTCTTTGAAAATCACCAGCAAGAACAATTAGCCTAATTGCTTGCACAGGAGGGAAAGGCTCTTTACCTTTTCTGGAAAAGCCTAGAAAGGAGCCAAATTCTATTATGCCCAGGGGGAATGAACCAGAGAGAAATTATTTTAGAAGGGAACTGGAAGATCAAATGTAGTTCTCAGAGAATGAACCAAAGAGAGATTGTTTTCGACTCAAGATGAGAGATGGAAGAACATGGCACCTCAAATCAGAAAGACCTGAGTTCAAATCCAGCCTCAGACACTTTCTAGCTGAGTGACTCTAAACAAATCACTTAATTTCTGTCTGCCTCAGTTTTTACATCTATAAAATAGGGATAATAATAGCACCTTACTTCCGAGGGCTCTGGTGAAGATTAAAATTAGATAATATTTGCAAACATTACCATGTTGTACAAAGACTATTGTTACAATTACGTGATAATTATGAATCCAGAGCTTCAGTTCTGGGCCACAGATGACATTTATGGGTTGATCCCACACAATTGGTAGAGAACATCTAGAATGATATCCTGGTGTCGTAGATGTAGAGCTGGAAAGGAACTCAAAGGTCATTTTGTCTAATTTATTCTTTTTCTAGATGGAGATACTGAGGCCCAGAGAAGGAAAATGATTTCCTTTAGGACACACGGATAGTTAAGAGGCAGAGATAGTGTTCCAATACACGTCTTTGGATTCCAGATCAAGCACTGTTTCTTTCCACTGGGCCTTTCAGGCTCCCCTAAGCAGTTACCATGAGCCAAGAGCAGCAGGCTAGGTAGGCACATGAAAAGATTCGAAGATTGAATAAGAAATGTTCACTAGGCCATGGAGCTCACAATCCAGCCAAAAGTGCGTCTGTCTTCTTTCCCTTCAGCTCCATCTGCCTCTTGTATTTCTGGAGTTGTCCTGTGTTTGCACAGAGAGACCACAGTCCCTTACTAGAGTAATTTAAAAAACCCAGGAGGGCATCTCAACTCCCCCATCTCCCAAAGTCTGTGTTAAAACAGGACCCTCCCTCCCAGGTTCTCAAGTTTCAAATACTCAAGGGTGAAGTAAATCTCTAACACCTGAGTGCGAATGAGTTCATCAAATCAAATTTCTCACTGAGTGAGAAAAGGGGCACAAAAGACAGATGTGTAGGGTTGGACGTGGGGACAGGAGAAAATGGGGACAGTCAGAAGGGGGAGGCTGGGCAGAAAGGAGAAGTAAAGAGCACCAAAGACAAACTTCACCTTCTTACCTTCCCATTCACGCCACTTCCCCTTCGAGAAGTTCTTTACCCCCCTTTCCAGGATGGGAATGCAGCTGTTATGAGAGCTCCTGGACCTGAACTCTGAGCTGCCTGAAAGTTACACCTCAAAGAGTGGGCTCTAAGTGGGGCTGGAGAGGGATTCCCTGTCTTTGATTTGGCAATGTGCCTGCCACTATGGCGCCTGGGCAAAAAGTGGCGCCAGGAATGCAGTCTGCTTGAACAAAATCAGGAGTTGCCTCCCTGGCCCTGCCAGGAAGGAGTAATGCCCTTTTTACAGGCAAAACTGCTGATTTAAAAATTAAATTAGTGCTTGTTTCAGCAGCATATATACTAAAATTGGAATGATACAGAGAAGATTAGCATGGTCCCTGCGCAAGGATGACACACAAATTCATGAAGCGTTCCATATTTTTTCAGATTTATGGAGAAGGGAAGAATTTTTGACTAAAGAAGAGATAGAAAGCATTATGAAGTGCAAGATGGATAATTTTGATTACATTAAACTGAAAAGGTTTTGCACAACCAAACCCAATGCAACCAAAATTCAGAGGGATGTAGTAAATTGGGAAAGAATTTTTACAGCTAAGCTCAGGGATAAAGGCCTCATTTCTAGAATATATAGAGAACTGAGTCAAATGTACAATACAAGTCATTCCCCAATTGATAAATGGTCAAAGGATATGAACAGACAGTTTTCAGAGGAAGAAATTAAAGATATCTACAATCATATAAAAAATGCTCTAAATCACTTTTGATTAGAGAGATGAAAATCAAAACAACTCTGAGGTACCACATCACACCTATCAGATTGACTAACATGACAGAACAGGAAAATGATAAATGTTGGAGAGGATGTGGGAGAGTTGGAACACTAATTCATTGCTGGTGGAGCTGTGAGCTTATCCAACCATTCTGGAGAGCAATTTGGAACTATGCCCAAAAGGCTACAAAAATATGTATACCCTCTGACCCAGCAATATCGCTTCTAGGACTGTATACCCAAGAGATCATAAAAATGGGAAAGGGTCCCACATGTACAAAAATATTTATAGCAGCTCTCTTTGTGGTGGCCAAAAACTGGAAATCAAGGGGATGCCCATCAACTGGGGAATGGCTGAACAAGTGGTGGTATATGAATGTAATGGAATCCTATTGTGCTATAAGAAAGGATGAACAGGAAGACTTCAGAGAGGCCTGGAAGGACTTATATGATCTGATGCTGAGTGAAAGGAGCAGAACCAGGAGAACTTTGTGCACAGCAACAACCACAGTGTGTGAGAGTTTTTTCTGGTAGACTTGGATCTTCATAGCAATGCAAGGACATTAAAAAAAAAATTCCCAATGGTTTTCTAAGGCAAAATGCCTTCCGTGTGTGTGTGTGTGTGTGTGTATTAGTGTGTATTATGTTTTGGTTTGTTATATGACTTCTCCCATTTATTTTAGCTCTTCCACACAGCATGACTATAGTGAAAATGTATTCAATAGGAATGTATGTGTGGATCCTATATAGAATTGTACGCCATCTTGGGGAGGAAGGGGGGTAGTGGGGAGTAGATAGGGGGGAAAAAATCTAAATTTTATGGTAGTGATTGTAGAGCATTAAAAATGAAAAAATGAAAATAAATTTAAAAAATAAAAATTAAATTAAATAGATGAATGTGTCTGAATTCACAACTCTTTGAGGAGTGGTAGAGAGGTGACGGGCAATAGGGGGAAGAAAATGGCCTCTGTGGTAGAGTTTATTTGGTTTATTATATTATCCTATGATTACCAAAAAAAGCCAAGCTTTATGCTTCCGAATCAGTTTGCCGCCAAAGTGTTTTCCTTACAACAGCCCTGTAAGATAGGTACTGTAAGTATTGTTATCCCAGTTTACAGTTAAGGAAAACTGAGACCTGAGACATCAAATGACTTGCCCGCAGCTGCACTAAGTTCCACCCTTAGGATTAGAACCTGGGTCCTCCAACTCTAAGTCTAGCATTCTTTTCACTACTCTACCTTATTTTCCAACCAATAATACGTAATACTGAATGATGATCACTTGGTCTTACCAAGTTCACATCCCAATGCTATTTAAGAACTAAGCTAATTTATAAGCCTATCCCCGCCTCTACCCCAGACACAAAGGTCACAGAAGGTGTAGAGGTAAATGCTGATATTTTGTTTTCTACTATATCTTTAAATTATATTTTCAAAGTACATTTTTGCTTTTGTTATTCACTTGTATCCAACTCTTTATGACCCCATTTGGAGTTTTCTTGGAAAATATACTGTAGTGGTTTGCCATTTCCTTCTCCAGTCCATTTTACAGATGAGGAAACTGAGGCAAACAAGCAACTTTCCCAGGGTCACACAGCTAGTAAGTATCTAAGGCCAGATTTGAACCCATGAAGATGAGTCTTACTGACTCCAAGACCAGCACTCTATCGATTGCAGCATCATATATGCTTTTCTAAGTCAATATGCAGCCTACAGGGATCTTTACATAAAGTTTAATGAGCCCCATTTCTATGTGAATTTGACACTAATGATCTAGATCAATGAAACATTAAATGGGTTGCTCAAGGTCATATAGCCAGCTTATGTCAGAGATGGAACTTCCTGGCTAGCTCTCTATCTACTGTACCATAGTAGCCATTTATTAAATACTTGTAAAATGAATGGATGGATGGATGGATGGATGGATGGATGGATGGATGGATGGATGGATGGATGGAGGGACAAGAGTAGCATGGGGAACAAGAAGCTCAGGATGGTGCTACACCTTTAACACTAGTAAATGAAAAGGTAGAAACTGTATCATAGTATTTTTCAAACATAACTTTTAATTTTCTAGAATATTTCAGTAAAGTTAATAGTTTTCTAGACTATTGCAGTAAAGTTAATAATTAAAAACATGGAGAGAGTGAAATAAAGCAAAAACCTAGAGGGGTATCCTCTGCATTGATATTTTATCAAGAGGTGGCCCTGGATACCAACTGCATATGACACTGGAACAATAACTAACTGATGCCACTGGCCAGATGCTGCTTAGCATAGATTCTATCCCTATGTGGTTCTCTGGTTTACAAAAGTGCTTTATGGAGGTCATCTCACCCTGTGAGTTAGAGAGGCCACAAAGGGACAAATAAGTCTAAGAAATGTAAGCTATTCTGATGATCATGTGACTTGAGCAAGGTCACACTCCTGAATAGCAAAGCCAGCATTCAGTATGACTTCAATAATAGGTTCTTTTCACTAAACCACAGATGCTTCTGGTAACCATAATTATCAGGATTGGTTTGAGGAGAACCGCCCTGAAATCAAGCAGCTGCTTGTAGCCAAATGTGTATGGGCCACCAATATTTCCTCTTTATGTTTTTGTATCCCTATCTCTATCCTAATCCCCCTAGCTACCTTGCCCACAGTAGGACCTTAAACACTTGTTGCATTGAATTGTGCTGAGCATTTTTTATAGATTCAGAGTCTTAGAGATCACTTCTGGTCTAGTCCCTCATATTAACGAGGAGGAAACTGAAGCCCGTGGAAGTTGTGCCTTGTCCAAAGTTACATGGGTAAGACATAGCAGAGTGGGGATTTCAACCCAGGTCCCCTAATTCCAAATCTTACAAAATTGCCAAGCTGTCTGATCAACTCTGTGCTGGAAATCTGGAGTCTATCTACCTTGAACATATAAAAATAAGCCTGATTAATTCAAATTTTTTGATCTACAGTGGAGAACTACTTTGGGGCTATTGCCCCTCAGAGCAGGCATGGTGTGCTCTAACTGGAGAATTTGTGAGCCCACTTCTGGAAGCACTTGATAACATGTCCCAGAGGGGACCTGTTCCTGATTCAGAGCGTGGAATGGCATTCTGTGACGATTTCCTGTCTGCTTGCTACATGATGAAGAAAAACGTTTTAAATGGCTCCTGAGCTGGAAGTAAGAGTGTAATACAACAGGCTCCAAAACAGACTAAGGAATGAGAGAGAGAGAGAGACAGAGACAGAGACAGAGACAGAGACAAAGAGACAGAGAGAGACAGAGAGAGACAGGAGAGGGGAGAGAGGAGACAGAGAGAGAAAGAGAGACAGAGAGATAGACAGAGAGACAGAGAGAGAGAGACAGAAAGACAGAGACAGAGACAGAGACAGACAGAGACAGAAAAAGAGAGAGAGAGAGAAAGAGAGAGAGAGAGAAGAGGGAAAAAGAGGGATGGTATGTGGGGGGGGGCAGTAAATGTTAGCAACCCTCTCCCCCTGAGGCATGGGTGATGGGTATGCACATGTGGCCCTTCTGTTTCTTTGCCTCTTCGTATCTGTTGTTCCCTGACACAAAATGGACCAAGTTATAATCTAGTGAGCTTCAAAAGGTCAGAAAAACCATGAGAGGTTCAGTGTAGGTCCTGGAAAGGAGACGACCTAGAGGAGTGGCCAGCCTGACCCCACCCAGAAGTGAATCAACCCATCAGCTAAGATATTGTGGTGATTGGTCTACTGGTCTGTTGGCCATGATGCACCTAGGATTTAATTTGATGGTGGAAATGTTTGTAGCAACTACTTTAAGTTTGAGCCCAAGGAACCAAGGTGTACAAGGGGAGAGTGTATCCCAGTTTGGGGGCTGTTTTTGTACTTGAGCAGGTCTCACGTTATCTTCTTAGTGAATATCCCTTTGTAAAAGCTGACTGATATTAACTGGTTAGCAGTGTTATCAAGGAGATATCAACCATCCAAATAATAATAGGGCATGAATCACTCACTAGCAACAATGTTGGAGGAATGCACTTGTTGGGAACTTGAACCAACAGCATCCCAAGAATCCCAGTAGCCTTTCAGGGGTCCCTCTAGAACTCTGAGGGGATGATGTAGCCAGCTATGCTCTGGGGACCTGACCTGCTAGATCATGTATAGTTCGGGAGAGTGTGTCCAGAATACCACTACAGATTATTCATCTAAGGAATGAACGGATGCTTTCCTTGGATATTTATGAAGAAAGGGTTCACTATATAAGTTAAATAATATGAACAAAAGTTGTCTGTAGGAATTTTCAAGTTATTTGAAAGTTCACTATTTGTTTTTTCTGTACTTGTGATTTCTTTTGCATAATGAACTCCTAGTGAAAAAGTTCCCATTGCCAATTCAGAACAGCAACCGTCTAAGAGCCTTCCTGGTGTTCTAAGCTAATTTTTAAATGCTTTACAAGTACTATTTACATAAAACGTATATAAATCATTAAAATAAGCCTCTTCCCCAGGAATATTTCCTAGGCAACCCTTAACCAAGTATGCTTGAAACCAATTACAGGGAGATTGGTATTTTTGCTAGCTAAAGTTCAACACCAAAGCATCCAGCCTTTACTACTAACAAATATGCATGATAAAGACAGGAATTCACATTAGATGCCTAGAAAATACTTACCTTGTGTCCCTAGTCTACTTAATTTAATTCTGGCTCCAATTCATTTGCAGCTAAGTGAGAGAGAATCTTTTGAATGCGTGGAATTGTCTGAATCCTAAGTTAAACATAACGTAAGACTTTGCACAAAACATAGAGATCAAAAAGGAAAGACCTAATCTTAGCTTGGGGACACATGGTTTTTGTTAGTTGGATGTGATGGCTATAACTAAAAAGCTGACTGACTGTCTGCCCTTATCAAAGAGAGATTTTAGCCACCATACAATAGCTGTGGCATCTGGGCTGGCCTTGTGGAGTCTATGAGCACAGCAGAAAACTAAGCCCCACAAGGTGCAGGCCAAGCAGAAAAATTCAGCCAAGTGAGAAGCAGGTGCCCAGCAGAGGCCCCGGAGAGGTCCAAGTTGTCTCTTCGTACATTTTCTCAGTATGTGGACCCCTCATGTAAACATACTTTTCCCACTGGTGGCATGTACATTTGAGTGCCTTATACTTATGGGGATATCGTCCTATTGCAAATATTCTTTTTATGACATTTCATTAAATGCCTTTTGCTTTGAACTAACTGTGTTCTCTAGATGACTAGAGGAAAGGTAAACATACCGGTGGGGACTTGCGAGCCTGAGTTTTCAGTGGATTGCTATTCTCAGAGTACCTTGAAACTGGAGTAGGTGTTCTGGGGATCCTGCATGTGACAGATGGGTGTCCAGGTGCTATATAACACATATGTATTTTTTTAAGGTTTTGATAAATAGGAGATCATTTGGGGAAGGGTAAGTAGGATGGTAAAAGGCCTCAAGTTAATGCCATGAAAATGGTTGAAAGCAGTGGGGATGTTTAAAGTAGAGAAGAATAAACTCATGCAAAGATGTGATTGTCTTCAAGTATTTGAGAGGTTGGATTATGGAAAAGAACTGGTCTGAGTTCTATTCAGCCTCAGAAGGCAGAATAAGGAGCTGGATAGAATTTGCAGAGAAGAAAATTTAGGCTTATTGTCAAGAAAAACTATTTAACAATTAAAACTAAGCAGGAATAGAATGGGATACCTCAGGAGGAAGAACAGTTTTCTTTCATGGGGGTCTTCTGTACAGAGGCTTCATGTCCACTTATCCTTCATTTTCAAAGAGGATCCATAATGACATCCCAGGATGATGTCTTGAGTTGCATGTGAATTGGATTTAAGTGAAGCAGGGCTGCACAAAATCATCAGCCTTGTTCTCTCTGCCAAAGTCATCAAAATCCAGGGTCAAGACAAAAGACAGGATGATTGGTAATGGCCCAGGATGCGGTGGATGTCTGACCAAGCTCTGAGGGCTTGTCTACTTTGTTGTACAGGGGATTCCTTGTTTCAGATATGGATTGGACTAGATGCCTGCTGTGGAACTATCCCTCTCTGGAATTTTTTTATGCTATAATTCAGTAAAAGAAAACATTAGGTGGCATTTAGAGTTAAAGTGGTGGAATGAGAGGATCAAAGGGAGTTGGGATATGCATATTCTCCTAAAAAAAATAGAAAACTCCAGAGAGAAGAAAAATAGTTGTATACCCTGGCACAGTAAAATAGGAAATGAAGAAAGTGAAAAGTGTTAATACGATAATACAAAATACCACACAGGCAACTCAAATAGCTAAAGAAATAGAAACCATGCACTGTATCTCTTGAGGCACTGTTTCTCCTGGCTGCCAGGGTCACATTTCCAACTACCTAGTTGTCATCTCAAACTGGATGTCCTACAGACATCTTAAACTCAACATTTCCCAAACCAAAGTCGTGATCTTTCCCCCAAAAGCCCTCTTTCCTTTCTGACTTTCCTATTACTGTTGAGGGTACCACCACCCACTCAGTGACCCTGGCTTATAACCTACATGTCATCCTTGACTCCTCACTCACACACACCCCTTCCTCAACACACAACACTATCCAATAAGTTGTCAAGTCGCATCATTTTTGACCTTTGCAACTTCTCTTGTATTTGCCCCCTACCCTTGACACTCCAGTATAAGGCCCTCATCAACCTTCTGGACTATTGCAATGGCCTTCTGGTTGGGCTTCCTGCCTTGAGTCTTTTCCCAGTCTGGTCCATCCTCTACTCATCTGTACAAAATTAATTTTCCTAAAGTACAGATCTTACCATGTCTCACACACACACACACACACACACACACACACACACACACATACACACACACACACACATACACACACTCACTCACACCATTCTTTGAAATCCAGTTCTTTCCCATAACCCCTAAGATCCAATATAAAATCCTCCATTTGGTTTTTAAAGTCCTTCATAACTAGCCCCTTGGCTATCTTTCCAGGCTTATTACACTTTACTCCCCGCTACCTTCTCTGTGATCCAGTGACACCAGCTGTTTCTCCCATGAGACACTTATTTCATGTGCCTGGAATCCCTCCTCATCTCCTCCTGGCTTCTCTGGCTTCCTTTAAGTCTCAGCTAAAGCCTTGCCTCTACAAGAGGCCTTTCCCAGTCCTCCTTAATCTCAGTGCCTTCCCTCTAAAATGACCTCCAATTTATCCTGCATATATCTTTTGCACTTAATTGTTTGCATGCTGTCTCCCCTACTAACTTGTGAGCGCCTTGAGACTAGAGACAGTTTGTTTTTTCCCCTCTATGTATCCCCAGTGCTTAGCACAGGGCCTGGCACATTATAGGCTCTTCATTAAGGCTTGTTGACTAATTGACTGACTAGTTTCCACACCGGATATTCTCACCAAGATCACTTAGAATGTCTCTAATTATAATTTATCTAAGGGCCCAAAGTTATCATTTTTTTTGGTAGAGGGGACATGAAAGGAACTGATTCCTTTTCCCCATCTTCATTAGGAGTCTGGTGTCTATGTTCACACCCCGAAGAATTCTGGAGGTAATAGGCCATTTAAGAAACTTAAACTTTTTTTTAAAACTACTTTAAAAAAAACTTATGATGCAATAATTAAGGAAATTACCAATATGCAAATTGTGCTAGAAAGCATGAAAGAATCAATAGAAATAAGTAACACAGACTTACTACAGTAGAAAATGAAATTCTAGACAAAACAGACCAACTGGAAATACATGCACAGGAAATGCCTGGAATATTGAAAAAACCTAGAAATGTTACAGACCTAAGGGACAGACTTAGAAGAGAGGTGAAGACACAGAAACTTCGAGATTACAGACACTCTAGAAATTTATAAAAATAAGAGAATCAAAGTGCTATATTCCAGGAAATCGTTCAAGAAAACCTTCCAGAATTAATTGAAACAAGGTACAACATCCAAATGGAAAGAAGCCTCAGGACCTTGATAAGGAAACCAAACAAAGAAAATTCAACTCTCTTAGACACATTATAGTTAAAATCCAGCACTATAATAATAAGTAAAAATTCCTGCATGCTGCCCAAAGGCAAAAATGGGTTTTCCAAGGAATATCAAACAAAAACACAGTAAGAACTTTGAGGAAGGTGAGGGATTTAACCTCTCAGTGCCCCATAAACCTCCCTAAGAATAAGTTACAAAACAGGTATCTATCTGCATGGGTAGGGGGAGTTTGCTGTTTGGGGAATTCCTAACAGCAATAAAATCACAAGTCTAGTCCAAAGATTTTTTTAAGAAAAAATATAGTAATCAAATCATAGTTATATGGATTTAGAACAACAATCTAGTAAGACAGATTATTCAAATATTTTATCAACATTTTAGAACAAACTTAGGTTCAAAAAAATTAAATCCTTTGGCACAGTCACATCACTAGTAAGTTTAAAGTCAGAACTAAAATTCAGGTCTTGATGCAGAGAACAACGCTCTTTCCACTCTAATATGTGATGATAATTAACAATTCAAGTTAGGAGTTAGCGAGGAAAATATCAAATTTATCTTGGTGATTTGTCTTGTTTTAAACTACCATTCTTTGAAACATTATGCTAATATTAGTAATTACTAATTAGTTAATATAATGTGCAGGTTTTTACAGAATCAGCATAATTAGATTCTTTCTCTGTTGTCTGTATGTATGACTAAGGTAGTTATTTGAATTACAAAGTTAAGTCAAGTTACCTGATGGCAGATGACTGATAAGGTCACATACTAGAAGATGGCAGGATTAACCTAATTAACATAATTCCCAGCATGGATAGCAAGAAAAGTATAAGGGAAAGCAACTTTCTCAAGATTGAAGAAGTAGAAGAGGTTCTCCTTCAAAGACATTTTTTTTTCCATTGAGAGGCCAAAAGCTCTAAGTGGCTAATGTTTTAGGGAAGATAAAAGAGTCAGCAGATGAAATGGAGAATAAATTGAATTATCAGGGACTAAAATAAAAAATAGCTCATGAATGAATCATTATTTGGGTTGTTGGGGTGGCAAGGGAAGGTGAATACTCTGGGGTCATTTGCTCAAGTGGGGAGAAGGCTGGGAACTAATAGAAGGCAGTTAGAGACATGGCTCAGGCTGGGTTTGAGGAGAGAGGGGAAAGCTGTCTCTTCAGTCCCTTGACCTCCCTGCCTAGGATAAAAATAATGGAGGAAAGGAACCTAGAGTAGAGGAACTAACTGGAGGTAAAGCTCCTATTTGATGGGAGAATATAGCCTATCCATGGAGTATGGAGTCATCGAGAGCCCTGTAATGACTTTTATTCAGAGGAGCTGCTACCTCAGGAATCCTTCTTTGAGTAAGGTTAATGATTCCCAGGAATGCAGCCCACCCTAGAAGAGGGAGTGTATAACCCCCATGAGACACTAAGGAACCCTAGGGAGACAAGGGAACATGATTTATGGACCAGCATATACTATCATTGGGATAGGCAAGCGATGCATTTAAGGGCTCAGAGTAACTCAGGGGTGAGTGTCTCCCATCATGCCATACTGTCTCCTTTGTGAATTGAGATCTTAGGGAGTAAAACTCGCCAGGAAAAGGCCCTTCAGAAAACAAACAAAAGAAGAGTAAGAAAGCGGCAGTGGTCATGATTTGCAGTTGTGCAAACAAATTAATAGGGCTGGGGGAGAGAGCAAAGTTTTTGTCTCCTAGAAGTTCTACCTTAAATTACCTACACAGAGAAAATACAGAACATGCAAGCATATAGCCTAAAAATGGAAGTTCAGATTTTAGAATGGACCAAAAATGAAAAGAAATATAGGAGATTAAAATAAATTAGCATTTCTTGGGAAAGGGTGATACAAATGATTGTTACTCAAGAAGACTGAATTTAAGAGAATAGGAGAAGGAAGATTCTGGATTACATTACATTACTCTCTGAATTGAGAGAGAGTAGAGTTTTTTTTAAAAAAGCAAAATAAATAAAGGAGATAAGGGAGAAAACTAATTTAAGTAAACACAAGGAATTTAAGATAGAATAAGGGAAAGAAAGCAGAGCCTGTAGGATGGAGATCAGAGCCAAATTAGCACAAACAAAACTAAGTCCAGGGACTAAGTATTGATTTAAAAGAGGAAAGGGGAAAATCAGTACAAAAGAATTAAATGGAAGAAAGCACAAACCTGACAGTTTTGACCTTAAATGTGGATGGATTAAACTGTGCCATAAAATGAAAGATAATGGTAGAATAGATAAGAAATGAAAACCCAACAATTTACTATATCTAAGAAACACATCTAATGAATAAGGTCATATACAGACTGAAAATGAGAGGCTGGAAAAAATAAAAGGTACTATGTATAAGGTTATTCAAAAAGGGCAGAATTATGATCCTGAATAAAAATACACAGAATCAAGAGGGGTAAACAAGGAAATGATGTTATACTTAAAGACACCTTAGACAATATCATTATTAAATACACAGGATGTCTCAAAAGTCTTAGGGTAGCTTTAAACTGAGATTGAAGAAGGGAGGGAGCTGTGGGAGAGAGGATCCCTTAATTACAATTAAGCTATTAGACCTTTAAATTGCACTAAGACTTTTGGGACACACTGCTATACATCAAATGGCATATCAAATGGTTCATATTCATTAAAAACTAACTAAATTACAAAGAGAAATGACCTAATGATTATAGGAGAATTAAACGTTCTTTCAGATGTGGATGAAGGCTTAGAAAAATTAAATTGTAAAAATGTATGGTATCTTTTGAATGAGACCATCGAGTACTTCTTCCACCACCATACCACCCTGCTGCCTCTAAAATAGAATAATCTATGAATGTATATATGGGGGGTAGTGGGATGGGAGGGAACCTTGGTTTAGATGAATTTACAAGTGAATTCCATCAAATGTTCAAAGAGAAGTTAATACCGATGTTACAAAAATATTTAAATAATTAAGAAAGGATACACTCTACCAAGATTTTGTTAAACAAATACAGTCCTAAACCCCAAACCAGGAAGGGATAAATCATAAAAAAAAGAGAGAAATTTATGTTAACAGATGAATGAAATGAAGGACCGTAACTTTTGCCCTCAGAAGTTCTACCTTTAATGATCTACACAGAAAGAACAAAGAAAAAAATATAAGTGTATAGCTCATGAATAAGAGACTAGACTGCAGCATGAAATAGAAATGGAAAGAAAAAATGGAGAAAAGTAAACTAGTATTTCTTGGAACAAGAACACCACAAGTTAAGAGAAAGAGACCAAATTCTTGAATATACATTGATGGAAACCCTAAAAAAAAAACTTTATCAAAGAGACTGTGGCAATAGAGTTAAAAAAACATCCATTTATGATCAAGTTGTACATATACTATGATGCAAAGATGATTCAGCAGTAGGAAAACAATTAACAGCGTCATATGAACAACAAAAAACAAATGGTTAAATCAATAGAAGCAGAAAAGGCCTTTGATAAAATTCAGCACTTGTTTATGTTAGCAATTCAAAAAACCTTAAAAATGGAAAATAAGATCAAAAACATATATATTGTATATATACACATATGGGTATACGAACATGTGTATACACACACACATGTATCAAAAGGCTAGTATTATCTGCAACTGAAAAATTCCCTGGAGAATTTTCTAAGTACAGGGGGTTAGAGCAAGGCTGTCTATTTAAATAGTTATTATTTGACCTATATCTTAAGTGCAATGACAATACTGAGGTAAAAGAGAGATTTAAAGGTCCAAATCCCTTTTTGTATCACGGCCATTGTCACAGCAGAAGGACATGTGTAACTCAATGAATCTATGAGCTATGCTGTACAGCATTACCCAAAATGGACAGGTCATAGTAGAAATTTCCGACAAAAGATGATCCACTAGAGAAAGAAATGGCAAACCACTCTAGTATCTTTGCCAAGAAAATGCCAAGGACAGTGGACCTGACATGCTATGATGTGTGAGGGCACAAAGAGTTGGAAATGACTGAATGACTTTGTCTGAATGTTGCTAGAGAGGAGGAAAACTTATTCCTATTTATAGATAATATGATTTATTTAGAAAACACAGGACAATCAGTGAAGAAACTAACTGAACCAATTAATAGCCTTAGTAAAGTAAATATAATTTTTTAAAATTCTTATCTATGACTTTATCTGTGCAGGAAGTACCCTGGTAAGGAAATTTCCTTGGCCTATCCAGAGTAATAATTTTTCTCTATCTCATAGTTCAAGGGAATTGTCTGGGGGGCACTGAGAAACTGAGTAACTAACCCAGACTCACATTGCCAGGATGTATCAGAAGTGAGAATTGCACTCAGATCTTGCTGACTCAGTGGACAGTTCTCTCTGTTTACTTCCTCACACTCTCACGGGTCAAACTTTTGTCCAACCCAGTCCAACAAGCATTTATCATACAGTTACACCCTGAAAAGTTTGAATAATGGATCCTATGGAGAGCTCATCTTATTTAAATTTGTATTGCATATTTCCATTGGGTTAAAACCAGGGACCATATTTTGAATAATTATAACCTTAAATAGTATGAATTCCAATAATTGTGTCATTTCTTGAGATACCTTTTCTTACACCAGTCAGAACCTGACTATATAGCTACTGTATACAAGGTTCTAGTTGTAACAGAAAAACCAAAAACCATCCCTCATTTAAAGGATCTTACTTCCTATTCAGGGGAGGAGAACAGAGGTGGGAGACATTGCCTGTAAACAAATAAGTACCTATTTGATCATCTGAGGTGGAGGAAAGAACACAAAGAATGACAAGAAGGTGAATAAATAAAATAGAAGGTACACGAATAAAAATTCATTTAGTAAGTACCTAGTATGTGCCAAGCACTGTGCTAAGTGCAAGGGATTCAAATAGAAAAAGTTGGACAGTCCCTGATCTGAAGGAACTCATGTTCCATTTTGAGAAGACAATACATAAAAGGTCAGCTTCGGGGTTGATGGAAAGGCCAAGAAACCTTCAGGGTGAAAGGATAGAAAAGATAGTAAAGTCTCCAAGGGTCTCTTTGAGTATATCAGTAGGTCAGATGACAATTCCAGGGGACTACAAGGCATGGAGATGGGGCAGACGGTAAAGAGGAGCTTAGGAGGCAGTGGAAATACAGATACTAAGTCCTGTGTTCCTCAACGTCATTAGAAGGCATAGAATGATTGGCTTTCACGTCATCTAAGCATTCAAGCTGCTCAGAGGAGAGGAGAAAATACATACATGTGTGACTATTTGAGGTGGGAGGAAAGAGCACTAAAGATGATAAGAAAGGGCTTGGGTGTTTACGCGCACACACGCGCGCACACACACACACACACACACATGCACACAGAATGACCTGGCTGGAATGTGAGCTGAGACCTGAAGGAAGCTAGCTGGGCATACTAAGAAGCAGAAGAATGGAGAGCACATTAGGTATGGAGGGATAACCTGTTCAGTGATATACAACTGGAAGAAGGAACTAAGTTTGAGAATAGCAAGCACACCAGTTCAACTGAAACATACAGTAAGTGAAGGGGAATGATGTGAAATAAACAATGATGTTTCCAGGCTGGAAACAAGGCTTTGAACATCAAGCTGAGGCATTTGTATTTGATCCTAGGGGCAAATGATCAAGCAGGAGACTGATATGTTCAGCCTTGTGCTTTAGAAAGATTATTTGTCAATCGTGTGAAGAATGAATTGTAGAATATAGGAACTGAAAGCAGTGTCCCCAGTTACAAGTTCATGACAATAATCCAAATCCAAGATATTCTACAAAGGGTGGTTGAACTGTGTCAGCAGTTGGGTAAATAACAGTATTGGAATGGACCGAGTTGAACCGAGTATTGCCGTGGTATCCAGGAAAATGATGACAACTTAACAACCCAGGAGTCTGTTGAGGTTGTCCATGAGACAATCACTAGCTAGAGTGATACTTGGTCTTAAATCAGTCCAAGTCAGATTTAATCTTTAGAGACAAACATGAGCCAGAAAATAGGACTTCTGTGCAAGAATTTCCAAAATTATAGTAAAAGGCAAAGTCCAGGTCTTTCACCCTTTCATATCCCGGTTTTGAGTCCTCTGCAATCCCTCCAGCTTTTAGGGTCCCATCCATGATTCTCCTCTCTTTGCAAAAGACTCAGAGACTCTATTTCTCTTAGTCAAAGTCTGCATCCCATAGAATTTTTAACATGGGGATGCTAGACAGGAAAACCCTGAGACTGGCAATCCCCAAGAAGGCTGGATTCTGGGATCATGCTGTCCTAGAAAGGCAAAAGGACTAGGACTCAGGAATTCTCACCACTTGGATCAACTTGGATGAATTGCAATAATCTCAGTCCTGGAGAACTGATATGGAAATGCATCTCTTCTCAGTAGAAGGTAGCAGATGATGGAATATGATATAAATATATTGTGGATGTAGAATGTGACATGCACTATCAATCCTGTCATTGCATTAGTTGGCTTTGCTTATGTTTTTTCTTTGTGACAAGGAAGGGTTCAAGATCAGGGCTGGCATTAAGGGGAAAAGACTGTCATGTAAAAAGAAAAGGCAGTCATATAACTTTGTTTACCATCTTAGAGTAGGAAAGAAGAAAGAGGGATAGAATCTGGAACTCAAAACTTTTTTCAAAAAGCTTTAAAATTGTTTTAACATGTAGTTGGTGAAAAAATAAAATATTATATAAAAAACAAAGGAAAAGGGAAACTTTCCTAAGGTACCACAGAACTTTTAAAAAAAATTATAAGAAAAATAATATCTTTTTACATACTGAACCCTATGAAACAATGGCAAATGTAAAGAAATGTTATAGCTTGGAATGGTGTGGCTACTTGGATCTTGGGGGGATTATAGGTACAAATCATTGACCACAGGAAAGAAAACTGAAGGTCCCATGCAACATCTGAGGGGCACATACAATATTGGAAAAAAATCTGTTGACAATTGCCACACCAAGGAATTTATTACTCTACCAGTCACACTTTCATTAACTCATCTGAATAACAAAGCCATAAGATTTAGAGATCATATATTCCAATTCCATCATTTTGTGGGAGAAAAAATCAGCTCAGAAAAGTCAGTCACAGAGTTAGTAAATTTCAAAGTTGGGTTTTGGACTCAAACCTTTGATTTTAGGGACTATATAGTTGATACTACATGAACCAATCTACATGCACTAAAAACACTTCTCTGGACAAGTTAGTTAATCTCCCTGAAACTCACTTTCCTCATCTGAAAAATGGAGGTAGTGATAACACAGTTTAAATTTTCAAAAAGAATATAAAGGCTTTTCAAACCTTTAAGCACTGTAAATGTGAGGAGGGGGGAAATGGTATAGTACAAGGGAAAAGTTCTGGAGTTGGAAGATCTGGATTCAAACCCCACCTCTGAAACTTATTAGCTGTGTGACCATGGGCAAGCTACTTAAACTTCCCAGGTCTTCATTTCATTTTCTATAAAATCAAAGGGTTAGATTAGATGGTCTCTGAAGTCCCTTCAAAGGGCAACCAGGTGGCAGGAAGGTTAGAGAATAGAACTGGAGTCCGAAAAAACTCTTCCTCCTGAGTTCAAATCTGGCCTCAGACACTAACTTTGTGACCTTGGGCAGCAAGTCATGTAACCCCTGTTTGCCTCAGTTTCCTTATCTGTAAGATGAGCTGAGAAGGAAATGGCAAACCATTCCAGTATCTTTGCCAAGAAAACCCCAAGTAGGGTCATGAAGAGTCAGACACAACCAAAACATGACTCAACAACATATTATTATAACTAGTCAAGAGAGGTGAACGTGTCTTTGTCAGTAACTATGCAGATCTGGTAAGTTCATCATACCCTAGGCAAGCATTCTCCAGTGGCCTCTGATCCAGCCTTACTATGAACATGTTTGCTTGTTTTGTGGTTTTGCTTTTAATTTTGGAGTTGAGAAACAATGGAGATTTCAAAGTTACCATTCTCATGTCTGTCAGCCAGAGCAAAGAGGAACAGGACGAAGATAATAGTGGACAAGAACTCTTGCCATGGTTTCCATACTTGGAGTCACCTAGCACATGGTCCTCAATCCTCAGTTGGCTAGCACGCAACTGAGGCCCTCTAGAGGCTCCCTCCATAGGTCAACAAGGAAGGGCTCATTTTTGGAAAAATTATTCTACTTACTTCCTGTTTACATTTTTTTATTTCTGGGAATAATGGAGATTGACTGGGCTGGCAAAATGTCCACTAGAACAGTGAAAGCTCTTCTCGGTTACTTACCAGAACTTTCACAATCCCTTTCTGTTGTTTAGCCAATTAGTCATGTCAGACTCTTCGCGAGAACTCATCATGACCTCATTTGGGGTTTTCTTGGCAAAGACACTGGAGTAGTTTGCCATTTCCTTCTCCAGCTCATTTTACAGATTAGGAAACTGAGGTAAACAGAGGTAAGTGACTTGCCCGGGGTCACACAACTAATAAGTGTCAGAGGTAAAATTTGAACTCAGGTCTTCCTGACTCCAAGCTGGGCACTACCCACTGAACTACACAACTGTCCTTCACAACTCTTTTCTCTTGCTCTAAATGCAAAAGTTTGTGAAAGTACTGATACTACATGTTAGAGAAATAATTTTTAGGGGGAAAATTTGGCTTTTTTAAAAGTTATTTTTCAAACAATTTAAGAACTTTGAAATTCTTTGAAGATGATCAGCAACAGTGGAAAATGTGAAAAGTGAAAGTTCTTTCTCCCTTTCTTAGCCCCTACTTAAATTTGGGTTTGGTGTTGGTCCATGAGTCTATGCTTATTCAAGTTTTTTGGGGAAAGAACTATTTGACACACTCACCACAAGTTTGAATCATTCAGTGGAGTGGTGAAGAAGGGATAAACAGGTATTCAAACCCCATGTGGCATTGTGAACAGAGTATTGAACTTGGAGTCCGGAAAACTCTGCGTTAAAATCTTGTCTCATAGTTTTACAAGCTTTGTGACCCTAGGCAAGTCATTTAACTTCTCAGGGTCTCAATTTCCCCATCTATAAAATAGAGATAATATTGGCACCTACCCTCTGGGCTTATTATAAGGATTGATTCAGATAACATGTAAAGAACTTTGTAAATCTTGAAGCACTTTATAATAAACATTTGTAATTAGTATTGTCCACCATGCAGCTACTTCCAGGCCTCAGGATCTTTGAGTCTCAAGTAAATAGCAATCTTGATCAATTAACCAGGAAGTACTATTTAGATCTATTAAGTCAAAGGCCAAGATTGAGGCATTCACCAGAATACTTTACTCACCCTTCTTAGAGTCTCATGAAAGCATAACTTTAAGAGCAAAATCACCTGTGAAGCAATAAGGGCTTGGTCTCAGAAAAGTCCCTCAATCCTGAGCAGTATTGTCACTCTACCAAATGCAAAGGAGGCCTATATCTGGAAATGCAAGGTCCCTCCATCCTATCTTTCCTTCCTTGTTCCTGACAGCACATGCATAAATCACTTTTTGAGAATTAATAAATAAATGGGAGAAAAAAGAGTTTTTGTTATCTAATCACACATCTCATTTCCTTTTCTGGCAGGGCTATTAGAGTAGAAGACTGTACAAAAAAAATAGATAAAGTTATTCATGTGTGTATGCATAAATGGAGCATAAAAACTGACCACCCAGGAAACAAATTCACTTAGTTTCTTACATTTCACATAGTTATCAATATAGATGTGAAGAATATAGATGCTCATGGCAAAAAACTACGTGGGTATGCATGAGTATATAAGAACCAGCTGTTGCTTCAAGATAGGATACAAGCATCGGAACAAATATGCCGTCCATCATTCCAATCAAAGATTCACTGATCACTTCTTTACCAGGCATGGAAACCAATAAATACATGACTTAACTCAACTCTCCTGAGACAGTCTTCAAACTCTACGGCATGCTATATGGACCATCACAGATTTGGTGAAGCATACTGAGCAGCTAATTTATTCGTGTCAGCACTTAATCACTTTTCTTAACTCTTACTGGTATCCAGACGTTTCTATATCCAAAGCTTCTTCTTTTTTAAATTTCATTTTCCTTTTTCATTGTGAACTTATCATCAATAAACTCAAATATTTCAATATACAAAGAACATTAAAAGGGCTAACATGAGAAATTACATGGACAGTTTGTTGAAGTATATCTATATACAATACACATACATGTGTGTTGTATATATGTATGGACAACACACATATATAAAATTTGACAAGATAGTAACTACATGACTATATCGACTTCTGCATTTTTTCTTCTCAAATAAAATAATATTTGCCAAAAGTACTTAGAGTACTGCCTGGCATATATTAGGTGCTATATAAATGCTTATTCCCTCCATCCCCTTCCTCTCCAGTGCCCCCTCCCCTATTAAAGATCTTTTATTGATTCTCTTTTATGCCTTGTCTATCACTACTCACTAACCTTTCATCCTCACCACACCCCCACCTTTAACAAACATTCTAATGTAACAATGGCTTCTCTGGCTGTCCCGACACCTCTTCTCCAGGGTTTTCTATTACCCTGAATGGGGGTTAGGGAGGACATACATTGTCTCTGCCTTTGATTTTAGCCCTCATGGATTGTGTTTTCTCAATTTTAAAGGGTCCTTAGGCTTGGAGAGCCAGGGTTGGAGTCCCAAAGACTCATTTTCCTGAGTTCAAATATGACCTTCGACACTTCCTAGCTGTGTGACCCTGAGCAAGTCACTTCACCCTGTTTGCTTCAGTTTCCTTATCTGGAAAATGAGCTGGAGAAGGAAATGGCAAACCATTCTAGTGTCTTTGCCAAGAAAACCCCAAATAGGGTCACAAAGATTCGGACACAACTGAAATGTCAGAACAAATACACACACATCTCCCCTCAACACCTAAGGGAGCATAATCCTCCCTCTACGTTACCTCAGTCCATGGAGAGGGGAAGGAACTTGGATTTGCAGTTTAACCCAGTTCTGATATAGATAGATCCCACCAAGTTCCAAGTACCAAGCATTCCTAAGCTTCTGTCTCAGCATTCTGACTTCTTAGGGCTTCCCTCCTGGACTGACAGCAATATCCACCCTGGAATCCTTGAGCTCCCAGGTCTTGATACTTCACTTTCTGTACCTAGAACTGAAAAGGCAAATGAAATAAAACCCAAACTCCAAGTCTATCTCTTGGGATCACAGGGACTAAGAGGGAGGGGAAGGTGACCCTTCTTCCCTCTAGCTTAGTGGAGAGTATGTGGATGAACAAGACCTTTCTCAGGGATGTGCTGGAACCAGTTAGAATAGACTCTCCTGAGCCTCCTGTTAAATTTTCAATATGAGCATCTACATCTAGGAAATCAGCAAAGGCTAGAAATCGGGGATTGATCTATTATTTTATTGATTTCCAGTCTTTAAAAAGTGACAAACAAAATGTTAATAATGAATACTAAATTTAAAAGTGTATCCTGTACATAATTGTTTTCTTCAGAGAAGCCAGCTGTTAAACATTTACCAGCATACCATTCCCTTCACCCCTGGAAGGTGCTGGAAAGAAAAAGATTCTGCTTCTATTAGGTAGATTTAAAGACATTCTGTTCCAACTGTGTAGCTGATGGAAAGAAAAGAATCCATCTATCACCGTGCATCGCAAATCTACTGCCATAGACATGTAACACAAGCACCAAGTCGCTCTTTAATAATAACTCACAATTTTATTATACATAGTCTCCTCTTTCAAGTAGCTTACCATTTGGAATTCACATCAAAATCTTTGCAAAACTTAATCTTTAAATAAATTTGCATTAATATTTTTTGGTTTTATATCACCTAGAATTTCTCCTTTATCTCTCCTCATCCCCACTCCCAGAGAGCTATCCCTTATAACAAGGAAATTTGAAAAAAAAATAAAGGGGGAAGAAGAGAAAAATCTCAGTAAAATTGATTTAAAAAAACTGTTGCTATAGGCAATATTCCCCACCTATGCCCCAAGCTCCCCAAAAGAGCCGGAGGTGTCTTCTCACATTTCTTCTTTGGGACCAGGTCTGTTCTTATAATTTCAAGATGTTTTATTTCAATTGGTTTATGATTTTGTTCTTTCCATTTCCATTATAGTGGCCCACTATACTCTGAATTTAATGCCCTGCATTTTAGGTTTGTTTGTCTTTTTCAATTCAGGAAACAAGATGCCCCTCCCAAGTTGAGCTCATCACCTCTAATGTCATCACCATGCTGCTAACTCAAACCTTATTGTGCAATAGTTTCAGTCTTGTCTGACTCTTCATAACCCCATTTGGGGTTTTCTTGGAAAGGATACTGGAGTGGTTTGCCATTTCCTTCTCCAGCTCCTTTTACAGATAAGAAAACAGAAGTAAAAAGGGTTAAGTGACTTGTCTAGTGTCACACAGTAAGTATCTGAGGCTAGATTTGAACTCAGGTCTCCCTGACTCCAGATCCGGTTCTCTGTCCACTACACCACCTCGTTGTCCCAGTCTCCTTTTCCCTCTCATTGGAGAGATAGATGAAGGGTAGAAGACCAACCTTCTTCCCATGCCTTCCTTGATAGAGGGCAGAAATTGGACCTTCAGGTTTACTCCACTCTGCATCTGCTGCACTACTTGATTTTTTCAACTCCACAAAATGAGAAACCCTGTGGTGTCCTTTCCCCCTCACCCCCCATTTTTCTACTTTTGTGTGTTTCTTGTCTCTCCTAGAGCACAGCTCCTAGAGGACAGGGACTGTCTTTCTTTTTATTAATTGTATCCCCAGCACATAGCACAGTGCCTCATACATAGTAAGCATTTAGTAAATGTTCACTGGAGTGAATTTATTGGATTGAATTAGTCACTGTATATACTATTTTCCTGAATTCAGCTATTTCATTTTGCATCAGTTCACATAAGTTTTCCCATGTCTCCCTGTATCCATCACATGATCATTATTTTTTGTGAAACAGTACCCTTAGTCCCTTTACCACATCTTTTTTAGCCACTCTCCAATAAATAGGTATTTACCTTTTTTCTAGTTTTAGCAAAGGTTATTTTAAAATATGTATCTATTTTATCATTTCTTCTCATACAAGTGTTTGTCTTGTAACTTGGGACAAATCCTAGAACAAAACCTTCTCCTTGTAAAGTCACCTTCCTGATGCCACATAAGATGCATAACATTCACAGAGTCAACTGAATAACTTTAGAATTAGAATCACATTATCTAATTGCATGCTAAACAAGAGTGGAAAGTGTGGAAATGGGACTTGATGGACCTATGTTCAAGGGACTGTCAGAATTACATGTTAAGATTAGGATACTGCATCAAATATTATTTAAAATATATGGGATGTATTGAAAGGGATTCTGGATCTGTAGTCAAAAGAGCTGAGTTGGAATCCATGTTGCCTGTGTTATCATGGGAAGCCACTTAACTACCCTGAACTTCAGATTTTTCATTTGCAAATGAGCAGCCTAGATTTCTTGCTGCTGTTCAGTTGTTTTCAGTCATGTCCGACTCTCCTGGGTTTTCTTAAGATACTGGAAAGGTTTTGCCATTTCCTTCTCCAGCTCATTTTGCAGATGAGGAAATGGAGACAAACAGGGTTAAGTGACTTGCCTTGGGTCACACAACTAGCAAATGTCTGAGGCCAGATTTGAACTCAGGAAGATGAGCCTTCCTGACTTCGGGCCTGGCACTTTTCTCACTGTACCACCTTGCTGCCCTCTACTCTACTACACTACCTCTAAGGTACCTCTAAGGTTTTTCCTACATCTTTATTTCCCCCACTAGTTTTCTTCTGTATTTGCTGATTTCCCCCCTTCTTTTCTCTCCTTGTTTCTTTACTTTATCTCATCTTTCCATCACTCTTTCTTTGCCACAGCTGGGTGTGGTTATGTAGATACCTGAAAAATAGCCTGTACTGTGGACTGTTTGCATTGCCTTTTCAACTCTGGAGTCCTAACACTGGCCCCACTGTACCCACTTCACATGTGGTTCCCGTCCTTTATCATTTAACATATGTTTTTTATTAATACTATGTTTTGATATGGAAGACACATCCCAACCAGCACACAGAGAGCCCCTCAGAACGCACATTCCCTGAAACAATGAAGCGAAACCAACCAAAAGAGAAATTGGTACTTACAGGACACGTCACATTCAATAGATCAATGAACATTTATTAAACTTCCACTGTGTGTCAGGCAGTGTGGCACAGTGAATAAAGAACTAACCTCTGAGTTAGGAAAACATCTGTTTAAATCCCACCTGTGGCACATAGAGACCGTGTGATCCTGGGCAAATGACATAAGTGGTCCTTGCTCCAAACAGCTATGATCAAGCTGTGGAGTATGTACTGATCAGTACTGGTAGAGAAAGTCACTCACAGAGAGCTCCCTACATGGATGCAATCACAAATTGAATAAAAAGATATTAAGCACTCTGCTAAATGTTGGGGATATAGATACACAAGTGAGACTAGACAGGAAGGATGCAGGCTTGGACTTGTGACAATTTGGTACAATATTGTCCATTGTATTTGGCCTGAGTTTTGCTGTCTTGTGGTGTTGTCTTTCTTAGAGTGGGGGGTAGGAGGGTGGGGGTAAGGAGTGTAGTGTAGGAGTTTTTTGGCAGAGGAGGTAACGAGCTACTCCCTCTCTCTGACCCACACCCACTGAGCCAGTCTTTCCCAGTTCCTCCCTTCAGGCATCCCCATGGGTGTGACTTTTCTCTAGGTTTAGGGTTGGGGCCTGCTTTGGAAGAAAACAATTGAGAGGGAGTTACCCAAGGCCTCTGCCTCCAAGACAAGTGACTCTAGCTCTCTACTCAGGCCTTTCTTTAGAATGATGCTGACCCAATGTATGCCAATGGTTTTTTTGCTTTTTGTTTTTGACCTGGAATAATTTAATCTTTTCTCTGCTTTTGGGAAATGATAATTTAATAATCTCTTTGTTTAGTCTCAAGTCCCCAGTTAGTCTCAAACCACCAGCAAATTAGAAAGAGAATCTCCTCTCACTCTCTGTAGCTGATCATAGCTCCCCCTCCCAGCTGCCTTTGAGCAAATTAAATACATACAGAACAATAATGTATTGGGTCTCCCACAGTTTTAATTTAATACCAGAGTTTAGGACCAGGGAGACAGAAATACAAATTACACTCTAAAGAAACAGATAAACTTTGGAATTGGTACCTGCTCTTCTAGGAGGAAAAGAGGAGACAGGTGTGGGGGAGGATGAACATGATCTTTCTCTGAAAACAAGGACCATGGCTCAGAATGGCCCCACCGTAGTAGTTTGGCTACTATCCTTTGCCAGAATCTCACCCTTGGTTGGTTCAAAAGCAGAGGCAGTAAAAGCAATAGTAATATTGGTATTCAGCTCTCTCGACTTCTCTTATGACTGTCCCAAAGTTGAAATTGCTTGGTTTAGAGGCAGCATCTTCAATGCTTGAGCATGGTGGTCCTGGAAGGGCAATGCAGAAGCCTCCTCCTCCTTTTCCCCCAGCCCTCTTCCCCCTTTCTCCACACACCTGTGATCTCTTATACATTGCAGCGGCCCTGGGCCCTTGATCACCCCTTGTACTAGCACACTGTTCACCCCTCATGAAATTTCAGCTCTTTTTCTCCCTCAGGATGAGAAGACATAGGGACTATTTTTTCCCCAAAGGTGTCACAGCCCCAGTGGACCCTGGATCAGAATATGATTTATGTCTAGTCTTATAGGTATGCATCTCAATTGTACTCTAACTTAAAGGGGGTTATATCTTAATTTACATCATTGTAGTTATATCAGGAGTTCACAGTTTCATATAAAATCCTCTTTTCTGTTCTTTGTATTTTGAAATATTCAGGCTTACAGAGATTTGTTAAATTCACAATAAAAAGAAAAATGAAAATAACTTTAATATAGTTATAGCTATTATGCACATATAACAAGGCTTATCAGGAGAACCCTGAGTTGTTAGACTGGGGCATCTCCCACACAGCTGGATGTCTACCCTGGCTTCTTGCTTAGGAACACAGGCTTTGGATGCTTGCTGAAGGGAATATGCTTTCCTGGGATGACACAGAAACTCCTGATTGGTCCCTGGGGATGGGGTGTTACATGGAAAATAATTGATGACTCTTGTGGAAAAATCTCCTCTCTTTGTGGACTATAAAAGCTCTGGAAATGGCTCAGGGGTACACTAATAAATGTTTAACAATTGTCTTTCTAGGCTGAAAAAGTATTGGCAACATGCTTTTAAGTTTAATCTGCATTATTAAAAATTTCTCCATTTCTTTCTTAAGTCTAGACATCAACAACACAATAAATCCAGCCCTGTTTTACAGCAATTTTGAGGTGTAAATGCTGACACTGAAAATTTAATAAGTGGTTTGAGCTGGCTCCAGGACACCATTGATAATGGCTCCACCCTTTCTCTTTTCGGCCCTTCTCCAATATGGTCTCTTGCTTGACACTTGAGAGTAAGGATCATTTCATTCTTTATATTTGTATCTCCAGAACTTAGCACAGTGGCTGCCATAAAGAGGGTGCTAAATAATGGTGCAATGACTAATTATAGCTTAAGGGATGAAAGAGTCAAAGATTTCTTCCCCTCCTGGATGACAATGAATTATATTGGCTCAGCCTATTCATGAGCAATTAATATTTCTCCAGTTGCACAGATCCATCTTTTTTGAGTGTTGAAAAGTGTTCTACGTTCATATAGTTCCTGGGATTGTCTTGGCAAGTAGATTCCCACGTGTTTGATATTGTCTGCAGTTATTTCCAATGGAATTTCTCTGTCTCTGTTATGTTTTGTTGACAATATGTGGAAATGCTAATGATTTATGTGGGTTTATTTTATATTCTGCAACTTTGCTAAACTCATTAATTGTCTCAGTGGTTGTCTAAATAAATCATCATATCATATGCAGAGAGGGATCATTAGATATTCTTATTACTTCAATTTCTTTTCCTTGTCTTGTTGTTGTAGCTAGCTCTTCTAGTACAATACTGAGTAATAGTGGTGACAATGGGCATCCTTACCTCACCCCTGATTTTACCAGGAAGGTTACTAGTTTAATTCCATTACAGATAATGCTTGTTCTTTGTTTTAGATAGATACTATTTATCATTTTAACAAAAGTTCCATTTATTCCTATGCTTTCTGGTGTTTTAAAAAGAATGGGTATTGTGTCAAAAGCTTTTTCTGTATCTACTGAGATAATGATTTTTGTAGTTTTTGTTATTGGTATGGATAATTATACTTATAGTTTTCCTAATATTAAACTAGCCCTGGATTCCTGGTATAAATCTCACCTGGTCATAGTGAATGATCTTTGTGCTACATTGCTGTAATCTCTTTGCTGGTATTTATTTAAAATTTTTGCCTCAAAAAAAAATTGGGGAAATTGGTTGATAGGTTTTTTTTTTTTCCTGTTTTTATATTCTCCGGTTTAGGTATCAAAACCACATTTGCGCTGTAGAAGGAATTAGGTAGGACTACTTCTTTACCTATTTTTTCAAATAGCTTATATAGTATTGGAACTAATTGTTCCTTAAATGTTTGGCAGAATTCACTAGTAAATTCTTCTGCTCCTGGGGAATTTTTTCTTGGGTATCTCACTCACAGTTTGTTCAATTTCCAAGATAGCGTTATTTAAGCATTCTATTTCCTCTTCTGTTAATCTGGGCAATTTATATTTTTACAAATATTCTTCCATTTCACTTAAATTATCAGCTTTTTGGGCACATAATTAGACAAAAAAGTTCTTAATAATTGCTTTAATCTTACCTTCATTGGTGGTGCATTTACCCTTTTAATTTTTGATACTGACAATTTGGTTTTCTTTTTTAAAATCAAATTAACTAGTGGTTTACCTATTTTTTTCATAAAGTTCTAGTTATTAGTTCAATAGTTTTCTTACTTTCAATGTTATCAATTTCTCCTTGGATTTTCAGAATTTCCAATTTGGTTGTTAATTTGGGATTTTTAATTTGTTCTTTTTCTAGTTTTTTTTAATTGTATGCCCAATTTATTGATCTCCTCTTTCTCAGTTTTATGATGTAAGTGTTTAGAGATATAAATTTTCCCTTAAATATTACTTTAGCTGCATCCCACAAATTTTGGTATGTTGTCTCATTGTTGTCTTTAATGAAATTTTTTATTGTTTCTATGATTTGCCCTTTGACCCACTAATTCTTTAGGATTAGATTATTTAGTTTCCAATTAATTTTTAATGTATGCCTCAAAGGTATTTTATTGAATGCAATTTTTATTGTATTATGGTTTGAAAAAGGTGCATTTAATAATTTTGCTTTTCTGCATTTGTTTGTGAGGTTTTTATGCCCTGATACACAATCAATTTTTGTGAAAGTTCCATGTACAGTTGAGAAAAAGGTATATTCCTTTCTATTACTATTCAATTTTCTCCAGAGGTCTGTCATATCTAACTTTTCTAAAATTGTATTTATCTCCTTGACTTCTTTCTTATTTATTTTATGGTTAGATTTATCTAGTTCTGAGAGGGGAAAGTTGAAATCCCCCATTAGCATAGTTTTACTATCTATTTCTTCCTGTAATTCATTTAACATTTCCTTGAAAAATTTGAATGTTCTGCAATTTTTTGCATATACATTTAATAGTGATATTGCTTCATTTTTTATTGTAACTTTTAACAAAAGGTAATATCCCTGAGCATCTCTTTTAAGTAGCTCTATTTTTGCTTTTCTTTTGTCTGAGATCATGAATGCTACCCCTACCCTTTTAACTTCAGCTGAAGCATAATAGATTATGCTCCAACCCTTTATTTTAACTCTGTGTGTGTTTTCTGTTTCAAGTGTGGATTCTGGTTTATAATCTACTCTACTTCCGTTTTATAAGGGAGTTCATCCCATTCACAATCACAGTTATGATTAATAACTGTGTATTTCCCTCTATTCCATTTTATCCTGTTTGTCCTTTTCTCTCTCTCTTTTTACCCTGTTCCTCCTCAAAGTCTATTTTGCTTCCAACCTCTGCCTCTCTTAACTCATACTCCTTTTATCATCACCACTCCTTTTTTTTTCTTATCTCCTTCCCCTCCTATTTCTCTCTTAGGTAAGCTAGATTTCTACACCCAACTAAATGTGTATGCATGTATATTTGCATATATCATGTATACACACATATGTATATGTGTATGTGTATATGTATGTATTCTTCCCTCTCAGATGAGAGTAAGATTCAAGTGCTGCCTACCAACCCAAATTTCCCCCTCCATTATAAAAGCTCTTGTGCACATCTTTTATGTGAGATAATTTTCCCCATTCTTTCTCTCCCTGTGCATTCCTCTTTCTCACTACTTCATTTTTTTTAGATTCCAACAGAACTGACTCATACCCATGCCCTTTGTCTATATAGACTCCTTCTAATTGCCCTAATATAATGATAAAGTTCTTAACAGTTACACATATCATCTTCCCATATAAGAATGTAAACAATTTAAACTTTAGTAAATCCCTTATGACTTCTTTTCTGTTTATGTTTTTAAACTTCTCTTGAGTCTTGTGTTTGAATGTCAGATTTTCTATTCAGCTCTCATCTTTTCATCAGCAATACTTGAAAGTCCTTTATTTCATTAAATATCTATTTTTCTCCCCTGAAGGATTATGCTCAGTTTTGCTGAGCAGGTTATTTTTAGTTGTAATTGTAGTTCCTTTGCCTTCTGGAATATCATATTCCAAGCCTTCCAATCTAGCTAAATCTTGTGTGCTCCTGACTCTGGCTCCACAATATTTGAATTTTTTTTCTAAGTGCTTGTAATATTTTCTCCTTGACTAGGCAACTCTGGAATTTGGCTGGAATGTTCCTGAAAGTTTTCATTTTGAGATCTTTTTCAGGAGGTGATTAGGGGATTCTTTCAATTTCTATTTTATCCTCTTGTTCTAAAGTACTGTGGGAGGGGGCAATTTTCCTTGATAATTTCTTGAAATACAATCTTTAGCCTCTTTTTGGATCATGACTTTCAGGTAGTCTAATAATTATTAAATTAGCTCTCCTCAATCTATTTTCCAGGTCAATTCTTTTTCTGATAAATGTCACACTTTCTTCTATGTTTTTGCTTTTTTCTTTGCTTTTTTGTTTCTTGATGTCTCATGAAGTCATTAGCTTCCACTTTTGTACCTCTTTCCCCATTTGGCCAATTCTGCTTTATAAGGAGTTCTTTTCTTCAGTGAATTCTTGTGCCTCTTTTACCAAGATGTTAAGTTGGTTTTGTTTTTTGTTTTTTGTTTTTTTTTTTTTTTTTACCAATTTTCCCTCTACCACTCTTACTTCTTTATCTAATTCTTGTAAAAATTCTTGCAAGGCTTGTCCAATTTGCATTTTTTTTTCCTTTGAGGGTTTGTTTGTTCCTGCTTTGACATCAGTTGTATTCTTCTGACTTTGTGTCTTGATCTTCCCTGTTACCATAGTAGCTTTTTATGGTCAGGTTCTTTTTTTGTTGTTTGATCATTTTTCTTCCCAGATGATTTCTTGCTTTGTAACTTTATGTTAAAGCTGGGTTCTGCTCACTTAGCAGTAGAGAAACTCTATCCCAAGTTTCGGGCTTTTTCATGCTACTGTTTCCATAGCTATTTCTGGGGTCTGTGAGTTTTTAGTGATTCCAAGGTAGTGTGATTGAAGAGAGATGTGGTCACCATTCGTCTGGCCTTCACTCAGGTTTTTACCCAGGAAGGACCCCTGCTTCCCCATAGCCTCAAGCACTGCCCTGCAAAGTCTCTGGGCTAAGAGCTCCCAAAGCTGCTACTGCTGCTGTTGTTATTGCAGCTGTCTCCTAGGACCACGTCTAGGGTTGTTGCCACATGTTTTCTGGGCTGATCCCTACCCCAGTGTCACAGACCTCTTCTTTCAGCTTCTCAAGTTGTTGTCTTAGACTGGAAAAATATCTCAACCTGCCTTTTAATGGCTATGCTGCTCCACAATTCAATGTGATGTATTATTTTAAAATTTCTTGAAGATGCATGTTGGGAGAATGGCTAGATTACTGACTCTACTTCTCCATCTTGGCTCGGTCTATTCATTTTCAATAGGAGCTAGAAGGTCTCTGTTGCTCACATTTCAGAGCGAGCCAGACCTAAACTCTGTTTTGGAAATGAAAGAAGCCAATCAGGAGTTATTGTGTCATTCTAGCAACGCACACATCCTAAGGGATAAGGCCTATGTATCTGTCTAACTCCATGGAAGGGATCTCAGGCTTTGAGAAAGTAAGGAATTCAATTGATTTCTCCCATTTGCTCTCATAGTGCTTTTTAAACAGACATCTTTTTTTCTCTTGATATTTCTTCCAAGATGCATAAAGTCATGAAATGTTAGAGCTAGGAGGGACTTTAGCAATCATCTAGCCCAATCTCCTTTTTGAAGGACAAGGAAATAAATTTGGACAGGTGAAGTAATTTACCCACATTCACATTCATAACTTTAAGGAACATTTGTTAACTGAGGCATTATAACTTTTAAAAAATAGCTGACCTAACAGCGGTCACAATCTGAAAGGCACATCAAATTCTTGTCTGTTTACTAATCAGTAAACAAGCTTTAATTAAGCACCTACTAGATATTTATTGATTGCTACCTTGTCATGGTGGAGGTGCTTACTATGAAACTATGAGGTAGGCTATGCAGGGTTACCCAAGATGGGCAGGTTATAGTGAAGAGTCCTAACAAAAGGTGATCCCCTGGAGAAGGAAATGGCAAACAACTCCAGTATCTTTGCCAAAAAAACCCCATGGACAGTATTAAAATAATAAAAGATATGACACCAGAAGATAAATTTCTCAGGAAGTATCCAACACACTACTGAGGAAGAGTGGAGGACAACTACAAGGAGCTCCAGAAAGAATAAAACAGCAAGGCCAAAGCCCAAAGGTAACTCAGACACAGATATGTCTGGTGGTAAAAGGGAAATATAATGTTGTAAAGATCAAAACTGCAAAGGAACCTGTAATGTAAAATCTATGAACCAAGGGAAGCTGGATGTGGTCAAACAAGAACTGAAAAGATTAAACATTACCATGTTGAGTGTCAGTGAAATTAAATGGATAAGAATGAGTTAATTTAATTCATATGACCATTACATATACTACTATGGGCAAGTATCCCTTAGAAGAAGTAGAGTGGCCCTCATAGTCAATAAAAAAGAAAAACAGCACTGTGGTATAATCTCATAAATGATGAAATGATCTCTGTTCAAATCCAAGGCAAATCATTCAACATCTTAGTAACATGAGACAATATTCCAACCACTGATGCCAAAGAGACCAAAGTTGATCAGTTCTATGAAGACCTACAATATTTTCTAGAAATAACACCAAAAAAAAAGATATCACATTTATCATAGGGGATTGGAATCTGAAAGTAGGAAATCAAAAGATAATTCGAATAACAGGCAAGTTTGACCTTGAAGTACAAAATGAAGCAGGGCACAGACTAATAGAGTTTTGTTAAGATAAGTCACTGGTCACAGCAAACATTACTTTTCAACAGCCCAAAAGGTGACTCTACACATGGACATGACCAGATGGCTAATACTGAAATCAGACTGATTATATACTTTGCAGCCAAAGATGCAGAAACGTTATCCAGTCAGTTAAAACAAGACCTGGAGCTGACTGTGGCTCAGATCATGAGCTTTTTATTGCAAAATTCAGACTTAAATTGAAGAAAGTAGGGGAAACCATCAGACTGTATAGGTATGACCTAAATAATATCCTTTATGAAGTGGAACTAATGAATAAATTTACAGGATTATATCTGATTGATAGAATGCCTGCTTGTGGACACAACACGGTTAACAATATTGTACAGGAGGTAGCAATAAAAACATTCCAAAGAAAAAGAACAAGAAACCTAAATGGCTGACTTATATGGCTTTACAAATAGCTGAGGAAAGATGGAAAGCCAAAGGCAACACAGAAAGGGAAAGATATAAACAACTGAAAACAGAATTCCAGAGAATAAAAATGAGAGACAAGAAGGTTTTCTTAAATGAGAAATGCAAAGAAATAGAAGAAAACAATACAAAGAGAAAGATGAGATAATCTTCAAGAAAATTAACTATGTCAAGGGAATGTTTCATGAAAAAATGGGCATGATAAAAGACAAAAATGGTAGGGACTTAACAGAAGCAGAAGAGATTAAGAATAGATGGCAAGAATACACAAAAAACTACACAACAAAGTTCTTAACATCACCAATAACCATGATGATGTGGTTCCTGATCTAGAACCATACATCTTGGAGGATGAAGTCCAATGGGCCTTAGGAAGCAATGCTAACAATAAGACTAGTAGAAGTGACGGAATGACAATTGAACACTTTAAAATCCTAAAAGATGATGCTAGGAAAGTGTTGCAATCAATGTGTCAGCAGATTTGGAAAACTCAACAGTGGCCACTGGATTAGAAAAAACCAGTTTGGAAAAGATCAATCCTAAAGAAGGGAAATGCCAAAGAATGTTCAAATTATCACACAATTGTACTCATCTTACATACCAGCAAGGTAATACTTAAGGTTCTGTAAGCTAGCCTTGAGCAATATGTCAACCAAGAATTACGAGAAGTGCAGGCTGGTTTTTGGAGAGGCAGAGGAACTAGAGACTAAATTGCCAACATTTGTTGTGTTATGGAAAAAACCAAGGGAGTTCCAGAAAAAAGCCCAACACACATCTACTTCTGCCTCATTGAAGCCTTTGACTGTGTGGATCACAATAAAATGTGTCAAATCCTCAAAGAAATGGCAGTACCACATCATCTTATTTGTCTCTTGAGGAACCTGTATGCAGGTCAAGAAGAAACAGTTAGAGCCAAACATGGAACAACTAATTGGTTTAAGATTGGGAAGGAGTACAACAAGGCTGCATATGGTCACCTTATTTATTTAACTCACATGCAGAGGGGCAGCTAGATGGCTCAGTGAATAGAGCACTGGCCCTGGAGTCAGAAGGACCTGAGTGCAAATCCAGCCTCACACACCTGGCATTGACTAGCTCTGTAACCTTGGGGAAGTCACTTAATCCCAATTGTTTTACTTTCCTCCCTCCAAAAAAAAAAAAATGGAAGGAAAAAAACTTATATGTGGAGGATATCATGTGAAATGCCAGGGTAGATGAATCAAAAACCAGAATTAAGGCTGCCAGGACAAATATCAACAGTTTCACAAAACAGGAAAATTATAAATGCTAGGGAAGATGTGGGAATACTGGAACACTAATGCATTGTTGGTGGAGATGTGAACTGATCCAACAGGAGAGCTATTTGGAACTATGCCCAAAGGGCTATAAACCTGTGCATACTCTTTGATCCAGCAATACCACTTCTTGGGCTGTAACCCAAAGATATCATAAAAATGGGGAAAAGACCCACACGCATAAAAATATTTATAACAGCTCTTTTTGTGTTAGCAAAGAATTGGAAATTCAGGGGATACCCATCAGTTGGAGAATGGTCGAACAAGTTGTGGCATATGAATGTTATGGAATACTATTGTGCTATAAGAAATAATGAACAGGCAGACTTCAGAAAAACCTGGAAAGACTTCAATGAACTGATGCTGAATGAAGTGACCAGAACCAGGATAACATTGTACACAATAACAGCCATAATGTGCAAAGACTAACCGTTGATAGACATCTCTTAGCAATGCAAGGATCCAGGATAACTCCAAAGGACTCATGATGGAAAATGCTACCCATATCCAGAAAAAAAACAAAACAAAACTATGGAGTTTGAATGCAGATGGAAGCATATTATTTGATTTCTTTCTTTTTTCTTTTTGTTTCTTTTTCCTCATGGTTTCTCCCATTGGTTTTAATTCTTCTTTACAACATGACTAATGTGCAAATAGGTTCAGTATGAGTATATGTAGAGCCTATATCAAATTACATGCTATCTTGAGGTGGGAGGAGAGAGAGATGGGGAGAAAATTTGAAACTCAAAATCTTATGGACATGAATGCTAAAAACTAAAAATAAATAAAATTTTAAAAAATAAGATATATTTTGTAAAAAAGAAATATCAATGGTCTCAGAGAAGCAGATAATACTACTTGGAAGGCAGAACATGAGGAAGAATGAAGAAATCTCTTTATGAGGGTGAAAGAGGAAAGTGTAAAAGCTGGTTTGAAGCTTAACATTTAAAAACTGGTCCCATTGTTTCCTGGCAAATAGAGAAGAAATGGAAGCAGTGTCAGATTTTATGTTCTTGGGCTCAAAGATCACTGTATATGGCAATGGCAGTTATGAAACTGAAAGACATTTGGCTCCTTGGAAGGAAAGCTATGGCAAATCTGGACACCATACCAAAAGGTGGAGACATCAGCTTGCTGACAAAGGTCCATGTAGGCAAAGCTGTGGTTTTTTCCAGTAGCAAAGTATGACTGTGAGAGTTGGACTCTCTCTTCTTTTTCTTTGGAATGTTTTTTGCTGCTACCTTCTGTATAATATTGTGAACCTCTGTCCATAGTTCTTCAGGCATTCTATCTACCACAGAATCTATCTGCCACAGAATCAATGCTTTCAAATTGTGATGCTGGAGAAAACTTCTGATAATCCTTTGGACAGCAGGAGATCAAATCAGTTAATACTTAAAGAAATGAGTGCAGATTGTTCATTGGGAGGACAAATACTGAAGCTGAAACTTAAATACTTTAGCCACATAATGAGAAGATGGGACTCATTGGAAAAGACCCTGATGTTGGAAAAGATTGAAGGCAAAAAGGAGAAGAGATGGCAGAGGATAAGATAGATAGATAGATAGATAGATAGATAGATAGATAGATAGATAGATAGATAGATAGATAGATAGATAGACAGACAGATAGATAGATAGCATCATGAAAGTAGCCAACATAAGCTTGGACAGAGTTTGGGAGAGAGGGGAAGAAAGGAAGGTCTTCTTGTGCTATGGAGCATAAAGACGTGGTTGAGTGACTAAACAACAAATGTGCCAAGCACTGCTCAAGGTATGGGTACCTTGTTCATTCCTAAATAATTTTTAATAAGTCCCGAACATGCAGGTTTCTTCATAATAATAGCTAGCGTTCATATAAAGCTTTAAGGTTCACCCATTTCCTTACAGATGTCACTCTTGGTTGATCTTCACAACAACTCTGCCATATAGACTTCATTGTGCCCATTTTGCAAATGAGACTGAGGCTGAGAGGTTAAGTAACTTGCCCATGGTCATGGAGCTAATGTCTGAGCTGAATTCAGGCCTTTCTAATTCCAAGGCTAACCATGTACTGCAACATCTAGGTGCCACAGAAAGCTGATGGCCTCCCCTTTATAACGTGCAAGAGAAACTTTACCTTTTAAAGATCTATGATTCAACATAGAATCTCTTTTATCTTCTGTATCTTCAAAAATACCTAACTCAGCATCCTTTGCTTGCTCTCCCCCTCACCCCCCTTCTCCTTTCCTCTGTGTTGTCACCTCCATCATCCTGCCAGAGGAGGTAGGAAGTTCACCTGTATATCCCATCCTCTTCACCTGGACCACGTCAATAACTAAATGGCTATTCCTAAACCACAGCTCTGAACATGTCAGTTCCTCGCTCTGGAAACTTCCCTTGCCCCGTTAGCTCTAAGATAAACCACAGCTTTCGCTGTTTGGCATTTAAAGCCAGTTACCATAATATTGGCAGCTAGGTGGCACAGTAGATAGAGCACTGGCCCTAGAATCAGAAGACTTGAGTTCAAATTCAACTTCAAATACTTCCTAGTTGTGTGACCCAAGGCAAGTCATTTAAGCACCATCTGCTACAGGTTCCTCATCTGTAAAATGGGAGTAATAGTTGCATCTACTTCATAGGGTTGTCGTGAGATCAAATGAGATGATATCTGTAAAGCCCCATTGCAAACCTTAAAGAGTGCTAACCATAGTAAGTATTCTTATGATAATTAGCAAAGCCCTTCATGATCTGACCCTAGGCAATCTTTCGGGGTTGATTTCACATTTCTCTCCTGCGTGCATTCTACATTCTAGTCAAACGCTCTTCCTGTTCCCTGAACTCAGCATTCCAAAGGCCATCTTAGCTTTTACATGGCCTGTGCCCCCTGCCTAGAATGTCCTCTCTGCCCACCTCTATCCCCAACCAACTTTAAGGATTAACTTAAATCCTACCTCCTAAATTCCTATTTTTCCTAACTCTCCCCGGTGTTAGTGTCTGTCATGTATATGTATGCATATATGTGTATATTTATATATACATATGTCACATATACACATATGTGCATATATACATATCTTGTATATAACTTAAATTTACTTATCCGTGAACATGTCATATACCTCTCCCCCAGAAGAACGTAAACTCCTTGAACACAGGAACTGCCTCACCTTTGTCTCTGTATACACAAGATCTAGAAGAGTTTCAATAAATGCTTGCTGAATGATTGAAAGATTAATTTAGTCTAACCCTTCATCTTATAGATGAAGAAATTGAGGCCCGAAGAGGTAAAATACTTTGTCCAAGGTTACACAGACCACATTTGAACTCAGGTTCCATCGACTCTCTGGCTGGGGCTCTATCCACTGCGCCACCCAGCTGACTTAGGTGGCTTCACTATTTCTCTGGGTCCTGGAGAATCGTCTTGAAAAAATGTCAAGGGGGACACCAACTCAAAATCTTGAAATCTAAATGTTATCATCCTTTCTACCTAACACTCATTTACTGGGAGTAAAGGAATATTTCCTTTAAATGCCTTTGAACTCTTTGGTAAATTGAGGTTTTTGTAATTGCTGAGAGATCCCTGACCCTTTCCTCCAGCTGTCCCCACAACAGAGGTCCCGCTGTTCTCCATTAGCATGCCATCAATTTCTCTGTCTGACCTAGTTAGAAGCGATTGACCCATAGATACAGTCAACTTGGCATGATGTTCATTCAGCCCTTAATGTGTTAACCACTGCAGAAGAAGGATTTGGAAAAAAAGTGTCAACAACATAAAACTGAATGCTTCTAATCCGGGTAGCTAAATTTATTATCTAAGAGGAATTCATTAAAATGTTATTGTCGGACCCAGAGCAGCTCTTCAATGTTCAACATGGTGAAGTGGGAAGGTAGAGGGAGGAGAAAAGGAGCTCTGATTCTGGCCAAAAAAATTAGGTTCAAATCTTGTCTCTGATGCTTACTTACCTGTGTGACCTTGGGCAGTCAACTTACCCTAGGTCTTAATTTTCTCATCTGTAAAATGAGAAGGTTGGAATAGATTCCTTTCTGGGGTGAATCTATGATTCCCGTTTTGTAAAATGATTTTTAAAAATTCTGAACCAAAGAAAATGAGCATATATATATATGTATATATATATATGTATGTATGTATCTATACATATACACATATATATTAGAACAGGGAAAAAGCATTGTACATAAAACTGCAAAGCTCTGTTACATATGGCTTGCTTTTCACTTGAAATATATAATAAGTTCAACATATAATTTTCAAAGCTGTCCTGTTTATTTGTGATTCCTTCTGGCCCTCCTTCTTAAATCTTCTCAGAATTTTTTAAAAAATGTCTTTATGATTCTTGTTTGAGAATGACAAAGGAAATCAGAACTTCCTTACTGACAAGATACAGATCAGAGATAAAGGGCGCAGAGTTACGGAAAATTCAAATTAAATCTTAGCTAATCATAATTGGTTATACACTCTATGGATTAATTTCTAATCATGGCTACCTGTTATGTTGACATTATCTCATTTGATACTCACCACAACCCCAGGAAACAGGTGTTTTCATCATCCCTCTCTTCCACCTGTACGCATACCCCCTCCCCCAATTATCTGTGCTTTGTTGTCACAATACTAGCTTCAGTCATTGTTAAACCAGCAACTCTGGGAGGTAGGTGCTACTGTGATCCCCATTTTACAGTTGAGTAAACCATTGGATGATATTGCACCTCCAGGTCACCCAGCAAATTACTGGGAGAGGCTGGACTGAATCCTGATCTCCCAAGATCCAATGTTTTTTCCACATCCTGCTAGCTTTCAGATAGGTCTCCATCACAACTGAAAAATGTCCATGCAAAACCTAAAGGTTTTCAAGGTCAGACTTGATAAGAGAGTAGCAGAGGAAGCTGTAAGCTTGTCTTTTCAATGAAGACACCTGCTGCTTTCAACGCCTTTTTTGTTTTGGGGGTTCAGAAACCTAGCTTTATTTGGAAAATGTACTAGTGATATTACAGTGTACTATACAAAAAACCACTAGAGGGGAGTAAAACATCAAAGGAGAACACATCACAACTTGGCTTTTGGGTCTAATGGACAAATTACATTTAGAACTGTTGACTAATAACTATTGTTTCCCATCAAATCCACTGCATTGCTTTAAAAACCAGTGAAGTGGGGGAATCACTCTTTCCATATGTTTGGTGCATGAGTCTCTGAGCCCAGGGCCAGGGAAAACCCACACTCTCAAGGCTTCTCACTTAAACAGGCATAGAAGACAGTTCATTAAAATGCTTAGCAAATCCACTTTATTTCTGGTTTCCATTTAATTTACCATTAGCTTATGGTGACAAAAATAGGATATTTTATTTTTGAAACTCGAGAGAGAGTAAAAGTCTCCTTCTCCTAATGGTCCTTCCAGAAAGGGAGGCCATATGGTCCCTGGGCTTGTACTTCCAAACAGGAAGCTAGGTGGCTCAGTGGATAGGGTGCTGGACTGGAATCAGGAAGACCTGAGTTCGAACATGGCTTTGGACACTTGTGGGACCTCAAGCAAGTCACTTCACCTTAAGTTTCCTCAATAATGGCACCAACATCCCAAGGTTGTTGGGAGTCTCCAATATTTTTAAAGTGCTTACTTAGCCCAGGGCCTGGCACATAGTAGGTGCTATATAAATGCTGTTTATTCGATCATTAGAGGGAGAGCAGAAAACAGCTTCTCAAGAGTGTATTTGAAAAAGTGCCAGAGTCGGAAAGCAGGAGAATGGGGTACAAACTCCTAGTTCTGAAATTTGCTAGCTGTGTGACCATAAGCCATGTGGTCATTTCCTTCTGTGAGACCCTGTCTCCTCAGTGGGAAATGAGGATAAGAATGCTTATACTCTCTATAAGCTCAGGGGATCTCAAAAGTTATCTGTTCTAACCTCTTCTGACCTTTACTTATGGGTTCATTGAGAGTCAGAGTGGGTAAATATTTTGCCTAAGATCACACAGGTCATAAAAAGCAGAAATAGGAAAAGGAACCCCAGAAATTTGATCCTAAAATGCAGCACTTTTCCTACTGCATCATGATACTTCCTAATGACATGAGAAAGGAACTTTGTAAACCTTAAAGAACTCTATAAATGTGAGTTATTGCAAGGGAGTGGGGGTCTCCTCTCATTAGAGAGTCTAGATGTTCCAACTGGTGGAAAGAATATGGGATTTCACTTTAGAATCATCTTGTAAAACCATAGGGCTTCAATGTTGGAAGAGACTTTGGAGATTATCTCATCCAATATTCCTTATTCTACAGAACAGAAAATTGAGGCCCAGATATCATCTTGCCCAAAGTCACACAGACCCAGGAGCACAACCCAGGTCTCTGAGGCAGTCCTAGACTAGACTAGACTAAGCTGTGTTTTACATCGAGTCATCCTGCCATCAGCCTTCCTCCTCTCCCTTCACTGTCTGTGTCTTGCTGTGGGTGCAGTAATCAAATCAGCTTTTGGAAAGGATGTCAGTTGACTAATCTATGTATCAACCAGCCTATCATCTCTGTCACTCCTCGGACCAAAACTCATTTCCTTGGCTACAACTATGTGGTGACCCTGGGAAAGTCACAATCTAACTTAATCCATTTCTAAAAGGAAAGGGTTGAACTAGATAGTCAATTCTATCTCATTTAGCTCTAAATTTATAATTCTACAATGAGGGCAAAGGAGAGAGAAAACGCTACAAGTATTGGGGCGGGGGGAAGATCCTATTTATATGAGTGGTAAAGGTCAAGAAAGATTTCAGAGGAGTTAACCTATGAATTGAGCCTTGAAAGAAAAAGCGATTTCAACAGAGAAAGAGGAAGGAAGTGGAGTCCATTTTTTAATGACAAAAGAATTAGTGATGTTTTGACTGTCATATTTATTTTTTAATATATCCCATTGTCCTATCCATTGAGCCATTTCTTAACGTAATGATTTTTAAAGGTAGTTCAGCAGATACAAACACAACTGTGTTTCATAATACATTCAAAATTTCATACTCATAGTTCCTTATCTTTGCAAAAAGGGGAATGATGTTCACTTTTTCAACATTTTGCAGAGGTCAAATTTGGTCATTATCATTATATAGAACAGTTTAATTTTATTGCTCTTTTCTATTTACATTGCTGCATTTATTGTATTCTCAGTTCTAATGAGTTCATTCTGCATCTGTTCATTTAACTCTCCCCATGATTCCTTGAATTCTTCATATTTATTTGTTTCTTAAGGCATGGTAATGTTTCAAGAAGAGTCTTTTAAAGGATGAAGGATGGTATAAGCATGGAAACAGGAGAGGGAGGAATGAAAATGAGGATTATAGAGTAGTTCATTTTGTTGGCAATGTTGCAAACATGAAAAGATTAGTAAAAAATAAAGTTGAAGCCAGACTGCGGAAGCCTTTGATTGTCAAGATGAGGAATGTAAATCTCATTCAGCAGGAAATGGGGGACAGCTAAAGGTTACTAAATAGAATGATATGACATGATCATGATTGTATATAAAGAAAATGATTTATTAAGCATGATGGAGAATGGAGTAGAGAGACAGACACCAGAGGCCATCAAGATCTGTTAAAAGGCTCTTTTGAGTCTTGACTTGAACCAAAGTTGTTACAGTGGAAGTGGGAAGAAGGAGCCAAACATGGAAGGTATTGCAGAAGTGAAAAATGAAAGGATTTCAGAACTGATTAGATGTACGGAATGAGGGAAGAGGGAGATGTCAAAGGTCACTTAAAAGTTACAAGCTTGCATGATAGAAAAGAGACAGCCAAGTTAAGGAGAAAGTTTTAAGACAGAAAAGTATGAGTTCAGTTTTAGACGTAATCAGTTTGAAGAACCCCAATAAGCAATCAGAAATTAAAAACTACATCTCTGGATAGAAGTTGAGCACATATGTGTATATGTGCATGTGCATATATACACATGTATGTATATATACACACATACATACATATATATGTATATGTGTGTATATCTATATATACATATAACACACATATATGCATGCAAATAATTTATAAAGAAGTGATCATTGAAGCCATTAGAATGGATGCAACTCCTGAGTGATAGAATATAGAGTAAAGAGAACACCCCCATGTTGAAGGAACAAAAGGAAACAGTAAAAAGAGAGAAGAGGTGACACTAAAAGACTGTAAGTCTTGGAACACTATATATCAAAGAGCTAAAGAACTGGGTTCTAGACAAAAATATAATAACCAGCAAAGCTAAGCATAATTCTGAATGAAAAAAAAAGGACATTTAATGAATTGTTAAACCTTCAAGACTTCATTAAAAATAAAACACCTGAACATAATAGAAGATTTGACATACAAGAGCCAAGAGAAATATAAGGTACATACCAAGGACTAATTACAAGGGTCTCAATAAGGACAGACTGTTTATCTTTTATATATGCAAAATGTAAAGTATATGTCAAAGATTGTTATTAGTAACTGGGTAGTCCATAAGAAAGATTGGGGTAGATCTGAGTATATGACTTAAAAAAGTAAAACTGTTTAGGAACAGTTAAAATGCATTATTATCTTATACAAATGAGGTGCAAGAGGAAGAACTCACACAGAGGAATTAGATGGAGGAGGAGAGCTGGTAGTTCTGGAAACCTATGATCATTGAGAATGGGTTCAAGAGGGAACAGTACATACATACATACATATGAGTATAAAAGTCTTCTAAATTCAGAAAGAAATAAAATGGTAAGGGGATAGGGAGAGGATAAGGAAAGGATTTCTAGAGAGGAGGGTGACGGAATAGGTCAAGTGGGGTTACAGAAGGGTATTTAGATGAATAGGAATGGGAGGATAAGGGAGGGATCCTTGGAGGGGAGGTAGGTTAAGTAATAGGAGGGCAAGGGTTAGGTAGAAGTGAAGTAGAGGAGTTAAGAGGGATAAGAAATAAGAGATACACACAAACATAAAACAAAGATCAGGAGTAGAATTTGTTAGGGAAAGTATAAGTTTATGTATGTATGTGTATATGTATATATCTACATATAAATATATCCATGCTTAATTATAACCTTCTGGGTGGTGGGAGAGGAAGGGGGGAAAAAGAATAAAGTAATAAGTGCACAGTAGATAACAAAAGAAAACTTGCAAGAAAGCAAAGAAAAGAAGGATAGCTTTCAACATGATGCAGAATATTTATTACATACTCTTTCTTGAAATGGAAATTTATTGTTAAATATTTTTAATCCTCCCTTACATTCTGCTGTACACAGGACTTTTTTATTTCTTATTTTGTATTTAAGTAGTAATATTTAAGTTTAAGATACTTTTTTAATTTTTTCTTATGCATATAAGTTTTAAAAAATAAAATTTTAAAAAAGGAAAAAGAATGGCCAGAGGTAAGAGGAGAACCATGAGGCTCCACAGCTTCATAGGAACCAAGGGAGGAGAGAGAATTAAGAAGGATAAGGTAGTCAACAGTTTCCAATACTGCAGAGAGTCAGAGATCAAGAATAGTGGAGCCAAAGTGGTGGAGAGAAGTTAGGAAGTTGCCTGAATTCTCCCCAATTTCCCTGAGAAACAATGTTAAATCAAGTCTCTAAAAGAATTCTGGAGCAATGGAATCCACAAAAAAAAAAAAAAGATAGAAGGAAATAATTTTTCAGCCCAAGATAACTAAGAAGGACTTCAGGACTCTCTCTCTTGGGTAAAAGGGGAGTGCAGCCTAGGGCAGCTGGTATCCAGGAAAGCCAGAAGGAGGCTCTTAGCCACAGCACAGATCAGCAACTGAGGCCTTGCACTCTAGGCTCATCAGGTCAGCTGTGAGGCCTCTAGTCCCAGAGCAGCAGGCAAAGTGCCAGCCCCAGAATCCAGGGCACAAGAGGCACGAGTAGGTCAAGCTACCCAAGCACAGTGGACAAGCCACCAGCCACAGAAGTCCCAGTGCAGAAAGCCACTGACCAGACCCTTGGCCCCCAGTGCAAGAAGCCTGGGACACTGCCCTGTGTGCCCCAAAAGTAGAGCTCAACTTTCAAAAAGGAGCAAAAAATAAAGTGCTGATTCTAGAAAGCTATGGTGGCAGGGAAGATCAAAGCACAATTCAGAAGAGGATAACAATGTTAAAATGTCTACATGCGGAGCCTCAAAGAAAAATATGAATGGCTCTCAGGCCTAAAAAGACCTCTTGGAGGAGTTCAAAAAAGAAGAAAACAACTCCTTAAAAATAGAATTGGCCAAATGGGGGGAAAATCCACTGAAAAAACAACTCTTTTAAAATTAGAATTGGCCCAATGGAAAAGGAGATACAGAAAGCTAATTGAAGAAAATAATTCCTTAAAAATTAGGATTGGGCAAGTGGAAGCTAATGATTCTATGAGACATCAAGAATCAGTCAAAGAAAATCAAAAGAATGAAAAAAATAGAAGAAAATGTAAAATACCTCAGTGGAAAAACAACTAGCCTGGAAAATAGATCCAGGAGAGATAATTTAAGAGTTATTGGACTATCTAAAAGCCATGAGCAAAAAAGAGTGGGACAGCATCTTTCAAGAAATTATCAAGGAAAAGTGCCCTGATTTCCTAGACCCAGAGGGTAAAATACTCATTGAAAGAATCCCCCAATCACCTCCTGAAAGAGATCCCAAAATGAAAACTCCAAGGAATAATGTAGCCAAATTCCAGAACTCTCAAGTCAATGAGAAAATATTGCAAGCATTCAGAAAGAAATAATTCAAATATCAAGGACCCATAGGTTATACAGGATTTAGTAGCTTCTATATTAAAGGATCAGAGGCTTGAAATATATCCTGGAAGGCAAAGCAGATTGGATTACAACCAAGAATCAACTCCCTTGCAAAACTGAGCATTATCTTTCAGGGAAAAGGATGGACATTCAGTGAAATAAGGACCTTCAAACTTTCCTGATGAAAAGACAAGAGCTAAACAGAAAATTGGATCTTCAAATACAAGATTCAAGAGAAGCATAAAAAAGTAAATAGGAAAGAAAAAAACCATGGCATTCAATAAGGTTAAACTGTTTATATCCATACATGGGAAGATGATACTTGTAATTCTTAAGAACTGTATCTCTATTACAGTACTAGGAAGGAGTATACTTAGACAGAAGGCATGGGTATAAGTTGACTTTGATGTGATGATAAAAAATTAATTAAGGAGTAAAATGAAAGATGGTACTAGGAGAAGAGGAAAGGAAGAGGCAAAATGGGGTAAATTACATCATATGAAGAGGCATGAAAGACCTATTACAGCAGAGGGAAAGAAGAGAGGGAGACAAGCATTTTTTGAATCTTATTTTCATTAGATTTGGCTCAAAGAAGGAATAACATACACACTCAGATGAGTAAAGAAATCTATCTTACCCTATAAGGAAGTAGGAGGGGAAAGGGGAAATGAAAAGGAGGTAGTATATAGAAGGGAGGGCAGATTGAGGTAGGTGGTAGTCAAAAGCAAAACACTGGTGAGGAGGGACAGGGTGAAAGGAGAGAGACACAAAGGTACAAACAGGGGGAAAATAGGATAGAGGAAAATACACAGCTAGTAATCATAACTGTGAATGTGAATGGGAAGAACTCTCCCAAAAAATGAAAGTAGATAGCAGAGTGGATTAAAAATCATAATCCTGCAATATGTTGTTTACAAAAAACACATTTGAAGCAGAAAGACACACACAGAGTAAAGGTAAAACATATTATGCTTCAGATGAAGTTAAAAAAGCAGGGGTAGCCATCCTGATCTCAGAGAAAACAAAAGAAAAATAGACCTAATTAAAAGAGACAGGGAAGGAAACTACATCTTGCTAAAAAGGTAATGAAGTAATATTAATACTAAACATATATGCACTAAGTGATATAGCACCTAAATTCTTAGAGAAGTTAAGTGAGTTACAGGAAGAAAAAGACAGCAAAACTATATAGTGGGAGACCTCAACCTCCCCCTCTTGGAACTCAATAAATCTAACCACAAAATAAACAAGGAAGTTAAGAAGGTAAACAAAACTTTATAAAAGTTAGATATGGGCCTTTGCCCAGCCCCCACATGGTGAGGTCAGTAAACATCATGGAGCTGTCCCTGCCGCAGCCTGAGGTACTCAAGAGCAGCTGGACCAAGAGGTGGAGTTTCTCTCCTCATCCATCGCACAGCTCAAGGTTGTACAGACCAAATAGGTGGAGGCGAAGGAGTGTCTGAACGTGCTGAACAAGAGCAATGAGGGGAAAGAATTACTTGTCCCATTGACCAGTTCTATGTATGTACCAGGGAAGCTACATGCTGTGGAGCATGTTGTCATCGATGTAGGAAGTGACTTTTATGTGGAGAAGTCAGCAGATGATACTAAAGACTTCTTCAAGAGGAAGATTGACTTCCTCACTAAGCAGATGGAAAGAATTCACCTCACTCTGAAGGAGAAGCATGCCATAAAGCAGGCTATCATGGAGATGATGAGCCAGAAGATTCAGCAGCTCACAGCGCTGGGGGTGTCCCATGCAGGCGAGGCCAAAGCTTGAGGGGGTTGGGGGGGAGAGGGGGAGGGGAACTGAGAGGATGTGTACAGAGCCAATAAAAGTGCCTGCTGGGCCCCCCACACACAAAAAAAAAACAAAAGTTAGATATGGTAGACCTCTGGAGAAATCTGAATGAGGATAGAAAGGAATATACTTTTTTCTCAGAAGTACACAGCACCTACACAAAAATTTAACATGTATTAATGCATAAAAACCTCAAAATCAAATGCAAAAAGACAGAACTATTAAATGCATTCTTTTCAGATCATGATGCAATAAGAATTACATATAATAAAGGGCCATGGAAAGATAGATAAAAAAATTAGTTGAAAACTAAATAATCAAATCCTAAAGAATGAATGGGTCAAACAACAAATCATAGGAACAACCAATAATTTCATCAAAGAGAATAACAATACTGAGACAACATACCAAAATTTAGGGGTGCAGTCAAAGCAGTACTTAGGGAAAATTTTATATCTCCAAATGCTTACAGGAACAAAATAGAGAAAGAGCAGATCAGTGAATTCAGCATGCAATTTAAAAAGCTAGAAAAGAAACAAATTTAAAATCCCCAATTAAACATCAAATTAAAAATTCTGAAACTCAAAGGAGAGTTAATAAAATTCAAATTAAGAAAACTATTGACCTAATAAATAAAAATTAAGAGCTGGTTTTATGAGAAAAAAAAAAAACCACCCTAACAAAATAGATACACTTTTGGTTAACTGGATTTTAAAAAAAGAAAGAAAACCAAATTACCAGTATCAAAAATGAAAAGGGTAAATTCATCACCAAGGAAGACAAAATTAAAGCAATAATTAGGAATTATTTTGCCCAACTGTATGCAATTAATTTAACAATCTATGTGAAATAGATGAATATTTACAAAAATATAAATTGCTTAGATTAACAGAAGAGGAAATAAATTATTTTAGAAAAAGAGATTGAACAAGTCATCAAGGAACTCCCTAAGAAAAAATCTCCAGGATCAGATGGCCAACAAGTGAATTCTACCAAATATTTAAAGAACAATTTTAATACTTTATAAACTATTTGGGAAAACAGGCAAAGAAGGAGTCCAACTAAACTCATTTTACAACATAAATATGGTGCTGATACCTAAACCAGGAAGAGCCAAAACAGAGAAAGAAAATTATAGACCAATTTCCCTAATGAATATTGATGCCAAAATTTTAAAATATGAACAAAGAGATTACAACAATTTATCACCAGGACAATACACTATGCTAGGTAGGATTTACATCAGGAATGGAGAGCTGGTTCGACACTGGAAAAACTATTAGCCTAATTGACCATATTAATAACAAGACAACACAAATCATATGATTATCTCAATAGATGCCGAAAAAGTTTTTGACAAAAATCTATCATCCATTTCTATTAAAATCACTAGGGAGCATAGGAATAAATGGAGCTTTCCTTAAAATAAAAAATAGTATCTATGTAAAACCACCAGCAAGCATTATATGGAATGGGGATAAGCTAGAAGCATTTCCAGTACGATTAGGTGTAAAAAAAGGACGTCTATTATCAACACTGTTATTCAATATTGCACTAGAATATTAGCTTTAGCAATAAGAGAAGAAAAAAGAAACCGAAGGAATTAGAATAGGCAATGAGGAGACAAAACTATCACTCTTTGCAGATGATGTGATGGTATACTTAGGAAATACTAGAAAATCAACTAAAAAACTTTGTAAAATAATAGGGCAAAATTGTGGGATATAAAATAAATTCACATAAATCATCAGTATTTCTATACATTACCAACAAAGCTCAGTAGCAAGAGATAGAAAGAGAAATTCCACTTAAAATAACTATTGACAATTTAAAATATTTGGGAGTATACTTGCCAAGAAAAAACTAGAATTATGTGAACACAATTACACAATGCTTTTTGCACAAATAAATTCAGATCTGATCAACTGGAAAAAATATCAGTTGCTCATGGGTAGGCTGAGCTAACATAATAAAAATGACAATTCCACCCAAATTAATTATTTATTTGGTGCCATACCAATCAAACTACCAAAAAATATTTTGTAGAGCTAGAAAAAAATAATAACAAGATTAATCTGGAAGAACAAAAAGTCAAGAATATCAAGGGAATTAATAAAAAAAAAATGCAATAAAAAGTGGCCTAGCCAAACCTGATCTAAAACTCTATTATAAAGCAACAATCATCAAAACTATTTGGTACTGGCTAAGAAATAGAGTGGTGGACCAGTAGAATAGGTTAGGTACACAAGACACAGTACTAAATGACTATAGCAATTTAATGTTTAATAAACCCAAAGACTCCAACTTTTGGGATAAGAACTTGCTATTTGACAAAAAGTGCAAGAACAACTAGAAAATAGTATCACAGAAACTAGGTATAGACCAACATCTCATACTATATACCAAGATGAGGTCAAAGTGGGTACATGATTTAGACATAAAGTTTGATACCATAAGCAAATTAGGAGAGCAAGGAATAGTTTACCTCTCAGATCTATGGAGAAAGGAAGAATTTATGACCAAAGAAGAGATAGAGATGCAAAATGGATATTTCTGATTACATTAAATTAAAAAGATTTTGTACAAACAAAACCAATGCAACCAAGATTAGAAGGAAACAATTTATACAGCAAGTATTTCTGATAAAGGCCTCCTTTCCCAAATATATGAAGACCTGAGTCAAATTTATAAAAGAAGTCATTCCGTAATTGATAAATGGTCAAAGGATATGAAAAGGCAGTTTTCAGAGGAAGAAACTAAAGCTATCTATAGTCTTATGAAAAAATGCTCTAAATCACTATTCATTAGAGAAGTGAAAATTAAAACAACTCTGAGGTATTATCTCACACCTATCAGATTGGCTAATATAACAGAAAGGAAAATGGTAAGTGTTGGAGATGTGGGAAAATTGGGACACTAATGCATTGTTGGTGGAGTTGTGAACTGATCCAATCATTCTGGAGAGCAATTTGAAATTATGCCCAAAGGGCTACAAAGCTGTGCATATCCTTTGATCCAGCAATACACTACTAGGTCTGTATTCCAAAGAGATCATAAAAAAGGGAAAAGGACCCACATGTATAAAATTATTGATAGCAGCTATTTCTGTGGTGTCAAAGAATTGAAAATTGAGAGGATGCCCATCAATTGGGGAATGGCTGAGCAAGATGTGGTATATGAATGTAATGAAATACTAGTGTGAATTTCAGGTGAATTTCAGAAAAATCTGGACTTACATGATGAGTGAAGTAAGCAGAACCAGGAGAACATAATACACAGCAACAGTAACACTGTGAGATGATCAGCTATGATTTACTTAGCTATCCTCTGCAACACAATGATCCAAGGCAACTCCAAAAGACTCATGATAGAAAATGCTATCCATATCCAGAGAAAGAACTATGGAATCTAAATGCAGGTCAAAACATATTATTTTCATTTTTTTCTTTTCTGTGGCTTTTCCCTTTTGTTCTGTTTCTTCTTTCACATGACTAATATGGAAATAGGTTGCAATGATTGCACATGTATAACCTATATCAGATTGCTTGCTATCTTAGGGAGGAGAAAGGGAAGGGAAGGAGGGAGAAAAATTTGGAACTCAAAATTTTATAAAAATGATTATTGAAAACTATCTTTACATGCAATTGCAAAAATAAAATGCTATTTACAAAAAAAGAGATCAAGAATAAAGAGGACCAAAAAAAAGATACTGGATTTTGTATTAAAGTGGTCATTAGCGATTTTGGAAAAGAACTATTCTACAGTGGGAGTGGAAGTCAGATTGCTTCACCTTCTCTCCTCTTTTCATCCAGAATGTTTAAGAAACTTCTCTTTAAAATGGTTCTGAGTTACCTGGAGATAAGTACTTAGAATGTCCCCTTTGAGTTCACAGCTTGAGGCAACACTGACTGCTTCCTAATAAGTATCTCATGGTTTTGATTCCAGCATCCTTATGAGGTAGCTCACTAATGACCTGAGTATGAGAGGCATTCTTTGACTTGGATTAAAAAATATTTGGAGTTTTTCCTTGCTATATTTTCAGAATAAAAATCTTGATAATTTGGAAAAAACATTAAAATACTTCATCTACTAATTCTAAGCAGATTAATTTATCCTTGCTAGGAATAATAGACTCCATCACTGGATGTAACTAAAGTGGATTACTTTTTAATGCATTATGTGATACCAGGCACAGGTTAGCAGACCCAATGCCTTCTTTTATTTTTCTTATTTGCCTGTAAGCAATTTGAGTGCAAGGCATGTGTCACTTTCCTCTTTGAATTCCCATCTAGCATAGTGCCTTGCACATAGTGGGAGTTTATTGATTTTAAGGTTTGTTTTGCTAAGCAATGATCACTTTCTGCATTTATTTCTCACAACTTCTTCTGTAATGACAGTTGCTCTCTTAGTAAAGGCACCTCAGGGTTTATTATTCTAGTGTGTAAGTAGGAGGAGCCTGGTCAAACTAATAAGGTTAAAGGATGAGTCTTTGCCCTAAACAAGGTTCAAGATGATTAATGAAAGCTTCTTGATGGGGTATAAACCAGTGGCCTGGTGCACATCTTCCAAAGTCTTCATCTCTTCAAAGCCAAATAAAGTCATTGCATTTACTGAGGGAGAAAGAAGATGAGGAAGGGAGAGGGGAAGCAGAGGAAAGGAAATACAGAGCAGGGAAGAGAGAGGAAGAGACCCCAATAGCAGACACAAACGAGATTTATAGTATAGCACAGAATTAAGGCTTTATGAGAGATAGAACAAAGAAAACACATTTATATGAGTTTAAATCAAAACCAGGCTTTTCTACTCAGGAAAGGCATTTCAGTGAAGATGCATGCTCCTTGCATATTCACCATCTGAGAGATATGTTTTAGTGATGTAACTATCAGGCTTTGTAGTAAACACAGTGAGAGCATTATGGAGCCCAGCCTAACTTTATTAAAGTTTGAAAGAAAAAAGTTTGAAAATTCATGTATGGTATCCATCCCAATGCAACTGGATCACTGTAGGAAAGAGAAATGAGAACAGATTGCTTACATTTTGCATTTCTTTAAAAAAAACACATACACATAACCAAACTCTCTAGGAGGAGATATGTTCCAATCTCCATAGGGCAACAACCCAAATTAAGGATAAGATCCGCCAGCTGGAATCACTGATGGAAGACATTTTGCGGGTGGTAAAGTAACAAAGTCTCTTGAAAAAAATGACGAGTATATGTTGTAGGCTCAATGGAATTTGCTTAATACGTTGCACATTTGTCACCCTCGGTCAGTATCTAGGGTGCCAGAAGACATAATTTCTTCATTATACCATCAAATGCTTGTCAGTTCTGGAAAACAAGCCTTGGAAGAAAAAAAATCAATCTTTTTGCCTTTTCAGAAAGCATGTCCTTCGCTGGTCAGGAATACTGAATGAAGCAGTTGAGTGAGTCCATAAAGATGTGTTAAGCAGACCAGTAGAACCAAGGATCATTTAGCTACTTCTCTTCCTACCTATGTTTTAAACCCTAGGACCATTCACTACACACTGGTGGCCAAGTAAAGGAAGAAGGGAGTAGCCATTCTCTCAAGGTTCCAAAGATGGATGGAAGCCAGTGGCTGAATTAAGGCTTGAATTTGAGAGGCTGATTAAATTTCTATCTTGCTATTAGGTAGTACAGTGGATAAAGTGCTAGGCCTGAAGTCAGGAAGACTCATCTTCCTGAGTTCAAATCTAGCTGTGTGACCCTGGACGAATCATTTAGCCCTAACTGCCTAAAAAAAACTTCTCTTCCAGGAAGTTTGAGTCAAAACACTATCCTTGGGTTTTATCAGGGTGTGATAAAAGGTAAGACCTTAGTTTCTTCATCTGCAAAATGAGCTAGAGAAGGAAATGGCAAACCACTCCACTATTTTGGCAAGGAAAGTCCAAATGGGGTCATGAGGAGTCAGACCTGATGAAAAAAGACTGAACTTGCTGTTTTATCTAGACCTTAACTTTGTGACTCACAGTAAGTAACCCCACATATCCACTCTAAGTCTTGATTTTACCCCTACATCATATCTTGTACCCATCCCTTCTCTCTGTTCACTGTTACCACATTCATTCATGGTTTTTGTTGTTCAGTTGTACCACATCCTTCATGACCCCATGGAACATAGCCAGGCCGTTCTACCCTCCACAGTCTCTCAAAATCTGTCCAAGTTCACATTTGTTGTTTCTATGATACTCTCTATCCATTTCCTCATCTGGTGTCCTCTTTTTGTTTTTGCCTTTAATCTTTCCCCACATCAGGGTCTTTTTCAATAAGTCCAGTTTTCTCATTATGTGGCTAAAGTATTTAAGTTTTAGCTTCAGTGTTTGACCTTTTAGAGAATAGCCTGAATTAATTTTCTTAAGTATTTACTGATTTGACCTCCTTGCTATCCAAGAGACTGTCAAAAGTCTTCTCCAGCACTAAATTCAAAAGCATTGATTCTGCAAAGCTCAGCTTTCCTTAGAATCCACCTGTCAATACCAGACACAGCTGCCAAAACTTTGATTAGATGGGCCTTTGTCAGCAGGGTGATGTCTGTTTTTTAGTACACTGCTCCTGTGTCACAGTTTTCTTTCCAAAGTGCAAGTCTCTTTTAATTTCATGACTAAAGGTGCCATCTGTAGTGATCTTTCAGCCCGAGAATATAAATTCTGACACTGCTTCCAGTTATTCTCCCTCTACTTACCAGGAAGTGATGGGACCAGTAGCCAAAATCTTAGGTTATTTTTTTATCTTAAGCTTCAAGCCAGCTTTTATACTCTCCTCTTTTATTACCAAGAGGTTTCTTAATCCTTCTTCACTTTCTGCCGTTAGAGTGGTATCACCTGTATATCTGAGATTATTCATATTTCTCTCAGCAACCTTAAGTTCAGCTTTTGATTTATCTAGCCTGACATTTTGCATGATGTCCTGTGAATACAAGTTAAATAAATAAGGTAACAATACACAACCTTGTCATATTCCTTTTTTCTGACTTAACCCAGTTGTTCCATGTTTGGTTCTAACCGTGGCTTCTTGGCCCATGAGCAGTTTCCGTGGTAAGATGTTAAGTAAGTACCTTCATCTCTGACCACCTTCTTTCAGGCTCTCATTATCTCAACTACTGAATCTCTGGCAATCGTGCCTCAGCTTTCCTCTCAAACCCATCTTCTAGACAGCTGCCACATTGATTTTCCTAAAGTACAGGTCTGTCACTCCTGTCTTCAATACACTCCTAGGATCAAATACAAATCTTCCTATTGAGCATTTAAAGCTCTTTATGACAAAGCTCTCCAAACTACCTTTTCAGGGTTAGTATACATTAGTCCCTTTCATGTGCTCTGTGGCCTCATCAAATTGGCACTTATTGGTTGTCAAAACATGATTCAGTGGAAAGAATGCAGGGTTTGGAGTCAGAGACCCTAGGTTTGAATCCTGACTTTGCCACGTATGATGTACAACCTCAAAACATTTCTGAGTCTTAGATTCGGCCTGGCGGATCTCTAAGGACTCTCCGTGTTCTAAATGTATGATCCAGGCTCTGTGTCTCTGCACTGGCTTGTCCACTATGCTCAGAATGCATTTCCCCACCGCCTCTTCCTCTTTGAATTCTTCATTTCCTTCAGAACTCAGCTCAAATGCCACCTCTTGGATGAGGCTCTTCCAAAGTTTCCCAATTTCTACCTAGTCAATCATGCAGCCCACAAGCATTTATTAAGTGCTTACTATGTGCCAGGTACTATGCTAAGTGCTGAGGGTGCAAATATAAGCAAAAAAGGCAGTCTCTGCCCTCAGGAAGATTATATTCTAATGGAGGGGAGGGAGATGACATAAGAAAGGAGATGAAAGGGGGTGTGCAGTAAAAGGGTGAGGGATATGGCAAACGGTGGAGAAAACCTGGTAGAAATGAGTCAGCAGTGCATCTTGGAGATCAATGACAGAACCTTTGGACTTTTCAGCTCCTTCTGCAACTTGCTGCCCTATCTGGTTTCAATTCCATGGAACAAGATACCACCCTTTGTCCCCTCCCCCTTTCCTGCTTCCTTCCATGGATTGTCTCACCTTATATAGTAAGCTCCTTGAGGGCAGGGACTATGTTTTAATTAATTGTATCCCCAGCCCCGGTGCAGTGCCTGGCACATAAGGAAGCACTTAAGTGTTAATTGGATATTATTGGGGGAATGAAGACATGGTTGGTCTGGCCTCCTCTTTGAATTGGAGATGATCAGAGATGATCAGATGATCAGCCAAGCTTTGTTGTTGTTTCTCTTGCACACCTGTTTTTGCTTTATAAGTACTTCAGAAAAACCTTCCTCAGAGGATATACTTTTCCTTTATTCTCATGAGGAAATATTCATCCATCCAAAGGATTAAGAAGCCTTATAGGTCTTCTCCCTTAGGTTGCCGAAGAAAAAGATTGAGGCCCAGAGGTGTGAACCGCCTTCTTTGCCCAAGGTTTTCCAGAGAGGAAGTGGGCTGGGCTCCCAAACTAGCCTTATTCTATCCTCACCTTTTAGCACAAAACAGATAAGGTACTGTGTGAAGCACTGTGAGACAACACAGTAATGAGACAGGTGGTTGACCATGGAGCAGTTAAGTGCGCTGAGACACATACACAAAGAGCTATAGGGAGCATGCTAAGTGCATGAGAAATAGAAACAAGAATGTGTTCATTCACAAGAGGGAGAGAGTTGGGGTGAAAAGGGGAAGGATTCATCAGAGATGGCATCTGAGCAGACACGGAGAGCAAGAGAGGTCATGGAAAGGTTGCTAGACTTGAGGACTTGGCTTCTCTGCTTCTTGGTGACGTTCACAAATCATGTCAAGTCTTTGGGCCTCACTTCTTCATCTAATAAAATGAAGCAGCTGGGCTGGATTGATTTCTAAGGTCTTTTCTATCAATGAAATTAGGGTGTCATAAACCGGCAGAAATAAAGCAGGAGGAACATTCCAGATAAACGATATCACTTGAACAAGGTACATAGCATTTTCAGAGACTGAATGTAGTTGTTTGGCTGGAACACACAGGAGGTAGGAAAGCCTTGAATGCCAAACGAAGGAGTTTGTATTTTATTTGAAGGTTCATGCTTTGATTTAGAAAAGAATTGAATCATACTGTTATTTGGCTCTTTGTCATGGCCCAGGGAGTTGATGAGTAGTTATTAAGTACTTTTTATATGCCAGGGTTACAAAGAAAGACAAAAACTCAGTCCTTGACTGCAAGGAGCATTTTAATGGAGAAGACACACAAAAACTGTGTGTGTATACATATATCTATAAACACATTCTTTCTCTACACATATGTGTAGAGAACCCATATGTTTTTAGATACAGACACAGAGAGAGATGGAGAGATAGAGGAGGGGGCGGTAAGGAAGAGGAAGGGGGAATGAGAAGGGAGAGGGTGCATCCAAGTACAAGGTAATCTAAGAGGGAAAGGACTAACATTTGAAAAACTAGGAAAGGCCTTCCCACAGAAGGTGAGATTGGAGCTGAATCTTAAAGTAAGCCAGGAAGCAGAGAAAAAGGGAGTTTTGGTTCTAGTGCTTTTCCTTTAAAAACCAGAGAATATGAAAACATACACACACATCTGCACCAGGGAATCCTCTCTCCCCCACCCGACTCTCAAGGGGGTCTCCCTTGGAAGACATCACTTGTGCCCAGCCTTTACTTCGGTTTCCAAGATGGACATTACTGACTCACTTTTTGAAACCTTAGAAGTGGTTCTACTGTCTTGACCTGGTGAAAGGGGTGGTCCTGAGCTGGTGTCCTTTAGAGCATGTTCTGACTTCCCAGCATCCTTCCCAGTTGTTCAAAACCAAACAAAAGCCCCAAATTAAGTTTTCCAAGTGTACACTGAGGGATATAAACCCCTCTAAATTCTAGTGCCTCCCCTCTTTAATCACTTCCTACTTATCTACTTGTCTCCCACATTATATTGGGAACTCCTTAAAGGGCAGGGACTTGTCTTTAGCTTCTTTTTGCATCCCCAGTAATTATGCTTAGCACAGACTCTAGCACATAGTATGTGCTTAATAAATGTTTATTGATTTACTGATTAAACAGACAAAGCTTAGTAGGGAAAACTGCTGGGAGTCCCAGAAATGTCATGTACTTCAAAAACCTGAACACTTTCAGTCTTTGCAAGCTATAACAGGCTTCCTGGGGTAGTCGGTTTGAACCAAATTTTGTTGTTCTGGTTTGGTTTAATGGATTTGTTAACCTAGCAAAAAAGACTTGAAATAGGTGAGTTTAACTTCTGCAAACACAAGATTTGAGTTCAAGGGAACATTTGAAACTGCTAAGATGTGAGGATTTAACTAGTGCTTAGGAAGCCACTTGAACAGTTCTGGGGGTAATGTCAGACAATTAAGCAAAGGAAATTGTAAAAAAGAGTTATATCATGATCATTATTTTAGCTTTCCAGGTGAAGATTCCTAGGCAAAGAAATCTGCCATATATAGGATTATTACAACAATGCATTCTTAACTGTGCTTACTCTGTGGTCATTCATCTAAGAACTCTAGAAACACAAAGTAGAAAGAATCAATGACTGCTGGAACCAGAATTTGGTCCAGAACACTATGTTCAAGACACAATGAATGAAATTATGAAATCTAATTTGCTGCGTGACGAACAAGCCATTCTGACAGGGAATAGCCTCTGGTCCCAAAAAATTGGTGCTTCGATTCAAGTTGACTCATCAGGCAATAATATATTTATAAGAACACAAGATTTAATTTACTTCCCAAGTTTCCATATTGTTTCTTTGCTTTAAGAGACACTGAATAAGCTAGTCCATTTAAGTTACTTATTTTAATGAAATAAAAAAGTCATTGTTTGAAGCCATTTCACCATTTCAGTTTCTAATTAATTTCCTATCCTGTTCCTGAAGGAAATAAGTTTCTTGTAATTACAACAAAGGAAGTTTTTAAATGGTATTGTTAGTTACTGTCCAAAGATATTGAAATGCCTTTTAATTTCTTAATAATATTTTAAGATGATTCAGTGTTGGTGTGCTCAGATGACTCAAAATTATTGAAGATGGTATGATTCTAATACAACAATTTTCCACAGTTATGTTGAGAAATACCAAATTGCATTCTGACCTACCCAAAGGAAAAAAAAAACAAATGATTCATTCCCTGACTGCCAATGTGCTCTAGCTAAGCTGGAAGCTCCATGTAACTCAATCTGTCTACCACCAAGAGAGCAAGTTGAAATGAATTCACATATTCATAGATCATGCATTTGGAACTGGAAGAGATCTTATTCAGAAGCATGCCCAAGTCAATTTATAGCCTGAAGAAGATTGAGAGTAGAGGGAGAAAAATGATACGTTCTAGTATCTGAAGAGCAGTCCTATGAAAGAGGGACAAAATTTTCTTTGCTTGGCCTCAGAGGACGAAACAAGATGTAATGGGTGAATTGATAAATGGTCAAAGGATATAAACAGGTAGTTTGCAGAGGAAGAAATCCAAGATATAACAGCCATATAAAAAATGTTCTACATCACTAATAGAGAAATGCAAGTTTAAAACTCTGAAGTAGCATCAGATTGGCAAAATTGACAAAAGAAAAGGAAGCAACAAATGCTGGAAACACTGTGGGAAAACAGGTACTTTAATCTGCTGTTGGTGTGTCCAACTATTCTGAAAAGCAAGTTGATACTATGCAAATAAAGCTATTAAACTGCATACTCTCTGACCCAGCAATACCCCTACTAGGTGGATATCCAAAAGAGATCAAAAAAAAGAGGAAAAGGATCTATATGTAGAGAAATATTTTGAGCAGCACTTTTTGTGACAGAAAAGAATTGGAAACTGAGGAGATGTTTATCAACTGGGGAATGGCTGAACAAGTTATATATATCAAGGTAACAGAATACGACTGGGCATAAGAAATTAGGAAGTGTATGGTTTCAGAAACACGTGGGAAGAACTGTATGAACTGATGCAAAGTGAACAGAACCAGGGTAACAATTTGTACAATAATGATAGTATTCTAAGGATAAACAACTTTGAAACATTCATGTTCTCTGATCAACACACTGACCAATGACAAATGCAAAGGACTCATGATTAAAGGTACTATCCTCCTCCACACTCAGAGGTAATGGACTAAGAATACAGACTGCTGACTATTTTCTCTTTCTTATCATGACTAATGTATGCATTTCTACTGTATTAGGTCACTAAGAGGTACAGAAGATTAATATGAAGGGGGGAAGAGAGAGAGAGAGAGATTAGCTACTAGAAGATTCCTGATCAGTATGGCTTGACAGAGTCTCCCTTAAAACCAACATTCTATCTATAGCAAAACTCTGTTATAAATACAGTTTTCAATAAACATGGATCTGATATACTTACTGAGGTGGGGACAATCCAATTCAATAAACATTTATGTGCCTATCACGTGTCAGGCACTGTGCTAGGTGCAGGGGATACAATTAATAAAAAGACAGTACTCCTGCCCTTAACAAGCTTACAATTTAAAAGGGGAGACAACACACAAAAGGAGGCAGGAAAGAAGCAGGTGGAAAGGGAAAGATGGGACATTAGGGGTACTTGGTGTGGGCCATGGAGTTTAAACCAGGCACCCCAACAAATGCTAGGTGGAATGAGTTAGTGATATGTTTATTCCCCAGTCCCACCCCACTCCTCTTTTTTTCCATTTCCACTCCAACTCCTTGACTGACTGCAACAAGATTGGGATTAGTAACTTCACATAAAAGTTTGGAAGAATAAATTAAAATGTGTGATATGTTAAGAGTTTTCTATAATTTCTAATTATTATAGGAGATGTTTAGGTTAGAAAAATGATTTCCACATAACTCATTTGATTCTATGAGATAGAGACTACAGGTGCCCATTTTGCAAATGAAAAAACTGAGGTCTAAGAAGTTTGGTAACCTGTGTGGATACACCCAGTTATGAGGTGGAATTCCACCTGAGGTCTCTCTTAACTCTCAGTCCCATCTTCTTCGTTGTTTCTAAGACAACATAAGCTCTTAGCGATTATAGACAATATGATGGTGGATGTCAGGTAATGAAAGTAGGATGGGACATAATATTTATGTAATCTTGGACTACCCTCTCATTTTTCATGAGAAACAGAGTGGTTAGATGACTTTCTCAAGATCAAATGATTAAGGGCCTTAAGTAGCAGAGATGGTATTTGAATCCAAGTCCTGATTGTAAATGAAGTCCCTTCCTACATTGTTCTACCTGGTCTGAGCAGATGACAAGATTTCTTCAAACTCTAAATCCTGTCACCTGTGAAGGGCCATGCACTGTACATCCCAGTAGAGAGCTTTGTTTGAGACTGAACTAAGAAATGAGCAGTCGGCAGCGCAGGGAGAAAAATGAGAATGTCAACAAGAAACTTAAACTTTGAGATTTTGCTCAAGGCTTGAGGTCTTGCTGACTCACTTCCAACTTCCCTTGTCCTACATCTGGGGCTTAGAGACAAACAAGTCTGATCAACTGGACTAACTGCCCATTGCTGCCCCGCAGCAGCAAAGATTCTTTGATACCTTTCCACTGGCTGTACCCCATGCCTGGGTTAGTCTCTCCTTCCTTGTCTCTAGCACTCTGGTCCCCCTGCTTGTCTTCAACACACAGCTCAAGGGCCACCTTCTGCCAATCTTTCCTGGTCCTCCAGGTGCTGGTGCTTTTCCTTTCTAAGGTTTCCTTGTACCTACTTAATTTGCATCTATATATCTATTAACCTATCTATCTATTAACCTATCTATCTATCTATCTATCTATCTATCATCTATCTATCTATCTATCTATCTATCTATCTATCTATCTATCTATCTATCTATCTATCTATCTATCTATCTATCATCTATCCATATGTCTCTCTTGGAATATAAGCTCTTTGAGAGTAAGAACTATTGGGGGAGTCAAGGGGACAGAGGCAAGATGGTGGAGTAAAAGCACAGACTCATTAGAGCTCTCCCTCCAAGCCCAGGCCTGTAAAAAAGACCCTAAATAAATTCTGGAGCTGCAGAACCCACAGAATGACAGAGTGAAGCAAATCTCCAGCCCAAGATAGCCTGGAAGGTCAATGGGAAGCGTCTATTGCACTGCACTGGGAGCAAAGCACAATCCAACGTGGGCCAGCTGGCATAGAATGGACCTGAGCAGCCCTCGGGGAATGAATCTCTGGCACCTGTGGCAGTTTCCAGACCTTACAAACCCCAAATGCAGGGGACAAATTAGAAGGTCATTGGAAAAAACCTGTCAGATGAGTGTGAGAGAGTAGAGTGGTCAGGTCCTAGCCCCAAGGCAGCCAAGGGGATGGAGAAGCCTGTGGGGGCAGCAGCCAGAGCAGCCAGAACAGCTGCTGTTTCTGGAGCTCTAGGCTTACAGACTGTGGAGGGATCAAGTGGCTGACAAGTACACCCCCTCCCACCCCCAATGGAAGCAGAAAACTACCTTGATAAAGAGCTCAAAAGTCAAGTAAATGGCTGGGGAAATGAGGAGAAACCAGAAAAAGCATCAGACTACAGAATCTTACTTTGGTGACAGGGAAAACCCAAATATACAAACAGAAGGAGACAACAAAGTCAAAGCTCCTAAATCCAAAGCCTCCAAGAAAAATATTAATTGGTCTCAGGCCATGGAAGAGCTCAAAAAGGATTTGGAAAATCAAGTAACAGAAGTAGAGCAAAAACTGAGAAGAGGGAGGAGCCAAGATGGCGGAGTAGAAAGGTACACATATGCTAGCTCCAAACCCACAGCCCATAAAATACCTGTAAAGAAGAACTCCCAACAAATTCTGGAGCAGTGGAAGCCACAGAACAATGAATGGAGGAGATTTCTGTTCCAGAGGGACCTGAAAAACCTACACCAAAGGTCTGTCGTGCACTGGACATGGAGCAGAGCCCAGCCCTGCCTTGGCCACGCGGCACTGAGAGGAGCAGATCCGAGCAGGTTTCAGGGACGGACTCTCCAGCAGCCGTGCAGGTCCCTCCACCCACGGGCGCTAAAGGTCAGTGAGAGGGTCTTTTTGGCTCGCCGAGAGGGGAGCGGGGTGTCTCCATAACTCAGGCCCCCTCAGGAGGCAGCAGCAGACAAGGGCTCCCACAGCAGGCAGGAGCTGGGATCCATTGTTGAAGGTCTCCGCACAAACCCCCTGAGGGAACTGAGTCCCATGTGGCTGCCCTGCCCCCACCTGAGCAGCTGAACTTAATCTCACACTGAATAGCAGCCCTGACCTAGCCGAAAGACCTGAGGCTGGGAAGCAGCATTTGAATCTCAGACCCCAAGGGCTGGCTGGGTGGAGGCTGGGTGGATCTGGAGGTGAGGTGGGGGTGGAGAGGACACTCAGAAGTCAAGTCACTGGCTGGGAAAATGCCCAGAAAAGGGAAAAACAATAAGACCATGGAAGGTTACTTTCTTGGTGAACAGATATCTCCTCCCATCCTTTCAGATGAGGAAGAACAACGCTTACCATCAGGGAAAGACACAGAAGTCAAGGCTTCTATATCCCAAACATCCAGAATAAATATTTAATGGGCTCAGGCCATGGAAGAGCTCAAAAAGGATTTTGAATATCAAGTTAGAGAGGTGGAGGAAAAACTGGGAAGATAAATGAGAGAGATGCAAGAAAAGCATGAAAAGCAGGTCAACACCTTGCTAAAGGAGACCCAAAAAAATGCTGAAGAAAATAACACCTTTAAAAATAGGCTAATTCAATTGGCAAAAGAGGCTCAAAAAGACAACGAGGAGAAGCATGCTTTAAAAAGTAGAATTAGCTAAGTGGAAAAGGAGATTCAAAAGCTCACTGAAGAAAATAGTTCTTTAAAAATTAATATGGAACAGATGGAGGCTAATGACTTTATGAGAAACCAAGAAATCACAAAACAAAAGCAAAAGAATGAAAAAATGGAAGATAAGGTGAAATATCTCATTGGAAAAACTGACCTGGAAAATAGATCTTGGAGAGACAATTTAAAAATTATTGGACTACCTGAAAGCCATGATCAAAAAAAGACTTGGACATCATCTATCAAAAAATTGTCAAGGAAAACTGCCCTGATATTCTAGAACCAGTGGGTAAAGTAGATATTGAAAGAATACATTGATTGCCTCCTGAAAGAGATCCTAAAAGGAAAACTCCTAGGAATATTGTGGACAAATCCCAGAACTCCCAGGTTAAGGAGAAAATATTACAAGCAGACAGAAAGAAACAATTTGAGTACTGTGGAAACATAATCAGGATAACACAAGATCTAGCAGCTTCTGCATTAAGGGATCAAAGGGCTTGGAATATAATATTCCAGAAGTCAAAGGAACTAGGATTAAAACCAAGAATCACCTACCTAGCAAAACTGAGTATAATACTTCAGGGGAAAAAATAGTCATTCAATGAAATAGAGGACTTTCAAGCATTCTTGATGAAAAGACCAGAGATGAATAGAAAATCTGACTTTCAAACATAAGCATCAAGAGAATATTGAAAAGATAGTATTTGTAACTCTTGAGACTTTTCTCAGTATTAGGGTAGTTGGAGGGATTATATACGTATAGACAGAGGGCATAGGGTGAGTTGAACATGAAGGGATGACATCTAAAAAAATAAAATTAAGGGGTGAGAGAGGAATATATTTGGAGAAAGGGAGAAATAGAATGAGGTAAATTATCTCACATAAAAGAGGCAAGAAAGTTTTTTCAATGGAGGGATAGAGGGGGAAGGTGAGAGGGGAAGAGTGAAGCTTACTCTCATCAGATTTCACTTAAGGAGAGAATAACATGCACACTCAATTTGATATGAAAATCTATCTTACACTACAGGAAAGTAGGGGAGAAGTGGGTTAGAAGGGGGGGAATGATAGAAGGGAGGTCAAATGGGAGGAGGGGGTAACTAGAAATAAATAGTTTTGAAGAGGGACAGTGTCAAAAGAGAACAGAATAAATGGGGGCAGGATAGGATGGAGGGAAATATAGTCTTTCACATCATGTCTGTTATGGAAGTGTTTCACAGGATTACAGATGTATAACCTATATCAAATTGCATGCCTTCTCAGTGGGGATGGGTGGGGAGGTAGGAAGGGAGAGAAGTTGAAACTCAAAGTTTTAAAAACAAATGTTGAAAATTGTTTTTATGTGCAACTGAGAAATAAGACATACACGCAATGGGGTATAGAAATCTATCTTGTCCTACAAGAAAATAGAGGGAAAGGGGATGATTGCGGGAAGGGGTAATCATAATGCATGATCTTCTGGGGTGGGCGGAGGGGAGAGATGGAGAGAAAGGCACTTTGAAGGCCTGAAAGTGCTATGTAAATGTGTTACCATTATTACATATATAATATGCTTCCATGACTCTGTGTAGTTATAGAAAAGGCTATACTTTTCTTCTGCATTTTTTAAGCACAGCTGCTTAATAACAACCAGAAATTTAAAAAAAATTAATATAAGCAAATGAAAGATTGAACAAGTCTGAACTATATATCCATGCCATATAATACAAACACTACTACTACCCACCACCACCTCCCTCTACTACTACTAGCAGTTTAAAGTTTACAAAACACTTTTACAAACATTTTCTCATTTAACGCTTACAATGATCCTGAGGTAAATACTATTACCTCCAATCTGCATATGAGGAAAGCCAAACTTAGACATGCTAAGCGACCTCCTAGAGGTGGGTGGCAGGACTGCTGAACCCAGGTGTTCTCCATAGCCAGTACTTTTTATACCCTACATCAAGCTGCTTCAGGGCAAGCACAATGTGGTTCCTTTTTTGTGAGCAAAAACTGTACAAATACAAGGCAAGACAATGATGAGTGTGGAGTCAGATTAGTGAAGGGAGACCCTTTCATGTTCAGTTTTTCTATGAAGCCCAGTTTTAAGAGACTCCCATAGAGTATACAGCTTGTGCTACTCCTACAGCTACAAAGGTTTGGCTTTTTATTTCTTTTAAAGGGAAGGCTCCACTAGCAAAATCAACCAAGTGCTAAGTTTCCAGGATACCTTGAGGGAGCCCGTAATACCACACATCAATATCTGAAGTCAACAGACGAGAGAAATAACGCATTAAACAGACTAAGGCAGGCCAAGAGATGAGAGGGTCGAACATACAAGCCCATACTCTTCCCCTCAAACACCATCATCTTTCTAGCTACAGAAAATTCATGAAACCAGAGGGAAAGGTCTTCCCTGTGGTTTGTATAGTCATTAACACATGGAGGGTACCTTATAATGGAGAGTGCCTAATAATACAAAAACATCTAGATACAGACAAGCCACTAATTATATTTGCTTTTCACTGTCAATTACTAAACTGTACCTTTTAAAGTGATTTTTTTTCTTTTCTAAACAGGAGTTTAATTCGTCTGAGGGTAGTTCCAACAGAAGTTGGCATTTTTGCAGAGCTCTGTGGAGACAATGCTACCATCCATGCTAACAGAGAGCAGTGATATGGTCAATACAAAAATAATTACCATCTTTTTGCACAGTGCACTGGTATGAACTTATCTGATGTTGTGAAGAGATTCAAAATACTTTTAAAAAATGACTATATCACAAAGACCTGTGGAGGTGTGAAAAAGTTATTGATCTTCCCCATCCTGAACTCAGTTTCAAAACTCCATGCTAAGAGGCAATTTGGAGACTCATCTAAGTTAACCAGGATCACTCAAATCGAGCAGACTCCTTTCTAAGTGTGCTCGTTTTGAATGAAACCTTCCTTGAGAGTAGGGAAAAAGTAAAAAAATGGGATTTTTTTGTTGAGTGTTGGATAGGAACTTCAAGCTTCCTTACACTTATCCCTGGAAGGTGAATAACAATTAGGAAAAAGAAGGGAGGACACCAAGAAAGGAGTTGAAACCAAAGGATCCACCTTCCTCTAACATTTTTGATAGGGGCTTCAACATCTGACATGATGAAGTCCTTCCAACATTTTAAAAGTTAACTTTGCTGGCAGCTAACAAAGATGACTGACTATATGCCAAGAGTTAGACTTCAATGGTTCTTTTCAGGGTTTAATATTTGTAATTATTAGTCAGATGTAGATAACTCTGATGTTGATTTAAGAAATCTGGCTATGTGTGTACACATTCTGGACTACTTTGCTTGTATCAGTTCTATGACACAGACAGCCACCTATCAGGCTGCTAGACATTCACATGGGTCATCTCAACTGTGGATGTACAACTCTTTCCATGGATTCATATTCATGTAAGTGGAGGCAAAACCCAACATTAAGCTTTGTTTTCCATTGGTCTGGCCATCCACCAAAAGATGGCCCGACTTGGAGAGCATGCTTCTAACTAGATTCCTCAGATAGGTCACCAGCCTGGTGTGTGTGTTCGTCCTTCATTGCCAAAGAAGACCATGCCATCAGAAAAATGATGACATGACTTGCACTTGACTTTGTTTTGAGTGAGGGAGGGCTGTGCAGGTCACCAGTCTCACTTGTCCTCCAGAGCCATCTGAATCCAGTGACCAGATATTCGTCAGGATGACTGGAGATGACCCAGGAGGAGGCAACTGGGGTTAAATGACTTGCCCAAGGTCACACAGCTAGTGAGTGTCAGGTGTCTGAGGTGAGATTTGAACTCAGGTCCTCCTGACTCCTGCACTGGTGCTCTATCTACTGTACCACCTAGCTGCCCCCACCAGTCTGGTAGTGATTTGAGGAATGCCACAGTTATAAACACTAGGCTAGTCTGGAACAATTCTCATCCTGCCCTTTCTATGGTCACAGCGATGCTGCTAAAAGCCTGATCTGCATGAATCTACAATTTTTAACTTTTAAAGAGATTCACTTGGGTATAATATCATTTAGGTGATTATTTATTTGTATGACGTTTCCTCACTTTAAAGTTGTCATTCTCAATTCATGGCATGAATGAACTCTATAGCTTTTATAAAGAAACAGAATAAAATTAACTGGTTCACACACACAAAAAAGCAGAACACAATCCATTAAGCTCTAATAAATATGACGAACACCTAATGAAAGAATATTGACTTGCACACAAATCATCCTGAGAGGAGAAAGTAAATGAAGCAAAGACACAGAAAATTCCTTTTCTGTGGGTTGTGACATTGTGTAAATATCAACTTGAAAATTTAAGTGACACTTTAGATAGTAAAACCAATAAAAAATTGTACTTTGTGACATATGTAGGACATGCTTGGGGAAAAAAAAACCCTTTCCTACTTGAGAGAAAAATAACATTTTTGAGTTTACATTTTCCAAGGAAAACTGTATTCCCACAGCAAGTACGTAACCATGTAGAAGTTCCATCAGTATTAAAATTAAATTTTGTCTCCCCTATTTACAAATGATTAAGTTTACATTAGACTCTTCAAGAAAACTTTCAACCATGATGCTAAACATTTCTATTACAGTATGAATTACAAAATAATTTATAACAATTCTAATAGGGGCCATATATTGTTTTATTTAAATATATAATAATTTAACACTGCACAGCAAACTAATTTGTAGGTATAAAAATAGATTCTGTTTAAGCAATCAAAAATAAACACGACATAAAAAAGACCAAAATATACACAACCATAAAATCTGGAAGATTAAGGCAACATAAATATTTCAAGTAATTTTATGAGATTACTTTACTCGTGTAACAGTCAGTCAGATGTTCTTAAAACATCTCAAAATAGACAGAGCTCACGTTTTTTTCAATACAAATTTCCCTTTCAGTTCTCTTCTAAATATATTAGTGCATCTTCTTAAACACTGTACAAGAACAATTAATCTAGGTTGGCCATTGGGCTGTCAAAGCCACTGTCCTGCTGGCTAGTTTGGGGAGCCATGAACAATTTTCTTGAATGCCGATGATATGCTACCGAATGAGCTGCACTGTTCAGTTTCCTGAAGTCTGATTTCAGTACATCGGAGCTGGGATGAGATGCGCGCCCAGGAGGCTTGTTTACCTGCTCTGTCTGTGTTGGTTTGTCTTCTTTTTTGACAACAGGAACGTGGTCATTTTGACATAAAAATTGTCTACAAAGTTTATTGGTTTTTTCCTCTGTGTCAGAAAGGCAAGTATGTGTTGGAAACTGCATGAAGGAAACCGATTCTATTTGTTTATCCAGGATCCCTGGTTGCAAAGGAAATAAAAATGATGCGTCGTTACTGCTAGGTAGGGCTTCAGGACTTACACTTTTTGAGCTCCAGTCGAGGGAGTCACTGGGACCTTCTTCATCCTTTACTGGGGTTTCCTGAATATCAAAATTAGGACTTTTCCCAGCTATGATCTGCTGACAACACTCAGTCTGCGTACTATATCTATGTTCTTTTAAAATGCGTTTTTTTTTCAGACCCTGAAATGTTACGTGACTGGACCCTGAGTCAGAAAGGCCTGGAGTCTGGGGAGATCTGTGTGTGTTTTCAGACTGCACGTGAGCACCAGCTTTGTTTTTTTCACCTTCGCTACAAACAGACTCAGGATGCGCATTTCTCGGCAAATCGCCTTGCTGTGTCTGTGTGCATGCAGCCACGCTGCTCGGGACTCCTGAAGACGCTTCTCTGAAAGCCACATGCTTTGTTTGCATGTGTTCTGTATCTTCTAACCGCCGCCGTAAGTTACAAGGCAGACGCTTCTGAAGGACTTGCTCACCGCCTGCCGTGGGGATATCCCTGCCACTTGATTTGTTTTCCATATGGCTTCCCCTATTCTGATTCATGTAATTTCTTTTTGATCGTTCAATTCCAGGGAGTAGCTCAGACGACTGAGGCACTGCTAACAAGTACAAGGGGAAAAAAAATTGAATATTAGAGGAAACGTTAAAAACAAAAACAATCCTTCCAAGTATTTTAGAAAACTTTACTCACCAAAGCTAGAAATTCTTAGGTTGTGTTTATAAATGACCAGTTAAAAACTGCGAATAAACTTGCCCTTCCCTCTGCCCTTGTTTTATAAGGCAGAAACTAAATCTCTAAAGGAGTGGGAAGGGTAGGAAAAAAAAACTATTGAAGTGATTCATTTTTTCACATACCTGGTGGTGAATTGTTGGTCTGGGTTCTATTCCTAATAGGCGTTTCCAGCACTTTAGCCATTGTAGCAAGCTTGCTAGCAGCATTCATGATCTTTTTCTCAGCCCTATTGGGAATTTCAGAATATTAAATCAATGTAGTTCAGAGGAAAAATGAGTTTCTCTACCCCTAGGCTTTCTGTTATCCAATTCCCCTAAGGCAGTTTTTAGAGCAACACAGTCATAAGTTTCTTTCACCCCAAACGTTATGTGAAAACACTTAGTTTTGTAACTTGGAAAAATGTCTGGATAATCACATGATGTTCCAGTTATCTCAATGCAACAAAATTGTGCTTATTTACTCTGGACTCACCCTTCTTGCCTTCCATCATCCTGCAAAAGCTGGTGCAGGCAAACCAGGTAGTATTTGCGCATCCTCCGAGCAGTCTCTTGACGTTCTTTAAATAGTTCTGCTTTTAGCAACTCAGCTGCTCTCTGTTTACTTCCCTGTATATACCGAATCATATCACCTAAAATGCATGAGGGAAAAAATGTACAGGGCATTTATTTTTTAATAGAATGTCCTGGATGGAGAAGGGAGATATTCCAGGGTTATTTTCTTTAAAAAGGGACTAGCAGGGAAGCTTAAAACAGTGCTGTTTTAAACAGTGTCACGGAATATTAAGGATTTCCTTTTGGTAAGGTATGAAGAAAAACTATTCAATATTCCCTTGAAATGATGATGGTCACATGTGGTGAGAAAAATGGAGTGTTCCCTGATGAAAAAATCTGTCATGTTCAAAAAACCTTAGCCAAGAAAATATCTACATATGAGATACAGAAATTCCAAAACAGTGGTGAGTATTTAAAATATTTCAACTCCATATTATGAACTATATTAAGCAACAGGAAGGAAGACTGGAAAAAGGAGAAAAATGTTGACAGACTGACATTCAGAAGAGAAAAGAAGGACAGCACAGAAAGACTTGTTCCTTGCTGGGATGTGATGGAACTTTAACTGTGAGAGTCAGTGAAATGCTAATAAGTAATTCACAGGCTCACATTTAGTGCAGGGAGGCACCTTCAGGGTTCAACTCTATCATATAAAGAGAAGGAAGCTGACACCGGGAGAGGTGGAAGAAGAGGGGTCTGGGCCCATGTCCTTTGGCTCCAAATCTAATGCTTTGTGACCCTTGACACCTTTCTTGAGTGGTCTTAGTGACAGTGTAAAACAAGAGGGTTGGACGCAATGCATTCTAAGGTATGTGTGAACTGGACAGCAGACTGGACAGTCAAGGAGAACTAGAAAAAGGAAGGGAGTTATTGTGAACCAGGCCCGTGAAGCCCACAGCTACATCCTGTCTAAAAAAATTCCTTATACCTCTTCTACCAGGACCAACATGTTTATAGAACACCTATACTCTCAAAGCATCTGTGATTTAGAATAAAAATACAAGAATTATCATATTTAGTTAAAATTATGTGGGGTTTGACAGTGCCTGAATCCCCTGACAATCAAGCATTTATTATAAGCATCTCAGCATATAAGAATATGCTAAGCACTGTGGAATACAAAGGCAAAAACAAAACTGTCCCTGACTTCAAGGAGCTTACATTCTGCAGGGAAAACCACATCTACACACAAGTTTATACAAAAGATCCATGAAATGATACTAGGAAATCTGTGAGGAGCAGCATGAAGGGAGAGGGAACAGGGAAGCCTCCGTGTATAAAGCGGTGCTTCGTCTTAATTGTGAAGGAAGACAAGGGATTTTAAGAGGTAGAGATAAGGAGGAAGTATATTCTAATCTTGATATAACCTAGAGACAGAGACATGTCAGGAACTAACAAACAGTTATTCAATTTCTGCTTCTTCAGTCCTAATCCCTTGGACTTTTAACAATTGGTCCCGGTTTTCCCCTTTTTACTATTTAATTTGTAATATAGTCAAAGTACTACTGCGATGTTACCCCACTCAAAGTCAAATGATTATTCACTCCAGTACGTGAACAATCTCGGCTTTCTATCACTTCTCAAAATGTGTAAAGAATATCTAGAAAAAAAATTTCTAATGTCTAGGTATTGATCCCAAATCAGGTCTTACAATACCTTAAGTTGATTGTTTTAACTTGGTATAGACTGGGCTACATAAATTCTATAAGAACCCACCCTTAATTTTTTTTACAGCTTTAATATAATGTCCACGAAGTTCTTCCAAGCCCTTTCCATTGCATATCAGGCAGCTATGGTCAACAGCACCTTCTGAAAAAGATCTAAAAACAAACCAAGGATTAAAAGTTCAATTCAACACAGATTTATTAAATACTTACACCACACTCTGCTAGATGCCACAGATTTAAAGAAAACAAAAACAGAACAGCACCTACATTCGAGAAGTTTATAGTCTATGTTCCCCAACCGACAAATGGTCAAAGGATATGAACAGGCAGTTTTTTGAGGAAGAAATTAAAGCTATCTATAACCATATGAAAAAGTGCTCTAAATCACTATTGATTAGAGAGACGCAAATCAAAACAACTCTGAGATACCACATCACACCTGTCAGACTGGCTAACATGACAGAACAGGAAGATGATAAATGTTGGAGAAATGTGGGAGAGTTAGAACACTAATTCATTGTTGGTGAAGCTGTGAGCTGATCCACTGTTCTGGAGAAGGATTTGGAACTATGCCTGAAGGGCTACAAAAATGTGCATAACCTTTGACCCAGCAATGCCACTTCTAGGACTATATCCCCAAGAGATCATAAAAATGGCAAAGGGTCCCACATGTACAAAAATATTTATAGCAGTTCTCTTTGCGGTGGCCAAGAACTGGAAATCGAGGGGATGCCCATCCATTGGGGAATGGCTGAACAAGTTGTGGCATATGAATGTAATGGAGTACTGTTGTGCTATAAAAAATGATGAGCAGTCAGACTTCAGAAAATCCTGGAAAGACTTATATGAACTGATGCTGAGTGAAATGAGCAGAACCAGGAGAACTTTGTGCACAGTAAGAACCCCAGTGTACGAAGACTATTTCTGACAGACTTAGCCCTTCACAGCAATGCAAGGATCTAAAACCCTTCCAAAGGACTCTTGATGCAAAATGCCATCCACAACCAGAGAAAGAACTATGTTACTGGATTGCAGAATGAAACAGACTACATTCTCTTGAGTTATGTTTTCTTTTGTTTTATCTCATGGTTTTTCCTACTCATTTTAATTTTTCTATGCAACATGATCGATGTAAAAATGTGTTTAATAAGTAGAATCCATATAAGACTGCACGAAGTTCTCCGGGACGGAGGGGAAAGGGAGGGGGAGAAAATCAAAGACTTATGGAAGTGACTGTAGAAAACTGAAAACAAATTAATAATAAAAAATTAAAGTAAATTAAAAAGAAAACTAAAAAGAAAGAAGCTTATAGTCTATGGTGGGGAAACAATATACACATAAATACACGCTACATGTAAAATAAAAACAAAGTAATTTTGGGAGGGAATGGAGAACACTCAAAGTTGGGGAAATCAGAAATGGGCTAAGAGCAGGAGGTGAGATTTGAGCTGAGCCATGTTGAGAGCGAGTCGTCCACGAGGCACAGGTAAGAGGTGAGAGTACTCTAAGTGTGGACAATGGCCTATATAAATGCACAGAGAGGACTGTGGAATGTCAGGTATGAAGAACATCAAGTAGGCCAGCTTGTCTAGAATATCGGTACATTGAAAGAAAGAATGCGAAACCAATCTAGAAAACAGGTCAGATCCAAATTAGGCTTCAAATGACAGGAGTTCAGATTTCATTCTACAAGCAATAGGGATCAACGTTTTAGGAATATGAACTTGGCAGCAATGTGGAGGATGGAGAGAAGGCACCAATCAGGACGCGTCTGCACTACTCCAGCAAGTGATAATAGGCTGAATTAGGAGAGTAGCCATGAGTGAAAGGGGCTGATGTCAGCAATACTGAGGAAGCAGAAGTGACAAATTTTGGCAAGTGCTTGTATGTGGGAGTCAGGAAGGGAGAGAAAGGAAAGAGTAGCAAATAACTCTTAAGTCTGTACACCTGGGTAACTAGAAGGCTGAGAGCACCCTCAAAGAAACAAGGAAGTTAAGAAGAAGTATGGATTTCTGGGAAAAGATGAGTTCTGTTTTGGATGTGCTGCGTTCGAGATGTCTGTGGGATGTACAAGTGGAGAAGTCTAGCAATCAGCTGGCAACACAGGAAAAGAGGTGAAAATGGAGGTTGAGTTATGACACATGCATGTGGGAGATAACTAAACAGAGATCATCGCTGAATGAATTGGAAGCTATGGGATCACCAAGACAGGCCCAGAAAAAGAGTTTGGTCTACACCTGTGCAAGGGCAGGCAATGGATAGTGATCCAACAAAGGAAGGAACTGTCAGTGGAATGGAAGAACCACATGAGAACTGAGCACTGCTGAGAAATGGCCACCGGACTTAACAATTAGAGATCTCAAGTGACTAACTTCATTTGGAAAACAAACCAAGTATTCCTTTAAAACAGAAACAGTTTACCTTTGAGGTATGCTAAGTGCCCTCAGTTCTTCCAGTTTCATCTTCATCTCGTTGTTTTCTTCCATCAATTCTTCAACGACTCTATTGTTTTCTTCTGCAAAATCAAAGTTTGTAGTTATGGGTCTTTATCTGACCACATGCCTTGTCTTCCCAACTCTACCCTGGCTACATGCAGATCTTCAGGACTTTTTGGAATTCTCACTCTCTTGTTTTCATTTTCTCAGCACACACACTCCACCATTCTATATTTACTTGTGTGTTATCTAAGAATTGTTCTCTGTTCCACAGGACGACAAAGAACACCACAACCGGAAGGTCCTTCAGAGATCATGTAATCCTGTTCTCTGACTTTTTCAGGCCCAGAAACATCGAGTAACTTACCCCAAGGATCACACACTGCCAGTTAGTGGTAAGACCTAGTTATTCCAGCTCTCTATGCTGTTCCACATTGTCTGTCAACCTCTCTCTCTCATCCTAGATGCTTTCTTCTCTCTAGGTTATTGTGACCCTCCTCGGCTGTATTTCTTCTATTGGCATAGTTGCCTTCTCGGATCCTTCTGCCAGAAGGGAGCTTGTTCGCTGCTCTCAACACCACTATGTGTTCTATGTGTATGGGATATTTACAAATACTTATAAACAAAAGGCTCTATGTGATATGTACATGCTTCCCCGTTACACTTCGTAGTTCCTTGAGCCTATCTTGTCCTTACAGGGTCCAGAAGGAAAGGAGCAAGTTCCTGTGGTTCATAGTTCTAGCCTCTATGTTCCATAGCCTCTGTCTGCTGAATGAATGACTTGAATCTAAACACAGTGACTGAGCAATTCTCCCCTTCTCTATCAAAAGGGAGGCACATTTAAAGAAGAATTTCTCTTTCAATTGTGAAGACTTTCAAATTCTTTGCAAAAGAGGATGAGTTGGCTTAAACCTGATTCAGTGATATTAAGCTGTTTCTTATGACTGCTACCAATCACAGGGAGCAGTAAAATGAAATTTGGACTAGGACTAGGAATCAACAGCTCCTAAGGAGCTGTGGGAATGTAGCTAAGTCACAAACACTCTGGGCCTCAGTGACCTCATGTACAAAATGAGGGACCTAAATGAGAAGATCTCAATGATCCATTCCTGTTCAAATATATTATGAACTCTATGAAAATATTTGGAAACAGGAATTATAGAAACAAACAAAAAACCCCCAAACCACACCAGTGCAGTACTACTGAAAAGTCAAAGTCTTAAGACTAGTAATCAAAACACTGGGGTTCTGGTCTTGGCTCTATTATCAACTTGGGTGGCCTGACAGGGAGGGCTGGCCTTTCTGACTTACCCTTTGTTCATGTATTCACTAGGTAACAATCTCAAGGGGAACTGTGCCAAGTGACCTTCATGATTACAATGTGAAATATAAAGTATTATTACTGAATAGCAGCAGTAACCAACAACTCTTGCCATATGTTGTGGACAGTATTTTTCCTTTTGCAATTTACTTGGTTTATATAATTTCACAATCACATTTTTATGGAGATATGTGTAAGATTTGTATAAGCATTCCATTTGTTCTTCTGGCCACCATTCCACTAATAAGCTAAAATAAACGCAGACACAAGGGTAGTTTTAATTCTGAAAAAAAATCTCACTGAAATTCTATCCAACCTTTTCTTATTTTCAAGTAATTATCCATCTTTAACATTTCTCTGTAAACAGTGGCTAGTAGCATAGAGGTGCTCTGTTCTTAAGGACATGCCAGTGACCAGAATTTCACTGTTTCTTTATATTTTGAATATTTCCTGGCATGGAGGCATATATATTGCTTAAAAAAAAAAAATCTTGATTGGTTTCCTTTTTTGGGCAATATAGAAAAAAAAAACTTCTTTTGGTTGCCTTGATGAAGCTACCTAATAGAGATGGCAGACTTCTGAAATTTTTCTGGCATTCCAAGAAGTCAAGCCATGCAAGAGTTGAATTTGGAGTCAAGAAGACTTGGATTTATTTGTCACTTGTTCGCTCTCTTGAACATGGATAAGTCACTCCATAAAATGAGAATTACACTAGGACCCCCTAGTTAACCAGGTTGGGGTGAAACTCTAGTGAGATAATGAATATTTAGATGTACTTTACAAACCTTAAAGAACCATGTCAATGTCATTAATCACATTCTATTCTCCCCATTACGCTGTCACTTCTCCAGCTTCATATTCAGTAGGTTCTTGGTTAACCACACTATTGAAGACAAAAGTGTGGCTAATCTCTAAATCATTTCTATTTCTTTTTCCTTACATTGGAATATAAACGATGACTGATATATTGGGGAACGACTTCAAACAAACCAAGTCACACATTTTTCTCATCCTGCTCAGTCCCACCTGGCAGCCCAGCCTACCAAGAGCACCAGACGGTTTGTGTTTCAGACGAGCATGGATACCACCCATAGAAAGTAAGAGCTGGAGAAGATCCAGAGAACAACCACAAGGACCAAGAATATGGAATAGTTACCTTAGGAGAAAGAATAAAAACTCTACAACTCTTGGTCCAAACAGACAAAGGCCAAGGATCTGCCTTTGCACCTGATTTCTTTGGGTCGCCTTAGTCTATTTATATGTAAAATGAAGGGATGCATTGGATTATCTTTAACAACTCTTCCAGTTTTTTTGCCACTTAAAAAAAGAGTTAAAACCCAAACCCTAAATATACTGGAATGTTTTTCTGCCTCCAGCTTTTACAAGGAAGGGACAAAATGCACGAAAAAAGAACCGACATCAGTGATTTAGGTTTTGCTTTTTTTAAAGGAATTCCTGATAACAAACTTAGTCCAAATTTTTCACTGTTCTTCCTAAGGATGACTCCACCCTGTCCCAAGGCACTTTAATGCTGATTCATTAAAATGCCATTCAAAACATTCCTGCTAAGGTAGGAGAACGGACAAATATGTATATGGACAGAAGGACAGACAGATATAGATAGAGAGAGATAAATAGACAGATAAATGGAGAGATAGTTTTAAGTTCCAAAAGCTGGAGTAAAGAGAGGCTTCTGGCTTGTCTTCAGTCAACCAAAAACTTACACCAATAAAATGCCCTTATTCCCAAAGGATTATAGATGAGGTTTTATATTATCATCAGTCTATAAAATTATGATGGGTATGGATGCTATTTCTAGTAGAGATAACTAAGCTAGAAAATTTGAGGGTGGATGCAGTGACAGACTGCATCTGCCATTCAAGGAATCACCTAGCTAAGTTTGGAGAGGCCCACCACCAGGTTGGCAGTGGGGTGATGAATTTTTTGGCCATAGCAATTCTTGAAAGACCAACATTGTACCAGCCTAAGATGGTTGAGGACCAAGTTGTCGATAGGTTAGGATGTATGCTAGGTCAGGATGTACGCTAGGTCAGGATGTATGCTAGGTCAGGATGTACGCTAGGTCAACAGATGGCTGTCTCTGATAGAATCTTGGTTCCCTAAAAGATGTCTAAATGATATTTTCCATAGCCAAACTGTGCAGAACATTTCAGATCTTACTTGATCTCATAAAGTTCAAACAGGATCAGCCCCAAATAATACTTGGAAAAGAATCCCATTAGGAAACTTTAGAACCACAGGCTTCTGGGGGCCTCAACTAACTGATACTCTAACTCCTTATTGTGGTACGAAGGTAATCTTTGGTTCTTGAAGACTACGTCTAAAAAGCACGAGCTCTAGTAGGCTACCAAGGTAAGAGGGCTTCAAGAATGAGTCTGGTGAAGGATTGAATATGTGTCATTTGAGGACCAGCCTAACTTCCAAGACTCTTGTCAGCAGGTGGGTCACAGACAATTCTAGAAGACTATTTACTAAGCTATCAAGGAATTGGGGCCAATGTCAGCGGAGAGCTCAGCTCCCATGCCAGGGAAATCACAGATCCTTCAAGTCATGAAGTTAGCACAGCTGGTAATACTCCTTGTAGTCATACTCCCATGATCCTCACCACAAATCTATGAAGCAGCTAAAGAATCATTTGACCAGTGAGGGTACTGAAGCTAAGAAGCTGCCTGACTGCAGCAAGAACATACAGCTAAAAAGTGGCAGTCAGGACTCTGCCTTGTCTTCTGACACCAAACCTTGGGCTTTCTTACACCACAGTGGAGCCCTGGGTGCCTTCCAGTTCTAAATTTCTATGATTCTATGACCCGCTCACCAAAATGAAGAAATAACAGACAGGACAGAAACCCCTTTTGGTTTTAAAATAGCAAATTTAGAGCAATTAATTAATCCACATAAAAGTTAATAAACTTGTTGGATTAATAAGAGTGAAGAAGGGCCTGGGCCATCTTAGGAAGTATAACACACTGAAAATATGTTGCGGTTCATAGAAAATTTTTTAAAGATCTGTCATAGATTACACTAAGGTAAACATTCTTCTGATCTGTGGTAGATGACAAGCATGCCCTTCCAGGAAATACCCCTTGATGTCATTATCAGAGTCAGATTACTAATGGCCTATGGGACTGATCGTGGACAAAAATTTTTTTGTCCCTAACACATTAGAGGGAGAGCTAATATAGAAACGGAACAAATAATTAAGTAGAATAAGATATTTGGGGTACAATCAACAAACTTAAGTGGATTAGTTTTAAGCCAGAGAATTGGGACAATGATTTCATTTTACTGGAGATTAAAATGAAATCTAGACCTAAAATGTAACTCTGGATCATTCAGGGAAAGCTGAGGGATCAGAGAATTTCAATAGAGAAAATGAACGTGTGTGTGATCAACAGCTATAATGTGCATTACTAAAACCCAAATGAGCCTTGATTCACCTCCGACAGGATCAGTAACAAGGTTCAAAGAAGGTCCGTCTCCCCGCAGCAGCAGGCTCGCTGTTCTCAAACACTCACCTCCAATCTTCTCCACGGTAGCTTTATGCTCTCGTACTGCATGCTGGAGATGCCTGCATGATTTCTCCAGCATTTTTTTCAAGTCTTGACACTCCTGCTTTGCTTTTTCGAGCTTGTGGAGGCACTGTTCACAGCAAGAATCTTCCTGAGGTTCAAAGATTCTTCTTCTACCCTGAAAAACTGCACAAATAAGGCTGTAGTAAACTTTTGGTTGGAGCAGATACCACCCTTTACTCAGTTTTGCTTCAGCTGTTCAAAGATCTGTGATGTTGCGGGCATAGGGGTACTCTACCCTCTGCCAACACGCATTGCAGGCCTCTATACCTTAGTCTTCAAAGGCTCTTATGGCTGAACGTAGTGAGGAACTGCTCTGAATCTGGGCAGGTCAGTCTCCAGATGAGTCCAGCAGCCATCACTGGGCTCATTCTAGAAGCTGTCACAGCTCACTTAGCAGCATCTGCCTGAGCATGCATTCCACTGGCATGATCTCCAAGGGCCCAATTTCAGCACCATGCTTATAGTAAGGTGTCTCAGTAGGATTTAAGTAGAGAAATATTGACATCCTTGTCTCCCTTGTCCCCTATAACAATTACATAATTCTGATATGAGACTAGAACATAACATATAATCCCTTCAAGCCTAAAAAACTATCAATAGCTGTTCCCTTATTAGTTTCACAGTGATGATGCTTTCATAAAGGTAAACCCCAGACACTTTAATGAAAGACTACATTAGTGCTATGCATTACATAAAATATCATTTTAAAAATCGGATTATATTGATTTGTCTTAGTACCATTTCATTTTTGATCTAAGCCTGTTTCATACATGTATGACTACCCTAAGCCCAACTGTGCTTAAAATTATTTCTTACTCCTTCCCAAGCAAGGCAGAGAGTGGACTCTGTAAGCCTGTTTTAGAAGTACCAGCAAAGCTAAACATCACAAGGTTGGCTGCTACCAGATGACGAATATTTTCTGTCCCAAACAACTCACAAAAACCAATTACTAAGGCATGGAGCAGGGGAGGAAGGCACGTTTAGATTTTCATAAATGGAAGGTGTATCCACTCCAACGAAACCATAGATTCTTAAAAAGGATTCCCAAGTAGACAAAAAGCAAAACTTCAGGCTGTGCCTGGCTATTAATCTGTCATCCAGACCGTGGAAGTGCTTTGAAAAGTAAAAAACTCTACACAAATATAATCACTTATCAGGTAGTAAAACTTCTGATAATATCAACTATTTAAAAGAGAAGTGTGGATAATCCTAAAGTCAGCAAAAAAAAAAAAGAGGGGGGAGCCTATTGAAGACAAGAAAAGGAAGGAAAATAGCTGTCAAAAAACCTATGCAGTTTACTTCTTAGCAAAGAAAAGAAGCCATACCCTCAGATCCTTCTTCCAGGCCTCACTCCTTGACAACTGTGTGTAAAGCCATATTTATGATTTAACAAGTCTGGTTACTGAGTTTCCCTGGCAAGCTTCCCATTTCCTAGATTATAGCGGATAGCAGATTGGAAGCCGTGAGAGGCTGACAGGGACTCTTATGGTAAAACTCAAGTCCTAGGGAAGGGTGATAAGAATACTGAGGCAAAGAAGATGGGGTAATCTTTGAGGCATTGTGATATAATGGAGAGAGTGGAATTTGGCATCAGGAAGGCCTGGGTTTGAATTCCAACTCTAACATTTCCTAGATATATAACAAAGAATAAACTGTTTAATCTCTCGGAGTCTCAGTTTTCTCAGCTGTAAAGTGGGGATAATACGATCTGTACTACCTACTTCACAGAGCTGCTCTGAGGCTCAAATCAGATAAGCTATGTAAAAGGCATTGCAAATTAAAGCATTACTACATCATTTCCAACAGCTTCCATATGCAAAAAAAACTTTAGTAAAGGGGCATACGTTAACTAGAAATGATACTTTACCCTCATAGTATCTTTAACTAATCACTGAACTTTAGCCACTTTCTAATCACTTCAACATCTATTATCCCATTTTATTGTCCTAATATTTTTGCCAGGAAGAAATCATTATCCCCATTTGACAGAAGAAAAAACTGAAGCACAAAATGGTGCTTTTCCTGTCCCAGATTCAATTGGGATCAATTCAACTCCATTTTATTACTTACCGAACACATCTATCATGTACAAGGCAATGTGTCTTGCATAAGTAGTTATTTACCACTGAAAGGAGAACCCGGGTCTGATGAACCTCAGTCTAAGGGCTCTTTTCACTACAATATGCTGTCTTTAAATAGTTTCATTGTGAAAATGTAGCAGAAATGACCAGTTCAAACACCTGACTTCTAATAATCTCTATACGTAGCTAGACAGGCATGAGCTAGTAGTATGCACATACGAATGTCTAAGATGGGGAGAAAACAAGGTTACTTTACCAGTCTCTGCTGCCTTTTCATGTGAGAAGTTCTGCTGCTTCAGTATTTTTTGTAGCTGCATCTGGTGTCCAACACTGTAAGCAGGAAAGCTTGCTTGGTCTCCAGTTTCCTTTGTGGCAGAGATCATGACGATTTCATTTTTCTGAAATATATTTTTCAAATAATCAATGTGGAACAGAAGAGCCTTTATTTATTCTCTTTTCTTAAAGACATAGATATTAGAAACACAAACAGAAATCCCAAAGTATGTTTTGGTCTCTTACAGGTTCTTTCTTCAGTGGCTTATGTGAATACTTGAAATAAATGTAGCACTTAAAAAAATCCCAAAGGGTTGAATTTCCACCTATGCTTAACAACCATGGTATTAATACACAATCAATGTTATCTCATACTTAATGAAACTAATAGCTACAATGATATCTTATATGTACGTAACATACTACGCTTTTCAAAAGGTTTCCCTAAACATGCTCTACTCCAATCCTCACAGCAATTTTGGGAGATAGGAAAAACAAATCACTCCCATACTCAAGTAGGAAAACCAGGGTTCAGAGAGGTTAGGGATTCCACCCCCTAACCCCATTCCAAGGTCACATATTAGTAAATGGTTCCAATACTAGTCTAGTTATCTGTCCACTACACATAGAGTATGTATATTTTCTAAACAAGCCAACCCCCAAAAAAAATCTATTCGCATGGGCTGAAAAAGGATTGAGTAGCCCTATTAAAAGTACACTCTCTCCTTTATTTAGATCAAAACTGTCCTAGAAAATCTGGCATGTGTAACTACCAACATGTCAAACTAGAGGACTGTGCTTACTGTATTAATTTTGAGTACTTCAATCCATCAACAGCCTGATCTATAAAAACCTTATTCTTTCTCTTCCATCTACCTTCCTTAAGGGAAGAAAGGTTTTAGTCGCTGGCCAATTACTGAGACCCCATAGGAATGTGAAGAAAACCATACTTTTTGAAAACTGTTTTCTACGTTTGAATATGCTTGATCACATATGGGTGAAAAAATTTCTGTCCTAAGTAGCAGTAAACCTGCTTTAGAGACTCTATGGATGTGAAAATGAACAATGTTTCAGCTTTTTGGAAAAATGAAACCTTAGAATAGGAAATGGGAAGGGGATGAATTATAGATTTATGTCTAGGTAGCCTAAAGGTTCAGTTCCTAATCTAAAATCCCTTTAACTATTCAAGGTGACAAATAAGGTGGGGAAATCATCATCTTTTTTACATCTGTATTTTAATTTTAGCATAATCTGTATCAATACCTCTAAGTAGACTGGAATAATCCAGTTAAATAAAGTAACAAGTTAGCTTACTGAAAGGAAGGGCTGTGATTCTTAACTAGCTGGCTTCAAGAGCCAACAGTAGCATCTTAGAACATAGTACGGGTTTGGTGGACACAGAGCTCTGGGCATGAGAGATTCGTATTAGTCTTAACAAAAAAGGTTTTAACTATAACTCCAAGGAGAAAAAGATAAAACAAAACATTTGTTTGTAAAGATAATCCCTGCTGTTCTGAGCGACAAATCCTTAAGTTTGTTTGAAAAATGTGATCTAAATGACATGTGATTTTTGTATCTTTCGGGAAAATAGTTCTACAAGTCATGTTTTGGTAACCAATTCATTTTCATAGAAAATGGGACAGTTTTTTTTTCAATTCCTCATCATATTGTATACATTTTCTTGAATTCTGATTCCCTAAACTGAAAATGTTTTCTAAGACGAAAGCTTTTAAAATTTGCTGGTGTAAAAGTTTGCTTTTTCTCTTTATTTTTTCTTATATTGTCTTAATTTATTATGATAATGAGTCTAGAATGACTTAGATACCTAGCTATTTTAAACCTTATTTTTCTGATGAAAAACTAAAAAAATGGCTTGCCCTATTAAGCAGAGCTGGAATTAGAACCTTCAGACCAAAAGGAATTTACAAACCTCATTCTGGTCCCTCACTGCACAGATCATCTTTTTCAACTAAGCTATCAACCTCAAACTCAAGGAAACAAACCCAACCAAAAAGCTGTAAAAAAAAAAAAAAAGCAGTGTGTGAGGAATTTTTCTGGTACACTTAGCCCTTCACAGCAATGCAAGGGCCTGGAACATTCTCAAAGAACTCTTGAGGAAAAATGCCATCCACATCCAGAGAAAGAACTATGGAAGTGGAACACAGAAGGAAGCAGAATATTTTCTCTTGGGTTATGTTTTGCTTTGCTTTTTCTCATGGCTTCCCCCATTTATTTCAATTTCTCTATGCAACACGACTAATGTGAAAATGTGCTTAATAAGAATGCATGTAGAGAAACCACATAAGATTTGAGAACTGAGCACTAGGCTGATCTTAGTGGCAGAACTAGTCTTTTTTTCCCCATCAAGCTGTATCCTCCAAGTTTTCAATAGAACGCAATTTTCATCTTCCTGAGAACCTCCAATTTTGGGGAAGCGCCCCAGCCCGGGCACCCCAGAGTGTCTGGACTTAGCCACCATTCTCCATCCCCCTTCCTGGCTTTTCAGTTTCTCCTCAATGAGTAGTCTTTCTCCGTCTACTTTTTCTTTTTGCCTACAATTTTATATCCCTAATGCTTAGCAATCAATTAATCATTACATGTGCCAGGCACTGTGCTAAGGACTGAGGAAACAAAAAAAACCAAACTAGTCCCTGCCCTTAAGAAGCTTACAATTTAATGAGAGACACAACTTGCAAACAAATATATACAAAACAAGATAGAATCAGGACAGATAGAAATAATTAACTGAGAAAAGGCATTAGAGTTAAGAGGGATGGGAAAGGCTTCCAGTAAAATAGGGATTTTAATTAGAACCTAAAACCAGGGAGTTTAGAAGTCAGAGCAGAGGAGGGACAGTATTAGAGGCATGGAAGATAGCTAGAGAAAACGTCCAGAGCCAGGAGATGGGATGTCCTGTTCTTAGAACAGCTGAGAAGAGTACACATCAGGGAGGTGAGGAAGAAGAAGGCTGGAAAGGTAGAAGGGAGAGAGGTGATGAATGCATTGGAATGCCAAATACTGCATTTTGTGTTTGACCCTGAAGGTAACAGGAAGCCACAGGGCTTTATTGGGGAGGGGAGGGTGTTAGACCGTGGCTGCAGGATGCAGTGAAGTGGGGAAGACTTGAGGTGAGAAGACCCAGACCCACCCACAGGCTATTGCAAGAATTCAGATGTGAGGTAAAGAGAGCCTGCACTAGAGTGGGGCAGCACCTGAGGAGAGAAGGGGGCCTACACAACAGATGCTGCAGAGGTAGAATCAACAGGCATTGGCAAAAGATTGCATAGACGAGTTGAAAGATAGTGAGAAGTTGAGAGTGACACCGAAGTTGCCTGCCAGAGGAACTGGGAGAACAATGTTACCCCCTAAAGTAACAGAGAAGGGAGGATGTTGAGAAGTTTAGGGAAACTGTTTTAGACATTGGAGTTTTGATATATACTGGATAACCACTTGGATATCTAAAAGGCAACGGAGATGCAACACTGAAGGTCAGCAGAATGTTTGAGACAGGATAGGTAGATTTGAAATCATCAGCATTAACGATGGTAATTAAATCTATTGGAGCTGATAAGATCATCAATTGAAATAGCAGAGAGGAAGAAGAAAAGATGGTCAAGGATAGAACTCTAAGAGAAACCTATGTATGGGGTTATTGGGCATGATCTGAATGAGAATATAGCAAAGGAAACAGGGAAGTAATGATCAGACAGCCAGGAGGAGAACCTGGAGAGTGGTACCCTGAAAATCCAGCCAAGAGTCTGTCAAGGTAAGAGTGATCAAGAGGGTCAAAAAGCTGCAGAGAGATGACCAAGGAGAATGAGGACTGAGAAAAGGCCACTGGATTGGCAACTAAGAGACCACCAATACCTTTGGAGAGGACAGTCTGCGTGGAATGACAGGATCAGAACCTGGATTATAAAAGATAAAGAATGGAACAGAAGACCTTTTAAAGAAGTTTAGCTATAAATTGAAGAAGAAATTTACATTTATATGATAGTGGGGAATGGAAAGATGAAATGAGGGGTTTTTTCAGGATGAGGAAGATATAGACATATTTATAGCCAGTGGGGAATGGGCCAGTAGAGAGAAAGTAAAAATAAGTGAAAGAGTAGGGATAACAGGGAGGGCAATCCGTTGCAGGAGATGGGATGGAATGGGATGCTGCTCATAATCCTTATATTAACAGGATTTGTTCTCTGAAATCTGGATTCAGTCAAAGGGTCACACTTGAGGAACTAGAGGGCCACATGTGGCCTGAAGGCCACAGGTTCCCCACCTCTGGGTTACCAATTGTTAAGGAGTAAGACCACTTCATCATTTGGCACAGGTGTGAAGGAGGAGAAAGTGACAGAAGGCACCTCAATGATAGGATGAGGAAATGGGGAGGAGTTCATGGTAAAATGGTTTCAATTTTTTTCTCTAAAATACAAAGCCACTTTCTCAACTAGCGGAGCAGAGATTGGGGGCAGGGGTAGGGAGAACCATGGGACTTTCAAAGAGGGATGAAAAAGTTTGAAAGAGCTACTGTGGAGACTGAGGTGGTCAGGTGATACAGAAGATATAGTAGGACTGCCTAGAAGTATTGAAGGTCTACTTGAGATTGTGTCACATAAATTTATAGTGGACTTAGAAGTCTCCATCTTCATTTACCAGTAGGTGTAGTAACAAAGGAGGTGAATGATGAGTTAGGATAGGTAGGTGGTACAATGGATAGAACACTGAATCTAGAGTCAAGAAGACCTGAGTTCAAATCTAGCCTCAGACACTTCCTAGCAGTGGGACCCTGGGCAAGTCACTTAACCCTCTTTGCCTCAGTTTCCTCATCTGTAAAATATGAGCTGAGAGGGAAATGGCAAAGCACTCCAATAATTTTGCCAAGAAAATCCCAAATGGGGTCACAAAGAATTGGACACAACTGAAACAATTCAACAACACCCAAGGCTGAGGCTTGGCTAGGAGTGGTTGGCAATATCATAAGGAGGTTGGGGATTTGCAGTGTATAGCTGAGTTGGTTCACCAAAGGGTCAAGATGGGGAGAAGAAGAACAGTCAGTGTGGGGCAAAGACAGACTAGGAGCAAACAGGAGGTCAAGGGATGGAGGACACTTTATGGATGAGGATTAGGGTTTTGTAAGGGAAGGCAGTGGTACAGATAAAAAGCCAACAGATTATAGTCAGACAAGGGGATTTCAGAATTCTTGAACATAAAAGTGGTACATTTATGGATAATGGCAAGATCAAGGGAACAACCATCTTTGTAGGTGGCTAAGGAGGGATGGAGAAATAGTTTATGGGAAGTAAGTAGGTTGAGAAAATCAATGGTTAGGGCACTTAGCACAGGCTTTAGTAACTATTTAATAAATGCTTGTTGACTGACTTACCAAAGTGGTAGAGGTTGATAAATTACAGTATGAGGAAAATCATTCCGCCTAGTCATTTCTACAGAGAATTCAAAAACTGCCAAATGGGAATGCAAGTGTGAGAGATTCAGGCCAAAAAATAAATATGCAAAGAGCCCATTAAAATGGTAGAGGACTATGGAAATAAGGAAAATATGGTCATCACAAGAATACAATACGAGGAAGGAAACAGGAGACCTGATTCTAAGTTTGCCTCTGTCATTAAATTTGGGATGACTTTGACTATCAGTGTTCTCGTCTATAAAATAAAGAGATTGGATGAGATGATTTTTAAAGTTTCTGTTGGCTCTAAAGGGCACAATTCTGACTTAACAGTACTTATCTCATACCCACATAGCACTTAATTTCAAAATGTTTTTACTTATATCACTTTATCCTGCTAACAGACTTATGATTAGGTAGGTCAGGGGTTTTTAATCCTTATTTTCAGATAAAAAAGTAAAGCAAATAGCTTGCCCAAGGTTCCGTAGCAGAGTTGGGCTCAGAATCTTCAAACTAGAAGGAAACTTTGAGAGCATCTAGTTGCACCCCCTCATTTTACAGCTCATCTTACTCCAGAAGCTCGGTGCTTTTGCACTTAGATTGCTAAGCTTTAAAGTCCTTCATCATATGACTCCATCTCACCAATCATATTTTCCATTATTTTTCCTTTGGTCAGGAAAACTTCCTAACATTCTGCATGAGCATATATTCTTCTGCTTCTAAGCCCTTATAATAAGCTGTTCCTTATTTCCTCTTCCTTTCTGCCTATTGTGTTTAAAACAATTAAAATTAACTTTCCCCATTAGACCTTCTTTATGGCGTAAAAGCCAGATCTACATAAACTTAAATCCTATACACATTGCTGAACAAAAGAACACTGTTCAGTCACCCTATATGTATATACATGCACTGAAAAACTTGGTAGTTGGGTTACGTTTTATAGTTTGATGAGTTTTTCAAACTTTCATTATTGTATACCTTTCTATGTAGTTGGCCATCTTGTTTTCTCCTTTAAATTATTCCTGAGGAAAATACATATGCTTCTGTACCATGAAGATATCTTAAAACTTGATGATAAGGGGCGGAGCCAAGATGGTGGAGTAGAAAGACACACATATGCAGGGTCTCCCCCCACAGTCCATAAAATATCTGTAGAGAGGGGCTCTCAACAAATTTTGGAGGAGCAGAAGTGGAGAACAACAGAGTGGAGATTTCCAGCCCAGGGTGACCTGAAAGGCCCACGGGAAATGTTGGTTGCACCAGACGTGGAGTGGAGCGTGGAGCCCGGCCCAGCCTTGGCCGTGCAGCTTGGGAACAGCCACTGGGGGCGGAATCTCCAGTCACGGAATCCCCAGTCCCAGCAGCAGTGAGTTCAAAGATCTCTCAACCCATAGGCGCCAAAGGTCAGTAACAGGGTTTTTCCAGCTGGCAAAGAAGGGAGAAGGGCCTTCCCATAGCTCCAGCAGCAGGCAGCCACCTCAGAGGCTACATGGCAGGCATGGCAGCCACATATATTTTTGGAGCGTAAAACCCCTGGGGGCACTGAAGAGCTGAGTCTTACCTCAGCCCTGTGTGGAGGCCCTGGGCGAGCTGGTCTTTGTCTCACACTGAATGATGGCCCTGCCCATCCAGCTCATATGAAAATCAGCCCCCAGTGCTGACTTGGGAACTGGAGGCCAGGTGGCTGTGGAGAGGTAACTGCTAAGATTCTGGGCACAAAAATCCCTCTCTGCATCCAGACCAGTACACCCTTGATCGTGCCACACTGGAGGAACTGAGATCTGACAGATTTCCAGAGTATACCCTACTCTTGACAAAGGTCCCAAAAGTCAAGTAACTGGTTGGGAAAAATGCCCAAAAAAGGGAAAAAAAAATAAGACTACAGAAGGTTATTTTCTTGGTGAACTGATATCTCCTCCCATCCTTTCAGATGAGGAAGAACAATGCTTACCATCAGGGAAAGACATAAAAGTCAAGGCTTCTGCATCCCAAACATCCAAAATAAATATTCAATAGGCTCAGGCCATGGAAGAGCTCAAAAAGGATTTTGAAAATCAAGTTAGAGAGGTGGATGAAAAACTGGGAAGAGAAATGAGAGAGATGCAAGAAAAACATGAAAAGCAGGTCAACACCTTGCTAAAGGAGACCCAAAAAAATGCTGAAGAAAATAACACCTTTAAAAATAGGCTAATTCAATTGGCAAAAGAGGTTCAAAAAGCCAATGAGGAGAAGAATGCTTTAAAAAGTAGAATTAGCTAAATGGAAAAGGAGGTTCAAAAGCTCACTGAAGAAAAGAGTTCTTTCAAAATTAGAATGTAACAGATGGAGGCTAATGACTTTATGAGAAACCAAGAAATCACAAAACAAAAGCAAAAGAATGAAAAAATGGAAGATAAGGTGAAATATCTCATTGGAAAAACAACTGACCTGGAAAACAAATCCAGGAGAGACAATTTAAAAATTATGGGACTACCTGAAAGCCTTGATCAAAAAAAGAGCCTAGACATCATCTTCCATGAAATTATCAAGGAAAACTGCCCTGAGATTATAGAACCAGAGGGCAAAATAAATATTCAAGGAATCCACAGAACACCACCTGAAAGAGATCCAAAAAGAGAAACTCCTAGGAACATTGTGGCCAAATTCCAGAGTTCCCAGGTCAAGGAGAAAATATTGCAAGCAGCTAGAAAGAAACAATTCAAGTATTGTGGAAATACAATCAGGATAACACAAGATCTAGCAGCTTCTACATTAAGGGATCGAAGGGAATGGAATAGGATATTCCAGAAGTCAAAGGAACTAGGACTAAAGCCAAGAATCACCTACCCAGCAAAACTGAGTATAATACTTCAGGAGAAAAAATGGTCTTTCAATGAAATAGAGGACTTTCAAGCATTCTTGATGAAAAGACCAGAACTGAAAAGAAAATCTGACTTTCAAACACAGGAATGAAGAGAAGCATGAAAAGGTAAACAGCAAAGAGAAGTCATAAAGGACTTACTAAAATTGAATTGTTTACATTCCTACATGGAAAGACAATAGTTGTAACTCTTGAAACTTTATTCAGTATCTGGGTAGTTGGTGGGATTACACACAACACACACACACACGTACACACACACACACAGAGGGAGACAGAGAACACAGAGTTAATTGAATAGGATGGGATCATATCTTAAAATAATGAATTAAGTAATGAGAGAGATATATTGGGAGGAGAAAGGGAAAAATGGAATGGGGCAAATTATGTCTCATAAAAGAGGCAAGTAAAAGACTTTTCAATGGAGGGAAAAAGGGGGGAGGTGAGAGAAAAAACATGAAGCTTACTCTCATCACGTTTAACTAAAGGAAGGAATAAACTGCACACTCATTTTGGTATGCAAACCTATCTTACAATACAGGATAGTGGGGGAGAAGGGGATAAGCAGGGTGGGGGGATGATGGAAGAGAGGGGAGTGGGAGGAGGAAGCAGTTAGAAGTCAACACTCTTGGGGAGGGATAGAATCCAAAGAGAGAATAGAAGCAATGGGGGGCAGGATAGGATGGAAGGAAATATAGTTAGTCTCACACAACATGACTATTATGGAAGTCATTTGCAAAACTACACAGATATGGCCTATATTGATTGCTTGCCTTCCCAAAGGGAATGGGTGGGGATGGAGGGATGAAGAGAAGCTGGAACTCAAAGTTTTAGGAATAATTGTTGAGCATTATTCTTGCAACTAGGAAACAAGAAATACAGGTAATGGTGTATAGAAATTTATCTTGCCCTTCAGGACAAAAAAGAAGATGGGGATAAGGGAAGGGAGGGATGTTAGAAGGGAGGACAGATTGGTGATTAGAATGCTTGGCGTTTTGGGGTAGGGGGAAGGGAGAAATGGGGAGAAAATTTGGAACAAAAATTTTATGGAAATGAATGTTGAAAACTTAAATTTAAATACAAAAAAAAAACTTGATATAAGCATATTTGTTTAAGACAGTTTTGAAAAATTAAATGGGGATTCAAGATAAACCACTCCTGGAAACTTAGGCTGCACAAAAAAAGTTACATTTTGTGGGAAAAAGATGACAGAGGGTATATGAGCACAGTATTTGAAGTACTACGTACAAGTAGAAATGCTTGACAGCCAAATGCTTCAATCCTTTGGATAAGCTTCCAAAAGGTTTTAGACCATTATGATGTTAGTCCTAACATAACAATGTTAGTCCTATCATTTTTATTCAACTCCAAATTCTAATTCACAATATAGGAGACAGAAAAAAAAATCATAGTAACTTCTAAAGTCCCCACACTGAATACTTAATAGCGCCCTGGGAACATACCGTTTTCCATTCAGGATGACTATTTTCTAGAAGTCGGCAGAGTGTACCTCTAAAAGCCATCTGTACACAGGCCCTCAGTTTTTCCAAATATTGGGCACTTAGTCGTCTTGGAGAACATGGAGATTTGGTTTTCAAAAGATGCTTGTTTTCCATTCCAATAAGCTCTTCATAAATTTCCTCCACAAGAAGCTCGATTTCAGTCAGAACCTCCTCCTCATACTGGTGAATCTCCATCTGGATCTGCTTGCCTTCCTGAATTGTCCACTCTCTTTGCTTCTGTTCTAGACGTGCCTGTAATTCAGCTTCCTTCTGAAGAATTAGCTCCGTTTTTTGTTTCACATAATCTTCCTTTGCTGCTGCAAGCACCTCATTAATTTTATTTCGATGATCATCTAAAAATTTCCGGTAATCTTTTTCATTTTGTTCTTGAATTCTACGGATTTCTTCTTGTTTTTCTTTGTTCCAGTCACTTCGGGACTTCGCCAACTTCGCTCGGACAATCACAGGGATTTCTTCCTCTTTTAACTCTAGTTCCTTCTGGAGAGAAAAAATCTTTGCTTTAAGTTCTTTGACACTTTCGTCAGTGTTTCCAAGCTCTGTCTTCCATTTCTCCTTAGCTTCCAAAACTGCAAGTGATACCTAAAGGATTTAAAAATTGACATTTAAATTATCTGTAAGCCTCTCTCCTTAAACTACATAATCAGTGAATTTGCTTTTTTAAAAGTCTGTGACCTTATATAAAGTTGTTTGAATATGGTGAAGAAAGCATACTTAAGGTTGACATCATTCAGGATGGTCTCAGAAAAACACTGTACAAAGTAACAGCAATATTGTATGATGATCAACTGTAAATGACAACTATTCTTAGCAATACAAAGGTCCTACTCAGTTCCAAAAGACTCACAATTAAAAATGCTATCCACCTCCAGAGGGAAAAACCGATGATGTCTGAATACAGATCAAAGCTTTATCCCTTTTGGTTTGTTGAGGTCTGTGTCTTTTACAATGCTCCTAATATGGAAATTTGCTTTACATGACAGAACATGTATAATCCATATCAAATTACTTGGCTTCTGAAGGAGGAAGTAGGGGAAAGAATATGGAACTTAAATTTTTAATAAATGAATGTTAAAAATTGTTTTTACATGTAATTAGAAAAATTTTTTTTTTGGAAAAAAGATGGATATTATTGTAGAATGTTTACCATAGCTGTTTTCCCCTAAATCACCAAAAATCTATCATTTTAAAGAATTATGCCCTCTCTTTTAATAACATGATGTTAAAAATTTTTTACATATGTCAAATTAAAAAAATGTACAAAATAAATTTTCTAACTAGTTAACTTTTAAAAAAACACAAGCTCAAAAGTCCTCTTTTACTTCATAAATGAAATATTCTAGTAAGGAAACTACAAAAATGTTTGGAAACATAGTATACATATTTTATAACTCCTTGTTGGCAACACAACTGGATTTTAAGGAGATTTTCTCTTTAAAGAAGAGTAAGTTAAAATTGTACCGATCCAAAAGGTAATTGCCCTCTTTTCACTCTTCTCTTTCCTTTTCTCCGTTTGAAGACCTCAGGCAATTGGAAACTCATTACCTCCTGAGGCAACCCACTTCACTTTCTGTCAGCAACAATTGTTAGGAAATAGCAAGCTTTGCCCCTTTTGCTCTCATATCTGTCCTTCTGGGCTAAGTGAAAACAAGTGTAAATCCCTTTTCTGTGTGATAGTTCTTCAAATACTTGAGACAAGGCATGCTAATAACCCCAAACTCACTTTTTTTCAGACTAAACATCCCCAGTTCCTATAACTAGTCATCTATCTCATCATTTTGAGTGTCTACACCATTGTAACTACCGCCTTTTGAGCTGATTAACATCCATGCTAAAATGTGACCCCCTAACTGGTGACATACAATAAAACTATCTTCTCCCTTATTCTTGACATTAACCTTGTATTAATTAAGCCAAAGCTCAGGTTAGCTATTTTGGCCAGATCACAGTGGTGACTTCTCTCAAACTGCATTCCAATAAAACCCCTAGATTTTTTTCACATTAACCACTGTTTATGTTTCACCCACATTTTATACTTGGTCAGTTGATGCTTTGAATCCAAGTGCAGAATTTTTATTTATCCCTCTCAAATTTCATTTTACTAGCTAAAATGGCTAGCACTTGGGGGAATAAATGGCAATAGATTTCGAAACAACTTTGGAAAAGAAGAGGACACAGCCATAAAAGGATGAGATTTAAAAAGAATAAGTTCAAGGTAACAGTAAGGGGAAAAGTAAATTTCCTGTCCTTAGGACAGATATGGCCTTTTTCACATAAACATGGCAGATTCAAACCCAATATTGGGATACTTTTTTAAAAAAGAAAAAAAATACAGAAAGCTCTGTTCAATAGCAGTCCAAACCTTACTGGTCAAGTCTAGAGTTGAGCCCCCAAAGTGTTAGAAAAATGCAGTGACCATACAAGAACTCTACCAACTTTTCTTCTGATGGTTATTCAGTTGTCTCAGTCATGTCCAACTCGTTATGACTCCATTTGTGGTTTTCTTGGCAAAGACACTGGAATGGTTTGCTATTTCCTTCTCCAGCTCATTTTACAGAGGAAGAAACTGAGGCAAACAGGGTTCAGGGACTTTGACGGGGTCATACAGTTGGTGTCTCAGGCTGAATTCGAACTCAGGTCTTCCTACCTCCATGCCTGGCATTCTTTCACCTGTGCCACCTAGCTGTCCCTACCATCATTACCACCATCCTTAATGCGCAGCTCACACTTACATAGTATTTCACAGTTTCCCAATACGATGACGCTCAACAACCCTATGAAAGAGGTAATATAAGGAAAGCTTTGGAAAGTAAGAGTATGAAGAGAGGCCAAAGAAACTGCCTTCAGGAAGAGGATTCTGGAAAGATAGCAGAGTAAGCAGCTCAGAAAACTTCAAGCTCTCAAGATTTTCCTCCACAAAAGGAGATAAAATAGCCCCTCTGGGCAAACACAGAGCCCTGAAAACAATAAGAGGAGGTGCAGAACAGGGGCAACCAGAAGAAAAATGCCAGGACTAGATTTCCTCCCAGTGAAAAGTAAACACCTCCAGGCTAGGGTCCACTTCAACAACAGGCAGCAAGCCCTGGGGTTAGCTGGCTTGGGAGGCTACCTCAGCCTGCCACAGGAACTTTTACCCTGAGGACAGTGAGGAGAGTTGGGTGTCTGAACTGGGGAAGATCTAGAGAACCTCTGCCCATAAGGAAAGCTAGACCCAGCTGTGCGGCAGAGAGCAGCAGGGGGAGAAGGAACCAGCAAATGCCCCAGGAGCAGTGGAGCAAGGGCACTTATGGGAGGCTGGAGGTCTTGGTTTGAATTCAGGGGCAGAGGGAAGAACTGGAGAAGACCAGAGGCCAGAGGCACCATCCCCAAGGCCCCAACAGGCAAAGGTGAAAGACTCCAACCACAGAGAGCTAGTATGGGAATACAGAAGGTGGGATTTGTCTTCACAGGACGGTGAAACCAAGAAACCCTCTTACACCCCCCAAACAGGAATGTCAGATGGCCACCTGCTCAAAAATAATTCACTGAGGAACTTAAAAAAGACTTTAAAAGTTAAATAAGATTGGGGAAAAATTAAAAAAGAAAAATAAGAAGATTATGAGGAGAAAGTCAAGCAATTAGAAAAGGAGAGTCAGAATCTTAAGAAAATGAGTCCTTGAGAATCAGAATTGGGCAAGGGGAAGCCTGCCAAGTTATAAGAGATGAAAAAATAAAAAGAATGAAAAAAATAGAAGACATGAAACATTTTGTAAGAAAAGCAGATCCAGAGAACAGATCAAGAAAACATAAGAATAAGTGAACTACCTGAAAGTTCTGATGAAAAAATAATCTCAATACAATAGTATGAGAAATTAAGAGAAAATTGTCCTGAAACATTAGAACACGAGGAGAAAATGAACATAGAAAAAAATCCACAGATCACCATCTGAAAGAGATCACAGAAGAAAAATGCACAGGAATATTACAGTTGAATTCTGAAACCCCCACATCAAGGGCAAAATATTACGAGTAACAAGAAAAAAACAATTTACGTCTGATGGTGCCACAAGCAGACTTAGCTTTGGGTATGCTAAAAGATTGTAGGTTTTGGAACATGATATATTGAAGAGCAAAAGAATTGGGCCTCTGGCCGAAAACATCATACCCAGCAAAGCTAAGCATAATTTTGAATGGAAAAAAATGGACCTCTGATCAACTGTCAGACTTTCAGGACTCTTAAAAAAAAACAACCCTGAACTCAATAGAAGACTTTACATACAAGAGCCAAGAGAAATATAAGGTACATACCAATAATTATAAGGGACTCACGGATAGAATGTTTACCTTTTATGTAGGGAAAATGCAAAATCTATGACTAAGATTATTACTAGTAACTAGGTAGTTTATAAGAAAGACTGGGGTAGACCTGAGTATGACATGACTTGAAAAAGTAAAACCATTCAGGAACAGCTAAGACAGTAATTATCTTATACGAAAGAGGTGCCAGGTACTGTGTCAGTGAGCACCCCAACATACTTGCTACCACAGCTTCTTTGATCTTCTTTTCTAAAAGGAAAGGCAACTTCTGAGGGGTAAACAATCACTTTAATCAAGCATCATTCAGTTAGTTCAGGGGAAAAGTCAGCACCCTGAACTTCAGAGAAAATACAGAGAAATCAAAAGTCAATAGACATGCTTCCAAATGTCTGACCATTAACATATATACATCTTTACCAGAAAGGGAAGCCGGGAAGGAGGTGGGGGGGGGGGGGGGGAGCCGCAGCGGCGCACGTCAGAGTCTTCATAGACTTTTTAGAACCAGAGGGCATCACATCCCTTGAGAACCAGTGCCTCATTAACAAAAGTTGTGGGCCTTCCTACAAATCTTCCCAGGCCCATCAATGGGTGGGAAAGATCCTCGTCAATCACATTATTGAATTCAGAGACATTATACTTCTTGATTATACCAAAATAAAAACAGCAAGATCCTACTTTGCTTGCCCTTACAGATACAGAGGAATTAGATGGGGAAGAGGGGTTGTTAGTTCTGGAAAGCTACTTTCATCAGGAATGGGTTTAAAAGGGGAAAATACATATACACCTAGAAGAGTATAAAAGTCTTCTAAATTTAAAAAAGAAATAAAACTCTAAGAAAATAGGGAGGAGGGAGAGGATAAAGGGAAAGATCTTTAGAGGGGAGGGTGAGAATAGGTTAAAGGGGGGTAATAGAAGGGTGTTTAGATTTAGGGGAATGGGAGGGTAAGGGAGGCATAAGGGAGAGGGGTAGACTAAGTAATAGGAGGGCAAGGTCGCAGGAAGAAGTAAAGTAGAGGAGTTAGGAGAAATAGGAAAAAGAAATATGCACACACATAAAAACAAGAAGAGGAACATAATCTCTTACTGTAGCCTCGGGGTGGTAGGCAGAGGGAAGGTGAAAAAAAGAAAAAAGTAAGAAGTGTGCATCAGAGAACAAGAGAAAACCTACAAGGAAGCAAAGAAAAGATGGCCCCTTGCAACTGTATTTAATCCACAAGCTTTCCTGACATGCTAAGTCATCGCTGTACATCTTGAATCCTGTCTTCTGCTCTGCTGTGCACATGACATGTTTTTCTTTTCTTCCTTTATATTTAAGTTTCTAATGTTTCTTTTTCTTTTCTTATAATGTATTTAAGTTTTAGTATTTGTCTAAAATAAAAAAAAACTTTTTTAATTGTTTTTTTTAGTTAGGAGGAAAGAAGATGGCTAAGACAAAGCTGATAATAATCTAAGACAGAAGGGACAGTGTACGGATGATAAGAAGCAGCTTCTCCAGCTCATCCCAAAGAGAGAACAAGAGTGAATCAGATTCACCAGCAACAAAAGGGATTAAATTCAGCAGTCGGGAAAATATCCCTAGTCATGAAGCTTGGGAAACACTGAAATGAATCCCTATGGGGGTACAAGACAGGTCCTTCCTGAGTCGCCATTCTCTTGATGGAAGGGAGCAGGAAAAAAGACCCTCCTCAAGTTCTCCAGCTGACAGGGCTGTGAGTACCTTTTTGGCCACAGAAAGCTCATGTTCTGCCTCCCATTTCATCTGTTCAGTCTTTAGGTGGGCTCTGTACTCGGCAAGGTCAGGAAGCTCTTGCAGCCATCGAGAACGAGCGTTTAACACAGCTACTTCTACCTGTAAGACAATATGAGAGAAACATGTGAAGACAAGACCATTCAATCAACAGAGTGGACCAACTAGTTACCAGGGTGATCCAAGATATCTTTTAAACAACCAGGACAGCCAAAGGCTGAAGTATCTAATTGGCTTTGTGGTTTCCACATTGCCTAGGAGGCCCTTCCCTACATTTCAGGCACTCAATAAATTCTTTAGATTTTATTTTAGAAGGCCTTAAAAAACCAAAGGTCATTTACACATACTAGCTGTCCCAGTCAATTTTCCATTTTCTAGATACCAAGAGATTTTCCTTGAAGGCACAAAGATACACCAGAAGCAAAGCTGCCCAGTATCACAGTTGCTATACCTTCTGAGCTAGGCTGGGACCACATCTCTATTTTATATAGCAATCTTTCTGACTTCAGAGGATAAGACTGTGGCTCCTAAACAGTAAGGTAGCACATGAGTACAGACAGCTCTGAAACACAAGTAAAGGTGTGAATTATATTTTAAGCTGATAGGATTGAGCTGAAAGGGGCCGGGGAGACTATCTGGTCCAGCCCCTTCAGTTATGTTATATACGAAGACTTTGTCTAAAAGCGGTGACATGATTTGCCCGATTCCCCAGGTTCCTACCAAAGTCAAGAAGTAGCAGTGCCAGAGCTCAAACCCCAGGGCTGCCTCCATGATACCCCACTGCAGATACTGCAGAGAAAATACTCTGACTTCCTAAGATTCTACTTTCAAGCTCTAAGGCATCTTACCTTAGAGATCATTCAGTATAACTTCTTTTCCATAACCTGAAGTACAGAGATGGGTTGGCTGTTTTCCTCAGCTAGGATTTCACCCAGATTTGGATGAAATGTTCCCTGACGGCAAGGGCGGTGACTGTCTCTCAAGACTTGAGGCTTCCTCAGGTTGGAGGGCAGGTCCCTAGCTACAAACTAGAGAAGCTGAGTTCTGAGGCTAGGCAGTGCCAGAGTACAGAGCTGGGAGATGGAGAAAGATGCCTGAGGCCCTGGGCCAGAGCAGTTAGACAGTGATCCTGCGTACGGTTTATATGTGTGTAGTTGTAAGCACGCCATCTCCCCCCTTAGACTGTGAGCTCTCTGACGGCAGGGACTGTTCTCTTACCTTTCTTGGTCTATCCAGTGATCAAGGACAGTGCCTAACACAGAGCAGGTGCTTGACAAATGTCTACTGTTCACCCGCTGACTGCCTGCTTGCCATGAAGCAAAGGGGGGACTAGAGGGAATAAAAGGTGACACTGGAAGGGAGGAAGGGGCCAGGTTCTGAAAGGCTTTTTTTAAATGGAGAATTTCATATTTGATTCTGTAGGCAACATGGAACCCAGTGGATCTCACGAAGTGGGGGTAGTGACATGTTCATGTATGTGCTTTATGAAATGACCTTGGCAGCTGAGAAAAGGAGATTTTAGAATGGAGAGAAACAAAGTAAAGAAACTAATTAGAAGACTGTTGTAATAATACAGAGGTAGTAAAGGCCTGTACTAGGGTGGTGGCTATGAAAATGGAGAAAAAAGAATATTATGAAGGTGGAAATGACGACACTTCGTATACACGCAAATGACACTGAGGCTGTACACCTGGGTAAATGGAAAATGATGGTGCCCTTAACAATGTCAGGAAAATTGGGGAAATGGGGATCAGTTAGGCGGTGCAAAGGATAAACACAAAGCCTCGAGTCAGGAAGACCTGAGTTCAAATTCATCAGACACTTAGTAGCTCTGTGATCCTGGGCAAGTCCGCTTACCCCTGTGCTGCAGTTTCCTCCTAGGGTAACAACAGCATCTATTTCCTAGAGTTTGGGCAAGTCCGCTTACCCCTGTGCTGCAGTTTCCTCCTAGGGTAACAACAGCATCTATTTCCTAGAGTTGTTTTGAGGATCAAGTGAAATAGCAATTGTAAAGTGCTTAGCATACCTGGCATACAATAAGCACCATGTAAATGTTAGCTATTCTTATTAGCTACTATTAGTTATTAGGGGAGGGTTTTAGGGAAAAAACAATGAGGTCTGTTTTGGACTGCTGGTTTGAGGAGCCTGCCAGAGATGTCCAAAAGGCAGCAGGCAAGCTCAAGAGATCGAGCTTAGGCTATGTGTATAGAGGCTACACCTGGACAGAGAGGCAACTGAGGAGATTACCAATCGAGATAATCTAAAGGGAGCAAAGAGGGCCTAGGACAGAAACTTAGGGCATACCCATGGTTAGTGGATGTGACCTGGATACAGACCCAGCAAAGACTGAGAAGGAACAGCCATAAAGGTAGGAAGAGTACTGGAAGAGAAAAACGTCACAAACACTTCAAGAGGAATACATATAAAGGAGGAAATAGTAATTGAGAGCACCGAATGCTGCAGAGAGGACAAGGGAAGAGGAAGCTATAGAGAACTTTTTCCCAAGAAGTTTGGCTAAGGAAGGGAGAAAAATCTAAAGGATAACAGCAGGGATAGTAAGATCTGGTGAGGCTAATTAGGGCCAGAGATAATGCATACGTTTGTAGACATCAATGAAGGAGCCAGCAGACAGAAACAGAACATTATAGAAACAGAAGAATTGACAATGGCACACTCTCCTGGACAAAATGTAAATAAATAAGATCAAGGGTACACGAAGAGAGCGGAATGTGTTGAGGAAAAGGGCCACCCCTTTGTCAGACTGGAATAAAGGAAAAAATGATGGCACATGAACGTAATGGAACATTATCGCTCCACTGTAAGAAACGAAGAACATGTTAAACACAGATAAGCACAGAATGACAAATAAAAAGTGAAATAAGCAAAAGCGAGTAATAATGCAAATGGAAGAACAACAAGAAAAACCAAACACTGTAATTATACTGACCAACTCTGACCTCCAAAGAGACACAAGAACGTACTCTCCCCTTCCTTCTGTGCAGGGGGCGGAGGCCAGGAGTGAGACACACTGCACACACTACAAGGCTTGGTTCATGTGCTGGGTTACTACCCAACCTTAACTGCTTTTCCCCTACCCTCATCTAAAAAATTCTTTGTTTTAAGAGATGCTTTCTGGGTAGGAGAGAAAAGGATATATTGGAAATGAAGAAAACATGAAAACAAAATATGGCAATAAGCAAATTTTAAATCTAAAACACATACTAGGTTAGAAACAGCTAGCCTGTCAGTATCTACAGGTGTCATTACTTATTAGGCAGAGATCTTCGCAGCTGGATGAGGATACAATTTAAGAGCAGAGGGCTAGGAAGCTTTAAATTTTGTTCAGCTAGAACACTTATTAAGCTCCTAACTCTTATAATGTACTGGAGATATAACAGACACTGCCAAAAAAAGTTTAGATTCTACTGACATTCAATACATGAAGACAAGTAAATATGACCTGATATAATTTGAGAAGGTAAGAGTAACAGCGACTTGATTGGGGACAAAGGAAGCAAAATCAGGAGATGTTATTTGAGATAAGCCTTAAAGAAAGATAATTCTGAGAGACAGATTTCAGAAAGTACATTTATTCTAGGCACAGGGATGGTTTATAGAAAAGCACTAAGGCAGAAGATGGAATGTAGAGTTCAAAGAATAGTTAGGATCCCAATATGGATGAAATGCAAATGCAAGAAGGGGACTAATATAAAATCGTATTAGAACCAGACTGTGAAAGGCCTTGAATGCTAGGCTAAGCGATTGAGTAAGAAGCCACTGAATGTGTCTGAGAAGGCAGAGGGTCTTAGGAAGATTACCTTCACAACTATGTGGAAGTTGGACCAGAGGCAAAGAGATCAGTCTTAAGGCTTTTAGAGATGAGATGTGTTGGAGACCTAAAGATTTTGAAAAGTGGAGAAAAGGAGAAAGATACAAGTAATATTGTCTAGACAGAATCAACAAGACTTAACACTGATTTATGATGGGGGGAGAAGGGAGTGCAAGAGAAAACAGTCAAAAACAATTCTAGCGTTGTGAAACAGAATGGCTAGGAAGATGGTGCTCCCTCAACAGAGATGAGAACGAACACAATTTTATCTTGAACACATTAAATTCAGAGTGCCAATGGGATATACTGGTAGAGCTATGTGGAAGGCAGTTAGCTATGTGGGACTGGAGTTTAGAAGCTGGATATATAGATCTGAAATCTGTGTGATGATAACTGAATTTATGAAAGCAAATGAGACCAGCAAGGGAAACAGAAGGTGAGAACAGGAAAGAAGAGGATACTGAATAGATAGGACATTGGAGTGAATCTACACATAAGGTGATGGATGATGATCCTGCAAAGAGTTAGACAGAGTAGTCATACAAGAAAGAGACAGCAATGTCAAGGGATTGCAAGGGAGAAGGGAGGGCTAACTGGTATCAAAAACGATAGAGGTCAAGGAGGATGAAGTCCATTCTAAGGAAAGGACATTAGATTTAACAGCTAAAGGGTGAAGAAAGTTCTACCAATGAAAGCTGGTAAATTCTCTATACTTTATGGTCTTCAAAGCGCTAACTAGGGCCTGAAAGATTAAGTGATCTACGTAGGATGATATGGTGTGTATGTTTATTTCAAAGGCAAGGATCTGAAGTCAGGTCTTCAGTGTTTCAAGGGCAACTCTCTGTCCCCCTTACCATGTTGCCACTACAACAAGCATCTATTAAGGACCTACTACATATCACTCACTGGTTGCTCACAAATTATAAAAACAAAATAATAAAGGCACAATTTTGTAACAGCTTTTATCCTAGAAGTGGACCACAAGTGTTCCAACCTTCACAAACTCACTTATCTTTAAGCCTCTAGCAATATTTAATGACTCACAAGTGCCATAACACAATGAAGACCTCGGCCATCTGCTCGTTACCTGCTCCTTAACACTGTGATGGTGCTGGGCCGCCATCTCCTCCTCCTGTTTTCTCAGAGCCTCTTTAATGGCCGCTTCCTTCTCTTGCAGCGCGTCTTGCTGAATCTTCCACTGCTGCTCTTCAATCATTGCTTCCATTTCTTTCTTGGAAATCACATCTGGGGTGATTATTTGGTCAGTTTGGATGCCACAATCAAAAGTCTTCTTTTTCATTTCTTTTATAGTTTGATCCAGTTTAAACCGCCACTCCCTTTCTAACTGCTGAATAACTTTGTCTTTGATCTATGTTTTTGAAAGAAAAATTTTAGAAAAGAAAAATCCTTGAATAAGTAAGAGCCAGGGTTCATATTTGTCAGCCAAAGGAACAACCACAGCTAATACATTTGAAAACCATCCTAGACAATGATTAGACATGGGTTAGGAATTTAACCAATGAAGATATAGTCTTAGAAACATTCGGAAAATTATTCTTTGACCTTATCTTACTTCTAAATCCATAGCTTTGTTAGTATACCAGAGAAGATCACAACCCTTCCTTGTTTTGGTAGATGGCACTTCATAAATTGTTGTAGCCAAAAAATACCAGCAGATTAGTAGTGTAATGAGCTCCCTTGGATGAATTTAACAGTTCAGGTGATGAGACTATCTGAACTTGGTGGCTTGGCCCTTTCAGTTTAGTAGGACCTGCTACAGCCTGTGCCCTACTGGCATAGCCTATCAAGAACCTAAGGTTACCTCTAAATCACATATAGGCATTCACGTAAGACCATTAATGGAAAATGAAACTAATTGATGCTAGAGAGACCTCAGAGCCCATCCAGTCCAACTCCCTCCATTTCACAGATGAAACACCTGAGGTTGCAGGGATGCTAAGTTAAGTGACGGGTCCAAAATTCTACTGATAACTGGTAGCAGAGAAGAAAATAAAAACCATCTTGTGACTCTGAGGCCAGTTCCTACTGCCATCAGACCAGAATCTGAACAGGAATCTTCTACTGTATTTTTATAAAACTTGAGGATAATTCAATCTTTTTCCTGGTTGTTACACTGACACTGCAAAGATGGCATGGTAGAATGTGGAAATCTTTTGTTGTGAATGATGTATTTAATACCAGCTACAAAAGGATTCTTTTCACATTTGTTGGTTGGTGTGAAATTCCACTCAGCGAGTCGTGGATGTGCTTCACTGAACTCATCCAAGGGGGCTCATGAAGTGTAAACAAAAGAGCCTTGTTATAAAACTGCTGCACGTATAATAATATGGTCCAGGGGGAATGACCTCATTAAGGCCAATAGTAAGCAAAGCTGGTCCGAGCTTGCTCCAGCCCTGAATCATCCCCTTCATCCCCCTCCCCCTTTATACTTCTCACTTAGTTTTCACTCATATTAACACCTTTGCTGATCCTGTCCACTAAGACCCTACTGCCCTTTTCAGGTGTCTAGCTAACTAATCCCGTAAAATAAATGGAACTAAGTGATATTGGGGGAAAAAAGAACATTTTTATTTTAACAAGGTCTTTTAATATCTTACCCTAAAGGAGTAACTAAAGGTAGTAATTATGGTAGTTAGTTCAGTTCCCAGCATCAGGAAGGAGTGGAGGAAGGGGAAGGATGATGGTACACGGATGGGAAGAGATGGAAAAAGAGGAGGCCTCTGTGCCTCTCAAGGCAAACCCTGGAGGTGTAGACCAGTGTTTAAAAATCCTCCAGTGCCTTTCCATTATCTACAGCAGCAGTGTCAAACAAATATAAACTGGGACTACTCAATCACATTGAGGATCCTGGGCTTAGAAAACCACATTTTAACATTTGTATTCTATTTTTATTTGTTAAATATTTCCCAATTATATTTTAATTTGGTTCCAGCTGCACTTGGGAGTTTTTAGCTGCGTGTGTGATGTCCCCAACTACAGAATAAGCCTAAATTTCTTCACCTAGCATTCAAGCCCCTCCCCAACGTTTAACCCCAACCTATCTACTACACCCGACTTTACGCACTTGATACTGGAATCAAATGGAAGAACTTGTTGTTCCCTTAGTACACTCTGTGAATTTCCACCTCTGGGCCTTTGCTGAACTAAAGCTGTTGCAATACCTAAAATGCTCCTTCCTGCACCACCACTTCCCTCCACCCCCAACCCAGGTTCACCCATCCATTTCTTTCCCATCCCTCAAGGCACCATTAAAATACCATCTCTCTAGAGGCTTTTTGTGGTCTCCCTCCGCTCGCCTCAGTCCCTCTTCCTGCTCACAGCCCTTTTGTCCCTCTTATGACATTCAATATTACTGTACTGTATCACAGTTATTAGTGTGTCTACCTTATCTCTTAAGACTTTACACTTTATAAATGACTGAACTGTGGAATTTTCTTCCTGGCATTCACAATCCCCTCCCCCTCCTGCAGTGCATGCTCAATAATATTGGCTAAATGAGTGAAAAGCTGAAGAAGGAGTCTATTTAAAATAGCAATCTTCACTCTTGCCTTTCTGAGAAACAACTTGGAGTCACATGGCCCTGCCTGACTCTCAAACATCCTGAGCACTGAGCTATTGACGTTCGTGAGTCTCCCTAGTCACTCTACTGACTCTCTGGCACGTGTAACACTGAATACTGAGTATAAATTATTTGGGTAGTCTATAACTACCCAAAGCCCTTCCTTTGGTAAAACGAGGTCACTGGTTCACGTTCAGTGACCCAACAGGGGTCAGATATAGCCTTCCTGTTACCTAAGTGATGGGAGAGGAGGACAGAAGAGGGCCAGCAACTCAACAACACAACACTTATCACAGCTCTCTTCAGCTTACAGAACACAGCTAGTATCCTGGCTCTAAGAATTAAATTTAGTAAGCAGTCGAATATTTATACACTTGGCAAACAAAGTCCCATGTCTGTTTTAAGAAGGTTAGTCTAAATAGATCATTCAACAGTACATTTTTTAACAGATATATTAAATTAGCCCACACCTCTTTCTGTTCATTCTCCCACCGTGTTTTGGCTAAGATTTCTTCATTTTCAATTTGCTGTTTAACATCAGTTTCTTTTTCTTTCAGCCCCTGGCTCTTTGTCGCTGTAATGGTACATTTGAGTTTTTCTTCAAGTTGTACCTTGAGTTTGCTTAGGTCCGCCTCCTTTTCTTCTAAAAGCTGTTTCTTGAGCTAAGCAAAATGCAAGCAAATAACTCAACACAACCTTATTACTCTGTTAAAAACTTATCAAGCTAACTGTATTTAGGACATAATGGCATTAGAGTGTCATAATCCACACAGATTCTAACATGCTCATCCTAAATCTTGTAGAAATCCGTTGTCACCACACACATTTATAGGACAAAATCTTAGATTGCTACATTAAAAGAGAAATACTCAGCCCTATGAGTAAATCACATGTGCCATAAAGATTCTTATAAAAAAACAGTTTTCTAAAACAAATAATTTTGGATGGCCCAGAGTACTTGGTATTGTTGATTTGGTTCTAACAACTTTCCAGGCAGCCTATTTACTCAAATAGCCAACAGCCCCTTCCTTCCCTTTTGCCTTCCCTCTCCTAGTACAGTTTGTTTCGTATTTCCACACTCAACTAAAACTAAAGCTTCTCAAAGGCCCTTTGCTTATTTGAGTTATTTCTAAAAAGCAGAATGCTAAGAAGAAATAGCTTGGAAAAAATGGAATTAAAATTGCAGAGATACTTAGAGTCTTTTTAAAAAATGGTCATAGGTGGCAAAGAGGAAGAAAATGAAAAGGAGGGGGAAAAAGTAAACAAATGTGCTAATTCTATACATTAAATGCTGTTGTGACCCCTGGTCCATGCAACCTATTTCCCTATACAATACATGACAGTGCTGGAGGAGAGGGGAGAGCTGAGCTGGAGGTGCCCCCATACAAACTCTACTAATACTCTACCAAGGAGCACTTACTCTTCAGCTCCACTCACCTTATCTCGTATCTTAAACATCTTTCATCACCTCTACCAGGAAAATTCACCCAGACACCAGAAAGCCCAACAAAATACAACACAGAGTGAGACTATCTCCTTGTTAAAACCAAATGCATCTTCTATTCCACTAACAAAATATTCTCCAGGGCTGTTCTGACCATCCCACTCCTTTTTTCAAAGACCTTTCATGCATGAAGGATAAAAGCCAAAGTCTGAACAAAATCCATAACATTCAAGGCTCTCAGTATTCTGCCCTAAAGTGTATGTGCTGCCTTTGGCCCTGCCCCCTTCCCCATCACACATGCTGGTGAGTGGGACTGTCTGTGCAGATGTTTCTGTTCATGTTTTGTGTGGGGGATCCCTGCCTGCCACAGTAACCAGGCAGGGGTGGGGAAGCAGACCATTTTTAGGGAACCTTTCTTAGCCACTTGCTCAGACCAGGATGTGAGCAGTGTGATCCTTAAAAGGGCGAGTCCCACTGCAGCTTCCAGCGAGAAGACGCTCCGATGGCCTGGACCGCCTACGTACAGGTTGTGACTACAGCTCCCAGCGTATCCACACCTGCTGCTTTGTCCCTGCCTGTTGCCACAGGACTCTGAGGTGTGTAATAATGGTGAAATGGTATGGGTGATGTCTTTTAACTCGTGCATAAACTGGATTTAAGTGGGGCAGAGCTGCATGGAGTGGTCAGCCTCCCTCTCTCCTCCAGTCACCACAGTCCAGGGGCAGCAGAGTCAAGACAGCTGGTGATGTCTCAAGATGCATGTTTTACGTCTAACCAAGCTCCTCGTGCTCCACAGTGCCTGCTTCAGCTGAAGCCTTAGTGAGTGCTGGAACAAATTGTTCTCATCCGTCCACTGCACCAGAAGAAATCCTCATATGCTTGGTGCAGACATCCCCCTAACTCACAGATGGATTTGAGACCCTCAGTTACCCTCAACCTGGTTTAGCCCATCTGCCAAAATGGCTGCTGCCCATGCTACAGACTCTTGGAGCCAGAGGTGAGAGTCAGGTGCAACAGGCGGACATCAAAGGTGGAAAGCAGTCCTCACACCATTATAGCGCCAAAGCGGGGCAGCCACAATTTTCCAAACAAGCTTAACACCTCTGCTGATCTCCTTCTCATGCTCTACCCCTTTTCGTCATCGGAAGTCTACCTATCATTCAACCTCCAGCTAAAATGCCACTTTCTATGAAAACATCCCTAATCCCCATCACCTCTTGCAACGCCAAGTCTTCTCCCTAAACTTCCAAAGCACTTTTTGTATCTCTTATGTCACTCACTATATTCTGCCTTCTAGTATCCTCACAGCTAATTTTTAAAACTTTAAAATTCATTTTTAAAATGTTCACCACTTAACGACCATTTATATTTTTCCTCCCACTTCTCCCCACTTTATGTCAACGTCGAGTAAAACCAATTCCTACACTGGCCACGTCCAAAAACATACGTCCATGCATATTTAGTCCAACCTTTCTTTCAGGAAAGAAATGAACAATCTTCATCATAAATCCTCTGGAATTATTATTATAATATAATAATAATCACTATAATGATTGTCAGACCCTTGAGACAGAAGCTGTGTTTCATTCAATTTCATGTTGCCCACAAGGCTTCTCACTTAAAGGCACTCCATGCATATTTGTTGAACCAAATCCCTAACTCTTAAAACTGGAAATGTTATTTATAGCAAAATGTAGCTAGAAGAATGCACTTACATGTTCTTTAGCTAGCCACTGCAATTAATTAAAATGGAGATTTGCCTGCAGTTCTAAAAGAATACCTGTTATTACTTGAGCACACGTGTGCAAGGATGCATGTGCAAACACAGAGCCTATCAAAAGTTACTTATTAGCAACTGAAAGACCAATTTTATAATCAATTAGATGCTTCAACTTTTCCAATAAATTTAAAAAAAAAACACTCCTGGAAAAAGAATTGATTTTAAAAAACAAATCATTCCTACACATGTGCCAGCTGTTATGCTCTAAAAAAGAAGCAAACTAGAGATCATCTTCTCATTTTAATTTCCAAAACAGATCCAAAAGCTTAAGACCCTAGTTTCTAAGTGGTTTAAGACATCATTCTAACATTCAAAGAGCCAACATCAATTAAAATAAGTTAACTTTGGAAGTTATTTATTTACCATATATTATATATGCATTATATTCTTTGATGTATTCATCTGTATTTTAAAAGAAACCAAAATATAAACCAAAATTTCCAACTTGCTCATCAGACATTCTTTTTTAAGTTGCCATACCAATGATTTGTCTTAATATAGTTTCATAAGCCAGAAATCTCTCCAGATGGCATCTGTTCAGACCTTCAACAAAATTCCTAAATCTTTCATGACTTCCCAAAGAGAACTCTGCAGGTTGGTTCAAAAAGGCAAGGAAGCAAGACTGCTGTCTGAATGAGATCCTCAGGTGTTGCAAGAAGGAGAAAAGGGGATGTCATTTCTTCTGTTGAATTTACTGCTTGAAACTAACCAAGAACAACTCGAGAGCATCAAGAGGAGAGTTAAAAACGCTGAAATAACAAGATCCTATTATCCCCAGAGCTCTAGCCCAAGATAAACCAAGTCATCCACAGGAATGGAAAGGAAGAGAACAGACTGTAAAAAAGGCTTTCTGAAGGAGATCACAATGAATACTTTTCTATCACTTCCTTTTTTTCATAATTCTTTATTCATAATTCTTATCACATCCATTAATGAGAGCCTGGGTTTATACCTCTTTCCCTTCCCCTGCAGTAAAAAAAAAATCTAAGGGTCAGAGTGTAGAGTATTTCAAGGGCCTCTACAGATGGTTTTAATGCAATGGCAGGCAGGGAGTTCTAGATGGTCCAAAAATAATAATGGTCCATGAAATCTCCTGACCTGAAGTCCCCATGGTCAGAAAAATCTGAGAACCACCATTCACCTACTTCTGAGACTTTTACCCCCTAAGAAATAACTTGTATGAAAAGATGATTCAAAGCAGACCCAATTTTTCCATTGTTTTAATGGATTTAATGCTTTACTTCCAATATCCTGTTGAAATACAGATCATTAAAGTTCAGCAGGGAACAAAATGAGCTCTATATATACTTTCCCCTTCTCATGGGAAAGGAGGAATTGAATAAAATCCTTTTGAGTTCTTGTAATGAGAACTATGACAGAAACCCAGTATTAATTTGTACCATACCATCTCTTCCTTAGCCTGCTGCTCTTTCTCAACTGACTTCCTTATGGTGGTCTCCAGGTTGTCTTTCTCTTTGCAAACTGCCAGGTAGCATTCTTGTACAGCTGCCATCTCTTTATTCACCTTATCCAAGTCAGTGCTTGACATACACAAATAGAACAGAAAACGTTTCAGTCACAAAAATCAATGGTAACATTTCCTTATTTTTATCTTCAGCAGCTTTCGTGTGCAATTATAAAGGAGACGGCAAATCTTTGTTTTCCTTACCTAAGTTGCAAACGATTGGATTCATAAACTTCAAGGAGCTGCTGTTTTTCTAGAGCATGCTTTGCTAAAAGGCTCTCACGTATCTGGTTCTTCATAGCCTCATGGTGTTGCTGAAAAGTTCTCTCACACCTAGCAACGGAAAGCAATCACCTAAATTCCTACTCCTCTCCTCAGCCTACAAAAACCTAAAAAGCTCTTCCTTCCTTTCGCAGCCTTTCACAGGAGTGAGTTACAAACAGGGTGAATCTATTTTTCTTTCATCAAAATGACAAGCTACAATGACGACAAAAAAAGACTAGACTAGGAATCGAAAGAGCTGCGTCTCAGTTCTGGTTCTACTACTCAATTGTAATTCTACACAAAATGCAGGAAATCACTGAGATAAAAAAACTGCTTCTAAAGGAAAATGCATCGCAAATTCCACCTGGGAATATCAGGAACACGTCTTGCTTTCGTGGCACAATCGCAGGGACCACAGTCTCCTCTGCAAAGAGAGCAGAGTGGGGCTGTGGGCTGAGTTCTGATCACTGTGGTCTGAGAAGGAAGGGGTGATGTCACCTTCCAAATGGAACACCTGCTTTTGCTGCCACGGGCAGCACAGGTGGACAAGATAAAAGTGGCCATTTGCACATGACTGCTCGGGTGGATGTTCATAGAAAGGTCTATCCATTCAACCTTCTCACCAAATCAGTCTGAAACTGAAAGCAGCTATCAGGTCCCTCTAGCACATTTACCTTTCCACTGTTTCTTGTTTATCACGGTCAGAATCTTGCACCATCTGCCTCATTTGGCTACATAAGTCCTGGTTTGTATTTTTCAACTTTTCTTCAGTTGCTTTAAGTTCCTGGATACAAAAGAAAAACCAGTTAGGGAGAAGGCGTTGAACTCTGTTCAATTTTGTTTCCCCTAGTAATCTTCATCCTTCACTTAGCCTTGCCTAGCATACATTTATAGAACATCATCCAAATAACAAGATATCTCTCTTAGCAACCTGTTTAAGATGCACTATGACCATCTATATACATGGCATTATTTCCTACTATAAGCTCAATGAGGGCAGGGCAACGTTTTCTCCAAACTCTGTGGATCATCAAAGACCTAACAGAATAATTATTCTATAGGCAGTAGTTACACTTAATACATGATTTGAATTGGGGTTTTGCTGCAGAGCAGGCTAAGTTTATTTCTTATAACTTATTTCTTTATAATCTGTTAGGAGGAGTGCTTTAAAAACTTGCATTTATTTTTAAATTATGCTGAAGTATCTATTAATCAGAACACTTTGGCTAACCCACTAAAGAGAGGAAGTTGGAACTGAACTTAATTATGTCCCTATAAGTTATAAATTAGTTCCCCAGCCAGAAAGTAAGGGAAGATAACTGGAGTTCATAGTCCCCTAGAGCCTTATAAACCTAAGCACTATCATCAAATTCCGTTCTCCTCTCTTATCCGAAACTTCTCTAGTCTTCGTAAAATATAACAAAAGATTACAATCACCTTGTTTTCCTGTTGCAAAGTTTGAATTTCATTTTTAAGTCGCAGAATATCTTCTTTGACTACTTTATCACAAACAGAAGAGTCATGCCATAATCGATTGGGTGATTTCTCCACATTGATTGCTTTAGTCTAAAAACAGATTGCCATCATAACACGTAAGACTTTTAGGAAGCATAATTAACCCCCCCCCCCCATCTTACCCTACCACTGCCCAATGTAGTTTCTATCTATTTCACCTCTTCATATCCTTATCTCCCCCCTTAAGGAAGATGATCTCTTCACCTGCATTCCTAAGTATAAAGACAAAGGTGAGAGTTTTAACTCATTCCTAATGGGGAAAGTCAATCTTGGAATTCAAACACTCTCAACGAGTTGGTGAAACTCAAGGTACATTCTCTTTATTCTTAAAGATTCACCTCCACTTTTCTGAGCTACCTATACAATTCATCTTTGACCAAAAAAAAAAAATCAATTTTTAATTCTTTCCAGCTAGTAGCCAAGAAGGAAACAACCAATATATTCTACGTGAATGCCTGCACTAAATGGTGTAAGGATCAACAAAGGGCACAGCATGTACCTGCCATGTTCCTGTATGTACTTGTTCTGCCAGTGCCTACACTAAAAAGGGAAACAAAAAATGGCCTAAGACCAAGGAAACTCACAGTGTTTCCTAAAAGAAGTTTAAAAAGGAGCTTGTAAATCATCCCTATGTCTAATTAAACAATTTTTAATGCAGTTCTGAACTGTGTAGATGAAAGGGTTAGCTGGACAGAATGGAAACCAAAGGAAAACATGAAAAAACCCTATACATTGTCCAGATGAAGGAAGAGGAAGGCCATAGGAGCTAGAAGGGGCTAGATGGTTGCCACCACTCTGCTTAGGAATTTAAGAGCACGTACAAAGAGGTGATGCTTCATTTTGACAGGTCATAATCGCTGACGCCCAAATCACAGGCACAACTAGTCTGACCTCTCAGGGAGTGAAATGAGCTAAAGTTATGGTGGCGTTGGGATCTTCCAGGGACAGCAGACTGAAGGATGGACGTTTAGGTGACAGAAAACACACTAAAGGTACTCAAATTGTGATCTATACATCTTATTACTATGTTTTATTTGTATCATCTACTAATATCCCATGCTCCAATGCATCTTCATGGAGATGATCCAGCAGAATGCACACAACAGCAGATCTACCAAGCTGGACTACCTGTGAGGATGAGTCTAACACTCATCATCTGAAAGACTAATCTAAAGGAGAAGCTCAATTCTACAAGGTTGGTCACAAAGTGACTTTTATTTGTTTTTTTTTTTTGTCCCCAACACGTGATTGTGTGTGTGTTCGTCCTTTGTTGCTGAAGAAGACCAAGCCATCAGAGAAATGATGACATGACTTGTCCTTGACTTTGTTTTGAGTGAGGGAGGGCTATGTAGGTCACCAGCCTCACTTTCTCCTCCACAGCCATCTGAATCCAGTGACCAGGTATTCATCAGGATGACTGGAGATGACCCAGGAGGAGGAAGTTGGGGTTAAGTGACTTGCCCAAGGTCACACAGCTAGTGAGTGTCAAGTGACCGAGGTGAGATTTGAACTCAGGTCCTCCTGACTCCTGCACTGGTGCTCTATCCACTGCACCACCTAGCTTAAAAGGCATGGAAAGGTTAAGAGCTATATCCATGGAACAGCTAAACCACTAAAATGAAAATCTTTAAAATAAACACACATACACACATATATGAACAAATACATACATGCATACATTTTTAACTACAAGTTTTTACAAATAATTTTTAGCTACAAATCTTTACAAATATCTCCTAATAATGTTCTTTACAACTCATGAAGTAGGACAGTACAATTATTATTTTGAGTATTTTACAGAAAAAGGAAACTGAGGCTCATAGATGTTAAGTGATTTCCCCAAGGTCACACATGGTTTAGTAAGTGATGAAACCAAGCCCAGAATGCAGGCTTTCTCATTTCTCATTTCTAGTTACTATTAGGAAGCACAGTGGACAGAACGCTGGGTCTGGAATCAAGAAGACCTGAGTCAGATACAGCCCCAGACCTTTACTAAGTACTCCTAGGCACGTCATTTGCCTCAGTTTCCCCATCTACAAAATGGGAATGACCATAGCACCAACCTCCTGGAGTGGTTGTGAGGATAAAATGAGATAAAATTTTTCAAGTGCCTAGTACAGTGCTTGGCACAGAGTAGGCTCCATATAAATGGTAGCTAGCATTATCTTCCATTAGATCAGAGGTTAAGCTCTGTGAACTTAGTTTTTAAAAATGTCTTATTACTGTATTTCAATACCATTAATTTCCTTTGTAACCATATGTTTTATTTTATGCATTTAAAAACATTCTGAGGAAGGATCCATAGGTTTTGCCAGACTACCAACGGCATCCATGACACAAAAAAAGTTCAGACCCTTTGCACTAAGCTGAGCTCCTGCTTTCAGACATAAAAATAATTACATGACTATGACAAAATAAAGAGCTTATTTTCTTCTAGTCAGTGAATTATTCTGAAGACATTCAGGGGGAGTTGTGTGCTAGTAATGAAGCGCTCCCCCTTCTGGTAGCTCCTTAGAATTATAGCTGGAGGCCCAAGGACACTGAAGTATTTCAGGAGGGTTTAGGGAAGCAGTTCAAATCTAGACCTACAGGGAGTGGCGGTAATGTCATAGCCATGCAGAGAGACTTTGACAAATGCTCTTCTGCTGATTACACCCTGACCAGACACCCGCCTTACTGCTGGGCATGGGGGAGTGAGTGTCAAAAGAACCACAGGTTTGGGAGCTGGAACACTTGTTTCAGAATTTAAGTCATGTGACACTGAGCAGGATAAGTTTGCTTCTTTACCTAAATGGGATAATAAATCCTATGACAAATAAACACGAATAAATACCCAAAAATCTTACTGAATTTCTAAGCTCTAAGTCCAACAATGGAGCGTAATACTAGAGATTTGGCGACAATAAGCTTTAACTCCTTTCAGATATGCCTTACACCACAGAGGAAGAAACTGAACTTCATAAAGTCACAGAGTCCCTCTGGGGCCTCTCAGTTTCCTGATCTGAAAAGTGGACTAGACAAAATGATCACTAAGGTCTATTCACAGTTTAAATCCTACTGTGGCACTGCTGACAACTTCTTTCTCAAGAAGTAAAATTAGAAAAATGTAAGATTTTCAAGGATTCCATTATTATCATATTGAAGAAAAATTTCAATTCAATCAATATTTATTAATCACCCACTATGCACAAGGTACTGTGTATGCTAAGTGCTAAGAACATACGTATAAAAACAAAAATAAAACAGTCCCTACTCCTAAGGAGTATCCTACTTTGACTATGGGGATGGGTAAAAAACATAGATATGGATAGGAAAATATAAAATACATGTGAAATAATAAAAATTTCAAGAGGGACAGAACAAAAAACAGAGTGAATGAGGAAAAAACCTCCTGAGGTATTAACTGCACCGTGAGTCTAAGGGGCTCCAAGAGGGGACAGTAACGAGGGAGTGCATCACATTCATACGAGGCGGCACAAAAGGGAGAAACACAACACCAGGTACAAAAAACAACTAATACACCCACTTATAGAAAAGAGTGTGTGTGACATGAAGTAAAATAGAGCTGCAAAGGCAAGAAGGGCCAGATAACTGGAGATCTTACAGGCCAGGCTGAGAATCACCACAACCCTCCGTAAGATAATCATTCGTTTCACAAAAACATTATTCAATGTTCTATTTGGAACTGACTTTGATTACTGCTCAACAAATATCTCTTCAGACCAAAACCTTGAGATTTCTCTAAAACAGAGAGCAGGGTCTGTTATATCAGAATGAATGGGGCTCTGTTTCATCTACTCCTTTTAAGCAATGATCATCTATACATATGTGGGGCAGGGCACAAGGCACAGCACCTTCACATAATAGAATACGTGAGGAAAGGAACACTAAGGCTTGGAATGAAAAGGCTTGGATTGGATTTTCCAGAAAATTTTTAACTGGTATTTTTCATTGTGGCACTCAGAAACACTCATAATTATTCTGGATAATCTTCAAATTGTGCTCAAAGCTGGGATCGTCATTTAAAAAAAACTACTGTGGCATCTTAATGTTTTAAAGCTTCAGGATGGATGTTAGTCATGAGGTCTAAAGGAGCGTCATCTCTTGAATGTGGCCCTTTGATTCATCTTTCAGGTTGAGAAGTCAAAAAAGATATAAAAACTGTCCAAAGTGGAGGAAATTCTTAGCTCATCAACACCTCCTGACATAATAAATGTTGTGTTATTCAGTCATTTCAGTCGTGTCTGATTCTTCCAGACCCCATCTGGAGTTTTCTCAGCAAAGATTCTGGAATGGTTTGCCATTTCCTTCTCTAGCTCATTTTTTACAGATGAAGAAACTGAGGCAAACAGCGTTAAGTGACTTACCCTGATTCACACAGCCTGTGTCTGAGGCCAAATTTGAACTCAAGTCTTACGATGACTCCAGGCCCAGGGCTTTATCTCTACTGTGCCACCTAGCTGCCCCTGTGACGTAAGTAGATTGTTTTAAACCCTCCCCACCCCACTATACAAAGGCTCATGGCCTTTTAAACAAACAAAAACTATGCCAGAAGAGGATTCATCTGATTTATTCCTGATTCAGCCAGTCAATATACATTTATTAAGTGTGTGCTATGTGCCTGGTACTATGCTAAGAGCTGGGGTTACAAAAAAGGGGCCCTTTTCCTATCTCCCCTTTAGCAGTTTATTCCAGTTTTTTCAATGCTTTTCCCTAAGGTTATTTAAAGTCTCCATTTCTTGTTCTGGTCATTTGGGTATTTTGTATTTTTATAGATCCTTGCAGACTTCCTCTGGATTCGCAGTTTTCCTGGAATATAATTCTGATCATCCTTCTTAATTCAGTGTTGTGCATTTATCTCGTGCATTTTCAATTTTGTTCATCTGATTTTCTTCTCTTGATCAGTTCTTAATAGTGAAAAAACCCTACTAGAGACTCATTACTGTCCCCTCTTGGAGCCCCTTAGACTCATAGTGCAGTTAATACCTCAGGAGGTTTTTTTCCTGATTCACTCCATTTTTTGTTCTGTCCCTTTTGAAATTTTATTATTTCACATGTATTTTATATTTTCCTATCTATATACATGTTCTATTACTCACCCCATAGTCCAAGTAGGATACTCCTTAAGAGTAGGGACTGTTTTATTTTTGTTTTTACATATATTCTCAGCACTTAGCATACATCATACCTTGTACGTAGCGAGTGATTAATAAATATTTACTAAACTGAAATTTTTCTTGAATATGTTCATGAAATCCTTGAATTTAGGGATAATTCAATTTTGAATTTTTACTCATGGAGGATGTATCAGAAGACCACAATTCCATGAAACATCCTCTAGGACAAAAAACAGCTTTGCTATACAGAATGTTTCTAGGTAAAATTCCTTATCTGTAATGGGATTTTACTTCTATGGAATGGTGATGTTGATCAAAGATAAACAGAAGATATTCCTTTGTATCACAATGTCATCTCTTTCCTTTATCAACAGAATTCATGACATCAACTTAAGGGAAAAATTCTTTGCAACATGTCAATCTGTGCTTACTTTTCTCAATGTCACACAAAAGAGCTAACTAATTTAGAATGTAGATTTTATCTGCAAAACGAGCAAAAGCTTATTTCAAAAACTAATCATAAAGGAAATGCTTTTTACTACACAAACCTCAAGTTCACATTTTTCTTGAGATTTTTTCAGTTGACTGAGATCTTCTACTTTTCTATGACAATCTTTGAGATCGTTCTGTAACTGAGAAACCAGGCGGCGCTTCACCGTGTTGCTGGTGAGCAAACGTTGCAATTCAGATTTCAGCCTCGAGATGATTTCATCTTTGGAAGGTTCTTCTTTTGGGTCTGGTTTCGGCATAGTACTGTTGGAAAAATCATTTTTAACCCATTAGGTACAGTAAGGCTGTTTTTTTAGTCCATCCAAAAAGGAGTTGTTGTAAGACGGCAGAGTAAAAGCAGGGACCTGCTTGAGCTCTCCCTCCAAACTCTTCCAAATACCTGTAAAAAATGACTCTAAATAAATTCTAGAGCTGCAGAACTCACAAAATGACAGAGTGAAACAAATCTCCAGCCCAAGACAGCCTGGAAGGTCAACAGGAAGTGTCTATTGCCCCAGGATGAGAGCGGAGCACAGTCTAGCATGGGCTGCACAGACACCAAGGACTCAGAATAGGCCTCAGGGGACTGAATCACTGGCAACTGTGCCAGTTTCCAGATTTCTCAACTCAGAAATGCCACAGACAGCATAGAAGGTCAGTGGGAAAACTCTGTAGGACCTGGTCTGGCTCAGGTCTGGCCCCAGCCCCAGAGCAAAGGAAGACGAGGCAGTGCTGCTGGTGGTGGGGGCAGTGGCAGCAGCAGCTGCTGCTTCCATAGCTCTGGGTCCACAGAGGGTGGGGGATCAAGCAGCTGATACAAAACCCCTGATGCCTGGGACACCCCACCCCCCCACTGGAAGCGGAGTCCTACCTTGACAAAGACTTAGAAAGTCAAGTATTTAACTGGGAACGTGAGCAAACAGCATTAAAAAACTCAGACTGTAGAATCTCACTTTGGTGACGAAGAAGATCAAAACATAGAACCAGAAGAAGACAACAAAGCCAAAGCTCCTGCATCCAAAGCCTCCAAGTAAAATATGCATCAGTCTCAGGCCCTGGAAGAGCTCAGAAAGGATTTTGAAAATCAAATAAAAGAAGTAGAGCAAAAACTAGGAAGAGAAATGAGAGCAATGCAAGAAAATCATGAAAAAACAAGTCAACTTCTTGCTAAAGGAGACGAAAAAAATGCTAAAGAAAATAACAACTTAAAAAATAGCCTAAGCCAAATGGCAAAAGAAGTTCAAAAAGCCAACGAGGAGAAGAAGGCTTTAAAGAGCAGGATTGGCCAAATGGAAAAGGAGGTTCAAAAACTCACTGAAGAAAATAATTCCTTCAAAAGTAGAATGGAGCAAATGGGAGCTAATGACTTTATGAGAAATCAAGAAATTATAAAACAGAACCAAAAGAATGAAAAACAGAAGACAATGTGAAATATCTCATTGGAAAAACCACTGGCCTGGAAAATAGATCCAGGAGAGATAATTTAAAAATTACTGGACTGAAAGCCATGATCAAAAAAAGAACCTAGACATCATCTTTCAAGAAATTATCGAGAAAACTGCCCTAATATTCTAGAACCAGAGGGTAAAATAGAAACTGAAAGAATTCACCGATCATCTTCTGAAAGAGATCCCAAAAGGAAATTGCTAGGAATATTATAGACAAATTTCAAATTATCAGGTCAAGGAGAAAATACTGCAAGCAGCCAGAAAAGGAACAATTCAAGTGTTGTAGAAATACAATCAGGATAACATAAGATCTAGCAGCTTCCACATTAAGGGATGAAAGAGCTTGGAATATGATATTCCAGAGGTCAGAAGAGAAAAGATTAAAACCAAGAATCACCTACCCTGCAAAACTGAGTATAATAGTTCAGGGGAAAAAAAATTTGAATTTCAATGAAATAGAGGACTTTCAAGCATTCTTACTGAAAAGACCAGAGCTGAATAGAAAAACTGACTTTCATATACAAGAATCAAGAAGCATGAAAAGGTAAATAGGAAAGAGAAATCATAAGGGACTTCTTAAAGTTGAACTGTTTACGTTCTTCCATGGAAAGATGTTATTTGTAACTCATGAGACCTTGCTCAGTATTAGGGTAGTTGAAGGAAATATAGATAGATGATTGATAGACAGACAGATGGATGGCACGGGGTGAGATGAACATAAAGGGATGGTATATAAAAAATAAAATTAAGGGGTAAGAGAGGAATACATCAGGAGGAGAAAGGGAGAGACAAAATGGGCTAAATTATCTCACATAAAAGAGGCAGAAAAAGGTTTCACAGTAGATGGGAGGAGGGTGAAGGTGAGAGGGAATGAGTGAACCTTACTCTCATTGGATTTGACCTAAGGAGGGAATAACATAAACACTCAATTGGGTATCCCACCCCACAAGAAAGTAAGGGGGAAGCGGCAGGGGGAATAATAGAAGGGAAGGCAGAAAGGGGACGGGGATAGTCAGAAGCAAACACTTGAAAAAGGACAGGATCAAAGGAGGGAAATACAATTAGTCTTTCACAATATGACTATTATGGAAGTATTTTGTATAACTACTCATGTATAATCTATATTAAATTGCTTGCCTTCTCAACAAGGATGGGTAGGGAGGGAAGAAGGAAGAGAATGTGGAACTCAAAATTTTAAAAACAAATATTAAAAAATGTTTTAACATGCAACTGGGAAATGATATATAATCAATGGAATATAGAAATCTATAGTGTCCTACAAGAAAGCAAGGGGAAAGGGGATGAGAGTGGAGGGTGATAAAAGGGAGAGCAGATTGGGGCAAGGGGTAATCACAATGTATGCCAGATTGGTGTGGGGGACAGGGGAGAGATGGGGAGAAAACTTGGAACTCAAAATCTTGTGGAAATGAATGTTGAAAACTAAAAATGAAGTAATTTTTAAAAAGCAATTATTAAGGAGAAATGTTCAGAAGAACCAAGACTTTGCATGAACTGATGCAAAGTGAACCAAGAGAACAGTAATAATGTAATATCTACTGGGAAAGAGACTTAGTAACTCTGATCAACACATTGATCCCCCACAATTCCAAAAGACTCATGATGAAACATGCTCTACACCTTTATATAGAGAACTGATGAACTCAGAATATGGACTGAAGCATAATTTTTTCTCTTCTTTCCTTTTATTTTTGAGAACATGGCTAATGTGGAAATGTTTTGCATAATTTCACATGTACAATGAGTATTGTATTTCTCCCTCATGAATGGGTTGGGAGGCAGGGTAGAGGAATGGGAAAAAATTTAGAACTAGAAATAAAGATAAAATTAAATTAAAAAAAAAACACATAAGTTCCTTGAAGGCAAATTTACTTGCCTTTATTTGTATTCCCTGCACAAAGCATTTAATAAATTTTCTATCTAGTTAAAACTTTAAAAAAAAAAAAGGAAAAGCTACCAATTCCTACCTTAACCATGTGTTGTGATTACATCCCTATATTAACATTTTAGGGGCATCTAGGTGATGCAGTGGATAGAGCACCAGTGCAGGAGTCAGGAGGACCTGAGTTCAAATCTCACCTCAGACACTGGACACTCATTAGCTGTGTGACCTTGGGCAAGTCACTTAACCCCAATTGCCTCATCTTGGGTCATCTCCAGTCATCCTGATGAATATCTGGTCACTGGATTCAGATGACTCTGGAGGAGAAGTGAGGCTGGTGATCTGCACAGCCCTCCCTCACTCAAAACAAAGTCAAGTGCAAGTCATGTCATCATTTCTCTGATGGCACGAAGGACGGACACACACGTATTAAAATTTTAACAGCTTTAACTTTATATGTACATGGACACGTGAATGATGAATGTTCTCAGAATTTAGCCTACTCTAAGATAGGTTCCTTTCAAGCCAAAAAATAGCTTTTCCTGCAGCTCTCTCACTTACAAATGAACTAACCCTACTGTTTTCATATTAAGTTTTAAATATCTTGCTTTTTTGTGTGAATTTTAAGTAATTACACAAATCTCCTAGTTCTCAAAGACGCATACATAAAGGGACTAAAAGCAAGCACCACTCATCCTACTCAACTACTTTAATAGCTCCTATAATTCAATGGAAAAGGAAGGAAGTATGATGGTCTGAAAAACTGAGAAAGAGCAACATAGATGAAACACTACACAGAAACATAGGAAAACCTCAGCACCGACACAGCTGGCAGTGGTCTGATGAAAGATGGGCTTTCCTGCACAGCCTGGCTAAGGACCCCAGATCTCTGAGCCAACTTGCTTTAATCATTTCTGTTGCTGATACAGGTTATTGGTTTTGCCCCAAGTCTGGGTTTCCCTTATCTTTTACTGGTATAGTTGGAACGTTGATTTTCCTCAATTTTGGCCAACATTTAACATTTTAGTAACCTAGAAATTGCTTGACATCACAGTTCACAATGCATCCCCTTGTGCGCCCCACTCCCTCCCTGTTCCAAGCCTTCTTTTAGGACTATAACATTCCAGGAACCCTGGAACTTCCAATCATTCTGCTTAGGAGGTCTTATGACAGATATCTACAGAGATCTTACGACAAGTGTCTATAGCATACACACAGGCTTTCCATGCTGCCGGAAGGAGCAAAGGGAAAGCAAGAAAATAAAGGAAGGAGAACCTGGATGGAAGGTAAATTTAGAGGTAGAATATATACCAAATTGGTTATTACTACCCAATTAAATCTGAAATAGTAGTGCAATGATTTCAGAAGTTTCATCCAACAAATATTGCTATTTCAGGACAGCTGGTTTAACTATGACATCTTGGAGTCAAGTTTTTGGAGACAAACTTAAAATACGAAGTCAGAGTCACTGATTTCACAACCAACTGACCCTCTGTTAAAAATCATTTTAGCCACACCTATGTGTAGGAAACAAACAGTAAAACAAATGGTCACTACAAGTTACCTTCTAGCTTGAATACACCATAAGTACAGTAGCTAAAAATAGGCTGGTTGTTAATCTACTCCTACTAAATGAGTTTCTACTGAAAAGAATATATAACACTGGTAAATATATCTTCCTTCCATGATTGATTTTTGTAAACTTTGAAGTAGAGAATTTTATAATTATTTAACAAATCCTTTCCTTATGTATAATGGAAAGATAAACTTCAGTCACTCCCCTACCTAAATAATCACAAATTCTAAAATTAGTGGAGCCTGAAATAAAAGAAAAAATAAAACTAAAAAGTTTGACTATACTTTTACTACACTCAAGATCCAGATCATTTCAAATGGTTAAATATATTAAAAATGCAATGTTATAAAACAAATAGTTACCTTAATATACAAAAGTTTATTTTAAAAAATAATTCTTGAGCATATGTATTCTATTCTACACCCTCACATCACCTGTTTAAATGATAGGCACACTTATAAAGGAATTACTGGGAAATATTCTAAGTTAGAGCAACACTCTGTACTCTGCCCTGGTCAGATTGTCTATGAAATACTGTGTACAGTTCTAGGTGCTGTGTTTTAGAAAAGCATTAATAAACTAGAGCCTATCTAGAAGAGACATCAAAGACGAAGAAACTAAAAACCATATTTAATCCAGAGAAGAGAAAAGTTAGAGGTGGGAGATGAGAGTTGTCTTCAAATGTTCTGAAATGAATGAAAACTTCCAAGAGGTAAATTTAGGCTGGATATAAAGCAAAATTTCTTGATCTAATCCAATGTACATTCATTAAGCACCTACTGGGTACATGGTGCTACTCAAGTATTAATTCTTTTTTTTTTTATTTATTTAACTTTTAACATTTATTTTCACACAATTTTGGGTTACAAATTTTCTCCCCTTTTATCCCCTCCCCCCCCCAAACCCAAGCATTCTAATTGCCCCTATGACCAATCTGCTCTCTCCTCTATCCTCCCTCCCTGCCCTTGTCTCCGTCTTCTCTTTTGTCCTGTAGGGCCAGATAGCTTTCTTGACCCCTTAACCTGTATTTCTTGTTACCCAGTGGTAAGAACATTACATTTGGTCCTAACACTTTGAGTTCCAACTTCTTTAGCTCCCTCCCTCTCCACCCCTTCCCCTTGGAAGACAGGCAATTCAATATAGGCCATATCTGTTTAGTTTTGCAAATGATTTCCATACCAGTTGTGTTGTATAGGACTAACTATATTTCCCTCCATCCTATCCTGTCCCCCATTACTTCTATTTTCTTATGGTCCTTTCCCTCCCCATGAGTATCGACCTCAGATTGCATTCTCCTCCCCATGCCCTCCCTTCCATCCTCCCCCCCACCCTGCTTGTGCCCCTGTCCCCCACTCTCCTGTATTATGAGATAGGTTTTCCTATCAAAATGAGTGTGCATTATATTCTTTCCTTCAGTGGAATGTGATGAGAGTAGACCTCATGTTTTTCTCTTGCCTCCCCTCTTTATCCCTCCACTAATAAGTCTTTTGCTTGCCTCTTTTATGAGAGATAATTTGCCCCATATAACTTCTCCCTTTCTCCTCCCAATATTTCTCTCTCACTGCTTGATTTTTTTTTTTAAGATATGATCCCATCCTCTTCAATTCACTCTGTGCACTCTGTCTCTATGTATGTGTGCATGTGTGCATGTGTGTGTGTGTGTACTCCCACCCAGTAACCAGATATTGAAATGTTTCAAGAGTTACAAATATTGTCTTTCCATGTAGGAATGTAAACAGTTCAACTTTAGTAAGTCCCTTATGACTTCTCTTTGCTGTTCACCTTTTCATGGTTCTCTTCATTCTTGTGTTAGAAAGTCAAATTGTCTTTCCAGCTCTGGTCTTTTCATCAGGAAAATTTAAAGTCCTCTATTTCACTGAAAGACCATTTTTTCTCCTGAAGTATTATTCTCAGTTTTGCTGGGTAGGTGATTCTTGGCTTCAGTCTTAGTTCCTTTGACTTCTGGAATATCCTATTCCATTCCCTTCTATCCCTCAATGTAGAGGGTGCCAGATCTTGTGCTATCCTGATTGTATTTCCACAATACTTGAATTGTTTCTTTCTAGCTGCTTGCAATATTTTCTCTTTCACCTGGGAATTCTGGAATTTGGCCACAATGTTCCTAGGAGTTTCTCTTTTTGGATCTCTTTCATGCGGTATTCTGCGGATTCCTTGAATATTTATTTTGCCTTCTGGTTCTAGAATCTCAGGGCAGTTTTCCTTGATAATTTCATGGAAGATGATGTCTAGGCTCTTCTTTTGATCATGGTTTTCAGGTAGTCCCAGAATTTTTACATTGTCTCTCCTGAATCTGCGCGGTATGTTCTGAGATATCTGTCTTTCTCATAAAGTCCTTAGCGTCCATCTGTACCATTCCAGTTTTGAAAGATCTATTTTCTTCAGTGAGCTTTTGAATCTCCTTTTCCATTTGGTTTATTCTGCTTTTGAAAGCATTCTTCTCCTCATTGGCCCCTTGCACCTCCCTTGCCAACTGAGTTAGGCTAGTTCTCAAGGTGCCAATTTCTTCAAGATTGTTTTGGTTCTCCTTTAGCAGGGAGCTGATCTGCTTTTCATGCTTCTCCCTCATCCCTCTCATTTCCCTTCCCAGTCTTTCCTCCACCTCTCTAACTTGATTTTCAAAATTCCTCTTGAGCTCTTCCATGGCCCGAGCCCATTGGGTGGGCTGGGACACAGAATCCTCGATTTCTGTGTCTTTGCCTGATGGCAAGCATTGTTCCTCCCCATCAGAAAGGAAGGGAGGAAGTGTCTTTTCTCCGAGAAAGTACCCTTCAATAGTTTTGTTTCTTTTCCCGTTTTTGGGCATTCTCCCCAACCAGTGACCTGACCTCTGAATGTTCTCCTCACACCCACCTCGCCTCCTGGTCCTCCCAGCCAGCGTTTGGGGACTGAGATTCAAATGCTGCTTCCCGCCTTAGGGTTTTTGGCGGGGGCAGGGCTGCTATTCAGTGTGAGAATTAAGTTCAGGTGGTCAGGGGCAGGGCCGCCTCTCTGGCTCAGTTCCCTCAGGGGGTTTATGCACAGACCTTCCACAATGGATCCAGGCTCCCGCCCGTTTGGGGAGCCCCTGTCTGTAGCCGCCTCTCAGCTTCTATCTCCTGGGGGGGCCCGAGCCATGGGGGCACCTCACTCCCCTCTCAACCCGCCAAAGAGACTCTCTCACCTACCCTCGTCAGTCACCTGTTGGTGGGGGGGCTTGTGCCGCCGCTGGAGATCCCGTCTCTGGAGCCTTCTCAGATCTGTGCCTCTCGGAGCCGCGGCCGCCGCAGGTCCGGGCTGGGCTCCGCATCTGCAGCACGACGGACCTTTTGTGAGAGGTTTGCAGGTCCCTCTGTGGGTGGGGGGACCCGCGTGGCCGCTGGAGATCCCGTCCCCGTAACCCTCTCGGATCTTTTCCTCATGGTGTCGTGGCCGCGGCAGGGCTGCCCTCTGCTCCCTGTCCCGGCGCCCAGTCCACGGCGCGAAGGACCCACCACGAGAGGTTTGCAGGTCTCTCCGGAACAGAAATCTCCCTCGCTCCAATGTTCCGTGGTCTCTGGGTGCAGAATTCGCCCTGGCTTAGTCCCCTCTAGCTGCTCTGTGGTTTGTGGGTTCGGAGCTATGTGTATGAGCGTCTTTCTACTTCTCCATCTTGGCTCCGCCCCCCTCAAGTATTAATTCTTAATAATCAAATTTAACTGAAAGTAGAATAAGTTGCCAAAAAAGCAAAAATCACTGTCACTAAAGAATGTCTTCCAGTGAAGGTTTTAGTGACCATTTGTGCGTAACGTTTAAGAAGTGAGACTGGTTGGCTTCTAAGATCCCTTTCTACTCAGAAATTTTGGAAAAATAATTGTTTTTAACTAGAACCACCATTCTGCTCATTGAACAAATTCTGTATGTGTACCTAATTTTTACAAACTTAACGCTGATCACTGAAGTAGCATATCCTGCAGGCTCCTAAAGTAAGCTAAGTTAAGATCAGAGAAAATGCTTGCTGAAGTAATTTTCTCTTCTTTCCCCAAAAGGGGAAATCCAGACATGGTGACCAAGCCCTACTTAAAGTTTAAACTGAACCACCATGTGAAAGATGGTCCCCTGAATCCAAATAAACTCTAGTCATTTATGAAGCACGCTGAGAGGACCAAAGGGAAAAGGCATTCCACTTGTTAAACGTTTATTATTTGAGTTTAGCAGCCAACTATAATAAAAGAGGGAGGAAGCTGTCTGCAAACTGCATGCAGATTTAGTTACTCAAATTCCATTAATGTAAAAAAGGAGATTGTAGCTAACCTCTTAAAATTTACCAGGAGGTAACTTAAGGGAGACGATGGTTGATAGTGAAGACTTTCAGCCACTTATATTAATGTTACTGATATAAAAGCAGTTCAAGTCAACAAAGAATAAAAATTCTCAAAATGATGGGAAGACTACTGATGTCACATATCACAATTATTACCAGCTTTAGGAACATCATTTTCCCCTCCCTCAAGCTGTTTGGAGGAAAAATACTTGTTTTCATTTATGAAGTTTTAAAAGTGATTTTTTTTCACTTAACAAGCATTTATTTATAACAACATTATAAAGATATAAACCATTCTGAAAGACTAAGGAAATTCAGAATGCAGTGCAATGCTTGTCAATCAGATTGAATGTCAATGCGATGGCCAACCATGAATCCATAGGACTGATGATGAAGAATGCTGTCCATCTCTTGATAAAAAGGTAGGAGACTTGGCAAGAAACAGTAAAAACATATTTTTGGACAAAATCAAACAAGGAATTTGTTTTGCTTGACAAAAACTTTCAATTGGTGTCCAGGAGTGGTTATAACATCATCTGCTGAAATCCTGCTATACAGAGGGATTCTGAAACATTTTTTCTTATTCATGCAATTAATTTAATTCCTTATCATTTTTAAATTAGTAGTTGTAGTCAATGACTATCCATACTCAGTACAAGATAAATATCTGATATCAAACTTTTCCATCTGACATATATCACTAATATTAATGTTGACTGGTCACTGAAATGAACTAAAGAATAAGACTTTGCTTTAGATCTATTCACTGTTTACAAGTATAAAATTTATTAAAGGAGAAACCAAAAGGAGGGGAGGTGGGATATACTCTAAAAGATTCTACAACTAAATCAATTTGCAAAGCAAATGTACAAATAAAATGAACTGTTTATAAAATTCGAACTGTGGCCCCTTCCTACCTTTCCAGTCTTATTCACACTTTCATCCCCACTCCTCATGGCTGGTCAGCAGCATGGGCTTCTTGCTGCTCCTACCTCTGTCTCTTTGTACCGGCTGTTCCTCCATGTCTTTAACACCTTCACCAATATTCTACTCTGCTCCAGGGCAGAGGAAAAGGGGGCTCTACTCGCTTTTACTGCTGAACACTCAGAGAAACCTAACTATTTGGCTTCTGAGTCCCAGGACTCCAATGAAATTCTTCTGTCAAAGGTCACTACTGATCCCAACTGCTAAATCTAATTACCAACTTTCTGAAGTCCTCTTTGATCTTTTTTGCAGCTTCTGAAGCTGTTAATCACGTTCTAGTTGCAGGAGAAAGTGTGCTGATTCGGAGTCAAAGAAACTGGTTTTGGACATTGGCTCTGTTCGTTGTGTCACCCTGGGAAAATCACTTCACATGTCTGGGCCTCAGATTTCTGCAACATGAGGAAGTTGGGCTAGATGATCTCAAAGGTTCCTTCCTCCTCTGATTCTTCTTGGGTCTCTGAGAGCGCCCTTGTTTGCATTTCCTCTTGTTTGACCGCTTAGTTGTCTTTGCTCAGACGATTCATCCTCCGCTCAGCAAGAATGAGGTGTCCTTCAAGGCAATGACCAGGCCTTTCCTCTACATCCTCTCCTTCAGTGATTGCCTTCAACCCTTCTCTCCTCCAAACTTCCCTATTTCTGTTGAGGGCACTACTTTCTTCCCAGTCCCCAAGGTCCTTAACTTTTTTCTCTCCCCTTATGCACAAAGTCAGTCACTCCTAAGCCTTGTCGATTCTAATTCATTAACGTTTTTTGCACCTATCATTTCTCCACTTTCACCAACAAACCCTAGATCAGGTCTTCATTACCTCCTCTGTAGACTACCTAGTCCACCTCTCCACTGACTTCCCTCCATGCAACCCTTCCCTATCCAAATCCACCCCCCAAACTCTTACCTGCCAAAATGAGCTTCATAAGAAACAGGTCCTAACCAAGATATTTCTGTGCTCAAAAATCTTCAGAGGTTCACTTCTCTCCTAAGATAAACACAAACTCCTGTTTCCATCTTACCTCTCCAGCCAGATTTCAGGTCACTCTCTCCTCATGTGCTCAGATCAAACTTGACTGCTCTCTCCCCCGTGGATGTCATTTCTCATGCCCATAATGCACTCCTCTCCCTTACTCTTGCCTCTCGGAATCCTTATTTTCCTTCCAGACTTAGCTGAAGTCCTACCTCCATCATGAAAGTTTTCCCTCCCTGAAATACTTGTCAGTGTTCTCCTTGCTTCTCTAACTCCCATATATCTTGTGTGCCTGTCACAATGCCTTGTATAATACATTCTTAGTAAGATCATAGGCTCATAGAAGTAGAGCTGCGAAGGAACTCCAATCATTCTAATCTAATCCCTTCATTTAACAGATGAGGAAACTGAGGCTCAAAGAAATTAAAGTGACTTGCCCAAAGCCATACAAATATGAGTAACAGAACAAGAATTTGAACCCAGATCCTTTAACTACAAATTCAGTACTCTGTTATCATTTTAAATTGAATATATACTAAGGTATAGGGACTGAACCCACATGTGATATTTCACTGATATAAGGAAATTCTGGTTGGAAAAAATTACCTCTACTCATGCAAGTCTATACCTTCTCTACAACTTAGAATCTTAAGAGAATTGCCTAGAAGACTGACAAATTAAATGAGTTGCCCAGGGTCACACAGGAACCTTGACTTGGTTTTTATAAACAGTAATGCCCTTTATTTGCTGACATATCTAGGGAAAGTAGTATACCACACAGGGGAATTTATATTATAGAGGTAAATGAAGTACTTTAAGCACTAAAATATAAGCAAAAAATTTTATCAATTTAGATGAAATTCAATATGTAATTAGTTTTTTTAAATACAATATACTGAATATAACTTAAACTTAATTTGGTAACTCAGGTCATTATGATTGATCAACTACTACACTATGCTATGTACTTCACTGATGCCCTTAGGGATCCTTGAAGTAAATAGGAACTACCTGTTCCAGACTGTTGTTCCTATATTTTAGCTTTCGCGTTTTTGTCAGTGCTTAACCCAACTTTTATTTACTAAAGCTATGGGGCAGATCATCTAAAAGAGGCTTCATAGCTCTCCCAATGAATTAAAGTACATAGGACATAGTCACATTTCTTTGTTTGCTTACTTCCAGGTTAGAAATTACATTCTTTGATAGCTCAAATTTCTAGAAGTTTGACCTCTGGGTATATGGGGTGTTACTACCCTATGAGAAGATCTTATCTTATAGTACTATCTGTATTTCTTGAAACTTTAATGCACCGAATTAAATTTCACAGTTCTTAAAATATAATTCTAGACAGGATTCTCAGAAGATAGCAGAGTAGGTCAGAAAATTCAACACTCTCAAGATTTTCCCCCACAGGACTTCTGGGAGCCAAGATGATGGAATAAGAAATAAGTAACTCTCACTCTCCCTTAAGGACCTTTAAAAACCCAGAAAACATCACCCCAGGAAAAACCCTAGAACAGCTGAGGAAGCAGAAAGAGAGGGTGGAGTAGTCTTTTAGCCCATGAAGCTTGGGAGATTAATGGGAAAGGTCCCTCTCCCTCTGGAAGAAGGGGAGCAGTAGAGGATGGGACACAAACCAGTAAGCTAGTGGCAAGTCCCACTTCAGTAAACTAGTCGGAGGTCCTGAGCCCCAGGATGGTGGGGCAAGCAGATGCCAACACCAGGACCACACTGCTCCAGAGAGTGCCTTGGGCAAGGGTCAGGGAACCAGTACACTCCAGAAGCCAAGGCTCCCCGTGCTTCAGCACAACTCAAGGAAGCACAACTCCAGGTAGCAGGCATCCTCCAGTTGCCAGTCTCCACCCCACCCCCCACTTCCCACTTCAAGAGTGTTGCTGACCATAGCTCAGTGCCAGGTAAGCTGCCAGACCCCTACAGCTTCCAGCTGCCAGCACCTGAGGCCCCAGCACACAAAGCTAGTGGATTCCTGGACCTCTGTGCTCAAGCAGGAGAGCTCAACGTTAAAAGCCAGGAAAATAGGCAAACATCATGAGCAAAAAGCAGAAATGGATAAAGACCTATAGATTCCATAGGGGATGGGAGGATCAAGGCACAAATTCATAAAAGGACAATATTGTCAATATACGTACACGTGAAACATAAAAGGGGAATATGAACTGGTCTCAAGCCCAGAAAGCCTTCTTGGAAGAGCTCAAAGATTTTAAAAGTCAAATAAGAGAGACAGAAGAAAAATTAGGAGGGAAATGAGAGGTATGCAAAAGAGTCAATAAGCTTGGAAAAGGAAGGACAAAAATCGACTACAGAAAACAAGTGCTTAAAAAATAACTGGCCAAATATAGAAATAAGAATACTGAAGAAAACAACTCCTTAAAAAGTAAAATGGGCCAAACGGAAAAGGAGAAACAAAAGCCAACTGAAGAAAACAATTTGTTACAAATTAGAACTGGGCAAGTTAATGTTAATGACTTTATGAGACATCAAGAATCAGACAAATAAAATCAAAAGAATGAAAAAATAGTAGAAAATGTAAAATATCTCACTGAAAAAACAGATGGCCTGGAAAATAGAATCAGGAGAGATAATTTAAGAATTACCGGTCTACCTAAAGTCATGATCAAAAAAAGAGCCTGGACATTATCTTTCAAGAAATCATCAGGAAAACTGCCCTGAGGTCCTAGACCAAGAGGGTAAAACAGTCATTGAAAGAATCTACCCATCACCTCCCAAAAGATCCCAAACTGAAAACATCAAGGAACATTGTAGCCACATTCCAAAATTATCAGGGCAAGGAAAAAATACTGCAAGCAGCCGGAAAGAAATAATTTAAAATATTGTGGAACCACAGTCAAGATTATATAGGACCTTGTAGCTTCCACATTAAAAGATGGAGTACAATACTCTAGAAGGCAAACAAACTTGGATTACAACCAACTACCTAGCAAAACTGAGCATCACTTTTCAGGGGAAGAGATGAAGATTCAACGAAATAGGGGACTTCCAAATTTTCTTGATGAAAAGACGAGAGCTCCATGGAAAATTTAACCTTCAAATACAAGACTCAAGAGAGGCATAAAAAGGGAAACAGGAAAGAAAAAAACACGTTATTAATAAGGGCAAACTGTTTACATCCCTACAAGGAAAGATGACACTTGTAACTCTTGAGAACTATATTGTTATTATGACATTTAAAAGGGGAATGCACAGACAGAGAGCATGGATATAAGCTGACTTTGATGTGAAGATAAAAAATCTAACTAAGTGGTGAAAAGGGATTGTACCGGGAGAAAAGGAGGCAGCAGAAATGGGTCAATTACATCACATGAAGAGGCCCAAAGACCTATTACAGTAGACGGAAAGAAAGGAGGGAAATGAACATTGTTTGAACCTTGTTCTCATCAGATTTGGCTCAAAGAGGGAATAACATACTTAGGTATAGAAATGTAACTTACCCTATAGGAAGTGGGAGGAAAAAGGGGAAGAAAAGGGAGGGGGCTGGTAGAAGAGAGGGCAGTTTGAGGGAGAGGCGGTGGACAAAAGCAAAACTCTAATGAGAGGGAAGGGATAAAGGAGAGAAAAGCATAAACCCGGGCAGGGAGACATGGAGGGAAAGACACAGGTAATCATAACTGTGAATGTGAAGGAGATAATCTCTCCCATAAAAAAGCAGATCCTATAATATGTTGTTTACAAGAAACATATCTGAAGCAGAGGGATACACATAGAGTAAGCGTAAAAGGTTGGAGCAGAATATATTTTGCTTCAACTTCAGTAAAAAAAAACAAGCAGGTGTAGCAATCCTGATCTCAGACAAAGCAAAAGCAAAAACAGATCTAATTAAAAGAGAGAAGGAAGGAAACTACATCTGAACAAAATTACAAAACTCTTTTCACGCAAGTAAGTTCAGATCTAAATAATCAGAAAAACATCCGTTGCTCATGGATAAGCTAATACAATAAAAATGACAATTCCACCTAAACTAATTTACTTATTCAGTGCCATACCCATCAAACTACCAAAAAATTATTTTATAGAGCTAGAAAAATCAATAACAAAATTCATCTGGAAAAACAAAAGGACCAGAATATCAAGGGAATTAATGAAAAGAAATGCAAGGGAAGGTGGCCTAGCTTTACCAGATCTTAAATTGTATCATAAAGCAGCAATCATCAAAACTACTTGGTAATGGATAAGAAACAGAATAGCTTAGGATCAGTGGAATAGCTTAGGTATATTTAATAAGAATCTAACAGTCAATGACTACAGTAATCTACTATTTGATACATCCAAAGATCCCAGCTTCTGAGGTAAGAATTCACTATTTAAAAACTGTTGGAAAAACTGGAAAATACTTTGGCAGAAACTAAGTATAGACCAACATCTTACACCCTGTACATGGGTACATGATTTAGATATAAAGATTGATATTACAGGTAAACTAGGAGAGCACGAAACAGTTTACCTGTCAGATCTATGGAGAAGCGAAGAATTTGTGACCAAACAAGAGATAGAGAACATTATGAAATGCAAAATGAATTTTGATTATGTTAAATTGAAGAGTTTTTTCCACAAACAAAGCCAACGCAACCAAGATTAGAAGGGTTATAAAAATGTGCATGCCCTTTGACCTAGCAATACCACTTCTAGGACTGTATCCCAAAGAGATCATACAAATGGGAAAAAGGACCCACATATACAAAAAGATTTATAGCAGCTCTTTTTTACGGCGGCAAAGAATTGGAAATTGAGGGGATGCCTATCAGTTGGGGAATGGCTGAACAAGTTGTGGTATATGAATATAATGGAATACTGCTGTGCTATAAGAAATGATGTGCAGGCATACTTCAGAAAAACCTGGAGACTTCTATGAGATGATACTGAGGGAAGTGAGCAGATCCAGGATAACATTACACACAATAGCCACATCGTACAATTACTGAGTTTTATACACTTAGCTAGCCTCAACCACGCAAAGACCTAAAACTCCAAAACACTCAGGATGGAAAATTCCATCCACATCCAGAGAAAGAAATACAGAGTCTGAATGCAGATCAAAGCAGACTATTTGCTCTTTTCTGTTTTGTTTTTTCTTTTTCATGGTTCCTTCCATTCACTCTAATTCTTCTATACAACATGACTAATGTGAAAATATATTTAATAAGAATCTATATGTACAGCCTATATTAGATTGCACGCTGTCTTGGGGAGGAGAGAAGGGAGAGAAACAGAGAAAATTTTAAACTTACAGAAGTGAATGTAAAAAAAAATAATTTTTTTTAAAAAAGAATACCTTAAAGGACCAAGCTAAAAACAATAGTATTGTGCTATAAGAAATGATGAGCAGCTGCATGTAAAAAAACCTGGAAAGACTCGTATGAACTGATGCAGAATGAAGCACCAACAAGAGAACATTATAAACAGTAACAGTCACACTGTGTGACGACTGACTTTGACATTTGACAGACTTGGCTCTTCTCGGCAATTCAAGGACCTAAGACAATTCCAAAAGATTCATGATGGAAAATGCTATTCATATCCAGGGCAAGAACTTTGGAGTCTGAATGCAAATGGAAATATACTATTTGCTCTCCTTTTCTTTTGTTATTTTGTTTTCTTTCCTCTTTCTCATAATTCCTCCCATTAGTTCTAATTCTTCTTTAATTAAAGTGAAAACAAAATAAATTTAATGCGAATGTATCATTGCATGCTGTTTGGGAGAGGAGGGGAAAGAAGGGGAAAAATTTAAAATTCAAAATCTTATGGAAGCGAATGCTGAAAACTAAAAATAAATAAATTCTATTTATAAAAAATATCTTCCCCAACAAAAGATGAAATAGTCTCAGGGCAAACAAAGTACATAGGAAGATAAATAAGAATAGGGGCACAACAGCCTCCTCCTGGGACAATCTGAGAGGACCAGAGGAAAAATCCCAGGATGACCTTGAAATGCTTCTAACTTCATGCCCCATCCCCACTGACATGAGCGTGAAGAGTAAACACTTCCAGAAAGCCCCATGTCCTGGGCTTAGCTGGTTGGCGAGGCCGCTTGGGCCACAACCACCCAGACTCTTAGACCCAACAGGGACCAATGACACTGCTGAGGAGGAATGCCAGACTCATCTGTGCTGACCTACAGCTCGGGGCGGGGCACAAGGACCAGCACACCCCTGGCTATGACCACTTACAGAAGGCTAGAGGGGAAAACTGAAGGTCTGGGGCAAGAGGCACCATCCCCCACATCCCCCCCCACATCCCACCCCACAAGGCTACAGGACTAGAGATGATTACAAAAATTAAGCTATTACTACAAAGAAATGCGCAGCAAGGGAGAAAGAATCCAACCATAGAAAGTTATTATGGGGATAGAGAAGACTGGGGTTCATCTTCACAGGAGGATACTGAAGCAAGAACCCTCTTCTCCCCCAAAAGGTAATGTCAAATGGTCACCTGCCCAAAAAGAATTTATATAAGAACTTAAAAAGACCATCAAAATCAAATGAGAGAGACTGAGGAAAAACTAAAAAAACAACAAAAAGGAACAATCCAAGAAAAACAAGATTATGAAAAGAAAGTCAACAACAGAAAAGGAGATCCAGAATCTTAAGAAAATGACACCTTGAAAATTAGAACTGGGCAAGGCGAAGCCAGCAAAGTTATGAGATCAAGAAATAATTAAAATACAAAAGAATGAAAAAATAAAAGAGAAAGTGAAAAACCTTATAAGAAAAACAACTGATCTGGAGAACAGATCAAGAAGAGAAAACTTAAAGGGGGATACAGAAGGGTATTTAGATCATTGGGAGTGGGAAGACGAGGGAGGGCTCTCTAGAGGAGACGGTAAGGGAATAGATTACAGAGGGTTAGAGCAGGGTGTTTAGATTTATGGGAATGGAAGGATAGGGGAAGGATCCTTGGAGGAAGGGCTAGGGAGCTGGTGGAAGTAAAGCAGAAGACTCAGGAGGGAGAAGAAATAAGAGATAAGCACAAACATAAAAACAAGGATCAGGAGGAGAATTTGTTAGGGAAAGTGTGTGTGTGTGTGTGTGTCTACATACAAATATATTCATACTTAACTGTAGCCTTCTGCAAGGGGAGGGGAAGGGGAAAAAGCAAAGTAAAAACTGCACAACAGAGAACAAAAGAAAACCTGCAAGGAACCAAAAACAAAAAGGACAGCTCTCAGTGCAGTTTATCATACAGACGTCCTTGAAATGAAAATTCACCCCTGCGTATTCTAGATCCTCTCTTATGTTCTGCTACGCACATGATATACTTTTTTTCTGTTCTATGTATTTAAATTTCAACACAAGTTTATAATACTTTTTTTCTTTTCTCTATTCTGTATTTGAGTTCTGGTGTGTGAGTCTAACAACAACATTAAGTATAAAAAAATTACTTCAAAAATTCACTCCAAAAGACAAATCTCTCTCAGGACTCGGCATAGTCTGTGTAGGTACACAAAGCAAACACATGGTGGACGATGAAGGGGAACACAGAACGTGTGCTGCTGGCCTAGAACTGTGCATTCTCCGTTGTTCAAAAAGTGCCTATTAGGCATCTGATTACACAGCCCTACGTATTGTGGAAAAGATAATGCATAAAGACCTTCAAATGCTCCTAGTTTCATGCCCCATCCCCACCGACGTAAGTGCTCAAATTAAGTGATTTGATCTTACTGCTGCCAGATACCAAAGATCAGGTCACAAGGGCTCCCTAAGAAAAAGTGGTTTTGTATTTGGAGTTTTTTCCTGACATTGACTGAGCAGGGCTAAGGAACCTACTTTCAATTCACATTCTGAAAAGAAGCTGAAATGATAATAGGATGTTACATTTGTCGTTTAAAATAATATAGAGAAGCAGTTTTTGGATTTACTTCTGAAATGCTGAAAACATTCATCATCTGACCTTTACACTTCTTTTGCACGACAGCAATCTGCCAAAAGGACAAGCTGTATTTGGTGTTAAAGATACAAACAGGACAATATAAAGAGTTTGTTAACTGATTTTAGAACTTTATATAGTTTTCACTGAAAAAAATAATAGAAGATTGTTCTGTGTAAAACCTAGATGCCTAAATATCTAATTCACCAATTACCACGTATAAAAAAGGTTTGTCTTTTAATTTTTAAAAAATCTACAAGTTTTTTTAAGACCAGGATAAAGTATTATTTCAATACCTGTGAATTTCTGACTTTTTCCAGATGACTTTTTTAATCCCCAAATCCACGTAAGACTCAGCAAGGTCTACATCCAACTCCTCATCTAGGTCATTTGGAAACACTCCCAGTTTTGCAGCAGATTCATAGAGAGAAATTTCCTCTTTCAGTTCTGCTAATTCTTCCTAGAGTACAAACATCATAGAGCATTACTTTGGTGGGTGTCCACAAGACACAAATGACTAATGTATATGCATCTAGTGTGGATACATCTCATTCTTGCTAAGAACCTACATGGGTCAATATGACTGAGTAAATGGGAAGCAGATTATTCACTTTGCATGTAATTAGCATGCAGTCTCCCCTCATGGACCAGGACCTTAAAAGCTGGTGTAAAGTCTCCTCCAATGACTCTCCTCTTTGCTGCTAGCAGCCCTGGACTTCTGGGGAAACTGTCCGTAGGAAAACAGGCCTGAGGAGAGGGTTCAGCTACAGCCAACCTGACTTCAAACCAGCAAAGACTGCTGCTGTTGGCAACAATGACAACAACAGCCGACGCGATCACAAAGGGCAGCTTCCCTGGCCATGAGAGCATTAAAGGCAGCCAGCCAGATGCACCTGAACTGCACAAATCATCCATCACAGTATCTTTGTGTGCTAAAACATCAAATAGGAATAATCCTTCCATATGCCACCTTGGCTTAAATCTAGTCTTGTCTGAAAGGATTATGCACTGATAGCTCATATAATATACTTAAGATAAAGGAATGCTTCCACAGGTCAAAGTTCTGAAGACAATGGAATCTCCAAAAAGACTTCTAATACAGCCCCCCTCCCCAATCCTGACAGAGCTTTTATAGTACAATCTACAGGGGATACTGTGAACTACAATATAGTTCCATGGAGGGATCCCCATTAGTTAAGCAGTTAGGTGTATGGAGGTCACTAAGGGGGGAGTGATGGAAAGAACTGGAGCCAATTTCTCAGCAAGGCTGAAGACATAGTGGAAAACAAGCATACTGAGTCCAGAGTTGTCCTGGGACCCCAAGACTAGTAATGAACAGAAGGTGAATAAATGTAAATTCTTTGTGAAAGGGGACTGGCTCTCCTTTCATTTATGTATCTGTATTGCCTTGCACATAATGAGTTTAATAAATGGTTGAATTAAACCCATTCATCCCATTACTACTGAGAAAACCCAAGTATCAAAAGGCCATACCACTTTTACTTCACCCCACCTCCACCCTCAAGACACATATCCCCTGCTCAGAACAAGGGCTATAGGCCCCTAGTCAAACTGTACACCTAAATAATTTGGACATCAGAGCTACCCACCAGTTTCTCCCACAAGCCCATATTCTACAGGAGAAGCCTCTATTGGATTACTTATCTACTTTTCCCAAGTGGACACACTCACCTGTAAAGCCTTGTTCATGTTGTCACTCAGAGCATGGGCACTCTGGGCTTGTTGGAGCTGAATCCTTAACTGGTTTATCTCTTGTATTGATCCTATACAAATAAAAACATTAGAAGACACTTAAAACCCCCTAAATGTAAAAACACAAATCACCTCTGGACTACCTACAAATGAACTTCAATTCAGTTTATTACCATCAGATTTTTATCCATGGACTATACAATAAACGCAATGGGACCCAGGAAGATAGCTGCGATAGGAACATGTGGTATTGGCAACCACAGTCCTCTGCCAAAGGAGTTGGGTTAGCTTTTCCTAAGACTGCCCCATGCAGATTATCCTCAAGATTTGACTGGCCCAGGGAACCAGTTTGATAAGGTTTTGATAAGGTTTCACAATTACCTAAGGGTATAAAGGGTATAAAAGAAACCTGCCCATATGAAATTGGGGCCCTTCTAAATGGGCAGATAGCCCATAACTGCCTGATTCATCACATACTGTTCTGCTGACTGCTTGTATTTTTAGACACTAGGGAGGCTTCAGCATCTCTGTAGAGAAATGAGAGGGGTCGCTGTTTACCTGAACCAAGTTTTATCCACTTGCTGAACAGCCTTCTTTTGTAAACTGTGGAATGACAAGGATGCCATTTTCCTTTCCTAAACTCCCAGGAGTCAGCTCTGACTTAGGGAATATCATAATGAACGTAAAGGACATTAACCTAGAAATCAAGAGGCAGGTTCTCCTCTCACCCCCGACACTACTACAACACTAGGTCAATTGCTTCACCTCTAAGCTTGTTTGGAGCAGATCATTTCCTCATCTGTAAAATGAAGGACATGACTGCTAAAGCCCTTTCCAGGTCATGAGAACTTAACTTTGGAAGCGAATAATTAAACTGCTCTAAGCTTTGCTGTCTCTTTGTATATGACTGGGAAAACCAATGAAATGGGAGAGGCCACATGTCCCATGAGCCCTGCTAGAGCAGTGCCTACAAATAACTGGGAGAGAGGGAGAGTGGTAGAAATAAGAAGGATAATATGCTCAAAATAACAATAACAACGTACTCAGTATTCCTCTAATTCAAACAAAAAGGCTAAGGAACACCACAGACCCCTCGCCCACAACCCAAAGAGCAGTCCTGGCTTCTTCTCCTTCTCCTTTCACCAGATACCCTTCTATTCACTTTTCCTCCCCCACCCCACTGATGACAGATACATATACTATGATACGAAAGGATCTAGAGCACTAGAAAAGCAGTCAGGCAAAATGCCACTGTCTGACGTAGACAAGTTACTTCTTCACTAAAACTCTCCAAACCTGGTTTTGAAATTGTAAAACCAGGAGGCTCAATGAGATGATCTCTAAGGTCTCTTCAGGTTCTAGCAATCTATGAATTTACCAACCTAAATATTTATAGAATTAGAAACTCACTTTTACATAACTCATGTCTTTCTGAAAGATCATATTTAAGTAAGAAATTTTATAAAACTACGGCCCAAGGAAACTCTAGTAAAACCCTAAATTATGAAATCCTTTAAAATAAAACAAGCATTTGGTAAATACATATTTTCATGTATTAAATTTGTTTCAGTTTTGGAGGATACTAATTTTGTCTGAAGCAGAAGAGAGTGGCTCACCTGTTTCTAACAAAGCAGCGCACTGCTTTTGACTCTCCTCCAGATTCTTTGTTAACCTATTGATGATTTCTGTTTTTTCTATCTTGTTTTCTTCCTGCGATCTTTCTATTTGTTTCACGTGATCTCGTAGACGACAACAAATGTCTTTCTGAATGGAAAAGATTTTCCAGAAGTCATTTACCTCTTAATAATTAAATATTAAAGTAAAAATACTAAAGCACCTAAGTCAAAATTCAATAGTCAAAATGGATGCAAGAAACCCTGCTTTCTTATAATGCAACTAAAATACGACAACGTATGAATACAAGTGAAAGCTACATTCAAAATAATCATCAAATAGAACATTTAAGAGGCTGCACCTCGGCACCGTGTGGGGTTCGAGCAGTCAGGTTTAGAGTTTAAAACAATACTCACACAAATACCATAAGCACGTGCAAGAAAATAGAATGACATAAAATGAAGCATTTAACATTAACAAAGATGTAAAAATACTTTTTTGAGGGAGTATAAGGAAAGCAGACCCAGACCCTGTAAGATGAGATGAATGTTGAAAATTATCTTTACATGGACCTGACAAAAAGGAATTGAAATACTATTCAGAAAAAAATTAAAATGTAAATTCCCTGGTCTAAAAAGTGAAAAGGTATTGTTTGTTGTGGGACATTTGGAAAACAGAGTAGAAACTTAAAAACCTACTTAAAGTCAGAGAAAAAAGTGGTATTGTTAACTTGCAGTCTCCACCAACATCTGTGGAGGAATAAGTGGCAGAATATCTTTTGGAGCATCACTGGTGATCTCATGTAGTCTGAGAGAGGGCAGGGGGAAGTCACAGGTTGGTATCAAGTCTAGGAAAGGTAATGTGTTTAGACATAGTTCCAGAAATTTTTAGTGAAAGGGCAGAGAAAGCAATGAGAACTACAAGTGGAAGAACACACAAAGGATTCACTGCTGCCACACCTCCATGTAGCTCCTCCTTGGGCTATTTCCCAGTGAACTCTGGATAAAATACCTGTGCAGTAGATACTAAAAGTGCATGTCCCTTTAAGAACTAACCACTGCCTAATCCTGCCCTGAATCACCTACTTAGCATATCTGACAAGTTTTATTATAGAATATCCTATATAAACTTTGCCTATACCCTTTTCAAATCGCAGGTTCCCTAAGAACTCTTGTCTGTTGAAAAGCGTAACAATAAATCTTTACCACCTTGACTTCAAGAATGCTTGAGCCCACAAATTGATTCCAGACAACCTTCCACTGTACTCAGGTCTTTGGGGAGGGTCTCAGAAATCCCCCCTCTTTTTCCAACCCTTGTCATATTTTTGGTACCCAATGTGGGACACAGTCTGAGGTCTCACGTACTTTCCAAGTCAAGGTAAGTTTCCCCTCTCTTCCCCTCTTCCCTAAAATTCTCCTTTCCCTTAAGTTTCCCAAGCTTCCCCCTTCTCCTTGTCCTGTAATGAGTTTCTCCCCTTAAGCACCTAGGAAGGCTTACAAGGGTGTTGGGTGGAACATGCAACAGACTCTGGCACAATTACCTCCTAACAAAGGATGCCTTGTTTTGGGAACGTGTGGTTTTTCCACTCCTTGTTTCAGGATGCTGATGGAGTGGGGGAAAACTACAGGAGCTCTATTGGTACCCCTCCCTTCCCATCTACACCCATCATCTCTAAGGCTTACAGACAAAAAGGATGGGCCAAAGCCCCCTGAGATTCACCCTAGGATGTCTTTTAGACAACTGGGGAAAACTTGGTCTCTCCAAGACCTCAAAATGCATCTTACCTGGCCTCCATTACAGTCTGGAGAGCCGAGCAAAAATATCTGGTGTGTGCAGATTTCTGACAATCCTCTCTGAGCTTTGGATTCTTCCTTTCATTATCCCTGTGTGTGTGTGTGTGTGTGTGTGTGTGTGTGTGTCTGTGTCTGTGTCTGCGTGAATGAATGTCTATATGTAATCTGACATTTTGTAAGGTTGAAAATACAGCCAGCCAGCAAGAGCAGCAAAGGGTTGCAGTATGAACGTCCTTGGAATGCCACTTTCTCTTTATCTCCCTCTTCTCCCTCCCTACCTGCAGCAGTCTCAGAGGAGCGGGTGGATGCGAGAGAGAAAGAGAGAGAAAAATATTTTATTGTTTAGTTTATATGATTGGTGAAGGCAGTGTCAGGTCAGAAATAGAAAGAACTAAGATACATGCAGTTTTAAAGGGCTTTAATCTAAGTCCACCAGAGGGATAAGTAGAAGGAAAGGCAAGAAAGTTTAAGCATGCAGGAAGAAGAGGAGCATGAGTAGAAAGCGTAAGGAAAGGTATAATCTATCTGCACAAATTGTGTGAAGAGAAGGTTTGAAAGTAAAAAGGTCTGGAAATTTTTGGAAAATTGTTCCTAAAAATTCTCCTTCTACCTTCTAACTTTGACCAAGTTGTGAAGGCAGAGGGAAACAAGAAAGGCAGACTGACTAGTTGTGAATCACTCCATGCCTCATAAAAGAGAAAGGTTTCTGTGTACCAGGACATGATCAAAAGGCAACTGAATTCATTCTGATCTTATTTTAAGTGAAATGTGTCACTCCTGATTTGATGTTCAAGACAGGTCAGAATTTATTATACTATTTGGCACGAAGGAAAATTGGGAAAATGCATAGATCTGAAAAAAGAGACACCTCAGAGACAAAGCTTAGAGCTCTCTAGTACGGGGGAGAAAGGGACTAGGCACCATGGGATCTTTTTCCAGAGTCCCATTCACCTTGACTGGCAGATTCACAGCTCTCACTTTCAAAGAAGTTTTTAAGGAGTGGACACTGAAGTAAAGTTTACCTGAGTAAAAGTTGGAATCGTTAAGATCTTTCACCTTGTTGCCCTGACTCTGACCACTGAGCTAGGACTGCAATGAACAGTTAGAACAGCTAAAATCATTTTAGCAGATTCTGTTAACTCCTCACATCCCAGATCAGATTAAGGGAAGAGAGTGCTGAAGAATGGTAGAGAATTTGAGCTACCTTTCCTCAAATGGCAAAAGGAAGGAAGGGGAAGGCATAGCAGCTATATCAAGGGCCCCACTAACAACAGCCCTGGGCCCCTGGGCACTCTGAAGCCCACCCATTTAGGCAAGAACAGGAACCTCTCCTCTCAAATCCCCAGTCCTTGCTCCCACACCACACTTGGAGCTTCTGCTCCAAGTTCCCTGAAGTTGAACAATTCCTATCAGGAAGCTCATAGGTTCCTCAAGGACCCTCTCTCCTCCTTGTCCACCAAATTCCCCTCCTTAAGGGCCCCCCACAACCTTTAATTCAGGTGCTGGACTCCAACAACCTCCCAGCACTCCCCAGTCCTTAGTCCCTCTTCCTCCTCCCTTCCCAAATCCCTGACTCGACCACCCCTACAATCAGGTAACAATGGGGAGAAGAACAGATGGGCCAGGGCAGTAAAAGGTCAGAAGCCAACAAGCCTTCGAATTTGGTAAGCCCAATCTTCTATCAATAATTTTTATATGTGATGGTTTGGAAATGCAATTAATGTCAACTGAAATGTACTGTTTGTGTTATTATTGTATTTCTAAATTGTAGTAAAATTCTCTTATGTTGTAAAAATTGAGTGACCATTGTGAGGCAGAAATGGTGTTAGATAAAGTAATTTTTAACATGAATGTTTTTTGAAACTAAAAGATGCTGGAAAAATTCTGTAAAATCAGTGATGTCACTTTATCAGTCCTGCTAACCCTGTCTAATAATGTTTTATAACTGCCATTTAGAAAACCAGACATTTCCACCTTTGCCTATAGTTCAAGAGGAGGTTACAGCTAAAACAATTTGGCTATCACTTATGAAAGTTGTAAGATTGTTAACTAAGTTATTTAGTTACTATTAGGGGTTACTGTTTTAATGTCAAAACCTAAAACTGTTAATTGATTACTGCATATGGAAAGGAGGGAATTGGGTAAAAACTTTATTTCGATTGGGTTCTGCCCATTCAGAAGAGTCCTCCTGTATGTATAGAGGTTGGCAGGGAGGGGCACCATTATCAGCCCCTCTATGGGGTCCATGTCTATTCCCCTTATTTGTAAAACTTGCCAAGGCCCCTGGAAACCATCTGTGTGGGCAAGGTCATCAGCTCCAGGAAAAGATCTTGTTTGGGTTATGGAGTTCCTAAACAATGAATTTGGCTTCCTCAGAAACTGCAAGTTTATATACAATAGATAGAAAGGATTTCTAACAATTGGCTTTTACACCAGGACAAATTAGAGAAAGAATCTTTTATGTGTGTCAGTCCTGGTAAAAATTTTTATTGCTTATTGTAACTCCACAAGAATAAAAATAACTGTATCTTGCTCTAAGCTGTGATTGGTGAAACTTGTTGTTTAAGGTAAAAGACACTTGGGACCATAACTAATTTTGTTTTGAGTTTGAATTTGGGTATAGTTGTTTGTTTTAAATCAGTGTCTGAGAGAAATGCCACAAACTACTGAGAGGGAATGTGAACCTGTACTATTAACAGGTGGAGATCTGCATCTGGGAACAGGACAAGGAGACAAACCTAGCCCCAATCTAGGATGGGAGCCTCCTGACTCAGTTTCCCCATTGTGTTCCTTTGAAAAGGAATGTTTCCCACTTGACTCTTCCTGAGTTGGCTATGATGCAGAATAGATATTTCATGATTAGAGAATTTTGACTCTTAATCTGAATTCAAACAGAGCAAAGGATGTTTTATCCTGTCATATTTGGTATGTCACATGTCCCTGTTTTTTTTCCTTCTATAGAAAATTTCTATGATCAAGAGCAGCTGGTCAGTAAAACATATGAGCCCTTTTGAGTAATCTTCCTGGGAAATCTAATATTACTTTTATCTAGAATTAGACATGTGCGGAAATTTATGTAAATTATTTAAAAGTCACCTTAATATATTCCCATTGTTTAAAAGGATTCTAAAAGCAGTAGCTTTTAAAAGCAAAGATTGTGATCTCTTACTGTTGCCAATGCGAGATTCCATTACAACACCTTTTTGACTGAAGCATTTTGTGATATCTAGGAATTCTGCAATAACTAAGAATTTAATTTGTTAAAATACTTTGGGAATTTATGCTACTTAAGGACATTTTACAGCAACTCAGTTTTAATGAATTTCAATTTTAAAGGTTTATTTTTTGCTTTAATGTCAAAAGAGAGCTATCATTTTAAAAGTTTTCAAATAATTTTTTTTATAAAAGTTTAGTGACAACACTGGGATAAATTTTAAACTGTTTTAAAAGAAAAAGAAATACTTTTAGAAAAAATATTTTAAAAATCTCTTGTGTGATTTTTATAAGGCTTACTAAATTTTCATTTGCAAGATAATTTATTGCTAAATTAATGTAATGAGTTAAAAAGGAGAGATCTTGCTATTTCGATCTGAATTTGTAGTCATTCCATGGCCTAACCAAGAGTTAAAATGGTGTTTGAAGTTATCATAACTAAAAGATTTAATTTGTGAAGTATCTCTTTCTTCCAGAGTGAATACAATTGGAGAAGGATAAACAAGTTTGTGAGTCAGGAACCTTTTTTGTTTCAGGCAGTACAGCCATGTTAGTGAAGAATAATAACTTACGAGCTATTTTGTTTGTGGTAGAAATATAAAGGAAAGTGAAGTAGTCTTGAATAATGGATTCAAAAGATTTGGAAAGAGAAAGCCTTGATCAAAAATATGGAAGGCAGATAAGAAGGTGTGGAGACAAATGGGGGTCATCCAAGTCTCTCTTGTCCCTGGATAGTATGTTGAGAGGGTATGTAGAAGTTTGACAGTATTCTCATACCCACACCACTTCTGGTCAATTTTCCTCCTACTCTTTTCTGACCCTTGTTTGCTTAATCTCCTTGCCAGATTTGTCTCTTCTAAGCTCAGTGCCCTTCACTTGCAGATGACAACTCAAGCTGGGTACCAAATGCTATCGAGACGATGACCCATCACCCCCTGGACTTAGTGTCAGGTCAAGTTCCTGACACTGGCTACAGACCGAACTCCTTGAATGGCAGAACCCTATCAGGAAGAAACACCTCTACATCCATGCTCAGCATGAAGCAGTTTCAGAAACGGAGATCTTCATCCCTTATCTCAATTCCCTTATCCTAATTCTAAAACCACACCCCCACATAGCCTTGCCTTAGGCTATTTCCCAATGAACTCTGGGCAAAACACCCGGGTAGTAGATGCTAAAAGTGCAAGTTCTTTTAAGAACTAACCACTCCTGAATCTTTCCCCAGTCCTGCCCTGATTCACCTACTTAGCATATTTGACACATATTTTACTACAGAATATCGTATATAAACTTTACCTGTACCCTTTTCAAATTGCAAGCTCCCTAAGAACTCTGGTCTGCTGAAAAGCATAACAATAAATCTTTAACACCTTGACTTCAAGAATGCTTGAGCCCATGAACTGATTCCAGACAACCTTCCCCTACACTCAGGTCTTTAGGGGGTGGTCTCAGGATCCGCCCCCTTCCTTGTCAGTATCTACAGAAATCTGGGAGTCATTTGAATAGAAATGATAATCTGAACCCATAAATTGATGAGGTCACCAAATGAGAACGTGGGAGAGAATAGGGTCCAGGACAAAGAGGGACCACCCAGGGCTGACAATGTGATATGGATGAGCAAAGGAAATTGAGGAGTGAAACAAGCCAGATCAGAAAAATAAAAGCACTATCAGGTAAACCCAGAAAGAGAAAGAGGAGAAAAGTAGTCAGTATGTCAAATGCTTCAAGGGAGGTCCAAAAGAATGAAGACTGAAGAGCCAGATTTGGGTATTAAGGGACATCAGTTTGGAGAGCTGTTTCAATTGGGTGATGAAACTGAAAAGTATTATAAAAGTTTGAGGATACAGGAGCAGGTATATCACATTCACAAAAGTTTATGAAGAAATGTTGAAAGTATGAAAGAAATGTTGCAGCTGAGTACGTAAGTGGAGTCAATTCTACACAGGGTCTGCGCAGGCTATGTCTAGAGTGTCCTTATTTTGGTTCTCCAGGATTTCACTGTTCTTTGGCAATTCCTTCAGATATCAAGAGAAGAACTGACAATAAAACAGCTAAAGTATTAAATACCAAAAGAAATGAATTGTCTTTGTTCTGTGGGAGAAGCAGCAAGGTGACTAGTTTGGCTATTATAAAGTTTATGTATAATAAACCTATAAAAGCACTCATGGAATCAAATGCTCAACAGAGTAGTTTACAAATCAGGCTGATGCATTTAAAAATGTTTACTAATCAATCCATTCTACTCATTAAAACAAGACAATTTTATTCCTGGAGTTAGGGTTTTTAATTCTATTTTATGAATCTGAATGCAATAGAACTATATTTCTTTTAAACTGTTACAATTCAGACTTTTTATTAATGTTAGGCATTCAATCTGGTTATTATGAGATTAAGTGCACAACAATGAGGTATTTCTGCATTCAATTTTAAAATTAGGTACAGTTAAAGAAAAAAGGGAGTAAGAGAAAGCATCCTACTGTTAGGAAGCTAACACTGTAAAAATTGAATAATGTAGTCCACAGTCAAAATATTAGGTAAACAACTTTGGGATGACTGTCTATGACTCTTAATTATATATTAGCATTTCTTTCAATTAGTGCAAAAAAGAAGAGCTTATATGCAATTTTAACTTATACTTGACATACTTTTCTCTGATAGGACAAATCTATAGAATAGCTATGAAAAGATAAAACAGTAGCATTATTGCGTTCAGTTGTGTCTGACTTCTATCTGACTCCATGGACTTTTGTCCATGGAGTTTTCTTGGCAAAAATACTGGAGTAATTTGCCATTTCCCTCCCTACTATGTCCCTATTTTACAGATAAGGCATTTTACAGATGAGGCAAACAGGGGTTAAGTGACTTACATAAAATGACAAAGTTACTAAGTGTCTGAGGCCCCATTTGAACTCAGATCTTCTGACTCCAAACTCAGTGCTCTGTCCATTGCATCGCCTAGCTGACCCAATAGTACAAGTCATAATAAAATCTGTCCTAAATAAGTATATAGGCATTAGTAATTCTATTCACTGGAATGAAATGAGTATTTGTTTCCCTTAGTTACTCGACTATAAAGGTGGAGACACTTTAAATGAATTACCTGAAGCTAGAAAGCTGTGTTCCGTTGGAAATAATATTAATTAAGAAAACAGCAACAACAATTTCAAAGCTATATATTATGGTATATAACATATATACACTTGGGATCTCAATTCTCCCCTATTTTGTGTACAGTATTTTCCTCAAAACTTCTAGTGACAATAATTCATCATCTGCACATATGCAAAGCTGCCCTCATATGAGCATGAATACACAAATTGTACAACTTTCTGCTGAGAATAGTATGAATCTTCAAGCCCTCAAAAGAAATACCTGGACAACTAAACTGGTTTAGCTTCTTTCATTCAGGTGTTTCTCAAAAATGCCACCAAACAACTCTCAAATGCTTAAAGAGGCAGCAATAAGAAACTTACGGAGTCAGCTTTCACTAAAGCTGGGTATGCACACCTCCCAAACATAGGGAATTCTGAAAATTTGTCCTCTCCCTACTCAAACATACAAGTTTTTGACTCAGATTCTCAAAGGAGTGAATGCATATTCTCTGCTTTTCAAATGATTTTTTTTTCAAATTTCAAATTAAGTTACAAGGATTAGTGACTAACTACAAAACACTAAGCACAGATACACCTTTATTTATTACTTGGTCTTCTGAAATCATTCAAACCTGCTCTTGAAGTACAGCATTCGTGGCATCCAGATTCTTCTGTAAAGTTGTCACTTGGTCTTCATATTTCTTTCTGAGGCATAAAACAATATTTTCATGCTGCTCTTTAGTTCGCTGTAGAGAGTCAGATTGATGAAGCTCTAATAGTTGCTGTCTTAGGTTTTCCATGGCCACCTCACTCACTCTAGTTTTCTTAATCATCTAAAAAATCACACAAAACCATACACTAAATTCAGATTTATAATTTTATATTTCAATGATTTCAAACACTAGACCTTCTTAAGTACTGAAAGTCACAAACATGTTTTTAGTACAACAGAACAGCTCTCTGAATGAGAGTCAAACAGTCTTCCCAGCCAGGATGCTCTCAATAGACTTCATCAAAGATCTAGAATAAAGAGGCAGGCAACACCTCCCTGTGATTGGGTTGTGGCTCCCTAAAACTCTTCTGATTGAGACTCCCAGGCCCAAAGGCACTTGAGGGCTACCATCAGGTCAAAGTAGGGTGCGTACTACACTGTGGCAGCATAGAGAACTTGCCATGACCCTGTTCTCAACATGACCACTTTGTTAAGGTAGCAGGGAGACAGGTGGGCTCCCCATGGCAAGCCAATTGTTGGACTAATCCACACTGTCACTGGTTACTTGTCAGAAAATAATGAAGTTTTATTTTAAAAGTTACAACCACATTTTGGGGCTGTTCTCATTAACGTACTTCATCTTGCAAATCAGTAATCTTATTGTTGTAGCCAGCACGGTAATAATTTAATCAACAATACAAACTGCAGAGTTATTAATTAATAAGTAATACATTTGGCAAGTACCCCAAAGAGATCACATCAAAAAAGAAAGGCTCTGTATGCCAAAATACTAGTAACAGCAGTTTTTGTGATAGCAAAAAGAAATCTTGGTGTCTAGCACAGTACCTGGTACACAGTTGGCAATTAATAAATGCTTGCTTACTTAAACAAAGCAGATGTCTGATGATCAGGGCTAAACACATCGTGGTGCATCAACACAAAGGAATATTACTATGCTGTAAGAACCAGTGGATGGAAGGAACACAGAAAAGGAAGTAAAGACTGACATTAACAGATGAAAAGTGAACAGGTCAGCAGAGTCAAGAAAACATATAGACACAATGACCACAAGAATGTAAATGGAAAGAACAACCCCAAAAGGTGGAAGATACCTGTTGCAAAATTACAAGTAAAAATGACAAGAAAAACCTATTTTTTTTAAAGAAATGTTGTAAAAGTGGGGTCCCAAAGAAGAGACAAGAGATCTCTCCCAATTCTTTTGCAGATGTGGGGTACAGTACACAAGTGAGGAACAATGACAGAAACTTTTTTTTGTGACTGATTTTGTGGATTTTTTTCTCTCCTTCGTGTTTTTCTACTTTTATTTCTTTAAAAAAAATTTGTTATAAGGGGTAGGTTCTCTGAGAGCAGCTAGGGGTGAGAGATAAAGGAGGAAATCTGGATAACGAAAAAATAAAAGATGGCAATAAAAATCTATTTTTTCAAAGATTAGCACCAGCGAGAATGTTCAAAATAATGTGACACAGGCTAAAAGAACACTCCTAAAAATATTTTGAGTGATATAAGCATCATTCAAATACATTTATATAATCTCAAAGTGACTACAAGGGAACAATTTTTTTTAATTAGATATGATGTGGTCAAAGGAGATCTAGGTCCTAGTTTTACATTTCCTGGACAATAAATTACAACCTCTTCAGGGTAAGTTTTCCATGTCTATAAAATAAGGCAACTGGATTAAATTAGACCTTTGAAGTCACTTCCCAAATTTCAATTTGAAAATTTTAGAATTTTTTAAAAGTCCTATCTTAACTTACTCATTATGAGGAATATCAACTACAAATTTGATTAGCCTAAACAACCATCCCTTGACAATGACATATTATAGGATTCTGCTGGGCTTTTTTTTAATAAAGGAGATTTCAAAGCAACAGAGAGCATGCTAAAATAATATTGCTTTGATATTTTGCATAGCTAGATTGTGTTCTAAACCCACAATTACTACAAAGAAATCTCTCTACTATCTTAGAGGAGAGTGGAGGGAGAAAAGAAAGGAAAAGTTGGCATTTTAAGCATTGGGACCTATGGCTTCCCTGATATAGAGAGCACTAGGATAAAGAAACTCTAGTTCTCAAGTCATGGTGCAACAGTGCCTCTCATTTAAAGAAAATATATTTTACTTTTTCGGATTAATAATTTATTTTCCCTTCTTTTCCTCTTTTTCCCTTCCCCAACCATAGAAATTAAAAAAAAAAGAACTCCTCATAATACACAGTCAAGCAAAACCTCCATTGGCCATTACCAAAAGTATGCCTATCTCCTTCTACATTTGCAATCTATTACTTCTCTGGGAGAAGATGGTTCATCTTCAGTCATCTAACAGCATGGTTTGTGGTTACACTGATTAGACCTAGCACTGAAATCTTCTTCATAATGTTGACACTGTATAAATGGTTCTCCTAAGTTCCGCTTGCTTCATTCTGCATTAGTGCACAGCAGTCTTCCCAGTTTCCTCTCAAACTGTCCATTTTGGCATATCTCATAGCACAACATTGTGCTACATTAATGGACTATAATTTGCTATAACAGGTAGGCAGCTGCTGAGTTTCCAATTTTTTGCTATTACAAAAAGAGCTATGAATATTCACTGTATCTATTAGCCCTCTTTATGAACTTTGCTGCCTCTGAAAAGCTGTTAGCTAATTGACCTATTTTAATCATTTTTCAGGAGCAAAATGCTTTAAAATGCTATCAGGATCTTGAAAATATTCCTAAAAACTAGTAACACATTAAACACTTCAGTATTAACAGTTTGTTATTAGAATAGCTAGAGAGTAAAGAATCTCAGAAAAATGAATTTGCAGAAAAACTGACTTGCACTTCTCAAAGACAGACATTTTAAATGCTATATTTTTCCAAAGCCCTGTCAGATAAAAATATATAATGCCACAAAAATAAGTCGCTGTCCAAATTAAGACTGTAATTCGGTTAAACAAGTATTGAGTACTTCTTACATGTTTCTTATGTGGGAGTTACAAAAATAGGAGAGTGCATATACACAGAAAATGACTATTTAAAGAATCAAGACATTACATATTTAAGTCTCAAAGTCTGAGACAATAGTCCTGCTCAGATACCTCATTCCATAATAACAAAGATATCAGTAACGGAGTTTTGCAGACTACCCCAGTAAAACCCCAAACCTAGCAGGTCCAACCACAATGGAAAGACAGGCTTTGGCCTTAGCATAGGCCCTGGCACATAATAAGCACTTAACATTTGAGTGAGGAATCTACTAAACAGCATATCTCTTTTTATCTGAAAAACATCTAACTAAGTTCAGCGAGGGTCATCCATTAGAGAATAAACTGTTTTGGCCACAGCAATTCATAAAGACGACTTACTAAGGAATGAGGGTATTGTGAGTCTCATCAGTCTTCTGAAGTAAACTCTGAAGTACTAAATTACAAGCACCTGGCCTTGGGCAAGGACCACATATTTCCTGTACAAGAAGCAGCTTGGCACAATGGAAAGAGAACTTCATTGTGGTCTGGAATAACTGGGCTCAACTGATACATACTGGCTGTGTGATTCTAGCCAAGCCATTTACTCTCTTTTAGTGCCAAGCAACTCTCTGAAACCATAAATTGCAAAGATGTGGATTTGCATGGATCACACGAGTTCTCTACACCCACAGATCACAAGTCTAGTCCCACTGCCCAATCGCTAACAAGCAAACTTGGTAGTTTACACAGTAGGTACCTAATAACTTATTTGTTGAATTAAATAAGAGGAGTTCTGATATCACCACAGACTGGACAGTTTGGAAAATCTTCTTTGCCTCCTGGTCTCAGAACTAGACCAAGTGTGAACCTAAATGCAGTAAAAGCAGAGATCAGATTCAAAAGTCCTTGACAACCTTTCTGTGGAAGATGGATTTATTCAGAGCTAGTAGCATGAATGGAAGTGGAGCTGGGGAGCAGGGTGGGGAAATTAGAACAAAGTCATTATTTCATATTGTGTTTCCTTTTTGGTTTCTCATTTTTGCCTTTTCAAGTTCCTTTGTTCCCATTCCTTCTCTCCTCCTACACACTCACAAACCTGTTAAGGTTTCCCACAAAGAGAAACTTCTTCCTTTGAACTAACTCCCTGCTCAAAAATGGAGACAATGATCCACTGGGGCTGACACCAGAAGGGACAGGCTGTCAATGTCATTTTCAACCCTCTACCCTCATTCTCAGGGCAGTATTTCTAGACAGTGGTCCTCTCCATCTTACTCCAAAATTGAAAAGGGGAAAAAAGAGGGTCCTGCCAAAGCTAGAAGAGTTTGAAGTAGCTACAGTTCATTCTCTCTGCCCTCCAGATGCCATAACATTGATCTCATTCCTTAGATGACTAATTAACTAACTCAGAAACATCTAATGAGTCTCTGCTATGAACATAAGGAGACTGCTACTAACAAGTAGCCAAAAGAAGCTACATTTTTAAGATCTCATGAAATCCAGTAAGAAAACAAAAAGCAAACTAGAAAAATTATTAACAAAATCCCACACCACTTAATTTTTCCAAATCATCTCCAATCCTGAGTGTCTGCTACAAATCAGGCACTTCTATAAGCCAGGAACACACATACCAGAATATCTCAGCACAGCATAAAATTCCTGGAAAATATTTCTATGACATCTAGGATCTGAGGTAACATTCCTACCTCTCACTAAATAAAAGACATATAAAGACTGATCCAAGCAGGTGCAGGTGCATCCTTAAGACAACCACAGGAAAACTTGTTTGAATCAGAGACATAGCAGCAATAGGAAAGAGTTCTAAAACAATCAAAGTGGTATGAAAAGAAAAAGACAGATAAATACAGTCAAAGAAACCACATCAAAAAGCTTCCTCACTTTTTAAAAAAAAAATACCAAAGTAAATCAAAATACCTCTGAAAGTAAATCAGAATACCTCTGCTCAGTCTCATGTATATGGAAAAGTACGTCTGAAACTCAAAATCTTTGTTGTAATTAACTGTAAAATCTTTCATATTATTATTACATCAAGATATCTCCATCTTTAAGGACAATCTCACTCTCTGTAATAGACACCATCCTAAAACCTGGAAATCCAGTGATTTAGATGAGTTCCAAAAGAATGTTATCTTAAGGGAATTCTACAGTGAATCCTTCTGGAAAGTAAAAAGTTATAAGCTCACTGGTGATCTGCTCTGGAAATCTTGGTTGCCTCGATCAAGTTTACTTCAAGAGAGGCATACCTATGTCAGGGTGAAGGAGTAAAAAAACTGATCGTAGATCTAGAAGTGAGAGGGACCCCACAGACAAATTAGTCGAACACTCTCTCTTTGTACAGACGGGATAACTGAGGCTAAGGGACATCAGAGCTACACAGGTTGTCTCTGGGTTTTTCACACCAATCAGTGTGCTTTCCACTGCACTTTAACTCTAAGGCCTATATTTTTAACTAAATATATTTTACACTACAAGATCAAGCTGTAAGATTTGTAGGAGTTACTCAATTAGAAATGTTTACCTGTTCTTCATTGGCTTTTAATGTTTGAATTTGGGTTTCAAGTGCTTTTATCTGCCCTTCAAACTGTATCTCTTTCTCTTTTCCTTTCTGAAGGAGGTTCTGTGATTCTTGAAGACTGAGTGCCAAGCCATCCTTTTCATCTAAAGTAATAAAAATGTCATAAGTAATGTTACAGGCAGGTAGCCTCAATTGCCAAGTTGTCTGTCAGAAATCAGGTCCTGGATGATAAATACTGTTGTTCACTAATTGTTTTCAATAAAATCTCAATTCTGTGAGTGTATCTGACAAAAGGTAACTGATGAAATAGCAATAAATAGGTAGAAGAGTAGTATACTTTAAATGTTGCAATGCGTATTTTTAAGAATGCCTGCATTCACCTCTGTGTCTCTGTCTCTGCCAGGCTCTATGGTAAATCAGAAAGAGATTTTATGCTATTAAGTGACTTGGCTCAAAGATGAATTAATTATAGAACTGTTGTGCAAATGAAAGCACCATCACGACAAGAGGTGCAAAAAGACCAAAATTCTCCCTTGAGTTTGTCTGCACCACATTTGCCTCTTCCAAGAACAGGGCAATTTTCTTTCTAAAACACATGCTTGGAATTTGAGGACTATAACACTTATTTAGTCAAAGTAGGCACCAGTGGAGCCACTGGAAATTGGAATATTTCACTCAGAACAAACTATATGAGGGATTAACAGTCTCTTTAGTTTACATTACCCATAGAGGTAAAAATGTGTGCAGACAGTTCAAGCCTTCAGAAAAGCTGAGCACAGAACAGGGGGAATGAAGGAAAGATGAGATAGAAGGAAGAAAAAAGAAAGGAAAGGAAGACAGAAAGGGGTAAGGAAAAGAGAAAGAAGGGGAGGCAAAGAAGAAAGAGAGAGGGAAGGAGTAAGAAAAGGGAGGAAATGAAGAAAGAAAACGACGTGAAATGGAAAAAAAACTAGTTCTAGCCCAATGGGGCTCTAAGACTAACTAGTCATGTGACCTGGACAAATAATTTCACCTCTGTGGGTCTCGGTTTTCTCCTCTGTAGAATGGCAGAAGTGGATGACTACATGATCTCTTACTGTTCTCTCCCCTCCCCCAACTCTACCATTCCATGTTTCTGCAGTAAAACACTGCATTCTTAAGGTTACATTTAAAGGACTGCGTAGATGAAATCTGAGCACCTCCCAGGAATATCCAGAATCCAACATTTTTCCTATCTTCTTACCTTTTAACATCACAAGCTGGTGATTCAGATATCTAATTTGTCGTTCACTCTCTTCTAGCTTTTCACACAAATCAGTTAGTCGCCTTTCTTTTGCTTTATTAAGAACTTGAAGCTGCACAATTTGCATATTTTCTAAAGAATCTGAGACAAAAACCCCTATTAGATGAAAAATATAACTACATTCACCTCAAGACATTTGTTTAGGAATACTACTTGCCTTTAAAAAGATAGCTCTGGGGGGGGAGGGGATAAAAGGGGAGAAAATTTGTAACCCAAAATTTTGTGAAAATGAATGTTAAAAGTTAAATAAATAAATTTAATTAAAAATAAAAAAAAATAAAAAGATAGCTCTAGGTCAGTTTTCAGGAAAATATTCTTTTAGAAAATAATGTAGGTAGTCTTGTGATTCAAAATACATCTTACAAAAAACTGATATACAATTTATTTTTTAAAATTTTGGACGTAAGTCTCCTTTTAAAAAAAAGGACTACTTTGTACAAAGACCCCTTTTATAGAGATTAAAAAAAATTATAATAAAAAAGTGGGCACAAAAACATTTACTGTGGGAGGGAACAAGGAGAGGACAAAAGTTATAGTACAAGATATTCATTCCTGTCTAATCTTTTGGTCAGCTATGGCATATTTCTACCCAGCAAAAGGGATACCTCTTCTTTGGGGGAAAAAAAAAACATGCCACCACCATATGAGTTGAAGTTATGTGCAAATATAATACTGAGAGGTTTGATTTCCTGGGCTCTAATCCTTACAAGACTCTGTGACCTTGGGTAAGACACTTAATTTCTCCAAAGTCTCCTGCTCCTCTGTAAAATGAGGAGTTTGGACAACTAGATGACCGCTAAGGTCCCTTCCAGCTTTGAACCCATGAGCCCAGGATCCTACATAAAGCTGCCTAAATATATTACCTTTAAAAGTATGATCTACATGTAAATCAATCAATAATATTTGTTTATACTAAAAAATCTGAAACAGAAGAAAATAGAACACTACATTTTGTATTCCAAATTATACTTTGGTAACAAAAAAGAGATGCTAATGAAAAATCCCTCCATCTAGGGTTCAGAAAACCAAATAACTGAGCAACGTAGACGGAAAGAGGACAAGGAATTAGGAGATCTGGTTTCTAGTCCTGATTCTGTACTAATTCACTTTGGGCCAGAGCCGCCTCTAAATCTGAGATGATGTGATACTGATAGATTGGGCCTTCAGCTACTTATCTGTAAAATGAGGAGACCGGACTAAATGATCTCGAAGGTCTCTTTTGGGCCAAATAACTCGAAATTTCTAGGTACTAAAATGTATAGGTGAAAAAAAAGGGTTTAAGTCACAATTCTTACTTTCACCGGACTCCAAAAGTCTTTGCTGCATCTCTTCAAACCCATCCTTCCTTCCTGCTCTTTCCTGGGCAGACGAGACATGATTTTGGCTGGAGATCGGGTACGGCTTATACGTCACTTTATAAGAGTCCAAAGCTTGATGTGTTGTACCAAATTGCTATCGTAAAATAGATATATGACACTGATGTTAGTTTACAAATAGTTTTTGGTAAGTAAATTTCAGTTTAACAATATAATTTCTGTCCTAATAACTAAGCCAATTTATTTCAGAAAAACTACACAAAAACAAATGAGCAGATTGAAAGCACTGAATCTAAGTTTTGTACATGAGACGGTAAGCATGAAAAAAATGAATGCTCATCAAATAATTAAGAAAAGGATGAAAAAACTGGCAAGAAAGCTGCACAAAATAAAATCTACCAACTAGACATCTTTGCTGGATCATTATAGCTCTTTGTCACTTTTAGAAGGCATCAAGACACTTCGGTTTTTTCACTGGAGCACAATAAGTAGCAGGAGTGGCCAGAGGCTATAGGAAGTTTAAAGATAGACAGTTCAGAGAATATATAACTCATAGTCATTCAAAATAAATCTTCAGTGTTTTAAATAACTGTCCTCATAAACCCTCTATTTTGTCATACTGACACAAAGCTGTGGTTACTGTAGATTTAAACAGAAAACATCATGACTAATTTAATATAAGCCTGAGTCATTATACTCATAGACGTCTTTGTAGTTAGAACAACACACAAATTCTCCCCTTTAAAAGCAAGTTCTTGAAATACCTGAAAATGTTCCCTTTGACCATCTGGAAAATTTATTATTTTAGTTGGTTGGTTATTGAATTCCTGCTTCTGACCATTGGTATATGGCCTAAAGTTTTCAGGAAGCTGATATAAATCATTCTGTTCATAGTCACTTGAAGAACTGTAGCCACTTCTACCTCCATCATGACCTTCTTCAACATGGCACCCAGCGTATATATCTTCATTTTTTCTGTGATGGTCTTCCCAACCGTTGGCACGTTTCTCTCCAGGATACAAATTCTGAATATCATTATAACCCTATTAGAGGGTAAATCAAAAGCACTCAAAAACAGAGAATCTCAGAATCAGACAGGACTACAGACCCAATGTATATCTGACCAAGAATTCTTTACATCAGTCATAAATGCGCATCCACCCACTACCTGAAAGCCTCCAGAGGGAATACAGTTCATCCACAAGGCAACAGCCCACTATAGTTTTGGATCATTAGGAATTTTTCTTTACAACTTCTAAACCCACTGCTCTAGTTCTAATCTTTTAGGCCAAAAAGACTGAGTCTAATCCTACTACATGACAATCCTCCAAATATCTGAAAATGATTACTGTATTTTCGCTCTTAAGTCTTTTCTCTCCAGGCTAATCACCTCTAATTCCTTTAAAAGATCCTCATAAAAGGGCACGATATCTATTCCTTTCTCCCTTTTCTGGGCACCTTTTACTTATTTATGTCCTTCCTCAAATATTAAACCCAAAACTGAACACAGTATTCCAAACATGGTCTGCAAAGGGTAAAGAGGAGCTATTAACTCTTAAAACAGTTTAGAGTGGCTTTAGCTTATTTGGTGGCATATCACAACAATGATATATTGGGTTTTATAGTCTAATAAAACCTCTAGATCTGGCCATTTCTATGCCTCCATCTTGTACTTGGGGATAAGATTCTTTTGAACACAAATGAAGAACATTTTATTTCTATTAAATTTCATCTTATTGGATTCAGTCCACAGTCCTAGACTATCCAGATTTTTTTGGAGCCTCATTCTGTTTTCAACATGCTAGCTCTCTCAGTTTTGTTTCATCTAATTCAATAAAGATGCCTTCTTTGGCTTTATCCAAATCTCTGATAAAGTACCGAACAGCAAAATGCCAAAGAGATTCCCAGGGGTAATTCATGAGGGCCTTTCCTAGAAGACATCTATCCATTAGTGATTATTTTTTAGGGCTGGCCTCTCAACCAGTTCTTAGTACACAAAACTATGCTATCACCTAGCCCATGTATCTCCATCTTGTCCACAAGGATGGTATGAAAGCCTTAAATGTTCATGAAGAATTTGACATAGTATACCTATGGTGTAGTAGGCTTATGGCATACACCATACATATACTATAGTATGCCCCAAAGTGACTAGTGTTATTCCTCTGACAAGTAAACAAAGCAGACATGTCAAAAAAGGAAACGAGATGAGCCAAACATTATCAATTCGTGACGAAGCCACGCTCCCTTTCTAAATACTCACCAGTGTGCTTGGTAACATGTTCTAGAACTTTGCCAGGAACACAAGTCAAGTTCACTAGCATACAGTTCACAAACACCACCCTCTTCAAGTTTCTGAAAACTGGGATGTTTGCTGTTAACTAGTCTGCGGCCTCTGTCCCCTTCTCCAGAATCTTTCAGAAACTACAACACCATGTCAACAACAGCAGCTGCCATTTCTTTTCATATCCTAGGGATAATTTAATTGAGCTGAACTTGATGGTGTGGCCTCACTGCAGTTATGTGGACACTTTATCTCCTTATTTGTAAAATGTCTTCTTAATCATTTTTGTTCTAGCCATTATCATCCAAAGACTACTATCCTTAAAAATAGAAGAAAAACAAGACTTGAATAGTCTAGCCCTTCACGATCACCTGTTACTATCATCCTACCCATCAGAAAGTGGTCCTATTCCTTTCTTTGATCCTTCTCTTACACCCCCCACCAAAACAAACCTTTTCTTCCCCTTGTCCTTAGCATACATCCCCAAATATGACTCATTAAGGCCTTTAATATTCCCATCATCACTCATGTAGGACTGCGGTACCTCTTTGAATTCATCATTTACTTGTCCTACTCTCTCTTCTACAGAAATAGAAAGTGAACGTGTGATTTCACAGGTATGAGGAACTCCCAGGTAATTCCCTCTACCAATGCAAGGTCAGCACCTTCTCTGCAACAAACTGCCTTAGAAAGCACTGAGAAGTTAAGTGATTTGCCCAGGGTCACACTGCCATACGTCAAAGGTAGGACTTAAACTCACTTCTTCCTGATTTTCAGACTTGCTAGCTATCCACTATGCCTCACTGCCTCTTATTCTATCTTCAATACACTTTTAAAAATGTGCATTGGCCATTCAGTTTTCTGCATAGTTACATAAATCTTTATAAGCAAATTCTCCTTCTCCTTACTGGCTAACCTCCCATAGGTTCATGGGCTGATTTTTCCCACAAAATATTAAGTCACTGCATCCTACCTGTTTGTTCTTTCTTTGAACTCCTTAAAATGTCCCCCTCACCAAATCTAGTGGCTCCCTCTAACAGGGCCCAGCATTCATAAGCTCTACCATATTCTATGATGGAAGCCACTTACCCTAGATTTCCTAGCATTTATACTTCAGCAGTCATGTCTTCATTTGAAAAAACAAGTTGTGAAAAGCAGTTTTTTTGTTACCTGACCTCCACTTCCTCTGACCCTACTAAACAGCTTTGCTACCTGACAGCACCTGTGGTTCCACATCATCACTTTGTGGAACATAAGAAGGATAAGAACATAGCAAGTTGCTCCTTCCCTACTACAAGAGCCTCACACTTATAACTAAGTTGTAAATGTTCACTGACTCTTCTTTTTTTCCTTCTCTACTACATTTTTCTACCTTACAACATCCTGACCCAGGTTAGGATTCCCTAATGTCTCTTCAAATCTTATTTCTTCTTTGTTTTCTCCTTGAAGCACTTCTTCCATTCATTCAGGGAATAAAGACTTCATTCTCCCTGATAATTTGGAGAGCAGAGAAGCATTTCTCTAGCTCTTTGATCTTTCCTCTAGGACAAAGCCCAACTTGTATTTTGTGAATGTGTTACTTGGTACTGAGCAGAAACCAAAGGCCCACTCCTTGCATGCTCCCCAAAGAGTCTTCCTTTATCATGTGGTACTCTGATACTTACCCAGAGAGCTGCAACAAGAAGAGGGTGAACAGGGCTTTGTCCTAGGGGGTTAAAATTTAGAGAAGTATATTTGCTTCCTCGCCATCGAAGCCCTGTTGTCCCACGCCACATGGTCCTTGACCGGCCTAATGGCATGTTTGTAACTCAACTGACCCTTATTCTACTGGTCAAGCAACCATCCTCAAAAGAAACGTCCTCTTCTCTGAGAGTCTGGTGGCCTGATGATACAACACATCTGCTACATAGTCCTAATGCATCCCAGGGGCAAGAGAGAAAACTGCCTCAGCACTTCCCCCACCTTTACTTCCTCTTGGGAATTGGGACTGTAGGGGCACAGCTGAGGCACTCTGGGAGGATCAGTGACTCCCTCACCCAACTGTGAGAGGCTTGCACAAAAGTCACCAAAATGAAGGTGAAAGATAATATATTCCAGTGGGAGGATTTTGAGGCCAGCCTTCACCCAAGCAGTGATCTCATGACCTATTCCTAAGATCTCTTCTTCCTCCCTCTGTCACCAATCTGTGTCATAATCCCTACTCATGGCTCTCATTACCACAATGACCACCCCTCCCACTAAGAGATGTCTTTAAGGGATGGAGGCAACTTCAAAAGATAAAATAGATCATTTTGATTACAAGACGTGGAAAAGATATTAATACTTACACTTTGGGGTTTAGGCAGTACTTGATGTTCATTCCAGCTGCTTTCTGGTTCTTGAACCTGATGTGTTCTTGAAAAAAAAAACACATTTGCTTTAGAGTCTACCTTTGGAATAGGGACACGCAGCATGTCAAATGTTCTATATACATTTACATATGAAAAATTTATAGTTTATTTTATTGATATTTGTTATTTTATTCATATTATTATATTGTATATAATAACACATATATTATTATTTATAATTTTGTAAAATATGTCCATATATTTACTATTACTAGGATATGATAATAATGAAATAATCTAGTGGGGTTTTTCTCATTCTTTTTTCTTACTGTCCCACTGTGGCATCCTCACTACAGTCAGAAAAGTTGAGCTCTGGAGAAGAGAGATCATCATCCAGCATATCATGAGGAAGGTCTGTCAATAGCTCCTGCAGCTGAAAAATGAAGGCTTGAATTAATATAAAAAATTAACCCAAAATCCTGGGGGCTTTGGATCACCTCACACTGAAGTAAACTTTACTGAAGTAAAGTTTCTTAAGAGGGAGATGTTTTGAAAGAAAGAGATAAAACATTTCCTCATTTTTTGTATGTTTCTTTTTTTTTTCCCAAAAATTCACAAACACTTTCAGCACTTAAAAAGATCTTTAAACTGATGTATCGGTGCAGGCACGCTACAATGACATACACCACCAATATCCTCCCTGCCTTTACAGGCAGTTTCAGAAGTTGTTGTATAGTTCTTGTTCCTGAAAAAAAAAATTTTATCCCCTGGTGGCCAACCTTCTAGTGCTATTTCTCTGAACTTAGCTTGTCTTGAGGCATTACTGATTGATCTCCAAAGCTTTTCCATCTTGATAGATCCTGCCTAACCCAGAGCTCAGCTAAATAACCTTTGAGATCCCAGAGTCATCACAACATAATTAGGAATTAGAATAGATGGAACTTTAGTAGAGGAACTTCACAAGTAAGCCACACAATCCAAAACAGGCTCATAATGCATTTATATAATCCTTACTTGAGCTGTGAGATAATTTGTGGAAAGCAAAATTGAGAAACTCACATTAAGATATATAAATATTTGTGATAAGAAACTGGCCCCATTTTCTCCTAATAAAAACCTCAAATTCAAATATATGGACTCTAGAATGGAAAAGCTTTTGAAGAACTATAGCTGGCCATATTACCAAGAGAAACAGAGTATTATTAGGGTACCAGAGGACAAATTTGAATTTGAGAATGTTGTTTTACCAGTAAATCTAGTAATGATCTAGTAATCTAATAGACCTCCCCCTGGGGCTGCCTGCCAGCTTGCAGCTTTCTCCCCAAGTTACCATAATAGTAATGGCAGATGGTTTAAGTACTCTTATGTCCCAATAAATATAGCAACAGGTCCCTGAGGAGTACTAATTGGTATATAACCATCAGACTCTAATGTTAAGGAGCTACAAAGCACCTTGCTTTTGACAAAGTTTGAATAATTGGAGATTCTGGCTTTTTACTTTAATGTAAAAAACCATCATCTAAAGCATAAGCACTAATTCAAGACTTATCTATACTCTATTTCCATCCTTTCAGGTAAAATAACATAGTTCAGTGTTTAGTATTCTGTTCAATGTTTAGCATTCTCACTATGTGAATTAAAATCTAGCCTAAGCAATGAAAAAGCTAAAAAATTCATTCGGCCATCTTCCAAACTGCGTGAGCTGGGTTTCTGTAGGTGACTAACGATCTAATTAGAATAGTTCTAAAGAATAACAAAAATCACTGTAATGTCTTCAGCCCTGGTTAAAGGTGCGTTAAAATAAATACAAGAGTTTTACATGATTCAAAAAAGATAGTGCAAAGTGACAAAAGTCAGGGAAAGAAATTTTAAATAAACCCTTTCTTAAGAAATTAAGCACTAGTTTAAATCATAGGAGACTGACTTACTCTTCAAAGTATAGAAATCCATTTCTGACAAATTTATTCCATGTCTTTTCAGGACATTAAATATTCCATAAAATTTTACATAAAGCGAGGTTTTCCTGGTTAGTCTATGGCAAAATGGTTTTCCCTTCCTAGTCATTTGGGTATGGTGTATGGGCTACAGCTAAAGATAATATGGGTGCAACAATTTAATTATCTCACAAAGCACTTCAAAATGAAATTGCTACAGAAATTATCATTCCAGAGATGATCCATTTTGCTCCCTACAAGTAAATGAGAATAAAAGGAGAAAAGTAATATCCTTCATAATATAAAGCCACTCTTATCTCCTAATTGGTTCTGTCCTAATAACAATAACACAAGGGTCAAATTTATTACCTGCATGTTTGTTAAAGGTAGTGACACCTGGCTATGGAATATAATATGAGCAAGCATGGAGTATGGAAACGTGATTCCTAGGTAAACACGAAAAAAAATTCTAACAGAAAAACTAAACTCAAGTGCCTCAGAAACTTTTTCAATGTTTATAAATCTGGGACACTGAAGTGCATTATAAAACTAAGTCTCTGCAGGTGAAATCAAGGTTCTTCCAGAGAGAAAGAAAGGAAAAAAATTGATTTTAGGAAAATAGTTCATGTCCATGAGATCTTTCAAAAAGTAGTTCAAGCCATTTGGTCCATATTTATTAGCACTACTTTATGCATAAAAGCTATTCACACACGCTTTATTTAACAAGTTTTTTTTTTTAAAAAAGATCCAAAGTAAATCTTTCGTACTTACTTCAAGTAAGGACTTCTGTATGGAAAGTACATTTTCTTGTAAACTTTCAGTGAGGTTCAAGTACATAGGCACACAATGCAGGGGAGCCTGGACAGGGACAGCTGAACTGTACATTTCCCCCCTCACAAGGATACTAGAAAGCTACACAATAGATAACCAGTTACTACTATTTATTCGAGTGCCACAAGCTGACACTCCACCAAAATGTATTAATTAGAGCATAAACAATCTGCCAATAAAAACAGTCATAGATAAGCATGGATACTTATCATTCAGCAAACTTTCTTTGGAGTACTTAGACCTCTACAAAATATTTCGCAAATACAGTATAAAAAAAAAAAGACTTAAAAGTCATTCTTTCATCTCAAGAATCTTTAAAAGTTTTTGACATAGCTTGGTCATTTTCTGACTTAAAAGTTAGTGCACTAATGGAACAAACCATAAGCCCTTCTAACCTAACATACAAAGCCACTTAGGAATAGAATGTACTTTTTCCACCCCCAATACTTCCATTTTGAAGAACAAAATGTCCAACTGTCTTAGTTCCTATCAAATATACGTTTTTTTTTTTACTCATTCAACCTTGTGCCATAAAAAGTAGAATTTCCACATTAATTTATGAATGTAACCAAACATTCCAAGTAAAAGCCAAAAAATGTATATAAAATAAAATTATTTTACTTTTAGATACTATCCAACATCTAAATAAAACATGCTAAAGATGATAAGAGTTAATCCCCTTTAATTCCAAATATACCACACAGTTTCTTACCTAGAAAATATGAATCAAATAAGTATTGCTTTGAATTTATATGACCTCTAGGGAAAAAGAGAACTAATATTCCTCTATTACTATTACTAAATTCATTCTGAAATCATTCTAATAAACATCACCACATCTCCTTAAGTTTCTCACCAAGAAAAAGGTCTTTTTCCTCCTCAATTAATCCCATTAGTGAAATACACATCTAGACCTTTTTAACAGCCTATGTAGAATAGTAGCTTCTTTTTATCAGAGAATGTAAAGCAGCAAACATCCAAACTTCTTTTTCGTATTCTCAACTTCAGTTAACAGAACAGATGGCCTTAGTGACTGTGAGCTTCAATTTCCATGAAATCACCCTCACTCATATTACCAACCACATACAACACTTTTTATTCCAAGAAAAAGCAGTGACTAGAGAGCAGAAAACAGTTATACACCTTCTAGAAGAGATTAACTAATAAATGCATGCAGATAATTCTGGTATTTTTATAACTACATTATTAAATAATGATCTCAAGAGCACAGGCTAAACAAGGAGTTACTATCTCAAAAACAAAGTCACTCTTCTTGAAAAGGCCTATTCCCAAGGACCTGACAGAGGGCCAGGCTCACGATGATAGCTTAGATAACTCCAATCTTTGTTTGATGAGTTAATTACACCACGTTCAGAATGTCTAAAAGCATTTCTACTTCAGTGGTTAAACCAAAATTCACCGTATTCTCCTAAGAGGAAATTTCTCTTTTAGAACATAATGTAAGTCATCACTATTCTTAAAAAAAAAAAAAAAAAAGCGTAACATCACAGAGATTTAGAGTAGAGAAGGATTTTTACAGATCATCTAACCCAACATCCTAGTTCTATGGATGAGGAAATTGAGGTTCAGAGAGAAAATTACTCACTCAAGGTCACAAAAGAGTAAGCAGCCTATATACCTGATAATCAGCAGATGGTACAGAATGGATGTAAGAGCTAGAAGGGGCCTTGGAGATTATCGAGTCTAATTCCCTCATTTTGCAGAAAGTACTTTGGAAATCTTAAAGCTTTAAACAAGTATAAGTTATTGCAGCTATTGCTATTATTATTAATGAGGAAACTGAGGCCCAGAAAACTGAAATAATTTGCCTACACCACATAACTAGTTAGTGAAAAAGCTAGAAATAGAACTGTGCTCCCATTTTGGACTCCCAGTCCACTGATCTTTGCATTATATCATAATTAATCACTGAAAGCTACTTATTCTGCCAATTTGTGTACAACCACAGCTCAGTTTGATTTTTCTCCCCAGTCTTTTGGTCCCAATTGTGCTGGAATGAGTCTGGATTGTGATGGGAACTCACATAGTACAACCCAAACCATTTATAAGGAACTGCAAAATAGGAACTTTGGAAAAATATCTAGGACGGTCATTACCTACAACTTGTTTGCACTTTGATTTTATTGAGGGTTCACAATAAAACTCCACTAAGACATTCAAATAATCTAAAATGTAAACAAATGCTGGATTTTATAACTCCCTCTAGTGGACACCAGATGTTAAAGCTGTCCAATTAATTACATCAAAAGATGCGGTAAAAGGTAGAAGGAATATGCAATGAAAATCATACCTCTACAAGACAAGAACTCCATGCTCACAGGAGCTTCTCAATTTACTATAGAACCCCTGAAGAAATAATGGAGTGTGCATCACCCAACTCAATGATGGCGAGTGTAAGAAGAGTGAGGGCATGGCAAGCCTGCTGTAGGTAACTGCAGTTATCTTTCTTCCTGCTAAAGATCATACTCTAACTTTAAAGCTTTTCATCTCTAAACAAAACATCCCCAAGAATATCTATTCTCTTAGGACTACAAATCACTAAGCATTTCTAACCAAAACTACTAGATCCCCAAAAGGGAAAACAAACTGACTATCTAGAACAAGAGCATAATCCCAGAGTTATTTCTGGTGACATCATAGACAGTGTGTGTAAACTAAGGTGAATTGTGAGATCAGCTAGATGGCAAACTACATTAAGGTGTGACTTTAAGGAGACAGAGACAACATTTTTTTAAAATAAGCAGTTACTAGGAATTATTGTTTTATTGGTAAACCTGAGTGCCCTTTGTTCTTTAAGGAGATTAGCTTACCAGACTGCTTAAAAGCTTACGAAAATAAATCTTTTGTGACATTAACTACATTTCCACAGTAACCAACTATGATATCACATACGTAATTGTGACTTTTAGGTGAACTATAAGGTACAAAAGCCTACTGTCAAGTCCTGAACATATGCTAGTTGCTAAGAGAGGTTTTGAAATCTTTGAAGATGTTTGAAAATAGCAAAGGTAATCGTATGAATCATGGGTTCACAGATCTAGAACTGGAAGAGATCTCAGAGGCCAGCTAAGGCTCAGAGTGTTAAAAGGATTTGTTCAAGGTCCCACAGGTAGTATACAGTAGGACTGGGGATTCAAATCCAAGTCCTTGTCCTCCAAACCCAACACCCTTTCCTGGTACCTCTGAAACTGCCTTCAAACGCCTGTACATGGAACAATGTAAATGTTTCATTTGCACAACACTTGGCTTTCTAAAGGAGATACAGTTTCCTCATGAGTCCTTCATTACTAACCACAGAAAAGAAAAAGAAAAGGAAGAAACAAGCCCATTATGAAGATGTTGTTCATCAAAGGTCAGCGATTTGGGGAGTCAGAAGGCACCACATCCAAGGCACTAATCCAATCACCTCATTTTAGAGATGAAGAAACTTGAGGTCCAGATGGACCAAGGGTCTCGCCCAGTGTGACATGAGGTAATAAGTAGCAGAAGTTGCACAGTAAAACTGTACCAGTTCAAGCTACTAAATTCAACTCTACATCACACCTGATGCTAGCCAGCAGGGCCCTGAAAAAATTCCAAGATTCTCTGACTTGCAGGTACCTTTGGGAAATCACAGGGCATAATAACAAAATGTAATGTAGCAAATGTTTCTACTGACAGAATCTAAAATCTAGTCCAGAAGTGGGGGACCCGCAGCCTAGAAACTGCATGTAGCCCTCTAAGGTCTCAAGCACAACCCTTTTGACTTCACAGGGCAAATTCCCCTTAATAAAAGGATTTGTTGTATAAAACTTGGAATCAGTCAAAAAGCCACACCTAAGGACCTAGAAGAGAGCTGTGGAGAGCATTGAGAACATCTAGAAATCATTATTCTGCATATGCAGCTGGCATAGGAAGACTTCTATAGTCAAGTGTATACACAGTGTTCAGTTTTGAACTCTTTCTCATTCTGGGTGCATTCACAGTTAGCAAGTCTAAAAATGTTCAGCATGAAACAGCAGTGAAGAAAGTACAAAAACAATTATTTCCATTCTGTGTAGAAAACCAAATAAAATCATCTTTTTCGTTTACCATGCATAAAAAACAAATGAATACCCTCTCAATTAGATCTCAAAGTACTTTAATAAAATGTCACCTGATGGCACTGGCCTTAAATTGTTTATTTCTTTCTTCAAAAAGAGACAGTTCAAAAAAACAGCTCCACATGATGGAGAATCCATTACTTCCCTCATGTGACACTAGTTTCTTACTTTACTATTTCAAATTCAGAGTTGGAAAAAGTAAAAAAAAGAAAATTTACTAGTCCTGCATTTGAGTCCAAGTGGAGTTACAAAAGCAGTATTACCTGGGCCTTTAATGTTCAACATAATCAATAACTTAGAAAGAAGCATACATTTCAAATTCACAAACACCACATAACTAGAAGGGAAAGCTAACATCAGTCTCTAAAGCCAATGCTAATGAGATGAAATTTAATTGGGATGGACATATAGTCCTACTTGGGTTCAAAAAATCTAATGTACAAGGGCAATAGGGGGAAGATATAGCTAGACAACAACATGGTATCCATAGTAACTCTGACCTGGTCAGATGATATATCTGAGATTTCTGACTTGTTCTGAATCCCATATATTTAGAAGAAACACATTCAGGGAAACGTGACCAAGATGGTGAAAGATGATTCAAAAACTGCCATACAAGTCTGATAACTGGGGCAGTGCACACAAAAGCTCAGACAGAATTGCTTTCTTCATGGATCTCCCATAAGAGGGAGATTACAGCAGTTCTACATGGTCCCTGAAAGAAGAAGCACCTTTCCATAAAGCTGCAGAGTGGCAGATACCAGATTACATAAGAAAAAGTTTGTAAAAACTAAAGTTGTCCCAAAGTGGATGACTCCTATCCCCGCAGAGGCCTGCACTGAGTGGACACCTTCAGCCAGGTTGCAAGGACCATGGCTGATTAGGCCTAAGGCAATCTATAAAACCGCTGGTTGCTTCCAACTCTGAGATTATATAAGTCTAGGAATTTCTCCACAAAAATGTCACAGAATATGACTATCATCTGAAAATAAGAATAAAATAAATAACAGATTCAGGGATCCCTTTTGGGTTGACTTACCTCTTTCTCTCTGGCATAATCCTCTTGACCATATTCCTCTCCATCATTTTGAGTCTGAAGAGCCACACTGCCAAATTCTAGTGACATGGTCCTTCTGAAAAAGGTTTTTTCAACCCCAAATTCAACAAACATTTAGTAAGACTTAGTCCCACTCTCATGGGCCATATAATCTAATAAAATATGGGATACAAATAATTATAGTACAAAACAGTATCTGATAAGTGTACAAGAAAGATACAAGCAAGGTGCTTTGTGAAGTCTGATAGGAGAAAAGACCCTTAATAATTAAATACATTAGAAGAGATTTCCTAGGCGTGGTAACAAGAGTACAGTTTTAAAATATAGGTAAGGATGCAATAGTGGGAAGGAAAGACCTTCCAGGGAAAGCAAGGAGATGGGAAGTAGCCCCTCAGGGCCTGGCCACAAAGAACATGCAGGGGAAATTGTAATCCAGTGTTAGACAATGAAGAATGATATTATTAGAGGAGGAAAAGGAAATCATAAAAGGAGGAAAAGACTACGACCAGGTCTTCTGCGTAAGGAAGAAGCCTGGAGAATTGAAAGAACTGGAGGTGGGAAGAGATGTTAGGATGCTCAAGCAACAGTCTAAAAAGATGGTAATGAAAGCATGTATTAGTACAGGATAAGACAAATGAAAGAATTAATGTACAGGCAGGATCAATAAAACTTAGCAATTAACTGGATATGAGGGGCAAGAGAAATGGAAGAATCAAAGATAATACCAAGGTTTTGGATATGGGAGAATAAATGAATAGTAGGGCGACATACAGAAATGATGTTAAAAGTAAGAATAGGGTTTTGGAGAAGGATTACGACTATGATTTACTTTCAGCATGAGTATTTTATTTTAAAATCCCATCTATAACCTTAAAAAACCCTTATAAAAACATAAAGTCAAAATCAAAAATTACTGGCAGGCAATGGGACAAATTTCAAAATTCAAAAATCAACAATCTAAGCAAAACATCAACATTTCATATTAACATAAGCATTTTGATTATTATAATTTGATATTTTAAAAATCAGCCCAAAGGTTGAAGTGATGGGTTATTTTTGTGGAACTGTTTTTCCCTCTTTTTTGTTAATAAAGGCTAGTTCCTTGGGTGGGAGAGGAGGAGAAGAAAATAGTGAGAAATATAAGTGATATATTTTTTAAAAGCTATCAATAAAAATTAATTTTTAAAAAGCAGTCCTAAATTGTATGTTGGTTGTTTCTACCAGAAAGTCCACTGAAATCCTGGCAATTTCCATATGTTAAAGTCCTCTAGCAAGTAACAAATGTCCTCCTCCAAAATTAATAAGCTCAGGTCTGACACCTAAGGAAGCAAAACTGATCACTTACAAGTTCTGGCAGCTACAGAGTGGTCAATTCCAAAAGTAACAATAACTCCAAGCTGCGGAGGAAGAGAAAAGACAAAGGATAGATTTTCAACTGTAGTTACAAAGTTGCTAATAAAAGTATCCCAATTTTGTAAACTTCAAAGACTTCAAAGCCCTGAAAGGCATGACTGCTAGGCGTCTAGTGATTTTACTCTTTTTGATGTTAACAAAATTTTTATCCTCTCCTGAGTTTCTGACTTGTTCCTTTTACTATCATTTTGAAGCACAGGAGAAAGAAACCAAAACAAAACAAAACAAAGAAATTGTACTGTAAAGAACCTGATTTCTGGGGACAACTGTTGAAGACTGAATTCTGGTTGGGACACCAAGTGTCAAAAACACCTCCCTCTTGCAAATTGACTACAAATCAATTTGTTTTGTTTCCAGAGCCTTTCTGGAACTAGCTAGATACAACTGGTGATGTCTGATTAACTGGTTATTTGTTTGGTAGTATCAAATCATAAAAAACAACCACTTTGGTGGACTTCTTTATCATATAAATCAGTATCAATAAAACAGACATAACCAACTCCAAATCATATACTATTAAAACCTAAGGTGTGTGCAAAAGTCCTCATACAAGCAACCTAGCAAACTTCCCATTGTAAAATACTGGTACATAGAGACTATTTTTTCTCTCATTTAAGGACACAATTCCTTAAAAATCATTCATGTGAAAGAGGCTTGCAAGCAGCTGAATGATATGGAAAAAAGATTGTATTGGGAATCAGAGTTCTAACCTTGTCTCTACAACCAAATAGCTGTATAATCCTTATGGCAAATCTTAACTTTGATTCTCTGGGTTTGTTTTGTCATCTGTAAAATAAGAGTTGAACTTGTTCCATAAGATTCCTTTAAGTTCTATAATTCTTTGGATTCAATAACTCTAAAAGTGTATTTTTTAATTAGTCATTAAAATTAGCACATGCCATGAGTCAAAATCAGGCCAAGAGCCTTAATAATAACACTTTATTTGTATAACACTTTATGGTTTACAAAGTGTTTTTATTCACATTATTTCATTTTATCCTCAGAACAATTCTGTAAGGTGGGCATGATGAGATAAATGAGCAATAAAGAAAGACTGTAAATTCCACTTTAGAATATACTCACATTTCAGGTGGAACAGTCTATGAGACAGTTTGCAAAATGAGTCTAAAGGAAATTACCTTAGAGACTATCATATCCAAACTCTTTATTTTACAGAAGAGGAAAATGTGGCCCAAAATTTAAATGACTATCTCAAAGTCTAAAAAGCATAAAGCCGTTTCTGTATATAAAAGTGAGCTACTATCTAACTTAAGTATAAATAGTTCGGCTTTATCACTAGCTATATAGATGTAGCACCTTTCAAAGATGTGCCTGGTCCTAGATAGTTGTTTAATCTTGGTTAAGTCACAAATCCTCTAATTTTTTTTCCCTAATTTTATTTTCCCCATCTATAAAGCAGGATGCTTTGCCTATTCAGAATTGCTGTAGGGACTGAATGAGAAAAATAAGAAAATGTTTTTGTTTGCTGCAACACTACACAAATATAGGGTAGTACAGGAAAAAGACAAGTATGACTTGGGCTGAATATCGGGGGTGGGAGGCACTATAAAACTATGTATATCTGATCCATCCTCAGTTCCCAATCCTACTCTACCTGGTATTTGTGCTTGGCCCCTACCATGGAGCTCCAAGTTCTGATGTCTACATTCCTTTGGCTCAATATTTGGTACAACTCTATGAAGAGTACATTCAGAAAGGCCTGCTGGCATATTATATTAATTCCCTTCTCTACAAGTGCCAAGTACAAGAACCACTATACCTACCCAGCACCAAAAAATAATAATAATAATAATAAAAAGTAGACAAAGGGCTCATCTGAGGTTATCATATATCAAAAAACTGCTAAGAAAGAGGGATAAAAATCTCTAAAATCCATTCACTCTTTTAGATGACAACCAAGTCTTACAGTAATAAAAAAAAAAACCAAACTGGTTTTCCAACAACAGCTATACATAAGTTACAATAACTTAAGATAACTTTGTAGTTGTTTATTAGAATCAGAGATGTGGAGCTGTAAGGAAGCAGAGAAATCACCTAGTCTAGTCCCTGCATTTACTAATGAGAAAACTAAAGCTCAGAGAAGGAAAAGTGATTTTTCCAAGGTCACATAGGTAGTAACTAAGAGTCAGGATTAGAACCCGGATCTTCTGACTCCAAATTCAGTGGATTAACCAAATATTTTTATCAGGTACAAGATAATAAATTTAGTTTTTTAAAAGTTCAAAAGTAAATTTTTTTTAAAAATTATCAAGAAATAATGCACAGAAAACAAATTTTAAGGCTTGAGAGATGTTCAAATGTTCAAAGCAACTGAATGAAATCAAAACCTCACCATTTGAAAAAGTGAAGTTAAATTATCCACCAAGAAAAATAATTTAGGGCCTCCAAAGTTAACAAGCCAAGTTAGAGCATTAGTAAATATTTAAGATAAAAGCCTATCTTATCTTAAGCCGAGAAAAAGGCAGGATGGAACAGTGCTTAGACAGCTGCCCAGGAATCGGAAGACCTGAGTTCAAATCCCAGATCAAGTACTTATAAGCTATATGACGCTGGGCAAGTCACTCAACCCTATCTGCCTCACTTTCCTCATCAGTGAAATGAGCTGGAGAAGGAAATGGAAAACCACTGGAGTTTCTCTGCCAAGAAAACCCCAAACAGGGTCCCGAAAAGTCAGACACAGCTCAAATGACTTAACATTCACCATTTAGAAAAACAGGTCTTTCTTCACTCTATATAATTCAAGGATAAGATGATTTCACTGATACCGGGAACTTCCAGAGAAGGAAATACGTAGTAACGTTGAACAGGTTGCCCTCATTCACTCTTTGGAGTTAGCTGAGACCATGAGAACGGAGTGAAGTGACTCGCCCAGGGTCACAACGTCAGTAGGATCTAGACCTGGCATTTGAACCCGTCTCCCTTGAGTGGAGGTGAGAGGTAAGGAGAGGGAGGGGGGAGGAGGGAGAGGGAGAGAGAGAGAGAGAGAGACAGAGACACAAAGACAGAGATACAGACAGAGATAGACAGAGATCCTGAAGGACAGACAGACAGACAGAATAGACAGAGATCCAGACGGACAGACGGACGGAGAGGGCTCGGCGGACCCCGTTCCCTACCCCGGGCAGTCACCGTGTACCCCGGGATCAGGCACTCTGAAAGGTCCTCCCTGGGGGTCCCCAGGGCCGAGGGGTGCAGGGCCCAGGGCCAAGGTCCTCCCTCCCTTAGAGGCGTTCCCTGTCCTCCCGGCACCAGGACGGGCGGGCCCGCCAGCCCGGGGAGACAGGCCGGTCCGGGGGCCCAGCGGCGGGCCTGGCCGCCAGAACCCGGGCCTCGCCAGCTCCAGGGCCGCGCCGCGGGCTCGGGCTCCGGACAAGGGGCCTCGGCCGGGGCTGGGCTGGGGGCGGCCCGAGGGCCCGGGGGCGCGGGCCCAGCCCTGGCCCACCCTGCCGCCGCCCCGAGAAGCCAGAAGCGAAGCTCTCACCGGGCCCCGCGGTCTCCGCTGCCGCCGTACCTGCGGGGGTGCGGGCTGAGGGGACCCCAGAGCGCCGAGCACCCCCTCACAACACGGGCCCGCCGCCGCTTCCTCGTTACAGCCGAACGTGAGGCCCTCGGCGCTTGAGGAGCGGCGGACTCCAGCAATGGGCGAGCAGAAAGCCCGCGGGGGGCGGGGCCAGGCGGGCGGGGGCGGGGCCAGGAAGGCGGGGGGCGGGACTTGCGGGCCGGCGTGCTCCCTCTCCAAGCTAGGCTGCAGAGCCACTCGCGGTTGCGAACGTGGGCCTGTTTGAAAGCGGGCGCCAGAGCTGGCGGGAAGTTCAGGGCCCCGACCATTGGTGGAGGCGTAAGCCAATCGGAAGCCGCTAGCAGGAGGGGCGGGTCGGCAGGTTACCTAGAAACCCAAAGCCTAAGCCTGGTTTTCAGTCCTAGAGATCCAGAGAACTCGAGGGGCCTGAAGGTTTTCCAGGACAGGATGGAGGCTCCTGAAGGGCAGCACCCCAACGCCTTGTGTTTGTGCCATGGCCTCAGGGAGAGGATGGCATGACTGGCAGTTGGCTTTGAGTGAGGGAGGTACAAGGTCACCGGCCTCACTTCTCCTCCAGAGCCATCTGGGTCCCATGCCCAGAAATTCATCAGGACGACTAGAGATGGGAGACCTCGGCCCTTTTAGACCTAAAAGGTCTTTTTAGGTTCCCACTTTGAGTGAGGTTAAGTCTGTTCCGTGAATAGACCTCTTTAAGAAGTAAGTCAAGAGACGTTCACTCTGAGCTAAAAGGGCACAAAATACAGCCGTTAACTCAGGGCTAACTGCAAGATTTCCTCCTTCCTTCCTTCCTTCCTTCCTTCCTTCCTTCCTTCCTTCCTTCCTTCCTTCCTTCCTTCCTCCCTTCTTGTCTCTTTCTTTTCTTTCTATCTGTCTTTCTTTCTCCCTCTTCAAAGACCAAACCCTTAAACCCATTTCAGTCTGGAGCTCTTAGGTTGGATCACAGTAGGTCCCCAATGCCTAACACAATTCTGGACATACATTGTATGTGCTAATAAGTGCTTGTTAATTAATCGGTTCATTAATAATACAGCTAGACTGTATCAGAATCAGGACTCAACCTCAGGTCTTCTGACTGCTAAGTTAGTGCTCTTTTCCTCATATGAAGTTGCTTATGTAAATGATTAGTCACTTTCTTAGAAGGGGATTAACTGTATCTTCATTCTTTAAGAGAAGGAAGGAATATTCACATGCATATAGGAATTGTTGTCCCTGCTCATAATGGGAATGAAGATTCATGACCAGTATTTTGTGCAGTCTGGTTGTATCTCTGACTGAAGAACCAGACCTAAAAAATATAATGGTATTCAAAGGGTTTTCAGCTTGTTTGTCAGTCCTTTGTAAACCTATGTAGGATAGTCTGGACAATTACCAACAACAAACATTTTTATTGAGTACCTACCTTATACAAAGTAGTCACTGTGTTCAACCAAATACTTGACAATTCTGTGACCTCATTGTTAAAGATGCAGATCCTTTAAAGATGCAGATCACAGCCCATTCATGTCTGACCTGTGTGAGTCTAGTCCCAAGTCTCATCATTTCTTTACATACACACACACACACACACACACACACACACACACACACACACACACACACACACACACCTCTATCCATTAATTTTCCCTTACTCTTGCTTTGTGACCAGGCCATCTTTTTTTCTTATTATACATCTCCCCATTGGCATCCTTTATACCCACACTTTTTTGTCTTATAATGTGCTACAACATGTTCATATCTACCATGTTCCTCTTTACTGCCCTTTGAGTTACCCTTAACTTTAATTCTCTGGCATTTCATGACTTTCAGGAACACTAAAGAATATTAAATTAAAAAGACCTTTGTTTCAGGGGAGAAGGTCAGCGTCATTAACAAAACTTTCTGATTCTCCAAAGGAAATCTCATGTACTTTCCTCTTCTTTCACCCTGGGCTTAGCTCATTGTGTATTTGTAGTATCTGTCCCAGACAGATATACAGATGGATTCATTCTTCGGATGGCTGTAGAGCCAATGCAATACCCACAGCAGCTGCTATGGATATGCAGGCATATTTCTAGGGTAAATTTGCAAAATATAAACTCTCTTTCTCAAAGACAAAACCAAAATATTTATTCAGATACCAGAAGGCCAATTCCACCATGGTAACAAGGAAGTTTGTACACGATACCAGTAAAGGGAGGATGATCATCCCCAAGCCTTCCCTCTGTCAGGACTCCCCACAAACAAGCTCCCTTAGGCAAAATACCCCCTCTTTCCCAGGCTAGCTGCTCTGCTCTGCTCTGTTGCTGCCTCTCTCTCAACTCCACCTCACCCTCTCTTCTTGCTCCACCCCTTCAGCAAGCCTCTCTCACCATGGGCTCCAAGTGACTCAAGCTGTGGGCTGGGCCAAAGCTCAAAGCAGGTTACATGAGCCTATTAAGGGGCAAGGAAGATCTTCAAATTCTCTTAACATTACAATGGCCCACCAACTGCATGTCAGTCTGGATGATAGATATTTTTCAACTTTTTTTCCTGTGAGGATAGCTAGGCTAAACTCTTCTGAGTAATATAGATCTCAGAAGACATTGCAGTGTTCAAGGACTCAAAGAAACTGGCACAAAGTAATCCACCAATAGAAATATCTGGGAGACTTGAGTAGTGGTAAAGTTTCTCTCTTCCCTTGGGCGGCACATAACATCCTCCATGCTGTTGAGATCACTTTTGCTAAGCATGTGGCACTGTGTTAGGCTGAGCTGATCTCTGGAAATAAAAAGAAATAGGAGCCACAGTTCTCAGTCTAGAGGGGATTACAATCTAGTTAGAAAGGCAAGAGGCAGATCTAATATATTGCCATTCTTGCTACGAACCAAGCAAATGAATTGGACAATAAATACCTATTTTTAATAGTCATTTTCAGTCATGTCCAACTCTTTGTGATCCCATTTGGGGTTTTTTTTGGCAAATATATTGGAATGATTTGCCATTTCTTTCTTCAGCTCATTTTCCAGATGAGGTAAATGGTGCAAATAGAGTTAAGTGACTTGCCCAGGGTCACACAGCTAGTAATATTTGAGGTCAGATTTGGTCTCTAGGCCCAGCACTCTATCTACTGTGCCACTTAGCAGCCCCACAACAAACACGATGGCATCTTTACATACTGGTCCATCCTATCTTTCCATAATAATTGCACCTTACTCCCCCTCATTCATCCTGTGTTTCAGCCAAATTTGCCTACTTGCTGTACCCCAAACTCATCATTCCATTTCCTGCCTGTGTGCCTTTTCAATGCCTAGCACAGGTATTGACTTGCACATGGTAGGTAAGCACTGATGGGCAAGTGTGGCAAAAAGCCCTGGAAATAGCGGTGCTCCCCAGGCGCCCAGCTCTGCTTCTAGTTTGACTCCACAGCAATCATCCAGGGCAGGAACTCCTGTAGGGGAAGGGCCCTATCATCACTGACAACATCCATGCTACCATTAACACCAACTGCCGCCACTGAGGCTGGCAAGTCAGCCTGACACAGCAAGATGTCCTGAGGGAGAGACAAGAGGAGGGATGTGCTAGATGGCTCAAACCATGCCACATCAACCACCGCAACCACCGCTATGCTGAATACAGTTCACAGCCCTGGGCTCAATATCCCAGGAAATAGGAGAGCTCCCCAAACCAGCGACCCTGTTGCCAGCCCAACCCCTAAGTCAGCATTAGGGGGAGCAACTCACGTGGAGAGGGGGCCCACCATGCCCACCACTACTTATATCAACTGCTGACCAACTGTCACCATTGGACACATAAGCCCCCAGGTCCCAAGAACTGCAGAAGTTGAAATGATTTTATTAATGGAAATGAAGCAAAAGATGAATTTCTGCATGTCTAGCCACTGTACCCTAAGTAACTCTTCGCCTTTCCATCCACCCTCTGCTCAAGTCTCACGTATGTGTTATCTCCTTCTATTATAATACGAAGTCTTTGAAAGCAGGAACCGTTTTAATTTTCTATTTATATTCTATATGCTTTATACATAGTATGTTCTAAATAAATATTTTTTCACTCACATAATATATTTTGAATTGAATTGAATTATCTACCAAATTGTACATACCTGGAATGCATTCCTTTCTCACCTCTATCTCTTACAATTCTCACCTTCCTTAAATGCTAGCTCATGTGCCACCAACCGGAAGCCTTTCCTCATACTCTTGGTTGTCAGTGTTCTCAATATTTATTATAAGAAATTATATATAAGCAAATATTATAGATGACAATGTATAATATAAAACAGAATTTTATATAATGTTATAGTACATTCATATATAATTATATATTCATATATAATTAAATTATATTGCTTTAAATTATTTTATGTGTAATATATAATGTTATATATTATATATGAGAAATTTAATATAAGAGAATTCTATTTTGTTCTCCATGTAAAGATTGTATTTCTTGATAGAATGTCAGGGTAAGGACTTATCTTTTTGTTTTGTTTTTGTACCCCCAACTACACACAACTACAACCACACACAAAAAATGTCTTAGTACAATTTTAAGTTATTAAAGCTTAAAATTGCATTAAGACTTTTGAGGCACCCCTGTAGAAGACGATATAGTTTGAGAGCTAGGTTGCAGCCAGAATGTGGAGGACCTCAAAAGCTGGAGAAATGAGAAGGGTTTCCTGGGGATTTTGCCAACGACAAATATAAAAGCACAGAGATAGAAAATAAGCAAATGATACTCAAAGGAAAATAAGCAGTTAGCATATTAACTTGTTTGGAGTAGAGAATCTTTTAGGGAAGTCAAAAGACTTAAATCTAAGGAGGAGAGAAGAAAACTGATGAAGCACATGGAACATAAAGCCAAAGAGATTAGTTTTGATTTGCTCGGTTATTATTTCCTGCTGGTACAAAGTTTCTGAGGTATACCAATCAGGACACTCCCCCTAACTCCTATAACTGACTGTCCACCTGTCTGCCATCTGTTCACCCACATCATCCTTTCATATGCACATATGCACACACATACATATATCCATATATATATATTTATATTGACAGATATGTGTTATATACACACATGTGTGTACGGATATGTACCTATATACACATTTCCATACTCATACATACATATATACATATATATACACACACACATATTTATATACATATATACACAGGTATGAATTCTTGTACCTATACATATTCTGGAGAAGAGGAAAGGTGACTCCCATACACTGGATGGAATGGAAGCCAGTATAACATAATTAAAATTTAATTTAAAAACAAATCTTAAAAACATTTCATGTACCTCATTTACATTTCAGTGGAAATGTAATGCCAAACAACGACAGAGATCCTCAGGTTTGGTTAGTCTTACCCACTGGAAGAATATATTCCTGAGAAGTGCTAGATTAGTAGAATGTTAGACCTTAAAGGAATCTTCAATATTTTTCTTGTCTAGCTCCCCTTATTCTAGGCTAGGAACTGTGCAGCCTTAGGATGTGCCATGACTTGTCCAAGGTTCTGATCGGTTGCCAAACCTTCTTGATTCTACCCTCACAACCTTTTGCCTACTCTCTGTTTAGACTGCCACTGAGTCTCAAAACCTTCTGGAATGAAGGTTTGTAACAGCTTCCTACCTTGTCTCCCAGCTTTTCATTTCTCCCCTCCCCAATCATTCTTTCACACAACTATCAAAATCGTTTTCCTAAAGCACAGATCTCACTGTAGCATACCCCTGCCCAAGAAGCTAAGAACCTTCAGTAGCTTCTTATTTCATCCAGTCTGATGAGGCCTAATAAATTTCAAAGTTGAGAATTTTAACAGAAGTCAGAAAAAAGATGACAGTTCCTCTATACTTTGCCCCAATCAGACCACACCTGGAATATTAGGTTTAGTTACCATAATTTAAGAGAGATGTTGAAAAGCTGGAGATGTCCTGAGGAAGGCAACTGAGTGGGTGAAGGGCATGGAGTCCATGTCACAGAAGAATTTGTTTAACAAACTGGGGATGTTTAGCCTGGAGAAAAGAAGACTGGTAGGGAGGGGCATGATAGCTATGCTTTCAAGTACTTAAAAGGCTTTCAAGAGGATTAAACTTCTTCTCTTTGGCACCTGAAAGAAGAATCAGAAGTAATAAGCAGAAATTATAAAGAGGAAAATTTAGATTTGATATCAGGGGAAGAAAGTACTAACAATTAAAGCTTTCTAAAAGTGGAATGGGCTGCCCTGGGAAGGGGTGGGTCCCTCCTCAGTGGAGTTACTCAAGAAAGGCCTTATGCCCACTTGTTAAGTCTGCTTTAGTAGAGATTCTCAAAGGTACCTCCCAACTTAAAATAGTATGATTCTGTAACTTAATCAAAGACTATTTAGAACTTTATATTTCACTTTCTTTAAATGATTAAGAGCATGTCATGTTCATCTACATCAAAATATAAAATGTATATATCAGAATACATAAATATGTGTGAAATATATCAGAACAGATAAATATAGATATAGGAATAAAAATAGATAGCATATATAATGTCAGAATGTAAAAATATATGTTGGAATATATCAAAAATAATGTCAGAAACAAGTCACAAAATGTGGCAGACTCAAATGATGCTATGATCAACATGGGAAATAACAGTTTTATTGATTTCATGTCAATGAGATCAGAAAAATAGAAAAAGAAGGAGCAGAAAAGGAGATAAGGTCATCTACAGAGAGGCAGAGAACCAAAGAAGTGAAGCTACTTGTCCAAGGTCATACAGATACTAATCATCAGAAGTTTTGGATTTCTACATTTATAGTTTGAACTTCTTTGAAAACTGTTCACGTCCCCTGATCGATTGGATTAAATATTGCATAAAGCAAAGGAGGTTGGACTACAAGCTAAGATCAATTACCAAGAAAAATTGAGCATAATCTTTCAGGCAAGGAGATAGACATTCAATGAAATAAGGGATTTCCAGACCCTCCTTATGAAAAGATCAGAGCTCATTAGAAAATTTCTTTTTCAAATACAAGACCCAAGAGAGGCATGAAAAGATAAATAGGGAGAGAAAAGAAAAAGAAAACTTGTTATTTAATATGGGCAAACTATTTACGTCCCTATATGGGTGTTACCTCCCTCTAAATGAGTACCTGAAAAGGCCAGCCTGAAAAGGCCAAGGTGTCCCATTGTATCTTGGGCCATCTCCAGTCATCTTGGTGAATTGATGAATATCTAGTCCCAAGACCCAGATGGCTCAGGAGGAGAAAGTGAGGTTGATGACCTTGCACAGCCCTCCCTCACTCAAAACAAAGTTAAGTACAAGTCATGTCATCATTTCTGTGATGTCATGGTCTTCTTTCAAAAACGAAGGATAAACACAGACCCAGACAAACTGCTGATCACTTGTCTAATGGAGGAGTGGTTCTTGATATTAGATATTTTGGCACTCTGCTAAATATTTACCAGTGCACACCTGCAAATATCCCACAGAGAGACAGGGAAAGGTGGGGCCCCACTTGCACCTGTACATTGTTCTGGCAAGCAACTATGGGAGCCAGCTCACAGGGCTACTAGCATGGCTGCTTTCTGACTTAGGATCTAAATACAGGACATCATATTCATTAAACCACATTCTTATCTTCACATCCCCACAACATTTTGAGATATAGGTATAGATGGCTCCTCCTCAAATGTCGCCCCAGCATCTCCTTCAGTCGTCTTGCCTCTATCTTTGCTTAACATTATTAGGTTACTAATATGCCTTCCTTTGTCTCTGGGCAGAAGTTAGCTTCACAAAGGTATTCTTCCTCTAAGTTCCATTGCCCACGTTCTTGCGAGATCTGCTCTTCCCAAAGCTAGTCTAAGAGAGGTTTTCTTATTTACCGATGGCCTGGGGAGCATTACCAAATCAATGCCCATTGTTAATCCTTCCCAATGGAATTGTCTGAGGGAGTGATTCGCAGAACAGAGGCTTGAACCCCATGTTTCTGATTCTGAGCCCAGAGTACAACTCCTAGCCTATCAATAGTGGAATCAGTAACAATAGAGCAATGGGATATTGCAGGGGGTCAAGGATAGTTCCTAGGAGAACTAGGTAGTGTCCTTGAATCTGAAAGCACTGGAGAAATCTGGAAACTATTCCTGGAACCCTCAAAATTCTGGTGGCTGCCATGGTGACCCTCAAAGAGTAAATGGTAGAGGAAAATAGAAAATGAAGAAGGTGTGGAAGTGGCAGGTGGGATAGACTAGGAGGAAGAATCCTAGATAGAAGGGCAAAGAGAAAGAGATACTTGCCTATAGGAGTGGATGAGGAACATGGATTTGGGGGAGGGGTGAAAATAATGATATTTGGGTTGAAGAAGGGAAGGTTAGACAAATAACATTTATTCAGTGTAGAAGCTTCTCTATTAAAGCTTAAGGCCTATGTGTGAGTTCAATGTATGAGTATGTCTGGGGCAGCAGCAAATAATGATTCCTAAGAGATTTTAAACATATTTGAGAAAGAGATATGTGTCGAGGTAGAAATAGAGTGCCAGGCCTGGAGTCAGGAAGAGTCACCCTCCTGAGTTCAAATCTGGCCTCAGACACTTCCTAGCTGTGTGACCCTTGCCTCAGTTTCTTCATCTGTAAAATGAGATGGAGAAGGAAATGGCAAATCACTCCTTCAACCATGTGTCAACTCATTGGTTGTCTGTTATGCACTCCAGGTACCAACAATTAAAACGACAACTGTAGGCAGTCTAAGAACCATGTCACCCACTGTCCTCTTCCCAATCCAATTTTACCATGTCTTCCTCAGAAGCCAAATGGGACACACAGAGGAGTAAGTGCCATTTGGAATTCCTGTACATTTGGGGGCTTCCCTCCAGAGGCAAAAAAATGTCTTATCTGGTGAATAACATTCTGATGTCTCTTACCTACTTAGGTAGGATACCATATTTCACTGCATAGTCATCACAAATACATAATCGTTGCACCCTGTTTTTTCAATCCAAAAACTGATTTATAACCTTCCATCATATACTTTTAAAAGGTATACAGAGCAATAACATATTCACCAGTGGCATATGGATACTCATTTATCTCTTGCACATTGCAAGCCACGAGCCTAGAATTCTCATGCATTGTCAGTATTCAATTTTAATGTATATTCACAAGTATTCCATGCATCCTAATGTTGCACCAAAGACAGCTTAGTAATAAATGATTAAGTAATAACGCACATTTTTTTTTTAGAAAAAACTTCACATAATGGTCGCATCCCACTTTTTTGCAAAAAAAAAAAAAATGGCCTAGAAATGGCATAGAATTAGAAACAAAATATGGTAGTTGTTAGAGAACAGACACCATCTGGTTTTCTGGGCCCTGTCAGAGCATGTACTCTGTTGCTAGAGCCTTCAATAATAGCTAACATTTATACAGCACTTACTGTGTTCCAGGCACTGTGCTAAGCGCTTTACAATTATCTTCTCATTTGGTCCTCAAGAACCTAGAATCACTTTCACAGCACAATAAGGCATCAGAGAAGCAGAAGGACTTTTGTAGAAGTTGATGTCTCTAGAGAAAGCGCTCTTCACCTCTCTGTGTGTCATGAACTCAAAATTGGGAAGTTGGGTGAAGACTTTTTGTGAGTTTTTTAAAAAATTCATAATTAAAGGAAATGCTCACATTAGAGGTTAGTGAAAATAAAGATAATTTTTTTCCTATCTAAGTTCAAAGACCTCTCCCCTACCCCCACCCCTGCCAAGTCTATTCACAGATCCATTGGTTTAAGTGTATCTCTGAGAGCCTCAGATTAAGCACCCCCATTATCAGTCCCTTGAAGCAGAAATGTCAGGTCTACAAGTGTGTATTGTCACAAAGCAATACTAATATTTATTTGTTTCTTTTTTTAAAAAGTCATTTACATGTGTTCATAAGCCAGTTCAAGGCAAAGAAGAGAGGAAGGAAATATAGATTAAAATGTACAGCATGCAACCAAATCTTTTTTAATGTGAATTTTTTTCAAATGTATTACTTGCTCTTTCAGCTAGTCTACCAGTTTGAGTCACATTACAGTCAATTACAGGTTATCTACATCTCTTTCTATTGGGAGCTGTTCTCTGCTGCCCAACGTACAATGCCCCATTCCCCTTAACCAGGAAATTTGAGGCAGTCTTGCTCAAAGTAGCTGGATTATTCATGGTTTCCCATTATCTATACCCACACTCCCCTTCATTGGCACAGATAATCAAGAATTGATCATATGCAAAATTGAATTTAAAATATTACCTACTTGTAAAAAAAAATAAGCATACCCAAAGATTCATTGGCAGTTGTAGTAAAATTATATATAGGACATAAAAAAAAAATGTAGAAACTAACATGCTTCATCTCTGAATATGTCTATGCAAAAAAAAAGATTCCTCATTTACTTTTTAATTTAATCTTAGTATTTTGTTTAAACCGTAGTAAATAAATATTTCACAATTACAAAGCTGCATCTACACAGCCCAAATGCAGTGAGGTTAAGGCAGCTATCCAGGTAACTCAGGGTAAAACAATTTTTTATGGAATTACAAATCTGAAAACTAGAGTAGAGAACTTAGATAATCATCTGATAATTCAGAAAAGATAACCTCATGATTATCTTTATTCTTCAAGCAAAAGTGGTTTTGGCTTAAATTTTCTGAAAGATTGTCTCAATTCTCTCTTTCACTGTATGAGGGCAAACACTGGGGATTAAGGAGGGGGGGAAGTATTTATAGCCTGAATTATTGTTGTCAACTCTGATCCAATTCATTTTTAAAAAATGCTTATGCACAGACTTTTAGAGCTGGAAGGGACTTTAGAACCCCTCTAGTCCAATCCCCAATCCCTCATTTTAAAAACTGGTAAACTAAGGTACAGAGGGGATCAGAGATTTGCCTATGTGCACAGTGTTATTCAGAGGCAGAGCTGGGACTGCCATTCAGATTTCTTGCTTCTCAGGTCAGTGAGCTTTCCACTATAGCCTATGGAAGGGTCAACCTTTTCCAAGTATTTGGTTTTAAACATTTTTTACCTTCTCTGTTGTTTGTCTATTCAGAACTGGAAAAGGTGGATAATGTGATTCACCGCATAGAGTCAGTGGGGCATAGGGGATGGAGGGCCAACCCTGGATTTAGGAATACTTTGGTTCCAACCCTAACCTGGCACATACTAGCTCTGTGACCATGAGCAAATCACTTAACTGCTCAGTGTGCCAGACAACTCTCAAAAACTGTAAGCGACAGATGAGTTATTTGTCTGCATTGGTTGAGGGAGTTTCCATATTAGGAGTTCCCTATGCCAATAAAATAATAGGTCCAGACCAAAAAACCCCAACGATAACAATGCAAGGCTCACTGAAAGCCAATCACTGGGCTCCTCCCCACTCCATGCTCTGCCTTACACTTCAAATAAATGTCCTGAAACAAAGCTGGAAGCAAACGTTTCCCCCAAAAGAGTAGAAACAGATGTTGAGATGCTGACTTCCACATCCATTCAGACTGGTGTGCGTCTTACAAAAAACCATTTGTTTGTCATCTTGTAAACCCATGCTATAGATATGAAGAGAGAGGCTGCCTCCTCCAAAAACTATTCCTGATTTTGTAGAATTAGCTAGGCAACATTTTGGGGAATCTGCTTAAATCTGACAAGCTGGACAGATTAGGTCTGTCCAGTTTCCCACCATTTGATTCTACAATATGACTGCACAGCAAAGATCTGGAAGCACTGATTCTGCAGAGCATGGTGCTGCCTTAACCAGTAACTAATGGGAAAGACTGATCCCTTCACTCGCTTTCGTGGGCCAGACCGGTGTGAAGGATCTAACTAACTTTAAGTGTTGCTTTTTAAAGTGCTGCTAAAGCAAAAACGAAATTAAAGTCAGTAACTGTTAAGTAAACGGCATTCTTGTTTTCTTAGCGAGACAAAATGTTTTGTTTTGGCAAATGGTTTTGTACATGACTAGAACGCAAAAACACCGAAAACCTCTCCATCAAATGAAGATGTCCCAATTATCTCGAGTCAAAAGGCACATACATCTGTCTTAGCAGTGCATTCAAGTTATCTTTTGCACGTGGTGGTTTAACTGTGCTTTCAGCTTGTTATCCATGCAGTGTGACCTTGAAAGTGACATCTGTGCATGCTTTAATTTCCTTTCCCATACGGGCAAATTGTCTTCTCTCCTTCTGATTTATTTTTCATTTTCTGAAGGTTAAGCTTTATGCTTCAAAGAAGGATACCTGGCTTTTGGAAGGTGTGGTTGACAGGTCTCTCTTCTATTTAGAAACAAAGTTTGAGATTCTCTAATCCATTCTCCTATCACAGGTTGACATTCCTTTGCATTTCAGGGTCATGGAGTTCCAACGATGTCATTTGTAGGGCTGGAAGTGACCTTTTGGATTTTCTTTTCTTACAGGCTGTCTAAGGCTTACTTCACTTCCAGAAGAGATGATCGGCAAACTATTCTCCATGTGGTAGCGAATGAGGTGCCCCACATTATCAAATACATGATCTTTGGTCCTCACCTTGTAAAGAAAGTACAAAGGGTCCTAGGTTAGTTTGGAATAACTCTCTTGAAAGGAAAAAAAAGTAATTACTACTAGACAAACAGACTAACTATACCAACATGAGTGATGGAAATCTTTTCCTAAAACCCACATTTTGCTGTCTTGAGAGACAAAATCAGACATTTACAACTTCATATTGTGGATTGGTCAAGGGAGTTCCTGTAGCAGCAAGCACCCAGACACCTCCAGGATGGCCTGCTAGCACAGGTTCTTAGATCTTCTTTTCTAAAAGGAAAACAACTTTTGAGGAATCAACAATCTTCTTTAATCATATATACCACCAGAGAAAATACAAACAGAGAAATAAAGATCAACAGGCAGGGCTTCAAGCTGTCTGACCATAAGCAATACGAACATCACAGATCAATAGACAGATCCAACTGTCAGACCATTACATACACACATAGGTACTGGAGAGAGAAGCACCACCATCTGGTTTTTCAAAGGAGAAGGGGGAGAGCTCCTTAATGGCTACCTAGAGTCTCATCTGGTACATGAACCTTCTTCCAAAGAGTAAGCAAAACCTCACCTCAGAGTATACATACACTTTTGAGAGTGAGAGGGCCCTCTTGACCCAGTGCCTCATTAGCAATTAATAAAAGGTGTGGGTCTTCCTACAAAACAAGCCTCCCCTAATCAAGCTTCCCTTCATGAGCTCCATCTGAGACCTGTTAATGAGTGGGGAAGATCTTCAACTCTCATTGCCTGTGGTTGAATTTATGTATGGATAGATGAGCCTTTTTTGAAACTTGGATTTTATTTCATCAACTGTGAAGTAATTTAGTGGTATGGACCACAGCTGCTCCTTTTTGTGCTAGGGCCTTCAAAGGATACCTTCAATGCAGAGCTCTTATGCCTGCTCTTTTCATTTCTAGTCTCCAATTCACACTCAGTTGTTTCTTTATGTCTTCAGAACGAGAAATTGGTCTTCACCTATTAACTGACTCATGGTACACAACCTTTATTGTTACTCAGTAGTCCTTCAACTTTGCCTTATGAACTCTCTGTCTCATTCCCCAATTGAAACTGTTCTAATGCTCTCCTTTCCTCTTAATCTCAACCCGAGCTCCTTTCCCCCAACTTAGATTCTCCAGAATTTGACATTTGACCTGAAACTCCTTCGACTTCTCTCCTCATAATTGTTCCTCATAACTTCTCAGCATCACCGCCACTCTGCTCACTAATTCCTTTCTCTGTATCCTGGATTCTCTTTCCTTCCTCTTCCTTTTTGCTCCAGTCATCATCTCTTTAATTTCTCCATCTCCACTGGATTGTCCCATTTACCTCAAATAACACTCCAGTTTCCCCAGCCTTAAAAAAAAAAAAAAAAAGTTGCATTGACCTGTCTATGCCACTCAGCTATCATCCTGCCTCTCTCTTCTCCTTTCTTGCTAAAACACTGTACAAAAGCTACCTATATCTGATGCTGCCAATTTCCTTACTTTCCAGTCTCTCTTTGTTCCCTTATGATCAAGTCTCTCAAAAGGGACCAATGAATTCCTAATCACTAAATTCCATGGCCTTTTTCCAGTCCTCATCCCCCTAGGATTCTCTGTACTTCAGACCCTGTTGAAAAAGAGGTAGAGTATAGAAGAAATCCTGTGATGCTGACTTCTTGTATGACATCAGACAAGTCACTTGACCTCCTTGAGTCTCAGTTTCCAAGTCTTTAAAATGCAGCAGAGGATCAGACTAGATGGTCTTTGGGGTTCCTTCTAGCTCTAAACAGATGATCCTATTATCATACTGTCTTCATAACAAGGGGTAACATTGCTAGAGAAGTTTAAGGTTGATAAAGCACTCTACATTGTCTAGTCATTTTTCAATCATGTCTAATTCATGACGCCATTTGGGATTTTCTTGGCAGAGTGGAATAGTTTGCTATTTCCTTCTCCAGCTCATTCTTAAAGATGAGGAAACTGAGACAAACAGAGTTAAGTCACTTGCCCAGGGTAAGATAGCTAGTAAGAGTCTGACACATTGGAATTTAGGAAGATGAGTCTTCCTGACTCCAGGCCTCGTACTCCACTGTGCCACCCAGCTAAAGCACTTTATATAAAATATCTCTTTTGATCCTCATATCTATCCTATAGTTATTCACTAAAGATAATATCTTGGTTTGATAGTGAAAACTGAAACTGAGGGAGATTAAGTGACTTATCCATGATCACACGATATTATGGATGGGATCTGAATCCAGGTTTCTTCTGATTACAAGTTCTGCCCTCTTTCTACTACTGCTTCCTGTTGAAGTTTTCTTTATTACCTTGGCCTCAGAAACACACTTTACTGGTTCTCCTTCTACTTCTTTAACCATTTTTCTCTCACTTTTCATCATCTTCCTAAGCCCTTATTGTTAGTGTTCTTTAAGGATCCATCATTGTCTCTCTTCTCTCTTACCTCTCCCCTCCCCTCCACTCTCCTCTCATCCTCTCTTTTACCTTCCCCTCTATCTTATTCTCTTTTCTCCCCTTTCTTCTGTTTTATCTTCTTTGCTCCTCCTCTCCTCTCCTCTCCTCTCCCTCTCCCCTCTCCTCTCCTGTCATCTCCAGTCCTCTCCTGTCCTCTCTTCTCTCCTCTCTTCTCATCTCCTCTCTTCTCTTCTCTCCTCTCCTTTCCTGTCCTCTTTTCTCCTCTCCTATCCTCTCCTCTCCTCTCCTCTCTTCTCTTCTCTTCTCTTCTCTTCTCCTCTCCTCTCCTCTCTTCCCCTCCCCCTCTCCTCTCCACTTCTTTTCTCTACATATACTTGCTCCCTTAGTAATTTCATTCATTCCATGGGCTTCAACCACACTACTTTATGCACACAATGACCAGATCTTGATTTCTTCCCTTTGACCATTCTTCTGAGTTAAAGCTCTCCAGTTCCAATTACCCATAAATACCTTTACCAGGGTGTCCAATCAGCATCTCTCAATTTCAACATGTCCAAAATTGAGCTCATTATCTTTTCCTATAAACTGCTCTTCTTTCTGACTTTGCTGTTTTTGTCCATAGCTCTGCCATTCACCCAGTCTGGTATTTTCATAATTTTGGAATTATCTTAGTCTCTTCCCTCTTCCTCACTTCTCATATCCAATCAGTTACCAAAGAACCTACCATTGCCATTTCTCTCACATATATTGCCTCCTCTCTATTCCCATAGCCAGCATCCTAGTATAGGCCCTGATTATCCCTCACCTGAACCACTGCAATAGCTTTCTTACAAGTATTCCCTTCTACGGCATCTATTCCCTCTCATCTACCCTTCATATCACTACCAGAATGGTCTTTTTAAGAAAAAAACCAAACACATAGCTATGATCACGTTTCTCCTTTTTTCAAAAATCTTCAGTGAGTCTTATGGTCCATTGAGTAAAATTAAACTCATATGCTGGGCATTAAAGCCTCTATAATCTGACACCACCCTAACTTTCTAGCATTATTTTATATTAATGCTCCAGACAAATATGACTATCCTTTGTCCCTCAAACACTCACTGCTTTCTCATCTCATAACTCTATGACTTTGCTTAAGTTATGCTGGAAATGTTTTCCCTCCCCACCTTCTCTGGTTGAATTCTTCTCCATCCTCTAAAACCAAAGCAATGCCACTTTTTCCATGAAACTTCCCTTGATCCCCCTTGTTGTCAATGAACCCTCAGACCTCACGCAGCACTTTTTTTTGGAGGGGGATTAAGGTTGGGGAAAGACAGAGTAAAGATAACTTTTCCATATCTATCTATCTACATATGTATGTACATGTATATATACATATATGTGTATGTGTATGTGTATAATCTTGTATAATATAGCTATCTGGGTTTTTTTTTAACTTTCCTACTAAATGGTAAGATTTTTAAGGGCACATTCTGTGTCTTGCCTGCTCTGCATATATAATAAGCTCTTTATAAACTCTTTTTTGTAGGATATTTGTTTTTCTTGTTGAGAATAAGACTATAACAGGCAGCCAGAGAGAGGAAGAAAGTTTACTCCCCTCCACAGTTCAGGGGAATGAATTATTTCACTTCTCATCCCAAGGCCTAAGAACTGAAAGACCTATTGAACTTTTTCAAAAACTGAACAAGAAGTGAGCATGAATTCTGAAAACTCCTTAATTCTGAACCTTTAGACTTTCTGTAATAGTACCACTTTGACGTTTATGTCTATAAATAAAGATTGATTATACCTTGCCTTCAGGGTCCACCAGCAGAAGGTGCTTTGCCTGACCTCCTTGTAAACCACTCAACACATATTGACCAGGTGATGTTGCACTTTCTCGAACCAAAAAATCCCCATCCTTAACTAAGAGGCTCTCTGCTGCTTTCCGGCTTAGTTTTCCATGGTAGCAATCTTCATTCCTCAGTTGTCGTTTGATTTGGGGTAGAGCATACAGACCAGTTGTCCTGCTCGTGGCACTTGGTTGAACCGTTTCTGGTACTTCTGAAAATGAAAATAAAAAACAAGGATAAAACATCAAAACTACTTCTCCCGCACCTCCACCTCTCCACTTTCAACAAGAGTGTAGTTAGTGCTTGCTATGTGCAAGTTTAGAGGCAGTGTGGAGAGAGAGCCAGGAAAGACAGAGGCCAAAGTCCTGCCTCTGATACCTATTGACTATGTGACAGTGGGCAAAACCCTCACCTCTCACTGTTCAAGGCCAACGTTGTCAGACTCAAGTTAGAAACAGGCCACTACCTGGCACAGAAAGCTCCCTGCTGGCTGCATATTGACTGAGAAAACTACATATCAATATTATCTCTGTTTTATTGTATTTTTACTTAATTTTGCTTTTTATTTATTATATTTTTCTCAAATACATTTTAATCTGGTTTGAAGGACCCATCATGGGTGGCTGTGTGATTGCCACACTTGCTCTAGGCAACTTTCTCTGAGTGACTGATGTGCCTTGGAAGAAGGAATTTCCTTACCAGGGAAATCCCCTGTCCCACTGAAATCACAGATCCAGTCCCTCGGCCTCTGTTTGCAAGGCAGAAGCTGAAGACCCAAACGCAAAAACAGAACAATCTCTGCCTTCAAGGAGCTCACATTTTTCTAAGGGATATAGTATTTTCATAAAAAAGTAAATGAAAGTTAATAATTTTTTATTTTTAAAAGTTTTGATTTAACTTTTTTCTTTTTTCTTGTTAATGAATGTAAACATCTCATTATACAAAAGAGAGCAAGAGGCTTTTATGAAGAATTGTGAACTGTTACACGCAATTTGGTTTGTTTTTTAAGAAATTATATATGACCATCTGGGGAGGGGAAGAACAAGAAAAAGAAAAAGAGAAATTTACATAATTTTGCTATAGATTTGAAATGAATAGCAAGTTGTACATAATAGATGTGCAGTTTCATGTGCAATAATATATTTTATTATGCTATGTTATAGAAAAATACTTGTTTTATTTCATAAATTAAAAATAAAATTTTTAAAAGAACTACATATGTATGTGTATGTGTGTGCGTATATATATATACAATATTTAACAAGGTAGTAACAAAAACGCTCTATTTGTTTGCAACACCTGTACTTTTTTTTATTATACTCTTGTATGTATATATATATAAAATATAATATAAATATATTTAAATAAAGTATTCCAAGGACCAAATGAAAGTGTTTGAGCAGAAGCTCCTAAAAATTCCATAGTCTCTGAAGCATGGTTGTGCAATGGGAAGAACACAGGAATTAGAATCAGAGGGTCTGGGCTTAGATACTGGTTCTGCCATTTACTCCCTTGGGCCTCACTTTCCTCATGAATAAAATGAGGGAATTGGTCTAGATTAGAGGTGTCACCTTGCTGGCCAAATGGGAAGGCAGCCCAAACCATGTTTAAATGTGACTGGAAAATGTTTAACAAAATAAATTAAAATACAATATGGCATCAATAATGTTAATTTGTGGGTTTCTAAGTTAATAGACTTCCAGCTGGGATCCTCTTCTATTTAAGTCTGATAACCCTGGCCTAGAAGTTCTCTAAGGTCTCTTCCAGTTTTTGATCCCATGAGCCTATGAGCATACCCATACTAAGCCATCTTTGGCTTTTGTTATTGGAAAAGCCTCACTCAGATGCGTGGGTGGTCCCTTCCAAAAGGAAAGGGAAGAAAGGCCAGATCCACAAGAATTGCCTATGTGACCAGAGAGGGAGGAGCTTTCATGTCTGTTTCAATGCCCTGCTGGAAAAATTTTTTTAATCCACAAAGTTCTCATGCCCTTTCCCATATGTTTCAACATTTCACATCTTTGACTGAATCAATATATTACTTCTACAGAACCTTTCAACCCACTATTAATCATCAATGAAGTTTTTCTTATTTTCAGGGCACCATGCTGGGATAGGGCGAGATTGGGGTGGATAAAAAAAGACAAAACAAAAATCAGGCTCTGCTTTCAAGTTGCTTATGTTTTATAAGTAAGGAGGGGGTAAGGTGAGGAGATAATATGGCATTTGGCACATATCTCTATCTATTGAATATGTGTATATATGTATACATGTATATATGTGTCTATATGGATATAGATGTATGTGTGTACATGCATATACCCATGTGTGTACATATGTGTGTGAATGTGTATGCATGTATATGCATTTTGAGTAAGGCAAGGACACTGAGAATTGCAAGAACAAGTGCTTCTTGAAGGAAGTAGTAGCTCAGCTGACTTTTGATGAAGCAGGGATTCTAAGAGGCAGATATGATGAGGGAGTGCATTTGGACTTGGCGGCTGCTAGGAAAAGTATAGGGGAAAGAAGTGGAATAGTAAGTTCAGGGAATTGTTAAATAAGTCAGTTTGGCTAGAGAAGGTAAATTACGTGAGGGGGAGCCCCGGGGAACAGTCTCTTAGAATTTCAGACTTGGAAGTGGCTCCAGTGGCCATTGTCATTGTCCTATATCAGACAAATGGTCTTGCAGCCTTAGTGTGAAGGCCTCCAATGTGGAGAGAAATCCATTACCTCCTAAGCTGACCCATTCCACTTTGGGAAAGCTCTTGTTAGGAATTTTTTTTCCTGACATCAAGATAAAATGTGTTTCTTAGTAATTTCCACTATCACTCCTAGTTCTGCACTTTGATGCCAAACAGAACTACTCTAACCCCTCTTCCACATGGCAACCTTCAAATAGGTATTTTGAACATCAATGCATCCCTCCAGGATAACCACCTGAAACCTCATCAACATGGAGATTGCTTCAGCTTGTGGTACTCAGCCCCTCCACAGCACCCTCAGTTGCCTCTTCTCTTTGATGGCAGGGCTGGAGGGAAAAGCAAAAAATGCCCCTCAAAGCCTCCTTTTATAGAGGGCTCAGAAGTCCCAGCCAGCTTTTCATTTCCCACCAGCTGCTCTGCTTAGTTTCAACTCCTTGAACATATCCCCTCCCAACCTGGTACTTTCAACTTCCTTTTGTGATTTGTCTTCCTTTATTAGATTGTAAGCTCTTTGAGGACAGATATTTTCTCTCTTTTTCTTATTTGTCTCCTTAGTGCTTGGCACAGCGTCTGGTACATAGCAGGTAACTAATAAATACTGACTATCATAGCTATCATTTCTTCCCCCCTTCCCTCCAATCTTCTCTTTTCTAAGCTAAATATTCCTACTTCCTTTCATTGATCTTAATATGCCATCCTTCTCTGTTTTGATTGCCAGCCTTTGGTCCTTCCTCATCTTCTCAGGGTCCTAAAATGTGATTTGCAAAACAACATAACACTCTAGACCAAGGAAGAATACAAGCTGATTATTACCTCTATACCCACCTCTAGGAATAGGAAGGTAGCTAAGTGATGCCCTCCCTCTTTCTAGTGCCATATATTCCTTAGTTCTAAGCATGGAAGTTTGTTCAGACCTGAACAGTCAACTTGACCACGCCCTTTAGGAGCAAAAGACTGCCAGGTCCTACAACCCAGAAGTATTGGCCACTAGAGGTGTTAGGGAAATCAGGATCTGAATTACTGGTGCTGAGGAAAATAGGCTCAACTGCTGGGGCTGGGAAAAGAAGACTGAACTTCTAGCGCTGGGCCAGAGAACCAAGGATTAGACTCTAGTCTCCTTAAAAGGACTTGTTCTGTGAAGTCTGGATTCAAAGGGCAGCATTTGAAGACTTAGAGGGCTACATGTGGCCTTGAGGCTGTAGGTTCCCCAACCCTGGACTAGAGTAAGTAGACCAGGTCTACTTACCAGTGAGTGTGGGGAATGGTGCAGCCCTCCACCAAGCCTGAGGGAAGAGCACAGCATCTAGTTGGGGCCCGCTCTGACCACCCAAAAGTCAGTTTGGGAGGATACTTAGGCTGGTGAATTGTGAATTCCTAAGCATGGGAGAAGACTGAGATGCTTTGAGATCCACCCCCACAGAAACTGCAACCAGCAGGAAGGGAGTAAGGAAGAGTAATAAGGAAAATGAAGGGGGAAAAAAATGACTGAAAGTACCAAAGACTTCAGAAAGAAAAAATCTCAAAGACCCTGAACATAAACAGACAAATCAGTGGATAAAACAGTAACAACAGAAGGAAGCCTGGTAACAATTTCAGGCATCTACGAAGAAATACTGAAAGATGAAGGAAAATGATCCAACACTTGATGAGGCAGAAGACTCTATGGAATTTGAGGTCAACCTAGAATCACAATATGCTGTTCCTGAGTGGTTTAAAAGAGAAATGAAAATTATGAAGTTGAATTTTTGTCTTGCACAGAAAAAATAATGAACATAACAGAATCTACAATGGCAAGCCTCACCAAACAAACAGAGAACAATAGATTGGGGATGTAAAAGTCAAAGTGAAGTGAAAGACAACCTAGAAGAAGAGGAGCAAAAAAATAAGAGCATTCAAAGAAAATATACCCACTAGACAAGCAAAACATAAGGATCTCAAATATAGGATGTGCAGAAATAATTTAAGGATCATAAATCTCCCAGAAGAATAAAAGGGCAAAAACCATTGACACCATAATTAAAAAAATAATAGAAGAGAACTGTCCAGAACTTCTGAACATAAAAAATGAAATTCCAATGCAAAGAATTCACAGATCACCTCCAGGAAAAAAGAAAACCCAAGTCTGCAAACTCCAAGATGCACAGTAGTTAAATACAACAATTCAGTTCAGAAGCAAGATCTACAAACTATCAGGAGAAAAACGTTCAGATTCACAGGAAAGGACATTTAAATAAGACAGACTATTTGCTATAAATCTCTCTAATGACCAAAGAAGGTAAGTGACTTATCCATTGGCACACAACTAGTCGAGGTGGGATTTCAATTTGGCTTTCCTAATTCTATCCACTATATTTTTAGTTCACTATGTGCTATCTTCAACAAAAGCCTGTGGTATAAAAAAGCCTTTTTAAATTCTAGTTTTTAAGGCACAGAGCCAAGATGGTGGAATAGAAAGATGCATATACTCTAGCTCTTCTCCCACAGCCCATAAAATACCTGTAAAGAAAGACCCTCAACAAATTCTAGAGCAGCAGAAGCCACAGAACGATGGAATGGAGGATATTTCCAGCCCAGGGTGACCTAGAAGGCCAATGGGAAAGGTCTGTCACATTGGACACAGAGCAGAACGCAGCCCAGCCTGGGCCTCATGGCACTGGGAGAACAGGCCTTGGGGGCAGAATCCCCAACAGCAGCAGAGGTTTGCAGATCACTCAACCCACAGGTGTCCAAGATATTTCAAAGGTCAGTGGGAGGGCTTTTTCACCTCTGTGACAAAGGAGCAGGGTTTTCCCTCAGCCCCTGCCTCAGGCAGCGGGCTGCAGGTCTCTGCACTGGCAGTGGCCACAGCAGACAGCAGCCAGCATCCAAAGTTCCCTTGTTGGAGCACTCAGCTTAAACCCCCTGGGGAACCAAGCAGCTGATCTGAACCTCAGCCCTGAGTGGAGGCTATGCCCATGCCTAAAGCTCCTGGGGGAATTGAGCAGCTGATCTGAATCTCAGCCTTAAGCCAGGCCAGGGAGTAAACTCCTCTCCCTTGATTGTGCCACCTTGGAGGAACTGAGATCTTATAGGTCCCCAGAGTATACCCTATTCTTGACAAAGGACCCAAAAGTCAAGTAACTGGTTGGGAAAATGCCCAAAAAAGGGAAAAAAAATAAGACTACAGAAAGTTACTTTCTTGGTGAACAGGTATTCTCTCCCATCCTTTCAGATGAGGAAGAACAATGTTTACCATCAGGGGAAAACATAAAAGTCAAGGCTTCTGCATCCAAAACCTCCAAATTAAATATGCAATGGTCCCAGGCCATGGAAGAGCTCAAAAAGGATTTTGAAAATCAAATAAGAGAGGTGGAGGAAAAATTGGGAAGAGAAATGAGAGAGATGCAAGAAAATCATGAAAAGCAAGTCAACAGTTTGCTAAAGGAGACCCCAAAAAATGCTGAAGAAAATAACACCTTTAAAAATAGGCTAACTCAATTGGGAAATGAGGTCCAAAAAGCCAATGAAGAAAAGAATGCTTTAGAAAGCAGAATTAGCCAAATGGAAAAGGAGGTTGAAAAGCTCACTGAAGAAAATAATTCTTTAAAAATTAGAATGGAACAAATGGAAGCTAATGACTTTATGAGAAACCAAGAAATTACAAAACAAAATCAAAAGAATGAAAAAATGGAAGATAAGGTGAAATATCTCATTGGAAAAACAACTGACCTGGAAAATAGATCCAGGAGAGACAATTTAAGAATTATGGGACTACCTGGAAGTCATGATCAAAAAAAGAGCCCAGACATCATCTTCCATGAAATTATCAAGGAAAACTGCCCTGATATTTTAGAACCAGAGGGCAAAATAAATATTGAAAGAATCCACCTATCACCTCCTGAAAGAGATTCAAAAAGAGAAACTCCTAGGAATATTATAGCCAAATTCCAGAGTTCCCGGATCAAGGAGAAAATATTGCAAGCAAGTAGAAAGAAGCAATTTGAGTATTGTGGAAATACAATCAGGATAACACATGATCTAGCAGCTTCTACATTAAGGGACAGAAGGGCATGGAATATGATATTCCAGAAGTCAAAAGAACTAGGATTAAAACCAAGAATCACCTACCCAGAAAAATTGAGTACAATACTTCAGGGAAAAAATGGTCATTCAATGACAGAGGACTTTCAAGTATTCTTGATGAAAAGACCAGAGCTGAAAAGAAAATTTGACTTTCAAACACAAGAATCAAGAAAAGCATGAAAAGGTAAACAGGAAAGAAAAATCATGAGGGACTCACTGAAGTTGAACTGTTTACATACCTACATGGAAAGATAATATTTGTAACTCTTTAAACTTTTCTCAGTATCTGGGTAGTTGGAGGGGTTATACACACACACACACACACACACACACACACATATACAGAGAGAGAGAGAGACAGACAGACAGACAGACAGACAGACAGAGACAGAGAGCACAGGGTGAGTTGAATAGGAAGGGATCATATCTAAAAACAAAATTAAGGGTGAGAGAGGAATATATTGGGAGGAGAAAGGGAGAAATAGAGTGGGGCAAATTATCTCTCATAGGAGAGGCAAGAAAAAGCTTTTCCAATGGAGGGGAAAAGGGGGAAGATGAGAGGGAAAAAGTGAAGCTTGCTCTCATCACATTTGGCTGCATAACATGCACACTCAATTTGGTATGAAAATCTATCTACACTACAGGAAAGGAGGGGAGAAGGTAATAAACAGGGATGATGGAAGGGAGGGCAAATGAGAGGAGGGAGCACTTAGAAGCAAACCCTCTTGGATGTCAAAAGAAAGAATAGAAGAAATGAGGGGCAGGATAGGATGAAGGGAAATATAGTTAGTCTCACACAATATGACTATTATGGAAGTCATTTGCAAAACTACATATATATAGCCTATATTGAATTGCTTGCCTTCTCAGTGGGGATAGGTGGGGAGGGAGGAAGGAAGAGAAGTTGGAACTCAAAGTTTTAGGAACAAATATTGAGAATTGTTTTTTGTGTACAACTAGGAAATAAGAAATACAGGTAATGGGGTATAGAAATTTATCAAGCCCTACAGGACAAAAGAGAAGATGGAGACAAGGGAAGGGAGGGGTATTAGAAGGGAGGGCACATTGGTGGAAGGAGCAATCAGAATGCAAGGCGTTTTGGGGTGGGGGGAGAGGAGAGATGGGGAGAAAATTTGGAACTCAAAATTTTGTAGAAATGAATGTTGAAAATTTAAAATAAATAAATAAATTTTAAAAAGAAAAAAACCCAAATTTTAGATTTTATTCTATGAATGGGAAGGGGGACATTTATTAAGCACACATCAAGCACTGTATAACATTATTTCATTTGATCCTTACAACACCTCCGGGAGGTCAATACAATTGTGATTCCCATTTTATGACTGAGGAAACTGAGAGACACAAAGGTTAAGTGATTTGCCCAGGGTCACACAGCTATTAAGTGTCTAGAGCATATTTGAACTTGGATTTTCCTGATTTGAGGTCTAGAACTGTATCAGCTGAGTCACTTAGCCACCTCTATGAACAGTACCCAAATTAAAGCTCAGCATGTTTCAAATTTTTCCCCCTCCTCTAATCCTAAATTGACCATAGAGGGAATGTAATCTTTGCACATACTTTCAAATGAAGTAGAGAGAATGTTCTCTTTGGAATGTGAAAAATGTGTCTGGTTACTTACTTGCACAATGTAACGGGCTCCCAAGTACTTGAGCAGAGTCTTGATTTCCAGAAGGGCAGATTGCTGTTTGAAAAGCCTGAGTATTGATGTAGCACGGATCATCGAAGAGATCCACCCTGCACCTCTGCTTCGTTAATGATGGATCCCTTTGGGTCTTCACAACTCTTTCACTGATACTACCTGGAAGGATGGTATCTTGCTTATGTTATGTAAATACTTTAATGAATCGTAGCACATACAAATCTAGAATTTAACTCTGGATTTGAATCTTCTAGATTCCCATAATCTTGACTTCCAAGATCTTAAAGTCAAGAGGCACTTTCGCCCCATGCTTTTTGTTCATTTTGTGTAATCAACAGCCCAGACTCAAGACTCTGGATTTATACAGCCTGGGTTCAACCTTGAGGGCTTCCCAAGAGTTATACTCTCTTTTGGCTTGTGTCCTCACCCATTATTTCCCTTGGGAACATCAGTGTTTGGCTCATGTTTACCCCACTCATGGTTTCCCCTGGGAACATAAGAATTCGGCCCAAATCTGGGTCTACACAAAAATAAAAATTATGTAAATTGGCCCACATCTCTCATGAAAGCACTCAGGCAAACAAAACATCAAATGTAGGACACAGTTTATTTATTCTGACAAAACCCACAAAGGACTCACATTCATAAACAGTAAAAACCACTCTCTTTCTGTCATTGATGAGTTTTTCCCTTCCAAATCTATACAGTATTCTACACATAATGTTATTTCAAGAGGGAAAACTTGGTATTGTAAGAAAGTCGTGCGTCCCACTCCCCAGGGGAGCTATACATTTGCCTTGGCTTGTCTGCCCTGAGTTGAGGGGAAAGTACTGTAAAGTACTAGACATTTGATTGCCTTCCCCAGATCTGAATAGTCTACGTACCTCACAGAATCAACCAAAAGTAGGATCCGCATCATGGCTCTGGCACTTACTATTCCTTAGTTCTGTCTCCTGCTTGGTCAAGAAATTTCTCTACTTTGTGTTAAGAGATGCTTTCTTATTCTACCATTATCCCAGCTTGATCCAGTGACTCTCCACCACTGCCTCTCTCCACTGCCATCTCTGGGATCACATGGTTCCTAACATATCAAGAAATGGTCTCCTATTTCACATTTTTCCCTGGGGGGATGGTAGGAGAGGAGGTGCTCAGACTCCTATTCAGCAAAGTATCTATCTCAACTCTTGTTCTTCTACCTCCAGTTTCCCATTTTCCGGTAAAAAGTCAAGCCTCAAGGTTATAACTCAAATGTCAGAATTAGTTGTTAATCAATAGTTATCACCCATATTCAGTGATGTCAGGGGAAAATGTATTTGTGTATATGGGATGGGATATCTATCTATCTATTTATCTATCTATCCATCCATCCATCCATCCATCCATCCATCCATCCATCCATGCATCCATCCATCCATTCACCCATCTATCTATCTTATATCTATATAATCCAGTAGTCAAATGAGTTCATACCAGAACTAATCTTGTCAAAGGCAATTTTCCCTTGTATACACAAACACAATCAATGCCAGAACAGAAGGCCTCATTTAAGTGGGAAAACAAGGATCTAAAACAATGATGACCGCATTTGTTTTCACCATAATTTGCTGGTGCACAGAGAGTGCTTTTCAGTTTTGGCCTGGGATATATCAATACAACAAATCCTGGCCTTCAGGTGGGGTTCATTCAACCTGCTTTTTATCGGCTTCCTCCTATATTGCCCATGGAGAGAGTCTAGCCAGCCTTCTCCCAGACCTGTTCCTCATATTTCCCACAGAAAAAGCAGATGTGTCCTTGCACTCAACCACAATCACACCCATCTAGCCTTAGACAGGACCACAATATTCAGTCAATCAGAAAGCAGCAGCCCCAGGATGCCCAAGCAGGATGTGGACCCCAAAACAATAGAAAGGACTTCCCCTAAGCAGGCACCTGCACAGTAAGAGCAAAAGCTGTCCTTTAGGGGAATTTGTGGCATTGAGGGGCTTATTATAATATCATTATCATACATACATACATACAAATCCCAAATGGGTTTTTTTGTATGCATTGTGAGTAATTGCATGCCCAGTTCCACTGTGGCTGGGACCCCTCCCCTATTACCTAATCCCTTAACAAACCCCTCCTGCCTTTTTAATATTCATAATTTTTGCTATGTGATTACATCTTTACCCTATAAAAATCCATCTTGCTCTCTCTGAAGTTGCTGGTTCCTCTTAGAACTTACCTGCTTCATGAGAGGCATCAGTCTCATCAAATGCCTATACTTGGAACTGAGGTGTCTGGACCTCAACTGCACCTCCAAAGACCATGTACTGCCCCAACTCCTGGAGGAGCCATTCAATTTTGGAACTCGCCTTGGGGAGTGAGTGCAAACTCATCTAACCCTTTATGTCTAAACAGCTCCAGATCATTCTTCATATCTCATCTACTCATCTCCCAGGAAGTCCAGGCCATACCCAGGCATCTTGTCATCTCTCAGCCTACTATGAATACACCATGCCCCACCATTCCTCGCTTTCTACCCTTGCCTGGGAACAATAAATAAATACATATGACCACAGTATATGGAAAAGGCATGACAACCAACTGCTGTATAACTTCACTCACCATCATTGTCATACTTCAAATCAAAACCACCTTCCCTGGCTACCCGGTGGCCTATATATGCTATCTCCCCCTTTAGGTTTTTATTATTAGAACTTAAGCATCTTGAAGACAGACACTGTCTCATTTTGGTATTTCTAGACATAGTGCCTGGCTCATGGTAAGTGTCTAATAAAGGCTTTTAAAAAATTCATTCAGAATACTGGATACTTGCTCTATTAACTGTCAAAGAAACATAATATGCAGTATTATGTAGGGGGAACTACCTAGGACAGAAGCCCAAATTCTAATCTTGAATTTTCATTGGCTAGTTTTATGACCTTGAACGAGATAATATCTCTGAGCCTCAGTTTTCTCACTTGTAAAGTGGGGGTAATAATATTTATAATAATTAACTCACAGGAAACTGTGAGGACAAACACTGCTATATGTGCCTCAGTGTTTCATAAAATCCTAAAACTTGCTATCTAATTGAACTTTTTACAAGTTAAAGACTTCTGTTTAGGAAAAAAAAATTCATTTCCTAGGTTTTAATAAGATCTGGAGCTGGAAGGGTCCGTAGAGATCATCTACCTAATTTCATACGTGAGGAAAAACTCAAGTCCAGAGAGAAAGGACTGGCCCATTGCCTTACAGCTAATAAGTGTTGGAGGCTAGATTTGAAACAGGGGTCTTCAGAGTCAGAAGGGAAAGAGACCCTGAGTCTATCTAGTCAAAACTCCTTATTTTACATGTGAGGTTCAGTTCCCAGAAAAGTTAAGCAATTTGACCAAGGTCACGCAGGTAGTAAAATTTTAAAAAGCTCATAGATTTATAGTCAGAAAGACTCTTAGAAGCAATCTAATGGAGCCCCTTTGTTTTGCGTATGAGGGATGGAGGCCCAGGGAAGTTGTCACTTGACCACAGTTCCATAGGTGAATCATAAATGACAGAGCTAGGATTTAAACCCCAGTCCCTCCAAACTCCAAGGGCAGCACTCTGTTGGGCCAAGCTGCCTCCCCTCCTTCCTGATTCCAAGTCTAACAGTCTTTCCACAAAACCGCACTGTCCTCAGAGAGCAGTAAAAGTGGAGCCTGGGTAAAAGCTTTCCTCAGGCAGCCAGTTTCTCTATTGAATATAGAAAAGATTAAATGCCATTATAATTAAAATTACCATTTGGATTAATGTAGTACTCCTTTGAAGAAATGGAGATTCTATGATCGGAAATGAATTGGTCTTTTGAATTCAACCTAGAACTTTAAGCTGCAGCAAAAATTTCCAGGCCATATAAATGATTTGTGCAATGATTATATTTTCAAAGAAATACTAATATTCTCCCTCCCATCATTTCTTTTTTCCCTTTCTGAAATCTCTAATCCTGTGTTCTGTTTTTGAGTGTACTTTTTCATTATAGGGGAGGGTTCTGTGGGTGATGGAAGCAGGGGGAGCAAGCCTCTGGTGGATGGTAGTGATGTAAAGAAATAAATGAGCATCCATAAAATATTTAAAAGAAAAAAACATCAACTCCTGTCTTCTCTTCAGTTTTCCTTGACTAAGTAGAAGCAGGACATCATTTCCCATTGGACTCAGGCAAAATCAATCAAAGCATCCTGTGCCTCTTCTAGGAGCAGGAAACTGTGCGAGGCTATTGGCAATGCCATCACAGCCTCCCATTCCCACACCCACTCCAGGAAACTCCACGCTAAAAGAGAGCTCTTGCTGTGTTTATGTTGCTTGACTTCTCTAGGATGTCTGCTTTAGAAGGAGAGGACCAATATCTCACACATATTTTCACAGCTCTTAGCATGCTATGAATTGCTTACCCATATATTTAAGACCTGCTATCATCTGGTTCCATCCTATCTTTCCATCCATATTTCACTCTATTCCCTGTCAGGCAAACTATATTTCAGCCAAACTGGATTACTCATAATTCTCTGATCTCTTCCTGCCTCCTTCCTGTCTTCATGAATTGATGAAGGTCATCCCAAATTCCTGGACCACACATTTCCTCTTCATGTCTATGTGTTGAAGTCCCTTTCCTTTAAGGCTTAGCTCAGCTGCCACCTCATTCATGAAGCCTAGTCTGATTCCCTCCCCAACCCAACAGGAAAGTCAATTCAGTTTTTTCCTGAAAAATCACTCAGATTTTCCTAGAGCATTTTGTCTAGAGTTAAACCTTCCCTTTGCCCCATTGCAGTCTACCTTGTACCATATTTGTTTGTGTCTATGTCATGTTCCCTTATCAAAGTGCTGTGACTCTTGGTTGGTTTTTTTTTCAATTTTCTATCCCTAGAACCTTGCAAAAATTCTTGCCCATAATAGGTGTTAAATAAATGTTGAATCAAGTTGAATTACTAACCAAATGGCAGTAAAGATTGCAGTATTTCAAAGTGGTATATTTAGAATAGACAATGACAAACACCATGGCCGCTCACATGTCTAAACACAGAATTTTTGTGCAGCCCAGGGCTCAAGCCTGAAATATTTGCATGAAACTACCTTCCTTGGTGGAATGATGACTAAATGCCACATGCCTGTGGGAAGGGCATAACTGGTATGAAAGCTTGGGAGGAGACACACCTTCTTCCTGCTATGAGAGGATTTATGTAGTTCTAGATCCTTCAGGGAAGGACCCAGAGAGGAAGAGAATAGATCTTAGAAGGCAGACACGTAGGGAAAAGTCAGCTTCCTAACATGTCTCTGGTTTCCAGCTTTCCTTCCTAGAGACTAAGAAACTTCGCTTCTGATGAGATTGAGCCTTATCAGATACCTCACTTCCCCTGGAGGAGGTCATTCATTCTATCTATTATCTGGTATATTCCAATCTATATAACTTCTCTGACTTCTATTTTTTATTTACTTGGATAAATGGATTTGCTCACCATTCACTATTCGTGATAATCTTCTACGTAACTGTTGCTGTTTCCTACCCAGTCTGATGTCTTTGTTTTTCTTGACCTCATTCAAGGGGCCATGCCCTGGCTACTTCTTAAACAGGCCTATTCAATGAATGGGTGTTGCCTCACCCTAAGTGAGTACCTGCAAAGACCTTGGCCTAAAGGGCCTAAGGTCTCCCAATGCATCCAGGGCCATCTCCAGTCATCCTGAGGAATATCAGGTCACTGGATTCAGATGGCTCTGGAGGAGGAGTGAGGCTGGTGACCTGCCCAGCCCTCCTTCACTCAAAACAAAGTCAAGTGCAAGTCATGTCATCATTTCTCTGATGGCGTGGTCTTCTTCAGCAACCAAGGATGAACAAGATGTATCTAACATTTGGTGGGAAGGGGTCAAGCTTTCAAACATGAGATTTGGGTACCCTTTTAAGGGATATCAAACAGGAAAGTGGCTTGAATCTAAGAGAATAATTCCCCTAGACTAGCAATATCTTGGGGTGGGGTGGGTAATGTGGTGCCCATATGCTAAAGAGAGCACAATAGTCAGCCTTGTGGCCCCTTCTGCTCCCTTCCAGGCAGAAAGTACAATCTCTCTTGGAAGGGAAGGAGATGGGAAAGATTTCAGAAATGTCTATTAATGCTCCCCCATAAACCACACTTAGACAATCCATGTAGATATACACAAAACTTTCAAGAGCAATGCATGTACCTTACACATAGGATTACAATAAAATGCACAGGATTATGAAGGAAACCAATTATAATGGGGTGGAAATATAATTTTCTAAGATTTTTCTCTTGGAGATAAATTCTTCTGTTCCTTTTAAATGACAATTATGTGTGGAATGGGTAATATTAAATTAATTCACAATTAAATATTGGTTATTTTATCTCACTTTCTCCCTTATAAGAACTTAAAGTAGCATTGGGATTTTGTGTAGGATTGGCCCTATTTGGTCTGTTTTCTTTTGGTAGTCCCATGATTTCGTAGATAAAGCTATCTATAATCACAAGCAAGCTTCTTAGTTTCTCAGTGCCCTAGGCAAGTAAGTTGCAAAGAAGGCATTGAGATGCCCTGGCAGAATTTCCTTTTAACATTGAAATAAATCACTACTCCATTTCTGAGCTTGTTTGTGATTTCATGCATTAAAGTGAACTGCCAAGGTGGAAACTTCTTTTCCCTCATTCACCTACAGTTTTTAGTCTTAGAAAGTCACCTAAGAACACTTACACATTGAATGATTTGCCCAGGGTCACGCAAGCGTGTTTCAGAAATGGGTCTTGAAGCTGGTTTTTCCACCTTAATGGTGAAGTATTATTCACTGTGTCAGACCATCTCTCTGATCTAGCCTATAAACCTATTAATCCAGCTGACTCTTTTCATTAAGGTAAATATGGATTTTTTGCATCCCTGACAGTGTTCTAGTATGTGAGACTCGTTGAGATGGTGTATTGATAATGCATTTTTGCTTATTGTTAATATAATTTTGCTTCTTAATGAGAAGACTTTCCTTACTCATTCATGGGCCTGCCCATTAAGGGGAGTTTGATTAGGGAAGATTTGTAGGAAGGGTCACACCTTTTGTTAATTTTCTAATGAGGCACTGGTTCTCAAGAGTTGTGATGCCTGCTGGTTCTAAAAAGATGTATAAATACTCTGAGCATGAGGTTTTACTTTGGGGCTTACTGATTGGAAGTGTTTGTTTGGCCAGACCAGACTCTGGGCAGCTGCTAAGTAGCTTCCCTACTTTGAAAATCCAGATGTTGGTGCTTCCCTCTCTGGTAACTATGTATGTATAGTCAGGCAGTTGCATCTGTCTGTTGATTTGTGATGCATATATTGCTTGCTGTCAGACAGTTTAGAAGCTCTGTCTGTTGATTTAGATTTCTCTGTATTTTATCTGAAGTTCAGTGTGCTGACTTTTTCCCCTGAACTAAGTGAATGATCTTTGATCCCTCAAAAGTTGCCTTTCCTTTTAGAAATGTAGATGTAAGACACTGTGATAGCAGGCATTCCTGTGTATGTGGGGGTGCTTGCTTTTACAGATGGGTTCACAGAACCTACCATATACATAAGCTACCTGTAAACATTCTGTTCTCCCATATTCACAGTTGTTACCATTCATACTCAATCTCTTTAAAGTTCTGCTCTTTGTTATAAGACTACTTTCTTTTTTCAGTCAGCAAAGTTGCCTTAAATGGTAAAAAAAAAAAAAATGGGGAATCCCACCCTGTGCCCATATTTAAAATCCAAGCTGAAGTGTGTGGTTGGCTAAAACTTAACCACATATGCCAGGCATTGTACATTCCAGAAGTGTTTTTTTGGCCAAGTATCCCTCTGAGAAACTTATCCAACCTGCCTGAGAGAAGATTTGTGGTAGAAAATAGATCCACACATAGGCTGCTCATGCTGTAAGTACCAAAATTTTTAAGTGTAAACCCTAAGGGTATGTGGAAATTTGACGTCTTTTTGATTAAAAAGATCAACATTTCCATTTTAACTTGAAGTTTGGGGAAACATTATGCTATTTCTCCATGTAAGATTTTTTTTTTCCATAAGTGAATTTAGCAGTAAGGATCTTTTTAAAAAAATATGTCTGGCAATAAATATGATTAGCTCCTACAACCAAGACTGCCCACTGTGGTGTGTATAGTGTCCCAAATTCAGGTTTTTAAGTCAATATTTGAATAAACAAATGTCTTATGAGGAAACAGGCCAAGACCTATTAAAAATATTTATATAGGTGTCTCTGAAATACTTTCATGAGAATCTCTACAGGGAAAAACTCTGAGAGCAGTAGGTTCAAAGCCTGGGTAACTTCAATGGATCATTGGTCAAGCATTGCAAATCCCATTTCAAATTTAAGTCTGGTTACTACAGGCAGCCTCTGAAATAGGACTACCTGATTTACGAATTAATTTTTTTCACATATACTAACATGAATCACCACACTAAATCAGGGTGGGGTTGCCTTTCCACCATCATGGTGCACAGGAGGGCGGGGGAGCTAATGAGAATTTCTATACTGTGTCCTTGAACCTTGAATCTAGGAGGACCATAGATTTAGAGCAAAAAGGGACCTTAGAGATCATATCTAGTCTTTATTTTACAGATGATGGACCTGAGTAATTTGCTCAAGATCACATAGGTAGTAAGTACAAGAGCCAGGACTTGAACTCACATCCATTGAGTTCAAGTTCATTTGTTCTTTCCAGTCTTCTATGTTGCCTCCCTGACAGTAAAGGGGAGTGAGGAGAGGAAAAAAAATGAAACTTGTAGTGTTATACAATGAAAAGAATATTGGGTTTTTCAGTTAGAAGACTGGTTTAAATCTCAGATCTGCTAGTTTCCTCCTATGTAATACTCAACACTTCAGGGCCTCAAAGGATTTATCTACGAAATAATCTGTACAACTTGAAGACCTCAAAGGCCCCTTCAATTTCGAAATCTATGACTCTCCATTTCCCAAGTCTTATAGTTGAAATACTATACGATCACAGTAATATCTATTTTCCATTGCAAATGTATGTCAGCTGAAGCACTAGTTAAAAGAGACTTTTGTAGGCTGATCTGGGAACTTACCCATCCATGCATCAACATATCAATCAATCAGTCCACAAACATTAACTCCTTATTACATGCTAGGCTAAAAGCAAAAATAATCCCTGATCTCAAGGAGCTCATCATCTTTTTCTCAAAAAAAATAATATTTTTATTGATATCTTTTGCATCACCTATATTTCCCCTCTATACCCAGAGAATCATCCTGTAAAAGAACAAAAAAGAATTAAGGAAGGAAAAAAGGAAGGAAAAAAACTCAGTAAAACCAATAAACAAACAGAAAAAAAAACCAATCTGATGTTACGTGGCATGTTCCACATATGTGGCCGCTGGCCTCTGCAGAAGAGCAGTGTCTCATGTTTCTTTCTTGGGGCCAAGCTTGCTTCTTATTATTTCACCACATTCACTTTAAGTTGTTTTATGATTGCTGCCCTTTCCCCCTTGCCTTGCTACAGTCATTTTACACTTTGTTCTCCTGGCTCAGCTTCCTTCACTTTGCCTGAGTTTGGACAAGTCTTTCCGTACATCTCCATACTCATCATGCTCATTGTTTCTTATAGCATAGTAATGATCTATTATTTTTATGTATTACAGTTTAACCATTTCCCAGTCCACAGGCATCTACTTTGTTTCTAGTTACTTGCTATTGTTAAACATGCGGCTCTAAAGATATCATGGTTGTAAAAGGAGGCTTTCTTTTTTTAATGGCATCCTTAGTTCCTACAATTGAAATCTCTGGGTCAAAATGCATGGACATTTTAGTCATTTCATTTGAATGATTACAAACTGCTTTTCAGAATGGTTGGGCCAAATTACAGCATAAAAAATGCTTTAGTATGTCCCTGTCTTTCCCTAATCTTCAACATCAACTATTCCTGGCTTTTGCCAATTCATTGGGTGTGACCTTTTGTATCTTAGATATCAATCCTTATAACAGATATTTGATTCAAAGATCTTTCCTTTCTTATCATAGATTCATCAATTTTGTTTGTGCAAAAGCTTTTCAAATTCATGAAATCAAAATTATCTGTTTTATCTTTTATAATTGCCTCTGTTCCTTATCTGTTTATGAATACATATTCTATCCAGAGCTGTGAAAGTAGTGTATGTGATTGGCTTTTCTTCCAAATTACAAGTGTGGCATTCTTCATAAATGTGTATATTAACCTTGCCCAGGGGCCCTTGTTTTGCTTCAGTTTAAGCATATGTGCTTCTTAAGAGAACACAGGAGTTCACATTCTAATGGGGAAGACAGTATGCAAAAAACTACATACATTGCATATAAAAATTAGCAGAAAGGAATCTCGGAGGGGAAGGAACTAGTAGCTTTGGGACCAGGAAAGGTTTCCTGTAGGAATTAAGTCTCAAAAGAAGCCAGGGGTGCTAAAAAAGAAAGGAGGTGGAGGAGGAGTAAAGGTAAGAAAGGAGAGAACTCCAGGGATGGAGAATAGCTAGTACAAAGGCATGAAGATCTTATCTGAGGACAGCAAGTCAGCCAGCCTGACTGTTTAGCCAAAAAGAGAAGTCAAGTGTTAAAGCCTAGAAAGTTAGGAAGGGGCCAGGTTATGAAGAGCCAGACAGAGGACTTTATTTTTTTTTTCATAGAGGTAATAACAATTAGAGCTTATTGAATGAAGAGGAGGGGAGAGTCAGACACGACGGAAACAACTCAACAACATCAACAAAAATTATTCACGAGATTACTAATTGGGAGATTATATAGAGAAAAGAGAAGAGGGGTTAGGACAAAGCCTTGGGGGATGCCCACGGTTAGTGAGCAAGACATGGATGACGATCTAGCCAAGGAGACTGAGGAATGGTCAGCCAAGGAGGAAGAGAGAGCAAGAGACCAGTCCCAAAAACCCAGAATGAAAAGAGTATGTAGAAAGAACGGTGGTAAAAATCCAGAGAGGAGGGAAGATGAACAATAGTGCTAAATGCTACAGAGAAGTCAGGAAGGATCAGGACTGAAAAAGGCTATCGACTGGAAGTTAAAGGATCAGTGGTAACTTTAGAGTACAGTTTTAGCTGAATGATAAGGTCAAATGCCAGAATGCAAGAAGAGAGAGAGAAAAAGAAATGAAACACTGAGAGAAGAAGGCTTTTTTTCCCAGGGATTTAAGTGAGAAGGGGAGGAGTATAAGATGGTAGCTACTGGACATGGAAGGATCTAGTTGGGGGGTTTTAATGATGGGGAGAGTTGACTGTATTTGTAGACACTACAGAAGGAGCCAGTAGATAGGGAGAGAGTGGGGATAATGGTGAGGGCAATCCAGTGGAGAAAAAAAGGAGAGAATGGAATGAAGGAAATATGTAGAGAGGTTGGCTTTGGTAAGCAGAAGGTCACCTCTTCAGAAACATGCGTAAAGAAGGAGATAGTAGGAGTGTGAAATGTGAGGTATGTGAAATGACACAGAAAGGAAAAGATGAAATGGCTTCAATATTTTTGGTCAACTATGAGGTGAGATCCTCATCTGTAACTTTGTTCCTGTGAGCAAGTATGACCAGTTTACAAAGGAATTCTCACAAACCAACTGTTTGTAATCTAGGGATTTTATCAGGGTTGGATGCTGAAATCTTAGAGGATTAGATAGAAAATTAGTCCTTGCCTTGATTGTTTTAAAATGAAAATAAAAAAACAACAAACCCCAACCATACATAAGGACAAAAACTCATCAATCTGGCCTTGGTCAAGCCTTCCAGAGTTTGTGGGTCATTGCATGGTCCATTCCATGATGAGGCATCAGAATGGTGGTCAGGCAACTCCAGAAGAATAAAAAAGGTTGTACACTGGTGGTGTCAAACTCAAAGAGAAATAGATATTGACTTAACCACAAATTAACATTGTCTGTGTTGTACAGTATTCTATTTAGTTTGTTAAGCATCTCCCAATTATTTTTATCTGGTTCAGCTGCACTTGGGAGTTTTGCAGATGCTTGTCTGATGGTGAGTTTGACACTTTGACTGTTGACAATCTAAAATCATCATAAAATAAAAAACTAGAACTAGAAGGGACCTCAGAGACCATTGAATTCAATCCACTCATTTTACAGATGAGGAAACTAAGACTGAGTTAAGTGAAGGGACTCATCAAAGGCCACACAGGTGATAAGCAACAGAGGTAGGATTCAAACTCAGGTCCTCTGATTCTATTTCAACTCTCACACATGGCCTAAGTGAGGGACAAAAGAAAGGGGAATATCATTCACAATATATTAACACTTACTAGCTATGTGACCTTGGACTAGTCACTTAACCCTGTTTGCTTCGTTCCTCATCTGGTGTGTTTGTCCTTCGTTGCTGAAGAAGACCATGCCATCAGAGAAATAATAACATGACTTGCACTTGACTTTGTTTTGAGTGAGGGAGGGCTGTGCAGGTCAGCAGCCTCACTTCTCCTCCAGAGCCATCTGAATCCAGTGACCAGATATTCATCGGATGACTGGAGATGACCCAGGATGAGGCAATTAGGGTTAAGTGACTTGCCCAAGATCACACAGCTAGTGAGTGTCAAGTGTCAATGAGCTGGAGAAGGAAATGGCAAACCACTCCAGTATCTTTACCAAGAAAACCCCAAATGGGGTCATGAAGAGTCAGACATGACTGAAATAACTCAACAACAATGAAAATCCACTTGAGGAGAAATTATTAAGATTGTCTAGGATTTGGGAGCTACTCTTAGGATGAGAAAGAAATAGGAAATATGATTGTCACTTTCAAGAAGCTAAAAATCCAACTGGGGAGAAAAGTAACATTTAGAATAATGAAAAGTATAGGACAACATAAAGGAAAGTGTGTGAAAATATGATTTCAATTTTGTTCCTTTGTCCTGAGAAAGACTAGTAGGGGTGAGGTTTGTTAGAGAAAGCTTTTTGAAAGACAATATTCTTGAGATAGGATCTTGAAGGAAGTAAAAAATTTGGACTGGAGAAGAAAAGGGAGAACAGTCTTCTAGCTGGGGTGAAGACGCCATCCAAACAAGAAAGACCTTACCACACTAAGGAAGCCTAGTGATTAGCACACAGGTGGAGCTTAATGAATGCTGAAATTGATTTTAACATCTGAGCAGCTGATCTGAGATAATCCTGTGACTGACACGAGCCCCTTGCCCACTGCGAAGTTGCCTTGGAACCCAAGGAAAATGCAGAAAGGAACAGAATGATAGCTAATAATAATAGTTAGTATTTTGAGATTTGCAAAGTACTTTACATTATTATCTCATTTAATCCTCACAAACACACTGGGAAGTAGGTGGCATTATTATCCCTATTATACGTACATATTCATATCTGTATCTATCTACCTATGTACACACATATATGTATATATACATACACACATATATACATACATAGATATACATATATATGCACATGTGTGTATGTATATATATTATCCCTATTTTACAGATGAAGAAACTGAGACTGAAAAAAAAGTTCAACAACTTGTCCAAGGTCATACAGTAAGTGTCTGAAGTGGGATTTTTAACTCAAGTCTTCCTGACTCCAAGGCTAATATTCTACACTAACTTCCTGAACAGAACCTATTCTATAACTTGTACTGAAATGTTTGCCTGAGAAGTTGAGACCGAGAGGAGGAGAGAGACAGACAGAACATTACAATTAAGACTTCCTTACTAAGGAACTGTATGGTTGGATGGGTGGAATGTGAATGGGAGTGCTTTGGGTTCTAGAAGACTGTCCCTGCTTTTCTGTGTTCCAGTGTTGTGTGTTTCCTTGTGAGACCTGTGTGTCAGGACATGCTGTGAGGTGCCCAAAGTCGTAGGCATAGAGAATACCCAAGAGTTTGGAAAATAAGTGAATCAGCATTACAAGAGCAGCAGCAAACTGTCCTTAGCCGCACATTTGGAGTCCTTCCCTCTTCTTTCAGGTGTCCCTGTGTCAGGATCACAGAACTCTTGTAAGTCATAGGACTCTGACATCAGAGAGTCTTGAATTTTGCTTAAAAGTTGTAACAAGGAACTTTTGGTAGGATGGTATATAAAGTCAATCTTAAAAATTTAGGAGTATCCCAACTTTTTCCCAAATATACCTAAGTTGGCTTTCATAGGCTATTGATCTAGAGTTCGTGAAGACCTCAGGGGCTTGAATTTGTAGTTTTTCTATCTATCTATCTATCTATCTATCTATCTATCTATCTATCTATCTATCTGTCTGTCTGTCTGTCTGTCTGTCTGTCTGTCTGTCTGTCTATCATCTGTCTTACAGTAGTCACCTTACCACAATGACCACCACTGGAATTGGAGTCAAGAAGACCTGAATTTTAAACCTGCCTCAGTTACTTACTAGATGTATGACCCTGGGCAAGTCACTTAATCTCTGTCTTAGTTTCCTCTTCTGTAAAATCAAAGGACTTGGACTGCATGACTTGTAAGGTCCAGTCCTAAATCATTGATCCTATGAATTTGTCCAAATCTATGTTGGACTTATTAGTGTTTTCAGCCTAGGTTATCTGCTGAAAGAATGAGTTCTATTGCTTATCACCTACTAAATTTAGCTCATCCTTTCAGAACTTTTCAGTGGGGTGGAATCAAGCTTATTGATTTATTGTCAATATCAGTGCCCTTACTGATGTTGGTCCTTTGGGATGCATTAGCATGTTGAATCAATATCTGCAAGGAATGAGGAGTATATCCTGAATAATAAATCTATATTCTGGGTTATAAGTGATAGCTAAGAACTAATAATTTAATAAATATAGTTTAGAGTATATTCCTGAAAAATTCAAGGGGGAGTCACACTTTCTACATGATCCTCATTTAGAGTAGTGTCCATTTATTCTTACTTTCTCAGTGAGGCAGCATTGGTATGATGGATGGAATGTGACCTTGAAGCCAGGAAAACCTGAGTTCAAGTCTTCACTCTGAAACATACTGGCTGTGTGATCTTGGGCAAATTGATTAACGCCCTAGGCAGTTCTCTAAGACTTTGGTGAGAAGGTACTAACCAGCATTGGTAGAAGAAGTTCCTCACTGAGAGCTTACTATACCAATAAAATCACAGATCTAGTCTTTATCTCTTTGCCTACCCATGAAGAAATAAGACTATAGATTGCCATCACACATTCATCCAAGGGTAAAACTGTGCATAGGGTCTGCTAAGCAAAGAGCCAACTATACTTCATGGTGGGGTAGACTTTGGGGAAATGTGGTGTGAAGAGTTTACCAACAGTAACTATGCCTATGAAAGAACAAGCCTGTTCATATGGAAACATGACCAAGAACCACTGTAGATCAACCATTGTCTTCAGGTGCATGAGGGAGGCCTGTCCTTTACACATATATAGCCAGCAGAGACACTCCATTAAATGGTCAATGACTATTTCAAGAGAAGTGCTTCAACTGAATCTAGGTCCTGGTGCAGAGCTACAGGTCAGCCATTGGAAGACACAGAACAGGAATACAGTGGGTTTCCAGGGTTTGACAGTCTTGGGTACTAAACTTCACTAATCTCCTGACTGTTTGAGGGAGGGTTGCACTATGCTTTCACCTCTGTTGCCTGAGAGATCAGTGTAACACTAGGCTCTCACCTCTGCTGCCTGAGAAGTAGAAGCACTAGGGGCAACTCTCCAGTCATCTGGAATAACAATATAGCTAACTGCTCTTGCAGGGAACAGCACACAGACTACAGATGGCTGATTGAATTAATATTTGCCAATTATTACTTTTTGAGCATCTGCAGTATTTTCACAGAAGACCACCAAAGTTCAGAACAAGAAAGTTTTCTTTGCTGTAGCCAAGTCACAACCGACATGGATTATTGCAAACTCCCGCCTAAGAATTTTTAATAAGAGATTTTCAGGGGTGGGCATTAAGTTTTTCTTCTGAATAACATTCCCTTTTAGAAAGTTCTCTTCTGGCTCAAGTAGAGGAAGCCTCTTTCTGCCTGAGAGACAGCATTTAATATGTAAAAATAATGAGACGCTCCATAAAGTAGTATGACCAGCACGGCAGGGTACCCAAGTGCAAGCAAAACCTGCAAGCCTTCCAAGAGACACATAGGAGGGATTTTAAGGCCTTCCTCCCTGTGGGGCCTGCAGCCAAAGGAGTCTATGAATGGATATACACAGAGCAGGCTTTTCCATGGGAGGGCTAAAGGTAAAGGACCACACCCTTCCCTATGACTCGAAGTACAAAACTGGAACCAATTCCACCTACCGATGGCCTTGCTGGGTTCTAAGCAGTTTTCGTATACGCTGCTACATTTGGGGTTCCGGGGCTGTAAGAAAGAGAAAAAACATAAAGCAGTCACAAAAATAGCCCTCTGCTAAAAGCTTAAAAATGCCCTGATAATCCCCTAGTAATAGATAATGGACCACTCTTGCCTGACTCATTTGTCTAAGGTGAGAGAAGGAATCTTGGACTCTAAGCTAGGGGCTCTGACTGTGGGACATTGGTCTAGTGGGGCTGATCAGAAGCTACAGGGAAGGCCATACTAGCTGAAAAGGGCCTCTGTGAATTTACAATCTTCTCAGAAGGTCATGTTCTAAGATTTTCCAGAAGTCCATCCAGATCCTAGATAGACACTTTGGTTTTTAGGACATCTGGCCAAATAATGGACAGAGGGCAACTGTCTCTCATCTGGAGATCTTTTATTAGCAGATTTGTCTGGAAAAGTCCGGAGTTAGCCTTTTCTAAAGATAAGGGCATAGATTAAACAACCCCTTGAAGTCTCATCCAATCTCATCATCTTATAAGAAAGAACTTCTCATGCGACGTACAATTTAGATATTAATATAGATATGGGGATTGGGGAAATATATAGATATGGGGGAAAAGAGAAGTAAATCAAAGTTATATCACTGAAATTAGACATAGGATCATAGAGTTAGAACTGGAAGAGAAATCTGAATTCTCTTTTTATGCGTAAACTACTGAGGCCCAGGGAAATTAACTGATTTGCCCAGCATCACACGGGTATTAAGTGGCAGAGCTGGGATCTGAACCCAGGCCCTCTGACTCCAAATCTAATAACAAATGAAGGAAAGAGAGATGTTTCAGTTGGCATTATACGCTAAATTCTACAGTAGGTTTTGACAGTGGTTTGCTCTGTGACTTTCAATCAAGCGTGTAATCTCAGGGGACCTAGGTGGTGCAATCTATAGAGCACCAGGCCTGGAGTCAAGAAGACCTGAGTTCAAATTCAGCCTCAGACACTTACTAGCTGTGTGACTCTGGATAAATCACTTAATCTGGCTTGCCCCAGTTTCCTCATCTGTGAAATAAGCTGGAGAAGGACATGGTAAACCACTCCAGCATCTTTGCTAAGAAGATCCCAAATGGGGTCATGAAGAGTCAGACATGACTGAAACAAATGAGCAACAACAACCTTTGGGCCTCAATTTCCCTATCTAAAATATAGAGGAAAAGAATTCTTTTTACTTTTTTTTTAAGAATTCTTTTTTTTTTTTTTAAAGAATTGGGCTTGAACTACTGTAGTTAGCCTCTAAGGTCCCTTCCATCTTTAAACCTATAGATCTATGACTTTTGAAACTGGAAAATAAAATAAACTAGAGTATATGCAATAACAAAATACCACCCCTTATTGTAGCACAAAGAAAGACTTCCTTACTGAACAGCATAGCTTTTCACATTGTATTGGGCAGTAAGTTCTTTGCTCTGTGGTCTGGACTTTCATTCGGGCATCTAAAACACCACCAGCAGGTGGCTGCTTCCCTGGAATTTCGTTGTAATACTCATGTTCTTCCTTCTCTTTCGTATTGTCTTCAATATTCACCTCCTCCCTGAAAAGTGGGAAAACAATCAACAGGCTAATTCAGGAATTCAAATCCTAGTGGACATGCACAAGGCATAGATACTGTCAGCGAGATTCAGCTGGGTCTTGATTAGAGCGAACAACAAATTCACACTGTCTATTTCCATTGGGCTGGATGCAGTGACTATATTTTACACAATTATAACCTTAAATAGTGCCAATTTGAATACATGGGAACACTACAGGGGGTACATTATTCCTACTAATAAGGCCCTACCTTGTTATTTGTATAAACAGGTTTTGCTCTGAGAATTGAGCACCTCACAAAGTGTTTTTGCACACAACAGCTGAACGAATGTTTTTGAATGAAAGAAGGCATCTATAAATCTATAGCCTTCCTGACACTGTGCCAAACAGTCAAATGGAAAAATTCAGATGTTTGAATTCTTTAGCTTTCACTGGGTTCTTGAAATGATGACAGCCAACAAATGGTGCTACAGCAAATGATGTTTCACACTTTCTTCTGTTAATTATTAAAAATCAAAACTCTTTCAAGGGTGGGCATTTTGTCATAAAAAACATAAGAACATAAAGGCTTTCTGAGATGCTCCAGGGCATTTAGTGTTCCAGAAGAATGCTGTCAGTCTCTTTCTAAAATGCTTTGTCCAAAGAACCAATATGGTTCTTTCAGTAGAAAGCCTAGCTCAGTTCATTAAATCAAAATAAGAAAAATGTGGGAACTATAGCCAGTTATCTTGTCGGCATAAATCTGGATGAAGTATATAGGGTTTATAAAGAAATATTAAAACCAGATGTGACATGTGGATAGGATTTATATAAACATGCATTTGTTTTTAAATTAAAGAAGGGTGCAAAAACAAACGCATTTTTCTCCAAATGGGAGTGAGTAAAAGTTTTGTGTTGTTTTTTTAAAGAAAAACAATAAATCTAATCTGCTTTAGACCTACGTGATGTCACTGACAGGACACGCCACCTGGGCTTTTTACACTCCAACAGAACACTAGCATTGATTAACATGCATCTGTCCTCCTGTAACAAACTAAAGACCAGGGGGTTCTTACACTCCCTTGCTGCTTCTTTCGAAAGGAAAATTTTTCATACCAGGGTTTATTTGAACAAGAATGAAAGTGACAGATTATAGGGAAAACCCTACATATAAAAGGGCCTGAGAATTTACTTTCTTAAGCTTAGATGATGAGATACCCAGGCTCATGTCCTGTTCCACATATGGTAGCATCTGACAGGACAGAAAGATTTTTTCCATTCCAAGTTGCTGAGCCATGGATAGCATGACTAGATCTTTCCATCACAACCTGTTCAACTGGAGACACAGTTTAGAAGGAACTGATTTTTTTTTAACTTTGCAGAATGCAGAAGTAATGGAGATGAAAACTCTCAGAAAACTGAATATTACTGTGCAAATATAAGGCACATACTTCATATTATAGTTCATGTTGATATAGCTTTAAGACTTGCAAAGTACTTTGTATACATTATCTCATCTGTTCCTTATTATTATGGATTATCAGGCCAACAGGAAGTGTTGATTCCTAACGTTTTGTTCCTGTTCCTTGCTTCTTGGTTCTTGAGTTTTTAACTGCTATGTAAAAGAACATGGGGGATAAAGAGGGAAAATGGGAGGATTTGTTGATTTTTTAAAATTAAGCTATTAAAAAATATGGCATCTGGATTAAATTAGAGTCTACCACCTTGTTCACAAAACTGCAAAATAATATGAAGTGAGTATATACTGAAGAAGAATTAGAAATCCCCCTTTGTGTCTGATCCAACACCTTCACGTATGGAAAAAATATAAAACACATTGTTTGTGAGCCACTCGACGTAAGCCACATTTTATCGGAGAGAAAAGCAGAACACAGTAAGTCAAACAGTTACAGAACACTTGGCTGACCTCTCACTGGGAATGTTCAAAGAAGAAGGATTTTTCAAATACTCTTTAAATCGGAGTTCAAAAGCCTGCCCTATGGTATTTATGACATCTTGAGCCGTTCCACTGGGACATTCCAATATGTGGCAGGCTACAAGAGAGAGTGAAAAAAAGAGTACATTACTAGGGGTCTTCTATAAGAGAGGAAACATTAATTCATAATATTATCAGAAGAAATCTCTAGGTAAGTAAGACTCTCTCTTTTTCTTGAGTTTCCATAAGCTCCTTTCATCTCTAAAAGGTTATAATGAATACCACATATTTCAGTTCATACTGAAGCATCACACTCCATTAAAGCATACTTACTTCCATCCTTCAGGAATACATAATTTTGCCAGCACAGGAATTCTTTCTCTGCTCTGTGCTTGTTACCTGTTCAATTTCAGACAAGTCACTGAACCTCTATGGGTCTCAGTTTCCTCATCCATAAAATGAGGGAGTTGGACCAGATGACAGTGAGTGCCCTTCAAGCTCTGGCTCTCAGATCATATGACACTATAATTGGTGTAATTTCTACCTCTTCACACCTTAACACATAGTTTTTGTGAATTGCTGTGGCCAAAAACCCCAGCATCACCTGGTGATTAACCTTCTTGTGAGTAGCCTCTCCAGATTTCATTAGACTGGTTCTCCAAGTGTAGTCTCTTGCCAGGACCATCCTCAAAGTTTGGCAGAGCTCATGCTACACTGGTATAGTCTTTGAGAACTCAAGTTCACCTTCACACCATGACCAGGTACTGAAGACTCTGGTGGACACAATGTAGGCCAGGTGTGCTCAGGTGTGTTGGCATACCTGGTACATGCTGTAGGCACGTCTTTGAGAATCATAAAAAACACATGGTGTTTTAAAAATTCCTGAAGCACTCCATCTAAATATCTCAAGGTATTTTATGAATTTTGCTCTTGGGTCTGGTTTTCTTATGCTTCTTTTCCAGCAGGAGAAACGGGTGTGGAATGAACATGTGACTTGCATAAATCAATGTAACATTTCTCACTGTTCTTCTGGTATTCAGTGCTATAAAATTCAAGCTCCAATTGGATAATAATTGTCTGTTCTAGGATCTTTGAAGAATCCATTTTATATATTTGAAAAAAGAAGTTATAGGTATAGGACTAGCTCTGCACAAGCAGAAGAGGATGAAGGCAGCTATGGAACACTATTAAATACAAATTAGCTATATGCTTGAAGGTTAAAAAGCAAGCAGGTTACTGGGATGTATAAACAAGAGTTCATTACCTAAGAACTGAGTTAATCTTCCCTCCATGTTTACCACTGACCTTTATTAAACAAGGCACTCTCTTGAGTCTGGTGTTTTACAGATGAAGTGTTTAACTAAAACTGAAGTACAGAAGATTGTGGAGAAAAGGTAGCAATTCACCTGAGCTGTCCCCCAAAATAATGCCATAAAACAATTCCTGGAGCAACAGAACTCACAAAAGGACAGGATGAAATGATTTCCCAGCCAAAGGTGACTTAAAAGGTCAGTAGGAAAGGTCAATCATGTCTGGGTAAGAGTGGAATACAGCCCAGCACAGGCCATGCCAGCTCAGACCTGGCCTCAGAAAACTAGTAGCATGCCTTAGGAGTCACTGAATCATCAACAATAGCAGCTGTCTTTGCATCTCTCAGTGTATTGACAGTAAGGAGGTTCAACAACTGGTCAGAAGGAGATTACAAGGGTCTCTTTGCTAGCACAGAGGCAGGAATGTTGCTTTGCCCATACTCAGCTCTAGGTCACAGTCCTGGGTGATAGTCACAGAGCAAGGAGGAGCACTAGAACACCAGAACTTATGGCTGCAGTGGGGGAAGACCCTTCTCACAGTTCTAGGACTGAAAAGAGGGCTCGTGGTCATTGATGGACCAGAACAGAGACTGAGAAAGTAGTAAACATATCTCCCCTTAGATCATACCACCTTGGTAAAACTGAAAACTTACAAATCTCTAGAAGTATCTCTGAAAATGACTGCACAAATCCCCTGCAGCTTGGGATAGTGCACCCTCCACTTGGAAACTGAGACCTACTTTAACAAAGACTTAAAAATCAAAAAATAGGCTGGGAAAATGAGCAAACAAGAGAAAAATAATCTTACTATAGAAAGTTACCATGATAACAAGGAAGGTCAAAACACACTCAGAAGAAGATAATAAAGGCAAAGCTCCTACACCTGAAGCCTCAAAGAAAAAATATGAATTAGTCTCAAGTATTTTGAAAATAAAGTAAGAGAGGTAGAGGAAAATTGGGAAGAGATATTAGAGTGATTCAAGAAAATCATGAAAAACAAGTCTACAGCTTGGTAAAGGAGACACAGAAAAATCTGGAGAAAATAACACCTTAAAAAGCATACTAGACCAAATGGTAAAAGAGGTCCAAAAAACAATGAGGAGAAGAATGACATAAAAAGCAGAATTAACCAAATAGAAAAAGGGGCACAAAAATTCACTGAAGAAAAAAAACCCTTAAAAAGTAGATTTGAGCAAATGGAGGCCAATGACTTTATGAGACATCAAGAAACAATCAAACAAAATAAAAAGAATGAAAATAGAGAAGACAATGTGAAATATCTCATTTGAAAAACCACTGACCTGGAAAATAGATCCAGGAGAGATAATTTAAAAATTATCAAACTACCTGAAAGCCATGCCCAAAAAAAGAGTCTTAGACATCACCTGTCAAGAAATTATCAAAGAAAACTGCCCTGATATTCTAGAACCAGAGGGTAAAATAGAAATCAAAAGACTCTACCAATCACCTCCTGCAAGAGATCCCAAAATGAAAATTCCCAGGAATATTATAGCCAAATCTCACAGCAGCCAGGTTAAGGAGAAACTATTGCAAGTAGCCAGAAAGAAACAATACAAATAGCTCAGAGCCACAGTCGGGATAACACAAGATTTAGCAGCTTCCACATTAAAGGATTGGAGGGCTTGTAATAAAACATTCTGAAGGGCAAAGGAGCTAGGATTACAAACAAGAATTACCTACCCACCAAAACTGAGTATAATCCTTCAGGGGTGGGGGAAGGGATGGATACTCAATGAAATAGAGGACTTTCAAGCATTCTTGATGAAAAGACTAGAACTGAATAGAAAATTTGACTTTCAAATACAAGACTCAAGAGAAGCATGAAAAAGGTAAATAGAAAAAGGAAATCATAAGGGAATCAATAAAGTTAAACTGTTCACATTCCTACATGGGAAGATGGTACTTGTAATTTATAAAACTTTCTCATGATTAGGGCAGCTAGAAGGAGTACAGACAGATAGAGGGCACAGATATGAGTTGAATATGTAAGGATGATATCTTAAAAAATTAAAATTAAGGGATAAAAGAGGAAAGTACTGGAAGAGAAAGAGAGAGGTTGAATGGGGTAAATTATCTTACATAAAAGAGGCAAGAAAAAGCTTTCTCATTAGAGGGGAAGAGGGGGAAGAAGAGGGGGAGTAAGTGAATCTTACTTATCAAAATTGGATCAAAGAGAGAATAACATACATACTCAATTCAGTATAGAAATCTATCTTACCCTACAGGAAAGTAGAAGGGGAAGGGGATAAGAGAAGGAAGCAGATAATAAGGGGGGAGTGGGGAGTCAGAAACAAAACACATTTGAGGAAGAACAGGGTGAAAGGAAAGAGAAAAGAATAGATGGGGGGGCAATAGGATGGAGGGAAATACAGTTAACAATAGTAACTGTGAAAAAAATTTGAAGCAAGTTTCTCTGAAAGACCTCGTTTCTCAAACATATAAAGAACTGAGTCAAATTTTTTAAAAATAAGAGCCATTCCCTAACTGACAAATGATCAAAAGATATGAACAGTTTTCATATAAAGAAATCAAAGCTATCTATAACCATATGAAAAAATGCTCTAATTCAATGTTGATTGAAGAAAGGTAAATTGAAACAATTCTGAGGTACTATCTCATATCTATTAGATTGACTAATAGGACAGAAAACGAAAATGAGCAGTGTTGGAGGAGATGTGGGAAAAATAAGACACTAATACACTGTTGGTAGAGTTGTGAATTGATTCAGCCATTCTATAGAGCAATTTGGAACCATGCCCAAAGAGCCATCAAATCCTTTGACCTAGCAATACCACTACTAGGTCTGTATCCCAAAAGAAATAAAAAACAAAAAGGAAAAGTACTTATAGGTACAAAAATATTTATAGTAACTCTTTTCAAGTGGCAAAGAACTGATAATTGAGGAGATGCCCAACAATTGAGGAATAGTTGAACAAATTGTGGTATGTGATTATGTGGAATACTTTGTGCTGTAAGAAATGATGAGCAACATGCTCTCAGAAAAGCCTGGACTTACATGAGCTGATGCAAAGTGAGATATACTGTGTACAAAGTAATGGCAAAATTATAAGATGTTCAGCTGTGAATGACTTAGCTATTCTCAGCAATGCAATGATCCAAAACAGCTCTGAAGAACTTATGATGAAAAATGCTATCCAAGTCCAGAGAAAGAACTGACGGTGTCTGAATACAGATTGAAGCACACTTTTTTTAAGCTTTCTTATTTTTCTTGAAGGTTTTTGTTTGTTTTTGGACTATGTTTTGTTTTACAACATGACTATTATGAAATGTTTTCATGACTACACATGTATAACCTATATCGAACTGCTTGCCTTCTCAATGAGGAGAGGTGGGAAGGGAGGAAGGGAGAGAACTGAAACCCAAAGTTTTAAAAATGAATGTTCAAAATTGTTTTAACATATAACTGGGGGGAAATGAAATATAAATAAATTTTTAAAAAAGATTTACAAAAACTGAAGTATGGTATGAATAATTTGGAAAGAATGCCAACTAGTTTAGTAAGATAATTCAAGGTTCAGATAATAGACCTTATGAGAAAAGACTAAAGAGTATTAATATATGTTGTTTGGAATTTGAAGAACAAGGGAGAACGTGCTGAATATTTGAAAGAACATGGCATCATGAGCTGCTAGTTATTATTGGAGGATAGGAAAAGATGGAATGAGCTTAAAGTATATCTAGGTAGACCAAGGAAGAAGGTATTGATTATAGGTTAACTTCCTAAATTGAGGGATATCAGTAAAAAGCATACTGGTCTGGAAGTTGAGAGAAGTGGGTTCTAGTCTCTGGAACTTGGGTTAAGTCAGTACATTCCGTAAGTATTTATTAGCCATTTCCTATGTTCTAGGCATTATACTAGGTCATGGGATTACTCCTTTAGACCTTAGTTTCTCATCTGTTAAATGAGAAGAATGAATTAAATGTTCTCTAAGTTCTCTCCATAGTCTCTACCTCTAGAAAATGTCAGGCATTGGAAATATCATCAAGGAAATTGTATGATCTTTTTGCATACCTAAAGAAAAGCATGGACATTTATCTTTCTGAGGTGATCTTTAATTGCAATCTGACCAACAAGCAGGACATTAGATGACATGACTTCCAAGGTCCCTTCTAGGCCCACAATTTTAAACTTCACTTTGCATTGATAAAGATTGTAGTCATATAGAAAAGAAGTCACCACATCTAACTTTCATGGAATTTGAGAACAGTAGCTCTCACAAATGTTTTCCAATTTTCATTTCGCAAAACTTCAGGGTATTTCCATTTAACTCAAGGAGAGTTGCAAAATTCTCATAACTGAATTAATTTCAATTCATTCTAATTCTAAAAGCAAATCTACATCATTCAGCATCCAGCACACAGATGGTGTGTGAAATCAACCAATAAGCTTCTAGTCACTTAGTCATTGAAATTTCCTGCTCCTTGACTCCATTTAAAAAAAAAAAAATCTTAGGTTTTGACATAGGATTGGGAGTTAAATCTATTGCCATGATTGTGGAAATCCAATTAGAAATACAGAAAGTGTGAGTTCCATAAGAGCTGTTTTCACCTAGCACAGGGTTTTGTTCAATAGTAGGCACTTAAGGCATGCTTGTTGAATTGAATTAAATGTTTTAACATTATCTCTATCAGTGTACATCTTTGGTCCCCAAAGGGTAATTGTAAAAAAATCTACCTTTGCTATTGGCTTCCTTGTAAGATTGGTTTCCATAACTGTACAATGAGAGGCTTTCACTGGATGACTTTTATCTCCAAAATTGAACATTCTATGAATCTAATAGACTTTTCCTTCAACTCAAACCAAGGATTCTGTTAGCTACTTATTATTTTATGACCTTGGGCAAATATTTAACCTTCAAGACCTGTTTCCTCATCTGTAAAAGTGAAAAGGTTAGATTAGAATAACCTCTAAATTCAACTTCTAGTTTTAAAAATTCTACGAGCTATTAACATTTTCATTGCCTTACTTCTAATATTTTTCTAAATCATCTTCTTGTAGACTACTTTCTCTGACCCTTAGGATTTTGTCTATGCACAAGGGCTTTAAGTAAAGATTACAAACTCATCTTCGCTGAAGAAGCTGGAAAAGCAATTGGATAACACAACTACTGCTATGTTTTCTTTAGGAAATGAACAAAATTAAATTTTTAATTTATTAGAATAAGGAACACATGTTCATCACCATGAACATCTTTGCAAAGAAGTCCTGTTTCCCTGGAAGCATACTTTTTCCTATCTAACCCTAAAGGAATGATCCTACCTAACTCAGATGTTCAAGGATTTATAATGTATTCAGTGTTGGAACTCCCTTCCTCTCTCATATCTCACAATTAAGTAGATAGAGCTTAAAAGACATGCCTGAGGCTCAAAGACTGGCCTATGGTCAAATAACTAGTCAGTATCAGAGGCAGGATCTGAGTCTAGATCTTCATGAGCCAAAGACAACACTCTAGCCCCACACAATGTTGTCTCTCTCAAGAACATGTTGGCACTCTTTCTGGATACTTTCATTTTCGTTTCATGCCATGCTACTACTATACCAAAATGTTCTTTATTTGAGAGAGAAATTATTATTTCTCTCTTATAAATTAATAACTAATTTTTAACTTTGGGGAGACCCATGCTTTTTTCCCTGTCCTATTTCCTTGTCCAAAGATCAGTCTCTCAAGGACTGGGTTGATAGAAAATAGAATTAACATTCTCCTCATCCTAAGTATTGCTACTCTACCTACCTAGATCAGACTTTAATCTAAAATGAATTCTTGCCCCCGGTGTTCTACTCAAGCTAATTCGGGTGGAAGTAGATCTTCTGTTTACATTGCCCAAAGCTGTGGGTGGTCTGGGTGTAGAAAAAGTCTCTGTGTCCAAGACTGACATGTTCTCACTTTCCCAGTCCCTCATTAGACTAGGTCCAGCAATCATTAATTGTTAACCAATCAGAGTTGATTGTCACCCTCTGAAACACCCACTCTTCCAAGGGCATATAAGACCTGAACCTACTGCCAGGATTATCTTTGGTCCAAGAGAGAGGGCCAAATGACTATTCCTTTCATTAATAAAATGCTAGTATTATTAATAAAATGGCCATTTACCTAGAAACTATGTCTCCTAAACTTTTTAAGTAACACAGTTTTCCATTTGTTTCTTCATTCAACATTTATTAAAAGACTTCTGGGCAAAAAGTATAAATAGTCTTCTTAATTAAATAAGTTCTTTGAGAACAAGGGCTGTATCTTCTATTTATATTTAACATTTCTTCCCCAAATTTCTTCCCACCTTCACCCCATTCTTACACTAATGATATGAATATTAACTAAATATTCACTAAATATTGTTGATTTCAGGACTGCTCAAATGCTGCCTTCTTCATGAGGCTTTTCCTGGTTCTTCAAGTCATCAGTGCTACTCCATAACTATGGATTTATTTTGTACATATCCTTTTTCTTACTCAGCTGTGAACATGTTGTATTTCTCCAGCAGGAATATAAGTTCCTTGAGGGCATGTACTGTAGCATTTTTGTATTTTTACCCTGGCACCTGATATATAATTGGCTTTTAATGAATGCTTGTTGGTTTGACAGATAGTATAAACCCAGAGGACAGCTCAGGACCGTGAGTGCACCCTGGATGGCGAGTTACTCTGGTCAAATAGAATGGTGTCTTAAAATCCAGTTAGCCTATTTACCAGTAAAAAGTCATGAGCCAAAAGTCTTCCTTGGGAAACAGAAAGCAAACTCGAGATTTCTCAGGTCCATAAATGTGAGGAGAGAGGAGCAACCCATAGAAGTATTAGGAGTATAGGGTCTTAAACAGAAATTCCCAAATTAGAGTTCCATTTGACAGTGTTACTACAGAACTACTGTCTGAGGCCTGAGCTGTGGGTGCCATGTCCAGGCATTTTTCCTGACTCCTCTCACCTGTCTTGCAGCTAAGCAAACTCAACAGTCTAGTCTTGGAGGTCAGGGCTGATGTGTAGTAGAAAAAGGCACTGGATTACAAGTTTAAAGGGTTTGGGTTCAAGTTCTGACTCTGACCCTTAATTATACTTATTACCTTGTGACCTCTCTGGGCTTCAGTTTCTTCATTTATAAACTGAAGAATGTTGATAGATGACCTCTAAGATCCCTTCCAGCTTTAAGGAGATGATTGTCATCTAGAAATCAACCCTATTTTTGTTTTTCTATTTATTTTTAAAATAAATGTTCTTGGTATCTTTTGTCTTTACATTGCTTGCATCTTCCCTTGTATCTTTACCCTTTCCCCTTCCCAGAGAGCTAGTTCATATAACAAAAATTTCCCCTTTCTTCATAATTTAGTGTGTTGGAGGGGGGAGGGACCAAGAATTGTTTTGTTGGTTCAAGGAACTAGGTCTGATGTTAAAAAAAAACTATTTCTTTAAAAATCCCAATTCTCATTAGGAATCCAGAAAAACTGGGTTTTAAAGTCAGCCATTAGGTGGTGCTGTGGGATTAGTATGCCTTTTGTATGTTCCACACCCCTTTCATCAACCTCTTGCCCCATGTGGGCAGAGGTCAGCCTATGGATAAGCCAGTCTTCCTCCATGACAGTGAATAATGTCACCAGTACAGCTGACACAAATACCGGAGAAATAGAAAGGTGTGGGTCAATTTTAATATGGCCTAAAGGTTATTATTCTGGCCACTAAGGGACTGGAATTCTATGTTAATCAACATTTCATGCACTTGTGAGAGAGACAGAAGGGCATAAAGATGATTTTTCTTTTGAATGCTCTTTTCAATCCACTCCTTCCTTTTCATTCCCATGGTTACCTATCACCTCCTACCTCAACTACTGCAATTGCTTTTTAATTGGTCTCCTTGTTCCCGTTCTCTCTATTATGGTACAGAGTAATCTTCCTAAATGACTGCTTCGCCCCATCTCGCATGCTCCACACAGCTCTCCCCCTACACACTGAATGTGAGATCCACATTACTCATGAAATAAAGTCCAGACTCTTTAGCCTGGTTTTTGAAGCCAAGGCTTTTAAAGGCAAAAGTCAGGTCTCTACTTATCAAAGTTCTAACTAGGAATCCTGGGGGGTGGGGTACAGACGGATAGTTCAAGCAGACCCCATAGAGAATGCCTGAAAAAGGATGAAATCATGCTGAAAACAGGATGACCCAATCCTTTCCCCCAGTAATAATAACAGCTGCCAATTATGTGATGTTTTGTTTCAATCAATCAATAAATACTTATTAAACACCTGCTATGTGCCAGGCATTGTGCTAAGAGCTGAGGATACAAAAAAAAAAACAAAAAACATTTCCCACCTTCAAGGAGCAAAACACTTTACATATATTAATCTCATTTGATCCTTACCACAATCTTGTGAGACTGTTGCCATTATCCCAGTTTTACCGATAAGGAGTGGTTAAATGACTTTCCCAGGGTCACACAGCTAGTTAAATGTCTGAGGTAGGGTTCAAGATCAGCTTTTCCTGACTTTAAGCCTACCTACTACACTCCTAGATTCCCCAGCCTCCTTTAACTCATGACCCTGCTTTTATGAGCAGTTCTGGAACCTAACTTTCAACCCAAGCTCCAGACATAAGGGATGTAAGGGAGCAAAGGACTGCAAAACATTGCAATAATTGTTTCTGATTCATCAGGAAGTGTAGTCTTGAGGGGGAAAGTACATACCCTTGGATGTCAGTGCCTGAGGCAAAACCGATGCCATCCTGCCCTGAGTTATGGCTCCATCACCTACCTTTCTGACTTTATTCCAATCCTCTTTGATGGGAAATCACCATTCTTGGCAAGTTGTACTGTTTCCCAAACATGACATGTACATTTGTACTTCATTGCTTTCTCTCATCATCTAGAATATCCTCCCCATCCCTCTCTTTTCCAAGGTCTAGCTCAAGTCTCACCTTTTCCATGAAGCCTTTTTCACTTGCTTCAGCCTGCAGATCACAGTCTCCCTGAACCCCAATAGAATTTATTCCTACACTACTCGTCTGGTACTTAGTGCATTTATTTATTGGCCACTTAACAATGTTATTTGGAGTTTGGAATTTTTATGTACTTATGCCTTCTTCCATAGTAGATTACAAACTCCTTTTTTTTTTAAACTAGACCCATGATTTCACTGGGTAGGGAATTCTCCAGTGAGGAAACGCCCACTATCAATGCAGATCAGCAACAGTTGTTCAACTTAGTGTCTCAGAGAGTTGGGGATGGAAGTCAGTGTATAGTGTATATAGTGTCATATAGACAGAGGTGAATTGAAACTCACATCTTCCTGACTCTAAGGTTGGGTAAGGATCTTGTGCCAGTGTCTTGATACCTTTCTGAATTCCAAGTACCTAGGACTTCATAATAGATCATCAATAAAAGTTCAACGATGATGATAAAGGTGATTAGAAAGACACATTTACATCTAGGATTTCCTATCCTTTTAAGTTTCAGGTTTAGGATTTAAACACTCTCTTGGTTCCAGGAAAGAAGAACTAAATAGGGGCTAAAGTCTCAACTCACTACTGGTTTCTTTCTCCTAAGTGGGGAAGTACCTAGAGGATGACAATCCCTGAAGACAAGAGAAGCAAGGAGAGAATCCTGGCTACCTATCTCTGTCCCCCATCATAGACATCTTGATGCTCCTTTGATTTCATCCTTTTTTCTGTTTTTGCCAGTGACAAATTACATTCTTCTCTGAGAAGCTTCGGTGGAGGATTGTTGAGAAAGGGAAGGGATTAATTTGGTTGTTTTGGTTTTTTTTTAACATCAGTGGCACAAACCTTTGGTAAACATGGACCTCCCTTTTTCATCCTTGATATTAAGGCCTTCAAACAAGGTTATCCCTGTTATATCTTTCAAGGAATCTACTATTAACTTTGACATATGCCTTGCTGCAGGAAAGGCTTTTAAGACACCATTCTACTCCACTTAATCAAAAGCTTTTTTATAGTTCACAAACGGTGAGTACAACGGGATCCTGTATTTTCTGCATCTTCCCATTAAGTATGTGATCTTCTGTGATCCATCTTCTATGAAGTATTATTTCTGAAAGAGTACCTGCTCCCTTGGAATACCCTCATCAAGGAAGTTCTCAATGCATGAGTAGATGATTCTTCAAAAATATTTTTTTATAGATGGGAAAGGAGATATAAGAGTTGTTCATCCTCTCTCAAGTCATCTTTTTTTTGGTGATAATTCCAAGTATTTTTCCCACACTTTTGATATCTTCCTCTCCTTCAGATAGTCTCAAAATCAATTCATTAACTTCCCCCACTTTCATTATCTCACTTCTAGTATAGATGGTTTCTATTTGTACTTGGCCTAATTCAACTGTTTTTCCCATTTTTGTGTTTTTAATGCTATTTCCACTTTGTCTGTAAGTACATCTGGATTAGGATATTAGAGCCCCATTGTGGTTCATGCTCACCAGCAACAGCCATCCAATGCAGTGTCCAAGTCAGAAATAGATCCCCCACAGTTGATAAGGTCCTGTTTGCAGACAAACATAGCAGTCTCCTAAATGAGCTCTATAAGCGCTCAGAAGAATTTGTCCTTACAAAAGTGAATGGATAAAGAATGCCTAACTGGCAGCTGGATGGTAAACTCTGGGCCTGGAGTCACAATGGTCTCAGTTCAAATCTAGCCTAAGATACTTACTAGCGGTGTGACCCTGGGCAAGTCACTGAACCCTGGTGGCCTCAGTTTCCTCATCTTGAAAATGAGCTAGAGAAGGAAATGGCAAATCACTCCAGTGTCTCTGTCAAGAAAAGCCCAGAGAGGATCATGAAGAGTCAGACATGACTGAGAAACAACTGAACTACAAAGAGTACCTATTGCCAGGACTCTGACATGCAGCTGAAGGAACAACGGATGGAGAGCATCTATTAATATATCACATCTTGGATACAGTGCCGCCGGACAAGGAGAAAGGCTCAGAAATAAATGAGAGAAGAACAGAGAATTGGATCGCCTTTGGGATTCTGCAGTGTTCTTTTAACGACCTCAAGCTTCTCTCTGAAACAAAGGCTCATATTTTTAATCCCAGTAGCCCTCCAGTGATATATGACTATGAGTCAGAGAACAGTATGGTGTCTCAAGAACTGAAGTTGCAGACAGCTCAAAGGGCAAAGAAGAGGCACAGGGTGGGCCTGAGCCGCCTGCAACACATCGTGAAGAAGGAAGACAAAGGACTGAATGTTAGGAGAATTTGACAAAGGCCCCCAGCGTGTTGGATGGACCAAAAGTGGGCAGAAACCTCACAGAACAGGCAAGCTTCAGGGGGTCATCTCCTAAATTATTGTAGGTAATACCCAAATGACTTCTCAGGTCCACTGGAATACTGAAGTTTTGGTTTGGTTTGGTTTGGTTTGGGGAGTATTTTTTCTTAAGTTTTATGGAAGTGGGAGAAATATGGCACATAATAAATGACACATCTGATCCTACAGAGCACTTCTGCATTCCTGTAAGGAAGGTCTCAAAGAGCAAAGGGTATTTCTGCAAAGACTTTGAATCCAGAAGAAAGATTTGCTAATGCTTTCTCATCCAGGCTCCATAAAACAGACACTGCTTTCCCCTTCCTTTCATAGGTATTGCCTGCATCTCAGGTACTGCCAAGCATGGGATTTCTTCTACCTTTTCACCCCTTGTAACACTAAGGCAGCTGGAAGAGAAGAAGAAAGGAGAAAACAAGACTGAGAGGAAGTGTGGACGCTCGTGCTGTTGAAGAACTCACCTTGCTCAGAATTCCTGGGCAAGATATTTTCTTGCAGCCTGCAGAGAATTGATGGATGGATTCCAGGGAAGTTGCAGGGCTAAGACTGACTCAGATAGCATCTGTTTCACAGTTGTTTTCTTCCTCCCTTCCTCCAAGTCAATTCATTTTAGCAAACACTTATTAAGTACCCCCTGTGTGCCATGCACTATGGCAGGTCTTGGAGGTACAAAGACAAATACCATCTCTGCCCTTCTATCAGTTCCTCAAAACAAACCCAACCTAACTGGGAGTCTTCTTCTGAATTCCAGTCTTGATACTTTGGCAGGACCTAATTTGGCTCCTCCTTTGTTTCATCTGTAGAAGAGGAAGCTTGACTTCCTCACAATCCAAAATATACCAAGAAGTAGAACTGAACCCTGTAGTCCTTTGAGCAACAGGTGATCTTTAATTCCAAGCTTGGAGTGGGGGAGTAGGAAGATTTTGACCACCTTCCTGCATCCTAATCTAGAATTCTGTCAACCCAGTCCAACTTTGTCTATCTCTCTGTTTCTCACCCCTTCCTTTCTTTCTCTCACACATGCTCATGCATGCACATGCATGCATGTGTGCGCATGCACACATACACACATACACACACGCATTTGGCCCAAGCTAAAGGACAATAGAATAATACAGAATAAAACCTTAAGCTAATGACTCGACCCTTAAAGTCAAACTATCTGCCCCCCTGGGTAGTAAGTAGCCAACCAAGCAGAGCCATAACTAGGTCAGAGCAACTACATCTTTCTATCTTCTCCCCAGGGCACCAACTTTTAAAGCATGCAAATTTTAAAATAATGATTTTTAAAGTGTGAAATGTAAAAATTATTTACAATTATGTTTAGTACTTTCACTCTTTCAGCAGTTATTAAAACTAGTTAGCAAGCATAATTAGTAGACTTCAGAGGCTAACAGATGGCATGCTCCCTTCGCCATCCTACCTGCAAACCGGATCACTTCTCCCTAGCTTCTCCCCTCCCACCACCCTGTTTACCATCCTAGGCTCACCTCTACAGGGCTGCTGTAATGACCTCTTCTCATGGTCAATATAAGAATGCATCTCATGCTTCATGCCCCAGGTTTCACTTAACGTTCTTTGCCCTGGGTGCCAAAAATGGTTCAGCAACTAAGTCATTTCCATAGTGGCCAAAGTAGTTTCTCCTTTATAGACTTATAGGCCATAGGCATAACTAGGTATGAAATCCCACTTGTATACTTTTCTATCTTTTCTCTTATTATTGTTAATATTTCCCATCCACACTCACGTATGATTGCCTAGAAACCAATGCAATATCCCACTGTAATTTATGGTACTCATGCTTATTACAGCACATAACGAAAATCGGATGGATAGCTGCTTATAACTTTGTAGATACTGTAGTAAGTCTTGAAAAAATCTCAAAGTTTCTTTTCATACCTCTTTGATTAACTGGATCTTTAGCTACGTAGGCAACATAGTCTGTGGTGTCCTACAAAAGAGGGAAAATCAGCATGTTTAAAATGATTGCCTAGAACTTACAAAAGATCAGAGTACACACATGGAGGTTAAAACTATTGACTTGAAGGCTAGTTTGTCCTGTCTTCTGGGACACAACATAAGGAAATAGAAACTAATGTGGAACATGGCAAACCCCCATTTTCTGCTCTCTGTGTAGATAATTTGGAGAGGAATAATGTGGAGCCAGCCAGGTCATTGAAAATAGGCTGGAACACAGGGAAAGAATAGGTTAGGCCCATTGAGCATATGTGTGTGTGTGTGTGTATGTATGTATGTATTTATATGTGTGTATGAGAATGTCTGTATATGTATATATGTGTGTGTGTGTATGTATGTATGTATGTATGTATGTATGTATGTATGTATGTATATTTAGGCTTCCCCCTCTAGAACGATTCTCTGATTCTGTGAAAGCATGTTAGGAAAACCAGCTCTACCTGGGAGTTCGATTACCTTTTAAATATACTCTCTGCCCCCATCCTTTTCAAAGACAGCTCTACAGGAGGAGTGTTTACGTTTGCACAGGAAGCAGTATACAAGTGGTTATGGTAGAACGAACACGAAACCAGCAGCTGACAGACCTGGATTCAAGCTCCAGGTCTAACACTTATTACTCATGTCACCTTGGTACAAAGGAAAGAGCCCTAGACCTGGAGTCAGAAGGTCTGTGTTCAAATCCCAGCTTTGCAACTTACTTCTCCTCCTACCTATTTATGAGTTGGGAGGATGAGCGAGTTGGACTAGATGGTCTTCTTTAAGATTCCTTCTAACTCTAAATCAATAATCTTGTGATGCCTGGGCAGGTGACATTATATAGCTTAGTCTTAGTGTCTTAATCCATGAAATGGAGATGATAATAAGAGCTACACTACCTAGATAGACAACTCGGTAACAGTGGATAGAGCGCTAGACCTGGATGCAGGAAGACCTGAGTTCAAATCTAGCCTCAGATACTTATTGGCTGGGTGACCCTGGGCAAGTCACATAATCACAGTCACTCTGCCTGTCTTAGTTCCCTCAACAGTAACGTGGGGATAACCATAGCACCTGTCTCCTGGGGTTGCTGTGAGGATCAAAGGAGGTAGTATCTATGAAGCATTTAGCACAAGGCTTGATGCATAGTAGGTGCTTATTAAATGCTTATTCCCTCTACTCCCACCACTTACCTGGCAGGGTTTTATAGATTCATAAAATTGCCAGGAATTCTTAACCTAGTACGGTAGTGAAGCCTATGAACCCTTACCTATTGTTGTCTATATTAATAATCAAAGAAAATGCTAAATTTCTGTCAGAGGTAAGTAAAAATAGTCTTTTTTTTTTCTCTCCCAAATTCACAGACTCCCTGAAATCTAGCCATGGACCTGTTTTAATCCAACTCCTAAATTGTACAGATGAGGTTTAGAGAGGTGAAATGGGAGCCTCTTCTTGGTACCACAGTAGAGAGAGCAACTGAGCATAGAATCAGAAAGCCCAGGGTTCAAATCCAGCATCCAATATTTATTAGCTGAGTGGCCATGGGCAAATCTCTTAAACTCTGTCTGCCTCAGTTTCCTCTACTGTAAAGTGGGGATAATAACAGCACCTACTTTGCAGGGTTGTTGTGAAGATTAAATGAGATCATATTTCTAAAGAGCTTAGCACAGGACCTGACACATGTTGTTCTTGCTGGTTAGTTCTTTTTCAGTCACGTCCAACTCTTTATGACCCCATTTGGCGTTTTCTTGGCAAAGACACCAGAGTGGTTTGCCATTTCCTTCTCCAGCTCATTTTTCAGATGAGGAAACTGAGGCAAACAGGGTTAAGTGACTTGCCCAGGATCGCACAGCTGGTAGGTGTCTGAGGCCATATTTGAACTCAGGAAGATGAGTCTTTCTGACTCCAGGCTCAGCACTCTATCTACTGTACCACCTAAGTGGTCCACCTGACAATATATACATATTTATAAGTATTTCTAGTAGGCAATATATAAATACTTACTCCATTCTCCTTCCTCTTACCCTCACTTTCTTTAGCTTTAAAATGAGAGGGTTGAACTAAATTGATGCTAAGGTCCCTTTCTTTTCTAAATCTATAATCTTCTGATCCTACAGGGATAAATATCCTATGCAGCTAATTAGTGGAAAGGCTATAAGTAAACTCAAGTCTTCTGATTCCTAATTGAGGGCTTTCTCTGTAACATGCATGATATGTCAGCCACTGCACCTGGTTATTATAAAGATGGAGCTTTGTAAATCTGAAAGTGTCAAACAAATGTGAGCTCTTCTCATTAGAAAAATTAATACCACCGGATCTCAAGAATCAACTTGCTTCCTCTCCAACCATCCAATTTGCATTTCACTTACTTGTTTAAAAAAAATCTAATGGGGTTTCTGCAACACTAACCACGGGATCTGGTGATGGTGCACCATGAAAAAGGTGCATTTCATGAAAAGATATTTACCAAGACAACCTTATTCTGCATGTAGAAAAGCAAAAGGACAATGAACTTGGTTCTCCCTATTTTTAAAGTTGAATAAATTGAAACACCCAGATGGTGAGACCAAAGAGAGCCATAACTTAGATCACAATAATGGTTTTCCAATTGTTTATGCTAAGCTATCAGATAGCTCAGGAAATTGTTTAATTAAAGATACGTATCAGGGGACTTTTTTTTTTCAGATTAACTCAAAGAGAAGACAAGAAAGGGAGAAAAAAGAAAGGACTAAAGGATTTACAAGGAAGGAAAAAATTCATTTTGTGACATGATTGAAGCAGTTAAAAAAAAGGAACTGCTGACTGTGTAAAAACGAGACACTTGGCAATCTATACACACTGAAAACAGTGACATGAGGAATGACAAGATTTTAATAATTAAAGATGCTTTTTGTTATCTCAGATCTTGGGAAAAAAACATGCCCATACAATGGATAAATACTATTTGCAGATTAGAGGCATGACTCTCTAGAGGGAATATGCAATCAACTGGCAGGAAATAAAAACCCATGTTTGTAATACCCTCAAGGACAGTCATTTAATAACCCACTCTGAATCATACAGGAAGCGGATCTCAGGGTCAACAAAACTTGTCTTAAATTATTTTAAAAAATAAAACACACCCCTACATAAATTGCCCTCCTGAAAATAAATTTCTTCCAAATAAGTAAGATCATAATGGCAAGCTTAGTTTTACGTTTATTTAGAAGTAGTCAACAAGAATTGTTAACTCCTTTGCCACTGGAGTTAAGCCTGGCAGGTGTTGGGAATCAAGGCTAAGGAAGGCATGCTAAAGCAGAAATTTACTGAACTAAAATCTCTTCCACTGGCACACTGTGACCTTAGACAAGTCATTTGCCATTGCTGAGGCAGTTTCCTTATCTATAAAATGAAGAGACTGCAATGGTTGATTTCTAAGATCCCTTCCAGCTCAAACATTCTATTAATATGTAAGGGGATAATGACAGCACCTAGCTCCCAGAGTTGTTGTGAGGACAAAATAGGATAATATTTGTAAAGTGCTTTACAAACTGCATAGTGCTATATAATGATATAATATAATGCTAGCCATCATTATCATTAAGACTTCTAATAAGTATTGCTTTTTATACATTCACATTTCTATACTTCAATACATCTGTTATCTCACTGACGTGGATACTCCCTCCAAAGGGGCAGATTGAAACCTCTTCACTCGTTCTCATTATCCACAACTCCTAGTCTACGTTTTCCCATAAATCCTCCATAAAGGGTTCACCTAACATAGTGGTTCCCAATGTTTCTGGTTCTTCAAACTGCCTTCAACCAATAAAATGTGTTGTGAATCTCCAGGGAAATTTAATATACTACTCATGATTTTTTTTATAATTATTTCCTACTTATGGTTCCATTAAAAGAATTTTTAGCATGAACCCCTTGAACTGTCATCATGAACCTAAACCACTAAATGGAAACCCCTGACTTTCAGCTCTCAACCTTGCATGGACACCACTGGAGCACTGAGGGCACTGGTCAGTGATCATGCCCCCTTGCTGAGTGTGCCCCACCTCCCCTTCTGATCCTGCATCTCTGTGATGACCTTTATACCACCTCTCCTTCACAGTGCTGTTAGGAATATGCTGCAGCTACTCATGCCTGCTAGAAGAATTTCCATTCCCTTTAATTCTGCAGAGCTACCGCATTCCATGACTTTGAGCCATATAGGAACATGGCAAGAATATTTATATGGGGAAAAAAAATTGGGTCTGTGTTTCAGGAAGAAGCTTGGGGTCATTAAAAGCACTCTGCAATTTCTCAAGGGCAATTCAACTCAATCCATATTTGTTAAGCCACTCTTGGCACAAGGTACAAGTGCGAAGCACAAAGAAAGCACAAGGTACAAAGAAAGAAATACAAGGGTTCCTATACTCAATACACTTTACTGGAAGAAGAACACAGTACACAGATCAGGACAGTATAAGAAATATTGGGCAGCTCAGGGGCACCGTTGGTAGAGCGCCAGGCCTGGGAGCAGAAAGACCTGAGTTTAAATCCAGCCTCCGACACTTCCTAGCTGTGTGATCCTAGGCAAGTCATTAACCTCTGTTTTCTCATCTGTAAAATGGGGGGAGGGGGAAGAGTAATAATAGCACCTACCTCTCAGAGTTGTGAGAACCAAATGAGATAATATTTGTAAAAAGTGCTCAGCACATAGGAAGCAAGGAGAGCCGTTAGGAGGCCATTACGGTGCCTGGGCAAGAGATAATGACTTCTGAACTACAGTATTGTGGACAGGGACACATGTGCAAGAGACATGGAGGCAACATGGATGAGATCTGACAGCTGATCAACACAACAGTCCATAAATGAGTATCTATTATGGGCTTACTATGTGCTGTGCACTGTGTTAAGCATCCGATAAGAAACGGGAAACAGTCCCTGCCCTCAAGAAGCTGACCCTCTAATGGGGAAGACAACTTGGACATATCTAGATACATACAAGAGAGATACATATAAGATAAAAGGTAACCTTGGAGGGGAAGGCGCTAGTAGCTGGGTGGGGAGGGGACCAGGAAAGGTCTCATGTAGAAGGCAGAGCTTTGGCTGAATTTTAAAAGCAAACAGGGATTCCAGAAGGTAGAAGTATAGTGGGAGCACATTCCAGGCATCTACAGGAGCCAGCACAAAGGCTTGGAGATGGGAGATGAAACTTATCACTGTATAAGTTGTCCTAATTCTGCCCACTTCTCTTTGCATTGGTTCACAAGATCATCATAGATTCAGAACTGGAAAGGACCTTAAAGGCCGACTAATCCAAGCCCTCATTTTACAAACGAAGAAACTGAGGCTTGGAAAAACTGAATAACCTGCCCAAGATCACATAGCTGGATAAGTGGCAAAGACAAGACATGAACTCAGGCCTTCCTGACTCTAAACCCAGTATCTATCTAATATGTAAATATATAAATATTTATAATATATTTACATATAAATATGATTTACATACATATTTTATATTTATAACATACGAATATATTTATATATAAACATATGAATCTATGTATATGTATATATAATATAAATATATAATTATTTTAATGTAAATATTTATTTATATATACAGTATATATCACATATAATATCTGTTTTATTTATGGAGAGAATAAAAGAATATATCGATTCTATTCTATATTCTATCTATTCCATACCACATTGCCTCTAGAGGGGCAGGATAAAGCCTAGGCAAGGATGGGGTCTAGGTCACATTTAGCCTTGATACTGCTTATTGGAAATTACAAGGGAATTCAGAAAAGCATTCAGCACTCTGAAGGTAGAGACTGAAAAATTATCCTTATATGAACCACTTGGTGTTGATGGTCTATGTAAAACTAGTCTTAACCTCCTGGGTCAGAAACTCAGTGTACTTAGTTGACATGCTGCCCATGATCAAGTAAGGATACAGGTATTAGAGCCAGAATAGTAATATCTTAAGACATTCTTAACTTACCAAACAATACCCCTTCTCCCTCAATTTATTCTTTAAGCTGTGGTATCACCAGAGTCAATGATATCTGAAGTCAGGTGCAGTGATATATAGTACATAGGGAAAATTCTGTTGGGTTGGGTCAGATCATGGACTGGAAGAATCCCTTCCCTATCCACTATTTGTCATGGGGCTGGACTATCCCAATTTCTAGATCAAATGTAATGTGGGAAAGGATGCCCCCCACATTAGAGCAGCCCAGTACCCTGAAGTTCCTCTTCTCTTTTGGCTGCAGAGGGTGAGAGGGGAGACTGCCCTTCTCTACTAGGCCTCCAACATCTAGGAAAGTGCACCTTCCACTCCATAGCTTTCCCTCTCCTGTACCTGGAAGAGCTCTGAAGTAGCCCTTTGTTGAGGGCAGACTGTGGTCTGGTTACTGGCAGTAACTGGGTTACCCCAGAGCTTGGCTATAGAAATCCAGAGAAGCATACCACCCTCCTGAGAAGTCTCCTTTCCACAGGCAGAAAGCAACGATGGTGACTCCTCCCTTACATGCCATTCATCCTTGAGCTTGCCCATGACCTGCACTTCAGTTAATCTTGTTCTAGAAAAGGAGTCATGCTGGCAGACCCCATCCTTGCCTGAGTTTTATCCTAGAGCTCTCCTGTATTCTGTTGAGTGGAGAAATTCTAAGGAAGCACGCTCCTCCACCCACACCAGCATCTGGGCCCAAGCCTGCTTGCCCCACCATCATGATTGCTATGTTAACTATATCATGAAAAAGCAAATTCTTTGATTGGACGCTATATACAGGGGCTCAGAAGCGGCAATACATAATTGAAAAGGGAAAAGCAGCAGTTAGCATAATACTCGAACAAATTGTCTTGGTGCTGAAAATGTGGGGAAATTGATAAATCCATACTTACAGGATCACCTCCAGAAGCAAAAGAAATGGACTGCATGTGATGATTTGCAATAATCTGAAAAATACAAGAAGCCAATTAAAACTGCACTAATGTTATAAATAAATCACTTTTCTAATTATGAACAGCCTGACATGAAGATTTTCTTTGAGAAGTAAAAAAAAGCATTCAAGTGCACTAAATTATTTGGCTAACAGATATGTGCAGGTGTGCTGTACATTTCACCATGTAAAGGACCACATTGTAATGTACAGTTGGTGGAGATATATTTACTTTACTGTTCTAAAGTATCCCTGGAACATCATCTTCCGGCGCGTCCTTGTCTAGGCTCTGCTTTTGTCTAAGGATAAGTACATCTTCCTAAGGGGTAAAATCTGGAACAATTGTGAGAAAACTGTCTTCACGGAATCATGGGACCTTTTGTAGACGCGATTCCGCAAAGGAATGCTTGTTCGAGATGTATCGAATCACTGGGGTTTGAGCAATCATGCATCTATATATCATTATTGGTATTTGATGGACATCTATTTCCTATAAGTAATAGAGAAAGGCACGCGAAGAACCATTAATGAGAGATCGCTGCCATTAAAGTTTCAGCAGCAAAACTCCACCTCATATCAGAACATGTCGTCAAAGCCTATGTTATATTGAAGCATTTTTCCATGTGAAATCGGCTTTACCATGATGGGGGTGGGGCTGGAGGAATAAAGAGAAGGAAGGCAACAAACATTTATTAAGCACTTACTGTATGCTAAACATGTGTGCTGTGCTGAACACTTGACAGATAGTATCCCATTCGATCCATTAAGAAACCTGTAGCCAACATGTCTGTATTTATTGCTCCCTAAGACATTCCTCCCTAATTACCCTCCCCTGTCTTTCCTCCCTAAAAGTCCTTTTGTATCAGAGGCTAAGAACTTGGTTTCTTTGGAAATCAAAACATAGTACAGCTTGTACTCTTCTTGTTTGAATAAAAACACATTTTAGGAAAGGCCACGTAAGAATGATCCAATAACTGTAAGACATTATTATAGTCAATCTAGTGAAGAAAATCTCCGTGTTCTGAGAAGATTATAGTAAATTATGTATTGATATCTATCTATTTGTCTTACTCATTGAGTTATGGTTCTCCCTGCTTCCTACCTGCTCATCTCAATGGCAGCCAAGCTGTCCTGAGCCCATTGTACCATCTGGTGGCCAATAGAGCGAACCTTCTGACCCCAAACTTCTTCCCTAGTGTGGCAGCATAGGGTAGGGGACAGAACACAGGGCTTGGAGTCAGGATGCCTGAGTCTGAATCCTTGGTGTCACTTAATATCTGCATGATCATATACAAGCCACTTAATCGCCGAGCTTCAGTTGTCTGATCTATAAAATGCGAGAAGAATACGCGCACTACCAACTGTGGGACTGTTGCGAGGGATGCTGTTTTGTTATCCTTAGAGCACTATATAAATGTACATTATTATCCCCATCACTCCCTTTCTTTCCCAATCAAAAGGAGCTTGAAAATGTTGTGCCCACTGTCTCTCAAAATTCTGCCTTTTGTCATTCGTAGTTCAGTCCATTTCACTACAGGAAACTTTTACACACACACACACACACACCCCTTCTCTTTAATGCCCTTCTTTCCCTCTGTATTCCAATTTTTGCCTAGTTACCTTAGAGAGCTCTCTACAAATCCTGCAATTATATAAAAAGTTTTAAAGTGAAATTAGAATTTAAAATCCTTGATAATGCCAAGAAATTTCCTTCAAAATTTTCACAAAAGTTTCCATCTCCCTTTTCTGGCTCTTTCCATTAAATCAACTTTCTTCCTTCTTGGAATTTGGGATGAATAAAATAGAATTATTTTTCTATTAACTGATTTTGTCTTGTTTCTGCACGTTATCCACTACTAGAATCTCACGGCAATGCATGTTCTCCTAGCCTGGAGGCAATTTTGTGCTCTTGATGGTTATGCCAGTGGAGTGAAAGTTTTATCAGGTCCTAACCAAGCTAGAAAGGCTACCAGTAGAGACCTGGTAATATACTCTTTGTCATCTCAGGGCGATCCTAAGCTCAGTGTTTGCCAATAGATAATGATTTTTAGCTACTACTATTAATGATTTCATTGCGTGTTTTGTTCTACATTGGTAAAGGAAGTACCTACACTGAGGATATAATGTTTCAGATAATAATAATTAATAATGATAGCAGGAGATGACCTTTATATCACGTATTAAGATTTACAAAAGTGCTTTCCTCAGAATGACACTGTGGGGTGGATATTATAGATATAATCATATTTATGCCACCACCTCCCATTTTTGGTACAGACCTGTGATTTCATTCCTGTAAAGAACTCCCACTATGAGATCTCCCTCTAGCAGTACATATTTGCAGGTAGCCTTCAACCTACGGTACTAGGCAGTCGCTTAGACTGAGAAGTTAAGTCATTTGTCCATGATCATACCACTGTGCATCAGAGGCAAGCCTTGGATCTAATTCTTCCTATTGTCCAAAACCAGTTCTCTATCCATTACATCACAATGCCTCTTCCCTCGAACATGAGGCACCAGCTCTGATCACCTCTCTAATGGACTTTTGTAATAGCTTCGTAACTGGTCTCTTTGTTTTCAGTCTTTCCCTCTGTCCATAGCTTTCAAAACAATCTTCCTACTGTACAAGTATAACCATATCATTCCAAGCTCAAAAATCTTAAAGTGGGTTCCAATTGCTTCTAGACTTAAATCTAGCCTCTGCAACTGACACTTGCAGCCTTTCACCATACTTTCCACCAGCCCTTCAGAGACTCTAAATTCTAGCCAGGCAGCCTACTTTCTCAAATGCAAAATTCTATCTCAGACCTTTATGAATTCTCACAATTTGTCTCTCATGCCTCAAATGCACTCCCTCCTCAGCTCCTCTTGTTAAAATTGTCACTTTCCATCAGGGGTTCAGCCCAGATGCCCTGTCCTCTCCACCATCTCATCTTCTCTGACCCCACCAGTCGATAGTGTTCCTTCCTTCCTCAAATTAGCTTGTATTTACTTATCTGGTTCCTCAGTGGAATATAAGCTCCTTAAAAGCAGGGGTGGACTCCTTTTTGTTGTATGTGTTCCTAGTTCCTAGCACAGTGCTTTTGCATGTAGTAGATGCTTAATCAATATTTAATTAAAGTAAATACACTTGGAAGGGCTTCATGGAGAAGGTGGCATTTGAACTCGGCCTTGAAGGAAGAAAAGGATGTTACAACAAGTAGTGTAAGGAACTTACTATTTCAAGGAACTATATCAGGAATTCTGCCATTAATAAATTTTGGTAGTAAAGAAAAAGGTGGTAGCAGATTCTTCTCTTTCCCCACGGTAACAGATGCCAAAAAAAAAAAAAAACACACACACACAAAAAACCAAAGACAAAAAAGGGCTGAATCAGGACACTGAACCATCCAACTTAATAGTTCTTTTACTTATATAGGAACAGGGATAGGAGCTATGACTTCATAAGAAACTCGGGCTCATGGAGGTCAGCTCCTTCTCCACGTCTTGTAATCTCAGAGAGTTAGCTATATCACATTTTTATGCTAAACTCTCCTTTTTGAAAAGAGGGCCACGACCACTCCAAAAAGATGGCCATTTCTGGAGTACATATAGACATGCAATCAATAGCAACTAGGGACAATTCCCTCCAGAAAGAGGCATCAGAAGAAGGGTTGGTCCAGAGGGATTGGCCATACAATCAACAAAACCAGGAATTAAGCAGTAACTGCCTTTCTCCTTTACTGATAGGGCAGTATGTGCTTGTCTGTGTTCGTCCCTCATTTTTGAAAAACACCATGACATCAGAGAAATGATGACATGACTTGCACTTGACTTTGTTTTGAGTGAGGAAGGCTGTGCAACATCACCAACCTCACTTTCTCCTCCTGAGCCATCTGGGTCCAGTGACCAGATATTCATCAGGATGATTGGAGATGGCCTAGGATGCAATGGGAGACCTTGACCTTTTTAGGCTAGCCTTTTCAGGTACTCACTTAGAGGGAGGTAACACCCATTGAGTAAGAAAGGGTAGAAGGAAGGCTCATTCTCTGTTGATTCAGAATAGGAAGTACTCCAATAGTTGGTTTAATTTATTTTGAAAGCATCAACTAGGCTTTGAGATCTCATTAGTCTACAAGTCATATAACTAAAAATTTCAAACTAGAAAGGAGCTTGGGGTCATCTAGTCCAATTTTCTCATTTTATAGATGAGAAAATTCAGAACCAGGATGGTTAATTGAATTGCCCAGTGTCACACAGGTAATAAGGGGAAGAGTCAGGATTTAAGCCCATGTCTTCCGAATTTAAATGCAGCGCTCATTTGACTTCATCACATTGCTACTGTATGGTACAGAGTTATGAGTAACACAGCTTGCACTCAAGGCAAGCAACCCCAACAGATGCCTTGGGACAAACAGCACACAGGGGATTCTTAAATTAACTTTCTAAGACAAATTCAGTTGGAGAGGGAAGAAGAGACCTTAGAGGAGAGCTCAAACATTAGACAAGACCCCATAGAGGGGAGAAAAATACCCCTGGATCTGGCTGAGGATAGGAAGGTTGTGAACATGGAAGAGCACAGGGTCAGGCAAAAGAGTAGCCCAACCTAGAATGTGGCTGCCAGTATTAAAAGTAGGAAACAGGCCATTGAGTAGGTTAATATTTTAACATCTTGCTACCTAGGAGCTAATCTCAGCTATTTCTATCTATTAGAGAAACATATGACCTCCTCTCCACACACAAAAAAACCATTTTTTGATGCCTGGAGCAAAGACTACTGTAGTCTGCCATGAGGAGCTGGAACTTAACTAGGTCTTTTCATTAATTAAAACCATTTATACCATTTTGGGGGCTTTCTTATTTGCTTTATATTACACTTTATATACTCTGACACAGGTTGGAGAATGAGAACATAAGGGAGATCTGAAAAGTGTCTCAGCCTAAGCTGGAGGAACTTCGAAAAGACCTTCCAAATAAGGCCTTTCCTTCCCATGCTACATTTCCTCACCCCCAACCCCAGGCTCCAGTGTCTTCATCACAACATATATGTACATGACATCTCCCCCCAGCTGAACTACAAGGTCATTGAAGTCTGGGGCTGCTTTTGTTTTTGTCTGTGTCCCCAACAACCAGCACAAGCACAGTGTCTGACACATAGGAGGCACTCGTTAATACTTATTCATTGACTGATCTAAGATAGAATACATCTGTTGATAGAGGCTGGAAAATGTCCTTGCTCTCTTTGTCTCTCTTTCTCTCCATTTTTTTTTTTTTTTTGCCTTTTCTCCTTTCCTCATGTAGTCATGACTAGAGGCAGAGTGGTCCCAAAGAAGAGTGGGTGGATAATTGAAAAGCAATTACCAGCCAGAAGAGGGTTAGGCGCTTTCTGAAATTTTTGCTTTGGGGCCTAAAATTTCAACTTATGCTACTTGATAAGGACATGTCACTTCGATTAAATTAAGATATATTTAAAATCTACTCATAGAAAGAGGTCAGTAATCAAATGAATATTTATGCAGAAATATTTTAAGAAATCTATTTTTCCACATTAATATGAGTAGTGCCATTTTAAGAATGATCATTTTTCAAGTAAATATAATTTTATATTTTTGACACTGGTAACATGAAATCTTTTTTATGAGAGGCTATGGTATTTGCTTCTATAATGTCCTCCTTACAGATTAAAATGAACCTAGAACATCCAACTTATTGCATATCATTCATCATTTATAGATGGGGAAAGTAACATAGTAGACAGAGGACTGGCTTTGGAATAAGGAAGATTTGGGTTCATATCCTTATAAATATTGGCTGTGTGACCATGGGCAGATCATTTCACCTCTCAGTTCCCCCAGAAAGCCCCCCAAGATTATAAATCATGGGAGTTGCCAATACTATTTAGAAAAAGAATTCCTAGTGCTGGTGAAATCGCAGGTCAGGATCTCAGATTTCTATCTGGAAGGGTCCTTAAAGGTCATCTAGCCCAACTTCCTTCATTTTATAGATGATGAAACTGAGGCCAGTGGTGGTAAACTGACTTACCTAGGATCACGTAGGTAGTTAAATGGCAAGGCTAGTATCCAAACCAGATGCTATGACTCAAAATCCAGCATGTTTTCCACTGTACCATCATCTGTCTTCCAGCTATTAGCTTTCATAAATCATTCTTGAATCTATTTTTATTTTCAGCTAAATGAATCTCCCCCCAAAAAAGTATGAGTGGTTCCTTTAATTTGGCTTGAAACTACATGTGAATCATTCAGGGTCATTCATAATTCTAGTTTTTGAGGACTGGATGAACAAATCCCCTTTCATATTATCTATGACCTTCACAAATCGAACAGTTTTATACTTGTTCTTTCTCTACCTTCATTCTTACCAAATCAAGGAGTCTAAATACTTGCCCATTTTGGCCTTCGTTTTTCTCTTTTAGCCTTCACGTGGCAGCTGCTTTAGTCCTTGCACCGTTCTAATTGCCCTTCCTTGGGACCCTCCCCCACCCCCTTGTTAAAACTCTGTTATGGGTTTGTTGAACTGGAATAACTAAAGCCACCTGACATATTTCCCAACCACTTTCCCCTCCGGCCAAGAAAAAACAATCTGAAACAATTACAAAAGCACCTCACTCTTTGGATCTAACAGCTTTGAGATCCTAGCTGATTTGAGTAATCTCTAAATGCCCACCACCAGAAGGGGGGTAATCCCCTCCTCAAACCCACCAGTGTAAGGAGAAGGCATGGTTTGCCATTCCCTTACTTCAGTCCCTCCATCAGGAGAAAGGACTGGAAAGGGTTGTCAGCAATGGCCACCACTGTATATTCATTGCCCACTTCTCCTTTTGCATCTAGAGATGTCAACGTGAGGCAGTGCTGGAGAAACAGTAGAATGTACAGGTATAGAAGTGGATCAGGAGGAGAATGGGATGGGATGAAAGGAAAGGACCAGACAGTACTAAGGACAGTAACAACCACATTCACACACCCTCCTCCTGAACTCCCAATCACCTCACTGGACATGAAAAAGGGTTTATGAAAAGAAATACATCCCCAAAGATTGAACCTATTTCTGAACGTCTCCATGCTCACTCTAACCCTGCCCCTTTCCCTTCCACCATGTAATCCCCTTGAGTAGATTTCTGAGGGCCCCCAGACTCTGTCAATGAGACCATATAACTAAGGCAAGACTATATCTGCCAGATGCCAAACAGCTGTTTGTGTGAAAAGTGAGAAATTCCGCCAATCCCCTGAATGTTTCCAAATGTACAGACGTCGTGTAGACAAAACATCTGGATGACTGACTGCATTTTTTCATTTTTTGTACAGATGTTTGGCATCATGTAAGCGAGAACTAGATGTCACGCTGGCCTGGTAATGATGATCTCAACTCTCTTGGCTAATCAATACTCAGACAGACAGGATGAGAGAGTGGTATTTTGAACTTGTTTCCCTAAGTTACTTTTCCCCAAGCTATCTTATGCACCACCATACTTTCAGGTAGTTTCTTTTTTCTTTCATTTACGCACTAAGCCAGAATTAGAAATTCTCAAGTGAAAAGTAGAAGTTAAAAGTTAATGTTGCTTTAAGTGTTTCTAACAGGGATGTACTAGTGCATTTTTTTTCTGGAGTTCAAGTACATGGAAAAATCCTTGTAAAAAGGATGCAGCTCAGTGATGATGGTTCATTAATGTTTGTTCATATTTAAAAAAAATAGTTCACTGGAATTAATAAAGAAAAATCCAGATTGACTGGAAGCAAACTATCCCCAAATGTCAGAGTTGGAAGGGATGTCAGGCCATCTAGTCGAACCTGTACCTGACCAAGAATCCCCACTAGGATATCTCCAGTAAGTAAGTAGTCATCCAACCTTTACTTGAGCACCTCTGGTGAGGAGGATTCCATTATCTCTGGAAGCAGCCCGTTCTACCCTCAGAAAGCTCTAATTATTAAAAAGCTTTTCCTTACATTGAATCTATAACCTGCCACTGTTCCTATTTCTGCCGCATTCTGAAACCAAGTGGAACAAGTTTAATCTCTGTTCCATAGACAGACCTGGAAATATTTTAGGACCGCTGGTATGTTCCTCCCACCCATTCCTAATTCCTTCAACTAATTTTGATATAGTATGATCTGAAAGCCCTTCACTACCTTGACTGTTCTCCTAACTAACCAAAGCCTTCAGCTAACTGGAATTTCCTTCTGTACTCAGCTTTTAGAAGAGAAAAAACATCACATCAACCTGATATTAGCAATTTAATTCTAAAAAGCACCTCCTAGGGGACACTGATCCTAATATCCTACACCTTCTGTATCTCTACAACTGGGTAGTAAGAATTGAAATTCATAATGTTGATCCTGAGGCACTGTAATATCCTGAATGAAATCAAAAGAGAATTCAATTATGTTATACCCTACTGTTGCTGACTTTGCCTCCATAATATCATTCTCCTCCATCCCCTCTCATTCATTCCCACTGCCGGTACACTAGATTAGCCCTTATTAACTCTTATTATTTCAACAACCTCCAAGAGTAGATCTTCTTCCAGCTTCTCCTTCCTCCCATCCATCCTATACACTCTTGCTAGATAGATAGCTTTGATCATGTCACTCCCCTGCAGAAAAAAGAACCCTTCCATGGAGTCCCATCAGCTACTGAATGTGAATTAAATAAAATTAGTCAATTCGTCCTGGCTTTCCACAATCTGGCCCCAACCTACCTTTCTGATCTTATTTCTCTTGATTCCATTTCATGGAATATGCCAGGCAGATTGGACTCTTGGTCATTCTTGATCATGTCTTTCTCTTTCTTGCCTCTATACCTTTGACCGCACTCTTCACTATACTTATGATGCCCTCCATAGCCATCCCCCTATCATCTCTCCGTTGAAATCATCCTTATCCTTCAAGGCCTAGTTTAAATGCCATTTCCTCCATGAATTTCTAAAATGTCCCCAATTCTTCTGCAGGGCAGCTAAGTGACACAGAGGATAGAGCACTGGACTTGAAATCAAGAATACTCATCTTCATGAGTTCAAATACAGCCTCAGACACTGCTCAGGTTCCTTGACTGTAAAATGAACTGGAGAAGGAAATGACCAACTACTCTAGTATCTTTGTGAAGAAATCCCCAAAATAGGATCATGAAGAGTTGGATATGACTGAAACAAATCAACGACAGCAACTCTTCTGCAAATGGAAAAAGGGATCCATATATGCCTACTTTGAACTCTAATGTACTTATCAAATTCTACCTTCTCTTGACACGTCTTATCTAGCCTAATGGTACAGGAGTTCTTCATCTGTTTTGTGTCTTTGATAGTCAAATGAAGCTTAAAGAGACCTTTGCAAAATAGTATTTTAAATGTATAACATACAATACAGTAATTCCTCATTTTTTGTGGTGGTTACGTTCTCTGAAGTCATTGTGAACACTGAATTAGCAAGTACTGAAACACTTCTCGGGGAAATGTAGGGTTAGGCTCCCTGGAAGCCTCTGGTCACAACATCGATTTTAGCACTTTTTGGAGCCATTTCACACACAGAATGGTGAATTTTTTCTTCTTTTTTTCTGGATGTACCACATTGTTGACTCATTAGCATCAAACTCATGACCAATAGCACTATATATCTCATGTTAGAAAAAACTTATCTAACACACGGATTTTCTCCATAAGGCACATCAGAGACTTCTTGTGCACAGGAACACCAGACAGCATGCCAACCCTGACACTGGGGACCATTTGAAACAGTGAAATCGCCAAGGAATAGTACAGACATACGAAAAATATGGCACCAACTATACCATGAAGAGGATGCTTGTTAATATGAGAGCTGAGAAGGCAGAGCTTGCCTTGCTCAGCCTCAGCTGGGAATGTGTGCATTGAGCAATTCATTTTTTTTCTAAGAAAGCCTACAAAAATGCCATGAGTATTGGGTTTACAAACAAGCTTTAGTGAGTGGGCAGACCGGCAAATCTAGAAGTCACAAATAATGAAGATTAACTTTGTGTAGATTACAAGACAATTTTATCTCCCATGCCAGGAATGCTCTCCCTCATATTGTCTCCCTCCCATAATCTCCTTCAAGTCCCCCCCCCGATGTCCCCCCTTTTGCTATAAATCTTTCCCAGTCTTCCTTAATCTTAGGGGCTACCTCTCTACAGATAGTCACCTGTATCTATAGAAAGAACTCCCAATGTTGATGAAATCACAAGTCCAGATCGCAGAAGTGTAGGTGGACAGGACCCTAGAGGTCATATAGTCCAATCTCCCTCATTTTACAGATGAGGAAACTGAGGACTAGAGAGGTGAAATTATTTGCCCAGTGTCACACAGGTGGTTAAATGGCAGAGCCAATGCTCAAACCAAAACCTCTGACTCCAAATCCAGTATCCTTTCTACTTTACCATCATCCTTCCACTATACAATCTTAGGGTCTTCCCTCAGCTTCTCCTGTACGCACCTTGTCTGTACATAATATTTTGCAATTTGTCTCCCCATTAGACTGAGAACAGGGACTGGGTTTTTGTTTTGACTTGGTTTTTGCTTTTTTGCATCCCATGGCCTTGCACAATGCCTGGCTCATAATAATGCTTATTGACTGAACAACTGAATACAAAGGAAACCAATTATATTGGAATACAATTACTAAAATATATGTGTGTGTGTGTGTGTGTATTTTAAAAATGAGCTCACAGACCCCAGATCAAGACTCCCTTTTCAGACCATCATTTCGATCTTATTCATCTATTTCCCTCAGCCCCAAGCACTATGCAGTAAGCTCTTGCTGAATATTTGTTGAATGAATGAATATAAAATCATGGAACTATATTAACATTTTAGAAAGCTTTTCAATAATAGGGCCTGAAAGAAAAAGGATTTTATGCTTAACTTTCAGTTGACCAGAAAATTAATTAAATAAATTTAATTTTAAAATTAATTAAAATTCTTCAAACATTCTGTTCATTGGTTTTACAATACTTTGCCTTGGCAAAAGCTAGGAGAGACCATTGCTGTGAATGAGAAAAGAACAGTGGTTTGAAAAACTCTAGTAAGCGTCCATATTTATGCCTTTAAAAGTCCAGATCTGGGATATAGGGTATGCAAATAAATGTGACCTTTTCAAAGCTGGTTTCTGGACCACAGATCATATCTCTGGTGAGTATGTCAGCCTTCAACTTCCCTTCTAAAATAAGTTACTGCAAGGTAATAGCAGAGTATTGTTCTCCCTTTCTGAAACGCCATCATCATCATCATTGATCTTATCAAAGGGTATCTATTCAGCTCTCACTTGTGTAGTGCACATGGAGTGCTATTAAACCATAGACAAGATAAGTTCTCCGTGCTTTAGGATAACCAACAATAAATGCTTCTATCATGACTGGTTGAAGAGGAAGCTCGGTAGAGTGAACATGGTGTATAGTTATCCCTTCCACATCATGGGGGTTAGAAACATGGTGCCCCCATGATTTGGAAAATCCACATAAAATTTTTTGACCTTCCCTTCATACCAGAGAAGTCTGAATTATTATGGTATTAAAGAATAAAACATGTTGTTATTATACAATACCATACATATATTTTATGAATTTCTAAGTTTCTAAACTTTTTTCTGTGCCATCTGACAGCCTGCATACGTCATCTTTGGCTTCCACAAAACTTCCCCAAAATTCCCATTTAATTTCTTATGTAACCAGCTATATATCAAAACCTCAATGGGGGAAAGTGGCGATGTGGAAGGGATAACTGCACTTGAAGTCAGTAACATAAGGAACCAAATCCCATTTCTCATACTGAACAGCCATTTGATCCTGGAGCAGTCACTTAATGTTTCCCTTAGAATTTATCTACTAAGTCAAAGATATTACATTAGAAGTGAGAGTCTCCACAGTAGGCACCCTCTACATGGTAGCTGATTACTACTCTCATATATGCTGTTATTATTATATGTTTTTACATGACTGTCTCCCTCCATCATCCCTGTCTAAATTCCATTTGTCTCATTACTTCTAGATAAAAGATCCAATAGAATGTAAGTTCCTTGAAGGTAGGAACAGTTTCATTTTTTTGTGTGGGTATTCCCAGCACCTACCACAGGTCCTGAAGCATGTCAGGAACTTAATAAATGCTTACTGAATTCTGAATAAATGAATGAGTGAATGTATAAAGAGACAAACAAATATACTTAGAAATGAATCATTAGTATCTTTAAAAATGCCTTCAAGTAAAACTCTCTCTAGAATCTTACCTGCTGGGTATCAATGTTCATCAGAGTAAGGCTACATGTTGAGACGGTCAGTTTTATATTAATTCCAGAAAACTGAAGGTTACTTCTGCCAAGTACAGAAGATAAAAACTTAACTGGAGGCTTTGAAAAGAAGAAAGAAAAATTTGATGTAAGTTGCAGGGTTTGTTGCCTACTAAGATGATAAACGTGACCTGGAAGCCTGGTCTTCTTTATTCTACTTTAAATAAACCAAATCATTTCACAATCCAGATAGTGACTCCTCAGAGTGGAGCTCCAGACATTGGGACCACTGCCTTATTTGGGAACACAGATTCAAGGTATAAGTTCCTAAGCCCATCCTCTCCCCAACTCAGTTATTTACAAAGGGGGAAAGCCATTGTCAAGTACCAGTGTAAGGCCGTTGTGCTGGCATTTTCAGACCTGCAGGGGACTTCTCTGGCTTGAATCTGCAGAGTCAGGGAAAGGCATAATGGACACTGTTCTGTTGACAAAGCTCTTGATTGACATCGGTCTAGTTAGTGCATGTTTAACAATCCATTACAGTTGTTACTGGTTGCATTAATAGCTCAGTCAGACAATGATATTGGAGGAAAGAAAAGTTGAAAAAATAGTTTCTTCCTACGTTTTCTATGCCCCTACTATTTTGGGGACCCCATTAGCACAAAATCCCTGCATATCAATCACTTTGACCCAGCTCATGGATGAATACTCTGCTATTAATTCAGTCTTCTCCTTCTACCAAAAAAAAAAAAATAGTCTCATTGATATCCCTGCCCTCCAGTATTTTGGCTCAAGGCCCAGCATGGGATAGCAGAGTAGACTGTTGTCTATAGGATGGGATTGGAAGGGTGCCATAAGCCCCCCCAAACACACCTTTTCCCTGCAAAGATCTCCATTCCCCCATAAACATCCAACATTAATCACTTCTGTGAGTTAAACATTGTTTCCATACGGTCCCTGTTAAAATGCATAAGCTGGGTTACCATTAACACCTTAGCACCTATGAATACATTATCTAAAATGGGTTTATCAGATTGGCTAACTGGTGCTGAAATCAGAGCTTTGAAGGAGTGGGACATATTCAGGTGGGTGGGCAGTCTCAAAAATAGATCCTCAGCATGTAGCCCAGGGAACGTAGGCTCATGTGAAGTTCTATGGTGAAAGCAGAAGGTGCTGGACGATATGGAGCACTGGGTACTTAAGAACTTACTTTAAGGGATAAGGAAGAGCAGGGTAGAGAACTCTCATAGGGGCCAATAGTAGGGTAGGGACAAAATGAAAGTAGTTTTATGATTGTCCTGCTTCAGCTTCTTTACAGAAAAGTGCTGAACTATTCTTTGCTCAGGCTGCTGCCATCCATTATCGGAACTCATATTTTCCTTTTATTATTAAGCACATTCTGAAGCATATTATAAATAATGGTAATGAATGAGTGTGTTTTCCCAGAATCAGTCCGTTTTGCACAGAAAGCAACATAAACGACTCCTGGCCCGTCTCCTTTCATCTCTAGATACCACATGGCCCTATATGAGGCAGGCTATTAACACCCAGGAAAGACAGACTTAATGCCAGTGCTGCTGATTTCACCAAATGTATGCAAATCGCTCATCCAAACTTCCATGGTGTTTTTTTTGCTGCTAGTTTTTAAAATATATGTAACAACAATAATAATAGCTCACACTTAGATGGTGCTTTGTAATTTTAAAAGCATTTTCACATATATTAGATGGAGTTCCTTCTCACAACAACCTTAGGCTAGCCATGTACATAGAATGAATTACTGTAAAGTCCATTCAACCCTCAAAGTGTTGTCTATACCTCCCCAAGGATGCCTAAAGCTCATTTTGAACATTTCCTTTCATAATTAGAACTGAGGTTTAAAAGGCAAATTTGCATTAAGATCATTTTAGTACAGTCATTCCTGCTAAAGTATAAATGGCGGACATCAGAGTATCTGCTAGCAGTGAGCTTTAAAAGTGGGGAAGGGGCAAGGTCTGGAGACATTGGGCATCTGAATTCATATGGGAGGAAGACCCACTAAAGCAGGGAAAGGGTACATGTTAAAATAAGAGGTAGGGCAGAAGACAAGTTTAGAAAACTAAACAATTCTGCTCAGGGCCTGCCCTTGGGGAGGAGAGGGCCACAGGAGCGAAACATTATTATTCCTATTTCACAAATGAGGAAACTGATGCACACACTAAGAGTCTTCCTCTGAGGGAGGAATATGCGATTAGCTCCTTTGAACTTTTGATTGGGAAATCTGAAGAAAAGCATGCTGGGTCTGATCCAGCCAGGCTTCTATCTGTCATTTTACCTTTTTGTGATTCGTTGTGTTTCTTCCTCAATAAAAGTGGAGGGAGGGTGGTGGTGGTGGTGAGCTCTAAGCTCTTTTCCAATTCTAAATGTCACATAATTAATAATAAAAAATAAGTTGGGATTGTAACTCCTGTCTCCTGTAGCCTAACCCTATATTCTTTCTGCTGCACTATGATGCCACCCAGTGGACCATAAACTTTTTTACTTACTGAGCAACTACAAAACTTCAAATTATCTAGCATCAAGTTCAATGTCTGGCTATGTGTTCAATAGAGTGTAGATTTAAGGGGAAAAGGGGGAAAGAAAATTCATTCACACCTAAGTCTAGATTTTAGTCTCCTTCCTCAGAGGAAAGGATTATTTCAGACAAAAAAAAAGACCATCTTTCCTTGTTTATATTCCTACCTGTTTGCCTTCTGATGGGAAGAGAAGCCTATGTTTTTCTTGGGGGGAGTGGTATTTTGTTGGGATTTTTAAAAACCCGTATACAAGGCTATCGATCTTACAGGACGTTATTCCTTGGTTGAGAAGGGGTTAAACGAATGAGACTCTGGAACGACATGAGTAAACTGAAGCTGACTATTCATAGGGGCCAGGAATGAGCAGGAAGAGGATGTGAAAAATGGATGCAGCAAAGCTGGTGGCCACACCACAGAAGCTGGTCGTAGTGAGTCATGGCACCATGAATTCATAGCATAAGCGATCTAGAGCTGAGAGGTCTCATAGTCCAACACCTTCGTTTTACAGAGGAAGAAATGGAAGCCCAGGGAGTGAAATGACTCACCAAGAAAACATAAGAAATAAGTGACTAAGCTGGGATTTGAACTCAGATGTGACTGTAAATAAATCCAGTGCTATTTCTACCATGCCATTCTCACAATTTGGTTGTCAGAGCTTCTCTTTCTGCTTACCTGCTCCACCCTGAGTGACAGGAGGGTAAACTCCAGGTAAAATTGTGAGGGGCATCTAGCTTACTGATCTCAGACAACCTATTTCATACTAAAGTATTAATGGATTCATGGGTTAGACTCAAGTAGCAGAAGATACTTCCCAAGAGAGTGGAAAGAGAATTCAAAATATCTTAACCAAAAAGAATGGTCCTTTAATGCTGGGAATCTCAAGTACTGGGGCTCTTACTCAAATTGCTATTTTGTTCTGCCTCAATAAGGCTTGTTCTGGGTGATATTAATGTAGGATAAATTCCCACAGAGATTACACACACACACACACACACACACACACACACACACACACACACACACACACATACACACACACACACACAGAGAAAGAGGGAAGGAAGGTAAGAGAGACAGAGACAGAGAGGTGTGGAAAGAGAGAGAGAAAGAGAGAGAGAGAGAAGGCAGAAAGAGAGTAAGAAGAGAAGAGGGAGAGAGAGGAGAGAGAAAAAAGGAAAGAGGTGAGATGACATAGCATGATACCATAGTTAAGGGTCCTTTATGATATATGACAGATTGAGTGAACTAAGTACTCCTTTGGGGTCATTGACCCAAAAGTTATGGAAACATCAAAAAGAAAACCAAATTATTATTTACCTTGCGTCTTTTAATGGGTCCATTTTCCCCTGGAACAGCTTCACACAGGCGACTTATTGCTTCCCTACAGAACAAAAACCAGAAACCATGAAAGGTTTGACCTTTCATCTTACATATATTCACCAACTGCAAGTATGGATAAAAGCAGAGAATTCTAGAGGTAAAATGGATCTCAGAGACCATCTTGTTCAACCCTTTTCAGATGTGAATTCCTTCTATAATATCCCCTACAAAGAGTTACCAGACACAAGGTCACTGTTCCCCCCTCCCTCCCAAGGCAGTTCATTAGCTCTGCTGGTTATGAGGTGTTTTTATGATGAGCTGAAATTTACCTCCCTGTGACTCCCACCCACTGGTCTTAGCTGTTCTCTCCTAGTCTAAGTAAAAATAAATGTAATGCCTCATCCACATGATGACTATTTGAATATTTTAAAATTGCAATCAATATTACCCCTTTCCTTCCCCCCTCCCCAAAGAAAAAAAGAAGGCTTTTCTTCTCCAGGCAGGTAAATGACATACTACAGACAAAGCACTGGGCCTGGAGTCAGGAAGACCTGAGTTCAAATCCATTCTCAGACAATTACTGACTGTGTGACCCTAGTTGCCTTCACGTAACCTTTCTGCCTCAGTTTCCTCATCTGTAAAATGAGGATAATAACAGAATTTACCTCCCAGGAGAGTTGTGAAGCTCAAATGAGATATTTTCAAAGCAATTAGCACAAATGTCTGGTACCTAGTAGGTGCTTAATAAATGCTGATTTCCTTTCTTTTCTTTCCTTCTCTCTCCAGGAAAAACATTCCTATTTGTTTGATCCAATCCTTATATGCCACGGTTTTGAGCCTTCTTAGCACCCTGGTTGCTTTTCTCTGGATGAGCTGTGGCTTGTCAATATCACTCCTAAAACTTGGCACACTGATTTAAAATGGTGATTCTTTTGCAAGGAGAGCCCCTCTGGAAGCGTACCAGGTTCCCTTTGGGCTTTGGGATCAGAGAGGCTCTGCCTATGCTAGGAAAGTTTGCACAGACAGTATGAGGATATCTCTGAGACAAGAGTTTTTAAAAGAATGCTGGACAATAACACCATAGAGCAGAAAGAACGCTAGATTTGGAGATGGAGCACCAAGGTTTAAATCATGTCTCTGCCATTTCCTTCCTGAGTGGCCATGGGAAAGTCGCTTCACTCTTGGAAGCCTTAATGTTTTCATCTGTAAAATGGGGGGAGTAGAATACATGGTCTCTAAGGCCCCTACCTTCTTTAAACATAAGATACTATGATCCTTAGAAGACCAAAATATCAGAGAAGGAAATGGAGGAAAGGAGTGACCACAGAAAGAGGAGTCCTTGACTCATCACGATCATCAATAAAATCCCCACAAGTGTTTATTGTTTCCCATGTGCCCCCAGTGGGCTAAGTACCAAGGACAGAAAGCAGCTAGGTGCTAATCGAATGAGATCCTATCTGTGAAGGTCAAAGGAGATAATATTGTAAAGTGCCTAACATAGTCCCTAGCACATAGGTGCTATAGAAATGCTAGGTATCATTTTTTAAATGATTATAGTAAGGTAAAAATCACTTTTCGTTCTATGCAAATTATATTTTCCCCTTTCCCTGCTTGCAATGCCAAATTTTGGATTCAATGCAGTTATGTGTCACCCATTCTGACAAGAACTCACCCTTTCCGCCATGGAATGAACATGTACAGAGGCAACAGATTTCCTAGGGCCTCAGTATCATTGGGGTGAGCGACTTCCTGAAAATTCAGGATTACTGAGATCCCCAACAGTGACCTGATGAAGAAGCAGCTCCTTTCTTAGTCATCCACAGGGTGTTTTTAACTTCCCATGTCCTGCTCCCTCAAAGTGGGTATCAAGCTGGTATCAACCATGCAGGACTGAAACAGACCACTATCCCTAGGGCACTGAGAAGTGGTTGGTTTGGGGTCATGGTATTGAGAGAAGCAATATATTTTCCTGATTTGATCCTGCATTTCTATTCTAAATAATTCATCCGTTTTTCATGACTCCAATGTAAGATCATGTGACTAATACAACAGATGGCCATGATGGAGAATATCAGAGAGAATGGGGGTTCAGAGCATCAATTTGAATGGATATGAAACCAATGGATCCCTATAGGTCTGAATGGAGCATGAACTTATTATGCTATCATATCTCCCATGAAGAATTATTTTGATTAAATTAATGAAAATTTGTGTTTTCTGACCAGATCACAGTCAGCTTAATTCCTAATAGCACAAATAACTGAAGTCTAATTTTGCTCCCACTTCATCTAAGCAGAATGATCTTTGGACTAGATAGGACAGAACACAAATGGTTAAGCAGAGTATAGATAGTTAGGCAGAATGTGGCTGCCATCAATGAAGTCAAAGTGTTGAAAGAAATAACAAATCTGGTCACAGAGAAATCAATCCGGGTTTTATGTAGGGAAAAAAAAAAACCTTATAATTGTTAAAGTTGTCCAAAAATGAATCAGCTGCCTCAGGTAACGGGTCTCCCTTCATTAAAGGTATTCACACAGAGAATGAATGACCCCTTGTTGGGAACATTGTAGGGGGGATTCTTGTCCAGGTACTGGTGGGAGTAGATGGTCTCTGAAGCTCCTTCCAAAAACTGGATTCTAGAAAAAACACCTCTATATATGTAATTCCATTTCAGTTCCTAAAACATAAAGTACCGACTACATACAATACTTGGTCCTAGGTCCTGAAAAAAAAAACAAAACGATTAACAAGCATTTTTTAAGCACCTAAAAATGGCAAAAAAAAAAAAAATTGGTTAGATGATGGTGATACAAGGACTAAAGTAAAATAATTCCCTCTCAATGAATTTATGTTCTACTGGGCAGGAACCACATAAATGCAGAGGTAAATACTACATGTGTGTATTATACATGTATATACATCTATACATGCGTATATGTACACATATATAAAGTATATGTGAGATAGTATCATCAGGAAAAGATGGGAAATGCTAACCCTTGGGAAGGTGGGATCAGTGAAGGCCTCTTGTATATAGGACTATTTTCTTTTCTCTAGATTCTGCTCCTGACTTTCCAGACTTCTCCATTTCCCAGCAGAGTTTTCACTCCTGTCACTGGAACTGATCTAGAGACAGAGGACCTTAGAAAAGGAATACATGAAATGGTGGCTGGATATATATGTGGCTCATGCAAGATGGTTAACAGGTGGCAGTGGGGTGTTAGGAGACAGCAGAGAATGTAGTTTTGACCAGGAATTTGGAACCAACTGCACCTGAAGCCAAAACAGAAAGGATGTAATTGGGCCTAATATTAGCAATTATTTGGTTAGCTTAGGGATAAAACAGATTTTCAGAAAAGAAGAGGAAAGATCGAAACTTAACACTATTGCGGTAAGCTGTGTGAAGTGACTAACTGTGACAAAGCAGAACACTTACACCTTCTGACAAACTGTGGAGGGAACAGAAATATTTTTTGTACAATAGTAAAGTTGATTTTATTTTTTAAAATTTTGCTAATTTAGGATGGTATAATTTGAGTGTTCAAAGAGTATTCAAAGATAAATATGAAACAGAAATTTGGAGGATTTATTACACCCAGATTATAGATCCAGAAGGTTGAAAAGGAAGGAAATCAGACTTCCTCTAGGCATAGGGTCATTGTGTTTGTCCTTCGTTGCCAAAGAAGACCATGCCATCAGAGAAACGATGACATAACTTGCACCTGGAAGAGATTTCTGATCCCAACTAGTCCAGCATCCTCATTTTACCAATGAAGGAGGTTAAGGGACTTTTCCAAGGCCACATAGGTAATAAGTGTCAGAGGTGGGATCTGAATTCCAGAACCAGTATTCTTCACACTATGCCATGTTGTCTGGTATTGAGATGTGCTTCCTAAGTCACAGCTGCAAAATAAGAATCCTTCCCCTCCTCCCTATCCCATCCCTTCAGTGGCATCAAAAGTTAATACTTCGAAAATGAAGGGGGCACGTGGGAACTTTCATCACATAATCATATAAATGCAAAGTGCTATTTCTAACCCTAATATTTAAGCCCCTCGCAATTATCCAAATAATAGGACTCCTGTAGTAATTGCAAATCTTTTAAGCAAAGACACAAAAGAAGCCATTTTTTAAAAAAGTTAGAGCTATAATAATGGATATAATTATATTAACTTATGTAATTGCCTTTTGTACATTGTCATTGACAAAAATTGCAAGCTAAAATGTTTCAGAAACTGGGAGAGCAAAAAAACAATCTACAAAGGATTAAAAGGGCTGGATTCCTCATTCTCCATCTCTCCCCACCACACTCAATTAGTAAGTAGCCAAGTCTTGTCCTAACCCTAAATGCACACTGTGATCATTCCATGGCAGGTCTTTATCACCTTACACATGGACTACTGCAATAATCTGCTGGTTGGTCTCCCTACCTTGCGTCACCCTGCCCCAGTTCATGCTCCACACAGTTGTCAAAGTGGTCTTTCCAAAGCACAGGTCTGACCATATCAATGCTACCTCCCTCACACAATAAATGTCCTTGTCTCCCTATCATCTCCAGGATCAACTATATCATCCTCTGGCTTGTAAAGCCCTTTATAACTTGCTCCCCACCTCTCTCACTTTTCTAACACCTTACTCCCCTCCACTTACTCTGAGATCTAGTGACACCGGCCTCCTTCCTTTTCCTCCCCCATGACATCCCATCTCCTACCTCCAAGTATTTTCCTTGGCTGTCTTTCATACCTGGAATGACTTCCGTCCTCATCCCTGCCTCTTACCTTCTCTGATTTTCTTCAAGTCCTAACGAAAATTCCACCTTGTACAAGAAGACTTTCCTTATACCCCTTAATGCCAGTGCCTTCCCTCTACTGTTTATCTCTAATGCTTCATATATAATGTGTATATGTATATATATGTATGTTTGTATTTGGTTTGTTTGTGTCTTCCTAGCTGTTTGCATACTGGGTCTTTCATTAGCCTATGAGCTCCAGTAGAGCAAAGGTTGTCACTTCCCTTTTTTTTTGTATCCCCAGTGCTTAGCACATAACAGACATTGCTTACTGACTTGACTAAAATGGAGCAGGCTGTCCCATCCCACAGTTCTTTGGGGGTGGGGAACCTGAGGCCCCAAAGCCACACGTGGTCCTCTAGGTCCTCAGGTAAGGCCCTTTGAATCCAAACTTCACAGAACAAATTGGGGAATAGGGAAGAGGTGATGCATTTGTTAAGCACCTATTCTGTGCTAGGCACAGTGAGTTCAGCACTTAATTACAACAACACTGTGAGAAGCTATATGTACTCTTATTATCTCTATTTTACCGCTGAGGAAAATACCCGGCCCAAGGTCAGAAAGCTAGTAAGTTTCCAAAGCCAGATTTCCACTTGTCTTCTGACTCCAGGCCCAGTTCTCTATCCACTGCCTTCAGAAGCACACCCCTGTAGGATCCTGATAAGGTAAGTGGTTAGTTGCAGTTCCATGAGGTTCCACCAAGTCTTAGGATTGTTTATGAATAGGAAATGGTAGTAGAGGAATGAGACCAGCCTTGGAGCAGTCTCACTTCTGTGTAGGAAAGAGATTAAGAAAGTCTATACCACATGGTGCCACAGAGTCTTGCTTGGATTTTTTTTTCTTTTGGTGTGTTTGTTGGTGGGAGTTTCCAATATTGGAGTCAGTCTGAATTGTGCTCATGCTAACTACCCCCACAAACATCCAAGACACACACTCATAACTAACGTATACTAGTTAGCAAACAAGTGGTGACAGTGGTATGATATCAGATCTATCCTAGCACTGCCTGGCTTTTCAGAATTGTATCAGTTAAATCTTTCCCCATCCTCAGAGTGTGATACTTGGGGAACATTAGGCAACCTAGTAATTGAGGGTCCCATTTACTAAGAATCAGAGGATTCTAAGAGACTTCAGATAAAATATCTCACCAGGCTTCAAGCTGCAACCTTCCTCTCACCTCCTTAGCCTCAGTTCCCCCCACCTCCCAGTCAGGGTACCAAGAGATCACACAAAGGTACCTGACGCAGCTCCAGTTGGCTTTCACTAGAGCTCATTGTCAGAATATCAGCATGAGCATTCACACCTTGGAAATCAGAAAATGCTGTAAATTAGAGGTTGATTTTTTTGGGGGTGATCTCGACACTTAAGCAAGTGATGGAGAAAGTATTCAACTTAAAAGTGTGACACAGGAACAAGTTGGCTTGTTTAATTTTTCTGGAGAGCTGGTTGTTAAACATTTAACAGTACATTCCTGGATAGGTGTCGTTTCCAGAAGGCCCTATTAATATTTGCCTGTTCTAGGAGCTGCTTTTTAGCCTTCATTTATTAGAACATCTGGGCAACTAGGCACAATGGATAGAGTGCCAGGCCTGGAATCAGGAAGACCTGAGTGCAAATCAACCTCAGACATTTACAAGCTGTATGACATTGGGCAAGTCATGTAATTCTGCCTCAGTTTCCTCATCTGTAAAATGAGCTGGAGAAGGAATGGCAAACTACTCCAGTATATTGCCAAGAAAACCTCAAATGGGGTCATGAAGAGTCAGCACAACTGCAAAAATGGATCAACAATAACAAATCTGCCTGTCTGTTTGATCCCCCTCCTGCTAAGCTCATGAGGCCAGCAACCAAGCATGACTTACTTTTGTATCTCCAATCAGTGTCACAGACATCGGTACATACCGAGAGGTTTACCAAATGCCTGGTGAAAAGAAAAGCTTGTATTGTATTTATGTGTATACAAGTCTTATCATCCATACTGGATTATAAACTTGATGAGCTCAAGTACTGTGTCTTTGTAACTAGGGCCAGTGAGAACGCATTTGTATCATTCGATGGGAATAACTGACAGGACACTTTGTAACCCAGAGCTAGATAGAGAAATGTTTTAAAAGGAGACATTTGTGCTACAGTGGAAAAGGAGATGCTGGCTGGATTTGAAGCTTATATATCCAGGATCCATTTTTCAATTTGCTATCTATTCATTTGATGTAGTAGATACGTCATTTTTTCTCTTTGCCCAATAAAATTGGGATAACAATACTTAGATTACTTTATTAGGTTACTGTGAGAATCAAGTTAGATAAATGTAAGAAACATTACATAAATATGAGATATTTATTATCATAACATCCTCTACTTCTGAGATGTGCTCAGGCATGGGAAATACTGCTGAGGTCGGAAGGGGCTTTGATCCACTGATGCCATGTTTCTGAAATGTTGCCATGAGAGTTCCCTCCCCCTCCTCCAGCTTTCTGGACTGTCTTCTTGCACAGATAATACATAAAAACCTGCTTCAGCTTTTCAAAGTATCGATCTGATCCAAACTGGGTAGCAAAAATCTGAGATGTGATAGAAAGAGACCTGGATCAGAAATCAGAAGCCCTGAGCCTGTTGCCTACTAGCTGTATGACCTTGGGCAAGTCATTTCCCCTAAAAAAATTTAAGATGTGTTTTCTTCTTCTGCAAACTGGGAGTCCTAATGCTTTCACTGCACACCCCATAGGGTGTCAGATGTCAGTGCTCCATGCTGTATAAATGCAAGCTATTATTATCATCATCAAACACCATGACACTACCTATATTTATTGGAGCATTAATCTTCACGTCCTGATTCTTCCAGAAGTACTTTTTCAAATGACAAAACTCAGCATCCGGCCTGTGCTGTGAGTATTAATTCATGTGCCTTACTGTGAGCCCTATGGCTTTAGACTCGCTTTAAATAGACCCTAGAGATGACTTGGTACTATTAGAGAAATAGAATTCTCAGGACTTCAACATACTCAAAACGTATAAAGATAGAAAGGCAAATTCTAGATAAATGACTCTCCTCAGGAAAGTGTGCTGGGCTGAATTCTGCCACAGTTCAAATGGAGGGAGCAAAGCGGTCCAGCTACTGATAAATGGTTCTGCCACCAGAGGCTGAAGCTATAAATAGGCTTATTATTCACTTCATTATGCCCTCTCATCTCATCAGATTTCCAGTGGCCTGTTACAGAAGAGGAAAAAGCTTCACAGCCTGGGAATAAAGTACAGTTTTTACTGCAGCCAGAAAATAGGCAAAATAATGTTGTGGCGTCGTGAATAAAAGCTCCCACACAGCTTGGCACAGAAGGGAAATTGAACACTACATGATACCACTGGGTTGGAGGAAGAAAGGGAGTTTAAAAGGACCAGAGGGGATGAGAATTCCAAGGTGGTCTCCAACGCAGCCCAATTGACTCTCACGCTCCTGCAAACCACTGAACAGTTGTGGAATCTCACAGAGGGAAAGAAAATCAATAACAAATTTCCTCCTTACCTTATTTTCACCTCTGACTATGTATTTGCCCTTCCTGAGTGAGAGGCACAACTAGGGTACCAGTGCCTTCACGGAAGCAGGGAAGGCTGATTGCTTTCTCCTCTTCCGTCTACCCACCCTCCCTCTCCAGAAATGAAGCTATAAATAAACGCCATCCATCCACAACTCTACCCATTGATAACTTCAGAAGCATTTGCTCGCTGCCATCTTAACTTTGGCCTTCGAGCTTTCAGTGTTCATATTAAACTTTTAAACAAGACAAGTGGAAATCTCTTCTGCTGGTTCTGGGTTTATAGCCTTCAGTCCACTCTGACATCAGTCATTCAAGTAACAAATATTTATCACTTTATTTTTTACTGGATATGCCAGACAGTGCCAGGCACTGGGTGTACAAAGACCAACCTAAGAAGAAGGAAGGAAGGAATACATATTGCCCTCAAGGTTATACTCTACTGGGGAAGAATATATAAAAATAGAGAGAGAGTAAACGCGAGGTAGTTACATATAAGGTTGCTGGGAAGGAAAGATACTAGTACTTGAAGGTATGAGAAGAGGCTTCCTGCAGAAGGTGGTACTTGAGTTGGGTCTTAAAGGAAGGGAGGGATTTATGACACAAGGGTGACAATATAGCACATTCTAGGCACGGGGGGACAACCAGTGCAAAGGGACAGAGATGAGAGTTGAAGGGCTGTATATGAGGAACCAAAAGAAAGCCAGTTTGCCTAAACCATAGAATGCAGGAAGAGGAGTAATGTATGTGGAATTAACAAATTATGTTTACCAATAATTTGCATTACAAGTTTGGTATGCTTTATATTTCATTAGAATGTTTATTCTCCTTTGAAGTATTTTTGATCTATTGTTCAAAAATAAGATAGCACAGGCCTAAAATAGTTGGCAACTCAGAGGATTGGCTGGCGGGAGAACAGAACGCAGACCAAATTTGAAAAACACGGCCCATTTCAGAAACTTCAGTAGCAAAATAACGGTGGGAGGAACCATTGAACTTTGAGTGGATGCTTCACAAGGGAAATAGAACAAAGGGATTCCAGAAGAGTTAGACTTTCTTGGAACTCTGAGTAAGAGACCAAGCCCCTTGTTTTATAGATGAAGACGCTGAGGCCAAGAGAAATGAAAGAATTTGCTCAAGAACGCAAAAACTTCCCATACATGGAAGTTATCAGCACACAGATGGCTATCAGCAAACAAAGAGAACTTATGGGCTTGAGAAATCTTCCTTTTGCCTGGAAAAATAAGTTTCCATTTCTTATCTTTTTCTTTTTTTTTGCTGGATGAATCAAACCCTTTTCTTGTTTCTCATTTTGGCAGCATTAATTACAAACAATAAAGTAAGGACATTTCTGGCTGGAATCTTTCTTGGTATTTCTTTTGAAGGATCCAAGTCATTTGATTTGAAGAAGATTCAGTCCAACTTAAACATTTACTAAGAAAGTTTTACTAATATTCAACATCCTACGCTAGGTAATGGAGATTTGTAAACAAAACCAGTCTGCCCTCAAGGAACTTAAATTCTGTTGAGAAGGAACTACAGCACATATGCAGGAAAGTGAATACAGAGTATTTCAAGGAGAGAGAACATGAACAACTAGGGGCATCTGAAATGCCTACAGGGTTCAAGAAATGGTAGATGACAAGAGGGTGTGACCTAGGTATGCCAGACAGCCTGTG